>NC_086364.1:9955647-11433147 GCF_036324505.1 Eleginops maclovinus
TTGTGTGGGTTCGGGGCCATGCCAGTCAGGCTAACAAATGAATCTGTTTACATCCCAGTGCAATGTAAAGAAAAACAGATGCCATTCTCATCAACTTCTTGCAATTCAATTAATTTATGTTTCGAAAAAAATAATATTGTTCTGTTTTTTGTTTCCTTTGTTATTACTGCATGGATATCATGTATTTCTATACTGACAGCACGAGGACAGTAATTGTGAATCTCTGATTGTGATCAATCTCTCCAGTTGTAGAGTGTGACGGCCGGTAGCGCTGTAGTCTGTCCTGTCTGTCCTCTGCAGTCTTAAACAGGGTCTAACGTCACTGTCCCCACGTACAGTACAGTGTCAGGGTTTCTCTTTACCTTAAACTCACTCAGTGCTTTTGGATTTCACGGTTTCTCCCACACTGAGATTCAGAAGTAACAAGTCCCTCAGCTCCACGTTCTTATCACCCAGACCTTAAAAAAAAAAAAAAGCTGGTGGAGTAGTTGCCATATTTTAACACAACAATTTATTGATGTTGCTACGTTCATGTCAGCTTGATAACAACAAAGAGTACACTCCAAAGACGTTTACTTCTTCCCTGACCTGGTTCAGCCACTGCACCTGCATCTGTCTGACCTAGTCCTCCCGTTTCTGTTTTCCTTTCCCTGTGGGGGCCGAGAATGCCTGCAAGATTCATTTTCTAACGTGGTGCAGATTCAAAGCAGCACTGCTATTGTAGTTGTGTGAATGAAGTGTCCTGCCTTAGTCACTCGCACCCTAAAACACCCTTATTTCAAGAAATCTCCAATCACAAGTGCCGGAATGTCTCGCCAAGCCATGTCCACCACTGCCACGGTGGGATGTCTTAACTCTTGTTACTCTCATCCCATGTTTGTGTCTCTTCGTGTCTTGTGGCTTTTCTGCACCGTAGCCCATGCTGTGGCTCCAGCACGTTGCTCATGTCGTTTTTTTTTTTTTCCCTTTGCACCAGCTTTGTTGTCTGTTTTTCAGGGCTAATTGTTATATAAAAAAAGTACTTGTGTGTGTGGTAAATCACTCCTGACTTCCACCCAAACAGCTAGCTTTTCTCATATTAAATACCACTCTCTTCTTACTCTTGATTTCTGACTGAAATAGTGTTGTTTTTTCCTGTGAACATTTGCATTTTTTATTTATTTTAAATCTTCAGTTCTTGTGAGGTATTGAGATGAGTATCAAGTGGGGCTGGGGGGGGGGGGGGTGGTAAGACCAACTTTGATCTTTACTCAGTTATCTATAATTGAGAGTCCATGAATGTCTTTGGTGGGCTGCTTGGGCCTGCCCGTCTTCAGTTGAATAAATAAATATTAAATAATGATCAGTAAATAATGTTATTGTTGCGTTATCGCAATTGTTAAAAATATGAACTAACATGTATCATTGGTGCCTGATTGTAGCTACATTTTGCTTTTTCTGCCTTTCATTTTTAATCTGTGGATAAATTCGTATTTTAATTAAAAATGTAATCAGAAAATGCAATTGTGTTACCTTATTGATACGGTGAGATGTGAAGACAGACTTCACAGATGCAAAGCCTGCATGTGTATGTGAACATGTGTATATTTATTTTAGATTCCGAGTGATGTATTTTATGTCTCAGGACAAAGAACCTACAGTTAGGGGAAGACCGTTTGATACAATTGATTAATATTTTTTTCTCTTCTTGAGCTCAATCATCATTATTTCATTCACATCATTATTAAAACCAAAGATGGTAACGAAATCATTCTATGTTTGATATAAATCCTAATTTCACCCTGCTTGCAGAACATGTCCAGTCAAAAATGCTTTTAAGTGTAAACCGGCAAAACTTAAACAAAAGCCACACTGTTAGCTTCTAAGATTTTGTCACTTCATTGTTTCCACATTTGCGTACACTGGAACTGTTAACCCCTAAGATCTCTGATTGCAGCACAAGCGTTGACACCTAAGAAGTCTCTGGGTCGGGGAGGAAAGACAATAAGAGAGTCAGCTTGTCCAGGATGTGGTTCTATTTTCTCATGATCAGTGTTTATGTCATGTTATCATCTGCAGTGGAGGAAATGTCACAAACACGGAAATGTTTTTCTATCTGATACCTAAACGTAGCCTAAGTGTTATTTAACAACATGTGGAGGCTAGAGCCCCCCAAGACAGCTCAGTGGAAGAAGTATTTATAAACAAATAAATACATTTTATGGTAATATATGAGTCAATATCACCATAAGGTGCCTTTGAGACTTACCCATTTCCAAAAAAAAAAGCTGAGTTTTCCATTGAATTTCATATTCATTTTATGAAGTAGATGTTGTGCTGTTAGAAATGCATGTTGGTCAAGCTCCAACACTTTTTTATAAATTAACTGCAAGAAGACAAAGTACATGCAAACGGCAACATATGTCCACCCTGTCATGGACATATTCAAAGTAAAGTAAATACATTGTAATTAAATAGTGATTATAAAATGTACATTTGCAGAAAGCTATTTAGTCCCTTTCTCAACAATATATTTTAGTTAATTAGAAAAGTATTTGGATAATAATGAAATGATGGCAAACTGTTTGTTTCTCTATAAAATCTGCGAGAGTTGCACTTTATGTTCTAAATAAAATCTAACAACAAAGATATCTGGTCAAACTTCCAACCAACACTATTTGGCCCTCATTTGTTTATTAAGGAATCACACAAAAGCTTTTGCTAACTTGTGAAAATAATGTATTTATTTTCATAAAACATGAAAATGACAGGGTGGACAATGACATGACAGGGTGGACCTTGGGCACGACAGGGTGGACATGTTGTGAAATGTCATGGAATGGCCTCGTAAATGCAATAAATCTAAGGTAAATTATGTAAATACAACATTATATGGCCTTCTATTGTTGAACTTATCAAATCATTTTGCACACATTTAACAGTAGAACAAGAAGAACAAAAATGTTAACTGGAGAACGGTTGAACTTTGAAACCTTACAGCATGTTACTCAGCAGAGACATGGCTCAAATCTGAAGGTGCTGTTGCACATAATTCCAACCAGACGCCTCAATTTGAACAGAGCGTTTGTTCAGAGCCTGTGGTTCCGGTATAAGGCAAAGTATCTGCCAGTCATGGTACCAACAGATGTCCTCCCGGAGACTTGGCCAATGGAATTTGTTTGTGCCATTTCGGTGCATACACTTGACTCTTACACTGTGCCCTTCTGCATCCATGATGACACCTGGGTAAGCCTCATTGTCGTAATTAACGACACACCATTCTCCAATATGCTTTACCTCAAGGCTTTCTGGTCTCCTAGGATGATCTGCCTTACCCGATGCTGGAGCCTCATGAGATGAACCAGGAACATCTGCTAGAGAGACCTCTTTAAGGTTAAAGCAGGGGCAGTCCAAAACACCTTCCTCCCTTTTACAAAGACATGAAATGTCTCTGTATTTCATCTGGCCGGGAGTCTCTGACTGTAGCAAAGCACTGGCCCTATTTCTGGCTCCCGCTTGCTTTTTTGCCTCACTCCATTTCTTCCTTTTTGCCCTTTTCTCTCTCTCACTGAGCTCACTGATACCCTTCTTCTTTCCAGTCTCTCTGTCTTTAGTCCATTTGTCCCTCTCTTTCTCAAGGTACTGTGTTCTTCTGTCCGGGTCAGCATCACGACGCTCCCGATATCTCCTTGCTATCTCAGCACCTTTTGAACTCATTATTTTCTAAAAGACAATTCAAAATGTTCCCGAACACACATTAATTGACTGTTAAAGTGTTGTAATATAATATAATAATAATAATATACATATTACAACAGCTATTACACACATTTATCAGCATAAACTATGCACATGTCCACCCTGTCATGAACCTTGTCCACCCTGTCATGGAAGGCTTGATGACAGGGTGGACAATGACAGGGTGGACATTTTTGGCTAATGTTAGCATTTAATGAGCACATGGTTGACCTTCAGTTAGCAACATGATTTAGTTAGCAAGGTGACTTTGCACTGTTTTACAAATATATGTTGAATTTCTGAGAGGTTTTTATATTAATTGATATTTCACTATGACAGGGTGGACATGTTAAGCTTGACTACATCCAACTACAGACATAATATGATGAAAATTACAAAATATAAGTGTAAATACTTACTCTGCAACAAGCCACTGCTTCAGCCTCCATTGAAGAATGACAAAATGATGGTAGTGATGTCACTTAAGACATAAGGGGGTCTCTTAAAGGGGCCATTACCCCTTAATGACAGGGTGGACAGCATTTTCAATGACACGCGCAAAATGTTTAATATTATTATGAAAATAAATATGCATGATCAAAATGACTCATTTTATCAAATAACTTGTTGTGGACAACAAAATTATATATGTTTTTTTTAATTTAGTCTCATTTAACCACTTATTACATACACTGTAGTCAGTAGAGCAGTGTGTGGGACATGCCAAAAACACGTACATCCAATGAAACAAAAAGCTATAAAATGAAGAAAGCACATTTCAAGAGACTTATCATTGTACTGATATGTGTGTAAATGTTTGGCCATTTATAATAAGACCCCAGAGTTTTATTATTCTGCTACATTTTCATGATGACTGGGTGATTCTGATGAGGACACCAAAGGCACTCTATAGTGATATTGACTCATATACTGTTTACATTTTGGGTCAACCTCTTTGGCAGAAAAGGAACTCTAAGGGTTTAATAACCCCACTAAACAAACGAGGGAATTCTACAAAAGTTTGGTATTTTAATTTTAAAAATTCAATACCACACACAAACAATTTAAGTTGTACTAGCTATTACAGTGTTTGGCAGGGGAAATATAATTGAGTGCAATAAAGTGCAGTAAGTTAGTACTTGGAAAACACCTTCACGATTGTTGGAAATCCAAGGGGATTTCATTTAAATGCCCAGTTTTGCTTTCTGTTGCTTCATAATACTGACAGATGAGGGACATAGACTTCCTCAAACTCCATATATGGAGTGTGTGTCATTAGGCGCGCCATTCGTGCGCTCCTTTCGTCGGTGTCTATGTTGCCTTCAGGTGTTCCTGTATAAACTCCTACTTATGAGCTTCGAGTGGTCAAGTGGGATTTTAATATTTAATAAATTTTCTTTGTTGAAGAGCCTTTAAAAACATATTTTTAAATCTCAACTGATTATAATTGACACCTAAGCAATATATATATATATTATATATATTTAATGCTTTGACATGATCTTGAGATTTCATATAATTCAAAAGAGATGTTAGGTTATATGTCCAAGCAACATTCGTAGGTCACGGCTTAAAGCCAAGTGAGTCAAAAAAGAATACAAGTAGGCTATTTACAAAATAATATGCATTTCTTTTCATTTCAACATCCAATATTTCATACACAACGTATCCTTATTTGTTTATATAATACTGATAAAATTATATATAATTATAAGCTGACCAACAGTTGCTAATATTACCTTTATTTAAACTAAAACTTTGTATTTTTTCAATCAATATTCATTGCTTTAATTACTCAACCAGTTTTAAGCCAATTCATTTTCTGGGTAATTTAGATATTCCCCACAGCACATGAACGCGCCATTACTATGCCCTTCTTGCGTGAGTCACTAGACTGAACATTTTGGAGAGAGTTTCTAGGAGGCGGAACCCACTCACGCAATGGGGCAGTAGAAAGCGATATCACATAAAGGAATTCAAGTTCGTTTGTCAGTCAGCAGTTTACACTGAAGATTGTCTCTATCAGGTCGAGTATACTGGATCTCTATTGTGTTCGTCGCTCACCTTTCATACTTGTTGGACATGGGATTTCTTCTGACCAAAATGCTGTCTGTCTTCGGGGACACAGGTAAGATGAACTTAATTTCAAACTGTATTTGGTGGCAGTTCGGTAATTGTTGAAGACGTTCTCCACTTATATATAGATATATATATATTATATATCCTTAAATAAAATGTTGAAAATTGACAACATAACTATAAATAACAACTGTTTTCATGTTGCCTATCACCTATCACACTAACACAACTAAGTACAGTAACGTTACTTAGTACACTTTCGAGTTACTTATACTTTATATACTTTAATTTGTTTTACCTTCTACTAGTACTCAACTACATTTGGAAGCAAATGTTGTTCATCACCGTATTATATCTTTGTCAGCTTTACTAGTTACTTTCAGATTTAGATTATTAATACAAAATATAAATGACCTATTATTTTCGTGATATGTTGTTAAAGAATAAACTACCCAGTATTATATAAAGTTATTTAAATTAACTAGACCTTTTCCGGTTGCAACATAAAAGAAATTAGGACATTATAACATTTATAATTTAAATCCAATTCAATGTAGGCATAATATCTAAGTATGTCTTTCCCCAATGGTCATAATTTAAAGACATTAATTACAAATATAAATATTCTTTTATTCTGAGTGAATTACAGAAAAACTAACACTATCAGCAGTTGATAAACAGCTCATGGGACCTGGTATTGTTGCAATGATGTATCAACTTTACTTTGAATAACACATGGTATAGTGCTCAGTATCACAGTGCATCCATCTGTCCTTTATCTGATCTGTGTGTACTTTTTTGTCATGTGTTGCACGAGATGAACTATGTAACTCAAGATTAGAGGTTTGTTCAAATAAGAATAAAAACATGTTTGCACTGGGTTTGCATGGGTAAATGTAATCTACTTTTCTTCCCTCAGAGCACAAAGTCATCATTGTGGGTTTGGACAATGCTGGGAAGACAACCATCCTTTATCAGTTGTAAGTGATTTAGCACATTTTTTAGAGCTAAACTGTGTCATATAATAATACCTACTGAATACATGTATGTAAAATTTGTTTTTTCCCCTGCACAAACAGTCTGACAAAAGAAGCCGTGCACACATCACCAACCATCGGCAGCAACGTTGAGGAGATCACCGTACGTAAAACACACTTCTTGGTTTGGGATATCGGAGGACAGGACAGCCTTCGAGCCAGCTGGTACTCATACTACTGCAACACAGAGGTACAGAATCACAATTTACAGGAACAAATAAATCATAAAGGTCAGAAACATGACATTTAGCTGATGCCTTTATCCAAAGTTTTCCTTCCCCTAAAAACACATTAAATCTGGCATTGTAAATAGGTTTTAAACAATTTGACATGGTATGATGTTAGATATTCAGTGTAAGTTATAAAAAGGAAAGAATTCTAGGCTTGTGTTGATGTAGTTATTACCCATTAACATATATGTTTTTATTTAAACCCCTTCATGCATCATCTTGTTTCAAACGATGGCCCTTCAGCAGAAAATGTGGAAGTTAATGATAATGATAATGATAATGATAATATATTAAACAATTCAACAAAACAAAACAATACACATAAGCGTTCTCCCGCAATAAAAAAAAACGTGTTGTCAAAGTACTGATAAAGTTACTTAACAACACCATTACATAATCATCTCTAATATATTACATAGGTCTGCAGAAGGCGTATTGTTCCCCCCTCCTGATAACACAAGCTCTAGTAATGTGAGGTGTTTCTGTGGATTGTGTGTCTTAAATCTGATTTAATAACTTCTCTTTCAGATCGTCATTTTGGTTGTGGACAGCACCGACCGTGAACGTCTCTCGCTCACCAAAGACGAACTGCACCAAATGCTTGCACATGAGGTACGAATCGAGCTGTGTTGAT
Source organism: Eleginops maclovinus (assembly GCF_036324505.1). Lineage (NCBI taxonomy): Eukaryota > Metazoa > Chordata > Actinopteri > Perciformes > Eleginopidae > Eleginops > Eleginops maclovinus. The sequence goes on from NC_086364.1 coordinate 9,963,345, forward strand.
AGATGGTTGTTATTTCCAGAGTTACAATCATTATGGTCCAGATGTTTCTATCACAGATCGCTCTTTACATTAGATCAGATTACAGCAGGACAGAGGTGCAGTGGTACTTTTTGAACCTACAATACAAAAAGTCTTTACATCATATTGTATGTTGTTTTTATTGTTTTTATTATTGTCATTATCTTGTTATTTTATTATTTTTGTTCCTTGATGCCTTTATTTATTAGTCAGCTATATTGTTAATGATGTATTCAATGTTATTCCTATTTATATCAGAGGTTGAATGAAATGTGGGTCTACTTTTAATCATTTTAAATGCTGCTTGTGAATTTCCAACCAAGGATACAATTGTCATAGCTTAATGTATAACATCATAATTTATTTCTTGACTACATTTTCGAATTAACAATCTCAATCCGCCACGGAATTTAGATTATCTAATTTATTTGGCACAGCAGAAAGTTTGAAATGCAGTTTATTATCATAAAAAAGTAGCAAAAACTTTAAGGACTCAGACAAGTACCTCAAATTGTACTTAAGTATATTCCATGATGGCAGCAGGAGTAGTAATTGATGTAAAACCCTTTTGTTATTCCATCTGGATGTCAGAAACACCAACCTGCTTTCAGAGTAACTAATCGTACAATAGGTAACAAAACCGTGACACAACGGGACAAGGAAGTTTCAGCTTAGACATCGTGAGTCAGCGTGTTGACATGTGTCAGAATTTTCCGCTGAGGTTGCTGTTCTCCATTCTCAAAAGTTGACGTTACTTCATGTTTGGGGTTTCCAATGGAAACATTTCAGCTCTTTAGATATAAATACAGGAAGCATCATTGGTAACCCATCTGCTCTTTTTTTTCAGGAACTACGAAATGCAGCTCTTCTTATTTTGGCCAACAAACAGGACGTGAAAGGCTCGATGACGGCAGCAGAGATCTCGCAGTGCCTCACACTCGACTCCATCTCATCACACACCTGGCATGTTCAAGCCTGCTGTGCCCTCACAGGGGAGGGGTGAGTCTGCCTAACCTAGCTCACACTTTGTCCTCCTGTCTGCTTTTATTGTTGCTGGAAATGATTTTATCAGGAATAACCCATTGGAATGTAAGAAGTTTTAAGAAAGAGAGAAAAACAGTTAAAAGAATAAACCCCCCTAAAAAAATGTGATGACACAAATGGAACATATATGCAAACAAAAACAAATTGTGTCACAATTGTTTATGGGTAGATTATTCCATTCAAGGGTCTTTAAACATAAAAAGGCTTTCTTAGCTACCGCATTAGTCTGAACAACAACACGTGTTTAGAAACATAAACTTATATGAAGATGTATTAAATATTTTCGTCACTCAAAATGCTTTTTATTTCTTTCAATTCTTTCCCAGTCTACCTGCCAGTCTGGACTGGATGAAGTCTCGGGTTGTTGCAAACTAAAAGAACGTGTTCCAATGGATTCAATTTCCTCAAACTGAGCCAACATGGAAGGCCCTGCAGACGCCTCAGTGTCGGTATATTGACTGTTTTTGGGACAAAGTCCTCTGAACATGGCGTCGATGATAGAGTCTGTGATAGATACTGCTGCGCCGCGCCACACCTACTATATGTACGACCAAGGCTTCAGGGTGGAGGAGCAACAGAGAATCCTGGGTGATCCTAGAGTTGGTTAATGTTCACCATTTATCTATAAATGTGTACTGTTTTTTTTACTGCTAAAATAGTGTTTGGTTATATTTTACTAATCTTGAAGCAATAAAAGGCAGATTTATTTATGGAGCACATTCAAGCCACAAGGCAATTCAAAGTGCTTTACTTAACACTTCAAAGCATTAAGAGAAAGTGCATAAGAAACAGACCACATGAGTAATTTTAATACAATTAAAAGCCATCATTAAAGGGCCAAGAGGACAGGAACAGAATACGACAATAAATGTAACATTGCATTGTGAAGTTATCTCATTGAACAAAAGGCAGCGACACACAGAAAAGTTTCCAGTCTTAATCCAACAAACTCAGGGTTAAAGCGCTCCTGCAGTTAATTGTATTTTGTTCCAGATATGGGGTCCATAAATCCTCATTGCTGAACTCCCAAGTTTTTATCAGTTGTGGTGATGTAGATGAGAACAACTACGGAGTGATAATGCGCAAGCGACCCACCTAGAGAGGCCAGATCCTACCTGACCAGATATATCACATTCCTCTGTTCTGTCACAATGGGGTAATTTTAGTCACTGGAGTTATTTTTAAAAGTAAAGTAGTAATTAAAGTATCAATAATGCATTCATCACTGCAACTAAACAAGTTTTACTGAAGAGATTACAACCTACACAATGACCCTAGTTGATAATAGATTAAAACGTTAGCTTATGTTTTATTTCTATAGTCTTGTTCTAATCTCATATTTTAATGTCATTAAGCTAATCAGGTGCCCTTTTATTCCTCTTGTGCAAACACATTAAGCCTTAAGTGAGACAATCAGGATCTCATCTTGACCTTTGATTCTCTGCACCAATTACTTTCTCTTTTACTTAACATGAACTACTCCTTTTCAACCTAAATAGTACCTCACTAGTTGCAAAAACAGCTGCCTAGTATTCGCCTCTACCATAGATGACTTTTACACAACAACTGTGGTGAAACTTTACAGCACATTTCGTAAATCCTATGGCCTAAGAAACTCTTCAATATTAGGATAAGTCTGCCCCTAATGTATTAAATGTTATTGAATGCCATTGAACAACAACTCTTTTGTTAGAACTGTTAGAAATGTTTAGTAAATTATTATAAGAGAAAAAAAAGCTCTTGAACTGTATATTACAGCAAATTCCTGAATTGGAAAGTGAACTGGCTGCTAAGGACTATGAGTCATATTTTGAAAGAATATATATTGTATTGTGTAATTGCCTTTTTTTTTAAAAAATAAACAGTAGTACAAATATGCAGTGGGTGTGTGTTCTACTTTGCAGCTGTGATGCTTGGTGTACTGTAGCATATATAAGTGGTATTGTTATGCTGCACAACTATAAGTCATCTTAAAGAATTAATAATTAGACTAAAATAAACGGTAGCCTTTTTGTCTCTCGAAGATAGATGAAGAGAAAAAAATTGAAAAAAGAGGGGGCATCCGGATTTGAACCGGAGACCTCTTGATCTGCAGTCAAATGCTCTACCACTGAGCTATACCCCCTTGTGCTCCGTTGGTGCGATGTGTTCATTATTTCAACATATCTGTATTAAATATGATTCAGCATATATTGTGAACGTTTATATTTACTTTGACTTAACTGATATTTATAGGCATTCGTGTCGTAGGCTTTAAATTGTATTTTTTAAAGGCACAACCCTGTCTGACCACTTGGGGGAGAAATTAGTTTTTAGATTTGTGGCGATGTACCGAGCTGCTGACTTTATGTCGGAGAGCAAAGATAAGAATCATCTAAATGTTACCACAAATACGTCGTTTGGTATGTATCGAGGGCAAAACACATAATACGTGTTTCCTGCTCTGACGCCAATATCGTAATGACTTAATTGACTGTCCCATCCATAACGGATACTCTTTTCACAGAAACCAAATACGTTTTACAATGAGTAGCTACGAGAAATGATTAAGGGTTAAGAAACTTAAAGAGACTTTAAATTAAGGGACTTGGTTACGCTTAGTTACAGATCATATGTTGGCTCAAATAGCTATTTAGGAAGGGTAAACAGTGGATTGAGTAAATGACACCTTGAGTAATTCAGATTTTTCGTTTTAATCGTTACTAAAGTCTTAATAGTTCAAACAAGCCTAGCATACATGGTTTTCTAAACATGTCCAATATTTGCAACTAAAATTGTGGTAGGTAGCATACAACACATATATGATGATGACATCTTTTATATGGGCCTTTTTAAGTAAAATAGGTGGACTGCCATCTACTGCAGGTAATACAATCACAATCTCAGAGTATTGAATTAGAATCTGTTTTTCTTTCCAGTTTTTGGTTTATGATGATTATCCCCATCAGTGCATTAACGAACCTGATGCTACGCTGAGTAAGTATGTTATCTTCATTTTTACAAAATAGGGAAATACAAAAGATGGGAAATTGATGGTTATTACAATCCCCCTTTTTTAAAGCAGCATGACCTCACAAAACCGACACCTGCTGCTTCAAACTGTACATTGTGCTTATGGTCTGATATTATGGGATGGGGCATTGATTGACTTTCCAGCTGTGAATCCAATAATAGGTCAGCTTTTCTTTACCAATGATTCTGTGTCTGCTCTCAAAACAGTAAAAATTCTGAAAGCTGTGGTGCAACAGAGCTTGTAACAAACATGCTATTAAAAACCTACCATGTTGGCAACAGAAAATTGTACCTAAATTTAAGACAATGTTTTAAGGACTCATATACAGACTTGACAAGGAATGTGTAATATTATAACCAGCATTTGGTTTTATCCATGGTATTGTTAGCATCATGATAACCATGTCTAATCTCAGATGTCTGATTCTCAATTGTCCAACTGGTTTGGACAGAAGGAGGCGCCATTCCCACTGCTGACACACTCCAGTAGATGTTTGAATCCCAAAGAAAGGAAAGCATAATTTTATCAAATTTAAATTAAAACTTGCTATCCAGGCCTTTAAAGTGTTCAGATTAAATACTTTCTCTTTTATGTTCAAAGCCTCATCAGCTGATCCGTGTATGTTTGCAAAAACAAGGACAGCATTGAGGAGGAGAGAGAGGGTGTAGTTGGAAACAGGGGTGGTGTGAGGAGAGAGAGGGAGATTTGGAGGGAGGACGAGAGATTCAGAGAAAAGTTGGTTTTGCAAAGTGAAGAGGAGGGAGAATAAAAGAGGAGCTGTTATTCTGTTGTTTTGTCTTTTTCTGGCCAACATGTGTGTCAGTTTGGTGATGCTACTTCTCTGTCTCTCCCAAACAGAGCTGGCAAGAGTTCAACAGCAAACAGGTGAGCCTCCATCATCATTGCTTTAATATCTCAACATTTCCGACTGTCTGGTCGTCACAGCGTCAAGAAACAGCGATGCTTAGGTTTACAGGTGAAAGTCTGCCTTACAGCTTTTTATCTTTTGCTTAATTGATACTTAATATGTTTGCAATTAAACACTGCATACATTTCATTTTACCTAATTTCCTTTTCTCTTTTGTTAAAGAAGTTAGTTAACATTCTTATTTATATTTTTTATGATGATGTGTGTGCCACTGTTGCTATTTTAACTCTCTGTAAACCGCAGAGGAGTAGGAGTCTTTGTGGAGCAGCAAATATGCATGCCATGCCCTTTTTATTTACACACAAGAATGAGTGACCCAGTTTAAAATAAAGTGTACAATTAAAAATACCCTATTCCACAAGTATGCAACTGAGTCTAAACAACAACCCACTAACAGCCCGTCTCAGGTTTAAAATTAGATATTGACTCTGTTTTTCTTCCTGACTTCCTCCTAGACCCTGGCATAAAATGTTTGGAGGCTTTTCAAGCTGTTGGAGAGTAGATTTATCCTTTACCCTATTTGTTTTTATAAATATATCTATATACTATATAAGTTGTTGAGCGGTGCAGAGCGCTATGCAGGAAGTGAGTTTGCTTGGGACATTCATTTATTTCGAACTCTGAGGAATTTGACTGGTCACTCTTCACAAACTCCTCTCCCGCCTTCCCCTAACGTTTCAGTAAATCATCCAGTACTCCTCGTATTGTTCTGCAGAGTGAAATGTGTTGCAGATGAAAACATGATACTGCAGGAAGTGCTGAGATATATGCTTGCAGGATAAGGATTCAGCGGTTGTGTATTGACCTTACATATCCTCCTTTCGTTTGCCTAATTTGCTCTTAACTGCCTCTTCACTCAACATTATTTACTACCCAGTTTTAAAAAATTACTCTGTTCCAGAGGGAGCCATCTACACATCTGAACCAGTCTGTAATAACACCAAGCCCCAAGGGAAAGATGAATTGTGTACCCGTCAATGACCTCAGTGTTTGGCCTCTCATCTCTTGTCCTGCTGAGAGGTTTGCTTAACAAATAGCCTGGAGCTGATCCAGACAAGTTTGAGCTAAACTTGAAAAATTAGAAACAAAGGGAAACGGATTGTATTGTAAGACTGGAGTGGAGATAGGAAGTTGTTGTCGGTCAATCTTCAATTGAATCTTTATTTTTATAAAAGTCAAAGGCAATTCAGCTTGAAATAAGCAAAACATTACTGTGTTTAAGGAAAAACAAAGTGGCACGAACAAAACGATTTATGTGCCAACAGCGGAGCAACATGTTCTTTGAATCATGTTTTACTTTGGAACAGTGTTTGTATGGGAAATGGTTTTGGCCTGAACTCAGTCTCCATTTTTACTTATTTGTCTTATCGGACACAAACATTTGAAATGATCATTTTCTGCTTATCCATGTACAGATATTGTTTCACCATAACAAAAGAACAGTCAGGCAATCAGTTTACTCAGGCTCTCTTAACAAAAGTTGACCAACATGGGATGGCGATACAGTTTAATTGTAAAATGTTGTTGCAACCTCTTCGGGACGCCATCAATTACATGTTTAAGATTCCTTATTTAAGTAAGCTCCTCAAATAAATAATGCCATTGTGAGTGTTTAGCATGTGACTCAAAAATATAGAGGTTAAAAAGTACAGTAATAAATACATAAATTGCACTAACCCAAAAAGAAACACAAAAGAATAATATAGACACTACAGAAACCCCAGCGTGTCAATAATGTTCAATATATACTGTATATAAAAGGCCAGGGGGATGATAGCACCAAAAACATGTTAAACATTCATAAAAGAAAGGTTTAAGAATGGATTTAAAAGCTATTCACTGAGATTGAATTTGAGAATTGCACATTTGCAATTCAACCACATGCCTGAAATGAACTATGCATGTTTATTGCGGTGTGATGTTGAGCATCTGCTCAGGAAGGGTGTGTTCTCTCAGACCGCTCTGCCCTGACCACTCACAGAAAAAGGCAGCTAAATGTCGTGGTTTGGATCCTAAAGAAGCGGGCAGAGGTCAGTTTTCTGTCCAGATCATCTGCCCTTTCATTACATTTGACAAAAAGCCTTTCCTGTTTTACCTTACCGGGTCTTTTATACTTGTCATCCATTGCTTCAGTGATGCTTAAAATTGGTTTTAAAGTGTTTACACCCTGAAACAAATATTTGAATTGTGCAAACCACGAGGCCAAGGGCTGATTTAGCCAATGATAGTTTTGTCACTTTCTGAGTCAGACCAAAAACATTTCTACACTGGAACAGTGAGGCATAGTTTAGCTGTTGTACCCTCTTCTTTCAATAAAAAAGAGAACATATACAAAACAAATCCAGGTTCATCTTGACATTGATGAAGGTTTTCTTTTGTTGTTTATGTGTAAGTATTTCAGTCAATTAAAAAAAATCAACCAAGAGTTCAAAGATTAAGATCTGAATACTAGTTTCACTCCTTTATCCAAATCAAATGTCAGTTTTTAAGGTGAGTTTTATATCATCAAATGTAATCTAGCCTGCCATTTTGTGTGACTTTTTCATAAGATACACAGCAGAAGCATGAGTAGTATAACTGCGATCGTGTGATGAATTTTCTTATGGAAATAGATGAGTTCAGAGTAAGATTTCATCAGTTTGTTTTGTTCAGAGGAGACAATATGAATCCCATCACACTGTTTTGATTATCTGCCAGGGATTGCAATACTATTGCCTGTGAGACTGATGGCCTGAGTAGATATTAAAACCCTCGCTTTATGTTCAGCATGTGCACCCCTCCCAGCTTTTCTTAAACCAGAATGATGTTTATCTGCTGCACTGCAGACTAGTTCTCCTCTTACCTCATATAAATGCCATAACAGGGCGGACCAAGCCCTCAACAATCACACATCTAGGTTTTTTATATGAGCTGCCACAAATGCATTGACGCACCACTTAATTGAATGAAAGGGCGGAGAGAAACACGGATAAATAAAATAATCTCCCTATGAGGTAAAGACTTTAAGGTTGTCACTACAGCCACTTGTTAAATGACTCATTGTAGTTTTGACGGTTGGAAGACATCAGTGTTCTAATTGTGTGAATGGAGAGTGATGTCTAAAGCAGGCATCACCAGCAAAAGTCCCACACAGTCTAAACCCTGGGGGTTTGGCACAAGGACATAGCTGAGAGACCAACCGGCCTATGTTTCCCTACACATGCTCAGAAATGGAACAACAAACCAACGTCAAATTACATTTCAGTGGCAGGATAGGAGCTGCACAGGCTGTTGGCACCCATAAGGAGTTGTTTAAAAGCTAAATATGTCAGATGTTGTAAATGTGTTTTCTTACCAATGTTAAGACAAATGCTTGAATTGAGCTTAGGACCCCTGATTTTAACTGTTCTTTTTAATAAACTAGGATTAAGTTCTAGTCTGTTAAATGTCTCATTAAATGGGCTAGTGAAATAATTGATGGATGTCTGCATGTGAGGAGTTTGCTGTATTCTTTTTAGACAACATGTGGGACGATTAAAGGTAAGGTAAGGCTGATTCTGAAAATAGCTGAATTTAAAGAAAATGTCTAATTCAGAAGCCAGGTCAGTTTGGTCCTAACCCCCAAAAAATAAACTTAGTTTCTCTTTATGTCCATTTTGAGAACAACACAATAGTCACCTTGTATTATAAATGGTATAAAAAGGTTTGGTTGGAGCTGGAGTTCATAGTCATTTAATGTTTTTCACACCCTCATCCCTCAAATAATGATTTTAAACTCAGATAAAAACTGAATCATGTTTTATTGAATGTGCAGTCACACACAAAAGACTTTACTCATTCTGGATAGTTTAGTTTTTTTGCATCAAGTATTAAACACAAATCTTTGCTAGCAGACTTTTTTCATCTGTCATTTCACAAGAGCATTGTTTTCAAATTAAAATAACCTGGACTATTTCGGCAAGAGCATTAGTTTCTTTATGACTGCTTGAGCATTGTAGGTTTTAAATTTTTTTTTTTTACACATACACGATTCCCAGACATAACTAGAACACCTCAGTGATTTTGCAAAATGAAACACTTCATTCAAAACCATTAAACAAAAGTGTATATAATATCTTATTTTGTCACTGCATGGTTTGAATGTTCTGATTCTCTTTGAAGGAGTTACACACTGCTGTGCTCAACCTAAAACACAAACCATTTCAACTGCCTAACAAAAGTCTTGGTTTAATTTTAACATAATATTGTGAGCGTAAAGTATGACTAAACACAACACACAAGAGCAGTTACAGCACACTACTGAAACTTTACTTCCACATTGAAAAATAAATCAACACATCCATACATTTCCAAAAGTTACATTGTGCACTTAAACATCCAATCAATCTTTAAAATAGAAAATAACATAAACCAAGCAAAATCATTTGGGACAAACAAATAAATCCTAGGTTTTAGTCTTTACCATCAAATCGGAGATTTATTAAGGTTGGACTGAAGCATTTTTCAGTACAAAGTGAAATCCCAGGTCAAATTTAAGGGTCATGAACATATTTTTAATGATAGTAATAGTATGTCGTGTTAAATGTGTGTTTCCCTGTACCTTGTCTTGATTTTTGTCCTTGTTGGCGTTCCAAATGGATCTGCTAAGACGCAAGACAAATGTCAGTCCTAATCTGAGAACATTCTAGTCTTGTAGTTTTCAATTGCTTGAACATGTTTTAGAAACAGGCATATTGGTTCAATGTTGTAAACAGGTTGTCTTATAGGTCTTCTGGATTGATACGTCAATCAAGCAATTAAGTGTTTGCCAGGTGTTATTGGATATTGCAATTTGAAATGGCAAACGAGTGATTTTATGTCACATGCCTGTTTCTTGAGAACTGTGTGCAGTGAATTGCAAAAAAGTTTCATGTCGATTTTCAAATTTGGCATTTTTTTGTGAGGAGACTTGAGCTAATGTATTGTTTGTTCTCAGTCAGAAATCAGTTGTTTTGGTGTATTTCTCCTTTTAGTTTGCAACTGAAATAAATGTATGCATAGTATGAGAGGGGATGTCATTAAAAGTTATTGGAATCTGGTGTGATTAATACGAGAGCTGGACTAAGAAGTGTTTGAGTAGAGGTAAAAATTGAATTGCAGAATTAAGGAGGAATAGCACCTGGTAGCAAGAAAGACAAACATGCCTTTGTAGTTTTAAAATATTAACGTTAAAAGCCAGAAGATCCTTACAACGTGTGTCTAAATGTTCAGTAGTGTACTCTTTGTTAGTGCGAACTGCTTCATGCCACTTTGAAAGCAGCTAAAAGGGCGGGTCTCATGGTGCTGCTCATGCTAACTAACTTTTCCCCCCCAGATATTGATCTAAGCTAGCGTTAGCTTGATATGGTCAGAAAATATCAAGTGAGGATCGACACGTTTCGACCCAGGGTTTACATATGTTTGAGCCTGGGATTTCTACCGGACCACTGAGGACCTGGTAGAGTCACCCTGCTCAGTTTTACTCTGCTCAGTTAGCAACATTACCCGACATGAAAACACCGGAGCAGCAGAGACTAACTCTTCGCGGCAGCCAAGCTGACCACGGCAGGAGATTCACGGTGTTTATGAAGGGAAACTGAACACGACGGAGTGATTGTCGAGGCTTTTTTTTTGTTCCTTAACGTTCCCAACGGCGCACCAAACACCTCCTGTAGTTCCCTGAAAGCCAGACAAGAAAACAGAAAACGTTAAGTACAGGAGGCCGCCCATATTTAGGGTTAGAAGAGACACCCCGCGAAATGATGGCGCTGTCTCCGGGTCTATATAGGCTGACGCGTGACGTCATTGCTGGTCACCGTGGTGTACCTAAACAACGCGCAGCACCGTAATACTCCAGTTAGACCATGGATAGATAGATATTAAATGTACTAAAATCTCGTTTAATCTTTGTAAAAACCATCATCTACTTATACTTTTCTTGATTATTTTCATGCTATTTTATTCTTAAACTCTTCACTTTGCAAGCTACTTATGATTAAGAAACAAGGAAAACATGTTGAAGTTAATAGATCTAATAGATCAATAATCCATCAGCTGGTTTTAACTGACTTAGTGACCAATTACGTGGTTTATCATTTCTGCAGACAATTCAATGCAAAAAGGAAGTCCTGGCAGTGTAGTCTGCAGCTCTGTAAGTGACCAAATGTATACAAGGACCAAGATAGGTCCTAGTCTTGATGTAGACTAGTAGTCTTGAATGTTCAACACTCTCTGAAAATCATAGTGTGATGCTAAAATAAACTCTAAACATCAACTAGGAATATGTTGCTTTCAAAATATGGTTGTGAAGAAATCCAAACCATCAATTAAATCACCAAGAACTTTCAAACAAAAGTTACCTACCAGAGTCTGCTTACTAAATATGGTTTACATTGTTTGTACGATTTGACTTTTCCTTCCGAGCTCACAAAATGATATTTGTATTGTTTCTGTCTTTGTTTATCAGTGGTTTTAACTGACAAGGTTGAGAAAGAATATCAAAACACATTGTATTTCTAATTTGGCTGAGTAGTTGATCCCTGAGGCTAAACTAGTAAACAATTTTAAGAGGCTGAAATAAACAGCCATCAGAAATGTATCCCAACAGTAACGATGCCAGAGTAAAAACTTTTCCTTTTTTATTTTCTCCTCTCTTCTTAGAATTTAAAATGTTCACTATGGCATGGAGGAAAGATTGCAAGCGATTATACCATCACAATCTATGGTAACGGACATAACATACTAACCTGATATTCATTATTGTGGACAGATAATTGGTACAGTGTGATCTCACAGCATAGAGAGTCCACTAGAGGTGACAGTCATCCTCGCAGAGCCCAGCGGTCATCTTCAGGCCACATGAGGATAAGCAGGGCGGTCCTGGGTGGAGGACTTACCATCAACATCCTGCCAGACAACACGACACGTGTAGTGGTGAGAGCTGCACCGCAGTGTTTTATGACTGTAATGGTTTGTGGCATAGATTATGTATTTGGCTTTTGACATGTTTTATTTGTTTTAGTTGGAGTTAAACACTGCCCTATTTTGGAAATAGAGTTTACTAATTTCCACTCACTAGGAGAGGTCTATGACGGCATATGATTTAACAATGCGCAGAGTGAACTCTTGATGCCTGTATGACATATTTCTTAAAAAACAGTCACACTATTACAACGTCTAATCCTCTGTGTTTTTCTTTTGTGGAAGGAGGATTCTGGGAAATATTACACATGGCGTAGCTTTGGCCCAGAAGACCAGCACTCACAAGAACGATGGGTAGATATGAGGGACGTCCGGCATGGTCAAGTTAGAGTCCATGGCATTCTGTCGAATTCATACAAACAGGCTGTGGTGAGTAAAACAGACAAAAAACACAAGCATATTCTTACTTTTTCTGTAGGTTATTAGTAAATGGTATACAAATAAATATATCGTCTGTGCAAATTTGCCTTTTATATCTGTAATCAAATCCTCTGCAACTGAGCTATACCAAGACAACTGTTGTGCTTAGTGATAGTCTTGCAATAATCATATGGCTGGTTATTAACGGTTATAAATAACAATACATATAAACAAAAAGTGTAGCATTTCTTTCTCTTCTCATTAACATAATATATAAAGGGATAATTTAAGATATGACACATTTTATATGACACATTTGGTAGATATGAAACATTTGGTATGACATAGGCTATATGGAAACTGGGATCTTGGGGGATCTCTTCATCTGCAGTCAAATGCTGTACCAGTGGCATAAACCCCTATGACAAGCTTCTTTTTACTAACATTGGTGGCATGGTATATTTAATTGGAATGAAAATCAATCAGTAAAATAAGATTATTTTCAGTCTTTTTTTTTTTTGAGTTAGAATACATTTGTCTCCTTTTTTAAATGTCATACCACAGCTATAAAGTCAGCGTTGAACTGGGGACCACATGCTCTGCAGTGAAATGCTTTACAGCAAAGTTTAAGATAATGAATCGAAATTGTTTTATAAATAACATATAAACACATTCAAAGAGAAGACCTCCACATATATGCAAAATGTGTGCAACACCAATGTATCTGTATTTAAAGGACCTGTGTCCTTGTGACATATTGGTAGATAGTTACTGACTGTGCACTTAGTAAATACAAACAATTATATCCTTCCAGACTGACATTCATTGACAACTGTTACAGGGATATATAGCTGAGTGCTGACTGGTGATCGAGACATCCAAAGTTTAAATCTGGTGCCCCCTACATGTGAAATTATGCAGCACGTACCGCACAAGTGCAGCTACATTTCAAGTGCAGTCTGCAGTCAGAGCTCTACCACTGAGCTAAACCCCCTATCCTAGTAACAGGGTGATAGTACTCTAACCATATGAAAAACAGGGGACATCCAATTATGTGCAAAATGTATGATACACCAATACATCTGGTCTATCCATAGAATCTGGACACACATTGGGATTTATCCAGATACCTGTTTTACTGAAGCTATGCAAGGGATTTTCCAAGTTTAGCAATAAAACGTTATCTTTTCTATGTCCTTGATTAAATCGAGTGCAACAAAAACAAGCACACAATCAGCTACTGATTCTACATTTGTCAAATGAGAAAATCCCAACATTTTCTCCAAATACTGTATTTTAGGATATGTCAGGATGGAGTTCAGATTGTAATATAAGGTAGGGGAGCCAATTGACCAGGGAAATATCGACACTTGCCAAGCGCTTTAGGCCTGCCAGAGGCTGTCCTTTGTTGTCCAAGACCTGGCACCTGAGCCAGACATACATCTCACTTTAATATAAAAAGATGTAGTGGATCCAACACAGGAAAGGAAAATTCCTAAACGCTAAAAAAATATGTAATTGAAAAAATGGATTCTCCATTTGGAAAGATCTTTAAATGAAACATGTTCAGGTTACATAGTTTAGGAGAAAACTATTTAAAATTAAATTATACATATTTTAAACTAAGAATAAGGCAGGTGTTTTTATTATATTAAATAAGGGTGATCATTGTTATCAATGGTAACAGCAGGGCCAGTATTCCCTTTGCTCTTTTGAATTTTGATGCTCATAATGGAGAATATTTGTTTTGAGAAATTCACACTCTGCTACCTTAATGACCTGCTCCTACGTAGCCAAGTTGTGTCTATGCTTTAAAAAGATCATTGCAGTTGTTACATCAGATCTTATGCTGAGCAAAGTGTTAGTCACAGCTGTCTGCTTTTAGGAGCCAGAGCCTGCTAACGCAAACAAGTGCCTGTTCTTATACAAACATTAAATGTGATAACAATATGTTGGGAAGTCATGGGGGTATAGCTCAGTGGTAGAGCATTTGACTGCAGATCAAGAGGCCCCCGGTTCAAATCCGGGTGCCCCCTCATTTTCAGTATAGACTGAATATTTGGAAAATACATTCAGTCAATTTGGTTTCATGTCAAGTGTTCTTACACGCATTATCACATTATTTCAGTTGACTTACAATGGCAAATTTGGTGTCACTTAGTTGTTAATGGTGAGTGTTTGCTTTTAATGCTGCAGGACAGTGGACAGTAATGCGGATAACAATGACATTAAAGCACCAACACAGGATTACTTGCTGGATTGTTTTCTGTAATTCCCCAAAGTGTGTGTAGGCAATTTGAAATGGGGTACTGACAAAATGTTGCTGCTTCTAAATAGATATTAGGCTGTTGACCTTAAGGATTATGACAACACTCTGTACATAAAGGTGTTGGTGGAGTACCTAAATGAGTGGTGCTCTACCCTACAATGAGGGTAATCAAACAAAACATAGCTTTTTGCAGCATCTTTATTCTATCTCAATACAATACAAACTTGTTTTTCTTCCTTATTCTCCTTGAAGACATTAAAAGGATGCTTAGTACTGTAAAAAAGCAACTTTAAAATGTTAGCCCAGTGCCTCATTTTCTCCCTGACTGCTTCTATCCACTCTCTTTGCAGAGGGTTGCCCTGTCGTTTGACTTCCCTTTTTACGGACACTACCTGAGGCAGATCACCATAGCAACTGGAGGTACGTTTTTTTCATTTTATAACAGATGTGACCTTTCCTGAATGTGTTCAGAGTGGAGAAGTGTTTTGCAGATCATACTCAAAATCTTAAATATTTATCCATCTGGCCATGTTCAGGCTTTATCTTCACAGGGGACATTACTCACCGTATGCTGACGGCAACACAGTACATTGCCCCTCTTATGGCAAATTTTGATCCCAGCTACGCTACAGAATCCACTGTGCAATATCTGGACAATGGTAAGATACAACCACATATCTGAACATGATTGCCCGGTAACATGTCTGACTATTTTTGGACGTTCCCTGTCTTCAGGTGAGGTGTTTGTGGTCCAGTGGGATCGGGTCAGACTCCTGGGAAAAGAGTCAGGAGGAGCTTTTACGTTTCAGGCTGCACTTCACAAAACAGGAACCATCACATTCAGCTACCGAGATGTGAGACACATCTCTTCTCTGCTCTCAGTAGCTTTCCAAAATTGTGCTCTTTCATATTGCTGCATGCATAAGCGGTACCCGTTTTTGTCTGTTTGTCAGATACCTCTGGCTTTAGATGTGATTGGTTCAGCTGAGCATCCAATAAAGGCTGGTTTGTCTGATGCCTTTATGGTCACGCCAGTTTCTCCTCAATCACCAGGTCAGCAATAAAGTGTATGCAAATGCATTACATTGATATTTGTATCTGTTATCATTATTGTGTTATCCTGCACTTTAACCAAACCAGATACGGATACTAGTGTTGACATTGACATTTAACTCTGTCCATTTAAACTCTTTATAGTGCCGCAATTAACAATTATTTTCATTATCGATTCATCTGCACATTATATCCTCCATTGTTTTGGTTTTTAATACATCATGTCAATCTCAGTTTCTCAAAGTCCAGGGTGATGTCTTTAAAGGACTTCTTTTATCATTTCAAAACCCAAAGATTTTCGCTTTAATATGATATTTAACAGATAAAGAAGGAAATCATTTCAGAGGGTGAAATCAGCATTATTTATCTGTTGACTACAACATAAATCAATTATAAAAAGATTATGTTCTAAGTTATCTTATCATTTTTTGACTAATCATTGCAGGGCTACTTATATTAAAGACATTAACCACATATTTTATATACTTAGTACTGTATGTGAAAACCTGGCAACAAACCTGATTCTGATTCCGATTTAGATGCCAAGCTACAGACGATTTATGAGTACCATCGGGTTGAGATAGACACTACAAAGATCACCAGCTACTCTGCTGTCGAATTCACTCCTCTGCCTAGTAAGTGATCCTTATCCGTTATTATTATTAAATATACGTTTTTATTCAATATGTTAGATTGGAATCAACATTAACACAATAAAACCTTTGTTTTCTTGTTACCTCCTTCTCCCTGATCAGCCTGCCTACAACATGATAGCTGTGAGCTCTGCCTCTCATCTAACCAAACCTCTGGTTGTAGCTGGTGCAACGTACTCCAGAGGTGAGTAGTACATTACGATAGCCTAAACCTGGGGTGTCCAAACTTGGCCACATACAGAAAAACATACAAAGGGCTGGGCCACTCACTAGAAGTGAGGTATATAGATTCATAATTTAAGTTATAAGTTAGGAAAATCAATCAAATGTAACTAAATTATTCTTGATACTTGAATATGTTTTTAAGAAAAAAAACTGCCTACATCACAGCTCTCCATTTTCCTTAATTTAGGTCTGAAAGTGTTGGCACCTCATTCCTAAAAACAGACACCTCAGATTAATTACAATAAGGGGAAATGTGGAGGGTCTATTTCAAGCTTGTTATGTAAATGAGTAATTGACCTTTTTTGTGTTTTGACTTTAATTTCCTGAATTTATTTGAAAAGTTAACTTATTAACACTTGAATTCTATTGTGTAATATATTTTAATATACAGCCCTGGAAAAAAACAAGAGGCCATTTCAGCATTATTATTATTTTTTTAATTTTTTTGTATTCAACACACACTGGAATGGCTGCCATACATGTAGAGAGGAAGTTTAAGAAAAAATTGGAGTGGTCTCTTGTTTTTTTCCGCGGCTGTATATATATATATATATATATATATATATGTGTGTAAGAAGTACAATATAAGAGAGCACAAGTCTCGAGCCGCAGTTGGCCCCGGGCCGTAGTTTGGACAGCCATGGCCTAAACATTTATATAGTGCTGTTTTACCTTTATAAATATACATGTGATGCGTTTTAGGTGTTCAGATGGCATGGATAGACATAGGCAAGAATGGCTGGACTATGCCTGTTCAGAAGAGGTAATGTGGACAACAGGAATAAATATCTGCTTATTTGCCATTTTTAGGCCTCATGCATTAAATATGTTGCATTATTGTATGTGGGCAGAGCAAAAATGCAACCTGTGAGGATTACTCCGGGTTTGACAGGTTCACTGGTTCCTCTATCACACCAGAGATTGAGGATGTCACCTCACTGACTCCTCTACAGAAAGGCTGTGAATGTGAAGGTGAGGCTGAGCTATTTTTAGTATTTTTCCCAACACATTTTGTAACTCAATAAAATTAGATTCAGCCATGAAACAAGTATGGAAATTATGGCTTTCTGTCTCCTCACAGATGAAACCAAACATCATATATTTAAGACTGGCAACGGTGAGTTAATATTTTCAGAAACAGAATGAGAACAAAAAACATAATATAGGGACATGATAGTTAAGGCATATGAAGAGGTATAATAATGGGGCTTCAATTCTGTTACAGATGTGAGGACAGATTCTTCAACCAAGAGTGACGGGTTGGCTAACACAGGAGTGATAGCTGGAATAGCAGCTGCACTGGTTTTACTTTTGGCTATGATACTGGTAGCTCTTTACATCAACTGCCATCCGCGCATCACACTTTACCTCATACAGTGACCACTGAATATGTCCTTCGCCTGACCTGATAAAACCATGTTCTTAATTACATACTTTATTTTTTTATGTTACCTTTTTACCAGCAGATCATTAAGAACAAGTTCTTATTTACAAAATGGCCTGACATATACTGTATCCACATCAAACATAATTTTTCTGTTTCTTTTTTTTAGCGACGCAATAACTACTGGCCATCCTTGAAGTTTCAGAAGCAAAAGCCTGGTTACACAGAAGTGGAAGAAGAAGGTCATGATAAAGACAGCATTGTTGAAGCCAGGCCATGCTGAAATGATGGATGGAAACTTAGATATTCATATTGAACTTTTTTCTACAAACAAATATATACATTTGTCCAAAGCCAGTTCAACTATTACATTCAGATTGTTGTTTTTTAAGATGTCAGGTCTTCAATAGCAAAAAAATAAATAAAAACATTGTTGCAACAGTTTTTGTAGATTAAAGCTGATTTTCATATATTTAATGATTTGATTAAAAATGTATATCTGTGGGTGTGCTTCAGTTTACATTTTTGTTGCTTTTGGTGGGAAATTTTGATAATTTGGAGTACTTCCAACTTTTGTTTTGCAAGAACACACTGTACAGTTTAATGTCTGCAGCACTTGATATTTGATTCTGAAGTACTTGATGCTGTACGTAAAAAGGGGGAACATTCTTATAGAACATGTAATGCATGAGGTATATTTAGGGATACAGACAGTACAGCCTTTTGTCAGCAGATGTCACCCTAACCAAATATATGACATGGACATCAACTAGCACACGCAGTGAACGTGGCAGATGTGTACAAATATAATATTGAGATCACTGGATTGGTAAAGCCCCAAAAACCTGCAACAATGAAGATGATCGCATGCGTTTGCTATGCGAGCACAGATGGGAAGAGGACAGTCGTGTTAAATTTGCACAAGGGTGGATCTGGATTATAACACAGAGCTTGGACTGTGTTACAATGGTATTTGAGTCTCAGTTGAATATGCACGATTTATATGTGATGAAGTTCCTCAGAAATAATGACCAATGACAAATGATAAAAATCTTTCTTCCAAGTAATACACTGAACCTCCCACACTGCTTCTTCCCTTTCTGCTCGGACACGCGCGGTCGAGGGAGGGAGGGAGGGAGAGAGAGAGAGAGGGGGGGGGGGGAGCGGGAGCGCGCTTTCCGTGTCTGGTTAGTGGACTGACAGCCAGCTGTGCGGCTACAACGACAACAACAACCTCCTGGATTTTCTACATACAACTAGATTAGTGTTGGCCTGCTACTGATCATAATCGTGCACTATATCTAGTTTTTGAAGTGAGGACTTGACAGCACAAAGCTACAAGCAGTATCATCGGCGGTTTCCGTGCTAACTAGCTAGAAGAGCATTCCTCCAACATGAATCCGTTGTGTGGCAGATGTAATCTAGTCGTATACCCCACGGAAAAAGTGAATTGTCTGGACAAGGTAAGAACATGAACAATCGCCTTACTTCGTACTCTTTATTTAAAAAGACCCCTAACACTGCTACATGCTTTTGTACGTTTTCTGCACGCATTCTGCTCTGCTAAAATGACACCCTTCACGTATTTTTGTGAATGAATCGGAACACCCGAACAGGACAGGTATTTCGCTAGCAAGGCAAGCTAACGGCTAGCTTAACGTCTGGGAGGCGATGTCACAAGACCTGAGCGCGGACGTTAAACAAAATATCGTTTTGATAATGGAAAAATGTATCAAAACTGAATTTATATATTTGTTTCACCAAGACAAAGACTATTCAGGCTACGGTATTGATTCGCCCTAAAACCAGCGTCTCACCGTGCTTCCGACAGCCTGGTTTGGGCCTGGCTAGCACCACTGCTTTGAAGAAAACTGATGTTTAGCTAACGTCTCTAACCTCTAAACATGTATTCTATAGTTGTAGGATTAGCCTTTACAAATACTAAACGATTCATGACTTTCGAAGGAATAAAATAGCCCAATGTCGTGTGCAGCATGGACACATTTAGACATGTCTGTGTCCAATTCACCGGCTAATCCAAGTCAGGGATCATTAGAGGAGCCGCCTCGATTACTTTTCACTCAAAAGAAGATGCCTAATCTCAGTGAAGGTGCTAATCTCATCAATATGACCCATAGGGACTCTGTCCAGATCATTAGATCACATCTGAGCTACAATTTCAGTTAGGCTAACATTGATATATCACAGCTTGGTTCTGCCATTGGAGGGAAACATGACCATCCGTCCTGCATTTATTGAATGCTGTTGCTCTCAGTTACACTGCAACTTTGCAACAACATACATGTAACACACTCACTTTACTAGGTGGGTGGGGTCTATTGTTTGTCATATGAATAGCAATGTTTATGTATTTTGGCCAAAGCTGTGCTTGGGGCAAGTAGATCATTTGTCTAATGGACATCTGAATGGCTATTGAAAATCAATCCCTGTTGAGACTTGCTTATCTGACAAGGAAGGTAGGGAAAGAGCACCCAAAGCACATTATCTAAAGTAACATCACTTTTTGATTGAATGCAATATTTCTTTCTGCAAATATTTGTTCTTGAATGCACCATGAGTAATGTTTTCCCAAAGTGCTCTGGACTGGAATTGATTTATCTCAGAACCCCTCTCAATAATCCAACACTTTAAAAAAATACAAGTCATGTTAGCATTTTAGAAGGCTGGTGTTGATGATAACCAAATGGCCACAAGAACAGCCTGAATGTGCATTGGTATCTGGCCTGAAGCCGAGTGCATTCCTGCAGACAGACACTCCCATAAAGCGTGCTCTTGTCAGGGGCCTGCTGTGTCGTCTCCCTTCCTGCTCTGAACCAATACAGGAGAGTAGCCCGCCGTCTGTCTTTGCTGCCATTCTGCATCAGTGCTCACCCTTTCAGATATGCCAACAAAATCAACCCTTCCCCATCACTGGCGCACACATTCAGAGATTACCCTTCTCTTTTTGTTTAAAGCAGACTAGGCCACATTGGCTGGGGTTTTTTCCATGTGCTAGGCTAGCCCAGGTGAAGGCAGAGGGGAGCGTTCTGCCGCTTCTTCCATTGGTATTCTCAGCCACCGATGAATGGGTACCTTTACCTGGCAGTGTTTCTTCTATAATATCCCCCTCTGTGGTGGAGAGCGTTTGAGCCACAGAGGCTTGTTTGTCTGTCAGCTGCATTCCACTATAGCAGGGCTGGGCCCAGCAGAAGAAGCGGGCAGCAGAGCACATGTAAAGACAGGAAGTGAATTTTGGTTGAGCTGGTGACGGGTTTGCCTTGTTATTTGGCTTTCCTTAATATCTTAAGAGACTCTCGATAGTAAGGAGTTTTAAGCTGCACTATTTGGCTCAAGATTCAGGTTTGGTTAGTTTTTGAACTCCAGCCAATAAAGTGATACAGTAGTTGTTTTTTTGTTGTTTTTTTACCAGCACCTTAAATGCAACCCTTACACAGTAAAATGGTCATATTTAGGTTGATGTGCATTGTCAGGAGGATTGAAATGATTTGTATATGTGTCACAAGATGATCAGCCATTTCCCGCACTCAGGAAGTGTGTATTTTCAAGATAAATTGAGAGATCTGTGTTGAGTGGTTAAAGCTTAAAGCTGATCTCTCACTGAAACACTCGACTCTGCTCAAGTGTGTGTGTACTTACCATCTCTATGAGCTGTCTGCCTATTGCATGTCTGAATCACACAGCCTGTTCCTACCTGCATGTTAAGAGAAACCGATTTATTCATATTGAACTGTGCTATTATACCATAAATTCTGAAGCTGTGAGACTATTTCCAGACTAACTACTATTTCACTGAACGTAGTGTTTTCAAAATCTATAAATAATGTGAGAAACTGACTTCTTCTGAAAGCTCATCCTTCAACAAATGTGAAGCCTAAACACATTTGCTTCTGGCTCTTGAATTCATGTTTTGGCTTTTGAATTTGTTACATGTCAAAACATCTTGACACGTTTTTATGCACACTATTGGAAAGATTTCTTCTGAGGCCAGACCTGTTTGCTACACAACAAAATATCTCCCACGTGGCACCAAGTCTCATAGATAAGAAGACACAGCCTCTATCAAAACAAACGCGTTTGTCAGTGGAGGAGAAGGTCTAAAGAAATATGGATGAATGGACAAAAGCCAGCTGGAGGTTATTTTCCTGATATCAGCACGTCAGCGGTGAAGGCCTTTTACAATGCAGACAGACAAGAACTATCACTGGGTTTTCATGATTCTGCTGTCTTGGTTTTCTTCACTTATGTTTAACAAACAATTTAAATAAAGCAGGTTTTTAAAAAAAAGTTTTAGTTTGTAGCAATAAAAGAGGGCTGCACTTCTTGGTTCACATGATCTCAAATGTTCAGACACAGTTGGCATTAACAAAAGTGTGTGTAGAAATCAGATTTCATACACCATTGGCTTCACATGCTGATGTATCTGACACACACTGTCATTCTGTACTCTAGCTTTCACAGTTACAATTCACTGTCCTTTTTTTATTATTTAGCTAACAAATTGGTTGCTGTGTTATTTGGTGTCCGTGTGGGGTTTCTGGTAAAGATGTGTGCCCCAATTGTGCTGCTGCCTCTCAATCCCAGGAAATTGCTGCAAAAGAGGGTTAAAGGTCAGAAGAGGACAGTATGCGATTTGTGCAGCTCAGTACAGCACCAATTATTACATCATGCTTAGTCATGTGAAATAAAATCCTTAAAATGGGCTTATTAAAAATCTCATCGTTGAGTACTTCATATATTCCTTTCTATTTATATTTCAGTATTTTGCAAATACAGCTATTTTACAACCAGTATTCCTGTGTCAAATGGGGTTTTACCTTCTGCTGATCCAGTTGAAACTCATTTCCTTTGACTCCTGTTTTAGAGGAATTTGTCTGCCGCCTTGCCTATGTTTAGAGCTGATGCATGTCCTTAAGCCACAAGAGGTGAGGAATTCATCCAGCCACTACCAGCCACCTCCCTTCAATGACTCACAGTCACAAACACATATGACCATGTAGAAACCATCTCACGTGTTGACCCCACAGTGAGCAGCCACATACTTCTCCTTTGTGCGTTTTATCAGAAAAAGGAACTCGTTGACATGTTTTCCTAGACTAAAAAGCTGGCCTCTCTGTTGCTTTTTCTAAAGCAAATGCTTAGAAGGAAAAGGAAATGTGATACTTTTTGCATTAACATGGCAATATGATAGCAGTTTTTTTTAATGAATTCATAAAGATGAATGATAACACACCAGAAGTGTTTTGACAGTTATTTTTTCTTCTTTTACGAATGTTTTGTCTGTACGGCAGCAGGATGTATATTTTACTAAAGTGCACATCACAGATTGGAGTGGTTTGGAAAGTGTGTTAAGTGCATACTCCACTCTTTTCTAGTATGTCTGTTCAAATCACTGTCTGCCTGCCTACCCGCAACCAAGCCTTTGGCATGGGTAGAAACTAAAGGCATCAGGTAGGCTAATAATTGACCAGCGTGCTTTAATGAGTTAGTTTCCTCTATTAGCAGCACCAGCCAGATGTGGGTACTTTGTCTTCAGGCATGTACTGTCTTACGCAAGAATACATTTCCACATATACACACACAGTAAGCCGCTGTAATGCCTTACCGTGCATGTGTGTATGCTGTTCTTTTGAATTTATTTTAAAATAAACATCTGAGTCAAAGAGCCATGAGAGCCTCCTTTAAACATTGGACCTAAGAGCCTCTTAAAGCATGAAACAAAGTGACTGAAGTGAATTGCTACTGATTTAGAAAAAAAATAGTTATTAAACATTTTCATGAAGGACCCTAGGGATGTCCTTCACTGCTATTAGGAGCTAAGTTCCTCTGATGCTTAATTTGGTGACTCAGATGCCTGGATCATGAAAATCCCCTTCACACGGTCTAAAGCTTCGGTCTTTTTTTTTCCATCTAAAATTATAACTATTGGGAAGGGGGCTTCAGATCAGTACGTCGTCTTCTTCTTCAAAACAAAGCTTTGTGTTGCTGTGCTCTAAAAGAGGGGAGAGATCTGGCTTGTTTAGATTACACACTAATCCTGACAAAGGAAGTGGCAACAACCCTGCATCATTTTAATGCCTTAAACCAGTCCCTTCATCTTATTAACTGTCCCTCTGTGTGTGTGATGTGTGTGCACACATGCATGGTGTCCAAAAATGGCCACAGGGTTTTTGTCCAGGCTAACTTGTATTTGGTTCTCACCAAGAGGGACCGGTGAGGCTGACTGAGCATTTTTGCTCTTGACTGGATTCTTGCTATCCAGCTGACATGCATGCATCACGCACTGAGACTTATAACCTACATACAGTACTACACACACATGTACACACAGTTATTACTCACACACATATAGACAAGCGGCTACATGTGCCCTTGAGCTGCGCTGATGCAGGGAGACAGTGCTGTGTTTTTTTTTTTTATGGGTGTTTTATTTCTAGGGCTCCGTCTCTGCAGTGTCCTCATTTTCCAGCTGAATGCCAGATCATGCCTCGGCACCCAAGGGCCAAGTTTTCCTGGATCTAGAGAAGGATAAGTGCTGGATCGCCTCTCAAACACACATTTGGGATGTCTCCCACTACCTTGCTGTTTGTCCCTTCCCTTCCCTTTGGCATCAATATAAGTCCCAGGGCTTATAGCCTCCCTACTTGGCACTGTATTTAAGATTGGATCTAGGTTCAGATGATAATTAGCGGTTCACGCCTAACATTAGACTAGTCTTAAATTTGAACACTTGTCTTACGGATGGTTGTGGGACACTGGTTTGATGATGAAGACATGAAGAGCCTGTTGAACTGAGTGTACCTGAGTTGCTAAAAAAAATAGATAAAATAGAAGTTAGACTGACAGCATTAATATCACTAAAACATACTTTAGGTACTTCAATAATATCCTCGTCTTGAGTCCTTCAGGCAAGAATAATTGTGTGGTGAAAATCTGATGTTTTGATTTTACTTACTACTCACACTTCTCAACAGCAAAAGAAAAACAAAAGAAAAAGAGGAATCAATACCTACTGAATAAAACTAAGTTCACCAGGAGATCCTTTTTTAATTCGTCAGTGAAAATGCACAATTTAAAATGAACACACTCCACAGATGTGTTAACCACATATGGCCTGAGTGCATTTTGGCACCTGTGCTAGCTTGTTGTTGCTTCTTCCAAAAGGCTGTTTAGCCGGATTTCTGAGGGCCTGTGTTGTCCATGTGAAGACGACGAGGGTTGTCCTGGTAGAATGTGGGTTAGCAGGTTGGAATAGTTTGCTAAACAGTTGACTTCAGCTGGCTTTTTCTCCGGAGTAAACCCAAGGTCAATATTTGATTTAGGGAAACAACAGGGTGTCAAAGTCCAAGCTCCCTCAGCTGATAGGCTCACATTTCTTTTAAACTAATTTGCATCCCCACTACTCCTGTTAGTATTAAACTGTGTTAGCTTATTTGTCTGGTTTATCATCATCACATATTTGGGGAAATGAGAAGGGGATAATAGTCTGTGGAGAATATTACGCTGTGTAGATGACGCAGACAGTCTGCATACAAAGATGGCGGCCACCGCAGCTGCAAATCAGCAAGAACCTTGAGGAAATGGAATCTGCATGGCCTGTGCGGTTGTTTGTAAAGGGATTTGCAGTACTGGCCTGAACAATGGAGAGGGAGAGCAGTGGAAAGAGTAACACGATTTGTCCATCTGCAACTCCCTCAGGCCCCGATGGGCTGTAGTGGGATAAGGAGTTTGGATTTGAAGGCTTGGCCCAGTGTGTTTGGCTGATGATCACAGCTCCACTGAACAGTGCCCAGCCTCGGCCTCTGCTGTGAGCCTCCTCTTTTGTATGCATTAGAACAATATTGCTGGCTCACAGCAACAAACACCCAAGTCAACACTTCCTTGTTGTCATTGAACACCACCCTGGGTGGTCTGTTACATCCAGACAAAATCTTCAAACCAGCCTGAAGCCAAATTCATGTTCGATCCTGTAGGAAAGTGTTATGCCCATTGTGCTTTGTGTTTGGTCATGTTTCCATAAATAGTGCTGCCATCGTTGTGTCCATGGGCAACTTCACAAGGGAACCCAAGTACTCCAGCTGCAACCGCACTTAAAGATTTGAGGGAAGCCATCATGTTCTCACTTGTTGATCAAACATTTGAGGTAGTCTGGATCAGAAATAGTTACATCTGGCTATAACGTAAGAGTTTAACATCACATTTCCTGTTGTTGCCTGAGCCAATTTCTCATATGAACTCCAGACATTGACCAAGGGAATCAAGTTTTACATATGTTAGGGTTGTTAATTCTACCTTATTGCATTCTGAATATCTCTGTTTCACAGCTTTGAAACATGTTGAACATATGCCATATAGACATCATACACTCTGAGAGAACACTTGAGCTTAATATGTGGTCAAATATAAAAGAGAAGCTTTATTGGTCACGGCTGAAGACTCTATATTGCAAAACTAGGCACTTTGGGGTGTTAACTAAAAGTAATCTTCCTGCCACACCGCCCCTTGTCTGTCACTTTTTTTGCCCCCCCACTGTAAGTTATAACTAGTCCACCATGATTGTGTCTCCTGTCCCGCTGCAGCTTTCACCGCCAGTAAACGCCGGCATCCTGGTGATTTATCAGTGCTGTAAAACATGCAATTATCACACTGTATCTCTCTATGCAAGGAACACATTTGTTTGTTTTTAAGTCATGAATGGATGTGCCAGGAATAGAATCAAAGGCACATGTGTTAGTGAGTGAAACCCTGAGACAGTGAGGTTGTTCTTTGATGTGCAGTTTTCTCTGTTTTGAGTCTTCTCTGTGTGTTTGGAAGATTAGTATAGTGTGTGAGCAATTGGGGTAGAAACTGATAAAGAGTGGGAGAAAGAATGAGCGTAATGACCGATCACCCTGAGGTAGGGCTGGGCGATATGGACCAAAAGTCATATCTCGATATTTTCAAGCAGAATGTCGATATAAGATATCGATATTGTTGAGGCAATAACACGACAGATCTGCGCTCCAACTCGTGCCGCTCATGCCGCTGTGTGCTTTCATTTCCAGCCTGCCTGCATCGCTGTGCCCGTCAACCTGCCTTGTTGATTGAAAACTCAAGCCTAAATTTGGGTGGTCACATATCAAGTCTGCCTGCCTATTTTGATAGTGGTAGAAACAGCCTGGTTTGATAAAAGGCAAAATGCTGCAATCGTAGCAAAACGGTGGGTGCGTGCAGTCAGTCTATGCATAGCCCATCTTAAATGAGCCGTGGCAATGTTTCTTGAACAGACCATGTGACAGCCGCTCCGATGCTTCATGAAATATATTTTTTTACAGTTGTAAAGAAGAAAATGATCTAGTTTAGTAAATTTCAAAGTTCGCTATCCTGGAGAAACAACGGGCAGTGCAGAGTCTAACCAACATTTTAAATGAGCTGCAGCATAACATTAAGTTACGTGACGGCACGACACCTGCATTAAAATAGGCAAATTCATCAATGCCCTCGAATACAACCCGTTCCGACCTTTACTGAAAGTAGACTAGCGATAATTTCTGGGTCTTTATCGTCCATTCGTTTGATAATTGAGGTCAGCTAGCCTACATGTTGTGCAGATTCGATGTAGCCAGCAAAAGCAAACGAAAGCATGGTCGCGCACAAGTTGCCTGCCCATCTTTACGGTGGGCCCATGAAAGTTTCGATCAAAACCACACGTTGTACACAGTATGAGGCTGTTTAATCAAATGAAATGTTCGGGGTACTGCGAGCCAGAGTAGGAGTTTGTGTCGCTGCACGTAATTGTAAGCATTCTTCATATCGCACCTTGTGGTGCTGATGCAAGTGGTGGAAGAGGTTGGTCGTACTCGACCATTTCGTAGAGACAGATTTTAAGCACACTCTACAGATCACCTGTTGCTCAAACTGGTCAAACACCTTGTAACCAAACCATTTCCAAATTACTGATCCATTTGTCTTTCGCCTGCATACCAGCTCTGCAACGCGATTGACATTTTGCTGGGACGCCATGTTTCATGCTGTTGGGTATTTAAAAGTGTGTGTGTGTGTGTGTGTGTGTGTGTGTGTGTGTGTGTGTGTGTGTGTGTGTGTGTGTGTGTGTGTGTGTGTGTGTGTGCGTGTGCGTGTTGGACACAGAGCGGGAGAGAGAGAAGCAGTGGCAGGCGCAGCTCAAACGGGCTATTATTTGTAACAAATGTGCTGTACTTTCAACGAAAACGAAACTATATCGATGTTGACGATAGTGTCTCGTTCTATATCTCATTTGAAAAAATATCGATATATCGCCCAGCCCTACCATGAGGCCATGTTAATAAGGACTCCGTCTTGATTTCCTCTCCCGTTCTTTCTCTTTCGTTGTCTTTGCGCTCCTTTCTCCCTTCCCTTGATGATAGCAGGAGCGGTTGGATCAGTGCTCCACTCTCTGGCGTTTTTCTCTCTTTTGCCCACCCCTCCCTTCCTCTTGCTCCTTCCTTTCATGTTTCCTCTCTCCTTGCAGTATTTTTTCTTTCTCCGATCCTCCCTCCCTCAATCCCTCTTTGAACCCTCAGGCCACAGAGCAGCCCAGTGCCAAGAGAGAAAGGGGATAGAGGCGAGAGGGCCTGCGGCTGGGAGGAAGGGAGTAGGGTAGTGAGAGAGATGGAGGGGCATGGCTTCTTGTGATGATGGTCTGAGGAGATGAGCATACAGTGAGTCAAACGGTGCTACATTCAGAGCTAGCACAGTTTCTGCAGCCCCAACCGAAAACCATTTCTGCTGTTTGTTTTCACACATATAGCGGAGCTCAGGCAAAACAAAAAAGGTGTGAAAATTGATAAAACCCTGATTAGATGGTGAAAGCAAAGATTCACACTTGTTAATCACAAACTCTACAGCTACGTCCATACAGCAAACACCAGCTCAGCTACCCAATGGACCTATTAATAGCAACCATTCAAGCAACCAAATGCGTATGTTCAATGCCAGCATACACAAACTACTGTGTTTCCACTTTGCTCTTTTCCACACAGTCTTAACACTCACTATACCTTCTGTCTGTTTCAGGCTCCCTGTGAAACCTCAAGGGAACAGAAAGTAGTTCTGGCCTTACTCACTCACCTAGCTTTCCTTTGGTGTATGGGCGGTCTTATGTGTGGCCTTTTTTTGGATCCAAATGAAGGTGAAATAAATATCTAACTATCTCTCTCTCCTTCGTTTCTGACAGTACTGGCATAAAGGATGCTTCAGCTGCGAGGTCTGCAAAATGACTCTAAACATGAAGAATTACAAAGGCTTCGAGAAGAGACCATACTGCAATGCGTAAGTTGTCCCCAAGTTGTCATTTTGCGTGTGTCAGTGAACATGTTTCACGCTCAAATGATTCATCATGCATCCCAAAGCCACAGCAGTGTTTAATCTGTCCTCAGACAGGAAATAGGACTCTCCAATGTGTGTGTGTGTGTGTGTGTGTGTGTGTGTGTGTGTGTGTGTGTGTGTGTGTGTGTGTGTGTGTGTGTGTGTGTGTGTGTGTGTGTGTGTGTGTGTGTGTGTGTGTGTGTGTGTGTGTGTGTGTGTGTGTGTGTGTGTGTGTGTGTGTGTGTGTGTGTGTGTGTGTGTGTGTGTGTGTGTGTGTGTTGCAACCCAACTAAGGCCCCTCTATCCCTCCTCTGCTGTTTCTCAGGGACTATTCCAGTCCCCCCTCCCTTACAGAGAAGTCCTATATGTGGTGTGGGAAAGTGCCTACCTCCCTCTCTCCTCCTCTGCCGGGAAAGAGGGGGGGTGGTATCAACAAAGGACATTCCTAAAGTTCCTCTACAGTGACACAGGCAGACACACTGAAAACTAGCATGTCCACTCACGCCCCAGCACTCACTCTAAAGGCTCATCAGGAATCCATGGAATCTCCCTCTGCCATTACTGGTAGTGAGTGTCTCCCCCTCTGTGTTTGTTATGAGTGTGAAAGAGAGAGAGAGTTGGAGGGTGATTGCATGTTCTCTGGAGGAATGCAGAGAGAAGGCGTTCATGTTCTGACAAGCTCTTGTGCCTTTTCTCCATTTCATTGACAGTAAAATGAATCAAGACGTCATGCTAGCATTGTCATCCTCGGCCCTAGTGGAAACTCAAAGTATGCTAGCATGTGGCCAGCTGTTTTTTATTTGGATTTGGCCTCCTTTTAAGATTAAAACCAGGAACAAATCACATGTGCTTATTCTGTAGAAGAATTAAATGGCACTTACATTTTCTTTATGTATTTTTTTCTTTCCAAAAATGTTTTTAAGGAATAAAAAAAAAAGAAGCTTTTCCTTTTGTGTCCTTAATTAGTAACTTAATTAGTAGCAGAATGTAATGCAAAGGTTTTTTTTGTTGTTGAATGCATCCATTTCAATTTGGCTTTGTCTTTAATATTCCCTGCATTTTTTTGTTGTTGCCACAAACAGACAATAAACTGCAGCCATCCAATAACAGGCAGTGACAGGATGTGCCTGATTTGCAAACTTATAGGAAATCCAGGAGTTTACTTGACTCACTTTTTCATTGGCTCTATATATTAATCAAATGATGTCACACAACAACCTCTGAATAATTGCACATTTTTCACATTAGTTTAAACATATCAAACTCTGTGAAATTTAGTATTTTAACCTGAGAAAATAACATTACAAGGGCTCTGTAAGCAGCCAATGAGCCCCGACTTTTATCGTTTACACCTGTGCTTCTTCTGCTTTGTCATAAGATAAGAATAAGATAAGAATTACTTTATTAATCCCAAACTGGGACATTTTTGTGTTGCAGCAGCATAAAACAATACAAGGCATTGCCCATAATTAGAAATGAAAAAGACATGTGAGATTGTCTCCTGTGAAAAGGCCCAATGATGCTTTATGTTTGTTTCTGTCACTGTACAGTGATTCTATTTGCTAATAAGCATCCTTAATCGTTCAACAGTAAAAGCCCTACACCCATGGCTCACCACTTACAGCTGTTTATTTAGTTGTTTAATGATTATTTGAGTGTTACCAGAGTAAATTCTCAGTATTTTTCCACTGATGCTCACCTCAACGAAGCATAAAAGCTCAATGACCCATGTGCAACCCTTATTATAATATTATATGAAATGATGAAGTATTGTATTTCAAATACAATTTGTGAGCTCACTGTGACTTTCCTACCACCGGTGTTTCCCTTTAAGGTGTTTCCCCCTACAGCAGGTTTCGTCCTACCCTTATTTCCACAGACTACAGATTCTTCCTCCTCTCCCCTTTCTCCAATGCTCCCGTTGCTCCCCGAGCCAGCAGAAGCAAGAGCCTGTTTATTATGCTTCCTTCCGTTTGTTTTAAAACAAGGCATGTTGGAGTAAACATCATAAGTGGAAGAGCCTCCCGCTTCAGGAGAGGAATTCGGGCTAAGGTCTCTGTCATTATTCTGTGGGATAGCTGCGTTATCATTACTCTTCTATATTTATCCTCAGTAATTGATATAGGCGTTGTTTGTTTTCGCTGTATTCCCACCCACCTCTTCCCTGAGAGTCCCATCCCTGTTTAGATCCTAAAGTCACACTGGGGATTGTGGGAGATTTTAGGAGGAGAGATAACATTTTTAATTTCCCAGGGACACTGTGGGAGACATTGGAGGGTGCTGCCTTAATCACTGATAGTCCAGACATTAATTTAAACATCAATGTGGTGTTATTAAAGCGTGTCACAAATGTCTTGAGTTAGTGTTATCATTCAGAGGATGCCTGCCAGATTTATTCCATTCAACACCATCTTGAATCATTTGTTGATAAATAGTCAGTCAAGATTAAAGCCAGTGCTTCCTGGGCTGTGCGGTGTGTATTATTAGCCTGAGAAAGAGCTTTCCATCATTTAAAGATATATGAGCCTCTTTGTATAATGGATATTTCCAGTCACTGAACAGCAGACAGTTCTGCCTGTTGCTTTCAACACCGCCTCTACCAACTACAGCTCCTCTACTGTGATGTGTTTGTGTGTTTTTACGAGACTTCTGTGCAGATTTTACATGTAGATGAAATGTTCTTGCTGAATGATGCATTACAACCTTTCCAGGTCTCACAGGGTCAAGGCAGCCACAACATCTCCTGGTCCCTCTATGCAAACAGGCCTCTCCTCCTGCACAGTAGGCAGTTTTTGTGTGTGTGTGGTGTGTGATTGCACATGCGTGCCCCACTCACCCCTCCATTTTGATCACTCCCTTTTTAGCGGGGCTTTTTCACAGGGCTAACTCGGTTTGTGCATGTGTCACCCACTCACGTCTGCAACTTATTACCTTGTTATTTAACCCGACAGATAGATGAGTGGTCTTGTGACTCACACATTGCCTCAAACGCAAGCATAGTTGTTGCAAACACCGACACACAACACACCATCCCGCTTAGTCACCAGGTTTATAATTCGACCGTGTTGTGTGTTTGTTTGTGTAGCAATTTACTGACCCGTCAGCACAAGGACGGTTTCTAAGGTGATGACAGGAGCGCTTTTAACACACATGCAGGTTGGGAGGTGTGTACCATGAACTCATACCCCTCTGATTCAGACAAGTGGGGGGATTTTAGACACAGTGATGCTCTGTGAAAGGAAGTGTGTTCCACCAGAAACCCAACCCAGATAAATATTGACATATTTATAAGGTCACCAGCTTTGAACAAGGGATCATACCAAAAAACAGAAGTAATCTGCAGATAAAATGGACAATAAAAAAGTGTTTTTAGAGACTTTTGCTAAATCTCAACCATTTAGATTTATTCCGGGTTGGTCAGGATACAAATGTCTATTTATTAGATGCATCAATAGTGTTCAAAACCTGCCAGTGAGTATTGATTCAGAGTTTGAGTTGGTTCTTGAGAATCAAACCCCTGTTATTATGAATGGAAATTGGGAAATAGACCTGCCTGGAAAAACATAAAGATAACCATTCATGAAATGTAGATTTGTTAGCGTTGTTTTTCCCTGATGTAATATATTCTTAAGACAGATAAGACTCAATGAAGTTCATATAAAACAGACAGAGTGGTGTGTCTGCTTTTGAAGCACCTCTGTGATTCGATATATCTCACAACAATAAAAGAGTAGCTTCATTTGCATTGTTTGATCAGCTTGCTCCAGCCTACCCTGCCTCCACTGCTAACATAGCAAACCACAACATCTGAATGTTGCCGATAGCTTCCCTTTCAGGAAAATAGGAGGTTGAGTGTGAGCGTGCACAGACCTGCATGTGTCTGTACGGATGAGAGCAGGGATCAATTCCTTGGGTTTGTTGTATATCAGAGCTTGAAATCTTCTATCATCTTCCCCAGCTGCATTTATGTTCTTCACTGTACACTTTGAAATGTTTTTGTTGGGTTGTGGCTCCTCTGTTTTTTGTTAACAGTACTTTAAGTAGAATATGACAACCACAATCCCTTTGTTAAAGTGTTTATATCCCTTAATCACTTCAGGATGAATGCTAGTTTAGTTTCTTAAACCATGTTGTCAAGGAAACAGTAAACATATTGCCTAAATGGGTTACATATTGTTACAGGGAGTGGTTGAAGATTTTTGAGGTCACGCAGCACCCTGAGGCATGCTGGGAACTGCAGTCCATATGAGCTGTGGGGAATCCTCCTCTCATGGATTTAAGCCATGCATTTTCTCTGCCTTAAGGATCACTCTGAACTGGCAGCCAGGCAACATTATTTGTGGCCTTGAAGCCTCCAATGTTTTAAATCACTGACTTATGCCTTACACAGACAAACCACTGACAGGATTTGAGGGAATCAAAAAGTAAACGTGCGATGAAAGGCTTTTGGAAGCATGCTTGTTGCACTGTGGTGCATGTTTGCTTAATTATGTGTCTGTGTATGTTTAATACATTTTGTTTCGGGCAGAATTTCTCCTCCCGAGCAATAGGAGGTTTGGGTGGTTATGGTTCGGTGACTGTGGAGAACATTCCCAGAATCCATTCAGAAAAAAGGCCACGCTTACACGCTCTGCTGAAAGGGGCTGCCCATGACATCATTCCCACTCACCCACTGTCTCTTTGACACTGTTGCTGTGTGTGTGTGTGTGTGTGTGTGTGTGTGTGTGTGTGTGTGTGTGTGTGTGTGTGTGTGTGTGTGTGTGTGTGTGTGTGTGTGTGTGTGTGTGTGTGTGTGTGTGTGTGTGTGTGTGTGTGTGTGTGTGTGTGTGTGTGTGTGTGTGTGTGTGTGTGTGTGTGTGTGTGTGTGTGTGTGTGTGTGTGTGTGTGTGTGTGTGTGTGTGTGGCTTTTTCCACACCTGCTATGGCTCCTTCCAAAACTCTGCAACATCTCACCCCCCTCTCCCAGCCCCTGCCTGCACTTCCTCTTTCTCAGACTACCTTGGCTCCCACTGACAGAGCATTGTATGTTATACTGACATGCTTTTTGTCCACAGGGGCTCCTAACTCAACCTCAGGACCACCTTGAATAACAAATACCCTCACTGTGGGGCCACAGACTGTGCACTGCTTGAGTTATGCCGTTTTTTTCCTCTTAAAGTGTAGGCTTGGGCGTCACAGTGGGAGTCTGAGTAGAAGCTGGCATCTGCCTGTATGTGTTTACTGTGTACTGACATTCTTTGCTTTGTTTGTCTGCTTATTTTTCAGACACTACCCCAAGACAAACTTCACCTGTGTGGCTGACACTCCAGAGAACCTCCGCCTCAAACAGCAGAGCAAGATGCAGAGCCAGGTAGCTTTCTTTCTCTCTCTGCTAGAAGCCTTTCAAGGCTTTGAAACAGATGGACACACACACACACACACACACACACACACACACACACACACACACACACACACACACACACACACACACACACACACACACACACACACACACACACACACACACACACACCCATTGTTTGTTCACATATTGGCCTTGTTCCATAATGGACACTATAGAAGGACATGCTTAACACCAAATGCATGACTTAAGTTAACCCAGAGAATGTATGCTGGAGTTATTACTTTCAGATAAAACAATCACTATAACTCAAGTTTTTAAATTGCCTACTCACAGTTAGAAGATAAACCCACGAGGTTAAGTAGGAAATTGATTCAAGAGACTCACAAAAGATTCACGAGACAGGAGAGGGAAGGACAATGATCATGTAATAATATGATAGTTGTTTTTTTGGAGACAAAAATAGGTAAACATTTTCACCAAGAAAAATAAAAGAAATGGCTGCCCAGGTTCATTTTAGTTTCATTTGAGCTTCAGGGATGAGCAATCCTAATACAATAGGTTTCTGTAGCCTTGGAACCCAAGCCAGCTTCGTATGTTATCTGTTCAGTCTTTAAATGTCAAATCCAAAATAAAAACACTAGAACTGGAAATATCAAATAGGATATTGCTTAAATGTGTTTTGCAATACTTCCATTTCCTTTTATCGCCAGTTGAAAAAAAAAGAACACTCATTACGTAAGAATTGCAGCATAAATGTTCCTGGTTTCAAACCCATTTGCATTTCTAGTTTGAATAAACTGGCAGAAGTCTGAACTTTCAGTTGTGTTCAGTTTTCTGCCTAAGCTCAGCCTCTGAACATTAGCCTGATAAGAACCCAGTTGGATGGAAGAAAATGTCATTGATTGGTTGCATTTAAGGTAGGGTTTGCCATTTGACACATTTAAATAAGATGGACAATAGTTAAATAATCCTGGTTTAAACAGTACTCTTACAGCCCTCTAGTTTCACACTGCTGCTCTGTGGCATTAATGTGTCTGGCTGTCATTCATATGCTTCTTATGATGGTTGCAAACTACATTATGGCCTTTAATAAATGTCGTGCTGCTCATACAATACCGTGTTTGCCGTGGCCCAGTACCGATGCACTATTTCATTTATCTGCGTCCCTTTTTGCTGTTTATCCTTATGCAGGACCACCCACTATTCTAATCATGGATCCTCCCAAATGAACCCTAAACCTATTTTTCTTCACATAGCCCCCAGTCTTAGGTCCCAGGTCTGTTTTGTAACCACAGAAAACACTACTAAGGCTCTTCCTTTCAGAAGCTATAATAACAAAGACCCAAATATATATCATCCAATTTTATTAAAAGAAATCTCATCAGACCAAAATATCCGTCTGAACTGGGTCATGTGTTATTGCCTTGATAAAAATGGCTCTGATGCAGTCAGAGAGCTTTGTACTCACAAACTTTCAACATCTTTTTAGTTAAATAAAAAAAAGGCAAAGATAAACAGTATTAAGTGTTATAAGATCTGGCAAACTTGTGGCAGCCAGGCGTCAACCCTGAAGGCAGTTGTGAGGTTTCACTTTTCTTTTTCATGCCAGAATGTCCCTGGTGTGTTCCCTTACTGTTCTAAGAACTTATATTCTAATACAATCACTAAAGTAACTACAGAAGAAGAACTTGGAATTTGTTTTGCAAAAATCGTAGGTTAAGCACAATTCAGCAGAGAGGACCCCTTTAATTCAGTCATGTTTGACCTCATTAATCACTCAAAAGCTCTGCAAGCTCCTTGAGGGACTGATGTATAAATCTGGATGGTGGGAGCATCCTGAGGGAGGAAGCTAAAGGAGAGGCTTTTTTCTCAGCATGTCGTAGAAGAGAGTGTCACCCAGAGAAGAGGCAGGGCTTATCAAGGAAAGCACATCCCTCATCTTATCTGGGTGTCAGTGTCAAACGTAACAGATGAGCCCTGTGTGTGCGCGTGTGTGTGTGTATTGGGGTGGGGTCAGTGGTCATGTGGGGTGGGGGATAACTAAGGGATTGAGGGCCAGATGGTGTTTTTCTACATGCATCCTAAAAGCCCCCCACAAACACTCGAGCATACAGCAAGAGACAGTCATTATACTAACGGTTTAGCGTAGTCACAGGCCCAACAATGAGATTATTAATACACAGAAGATGTTTGTGTGTGATGCTGAAGGATTTGTGTAATCATCAATAAAGACCTAAGCATTCTTTGCTCTCTATAGCAGTCCTGTGAGCACAGTGGTAGACAGGAAACTAGGATCTCCATAAAAATAAAGAAGTACATTGGTCTCAAAAGATTTAAAATCAAGAAGTTCCCCTTCAAAAAAATTACATGGTTAAAGTAAACAGTCCTCTCTTGATAAGAAAGGCTCAAAAATGGTTTTGGGGATACAGAAATTGAATAATAATGTGTTGCTTGTTTCAAATTGACCCTTAAATAAAAGTTAATTTTCAGAAAACTTCAGAAGATTTAAACCTGAAGGGTTTTTCTAAATAAGTTCAAATGTGTTTACACTATTCACGTTTCTTAGATGTTTCTAATAAAATGATATCATATCATATAATTAATAATAAATCTAAATAAAATAGAATCCCTATGTCTAGTTAATGTGTGTTTGGATGATTTAAGCCTCTTGCACTATGTGTGCTATAGTGTTATGGTTCTACTTCTTGAATGCGTGTTTGTAAGGACGTTGAAGGTGTTTGTGGATCACTGTGTCCATCTAACCCCTCACCAACACCACCGCTGCGTTGCTAGGGGAACCCTATTGCTATGGTAGCAGGGTAGAGGTTTGTCACACCTCATTACAAGACTTTGCATGGGGAAACGGAAAGAAACAACACGGAGAGAAACACAGAGAAATAAAGAACAAATTTGGGAGGAGTAGAGGGAGAGCAATGAAGCGCACATGAGCGAAATAAAAAAAAGGAAGAGACAGGAAGGCACCAACAGAGAGAGAAAGGGAGGAGTGCAGGGTGAAAGAGGAAGAGATAAAAGTCAATCCCCAGAGGAAGGAAGGCTAGAGGAATGCAAATAGAAGCAGAGAGACTGATTATAATGAGGAAGAGCTCCAGCTCTATCGACAGCTCTGTCTGTCGCTGTTGAGGCAGTAAAATATGAATGAATGAAAAATGGAGCGCAGAGAGAAGGCAGTGTGGGTGGGGAAAAAAGCAGAGGCATGATTGGAGGAGAAGAAGCTGTTGCTTATACCTCAAAAAGACAAAGGAAATAGACTGAGAATTAAAACGGGGAGGACCATACGTTGACTGATGAGAGCCGAGCGAGAATGAAGGACAAAGATGTGTGGTGGGCACATTAATCTTCCTCTTGACTCATCTTTTATGCGCGGGTTTTGAGGGCCGTGTATAATTTCCCGTGGAATAAAGATCAGCCATAGCTTTCACCCAATTTCTCAGTGGTCGTCATGTCACGCCAGAGGTGACGGCACATATGAATGTATCACACACCAACACACACATTATCCGTGAATCACAGCCCTGTCATATCATCGCTAGGCGTCGGGAGAGGAGAGGAGGATTGGTCAGCATTCTGTTCAGCGGTGTCAGGCATTATGTGGACGGCGGGGAGGGAGAAGCAGGGAGGGAAGGAGCTTTGTTTCCTGGTATTGCTCTGTGCAAGCAGACTACATTCTGGGAGGGGTGCAGGAAATGGTGCAGTCACCATGCAGGCGGGAGTATGGCTTTAGTCGGTGCGGGGCGGTAGAAGCAGAAGATTTGTCATGTTGAAATGTCAAAGCACGTGCCAGAAAGATTAAATGTGTGTAGCGGTTTTCTTTCAAAATAAAACCTGCACCTGACTTCCTGTTTCAGGTCTGTAAACTAGTGTGTGGATACAGAGATCAGAAATAGGGCAGCAGTGTGTGTGTGTGGGGGGGGGGGCTTTGTGCATTGTGATACTCATCTTTCGCTGCATGGGCTACACATTTCCTCCTCTGCCCTTAGGTCAGGATAGGGTGGGGAGGTTGGGAACTCACACACAGACAGGGTTTGTTACACACTACCTCTCATTATGGCCATATATGGTTGCTGGTAACACGTCCTGTATGTAAGGGCCTCACTCCTAAGCAAACAGGAAGTGAACGTTGCCACAAAAGACTATGCAATAGATGTTGAGCGAACCTTACTTTGCTTGCAATCTTATAACGCACGCACGCAGGCACGCACGTACACACACACACATTTAGAATTCCTACTTCAGTCATAGTTTTTATAATAATTGTAAATCTTCTGTGTCTTGGCTTCGAAGAAAATGGGGATTGTAAGGTCACTACTCGGTTAGTTTTATTAGAATCAGACTCCTGCCTTCTCTGAGAAATGTTACAAACTCAATACAATGAAAAGGTGATAAAATGTTAAGAGTAGCACAAGCTTTTTTTCATTAAATATGGGCTGGAATTTTAAAACCAACCAAAGAAAATACTTTCATAATGAGAAAAGTATTTATTTTCACTAGAGTTGATATTTCAGCATTTTGTCTGATGGTGTCAAGTAGTTAAAAAGACAGCCTTAAAACTTTTTTCTCTCCTGCTGATTTATTCCCCTATAAAATACTTTATTCAGCTTAATACAATTATTTTATGTTGATCCGTTTGTCAAGCCAAGTGCAAGTACACTGCAGTAACTACACTATACAGCCACGGAGAAAATTAAGAGACCACTTCAGCATTATCGTTTTTGTGTTTGTTTTATTATTCATAGGTATTTCTTTGAGTTAAATGCATTTTATTTTATTGTATTCTATAAACTACTGACATTTTTTCTCTTTGTTGGAATTCAACAGTCACTGGAATGGCTGCCATGTAGAGAGAAAGATTTGGGAAACATTTGGAATGTTCTCTTAATTCTTTCCGGAGCTGTATATTATGAAGAGCATTACATAATAATGTATTTCAAACAAGCAGAAAAATATCAAGAAGACATGGTTTCTAATCTGTATATGTTGAAAGAATCTAGGTCAGAGCATCTATAAATAATCATTGCCAGCATTAGTTGGATTTTGCTTGTTGACTCTCACAAACGCATTATAACTGGCTGTGCATATAATATAACGTATTGCACACATTGCTTGCCTTCCATGTTTTTAAACCCTTGTGTTGTTTCTAACGTGAATGATGTTTGTTCTGCAGGTTCTCTACAGGGAGGATTTTGAGAAGAACAAAGGGAAAGGTTTCAGCGTGGTCGCAGACACTCCAGAGATGCAGAGAATTAAGAAATCGCAGAACCAGATCAGCAATGTAAGTGTCAGCAACACAGTCATCAAGAAAACAGATGAGCTTCTAATCTTTAAGTATTTTGACAAAGAATAAGCATTTAGAGCTCTTCTTACCTTTTCTCTCCCGAGTAGCTGATGTGGAGCCAGTTTATTAGTTCCTTTATATCACTATCCTCTCTTTGGCCAAATGGAACTTGCACGTCTATATGAAGTGCAATAAAAATGGTCCTTTCCGTCCTTGAGAATTGTAGCTTCAAGCTAGCTTTAGGCTGTTCATGCTTATCTGTTGCATATTTTAAATGTTGCATAATACTTAGCTCTGGTATAAACACTTAATAAAACTCCCCACCATAATAATAATTTCCTTTATTTAACTTTTTGAGTTGTTTAACCTCACCCCTCAGAGAGCTTCACCAGATAAAGATCATTTGTTTCATAATATTGTGCATGTTGCAGACTTTTCATGTCTCTTTCATCCTCACACTCGGTCAGGGTGACATCAGTAATGTCAGGCTTACTCTGCTCATGCCGCTCCTCATTTATAATAATGGAATTCTCCTCAAATCACTCCCCACATAGATGATTCTCCTCCACTCTCCCTCAGCTCCAGTTATTGATTTGCCATTTCTCTGTAAATACAGAACAGTGATGCAGAAAGGCATGCAGTGTTTACCTTTTGTTCCTTCAGACTGCTAAAGTCAGCTGCAAAGGCCTTTCTCCCCACATTAGACAGACTCAAAGCATACGTCATTTCACATAACCAGCTCTGCTCTGATATTAACGGCATAATTAGTGTGGAGGGTGATGGGTGATCACTGCTTTCATGTGATGAAGGATTTGAGCATGTCTGAGAAACAAGGAAATCAAGACAGAGAAGGGAACGCATAGATTATATAATATACGGCGGTGTGCACAAATGCCACATCAAGATAGGATGAAATGCATTATTGTGGGATGGATCGGATGCATTTGCAGTCGCATCTGCATGCAGTTAGAGCATCACTTACAGCCAAACATTAGGCCAGCCCTCCAGACGAATGCTACATCTTTCTCTTCCCTGGACACTAAAGAAACACATCCCATCACTCATCAGAATGTCAGCAATGTTAAGCCTTTCACTTCTACTCGTCCTAACTTTCCTTTTTTATTTGTTTTGCTCTTTCATGACTCTTAACTCTTGGTCGACACCTGGGCTCATTATGATAACTGAACTATGAACAAATATATTCCTTAACAACCTTTTCCCCCCATGATTTAAGATCAGAGAATAACAAGATGGCCCTGAAGTCACTAAACACCAACTGTGACAACATCCACATTCAAAATCATGGAAAAATATAGTTTGAAGTAAAAACTTTACAATAATCTTTACTGCAGAGCTCAGTCCATCTTTACCTTTGATTCTGACTATTGTGCTTCTATAATGTAAAAAGAGGGTTCTATATGTTTGCATATTGGGCGGTGCAGAGAGACTTTAAAACAGGCGCAGTCTGAGAAGAGCA
Organism: Eleginops maclovinus; assembly: GCF_036324505.1. Classification (NCBI taxonomy): domain Eukaryota; kingdom Metazoa; phylum Chordata; class Actinopteri; order Perciformes; family Eleginopidae; genus Eleginops; species Eleginops maclovinus. The sequence goes on from NC_086364.1 coordinate 10,004,730, forward strand.
AAGCTGCATTCATAATCATTCGACCTGTGTTTCACCAGATAATGATAAGGTAAAAGCTGTTTCAGATCTGATGACTCAAAAACGACATTGGACACAGGACTTGGTGACTCAAATTGAAAATAGCTGTCAACATTAAGAAAGAAAACATTTTGACTTCAAGTAATGACTAAAATGTGATGACTGATTGTCAAATAAAACTTGGCTACAACATTTTGAGTTGTTGTTTTTCTAAAACTAAAAAGCATATTTGTCTAAAGAGTAAGTATTAGCTGAACTATTTTGTATTTTACATCACCTTATGCGTGTCATACAGCTAAGATTGAGCAGAACAATAGAATAGTTCAATCAGTAGCCTGGGCACTACCTGTAAACACACCACACACACACACACACACACACACACACACACACACACACACACACACACACACACACACACACACACACACACACACACACACACACACACACCATCTGTTCGATCTGCTCCTTCAAAACAAACCAAAATAATCTCCCTCACACACTCTCACTTAGCATATTGCACTTGAGGACAGTCCCTGTGTTCTCTCAGTCCCTCACTTCACTGTCCTTACACAAACACTCCTGTCATCCAGTCTGTGAACACACTCCTCGCTAACGCCGCCGGCACAGTGGGCTCTTTGAGCGCGGCTGTATGTGTGGACAGAATCAGGGTTGTAAATCTTGACCGAAGCACTGTGCGTCTGTCTGTTATCAGCCTGGTAATCAGGGGGACGGGTACTTAGTGCAGTCATAGAGCACTCCCTCAGTTTCAGTTTCATGTTGTAACTGTTGGAGGTCAGTTGGAGAGGTTGTGGGTTGATGAAGAACTTTGTGATTTGGAACTGTACTGCAGGTGCTTTTTAGTTAAGAATTTAAAACAAATAATCTCTAAGGACATTTCACTTGAGAGAGGAGTAATGAACAGGATTGTAGTTGCTTTTTGCTGTGCTTAGTCATATGACCTGCCGCCGCCTCTGTGTTTCCTCTTGCAGTCTCATTCTCACCCCAAGCCTCAAACTTCTAGTCGTTTCCCTTTTTTCACTTCACCTGTTCTTCCTGATGTGTCAGCGAGGGTTGCTATGCAACTCTGAGCTCGCAATACTTCCTGCCGCCGAGATGTCATTTCCTCTCAGTGTCTAGCTGCTCTCTGAGGATATGCTTGCACGTAGGGCATGGCGCCCCACCTATCACCACAAACACATGGGTGCTGGAGGGCAACTGGGAGACCTCTGGTGGATGACAAATGAACTGCAGGGTGTAAAAGCTTCCTGGAAAGAACACCTCACATGTAGATATGAAGCTCTTGTGTGCAGCTTTGTGTATTCTCCATCTTTATATGTGACCTGTTTGTCTCCTGCAGATTAAGTACCATGAGGATTTTGAGAAGAGGAAGACCGGAGGAGAGGTTCCATATCAGCAGCCGAGCAACCCATGCCCAGGTACTCCTTCTAACACACGCACAAAATATAAGCATCAAATATTTTACTGAAAGTTTCAGAAATAGCAAAAACATTTATCAGCTTGCATGTTTAGCTTCCACTAACCAATCAAAACAGAATGTCACATTTGAACAAGACTTTTTGTATAAACACAACATAATGAGTACAAGATACTAGAGGGATTCTGATGTAAGCCTATCAGGAGGTCTCTGTTTTCAAACTTTGAGGAATGTGGTGAATGAGTGCTTTCATCTACTGAGAAAAGCGAGTATCTACATTTTTCTTTAAGCTTCTTGCCTTGTCTGTGCTTGGCTGCAGCCCTGCCACAGGCTGTATGAGCTCCCAGGCTGGGTGTTGCCTCGCCACACTGCTTAAAGATCTCCGATGTAACTTGTTCTCTGCATTCACTACCTGCATTGCTGCAGAAATGTCTTTATTAAAAACTCATGAAAGTAATTCTAATGAAGCATATTCTATCTATAAATGTTTAATTTCTGGCTTTCCCCCAAGCCATAAAGATGGTTTGCTGAAAACTGTTACAGTGGGGCAAAAAAGTATTTAGTCAGCCACCAATTGTGCAAGTTCTCCCATTTAAAAAGATGAGAGATGCCTGTAATTTTCATCATAGGTACACTTCAACTATGAGAGACAGAATGGGGGAAACAATCCAGAAAATCACATTGTAGGATTTTTAATGAATTAATTGTAAATTCCTCGGTAAAATAAGTATTTGGTCACCTACAAACAAGCAAGATTTCTGGCTCTCACAGACCTGTAACTTCTTCTTTAAGAGGCTCCTCTGTCCTCCACTCGTTACCTGTATTAATGGCACCTTTTTGAACTCGTTATCAGTATAAAAGACACCTGTCCACAACCTCAAACAGTCATACTCCAAACTCCACTATGGCCAAGACCAAAGAGCTGTCAAAGGAGACCAGAGACAAAATTGTAGACCTGCACCAGACTGGGAAAACTGAATCTGCAATAGGTAAGCAGCTTGGTGTGAAGAAATCAACTGTGGGAGCAATTATTAGAAAATGGAAGACATACAAGACCACTGCTAATCTCCCTCGATCTGGGGCTCCACGCAAGATCTCACCCCGTGGGGTCAAAATGATCACAAGAACGGTGAGCAAAAATCCCAGAACCACACGGGGGGACCTAGTGAATGACCTGCAGAGAGCTGGGACCAAAGTAACAGAGGCTACCATCAGTAACACACTACGCCGCCAAGGACTTAAATCCTGCAGTTCCAGACGTGTCCCCCTGCTTAAGCCAGTACATGTCCAGGCCCGTCTGAAGTTTGCTAAAGGGCATTTGGATGATCCAGAAGAGGATTGGGAGAATGTCATATGGTCGATGAAACCAAAATAGAACTTTTTGGTAAAAACTAAACTCGTCGTGTTTGGAGGAGAAAGAATGCAGAGTTGCATCCAAAGAACACCATACCTACTGTGAAGCATGGGGGTGGAAACATCATGCTTTGGGGCTGTTTTTCTGCAAGGGACCAGGACGACTGATCCGTGTAAAGGAAAGGGGGCCATGTATCGTGAGATTTTGAGTGAAAACCTCCTTCCATCAGCAAGGGCACTGAAGATGAAGCGTGGCTGGGTCTTTCAGCATGACAATGATCCCAAACACACCGCCAGGGCAACGAAGGAGTGGCTTCGTAAATAGCATTTCAAGGTCCTGGAGTGGCCTAGCCAGTCTCCAGATCTCAACCCCATAAAAAATCTTTGGAGGGAGTTGAAAGTCCGTGTTGCCCAGCGACAGCCCCAAAACATCACTGCTTTAGAGGAGATCTGCATGGAGGAATGGGCCAAAATACCAGCAACAGTGTGAAAACCTTGTGAAGACTTACAGAAAACGTTTGACCTCTGTCATTGCCAACAAAGGGTATATAACAAAGTATTGAGATGAACTTTTGTTATTGACCAAATACTTATTTTCCACAATCATTTGAAAATAAATTCTTTAAAAATCCTACAATGTGACCTTCTGGATTTTTTTTTCTCATTCTGTCTCTCATAGTTGAGGTATACCTATGATAAAAATGACAGGCCTCTCTCATCTTTTTAAATGGGAGAACTTGCACAATTGGTGGCTGACTAAATACTTTTTTGCCCCACTGTATATGTGAAGTCATAAATATGAATATAGTTTCAGAGAGATTCTTGAGGTACAGGGAAGGAAGTGGAGAGGTTATAGCCAAGTGTTTGAATGTCCCTGCTGTTTGTATTTAGCATGACACACTTCATTCTGAGAGCTATTGTTAATTAGGATGTGTCACAAGAATACCAAGAGCCCCTGAATACCTGTCAAAGACTCAATGCAGTGCTCAGACAGGACTAAATACATGCGTATGCTTATATGAACAGAAATCCTTATTCTACTACCAAAAACAATCAAGTGTAGTTCACAGAGTAGCAATAACAAACATTCAAGCTCATTGATCTGCTCTCCACTCCTCTTTCTGCCTCACCAGGAGCTTACCAGCCGCCTGCAGCCTCTCAGAACTTCCACTGTGAGCCGGCTCCTGAACCCGTGCAACAGGCGGCTGCCGCCCCCCCGCCCGGCTCTGGGGTAAGTCCTCCATCGTTCTCCCGTCTTTTTCTGCTGGTGAACTTTAATACAAAACAAACTGACAACTGGATGAATTCAAAACCTGAAAGAATATTGTAAATGAATGGCTTTAACTAATGAGCACTTCTTTGTTTAACACTAGACTGTCGCATGATTCTTTCTGGAAAAATGCAGGTTTACAGATCTTCAGATTTAATCAACTAATTGATTTGTCAAAAAAAGTTGTTAAAACGTCTTTATTCAAGGACAGATTTACTTTTTGGATAATCATCTAATCCTTCAGCGTGTCGTGTCGAATATTGTTTTAGCGTTTTATGCCTTCTTGTTTTGGACTATGAAGAAATCGTAAGGGGCATTTTTGTTTGGAAAATAACACTTAAAAAGTAGGGAACCTTCATTTTTAAAGTAGAAAACAGCCTTATCAGACCATAACAGTGTTGTCGGGAACTAACGGCAGATTTTGTTGTTGTCCACAGAAGCGATACAGGGCAGTGTACGACTACGCTGCTGCTGATGAAGACGAGGTTTCCTTCTTGGACGGAGATGTGATTATAGACGTGCAGCAGATCGACGAGGGCTGGATGTACGGCCGCGTGGAGCGCACCGGCCAGCAGGGCATGCTGCCTGCCAACTACGTGGAGGCCGTCTGAGTGAAAGGGAGAGAAAAAGGAGGAGGTAGAGAAAGGGAGGGAAAGAAGGAAAGGAAAAGCCCAGTGCCATCTCATCTTAACGCCGCTTCCTGTTGATTTTTTACTCCCTTGTTCCCTAATCTGTCCTGTGAGACCCTGAAACCCCGACCCCCCCCCCCTTCTGCGTCCCTGCTCTACTCTCACTGTTTCACCACAGACACCCTCTACTTTTGGTCTGTCTGTCCATCTCTGTCTGTCTGCCTGCCTGCCTCTTTGTCTGTCTGTGCTAAGTCTGTCTCTGTTTGGATGTTCCTCATCCTTTCTGTCGCTTCCCAAACCTGACTCCGCTCTCAAGTGCTGTCACAAGTGGAACAATTAAAGTCTTAAGGATAAAACACACAGTTCATTGCAGTATGGCAGGGGCCATGCCACGCCACACAGCTCCATCCTAGCTATAGCACTTAATCCTAGCACAACATCATGCAAAACTTAAGAGGAGAAAAAAGTAAAATATCCCCTTTTCCCAAGTCACAGCTGAAGACGTCTGTTCTGTGAAGAAAATAGGTTTAAAGTGTTGAAAGGTGTGGCATATTATCACAGGCTTGTTTGTTTTAGGTTTTTTTTCTCATTTAGCATCTTTAGATCTTGGCCAGACTGGAAACACAGTGCAGAATCTCCGTCTATCAGAAGAAGCTTGAATATTTTTGACTTGTGTACATTCCTTTAACCTCTAGCCCTGTTGCTGTTGCACCAATCAGCCAGTTATCAGTCTTAACAGAGAGGTTTTTAATATATTTATAGATTGACACACATCTCGCCATTGTGTGCTCGGGTAGGCACTCTCGTGTTCAGCACTGCATTGTGGACGTCATAGTAAAACTGGAATTGTAGCCTAACTGAAGAGCACCTCCTGTTGTTGCCTTTCTCGGGCTTGTTGGATACAGGAGGGATCAGGGACAAGTTAGGGGACATTATCAGTCAATCTCTAGCAGCCACACTGAATACATCACCTCAGTCGGCGTGGATGCCAGTGTGTAAACCCTTATTCCTGTTTTTTGCAGCCTGAATGCCTTCAGTCCTGAGTGAATCACAAAGTTAAGGTGATCAAGGTTATACTGTTAGGAAAAAGGAAATGGGAATGTCAAGTCCTTTGCCCTTTTTGCTACAAAATCAAGAAAGAAAGAAAACACATTCATAAAAGAGAAGGCCAAGCACAACTCTATATTGTGATTTTTTTTTTTTTTAAATTTTCAATCATTCCACTGTTTTAGTTTTTTGGACTGAACATTCCAATCATTGTTTTCCGTTTAATGTGAGAGAAATTGTTGAATCCTTGGCTGTGGTAAATGTTGTTTTCATGCTGTTCTTTCTTTTTGCCTTTCTTGTTATTGTAAAATACTTATTTTCACAAAAAAAAGGTTGGGGTATCAAATAAATAAACCTGCAACTCGATTTATGAACCAAGGCAGAGGTGTTTATCAAGACTTGTGCGGTTGCAGTATTAGATCAGTTTTGGGATTTTTCAACCTGCAGTTTCAGGTCAGAACGGTTCTGGCAGCTGGATTAAGAAATGCTTGCCCGTTCATGCCTGTTTCTGATAAGTGGATATCTTTATGCTCGTTATTATTCTGGAGTTTAAAAGAAATAATCACGTTAGCAAATGGCAATTAAAGTCACTTAAATCAGTCCTGGTCTTTAAAACAGACCTTTCACCTGGCATGTCAGGGTTTGAGCAATGATGCCAGACAGGAAGTTTTGTTGTGTCCACATGCCAGGTGAATCCCAAAATTGTCAACTACTTTTGATATCTGATCGGTGAATCTGCCAAGATTTACTAGCATTTGGTCAGTGGTGGTCACAAAGATTTAAAGAAGGTTGGTTCATAAACACAAAATCAAGCATTTCAGTTGCTGGTTATTACACAGAAAAGCTGTATCATTCCTTCACTCCAGATAATTTGTTTCTGTGAGGACCATTTCATATGATTTAAAAAAGATATTTGACCATTTCTCAGTGTTGTAAATAATCTCACAGGCCCCTGACCATACACATCTCTCCCGTTTTCTTGCTGTTTTATTTTCCTGTGATGCACTGTGACTGTCACAGACATGAGTGATCAGGGTGCTTTCTAAGGTGGGTTTGGGGTTTGCGGAAAAAAAGTTCAGCTTTATTAAAAGAAACAAGGCTCTCACTATGTAGCTAGATGACATTGTACAATTGTATATGTATCATAAAGGTAAGTTAGGGAAATGTTTTTACAGGTCATGGTGCTCTGGGAAGTAGCTTGCCTGCAGATTAGAGTGGTTCATATTTTTTTGTGAATGTGGCTGAGGGGAAGTAATGTGAAAAAAATCCAGTTTGGTGCAAGTTGGTGTTGAACATTAATAACATTCTAACTTTCTAATGTGGTTAATTGTGACAGTGCTGAACAATAAATCAGAAAATAACACCTGACAAACACACCAAACAAAATGAACACACTGTATGCCTGTATTTTGCATTGACCTACGCTTGACAACAGGACAAGTTTATTTGCAAAACAGATGCTTGATGGGAAAGCTGTTTTAGAGCTCATGGTTGTGTTTTTCTCTCGAGTAAACTGAAGAGTTGGTGGTTTGGCTTCAAGTGAAACTACTGCTGTTCCTGGCTTATGATGATGTTTGCTCAGATTTAATTTAAATACAAAGCTACTTGGCGGATTACATCCAATCAAAACGTTATTTTGTCTCGAGGGGTTTGGATTTTGACATTTGGTTTTCTGGATGAAGTGGAAAAAGTGGCCAGAGACTGGCCGGTGTTGAGTAAGTGTCGCTCAGGATGGATTTGTTAAGTCTAATTTGAGCATATGGTGATGTAAGTTTGCGGGGGCTGACGTTGCGCTGATCCAACGCTCTGTATCTCCCAGGCTGTGAGGCAGGGCAAGTTGTTTGTCTGACCTGGATATTAGTCAGGGGTAACCACTTGCGCCAAATACTGCTCCTCTGCTCTGGCATCACTCATACTGAACTGTAACCTCATATCATTACCTTGTTTCCATTCAGATTCTGTCTAGTACCCTTTCCATCTGTCTGCTGAGATCCCTCTTTACTTCAGCCTTCATTGTAGGCTCCTGCGCTTCTGATGAATCATTCCCCGCTTCTATGATACTGGTTATATACTGTAGACTTTGCAGAGTGAAATCATGTAATCCACGATCGGGTTTAGCATTCAGACCATTTTGTGCATTCCATCTTAAATTGTTTTGTTTTTTGTATAATTTTGTTATTTTTTAAATAAAAAAATAAAGATATCATATGCACATTGACATACACGTGTATTTAAAACTCATTCTGGATACATGGTGAGAATTAAGGACCTGATATCATCTCGTTGCCCTGTTACAGCACTTCAAATTGTACTTATGATTCTGCAGATTCAATAAAATGTCATTTTTTCTCAAACCGTTGTTTAAACTACGTCTATTGTTGTGCCGGAGAATAGTGGGACAAATGCAAAAGTCTTCAGAAAAGCTGTTCTGTGTCCATTCACTTTTTAATGATGATTCTGACGAATTCAAAGTCTTAATCTATTAAGAAATATAGACCATATGAACACAATATAGAAAATAAAAAAGGCGCTAATGCAGCAGGACCCACCAAAGAACGCTCCCTACGGACTTTCAAATGAACCAATGTCATACTTGTTTCTTGTGGTTTGTGAATTGGCCTCAAAAAGGACTCTTTCAGGTGACAACATTAAACATTTCTGTTAAATTGTGTAATGTCTGGTGTGGATTGGGGTAGGTAATTTGTGGGAAAAATCTACCTAAAAGCCCAAACGCGGGGTGATTAAAACCCTTACTCCCTACTTTCGCTTCCTGCTCTGGAGGGGGAGGGGTCGACTGAGGCTCGAGATCATTCGCCGAACGGTTCCGGACTCAGCCGATCTTCTGCATCGGTGGTAGTGCTGCTGTTTTGCTGCGTGTCATCGCTTCTTCTACACCGTCTATCTCTGACAAGCTTTCCATCATGGTGGACATTTTGTTGTTGATGTTTTTCGCCATCATGGGCCTCGTCTTCCTTTCCTACATTATCTACCTGCTGTGATGATTAAGAAGATGAAGCGTCCTGCTCCGACACACAGGCGGCCAGTGCACAGGCTAACACAGGATGTGTGTTTTTCCCCTCCTGCATCCCTGGTCTTCATCATTGACACTGGCAAGTAAGCGTTTCATAGAATATAACAGCTGTGCCATCGTGCATATAATATAAAGCGAAAATAGCTCACGGTGTGGTGCTTTCTGAAAAAATACAGGGAGGATATTCCCAGTAATGGATGTGTGGTTATCCATGCATATGATAGCTATAGCAGCACACTCTATCTTTAATATATTGGAAATTATTATCACACAATTTAAACTAAAAAGGCTAACAATGTTATTCATCACCAATAATAAACAGAACATGTCTGATATCAGCTGTCATCTGTTTCAGGGAGAACAGCCGGGGTCCAGCCATGATGGCTTCCCTATTGGAGCTCTCATGTAGGTGGGGAAGAGCAATCCAGCTGAGGGCAGAAATAATGGACTGAAGTGGAAGCCAAACTCTTTTTTTCCCCGTCACCTATTTGCACTCTACCATCACCACCCCTCCTCCTTTTACCTCCTTTTTATGGCAGGATCCTCCAAACAAAATGTTACTACAACAGCTCCCATTTACCTTGATGCAATCAGTCCAACCAGTGTATTTTTTTTATACTTAATGTTGTGCATGTTTCTCTTTAAAGGTGGAGAAATATTACCTCTGCACACCAAAAATACATGGATGTAGGACAGTTTGTTGGGTTGAGTGTAATACAACACTGAGCTAAATGTTGGTTCTTACTATAATAATGTGAATTGTTTAGTTTGATCTTATCATTTATCTTTGCTCGGCCAACTCTTGTTTAATCGTGTTTTGTTTCATCCAACAGTTGGAAGGCTAAAGGCTTGTTGTATTGTCAGAGATGCCTAGGTTGGCTCAGCCTTGACATCACTGTGTTACTTTATTCATGTGTTTACAATATGTTCTGCTCCTCACTACAATCAACATTTCCCTCCAGGTTAAAAGGGAGTGTGCCAGTTATACTCAACCGGTTTTGTTCTGTGTATAAATTTGGCAGCAAATTACATCTTTGTCATTTCAGAAATACATCCACTGTATGTGCTTATCAGTTTTATCACCAAACCACGTATACATTGTGTTGCATATCAATTTTGTTAAGTTAATGAAGCACTAATGATTTACTTGATACAAATATTTCACACAATGTCAAATAAAGAGGATTTCAGTAAACCCTGTGACTTCCTTTTGATGTTGTTAAAGAAATGTATCAATAATTTCTTTATCAAAGGAAACATTTTACTGCATAAAGAACAGTGCATCCTTCATGCTTTAATGAGCCATAACATCTGTGTTATCCACCAATAAATGAAAATATATATATTTTAGTTTCCCTTTTCTGGCATTGCGCCATGTTGGAAAGTGGCATTACAGATTTAAACACCAAATACTTTGGTAAAAGAGGCCGGTATGGCTTTCAACAAAGGACATCATAGAGTCGGCGCACATATTGTTTTTGAAATGAACTTTGTGTGGAGATGGACAGCAAGACTATTGTGTTCAAAAATCATTTTCTGTTGCACTTTACAACCACAGATCTTTTTGAATTCAAATCTGCTTTATGTTTGAGTCTATTAAGGTATTTACCATGTCCTGTGTAATGCTATATATCTGGTGGTATTTAAATTAAAGATCTAGAATGAAATAAGGACTTTTTTTTGCACAAAACAGACGGTTGCCTCTATAAGAAAATGAGAAAAAATAACTACCTGGGACAAAATCTCTTCAAATTTGGGCTGATGCCTGTTTGCAAAGGAGTAGACTCAATGCATTGTATGAAAGATGTAAGCAATCTGCTCAATATTTTCTGTCAAATTAATGCACTGATGTGGTTGTGTGAGCAGCCATCTTTGAACCATGCTACATGCTGTCCTGCAGATGGTGCTGTTTACCCATTGAAGGCGATGGAGAATCAACTGATGGCATTGTGTCCATAAAGTAAATAAACTTGTCTCTTTCCAAAGGTTTGTAAGAACAGGTGAAGTAAGACAGAATAAGAACAGTCTGATTTCAATTCCGCAATCACAGCTAGTTAAAAAAAAAGTGTATTATGTTTATTAACATCAGTATAGGAGCACTTGGAATGAATGTGTTGGTATTTATTTAAAGTATATTATTAACAATTTCTAATGACTTTTTACAGTATTTTGAAAATATATATATATATATATATATATATATATATATCATTCTATCACCTTTTCTTAAGACAGGTTTGCCTTCTTTTCCATCTTGCTCTCTGAAAACCTTGAATACTCTCCAAGTTGAAAGGTCAGCTTCATTATTTACAATATTTGCACATTTTATACCAACAAACTGTAATTCTTACCTTTTTACAAAAGTCCTTAACAATACGTATTCTGAAAAATAAATCTTCCCTAAATATATTGTTAGACATTTACTTTCTTGCCAAGTTAGAGGAGAAGATTGATACCACTTTGCTGTAGCTACAGGTAGCAGCTGGTTAGCTTAGCTAAATACTCCAAACAGCTCTGTCTCACGGATATAGTCCTGCACAGAACACACCACAATGATACACTTTGCTTCAGCTTACACTTACGCCTCAAACAAACAAGATATAACATGAGATAATCAGTTAAATTGTTAGTTTTTGAGGTGCTGTAAGGATTTTGTCACTTTAGGGCAGGGCCAAGCTAGCTGCTCTGCCTAGTGTCCAGTCTTTATGCTACACTATGCTAACCAGCTGCTAGCTTTAGCCTCATATGTACCTTACAGTAAAACAGTGGTACCGAACTTCTTATATCCAAGTCTTTAAAGCATGTTACAAAAATGTTGAACTATTCTCATTTATTATGTGTATGTGCCACCCTCCTCCAAAAACCACTGAGTTAAACTTTCTCTCACATGTGTGCAGTTAGACCCACTGTGGGAAATAATCGGAATTCCTCTGCTGATAGTATAATCTACTACTCTCAGTTTTACAATACACCCGCTGTTCTATCAGAAAGCACACACACACACACACACACACACACACACACACACACACACACACACACACACACACACACACACACACACACACACACACACACACACACACAAAATAACTCTGCAGAAGTCTACATCTGAGGGTGTTCAAGAAAACTGAAGCTACATTGAGCTGGACTAAAGAAAGTAGGCCAGGGTTTGTTTGGCTGTCCACATATTCCATGACCTTGCTGCATTGCATTCCTGACCCCCCCCCTTCACACACTAGCCTGTCACACTGTTCCTGGCGACTATATCAGATCATGTCAATGCTATGTTATGCGTCCATTGAATAGAAGGAAAAAAAAGTCAGAACAGGTGCTCTGTTGTTTTTCAGCTGCAGGGACTTGGGTTTCCCCATGAGCAGTATTTTTAGGTAGATGCGGTAATATGGGATATTTAGGATTGTTTATGATGACCTTAAAAAGACTATTCCACCCTTAGGACCCACTGACACTGCTGCAACCAAGATGTTGTATTTCTGATCCCCTTTCTGTTCTATCTTCTCCCAATTTCTATCCCATAGCAAAGCTAAATAAAGAAATCAGTGGATCTTCCTGGAAAGATATCAGTCACTGTATACCTAAATCATAGACTGAGGATAATTGTAAAAAACTAATTTGGACATTTTTGCATAGCAATTCCTGGACTGCACTGAACCTTACAAATAATTCTTATTTAACAACCTAATTGTGTTTTTCTCCTTTAAATTGATGCTGCACAATGCAACTCTTCCTGACGCATGCTGATATTCTGCAACATCTCACATTTGTGGCACCTGTAACCTCTTGCAATCTTTGCTAGAATGCCAGTGAGTTGGAGTTGAGGGGATAGAGCAGCAAGTAATTTAGTGTGATTATACAATAGATGTAGGGCGAGGGAGTGGTGGGGGGCATAGAGGCTAGAAACAGAGCAAATAAAGAAAAAGGAAGCAAAGAAAGAAAAGAGAAAGAGAGGGAGGGTGGGTAGGGTGGGGGGGTGGTATATGTGCTTAGCAATGGCCTTCAGCAGTGGAGTTCCTGTTGTTGTGGGGAGGGAGTTTCCCTCCATGTGGCCCTGGAGGAAAACGACAGAGGATGTCTTTTTCCTGGCTGACCAAGTATGCCCGGGCCTTGAGGTCTTTCCTCTAATAATGTGCTTTTTTTTACAACATTTATCCCACAGTTTCAGTCGTGAAACTGTGGGAGCTGCTGTCCATCTCGCTCACACTGGAGCTCAGCCAATGTGACATTAATGCATAAACATTTCAGCAGAGAGGCGAGCACAGGGGAAAACATTCCTCCCAGGGACACAGGGATGTATGCTCTTGAACACCACATCCACCCAGATTGGACTACACGTCCCGACATGCTCCCCCCACAATAGGGGGTGGGGGCAATAAACCCTGCCAGCCAATGGCTCTGTGTCTTAGAATCTGTGGTTGGTGTGTTGCACAGCAGCTGTTGTCAATGGCAACAGAGGTTTTCAGGGAAGCATGAGCTGGACAGCTGGTAGAGGGTCCCTCAGTCCTCTACTGGGAGTCACATGATCCCCCCTGCAGCCAATCTCAGCCGTCCGACCTCCTCCCTCCCTCACTGCCTCTCTCTCATTCGCTGGCTCTGGCTCTCTTTTGGCTGCAGCAGGAGGGGGGAGGGGAGATGGAAAGAGAGGAGGGAAGTGGAGATAGAAAGGGAGGGAGGGGAGGCGAGGCAATAGGCCAGCTGAAACAGGGAAGGAGTGAAAGAGCTTGTGAGGGAAAACGTAGAGCGGGAGACTCTTCCCTCTGTGAGCTTATCAAGAAGAGAGGTAAAGGATCCAATGCACGCCCTGTTTGCCCTACATTCCCCACCCTGAGCAGCAGGGCAAGAAGAGAAGACAGAAAAAGGACAAGAGAGGAGTGTTTTCCCTTGGATGTATCGGACTGTCACACTCAGACACAACGAGGGACAGGACCATGCCTCTGAGGAGAGGCGCAGGCTGCCCGGCTGCCTCGCCTGTGTGAGCAGAGCAGGGTTGCATTGCTGTTGGGAATACTGAACAAGAAAAAGAAGAAGGAGAAGAAGAAGAAACAAGACTGGCAGCTGGCGATCTCGTACCATGACTGGGAACAGGAGAAGGGAGGAGGCTTGCTGAAATCATGGACCAGGTGAGGATGGAGAGGAGGAGAGTAAGGGAGGGACTGAAGGGGAAGTGAAGGGGACACCCACCTTCAGTGTGCTTCACATTCACACCTTGCTTGCTGACACAAAACACACAGAGCAGATTTCATAACATCCATCATCCCTCTTTCCATTCCCTCAAGGCAAAAACAAACAGCACAGCATGCTGCTTATCCTGCGATATGTTTGCTGCCTTCACCCCCCCTGCGAGCTAGGTTTTACTCTGGGGGAGGGGGCCGGCAGAGGTGTTGCCACCGGCGAATGGCAGGCCTCTGGAGAGATGACACAGCTGAAAACATCACCGGCTTGTCCCTGATACAGGGAAACACTTTGGGAGAGGAAAGAGAAAGCAGCATAAAAAGAGGGGTGTGGCTCCGTTTTGTGGGTTAGCAGGCATCCTTGGTCATGATCGGTCTTAACATGTCATGCAGAAATTGGCTCTCCTGCCAGGAGTCAGGAATCAGGCGGGAGTCAGGGATGTCATGCAACAGGGTTCCCATCCAGAACTGTGTGTGTCTACATTCATTCATTCATAAAGAGCTTTGTAACACTTGTGTCCTCGTGTCAACAGCCTCTATAGGGACTGTCATCCACAAGCTTACTGTGAGAGAACTGATGCTTGATGAATACACATCATTCAGTTCCTCGGACAGTTTTTAAGGAATGTTTTTGAATACAGCCTCTGTGTGGAAGGTCTTGGCTGCAGTGGTTTTATCAGGTGTTGTATCCCGGCTGGAGGCGACCAGCTGCTTGTAGTTGAGCGTGTGAGGAACGGCTTTAAAGGAGCAGAGAACGCAGACACCATCCTCGTATCTCGCTCTCAACGCACTGCCAGTGTGTGTCCTGCTCATTGATTACCTCATCCCCCCCTTACCTCCCTCCTTCTCCTCTGTTGCTTTGCGTGTTGTGAGCATCAGGTTTGTGATTAATGACGTAGAGAGGGGGGAAATCAGGAGGGGTGTATGGGTGAGGCAACCCAGCCCAGCCCTTTATTTGGCTGAATAATGCATGTTGCCCATAAGGGGAACATCTCCTGTCTGTGTCCACTCAGCTCAGGGTGACATTAGACCCCCAGTAATAGCAGAGATGATGTCATCACTGCTGCTGGTCAGACTGTGTGTGTTTGGATGAATGCATTTGTTTGTTGTTTACTTTTCTTTAAATGTTTTTGGTTTTTTTTCTAACTTTTAATTTCCCTAAATGGGAAGCCTCAGGCAATAACAGAGTCCAAGTGACACACACACACACACACACACACAGTTAACATTTCTGCTATAATGGTGTGACTTACAGCACAATACCCCGCAGGAAACAAAAAACTATTTATAAGCAGTGCGCAGTGCTGCAAAATGCTGACACAGCATGGCCTTGGTGCAGTGTTAAGACTGGGCCGGTGTCATTTCAATATATGGAACGTATTGTGACGTAACAGACAAACATGATTATAGCACTTCCTGTTCTCCGCGTGACATGTATCATTGTCGTTTTATCTGCTTTATCGCTGCTTGTGTTTCCTGCTTAAGTCCTCGCTCAGCCAGCTGTTTCAAGATGATTCTGGATATACAATGTTTGTCTGAGAAGAGGTTTTAAGGATCTGCTGTCATTTAGCAGCGTAAACTTGCACTAACACGGCTGTGAAAATGTAAACAGAGTGTTTACTATAGTCATGGAAAGAATGCAAGGTTTAGAGAACATCACTGCGCAGAATCTGGGTTTCCTCCTTTTTTGGTTCTATGCCAGGACAGACACACACATGTTCAGAAGCACAGGGATACATACAGAGGGCAGTGGCTCTGCGAGGAACAGGAGAAGGCAGGTTGAGAGTCTGTGAGAGGGACAGTTGGACACGTCTTTCTCTTAAAGGTTCCCTATTATGCAAAATGCTCTTTTTGATGTCTTTTATACACAAATATGTGTCCCCTGTGTCTGAGGAGAATCACAAAGTGTCAGAAAATACAACCCTCTCTCTTTTCCTCCTTAACCACATCTCTAAAATGGGGGTAAAAACAAGCTGATCCAGATTTGTTTTGGTTATGACATCATAACTGAAATGTGGGCTGGCTTTACATTGAACTCCTGGCAATGTCCCGCCCACGTGACACGTCCCAACCCATCGTCCGCAATATACAGTCGTGAGCTGAATCCCCTCCGCAGCATCTCTGTGTCTGTGCAGGATGTCTGCAGGAGGGACTTAGAGTTGTTGTATATATAATACATATAATGTCACTGTTCTAGCGGTAAACACTGAGAACTGTTCACGGAGGAGAGAGCTTCATGCGTTCCAAATGGGCTTGGCCAGCTTCAGCTCAGCTCAAATTTAAATCAGCAGAATCAGCACTTCAGGAACTGGGCTGAAATAGAGGGGTAATAGGCATGCTACAATGGGTTATCTGTTTGGTATTTTGAGCAAAACATTTCACAGACAAGTTTTGTATAGATATTGCCTTATAATATATTATTCAAACATAGCATAATAGGAGACATTTAAAGTTTCACCCTTACTCAACCTTAGTGGAGGTGTCTGTTTATGATACACACTCACACCAAGACTGAGGGCGATTAAAAATGCCAAAATTACTGAACCGCACTTTGGGTCATTAGTGCTTTCCAATCAATAGTCATTAAGGCATTATGGCGTTGCTGCGGTGACTGCTGCCCTGTGAACCCTGAAGCCTCGTGACCACATCGATCAGACACAAACAAGCCTCACTCTTTGCTCCAACAGCCTAACAGCCCAGGAGAAAAGTTAGTGTTAGATCATTAATGACAGAGGTAGAAGATAGCAGCATTCAGGGATAATGTTAACCCTGTACTCCTGCAGTGGAGGGAATCCCTCATACTGCTGGATGAGCCTCAGTGATGTGGACAGGGCGGAGGCTGCTGTGTTTATGCTGCTGTCTGTACACTACTCCCTGGAGGCTCAGTTTAGGCGGCAAGGCGACATATGTCTAACTGTACTGTGTGTGTGTGTGTGTGTGTGTGTGTGTGTGTGTGTGTATGTGTGTGTGTGTGTATACGAGTGTGTGTGTGAATCCCAGTGGCTCTCAGCCAGTGTTATCTTGCAAATAGCTTTGTCTGTTTCCCACAGATGTGACTGAAGTGGAATGCAGTCAAAATTAGCTCGGAGCAAAGCAGCCGTGCAGGGAGATATTTTATGAGAGTGAAAGTGTGTGAGAGAGAAAAGAAAGGCTCTTATTAAGTTACAAACGAGATAGGGAGAGGGAATGTGAAAGACAACAAGTGTGAGAGAGGGAAGGATAAAGGAAAAGCCTCATGGTGGAACAGGTGGTCTAATCTGACGCCCCACCCATGGCACTGCAAAGCCCCCCCGCCTACGCCTATCCAATCTTAGGACTCTTAGGAATTTCTTGTTCTTTTGTCCTGAGCGGTAGAGACTGAGAAACTCTGAAAGAATAAATTTTGTATACATATTTGCATCTACATTGAAATTAAACACCCATATAGAAGCATAAATATCTTATATCTTCTCACCCATGCAGAATGTGTTGCAGCTTGTCAGTTTTGCACTGCAGGGTAGAGGGGAAATACAATAAAAATAAAAAATGCTATAGGAGTAATCTGGCATTTTAAGATGGATTTGCATGTGGTGAGCGAAACATGCAGCTGTCACATGGAGCGGTGGGATTTGTTGATAGACCCTGGCAGCCATTACAAGGTCTCTGTAGCATGAAGCATGCAGTCTGTATGTAATGTATATATATATATATAAAGAAGGAGTCGTACACTGCTCTTCCATTTTTTCTTCCATTATATGGAAAAGACAGAGGAATGTCCTGAATTTTTTTTTCAAATTTGTGCTATTCTTGCATTTTGGATTCTTAAAACATATTTAGAAATACCTGTAAACTTTTTATGATTTCTTTGCCCAAAGTACAACATGTCAAGTTTAGGATGAGGATTTTTTTGTGTCTGAAGGATGTTCATGTTCTTAATTCAGGGTCAATTGGATTGTCAGGCCATAGATGCCTGCAGGCGGACAACGAGCAAATTGTCCTGTGAAAGAAAACTAGGACACCCATCTCCAGGAAATAAAGAGCTCCTGTTCAGCCCAGGACGACTGCTTTGGACCTCAACCTCAATGCACTTGAGGGGCCAGTAATGAATGAATGCAGATGGCGGGGGCGGTGGGGGTTCTCTCCAACCGGGGTCAAAGGTTAGCCTGTGTGGCTAAAGCTTCCTGTCAGCAGCACTTTGCGTCAGTCCAGCTAATGTCATGTCGGGGATCTGCGGGCTGATGACACAGGATGAGCAGGGATAAAAAACAAAACAGAAGGATGGGATTTATCTGCAGCATCCAATTAGGAGGCAGTTTGCTACTTAGTTGGTCCAATTTAAGCTAATGGGCCTGTTTGGCCTTTGAGTTTGACATATTTTTGCTTTCAATTTATGAACCCTGCTGTCTGTCTCTATCTCTTGGTCTCAGTTTGTCGACCTCATTCTTTTCCACTTCTTTCAGTCTCGACTTTAGTGTGCAGGTTTTGTGAGAGGATATCCGTCTGGAATGAACAGCTGTGCAGCTGATGCCAGCTGTTTCGTTGCTCTGATAATTAAGCAGGCTACAGAGATGCCCTACTGTTAGTGGGCACACTTAAAGAGACACTGACCTCTTGCCCTATATTCCAACACAAAAACATGAGCTTGCCTATCTGAGCTACATCTGAGCTGATTTAGAAGATATGCCAGCCAATTTTGGGCACTAACTGTGTGTACCATATAGCTGTTTTCCCCATCATTCAATCACCACTTTGGCCCAGTGTGTGCATCACAAAACATGTTAAGGCACTTTGAATTTTGTGTTTCATCAGGAGCAAAATGTCATCTTAAATATGTCTCAGTCAGCGGCATTTTTTGTCATATTTTGGGCTCACATCGCATCACTATCATTGCCGTAAATCCTGCTAAATCTCACTGATGGAGAGAAAATGAAAAACTTGCTGCAGAGCTCTGAGGACAACTTCTCCACCCAGACCCTGCCTTGTCCTGCAGTACAGTACAGAGCCCCCTTGTGGCCTCTAAACGCTACTTTAGCTCAATTTATATATTTTCAGGCGGTTTGAGGATAATCTATTTAGGGAAATCTCTGCAAAGTAACAGATGGTGTTCTTTTAACAGAATTGAACATACAATAAGAGGTTTGTTTTGCTGATGACACTGCACATTTATGTTAATTCCACATTGGAAATAAAAAATCTTCCCCTCTTGGTGACCTCTTACCCTCATTGAATACTGTAGCTACATTTTTTATCATTAAAATATAACGACATTATCGTTTTTATTGGTATTGTGTTAAAAAAAAGTTTCTGGGATAATCTACATTCCTTTTCAGTACATCTATGTCTGTGTACCCAGTATAAGGGTAAGGCTATTTGCACCCCTGGTACAATTAGCACTGTATGCTATTTGTACCCTGGTGCAAATAGAAGTGAATGCTATTCGTACCCCGGTGCACTCAGCAATGTGTTCTATTGATACCCCGTCTGGTGCAAATAGCAGTGAATGCTATTCGTACCCCGGTGCACTCAGCAATGTGTAATAACTATAATCATAACTTCAAGCTTAACGATTTAAATGGGAGAGGTGATTTAGCATGAAATGATATGGAGGATTACGTCGCTATCCATTAGGCCAGAGATATCCTTAACTAAGAGTTAAGAAAGACATCTATATTTCAATTAAAAAAGATATTAGTGCCATCAGAATTATTCGCTTTCTGATGAAGAAAAAACGAATGTCCGCAATGGCTTTTGTGCTCACGAGCAAGGTGTTTTTGGTGGTAATTCACGGGGTGTGAATCACAGATCTATAAAGAACCTTCTTTGACTATTCAGATCAGTGGTGTGAATAGTGTGGCCAAGGCTATTGTACCAGGGGTGCTAATAGACATTCAGAATAATGTATGCTATTTATAGCAACGTGTGCTATTTACACCCTGGTGCACTAGCTAATTGTTGTAATCAAAACTTCCGTTTGAGAACTGAATTGTTTTTCAAATTGCGCGCCTTCTCTGCAGAGATGTTGGTATGCGGACTATCACTTCTACTACTCACTGCCAAAACGCATCGGGCAAGAATCGAACCCGGGACTCCCGCATCTTAACCCAAGTGGCTTACCGCTACGCCAATTAATACTATAACTTGTCTGTGGTTTGCAAGCAAAAATATACTTAATATGGCTGAACGTAATGATCGCGTAATTTCTAAAAACTAACAAACTGACGGTTGTAATGTGTTCACTAAACATCGATTATGAAAATAAAACACAATGTTTCCATCTCGTTTTTAATTGGAACAGATATTAGTGCCAAAACCTAGCAGTATTCTTCACTTTCTGATGACGAAAAAACGGATGTCCGCCATGTTTTTTGTGCAAACCAGCAGCTTTTATTTTGGTGTTACGTCACGGGGTGTGAATAGCTCAGCTGTGTGGCCAAGGCTATTTGTACCAGGGGTGCAAATAGACACTCCGTATATTTAAAGGCTTTATAGAGGTGAGCAATGCCAGTTGTTTTCCTTTGCTCGGTTCTTATCTCTGTCTATGATTTAGACTCAAGTGTGGAGTCTAACACTAGAATTACAATCCTACGGACTGACAACAACCTTTCAAACATATGAAATTAATATTTTTGCACTGATGGTGTGTTGGATGACAACAGGGACCTTTCCAAGGTAAAAAAATCTGTCAAAGCATTGTGTCTTCCAAAAGGAGAACACACTGCTCTAAGACCGTGTCTAGACAACTTATCTCTGAGTTTTAAGGCTGGCAAAATGCTCGGATTAGGATATGATCCTCCACGAACATGCAGGATTATTCCGTTTACTGTATAAACTGTAAGAGGTGTGGCTTAAAGCTTTTGTTGTACCAAAAACGCTCAGGACATCTGACGTTGGCCATATTTTATTTAGATCTGTAATCTCTTTTTTAGGGAGAAGATGCATGAATAATTAACGGCCTATCTAGAAAATGAATCAGCCCAAGTTCAGACTGCAGTTTGGGTTTTTGTACATATTGTTGAGCTGTAGTGCACTGTCGCACAGCTAACGTTGCATTCTTAGAAAAGGAGACGGAGAATGAATTATCTTTAGCCTTTGGCTTATTTATTCCAGGCTGCTCTGACGCATCATACTCACGGTCAGAGCTTCACCATCTACTACGCACACTGAACTAGCATAGCTCAGTTCACCCTTTTATAGTCTGTACCATATCGCCATCTAGTGGCATAAACATATATACAGCATTACATAGAACTGAGTACATACAGTAATAATGAACATCTCAACACCCCCACTTGTACTCAGGTTGCTATACTTCAAGCAAAAATAAAAATAGAATGAATGTGGACCTCTGTCATACACATATCAATCTCCAAAAAGAGCACTTGCAAACCTCTTCAGTTTCAACTTATTTACAGGTTTGGTCATTACATCAGCAACCATGTTATCAGTTGAACAATACACCAAAATCACCCGTCCCTCAATCACAGTTGACCTGATAAAGTGGTACTTTATGTCAAAGTGTTTACACCTTTGTCTGTTTACAGGATTTTTGGCGAGAGCGATTGTCCCCTGATTGTCTTCATGTACTACAGTTTGTGTGTAATTGTAATTATCTATACCCCCCAGTAACTGCTCCAGGTATAGACACTCCTGTATGGTTGAAGCAAGCGCCATGTATTCTGCCTCGCAGGTGGATAGCGCGACTGTAGGCTGTTTTCTAGTCTTCCACGAGACTAGAGAGCTGTTCTGACTAAGGCTCACACAGTATCCTGTGGTACTGCGTCTGTCACTGGTATCAGCCGCCCAGTCAGCATCACTATAGGCTTGTATACCTAGCTTCTCACAGTCGTTTCTCCTAAAGGTTAACCCTTTCTCTGCAGTGCCTTTGAGATACCTTAGTACATGCTTCACAGTGACCCACTGCTCCTCTGTAGGCTCTGCAAAGTACTGCGATAACCTGCTCACTATAAAGCTTAAATCGGGTCTGGTACAAGTAGTCAGGTATATAAGACTGCCTACAGCCTCCCTGTACAACCTGACATCCTCCATCTTTACTGCATCCTCAGTATACTCGAGCTTCTGCTCACAGGGTGTTTCTCTGGTCCTACAGTCTTGCATATTAAAACGCTGTAGTATTTTGTAAGTGTACCTTTCCTGTGACATCTTTACACACCCATCTGATTGACTGAAATCAATACCCAGAAAATGTTTGAGTTTGCCTAAATCTTTCATCTTAAACTTTTCTGCGAGCATCTCTTTCACCTCTTTCAGTCTCTCTTCATTGCTTGCTGCAATGATCAAGTCATCAACCCATGTGATTATGATCACTTTCCCTTCTTTTGACTCTTTGGCATAAACACAGTGGTCGGCTGGGTTTTGTGTGAATCCATCCTCAGTTAAACAATTGTGCAAAACCCTGTTCCAATTTCGGCCGGACTGTTTAAGACCGTAAAGGGATTTCTCTAGCTTGTAAACTATACCCTCTTTCTCTTCATAACCCTCTGGTGGATAGATGTAGATCTCATAGTCTATGGGAGCGTGCAAGTACGCGGTTTTCACGTCCATTTGGTGCAGGAGTAAACTCTCCTGTGCAGCTTTCTGTAGCACCACCCTTACACTTGTCATGTCTGCCGTGGGTGAAAACGTCTCCCCATAGTCTACGCCCATTCTCTGGCTGTAACCCTTGGCCACAAACCATGCTTTGTATTTGTCTCTTCCATCTACATCAGTCTTGATAGCGTAAACCCATCTACCCCCCACTGTTTTCTTGCCTATTGGCAGTGTTGTCGGGGTAAAGGTCTTGTTCTCTTTTAAAGACTGGATTTCCTCATCCATGGCTTTTACCCATTCTTTGGAGTTAGCTGACCCCATTGCCTCCCCAAATGTTTGTGGAATGCCACACACCATTCTACAGCAGTAGTCTACTGTGATATTTACCGCATCACTTACACGGTTTTCAGTAATGAAGTCATCCAAGTGACTTGGCATCTTTCTCTCTCTGATCGGATACCTTCTACTCTCTGGTTCACCACTCTGTTGTGTTTGATCATGGTCAGTAGACCTCACTTCTGTACCTGGACTATCACTATGAGCACTTTTACTCCGTACACTTGGCTCTGGAGCATTTTCTGTACTCCTACCGACCCCCTGCGTGGTTTCACTAGTCCTGGGTCTCACACTGTCATAGCCATCATTTGGATCTGGCTCACCTGTCTGTGTTTGTTTCTCCACAGCTGACTTGCTCACAAACTTCACTAGTCTGTGTTTTTGTACTTTGTTTGTATCTGAATTAGATCATTGTTATTCGCACAGATCTACTATATATTATCAGTCAGATTGTATTGATATGTTTCATGCTGCCTATTTGGCCAAGCCTGTCTCAAAAAGGAAATTTACATCAAGTTAGAGTTACACGTTTTCCCTTGAGTCTTCATCACACTGTCGCTTGAATCAGCTGCATTTATCTTCTCTTTTTCTTCAAAACTTCTTAGCTTAGTCTTGAATTCTGCAAACGTGATGTTATCGTCCGTGTGTGCCACATGTATTGCAAATGGCTTAAAACTCTCAGGCAGTCCTTTTAAGATCATAGCCACCGGCAGGCCGTCTCCTAACGTTTCTCCCGCGTTCCGCAGCGCGGTAATGGCGGTTTCTGCTCTGATGATATAGTCCATTATACTTTCATGGTTTGCCTTCTGAAGCGATGTCAACGTGGTGTACAAGTTGATTATACGGGGCTTTCCCCTCCCTGCATAATACTCTCTCAATATCTTCAAAGCTCTTCTTCCATTGTTGGGCGCATCCCTCATAACTAACGAGAGGCTTTTGTCATCTAGCAGTAAAATTAACTCTGCATATGCGTCAGCATTTTTCTTTGTATCTGCTGCTATTTCGGCTTCTAACCTCGGTTCTCTCAGAACAGTGTTCTTTAGTCCGTTTAAATGGAAATATCCCAACATTTTGGTTTCCCATATCTCATACTTAGTCTCATCTCCGTCGAACGTCGGTCGAGGCAATCTGCTCGTCCCTCGTTGTTCCATCTTGCTAGCTTGCTCTTCTCCTTAGCTAGCTGCCTGTTAGCACGCGGTTCGTTGCGACTTTCTAACTGACCAAACTTCTCTTCCGAATGACTCCTGGGCCCATAACCTGTTGAGCTGTAGTGCACTGTCGCACAGCTAACGTTGCATTCTTAGAAAAGGAGACGGAGAATGAATTATCTTTAGCCTTTGGCTTATTTATTCCAGGCTGCTCTGACGCATCATACTCACGGTCAGAGCTTCACCATCTACTACGCACACTGAACTAGCATAGCTCAGTTCACCATTTTATAGTCTGTACCATATCGCCATCTAGTGGCATAAACATATATACAGCATTACATAGAACTGAGTACATACAGTAATAATGAACATCTCAACACATACGTGTAACTCTAACTTGATGTAAATTTCCTTTTTGAGACAGGCTTGGCCAAATAGGCAGCATGAAACATATCAATACAATCTGACTGATAATAGCCTATATAGTAGATCTGTGCGAATAACAATGATCTAATTCAAGCAGCACATTCATTTGCTGTTGACAAAATTTTTTTGTTCAGGGGATGATTTAACTATTTTGGCAGAAAGTATTACAATAGAAATGATAAAAACTTAAAATATGGTTTGAAGTAAATAAATGATCTTTAAACTCGAACAAACAAACAAAACTAAATTCATCGTTTTTGCAAATCGGAGAGAAGAAGAAAATGTTTCATTGTATATAGATGGAGTAAGTATGGAGAAAGTTTCTGAGTTTAGATCTTTGGGTGTTATAATGGATGATAAATTAATATGGAAATCTCATATGCCTCACAAAAGTAAAATAAAGAAATTAATAAAGCCAAATATGTGCTTGACTACAAGTCATGCACATTTTGTATTTTAGTTGGATATTGCCATATTTACATTACTGTGTTGAAGTGTGGGGCAACACTTATACTAGTAATTTAAAACCTTTAATTATATTACAGAAAAAAGCTGTGAGAATTTTGCATACTATACAACCCAGAGAACATACATACAAATTATTTATTGAGTCAAGGCTCAGAAAAGGTAATTTTTAGCATCAGTTTACACATACTACTTTAAAGAAAATGTGTGTCTGTAGTTGACGTAAAAAGATGGAATTGTTTGACGAACAATTTAAAGGGCTGTTTTAACATTTTGAATTTCAAGAAAATGTATAAAGAGAAAGTAATCAGACAATATGAAGTAGACTTTTGATTGTGTTCTGGTTTTGTGCAACTGTGACTGACAGAATATTGCTTTTTTATTTTACTTTTTTTAATGGTTATTTCATTTTTGGGTTACTTTATTTTGAGAAGGGGCGGGTTACATTAGATTTTCTTCTCCCTGCTCCTTTCCACCATGTGCTATAACATTTGTGTTAAGTGTACATTTTTTAAATAACTGCCATGTGTGGAATAAACAAATACATACAATTCAATGGAACAAGTCAGCATGATAGGAAAACATTTTCATTACAGCCGAAACGTTGTCAAAGCCTCAAGTTACTGCTAACATGAAGCAAATGTATCTATTTAACTCCATCAAATACAACCTGCATAGACAACTTTTAGGAAATCAAGTTGCAGGGTTTTTCCTCCTCAAGAATCTTTCAATTGTCCATTGTCCGTCTATTTCCATGCTGGTATATTCGGGGAACATGCCACCTAATCCGATAAAATGTCATTCTAATATTCCATTAGTTATTTATATGTTCCTGACTCAACAGTGACCAGCAGAAAAACTGATGTGATGCCGATTTTAGATAAAATTCCCGAATCTGACTCTTAGATCACATTTCCGATTGTGACTCCAAGACATATTTTATACTTAGAGGACATGTCGATTGTCTTCCCTGTCGTGCCCCAGGAAGTGATGCTAGAGGCAGGAACTGGATCTGTGAAAAGTAAAGAGGTGGCAAACACATTTGGGTTCTCTGAAGTGACGGTCAGCAGGAAGGAAACGTGCAGCGTGGCTACTGGAACTAGTGTTTATTTTCCCTCTCTGTCTCTCAGAAGAAGAGCAGTGTGTGTGTGTGTGTGTGTGTGTGTGTGTGTGTGTGTGTGTGTGTGTGTGTGTGTGTGTGTGTGTGTGTGTGTGTGTGTGTGTGTGTGTGTGTGTGTGTGTGTGTGTGTGTGTGTGTTGAGGGGTGCTACTACAGGGATTTCCTTTGATGAATGTGTGTCAAGCATTTATAGTAACAGCTAACATTTATAGAAACAGTGTAATACCCTGGATGTGATTCACTGACTAAATATATTGATGGAGACAGACCGGAGACTTTGGGGAGTTTAATCAGTGGTCATTTTGTGACACCTGAACATCCACTGCTCCTTCTTAGACGGGGTATTCCCCTCTCTTTGTTCCTTTATCTCTAACACTCCCACATGGCCGCTCTAATCAGCTCTTGCCATGTTAAGAAAACGTTATGAAGTGGAGCCTCAGTAGTTATTGTTTGGGAATAAGATAGTGTATCAGCGTGGACGGTAGATAGGACATAAACTGCCTTGAGCCAGTTTTGACGATAGTCTTACATACGTAGTAAAATGTAAACATTGAGAAGGTGTTGATATGAAAATGTTTCTGTGTCAGTGGTGAAAATCAGTGTAAATGGTTTGAATGTGTGTGTGTGTGTGTGTGTGTGTGTGTGTGTGTGTGTGTGTGTGTGTGTGTGTGTGTGTGTGTGTGTGTGTGTGTGTGTGTGTGTGTGTGTGTGTGTGTGTGTGTGTGTGTGTGTGTGTGTGTGTGTGTGTGTGTTTGTGTGTGTATTTGCGTGTATTTGCATTCTGGGCCTCAATGAGTCATTCTCTCCAGGATCCTACCCAGACGAACATCCTCCCTACTCTCCCAACTTAAAGCTGTCTTTACAGCCATGCAGCAGCCAGTGATGTCCACGGGCTCAGAGTTGTTTTCTGGCTGAGTTTCTGCCAGCGGCCCGCGAAGAATGAGCGAGGCAGCTGCAAGAGAGGAGGCGGATTAAAATGAAATGTAGTGTGGGACAAGGGGGTCAGTGGGTCAGCAGAAGAACAGAAATGACACACAAAACAAAGTGAAGAGATGATAGTCAGAATGCAATATTGTAATCTTTAGACATCAGAAGTTTCTGTTGTCTTTAACTTCTTGTACAGATGAGAAGCATTTGAGTTTGCTTGCTTTAACCATTTTAACACAAATCATGTTCGTTTGCATCCCAGCTTTTAATTTGCTTTACTATGCATGTGACTTTTTACTAGTTGTTGGTTTTGAGACTGTTATTGAACCTTGAAGCCTGCTTAAGTTGTGTTACTTTTTGCAAGTTTAATTTCTGCTATGCAGTGCAGACTATTTAAATTAAGCTAAACTTAAACCGTGTTAACACTCAGGATAATGAATGCAGACTTTGATGGATTACAGAAGTCAAGCAGCTGTCCATATTCCCACTTTAATTTTCATATCACAGGGAAATGATCGCAAACCAATTAGTTCCCAAAATACCAGAAGTAATACATCCAAAACCAGACATGAATGTTGTTTCCACCTAGCCTCAAAAAACGTTTGGTAGAAACACTCCATCACTGAAATGTTGTGGAATTTTGTTGCCATGTAATTAAAGTTCCTCAGACTCTGAAATATCATCTCTTATTGAGAGAAGAGAGCAATGACGAAACCCGGCTGTGCTGCCCACTCAGCTGTTTCTTCCCCTCGTGCCAGTTGTCCGGCCAGACAAAGAGGACTCCTCCTGTTGCGGAGAAAGGGGGAATTTACAACTCTAACCCTCAACCTAACCCCCCTCTCAACCTTCCCGCAACCCCCTTCAAAGGAGTGCCAGAGGAGCCTCTGTGTCAACAGGCAGCCAAACACAACCAAAACAGCAGAAACACTCACATCCATACATCTCATTCACAAGTACACAAATATCCCTCACTCATCACCAACATCCACATCTTAATCACAGGCGTTGTATGTGTTCATACAAGCTAGAGCATATGCCAACATACATTCCTATAAGCTCAAAGTCCATATTTTCTCTTGCTCCTGAGTGTGAACCGGACACATTTCACACAATCAGGCCCAGACAGCGATAATGTTCTTCTTCGTTTGAAGCCTCGACACAAATAAAGTTACTCATTATATTAAACCGAGAGAGAGAGAGAGAGATTTTTTTTTGATTTTTCAAACCACTTTTATTCACAAATAAATTAAACAAACCACATCAGAACAAAAAACAATTCAAAACAAAAAACAATTCAAAAGAACTTCAATTCAGGAGTTGACTGAAAACCAGCTCATCATTCTCCACTGAAACCAAAGCATTGTTATAGCACCACATATTCTGAAACTCCCCCACATTTTCTGTCAGACGAAAATAATTTAAATCAGTTTTGACCCTTGCTCTCACCATGCATTTAAAAATCAGCACAGCATTACAGGCCATCGAGTCCCCAACTTTATTTCTCCTGCTGAGGTAGATGGCCATTTTGGCCTGGCCCAACAAAAAATTCAGGAGCTGACATTTCACCTTTTGTCTCTGGGTGTACCTGTAACCAAGGATAAACACTTGGGGGGAAAAAACCTCACCAAACAAAACAAACATCTGGGTCAGTAACTGAAAGAGACAAAGGAGTCGATCACATTCTGAGAAACAGTGGAAGATGGTTTCCCTTTGGTCACAGAACGGACAGGTGTCAGAAACAGCCGGGTTGATCACTGAAACAAAGGCATTGACAGCAACCGCGCCGTGCAGAATCCTCCACTGTAGATCCCCCAGCCTCTTTGTCAGCGGGGGCTTGTAAAGCGCTCTCCACTCAGGCCTCTGAGTCTCAGTCAGGGCCAGGTGGGCTCTCCACCGGGTGTCCACTCGGCCCTGCAGTCTGCTCTGGTTTAGCACTTTTGTCATTAAATAATACATCCTTTTGTTGGACATGGTGCTAAACTTAAAATCAGTGACATTATTTAACCTTAACAGAAAACTATCACATGTGACGTCAGGAACACAAAGTATCTCTGGAAAAGAGTCATTTTCGTTTGGTTCAGTAAGTCCGTTACAGAAAGCAACAGCCAGTGCCAGTTCTGGGTCGCTGAGCTGCTGTTTCCACCCACTCAGCAGGAGGCCAGTCACTCGGACTGACCTGATGCCCAAACGTGCCGCCAGGCCCGCAGCATTGTCCAGGCGAGGGCCACACACCTCCAGCACATGTCCCAGTGTGAGGATCTTCTCTTCACAGAGTCTCTGCTGTAGAGAAGGCCCTATTCCACACAGAAAACGAGTCCCGTGGACCACCGGCTCTTTGAGGAGCCAGAATAAAGAGGCACAGTTCTCCGTTCTCTCTTTCCGGAAAAGCCCCCACACCTTGAAAAGTCCCTTGTAGAAGCATGAGAGGTTGTCCAAGTGTACTCCTTTAATGTCCATTAGGAACAGCGACTCAGCCAGGCCCAGCCCTCCACAGCGCTCCAGTACAGCACGAGCCACGGGTCTCCATACCAGGTCAGCAGGTCCAGTCAGGAACCTCTGGACGAAACAGAGCCTGAACGCAGCCCCTCTGCTTGCCAGGTGAACCAGTCCATGTCCCCCTTCTTCCTTTGGCAGGAAAAGGACGCTCTGCGGGACCCAGTGCATGCGGTCCCAGAAGAAATCCACCATTAGCGCCTGCACCCTGGACAGCAGGTTTACAGGCGGGTCTGAACATGCCAACCGGTGAGCCAGCATGGAGGACACAAGGTTATTCAGAATCAAAATACGCCCCTTAAAAGAAAGTTTTGGAAGGATCCACTTCCACTTCTTTAATCGGCCTTCCACCTTTTCCACGAGCCCGTCCCAGTTTTGTAAACAAAAGGTCTCGTCACCGAGATAAACACCCAGGTACTTCAACCCTCCCCTCTTCCAAACAAGGCCCCCAGGTAAAACTAGACCATGAAAGTTGCCTGCCCCTACTGCTAAGGCCTCACTCTTCCCCCAGTTTACCCTAGCAGAAGACAACTTGCTAAACACACCTACAGTATCTGTTAAAGCATTGATATCCTGTTGAGTTTTTACAATCACCATTACATCGTCCGCATACGCACACAATTTAAGAACGTGATCGCAGCCAGGAAAAGAAAAACCATGTAGTTTGGACCTAAGGTTGTGTAGGAGAGGCTCTATGGCCAGGGAGTACAGCATCCCAGACAAAGAGCAGCCCTGTCTGACTCCTCTCTCGGCTTTAAAAGGAGCACATAAACTACCGTTAATCTTCAGTACACTCTCAATGTCCCTGTACAAGACCTAAATCTTGGCTATCAGACCAGAGTTGAACCCAAAAGCCTCCAGCGTCGGCCACAAGTACTGGTGCTCAACTCGGTCAAAAGCCTTTTCTTGGTCCAGAGAAATCAGACCAAGCTCACAGCCCAATGAACCGGAGAGGTCCAAAACATCTCGAATCAGAGTAACGTTGTCAGTTATCAACCTGCTGGGTACACAGTATGTCTGGTCTACATGAATGACATGCTCCATCACTTTCCTCAGCCTCGTCGCCAACACTTTGGAGAGCAGTTTGTAGTCGGTACAGAGAAGGGATACAGGACGCCAGTTCCCAAGCTCCTGCAGGTCTCCTTTCTTGGGGAGGAGAGTGAGCACCACCCTCCTGCAGCTCAGAGGCAACCTCCCCTTACTGAGACTGTCCCTGAGGACATCCAGCAGGTCATCACCCATGACAGGCCAGAAAACCTTATAGAAGTCTGCAGGCAGGCCGTCTATGCCAGGAGCCTTCCCACCCTGCATGCTCTGCAGGGCCTCCTGCAGCTCCTGGGCAGAGAGCTCAGCTTCCAGGTCTGCGCTGTCCCCCTCAGGGACCTTAGGAAGGCCTTCAAAGAAGGACAGCACTGCTTCTGGTTCTGCCTGGTAATCTGACCTGTAGAGCTCTTTATAAAACCTGACAGCACACTGTTGAATGTCGGCCGACTCCTGAAGCAGCTGCCCAGTGTCTGACCGCAGGGAGTGCATCAGCCTCCTCTGACCGTTCCTGCGCTCGAGACCGAAGAAAAAGTGAGAGGGAGCATCCATTTTCACGATGTTCTGAAACCGGGATCTGACCAGAGCACCCTGAGCAGAAAACCCCAGCAGGTCGGACAGAGCTGCATTTCTACTTTTGAAAACCTCAACATGTTCTCGCTCTCCTGTGGAGTCTGCCAATCCCTGCAGCTCCACCACTTCCCTCTCCAGAGCCCTCAGAGATCTAGCCATGTCCTTGGTGACATTGAGAGTGTACTGCAGGCAAAGCTGTCTGATTTGGACTTTCCCCACATCCCACCACTGCTGAAGACTACTGTACTCACGCTTACAATTACGGTAGTTTTGCCAAAAAAAATTGAAGACTGTTTTAAAATGATTATCAGCCAACAGAGAAACATTGAAGTGCCAATACGCACTATTGTACTTCACATAATTAATAAAAACTGAAACCTGAACAAGGGAATGGTCAGAGAACCCAACAGGGCTGATGGAGCAGCTCCTGCTTGTGTTCATGTGGTGGTTAAAGCAGTACACTCGGTCCAGTCTGGCTAGAGACAACAGATTGTCCCTACAGTGCACCCAGGTGTACTGCCGCTGGCCCGGGTAAAGATGCCTCCAAATGTCACACGAAAGACTCTGTGATCCTCATTAAAGCACTCCTAGAGGCAGCATGCGGTTCCCAGTGGTTCCTGTCCAGCACAGGGTTTTCTGTGCAGTTAAAGTCACCACCCAGGAACAGATACTCCTCACTACTGCAGGTGCTAAGGGCATGCTTCAACTGCTCAAAAAATAAAAGCCTTTCAGAGCCCACACTAGGAGCATAAATATTAATGAAACATATGTTAACCCTCTCGAAAACAGCATTTAATTTCAACAAGTGACCTGGAATGACGTCCTCAACAGTGCAGGAAAAGGGTGTGAAACCTCTGGCAAAGAGAATAGCAACCTCTCCACTATTGCTGCACTTATGGCTGAAGAAGCCCTCCCCACTCCATGCCCTCCTCCAGTCACTCTCATTGTCAGCAGTGCTGTGAGTCTCCTGGAGAAACGTCACATTTAGATTCTTACTCTCTATTAAAGAAAACAAAGATGCTCTCTTGGCATCCCCTCGAGCACCGTTAATATTCAGAGAGCCCAGCTTTATGTCACCCATAATGAAAGTATAGCTGCATCCTAACCAAGTCAAAACGATAACTGAAAAAAAGGAAAGGAGAGAAAAGACAAACAAGATGTACTTAATCATGACTTTCAGCAGTTTCTTCTCGTATCTTCAACAGTAGTTTCCTCAGCCTGTAGATCTCCTGTTCGCTAAAAGTAAGCTGCCCAAGGCCTCCTGTGCGCCGCATGAGAGCCCTAGCAGAGTCATGAAACATCAGCTGATCAACAAAAAAATCCTGCACCCTTACCGCCTTCCTCCCTTTAGTATCCTTCAGGAAGCCTCTGATCCTCTGGAAGGAATACTCCTCACCCCTGTCCAGGGGTGTAGTGGGCGTTGGACGCGGGGGTACGCCGTCCACCCACTTCTCCCGACGTGATATATAAAAAAATAATAAATATAAAATAGCTTAGGCTACAACTAAAAAAAAAAATTTAAAAAATAGCTTACAACTCAAATGTAAATCCGGAGATATTGGCAATGGTGAGAACAACCTACATAGGCTACATAAGACATCCCCAGTATGCCGTGACCTATATTGGCTACGACATGAACATAACATGAACATTCGATAATCGTCATCAACCTGACACTTAAAACAAGACAAAAAAAAAACAACGAGAACGTGGATGTGATGAAGCTGAATATATGTATGGCTTTTTGGGTGGGAGTGTGTGTGTGTGTGTGTGTGTGTGTGTGTGTGTGTGTTTGGGGGGTGACGTCACAAATAGCGTACCCTCACTTAAAAAATCCCCACTACACCACTGCCCCTGTCTACCTGCATACTTTCACTGAAAGCCTCCCTGTCACTGTCACTGTCCTCCGAGTCATCTGAGAGTCCCTCTGGCTGAGAGGAACACAGCGACTCTGTCTAAAACACCTTTTTTGTTTGGGCCACGTTGTTGTTGCACACCTCTGCACTTTTTCTTTTAATCGGTAATTTGAGCAACTCCTCATCCATGATGACTTCCTCCAAAACAGATTCAGCCACCCTGGCTGCGGTGTGCCCACTGCCCCGAGTGAGTTACTGAGTGAAGCGACAGCCGGCCGCGCCCCCCCCGCAGCGTTCCCAGCCCCCACCACAGCAACGGGAGCAGCGACAGGCGCCACCGCCACCGCCACAACGACAGGCGGCACCGCTACCGCTCCAATGACAGGCGGCACCGCCACCGCCCCAACGACAGGCGCACCCACCACCGACCCAACGACAGGCGGACCCGCCGCCGGAGCAGCGGCAGCCGGACCCGGGCCCGCCGCCGGAGCAGCGGCAGCCGGACCCGCAGCCGGACCGCCACCCCGCTCCCCAAGGGCACGCGCGGATCAGATGTCCCTGAGCTCCACATCCAAAACATCTCAGCGTATCAGACGTGACATGAACAGTGTAGGCGAAATCGTCAATACGAAAACTAAGAACCAAGTTGAGTTCCCCCTCATCCTTCTTTAGGATCATAAGCACCTGTCTCCTGAAAGAAACCACGTGCTTAAGGTGCGGTGACTTGCAGCCGAGGGGGATCATTTTTATTGGAGACACAAGCTGCCCGTGCCGAGCCAACTCTCTCTCCAACAACTCGTTCCGCAGAAACGGGGGTACATTTGATATTACCACTTTTTTCGCGGGAGTGGCAAGGGGTAGCACGGGTAGCACCGTCCCTTTAACCACTATCCCGCTCTCCACCAGCTGATTAGCTTTCTCAGTGCTGTCTAAAAAAATAACCACAGCACTGTTCATCCGTCAGGCAGATTTCACCCTGCCATATCCCACCACAGCACCCATAGCCAAACTACACTCCTCTACCGAAACACCGCCAGGTGGAGAGAGCTTGACGGCGTGCTGGCGAGTCAGCTTCTCCAACCCGGAGCTGCTGCCACGAGACACCATGCCGCGCCGAGAGGCTGCGGTAGCAGCCGCCTGGCAAACAAATCACCAGTGCCACCAAACAAACCCACCAAAATTTGGTGACGTGATGCACAAAGTTATACACAATCACCCAGTGAAACAAACAAATGTTTAAAAGGGTTTGAAAAGTTACGAAACCGATAGAGAGAGAGACCGAGAGAGAGAGAGAGAGAGAGAGAGAGAGAGAGAGAGAGAGAGAGACAGAGAGAGAGAGACAGAGAGACAGTTCTTGCACATTGTGTCTTTTTTTGGCTGTTGGCAGTTCAAAAACCATCCTTCATTAAATCGCGTGAATTTAATTAGCCTATATTATATAATTTATATGTGCGAGTAGGACCTGAACGATATCAATGATGTGACGTCAGTGCGCGGCGACTCAGTCTATGCTTCAACTGGATAGGTTGGGGAAGTCATGGGGAAATGTATATTTTCGGACCTCTGGTTAGAGGATTCGAGATTCAAAGGCTGGCTTAGACCAGTAGGCCTAGTTGGTAACAGCCGAGAGGCTTATTGCAACGTCTGTAAAAAGACAATAAATATCACCTGAATGGGAGTGAATGCCGTCAGGTCACACATGGAGTCTAATAGCCACCAAACAAGAATGCGCGGACGTAGTGAGCAACTACCAATTTCGATGTTCTGCGCTAGCGCAACGGCTACATCACCGCAAACCACCGCTCTCCCCCAAACCTCCACCGCTCTCCTGCAAGCCACTGCCAGCGGTAGGCCTACCAGCCATACGACAGACGTCAGACAACAAACTCTATGCCACACTTCAACGTTGCGAGCTGAGGTTCTGTGGTGCTTGGAAACAAACACCACTCATACAACTCTAATGAGGGGATAGGAGAGCTCTTCCAGAACATATTTACTGATTCAGAGATAGCACAATCCTTCGCGTGTGGCAAGGACAAGACGCGCTACATCATCAAATTCGTTATATAGCACCATACTTTAAGAAGAAACTAGTTGCAAGTGTCAACAAAGCTGGACCGTTCGTGCTTAATGTTCGACGAAAGTCTTAATAGATGTTAAAAAAAAACAAAAAACAAACAAACTGATGGACATACACGTTTGTTTCTTGGAGGAAGGTTGTGTGACATCAAGGTACTTTGGTTCCGAATTTATGGGACATGCAAGGGCAGTTGACCTGTTGCAGCATATCAAAGTTGTATATTTTCTTATAATTATTGGTATAGCCTATGCTAACATAGGGGCATTGTTTGCATTTTAACATTTTCATGGATTTGTGATGATTTATTCGATTTCACCTACTGTTGATTTTCTGTAATAGTAGCTATAATATTGGCAAATGTATTTAATTATACATATACTATATGCATATATTATTCAGCTCAGCCGACACAGCTAGTTAGCTACTTTATGGAAGTTGGAGTAGAGTACCTGAAAAATAAATATACCTACTAATTCAGGTTCAATAGCTCCAGTCAGTGGCGGCTGGTGGAGTTTTCTCCAGGGGGGGCTATAACTCCAAAATGTATTAAAAAAAATAAAGCATGCATACATGTACTAAGGTATCAAACGAGTGTATTTACATAAATGAAAACAACAAAAACAACATTATAGATAGATAGATAGATAGAAGTGCAAAGAGAAACAAGTGCGATATATAGAGTACAGTATATGCAGTTAAGAGTGATTATGTAAAGATAAGGGCAGTATAAAGAGGTGGGAATAATTGGCATAGTATAAACAGATGTAGTATGAACAAATATACAGATGTGCTATATTACTATACAGATGGCCAATATACATATATAATAAATATCTATCTATCTCTATATCCATCTCTCTATCTATCTCTAGATATATCTCTATATCTATATATTTAAATAATATATATCATATATAACATGGACAATACACATACTTTATGACAGAAGGCTGTGACGTCAGCCCCGCCGCCAAATCCAGCTGCATTCAGCTCGGGGCGCAAGAGAGGTGCGCCCCAACATCGTCCTATCTCTTGTATTGAAGAGGAGCTACTGCGCATGTACAACTTTTAACGAGAGTCAGGGCGGAAATACGTCACCAATCAGACAATGTCAACGAACGAAACAACTTTACTCATCATTAACTATGAAATATTTATCTTGCACATCTAAAAAAATATATACATATATTTCGAAATATTTTTATTTTATTATTGGCCAATATTTAATTTTTTTTATGTCTTATTCAAGGAAATGTGTAAAAAAGATTTGACCGAGCTCTTGATGATAATTATCACTGTTAAGATTTTGATTAATTAATTTGAATTTGATTAACCTGTATTAATTGATAGGAATGACTTGGTTACTAACTGCTTGTTGTCATTATAAGAGTTTACTGCGGAGGTTCATGAAATGGGAGCTCCTATAGCACCAAACCCCCCTGCAGCTGACCAAAATCGAGGTGTCTAAGGAGAAGAACTGGGTCTCCCTTAAAAATCTTGACACAGGCCTGGGTGCTGAGTCTGCCCTCAAGGTAATTTTGTTGTAGGTTATTTGGTTTGGCTTTTTAGAGGTGTATATGTGTATTGTGGTGCCTGCACAAATCAGCAAGCAAATACAGTATGTTCAGTATGTACAGTATTACTATTATCATCATAATAAGTTTATTCAGATTTAGATTTAAAAAGTAAACATTTCCTGTCAAATCATTGACGTGCATGTTCCTAAATGTTCCTTGTTAGGCACTTCTGGGCAAACCAGGATGCAAGATAGGTAAACTTTCGGTGCTCACCTTCAGACGAAAATGTTTGCAGTGCCTGGTTAAGGTGGTTAGGAAGCTGCAGGAGAAATGTCCCCTAAATTCCCTGTGGTCAGGCAGGTTGCATGTTTGGATCCCAGAAGAAGGAACAGAGATCCTGAGTGGTGCATCACACAAATAAAGAGTATAGTGCAAACGTTCATCCAGGGAAAGCAGTTGGCAGGTGGCATTCCAGCTGATAAGAAAATATTGTATAGGGACAGAAGAACATGGATAGGTCATGCAAATTGCTTTAAGTCTTTTGCTAGAGATTTCTGCCTTTTCACCCTGAGAAGCATGATTAAAATATATGCACTCGTAGCTCTATGTGGATACTGTTAGGTGATGCTGTGATATATATACTTTGTCAAATGGATGATGAAGCAGTGGACTGGAATGCATTAATGACATGAATAACTATATCTTAATTTTCCTGTCAATATTCTAGGTGATGTCATCATTTAGCAGTTCACATCATTACTCTCTGTTGAGGGCAGAGATGAAGAATTTGTTTCCTTTTGACCACTGAAGCAGCGTCTGGATGTCTTTCTGCTCTCCAAACTCAGCACGTCCCACCCTGAACTGCTAAGGTTCTGCCAAAGTGTTCTCCTCCTGTCCCATGGACAAGCCACGGTAGAGAGAGGCTTCTCAGTAAACAAGGAGGTGGAAACATCCAACCTTCGTGACGAATCTCTTGAAGCACTGAGATTAATTTGTGATGAAGTCAGTGGCTGTGGTGGCATTCTAAAAGTGCCTCTGACCAAGGAGCTCCTGGCCTCTGCTGCTTCAGCAAGGTCACAGTACAGGCTATACCTGGAAAATGAACGAAAAAAGGAGAGTGGCACACAACAACTCAAGAGGAAAGCAGCGGAGGATGAGCTGGAGGACCTCCGGAAGCATCACCGGGCCTCAGCAGTGTGGCTGAGTCACTCCAAATAGACAGGTTAGCTGATATGGCCGAGGGAAAGGCTGGAAAGAAGATGGCCGAGCTAATCACAAAGTGAAACACTCTTTGCAGAAGATTCAAAGACAAAAAAGCTGAACTGCTACAAAGGGACAAAATAATAGAGGAAAAGGCTGCACAGTTGAGGCACTTGTAACTCTCTCTCTCTCTCTCTCTCTCTCTCTCTCTCTCTCTCTCTCTCTCTCTCTCTCTCTCTCTCTCTCCTTACTGCTACGTTACTCTACAGAGCCTTTATCTCGCTCTCAGTCTGTCCTTCTGTCGGTCTGTCTGTCTGTCTCAGTGTTGGGCAGTTTTTGAGTCCAGTTTTGAAGTTAAGTTATTACATTGTTAAATTGTGATGAAATGTGTGACTCCTTTTGGAAGGAAATACTTATTATTTCATTACTCTACTCGTCACTTTACTTTTGACTTTGTACAGAAGTCCTTTAATTAAATTTTTCAGTTTTTCAACTTTTAAACCTTTTCTGATTTTCATTTGTCTTTTTGTCTTCATTGAGACAGAATGATAGTGAAAGAAAGAGGGTAGCGCTGGAGAAGTGGTGTGTGCTCTTCCTACACATAACAATGAAATAACTTTTTGTCTTGGGTTAGGATTAAATAACAAATAATTGTGTATAGGTCAGTGTTTTTCAGGCAGAAAAGTAACAAAGTATATAATAGCTACTTGATTTGAATTGTAAGCATTACTACACTTACTCACTCAGAAAGTTAAGTAACAAAAGACTGTAATCCGTTACTTTATAATTAGTTACCCCAAACACTGAAGTTTGAAAGGTTGCCACTACAGTTGCAGCTCGAAGTCATGTTTGTATAAAAAAATATTGTGAAGGTATTAAAAGGTATTAAATTCAACTTAATAAATTTTGTATATACCCTGAAGTAGAAGGACGGTGTTGCCACACTCTAGAGAGGATTGAAGTAAATGATGTTTAAAAGATCGGCAACACTACACTCCTCAGAGGGAAAGTATGTGTGCAGGGGGGGGGACATTTACTGAATGGAGAGACTCACTAACTTGAGGGAAGCGGAGCGAAACAGAGGAGATAGGAAAGAATGAGGGAGGACAGACAGAATCTTAGATGGGGGCAAGTTGGAATAAATGGAGTGACCATAATTAGTTGTAGCAGATCAATGTTCGGTGAAGTGGCCTACAATTATATGGGGGATGCCCACCCGACTCTCCCTCCATCTCTTCCTTTCTTTCTCCCCTCGCCTCCTCCACAGCTTCAGCAGCAGAGTGGGAGCTTGCTGAGCCACGCCAGCAGAGGGGAGGTGGGAGTCGGGGGAGGCGCGGTCAAGCGAGTAAAGGGTTGATGGTTGTTTATGGGTTTGGCCTACAAAGCGCTGGGCTGTGTCTGTGATTATGTAATGATGAAGGAAGTCTCTGGATGCTCCCAGCTCGTCTCAAGCTGGACCTCAAGGGAAAGAGATCGGGGCCCGTCGCCTCAGTCAGATCGAGGCCGCCTCAGTCAATCACAGGGAGGGATGCAATGCCTGAGGCTGTGTGTCAGCGACTAAGGCTGACCCAGACACACAGCACGAGGAAAAGAAAGACATCAAGTTCATTATGTCAGAAAATAAGCTAGATGTGGACTGGTCTTTCTGCAGTTTCCTAAATCAGCATTTTGAAATATGCTTACCCACCTGCTCACCATTGAGACACACACACTCCTCTCTGCACCTCGCAGTCTCAGCAGACCAGCAGGACGTCAATAATAGAAAGCTAATTTTCCTCACCAGACAGGCAAATTGATGCAGAGTGTGAGTGTGTATCTGCATTCAGTCTGGGATAAGATGTGGACTAAGCTACACACAGGAGGGGTTCACCAACATCGGACCCTTCCTCCCACAGAAAGGTGTCACGCCACACACTGATTTATTATATAATAAAAAACTTGTGGCTCTGAAGGAGAGAATATCAAGACTTGAGGTGGTCAGATAAGATGTAGAAAAAGTCCAGCTGTAATAGCCCTCACGCTCCTTGACACCCCCCCCCCCCCCCCAAAAAAAAAAAGACAGCTCCAGGACCCCCACTGCCTGCATCATCACCCTCCCTTTTCTTGGTGACCATCTGCCCTGCTGTCTCACCTTAAGACCAGAATACTGCCGCTAAGCCTCTCTCGGGCTCTCCCTCTGACACGGTGGATTTATAAAAACAGCCGTGTGCTCGCACAGAAACTTCTCTGGCAGCACTATAACAGTAACCTGGAGGGGTATTCGGGATCCACATATGGTAATTATCCATCTCAAATGAGGGATGATTGAGGTCAAGTGTAGGACTTTCGGAGAGTGTCCTCTGTAAGCCTTTGGCTGGAGCATTATGTCTCAGAGAGGCCCGAGGCACAGGCTGGAGGCTGTGGAGAGAGAGGGAGCAGACAGAGGAGACGTGTTGAGGTGGAGGCTGAGTTGGCAGCTGCAGCTCTTGGCGTGGGAAGGGTCTGGTAAGCTGCTTTCCCCCCTATGACTCCGGTCTGTTTCCCCATAGTCAGGCAGGCTTTTGAAGTGGCTCTCTGATACTTGCACCCCTCACTCGGAGTAATAGTAGCCACATGGGCCTCCACCAGCTGTGGGCCATCACAGCGGCCGAAGCCAGCATCACATTTTTTTTATCTTCTTTCAATTAAGTAGGATTTGAGGAACTTTTTAAAAAGTATTACTACTTTTTGCTTCTACTCAACTACTGTTTGTTCATCATTCTTAAAGGGATGCCTAGTAGGGTGGATGCCTGTCCGCACATTCAGACAGCATATTAGTGAAGCACACGTTATTTAGCCTACTCACAGTTCCAAATCAGCGTTGAAA
Source organism: Eleginops maclovinus (assembly GCF_036324505.1). Taxonomy (NCBI): domain Eukaryota; kingdom Metazoa; phylum Chordata; class Actinopteri; order Perciformes; family Eleginopidae; genus Eleginops; species Eleginops maclovinus. Next base: position 10,045,264 of record NC_086364.1, read on the forward strand.
TGTGTTTCAACTGTGGCAAGCTGTGATCTGCTCCGATTTAATTGCTATTCCACTTTTGTACTTATAACCAGCAATCACTAGCCTATACATAAGACATTTTGACTTAAGAATGTCCCAATACATCATCATTCATTTTGGTTTCGGCAGAGAATCTTATGCATCTTCAAAACTTCTCATGCTGGATTCAAACCAGAATCCAACTCGTTACCAGCGCTCTAGCCCCATGCGAGATCCCAAGGCAACAAATCATTATCAATGCTGTTTTTATTCACATTAATATTGTTTTTTAAGGCTTCAGAGAAATAACACCCCCAATAATTTATAACATGAGCGAGTTGATGAACATGTTTAGCTAGCACAATATGAATTTGATCTAATACATCTTACGTGACGGATCTCAGACTTGTCAATTTCTTTTTGATAGGTTTATTAGAAGCAGCATATAGTTTGAGTTTGGATTCTTGGCTCGGGCCTCATCAATCCACAGATATACATCATTGAGTGATGATCAAATAACTATCTCCTCCAAGCCTACAGCTGGAAGCTGGGGTGGTGGTGGGGCAGGTGAGCATCGGCAACGTGGAAGCAGCAGTAGCAGCAGCAGCATTAGAAAGGCAGAGGCAGGTAGATCTGGCAGCCTAAATAGAGCGTCAGATTTAGGAGACTATGTTTGTTTGGTTGTCAGAGTGGCGAGGGGCGTTATGTGCGACTGTATCATTTGGTGCTCGAGTTGACTGCCTGAACAAGCTCGCAGGCTTCGCCCCATTAGTTTGAACAGTTTTTACTATTTATCTTTGTTAGCTAAAATAGATTTCTGTCAAGGAGAGCTTGCTATGTAAACTTACTAACAGTGGGAAATACTTGGTCGCTTGCAAAGCTAAGTTTTCAAAAGTAACTCCCCCAATAATGCAAACAAGAAACTTTGCTGCTGTCTTATTATTGGTCTCTGTTAGCCCTACCTGTTTATTTATGAATTGTATACCTGATGGTATAGAATAGAGCAGGGGTGGCCAACCCGCGGCTCTCGAGCCGCATGCGGCTCTTTGCCCAGTCTCATGCTCCTCAGTTCATATCGAATTTTAATTGTGTGGGTTTTTTTTTGCACATATGTATCCAAGTTCACAAAGGGTTAACAACACACAACTTCCAGGCCAATCGTTACACAGAGTTTTGGAAACGTTCCGTTCTTGAGCAGAATGCAGATCCTGCAGTACCGGAGGCGGGCTTTACTGCACACGCGATGTGATGATGAAGGGAGGGATCTGCTCTGAACTGCGAAAGTAAAACTCAGATTAAATCGTAATAACTAATTATAAAGTTGTCAAATCAAAATGGTAACACTTTGCAGGTGTAGATGTGTGTGAGAGGGCCTGCTCATGGAAAGCTGGCCACCGACACAGAAGGACTCCCGAGTTGCTGAATCGCCTTAACGAAATGAATGACAGAGAAAGTGCCTGTCAGCAGAGCTTCTGCCAGTCACAGGGTAAAAGTTCAGACAGTTATCATGAGAGGTTAATTAACTGAAATACACTTAATTTATTTTCATGAAGCAGTATTTGAACCAACCGTAGTTATGGGTTTGTTTTAAATACCAACATTTAAATATTGTAAGCCAGATCTGTAAAGGATTGTTCAAGGCAATGAACGCCAACTGGGTGATTCTCTGAATTCGGTGCACATTGGGTTCTCTGGTTTATAAAAAATATATTTAAAAAATGGTGTTTCTGAACATTGCATCTGATGAAGGACTATTTGAACCTCTGAGAAAATACGTTTTCCCACCTTAGGCATTAAATCCCAAACATTATTAGGAATTTCTTTGTCACTTAGGTTGTTTTAAATTCAACCCCATAACAGGACAATTTGATTCCTGTATGATTATAATTCTAAAACATATTCAAACCAATTCTTCCAGTGCCTTGGTAATCACCTGTCCCTTGTGTAAAATAACTTATTGGAAGTATATTTTATTTGATTCTAAATAATAATTTGACTGTCAAGTAGGATATGGCAACTTAACGTACAAGCGGTCTTCATAAATCATGAAAATATACTTTAACATAAACATTAGGCTTTCGTATATTTTCTGCTTGTCCTCTAAATGTTGCATACAGTTCAACAAACATGTATCTAATATTTGTTATTATTATCAAACATTTATGAAAATGTGTCAAATAACAGGGTTGAACACACTGTAACAGAGTTGAACACACTGTAACAGGGTTGAACACACTGTAACAGGGTTGAACACGCTGTAACAGGGTTGAATGAATGACAACATTTAATCAACTTGAAATTGACTTAAATTCATTTATTAAAACAAACATGAGGAAAGAACCATATCATAAGGTATGTAAAATAACATCACATTTAGATTGAACGGATCTGTCCTATGAGAAGAAAAATGAAGAACAGCAGCATAGGCTGAATGCTGTATACAAAATCTATCTCACTGGAATTGGTTTAACAATGTAACAGTTGACATCACAACAGTTACACTCTAAATATAAACGTTAACATTAAAATCCTTTCATATGTTCTTCACAGGCTTTAATACAATTCATCTCTCACCTGTAGTATCAGCAGTAAAAAAGTACATTGCTGTCTCTTCTAAAATCGGAAAATTGAGCGTTCACTAAACACTGAACTAATAAGTTTGATGAGTGAATGTGGATGGTCTCTTTTCTTATCTGATCTGTTGTTCCTGCTTTTATGGTTCTTTCATCCATTAGTTAGACAGTCTGTCCCAGATCTCATTCTGAATTTGCATGTGACGTGAATCAAGTCCTGTCACAGGCTGAGGAGGCGGGATGAGCTCAAGCACATCATCAAATGGATACCATAGTACCTCCTCTTGTAGAGGCCAAAAGAACCTGTTCTTGGTGATTCCAGCATGGTGCATGCATTTGACTTGAACGTCGATTTCATTTGTGGCAAGGATTATTCCTGGATACAATGTTTTATCATAAGTGAGCAGACACCACTTCCCTATTACCTCTGGGTTATCCCAATTGATTTCTCTCTGCCCTTCTACACAGTAGCTGGCGACACGGTAGCTGGGACTTTCCTGACAAAGCTGAAATGCTTTGTATTCCAGCATTCACATACAAGCTTTCCATAGGTGGAGCACATGCAGCTGACATCTCGCGATGTTATCTCCCCTCGAGCAAGAGTGATGACCTGATGGACGTGCATGGTTCCTGGAACTGGTGGAATGGTGGACGGCATCCTTTGCAGTGCCTGCTCAACAGCTTCATCCTTGATAAAAAACAATTTGATCGAAGTGTCCGTCTCAGAGAGGGCCTTGAAGAGCTCATAAGCATTGTTGATGTCCCGGCCATGGCTGATGGGGTTGTCTGCTGATCTCTTTAAGGCAGCACCAACACCATCTGGTGCTCCTTTGCCATGACTGGACTCGAAAAAATTCCAGGTCCCTCTCAGTCCTCTCTTTTCAAGCTCTGTACTGAAGAGAAAAAAGTTTCCTTTTTGCTTGTACTGCGTACAGACACCTCTGGGTGTGTGGTCTGCACATAGTCCAGTGCAGGTTTCAGATGTTCCCATATAGCAGCTGGACTCTTGTGCTTGGATGGTGAGATGGAGGTAAAGCAGGTTGGTTCTTGGGTTCCACCAACATAGATGACCCCTGTGTGAAGTGTGGCCTGTTGGTGGGATGATCCAAAGTGTACTGACTGAATTTCAGTGCTGTACTTACAAGAAAGGTTCTCAGAGATGTATCTCTTTTCCATCGCTCATGCTCTTTCCTGAGGTATTCTTCCCTTCTCTGTGAATCTGCATTTCTTCTCGCCCTGTACTCTCTTTGCCTCTCTGCATTTGATTTAGCCATCTGATATGAAAATAATGAACATGAAATAACATTTAGAGAAAAGGGGCTGGCTGGCTTAAGAACAGTCCAACCTTCAACCCTGTAACAATGATTCAACCCCGTAACAGTGTTTTTTGTTACAGGGTTGAATGTTACAGGGTTGAACATTTTAGCTTAAAGTAGCCATAAGTCCACATTAGCTAGGGTATGGAGCACCATATGGCATGAGGAAAACAAGAAATTAATATATTTTTCCAAGAAAATTGTTTGCTTTTTCTCAAACAGTAGTAAATATCATTTATGCATGTAACAGTGTTGAACGGTTGAGCTTTACGATGTCAATCTGACAATAAAAACAATGAAATATAGGTAAGAAGGTATGCTCACACTTAACTCTCTTACAGTTTGAGCAGGGAAATGTTGAGTGATGTCACTTCCTGGGTGCTGAGAAAGTTGGACTGAACCATTATTTTTAAAAAGGGGGGGATTGGTATGCTGTTATGGGGTTGAACAAAACTGGGGGACGTGATTAAATGGTGCTATTTTATAAATAATTCATGCATTCTTTTCACATTTCTTTTATTTAGGTTAAAGTAGACAGGAACATTATTATATTAGCAGAAAAAACTTGTGATTACTGACTATTTTTATTTGTTTTATATTCAATGAAAAAGTAACTTTGCTCAGTAGGGACATGCTCATTTGGCTGACCTCTACGCCTCAGCAACCCATAACATTTTTCAAAACATAATTTTAAAAATATGTTTGTGTGTTATAATGCAAAGACACATGGATCTTTCCATTTCTTGTTTTAAAATGCATTTTGTGGTTTACTTTATATGAAAATCTTTGAGGTAAATCTGTGGGACACAAAGTGCACTGATTTCAGAGAATCACCCAACTCAGTTCAGAGAAGCAACATGCAGTAATATAAAAGTAGTTTTCACATGATTAAGTGAGAGTATGTGTGTGAGTGCACACACTCTCAATGGCTGACAAAAAACTGGCCTCTGGTCTTAACACTGATTCCTGTCAATGTCATGGTGTGTGACATTTACAAGAAATCTGGCTGAGCAGAGGTGTGTCCCTCTGTGTGACAGAGTTTGTGTGTCTATTGGAGAGTGTGTGTGTGTGTGTGTGTGTGTGTGTGTGTGTGTGTGTGTGTGTGTGTGTGTGTGTGTGTGTGTGTGTGTGTGTGTGTGTGTGTGTGTGTGTGTGTGAATGTGTGAATTATTGTACATTTTTCGATTTTCATTTTCTATGTGTGAGAGACAGAGAGGGGCACAGAGGGAGAGAGTGAGGGAGCACACCAGTGTCATAGCTAGGCCTATCTGAGGTGGACTTCAGCCCACCTAAAATGTTTAAAGCCCACCCAAATGAACATTTTGAAATTGAAAAGAAAAATATACATGTTTTATGTCTCGTATTAGTGCTGAGAGTTGTGCCCCCTCCCCTTACCAAGACCACACAGTTCTGTTAGATGTGGCCTCTTCATGTTGCTCTCACAGTGCACCAGATGCATGCAATTCACTTTAAAATGACCCCCCTAGAGGATGTGAAGTCCACCCACTCAAACTTGAAAACCTATCTATGCCCCTGGAGCACACAGAATGGGTGAGAGCAAAAGAGAGAGTGTGAGAGAGAAGTGGGGGGGACATACATCCAGCATGTGTGTATGATGTGGCTCTTTGCAGTATCACAGTCAAACATGTGCTCTTCGTCTCTGGCTGGTTGGCCACCCCTGGAATAGAGTTTACTGAAAAATCAACAACGTACAGCAAACACTGTTAATTATCCCACCACTGGGTATTTGTATCTAACTGGAATTAATTAACATCTCACTATATGTCAATAAAGCATTTCCTTGCAACCTTGCTGGAAAAAGTAAAAGATGATTATGACTCGATGATAATGGCCAGAAATGACAATACTAATCTATTTTTATCAAAGTTGAGATCATAATTATTTATCAAATGCATGAATTGGTGTAAGTGTCATGACATTTTAATGCACGTTCCGGTTTAGCTCTCTGCTCAGAGGGTCTAGGAGCAGATGTGGGAGGAGAGTGAGTGGATTGGATTGAATAGGCATAGTTAAGACACAAATTCTGAGACACAGCCTCAGTCCACCAGGAAATTTCCCGGTACTGCAGATGCCCAGTCCGCCCTGTCTCTGGATCTGGGAACTAATCACCTGGTCGACACTTCCCCAGGTGAAGCCTAAGCACCCCTTGACTGTGCAGCTGCAACAAGAGGTCAAACTCAGCAGGCATGGAGTGGGGTCCCCATTTACCTTTTAAATCATCGAAGTAGTGGTTATTCACAGCATGGAGTTCAAATGGATGGTTACTGAAGGGCCAGAACCCGTACAAATCAATGTTGGCACAGTTTTCCAGCGCTAGGCTAAGCATCAAAAATCCCGAGCTCAGTCCAGTTCCGTGTAGGCCTCTGGAGCGCCAAAAGAGGGCCAGGCTCCGGAGGTAATCAGGGTTCATGTAGGTGGGCCGAATGGGACTTTCAAAGTCCCTAATGCTGTGTACTGCCCTCAGGCACAGAGGAGTGCAAAAGCCAAAGGAAAAGGCAGGTAGAAGCAGCAGGGACTTGCCGTAGCTATTTAGACTCTCCACAAATGGACGTCTGGGCCCATTTAAGGACCCATACCTGAAAAAAGAAAGCATGTTGGGCAACAAAACTAAATGAAATGTTATGGTGCAGTGAGTCTCATTTTCTTGCTCACTTTTGAATGAAGATGGTTGGATTTGCTGTCACAATGTCAGTCTTGGTGCCTACATGTTTCTCATAGCCTTTTCCCAAAGAAGGTAGGTTGCACCTGAAAGGCACAACAGAGGAGTCAGAAATTATTATTTGGAATTTTGTGGTCTTTTTAATTCTCCAAGTTTAATTCTGTTGATTTATATTGTCAACAGCCTTTTATTCCTCTAATCTTGACAGCTTTCTCACCTGATAACAAACTGAGCCGAATCGATCATCCTTCCACAGCTGCTGTTGGTCAGAATGCCTGAGTTCCCAACAACAGCACACGTGTCCCACTTTTTCTTTGGAAATGGATGTTCCTGGAAATAAAACCAATCAAAAAATGCATTGCAAAACAATAACATGCACATGATTATATTGTTTGTGAATGAGCCTGAGCCATTGGGATCTAGTACCAACATGTAATAACATGTGTGGGTGTTTATTTAATGTAAAACTGAGGTGCTTGAGTGGCGTTATTGATTTCAAGTCAAAGTCGACTTTATTTCCAATCTTTCAGTTTGTGTGTACAGCGAGATTTCAGCCTCCTGACAAAAAAAAAGCAGTTTTTAGTCGGGTGGAGCTCGACCTCAGGACCTTCTGCCTGAAAGCAGGAGGGTGATGAGGCAGTTGGAGGGATGGGACAGGTCACCCACAATGCTGAGTGCTCTGTGGGTGAGGTGGGTGTTGTAAACTATTTTATATTCTTATATTCTTAAAAATGACTGACTGTAGTGTATCTAAAATCAAAAATAAAGACTGAGGTTGAAGCTGCGGTTTGAGCAAGGGCGCAGGTAGTGGAGGGGTTGGAAGTGTGGAAGCTGCCATTGGCCCCCCAGCTTCATGCCTCTTGGCCTGATTTGGTATCCCAGCGGTTCTCACAGTGAAATGTGGCCTCTGTATTTAAACCGTCCCAGTATCAGGAGCAGTGGGCTGTATCCTGTTTCCTGGAACCTGAAACTGACTCTGAATCTGTGACTGATTTTTTCTGCACCATTCTGGCAACGTTGTTGTCACCATGGATCAGACAGCTGATATCAAAATGATTGCAAACATTGTAGAGTGGCGTTGTCCTAGAAAGGTACTAGATGCCCTTTTTTCTGAAGTGAAGCCGGTTTGATTATGGAGTTAAATTAGCGGATGAATGAATATCAAAACCGAGTCAGTACAATTTTTTTATAATCCGAACGTTTATTTAACAAAAACTAAAATGATTTCACATGTTTACAAATGTGAAGATATATCGTTTAAAGGAGGTCATGCTGTATATTGATATAGGATTGAAAGGTGTTTTCGAGCATTCTTCAGATCAAGAGGTACTCAATTCAAATCTGTGTTTTTCGGCCCCCTATTTCTCTTATTTTATAACAAATCATAATTCTGTGTGTGTGTGTGTGTGTGTGTGTGTGTGTGTGTGTGTGTGTGTGTGTGTGTGTGTGTGTGTGTGTGTGTGTGTGTGTGTGTGTGTGTGTGTGTGTGGGTGTGTGTGTGTGTGTGTGTTTAGTGTGTGTGTGTGTGTGTGTGTGAAAGGCTAATCATCCGTGGTCGTTTGAATCAACCGGTCACCATGTAACTAAACACATCACCTATTATCTCTGAGCAATTTAAGGAGCAAGCAGAAGATGCTGTGATAATATTCATGAATGAAAAACGACATACCTTCAAAAAGGTGCTGAAAATCTCCGGAGACACCTTGAGGGTCCTCTTCTTTTCCATTACGTACACAATAGTTGATCCCACTGGAGTGTTGTTCTGGGTAAGGATGGCCCTGTCGAATCCCTGGCACTGACTTCTTAGCTGAGAGCTGGGGTAACACAAGGATGTTGTTAAAAGCCATCAAAGTCAGGAGTGTTGTTGAACAAAAAGCTTTTATAATTGGTAAAACACAGCCAGTGGCAATTTGTTCAGGTTATCTATAAAAGATATATTCTTTCTTTTGATTCCATAATCACCAAGGTGAGTTAAAGTTATCTTCAGGTGAAGTCCCTCTGTTTTACCAAACTCTCAACCTTAAGCATGTTATATTCAGACCAGAAGTGTTAAAATGTAGTAAACAACAGATATATGATTTATGATTTGGAGCATAGGCATCTGACTCGTGCTCTAAATTTGTGCTACAGATTCAGTTGTTGAATGATGTGGCCCTCTTGGGTATTGCTTCCTTGAACGCTTCTTTTAGCTACTTTTTAAACATACTCACTGAACATTCCCAAACTGTGACGAGATTAAGCATTTAGATATTTCCTGACTGTATCTGTTCACAGCAAATTGTTGCCTGCATGGACTATTAATTGGCAATTCTGGCCAAAATGTCAACATTTTAAACAAATCAACTAAAATTACCTGAGGTTTTTGTAATTATCTTCTTGCTTCTTCCAGGTTTTTGAGATGTGTCTTCTTACTTTTTCAATAAGCGCCCTGTCACACACACACACACACACACACACACACACACACACACCCTTGTGATAACATGACTAGATCTGACGAAGGTATCAAGGCAAGGCAAGTTTATTTATATAGCACCTTTCAACACAAGCCAATTCAAAGTACTTTACCACCATGAAAGACATTAAGAGCATTAAGAAATATTGCAGCAGAACCAAATTAGGAAAAGGCATTTAAAAACTGTCATTTAAAAGCAATGATAATAAAATAAACACAACAGGTATAGTATACATGAATAAAAGTTACAGTGCAGAATGAAAGTTACAGTGCAATGTTAGATAAGAACAGTTCAATTAAAAGCAGCAGCAAAAAGAAATGTGTTCAGGCTGGATTTAAAAGTAGTAAGAGTAGCAGCGGACCTGCAGGGTTCTGGGAGTTTGTTCCAGATATTTGGAGCATAATAACTGAACGCTGCTTCTCCTTGTTTAGTTCTAATTCTGGGGACAGAAAGCTGACCCGTCCCAGAAGACCTGAGAGTTCTAGATGGTTCATAATGTAGCAGGAAATCACAAATGTATTTTGGGCCTCAACCATTCAATGCTTTATAAACCAGTAGCAGAACTTTGAAATCAATTCTCTGACAGACAGGAAGCCAGTGTAAAGACCTCAGAACTGGAGTGATGTGATCCATCTCTTAGTGTAAGTGAGGACTCGAGCCGCAGCGTTCTCAATCAGCTGCAGCTTTCTAATGGATTTCTTAGTGAGACCTGTGAAGACACCATTACAGTAGTCCAGTCTACTGAAGATAAAAGCATGGACAAGTTCTTCTAGATCATGCTGTGACATTAGTCCTTTAATCCTAGATCTGTTCTTCAGGTGGTAGGCGGATTTAGTAACTGTTTTAATGTGACTGTTGAAATTCAGGTCCGAGTCCATGACTACACCTAGGTTTCTGGCATTAGCTGTTGTTTAGAACATTGCTGACTGAAGCTCAGCGCTGACTTTTTGTCGGTCCCGCTTCGCTCCAAAAATAATTACCTCAGTTTTGTCTTTGTTTGATTGGAGAAAGTTCTGACTCATCCAGTCATTGATTTGTTCAATGCACTTACTCAGTGTTTTAATTGGAGCATAGTCTCCTGGTGAAATGATAATGTAAATTTGTGTTTCATCTGCATAGCTAAGGAAACTTTTTTTGTTGCTTTTCATTATCTGAGCCAGTGGTAGCATGTAGATGTTAAAGAGAAGAGGCCCCAAGATGGAGCCTTGAGGAACCCCACATGTCATATTTGTCAAATCTGATGTGTAGCTGTATGATTCAAACCAATTTAGAACTGTTTTTCGAAAGTCCCAACTAGTTTTCTAGTCAGTCTAGTAATATGTTACGGTCAACAGTGTCAAGTGCAGCGTACAAAGATTTTACCTAGAAATGGGAGGATGGATATGGGCCTGTAATTATTCACTACTGAAGCGTCCAGATTAGTCTTTTTTAAGAGCGGTTTAATGACTGCAGTTTTCAGGGCCTGTGGAAATACAGCTGAGTGAAGAGACCTGTTTACTATATGAAATAGATCTGAGGACATGCTATGAAAAACACTTTTGAAAAAGCTTGTAGGTATAATATCAAGGCAGCAGGAGGAGGACTTCAGATGTCGAATAATGTCCTCTAGGTCTTTATCATTAATCTGATGGAATTGTGTCATGGTGTTTGAATTGATTTTAAGTGGACACAAGGACAACACATTTGCTGTACCTGATACAGAAACACTGACTGCCTGTCTGATTTTCTGAATTTTGTCAGTGAAGAAGGAAGCAAATTCATTGCAGGCCCTGGTGGATTGAAATTCAGAGGCCACTGACACTGGAGGGTTTGTTAGTCTCTCAACGGTAGCAAACAAGCCACGTGAGTTGTTTATGTTTTTGGCAATGATGTCAGAGAAGAAAGACTGTCGTGCATTTTTGTATTCCAAATTATAAAAGCCAAGTCTTTCTTTATAGATTTCAAAGTGAACCTGGAGATTTATTTTTCTCCACCTGCGTTCAGCTTTTCTAGACTCTCTTTTTTCTGTTCTCACGCTCATGGCTTTTCTCCAGGGAGATATTTTCTTGCCACACACCTCCTTTACCTTAGTGGGAACAATGGCATCTATGACATTTTTATTTTTTGAATTAAAATGATCGACTAGCTCATTTACTGAGATGTTAGCAAGGGCTAGTGTGGGAGAAAAGTTCTGAACAAACATTTCCCTTGTGTTTTCAGATAAGTACCTTTTTGTGGTAATTCCTTTTTTAATTCCTTTTTGAACATTTGTGTGAACAGAAATAGAGCTCTCAAAGAAAACACAGGAATGATCAGAGAGTGCAACATCAGTCACCCCAACCTCAGAGCTGTTCAGACCCTTTGAGATGATTAAGTCTAGAGTGTGCCCCTTGTTGTGTGTCGGAACCATTACATGCTGAGTCAGTCCATAGTTATCAAGAACACGGAACAGTTCTTTAGCCCCTCTGTCCTCGGGCTTGTCAACATGGGTGTTAAAATCACCAACAATGACTAGACGGTCAAAGTCAATACACATTATAGACAGCAGTTCATCAAAGTCATCCAAAAAGCTTGCACAGTATTTTGGGGGTCTATAGGTGTTTAGGAACATAGCTCGAGAGGAGCATTTCAGCTGAAGGGCCACATATTCAAAAGATAGGAAGGTTCCAGAAGATGTCTGCTTGCATTGAAGGGAATCGTTAAACAAAATAGAAACTCCACCCCCTTTCTTATGCATTCTTGCCTGACTCATAAAACTAAAGTAGGGAGGGGTTGATTTGATATGAACAGCTGTGCTGTTATTTTGGTCTATTAAGAGAAAGGTCCCTTCAAGGAGAAGCATGAACAGCGTTTGCTCTCACCTGCATCCTCTGCAAAAGTCAGAGGGCCAAGGGGGGATTTTCTTGGGTGAAGGTGGTCCACTTGGTAGAATATGGCTGTGGAGCAAACAAGAGAGGAACAGCACAGCACATTAATTAATTAATTAATTAATGTATACATAGTGCATACCAAAAGACAAATGAACTCTATAATGGCAGGTGTGGTTTATCTAAAACAACAATATTGTCCTGCACTAAAAAGGAGAAACGATTGTATCATTCAATCAAAGTACCCTTTTAAATTGGCGCAATTAAAAATCGTTGTTTCATTTTTGTGTTCGACCCAAAGCAAAACACATTCCCCCTGAATCGACATAAAAGCAATAATTTAACAATTTTTCTTTTTTTTTTCACGTCAAAGAATGCCAGATGACCATTTTGAAAAGTGCCAGCCTTTGGCCAGATTCTATATGAAAACATGAAAACATAAGGTGGTGATGGAGCTATACATTGCCTTATATTATTTCATAATTTATTTACTTGCTGTTTTTATTTATAATGAATATATTATTATTATTATTATTATTGCTATTATCATTATCATTATTTAGTCTTGTTATTTAAGTCAGTTAAATTTGTTTCTATGCTTTTATTTTGAAGACATGTTTGGGCACTGGTTGATTAGGGCACCTGGTGCACTTGTACTGGAGACAGGTGGTGGTGGTGGTAGCAGAGCACCAGAAGGCACATCATTTTTCTCTGCGTAAGATTGGCTATCTGGTGCCTCAGTGGCAGTTTAGTTTTAAGTTAATTTTGATATTTGCTGAAGGTCGTACAATGTTTAATTTTATATTGTCACGACAAGATCACATATACATACCCAGGTCTTTTATTATGCAGCCTGGTATCAACAACTTCAGAACGTTTTACAGTTAAGGCCTATTGCAAGGCAAGTTCATTCATATAAAACCTTTCAACAAAGTTTAATACAAAGTGCTTTACAAATATTAACTTACTTGATGTGTCTTTTACGTAATTGTTGGGTAGTTTTATTGGCTGCATAATTCACTGCATTCATTTTATTTGATGTATTTTTCCTTTTATTCTTTGGGAGGTGTATTTTATTATAAAACGGAATAGGTAAAGCATATTTTAAAGACATCCCAATAAATGTAAAGGTCTTTTGAATATAATATTCCTGTCTTTATTGACAGTATGTGAACTGAGTGTAAAAGAACAGTGTTTTTCAAGTACAAGGGTCAAGGGTTTTTATTATCATGTGCACAGTCGCTACAGTGTAGTTCTGCAAAATCTTAGGTCCCGAGATCCTTCAACAGCGCAACATATTATAAAAGGACCTAAGCCAAATTAATAATAACATAGAAATAGAAATAATAAAATAAAACTAAAAACTAGTGCAAAATGAATAGTGAAGCAGAGCAACAGAAGGCACATCGTTTTTTACCAGTCGGATTGATTCAAGCTAGCAGGAGAGCCATAGGAAAGGCTCTAGAAAAGCAAGATTGGAAACTGTGTTCTTTGTTAACGGTCCTACAAATAAACGCACAAACGGTGACTTGTCTGGACTTGGATCATTTTCCCTGCGTAAGATTGGCTATCTGGTGCCTCAGCGGCAGTTTAGTTTTAAGTAAAACATTTTTTATAGATTATAGGATTTTGGCCGTTATAGGTGGTTTTATTACATATATAATATATAAATCATTTTAATGAATCTTAACCTAGTAAGCTCAATGGGAGTTGTAAAATGTTGAGATGGCTACAAATTTGTATATTAGGGGAGAGTGGGGGCGGTTGCAACACTTTTTACATTTCCTTCAGTTTCTCAGCAACCGTATATATTAGAAAGACAAAACAATTATATATTAAAGCCATATATGTCACCTACCTGTCTATATTGATGCAACATTTGTACATAGGATACTATGGAAGTAGTAACAGTGCCGAGGGGCAGTTGCAACAGTCAATTAGATGTAATAAAACTCATACTTAGGCATTATTCTTCAAATCTTTTTTAGTTTATTTGAGAACAGAGTTCATTGAACTAATTATTAAAGTTAAAAACAGAGTTCATTGACTTAAAAATATTCAAATTTACAACAATATACAAGCAGTAATGATTTCATAACACCATCAAACTGTTGGCAAAAACAGAGTTTACAACAATATACAAGCAGTAATGATTTCATAACACAAAAACAGAGTTCATTGACTTAGCCTACTAACAATATTCAAAAGGAAAAAATATTTAAAAGTATACAACAATATACAAGCAGTAATACAAGCAGTAATGATTTTATAACACCAACACTGATTATTTTAAGTAAAGATAGTATTCAATTTAATTCCTCATCTGACTCACAATTGTGGCAAATGTAAATGGAACCACCATCAGTGCAAGCTTCATGAGCCCATGCCTTGCACTGCCAACATTGCAGCCACACCTCTCTCGGTCTGGAGTAGCTCTCTAAGCAAACTATACAGAAATCTTTCTCTGTCTCAGAGTCACTATCCTTCTCTATATGTTTCTTTTTCAACGTTTTCTTTAAGACTACCTTGGCATTTTGTTTTGTTTCAACTGTGTTTGTCAGTTTTCTTGTGACTTTTGTTGGCTTTTTCTTCACTCCTGCCTTCTCCTTCTCCAAAGCCTCCTTTTCGGGAGTGTCTGTTAAGATGACTGATTTGCGTTTTTTTCGACCATTTGGTTTTGTTCCCTTCCGTGGTCCTGCTCTGGGGTGGGGTCTAACATTCTCAGGTGAAAATGGCAATGGAGGAACTGCAGGAAGAACTGGAAGAACGGAGCAGGATGTCCCAGCCTGCTCCGGAAGAACTGGTGGAAAAACTGGAAGAACGGAGCAGGCTGGGACATCCTGCTCCGGAAGAACTGGTGGAAGAACTGCAAGAACGGAGCAGGATGTCCCAGCCTGCTCCGGAAGAAATGGTGGAAGAACTGGAGGAACGCAGCAGGCTGGGACATCCTGCTCCGGAAGAACTGGTGGAAAAACTGGAAGAACGGAGCAGGATGACCCAGCCTGCTCCGGGAGAACTAATGGTGGCGGCCGGTCTGTCACCAAAGACGGCGCAAAGTCACTTTCGTTAAATATGTCACGGTGATAAGGCCAAATTCCAGTGCATCTGAAGCCATTTTGGACATTGACGGGTGTTCCAGCCAATGGGAGGGCCAACCTAACAATCCCCGGAATGTCATAAATTGACATCGTAAGGCCTGGGTGGCTTCTCATCCAGGAGTCGCAGAAGGAGTTTACATGGCGTTTTAGGGGGCCATAGACAGTGCGGTCGAGTGGCTGTAGTTTGTGGGAACAATGGGGTGGGAAAGACAGCATGACAATTCCATTTTCTCTGCAAAACTTAATCCCGGCAACAGAAAGATGGGAGGAATGGTTGTCGAGAATCAAGAGGACCTTTGAATACAGTGAGGCCCTCGTGTGGTGTTGAAAATGTTGCAAAAACTGAAGAAAATGCTCTTCCAACATCCATCCCGACTTGTTTGCGGCACCAATGCATCCAGGCGGGCCATCCCGGATGAAATGGTCCTTAAAATGGACCCGCGGGAAGATGAACATGGGTGGAATCATGTTCCCTAATGCATTGCCCGCACATGCAACGGTCACGAGCGTTCCTCTTTCTCCGGAGGTTACTGCCCCCACCTGTCTGACGCCGCGCCCGGCAACAACATTTTCTGGTTCTTGGACCGTTGTGACCCCAGTCTCGTCCATATTCCATATGTCTGTTCCTTCAAAATTATATCTGTCAATTACCATGGCAAGATTATCATAGAACATGGACACATTATGGCGATTAAAACTTGTGTTCCGAGACAGACTAGTAGCTTGAGGGCACCGTATAGACAGACAGGGGTGTCGTTTCATGAACCCGAAAAACCACTCCCGGCCAGCCATGGAGCACTCATTCCAGGTATCAGGGTAGGAGCACTTATAGAAGAAAGCCAGTTGGAAGGCCAATCGACGAACCTGCAAAATGGATGTTAAATGAAAATAGAGGTAGAAGGTTAAATTTGTTTTATGAATTTATATTATCTTATTATTTCACGGCCTCATATTCTTATATAATTCTCCCTACCAACCCTCACTTTAGGCCTACACTCTGCTTTAATATCTTCCTCATGCTTACCTCTTTAGTGCTGAGACCATAGAAAAGGTCAGCTGCTCTTCTAAGATAATCTGCCAAACTATCCTCCTGTTCAGCTGAGAACACCCTCCTGGGAGTCCAGTACCCTGTCCTCATCTCTTCTCCTGGACCTAGCCTTTCTCTTTTTTTCATAAAGCGGTAGAGGGTTGTGTGGCAAATGGAATACTGTTTTGCAACAGACCTCACTGTCCTGCGTTCATTTGTCACTGTAGCAGCTGCTAAGGACATAATAGGTAAAGGGACACCCCTATCTGTTGTCCTCTTTCTGTCTCGTGGCATACTGAAAAAAACAAAACAAAAATGTAGGATACACTGCAACCTAGTTTGACTTTTAAAAAAGAAATGTGTCTGAAACACAAAGAGGAGATACCTGGCTATTGTAATATGTTATTCATATAACCGATGAATTGCCCTATATATGTCTTTGATCTAATTTGCATTATTGTTGTCATGAGGGACAGTTGCAACACCATGTGGGGACAGTTGCAACAAAACGTTGCAACTGTCCCCCACCTGGCAGCCATCTTAAAACAAGCTATGCTAGCCTAACACATTAGCTTTAACACATGGTACTTAAGTCTGTTTAGAGCTAAGAAACTGCACATTCAAACTAACATAACTACAAATATGTATACTTAAAAAGTTTAGACAATATGACAAAAAAAACTGATCACAAAAAAAGTTACTTTTATACCTTGAAATTCAGTTCTCCCTGAAGGAATGATGACATGTGGCTGTTAATGTCCAGTAAGAAGGAGGGGTCTACTGAGCATGTGCAGTAGGCGTGTCATGACTCTAGCTCATTCCTGATTGGAGAAATCAGCAATGTTGCAACTGCCACACGTTGCAACTGCCCCCACTCTCCCCTAATGCTTTACTTGTGACTAGTGAAACACTTTTTTTATATTGTAGAACTCCAATTTAAGTTTTTTGTTGTGATTTGACCCAGAGAATTTTGTGTGAAGATATATTACACGTAGAGTTTTCAGTCTGAGTGGCAAGCTTTCGATTTTGGAAATGTTGGCAATCAGTTAGATTTAAATTACATGTTAGCCTGATTATAAGTTAAAGAAGCTGTAAAAATGCTGTTATGACATAAATTCTGATTATAGCTCATCACTAAAAGAAAAATGCTGTCGTTTTACACTCAGTTCACATACTGTCAATAAAGACAGGAATATTATATTCAAAAGACCTTTACATTTATTGGGATGTCTTTAAAATATGCTTTACCTATTCCATTTAATAATGAAATACACCTCCCAAAGAAAAAATACATAAAATTAAATGAAGGCAGTGAATTATGCCAGCCAATAAAACTACCCAACACTTAAAAGAAACATCAAGTACATCAAGTAAATTCATTTTTGTTCTAAAGCTTGTATTTAAATACAGTGTAATGCAAGGGTTGTTTGTTTGATGTAGAGTTCCAGAGGATGCATATTGAGCAAAACAAATTTGACTTGATACATATCTGACACTCCATCTGGACACACTACAGAAAAAGTGTGAAGTGAATCAATGGTGCAGTTATAAAGGACTGAACAGTACATTTCATTGCTTTTGACCTCTGTATGTTTCATCTGAAGTTCAAAAATATTTTGACATCCCAGATTTTGGCCAGTCCAAGAAACACTACTTAATGGCTCATACCCAGTGGCGGCGCTACAGGGTTGCTTGCAGTTGCTCTAGCAACCCCACGAAATTACTCAGCAACCCTAAAGCAACCCCAGACTTTTTGTCAAAACGACGACCTATTTAAAACAATAATCCACGCTTTGCTTGACATTTTAGTAAAACGGCATTGAACACGTCCAAATAAACCTCTGGCCGAATCATATCCGGCACCATCCCTAGCTACCATTTGTGTCATATGAATCGGTGGAACGGAGGGAGCGCATAAAAAACTTCAACTCTGGGCCGTGGGCTCTCGTTCAACACGACCGTTAACAGCCTGGGACCCTCCCCCACCCAGCGCAGATTCTGCTCAAGTGACGTAATAATATCTAGAGATTGAAAAAGAAAAAACACACACAATTTACACTAACTATCCCAATACAATGAAAAACGATTATTTAATTTATACATAAAATAATAAATTTCATTAATACCATATTCGTACGAAAAATATATAAAATTTCAGAAGTATATGCGGACATCTCGCGAGAGATTGTCAGTCAGAGATGTTCGTTGTCGGCTCGTTGGTGCATGCTTCAGAAAAATGGAAAAGTTTTTACTATTTCGTAAAAGACAATCAAGTTCAAACATACAGGAGGAACCAGCTCACAGAAATACGACCCGCGATGGTGAGACTGAGGATGGGCTCGTTAGCCAGAATTCTGTTGGACTTGACCGTCGTTCGGAGGGGGATTGTGCGAGACCAGAGGAGCAGCCTGTAACGGGTGTGCTAGCTGGAACGGGTGTGCTAGCTAGGCCAGCTACCAGTGAAGGTGCACCGGCACCACCAGAGGATATAAGCCAGACTCCGGGTGACGACCTACGTCGTCCTGTGCTGGGATCATATCCCAAGAAAAAATCCAGTTCACAGATGCGCGCCTTTACCCCAGGATGGTATCAACAATATTCGTGGGTTGAGTATTCGACAATTCGAGATTCAATGTATTGTTATGCATGCAGGCACTTCGGAAGGAGGGGTATGGGAGTCCACCAGGACGCTTTCACAGTGAATGGGTTTAGCACATGGGTGAAAGCACAGAAAACACTACAAACCCACAACATGTCAGCGGTACACAAATATGCAATGGCGGCATGGGCTGAATTCAAAACAAGGAGAGTCGCTGGCTCTAGGATTTGCAATGCGCTGGACGAGGGCCATTCTCAGGCGGTGCGTGAGAATAGGGTGTATATGAAGGCTGTTGTCGAGGCCTTGCGTTACACTGCTTGCCAAGGGATCGCTCTTCGCGGACATCGGGAGGGAGACGAGTCCTCAAACAGAGGTAACTTCTTGGAATTTCTCCATTCAATTAGCAAATTCAACCAAACTGTAGCTGAGAAAATTGCCACTTGCGCACAGAACGCCAAGTATACACACCATAGCATCCAAGACGAAGTAATTGCATTAATGGCCAACATGTTAAGAGATAAAATAAGTAGTGATGTGCGAGACGCAGGGATGTTTGCGCTTCTGGTGGACGAGAGCAAGGATGTCAGCAAAAAGGAACAGGTGTCAGTAGTGGTCCGCTACCTGCAAGGGGATGGAGTCCGTGAGGACTTCCTTCATTTCACACCAGCAGAGGGTTTGGACGCGGAATCATTGCTTGCGCTAATCAAAAACACATTATCCAAGTGTAACATCAATCATCAACAGTGCATAGCCCAATGCTACGACGGCGCCGCAGTTATGTCCGGTGGCAACAGTGGTGTGCAAGAGAGATTCCGAAGAGAGGTCCCCCAGGCTCTCTATGTGCACTGCCATGCGCACCGGTTAAATTTAGTGTTAACAGACTGTGTAGGCAGAATACAAGCAGCGGGAGATTTTTTCGAAGGCGTGCAAATCCTGCACAATTTTTTTTCTAGTTCTATAGTGCACAATTTGTTCCTGCAGAAGCAGAAAGAATTAGAGCCAAATCAACAACCGCTGGAATTGAAATCTCTATCTGAGACGAGGTGGGCGTGCCAATACTCTGCACTTCTGGCAATAAAAAAAACGCTGCCTGCGATCCACGCAACACTTCAAGCCTTGATAAGGCAGCAGGGGGCTCGATTGAGGACAAAAGCTAAGTCCATAATGGCACTGTTAGATGGACAGTTCGTTCTGCAGCTCACTCTGTTTGAGGATGTGTTTCGCACCACTAAATTTCTGTCTGATACACTACAGTCCCCAAATCTGGATTATTCATCAGCTTTAGACCTTGTCGAGTCTGTCACAGCATCCCTGTCAGAAAAACGAAATGAGACATCGTTAAAAGACATATCTGACAAAGCACAGGCCCTGTGTGCCAAGACGGGCATCAGCACCCAGCTCAGAGAGGAGCCACGTTCAAGACAGCCTCCAGGTCATCTCCAAGAGTTCATAATTGACACACAGACAGGGCAAAGGCAACCACTTGCCTCACTAGTAGATATCAGGAGACACTGTTACTACAATGTCCTTGATGAACTGATCAATGAGCTGAGAAGGCGTTTTTCTGCAGAAACCTGTGGCGTTCTACAGGGCACATGTGCCCTGAACCCAAAGCACAAGGCATTCCTCAGCATGGAGATGTTGTGGCCAATGGCTCAGCATTATGGGGTTACACATGACAACCTGACTGCTGAATTGCACCAGATACAGCGCCTGCTCATAACTAAAGGGCAGCAAGGACACTCTGTGGGCACTACACATGAATTTTTGGCCCTTCTCCAGCCATACAAAGACTCATTCTGTGACATACATAAACTCCTCTGCATATCCCTGACGGTCCCAGTAACATCTGCAGCATGCGAACGAAGCTTTTCTTGTTTGGCACGAGTGAAAAATTATTTGAGAAATCGTTCGGGAGATTCAAGAAACAGTGACCTGGGTTTACTAGCCATCAGTGCTGCACGTGCAAGATCCCTTGATGCGGATGCCATCGTTGATACCTTCGCTGTGAATCATAACAACAGACGCATTGTTCTGCTGTGATATACGTGTATGTAAGTGTAGATTATTCCATTGCATTGTTAGTTTAACACTGGCCACCGTACTTGTTATGTTATGTATCTGGCGCGAGCAGTTAAGTTCCTCAGTCAAATCAAAGTAAACTACAGTAACGGTGACCTTGTGTCGTGTGATCCTTGACTCATATCATACACAGAGAGTAGACTTTTTACATGGTGTCAGAAGTAAGTAAGACTTTATTTATATAGCACATTTCATACAAGAGTTGCAGTTCAAAGTGCTTTACATAAAATCAATAAAAAAACAAGCAGCAAGAGCAATACATGGAGTAAGAACAATAAAAGTTTAAAAGTAAACGAAGTAAACGAACCTTCTCGCCTATTTTACCGTTTTATACCGTGTACGGGTAGTGTTTGTTTGTTACGTTACGTTTTGTTAAGTTAGCCACAGCAAGAACGTCAACGAGCCATTTTTGATACACATCATTCTATGCAGTTGCACAGTGCGACATCTGTCTGTTTGTGAGCAGTGAGCTCCGCTGATTACTTCCAAGTTTGCAGTATGCAAGGCTACATTACACTATGCAAGGCTGAATGCATGACTATGGGTCAATTAATGTTGCGTTGTGCGCTCGGGGGGGCGGCGGCGGGGGTGCTGTTTTGACTAGCAACTCCACACATTCATGTAGCAACCGCATAGCAACCCCAACGAAAAATTGCTGGCGCCGCCACTGCTCATACCTGCATATCTCAAGTGGAAAATGAGAGACGCAGAACCAGTTTTACATGATATTTGCAGAAGGTTGTGCAATGCTTTATCTTTTCATTGTCAAGACAAGATCACATATACACACCCCAGTCTTTTGTCATGCAGCCTGATAACAAAAAGAATGTCAGAATGTTTTACTGTTAAGGCCTAAAGC
Source organism: Eleginops maclovinus (assembly GCF_036324505.1). NCBI lineage: Eukaryota > Metazoa > Chordata > Actinopteri > Perciformes > Eleginopidae > Eleginops > Eleginops maclovinus. The sequence continues at coordinate 10,066,797 of NC_086364.1, forward strand.
AAAATAAGATGAGTCGCAAGTCAAGGCGAGGAAAGAAAAATGCAGAACCAGTTTTACATGATATTTGCAGAAGGTTGTGCAATGCTTTATGTTTTCATTGTCAAGACAAGATCACATATAATAAATATATATAACAAAAACAATGTCAGAATGTTTTACAGTTAAGGCCTAAAGCAAAATAAGATGAGTCAAGGCAAGTCAAGGCGAGGCGAGGTGAATGTAAATGTAAAGGTCGTTTGAATATAATATTCCTGTCTTTATTGACAGTATGTGAACTGAGTGTAAAAGAACAGTGTTTTTCAAGTACAAGGGTCCAGGGTTTTTATTATCATGTGCACAGTCGCTACAGTGTAGTTCTGCAAAATCTTAGGTCCCGAGATCCTTCAACAGTGTAACATATTATAAAATGACCTAACCCAAATTAATAATAACATAGAAATAGAAATAATAAAATAAAACTTAAGTAGTGCAAAATGAATAGTCAATAGAATATAACACAATACATTAAATTACGCTTAGCATGATGAAAGTGATCAAGTATATGCAGGATTCTATGTAGTAGAATGAAATATACAATAACAGAATGTAAGAGTTAAGATTAAATGTTGTACAGTGACGTACAATTAAATACAGTTTGTAATTAAAATAGTGCGACGAGTGTGTTTGCAGAAAGAGTAATGACACACTTACCTGTTGTCGACAATGATCCAGACGGCAGTGATCAGCAGGATCCCCAAACAGAGGAGATTGATCGTCAAAGAGATGAAGGACTTCTCAGGGTATCTCTTCATAACTGTCTCTTTCTGCAAACAAACTCGTCCCCTCACCTCCTGTTCACACACACCTTGTATCTAGATGTCAAACGTTGGACTCTCCTCTCTCTCCTCAGTGTGTAGCCTATCTTCTGCCTCCTTTTTCAGATATCTTTTTTTGCTTCATATACCTATACTTTAGTCATCATCATATCGCTTTGGTCCACCCACTTTGTATATGTCCCTCCTTTCTTCATCTTCCTTGTTTAACTGGATGCACATGCCTTCTGTGGCCCGTTGTCAATTTTTAATTGTCCTTCAGCAAATTCTAAAAGTATAATGGCATATATTGTAACTTATGATACAATATACAGTACCTCACCTCTAGTGAGTGGCCCAGCACTTTGTATGTTTTTCTGTATGTGGTCCTCAGTGAAAAAAATGTAGACACCCCTGAGCTTGACAAACATATTGTCCTTTTTTAGTTACTTTGAAGATTCAGATCAATTGTTCAAAAATGTAATGAACAGAAACAATGTCAAACATAACTGACTGAACCCTGGAATATGAATAGTGTGACCTCTTGGCAGCAGCTGGAAGTTGCAGTTCTATTTTTGAGTAAGTTCCCCCTGACTTAGCTGCACATTTATTGATTTGCATTCATCTGCAGCCAAAGTGTCTGTTCTTTCTCGGTGTGAAGAGAAGTCTGACATTTCTCAGAGAGTTAACCTTCATTATGTTTGTTTAGACATTATTGGAATATGAGATTTGTGTATGATAAGACATTTAATTGCTTAAAGTTGCTCTTGTATTTCCCTTTTCAAAACATAAATACAACTTCATAATTTCAGTTTCCACAATATTTATATACCTAGCTACACTTACTCAAGTTCTCTACTGAAGTACATTGTACTTGAGTATTTCCATTTCTGCATATAAAGGGGCGGACCTGAGTACAATATTTGAGTCATCTTCCACCTCTGCTCAAAGGTCTGCTTTCTGTCTTGGTGGCATTTTATGGCAAGCCGTTTGAGTATTTATTCCATATCCAGTGGCGGCTGGCCAATAGAGGGCGCTAGGGCGCCGCCCCACCACTCAGCTCTCACCACATTTCCTTGAATAGGACATAAAAAAAATGAAATAAAAATGAAATAATAAAATAAAAATATTTCGAAATATATGTATATATATTTTTTTAGATGTGCAAGATAAATATTTCATTGTTAATGATGAGTAAAGTTGTTTCGTTCGTTGACATTGTCTGATTGGTGACGTATTTCCGCCCTGGGGCGCATGTTGGGGCGCACCTCTCCTGCGCCCCGAGCTGAATGCAGCTGGATTTGGCGGCGGGGCTGACGTCACAGCCTTCTGTCATAAAGTATTTGTATTGTCCATGTTATATATGATATATATTATTTAAATATATAGATATAGAGATATATCTAGAGATAGATAGAGAGATATATCTAGAGATAGATAGAGAGATGGATATAGAGATAGATAGATAGATATTTATTATATATGTATATTGGCCATCTGTATAGTAATATAGCACATCTGTATATTTGTTCATACTACATCTGTTTATACTATGCCAATTATTCCCACCTCTTTATACTGCCCTTATCTTTACATAATCACTCTTAACTGCATATACTGTACATACTCTATAAATCGCACTTGTTTCTCTTTGCACTTCTATCTATCTATCTATAATGTTGTTTTTGTTGTTTTCATTTATGTAAATACACTCGTTTGATACCTTAGTACATGTATGCATGCTTTATTTTTTTTAATACATTTTGGAGTTATAGCCCCCCCTGGAGAAAACTCCACCAGCCGCCACTGTCCATATCCCTGATATCAGATGGAGCAGAAAATTGGCTAACTAGTGAACTAGTTCGCCAATTTTCTGCTTCTTTTTTTTTTGCAGCACACTACTTAACTAGTAAGACTTTTAGCGTCACTAGCACGGTCAGAGGGCCACTAGTTCATCAAAAAGCTTACACGTTGGGACTTAAGAGCTACTAGTGCACCTCCTGGCGTCACTTGTAAGGTTTATGTAGGAACTAGTCGGACAAAAGTGCCACTAGTTGCTGAAAAATAATGACTAGTAAAATGTTTTGTTCAACTAGTAAAACAAACAAGTGCTGCCAAAGAGCTAACTAGTGTAGGCAACTGCCGTCTGATATCAAGGATATGGAATAAATACTCAAACGGTTTACCACAGGGCATCAGTCACTCCCGCAACCTTTAAACCCATTTTGTAGCACAGCCAGAGGGAGCCCGCATGCTGTGGGTTTACAGGGCAGAGTGTACAGATTTACCCTCTTTTAATTTGACTCCGTTCAGTATCAAGTTAACGATAATACAGATGTAGATCTTCCGGTAAAGGTACTCATCTTTAAGGTTCAGACTTAATCTGCAAAAATAAGGAGCACATTTGTTGTGAATTAGCCAATTTATATATTTTTTAAAACTTTGTAAAGCTCCTGCATTCAAGCTTCAACTTAAGTAATACTCATTCAAAAGAATAACCCAATAAACAATAGTACATTTTAAAGAGTTTAACAATTGAAGCACAAGGAGATCAAAATGTCCCTTTAATACAACAATTGGGTCCACCCTTTCAACACAGATATTTGAAACACTTTTCTCCTGAAATTCAGACCCACACGCCTCTGCTTTGAAGGCACAGTCTCTTGACTTCCGGTGTCCGCCATGTGTTTTGACGCTGCTGCAGTGAGTTTCCAGGCAGGCGGAGCACAGAGGGATTTACTTATGTTCAACTGATGCGGTCTGGCGGAAGAAGAAGAAGATGAGGAGGGGGTGAACGCTTTGAACGGCCCAAAAACAACGGGAACAGAGTGGGGGGTTTTTTGGGAGGAAGGAAGCCGGATAATAGTTGAAAATATAAATTCGGGTTTGACCGGAGTGTGTTACTGGAGCACCAGAGCTGCTCGTGTTGCCGCTCTTGCAGCAACAACTCTGCCTCTCCTTGTTGCAGCAAAACAGTCTCGGCTGTCCAATGAATGGAGTTGCCTTTTGCCTTGTTGGAATACCACCCTACTCTGAGAACAACGTAAGTACACGGGCACCGCTTTTATATTTATAATTAGAAGTTACCATGCATGGACGTTTTTGTGTTTGGACAGGCTGAAGTGGTCAGAGAGCGTGATTTCCTAAGAGGATTAACACTAGTTTACATAGCCACTGTGTACACACACTCTCGGTGACATAGCCTACTGTACATAAACCAAGTGTTTGATCAGTGTTTTTCTGCAGCTTTTGTCCGCTGTTGTTGACGGCAAATTGTGCGCAACCGAATGAATTTAGCGACTTCTTGACAAAAGTGATCCAGAGTCACATTTAACGCCCGAGCTGCTTCACTCTTTGTCCCTCTCTCGCTGCACCAGGGGGCGGACAGCCTGTCAATAGAGCCGGGACGTCCCAAACAGGGATGTGTTGTGTGATATGTTTGTCTTGTGTGTTGATTTCTAGTAATCAAGTCAAATGAGTCAGTTAATACGCTATATGTGAAGATCAACTCCTTCTTTGTCACGTTTGCTGTTATTATACTCACACAAACAAGCCATGAAATAGTACTACACATGAAGGGTGGAGGTGTCTTAAATTGTGATATAACAGAAGAGGAAAAGATGGAAAAGTTTGACCTTTAAGTCAATGAGCATCACAAGACTTCACAGCGAACAGAATAAATAATCTACTTCATAAACTGTATACAACAATAGTTAGGTCCATTTAAGTCAAAACTATCTAGCTCATCTTAACAACTGCTTACATTCAGTAAAGTTGGATAAAGACGGTTTTTGTGAGTTTATTGTCTGATTAACTAAAAGTTTATTTAAAGAAAAAGGTACATTAAATACCTCCAAGACTGACTTCAGGAATGTGTATCGAAGCATTGATGTGCCATACTGAAGTCATGAGGTAAGATATGTCTCTCTGGGTGGTGGTCTGCTTGTTGAAGGTTTGGTATGCTGGTAGTGTGTGTGTGTGTGTGTGTGTGTGTGTGTGTGTGTGTGTGTGTGTGTGTGTGTGTGTGTGTGTGTGTGTGTGTGTGTGTGTGTGTGTGTGTGTGTGTGTGTGTGTGTGTGTGTGTGTGTGTGTGTGTGTGTGTGTGTATGTATGTGTGCTTTGATTTAACTCCAGAGGCTCCATGTATGATGTGGTTGTGTCAGGGAGTTGCTGAAATATTTCCTTTGGTCCTTTACTCTTGCCAGTGTCTCCACTGTGTCTTTCAGTGTTGCTCTTATCATCCTCGATTGTCACTCTTCAATATAAAACGACTGTAAGAAATTTGTGGATTCTTTCCCCACTTTCCACTTAACTTTGCTCCCTTTTCATCTTTTGTGGTTGAGTTTATATCCCCTCAAGCAAGGAATAATGTTTCCTCTTCTGTGGTCACACTTTAATTTTACCTCTCTTGTGTGTGTATGTTGCTGTAACATTTCCTTTAAACTCCTTAAATTCCCTTTTCCATTTGCACTTACACATAGTTTTGTAGTTAAGAACTGCTGTGCCACAAAACTGTTGCCTTAATTAACAAAAAGTCATTAAACAGCTTTTCAAAGTGTCTCAAATCCGCTAGTATGAGTCTCTCTAAACTGTTACTAGTGGTAGTATCTATTTTTACATAAAGTCCTATGCTGACCCCACTTCGCTTATCTTTCTTTCATGCCTGACCTTTGACCTCATGTCTCAGCCAACACCCAGCTTTCATGTAGCTTCCTCTCTCTGGATGTCTCTCTTGTCTTTGGCCACACACAGGAGTTTTTCTTCTTGATGGCTGTTTTATTCTTCTGCAGAAGCGAAAAGGCCCGAAAGATGTAAAATGACACTGTAAATAAGACATGAAATGCATTTGGGGTGTTAGTTCAGCATCTGAGCAGCAGAGAGAGGAAGGCCTGAGAGTGTGGGAGTAGTTCAATGTTGTTAGCAGGCCTGCACTAATATAGCAGTGCAGGATTGGTTGGTGAAATCAATAGAGGCAGGGCGGGGCAGAGGGCAGGACCAGCATTATGTCTAATGCTGCATTGTGCCACGTGATGCTGGAGTATATTGATGATGGAAACATGAGAGCGCTTTTCTGAAAAATCTTGAGCGAGCCGGTCGATGTTATTTAAGCTCCTCTTTTGTCCGTGTGGCAAGTATTTCCCTCTGATATTATGCAGACTAACACAGAATCATCCTGCCGTCCCCTGACTGCAAACAACTGCTCCATTACCATTATTACTTATCTGTCAGTTTTCTGGATTTATCCTTTGGCCAACAACATGTAATAAATAGTAAAAAAGGTAATGTTTTTATATTTCTTATTTTATCAGTCCAAACCTTCAGATATACATTTTTAGCATGACATAAAACTGAGAAAAAGGTAGAAAATCTCCTTAAATTGCATTTTTGATCAATTAACAGAGTTTGATGAAAAGGTATGTTGTAGATGTTCTCTCTCAGGCACTGTGTAATGTCTTTCACTGAGATTAAACCTGCTAATAGCTAATTTAAAAAAATAGAGCTTCAGACAGAGGCTTCAGTTTATCCATGGAACAGCTTTTAGCCCTATCTGATAGCCAGGACAGACACTTCAGAAAGTTCTCAAAGCTGAGACCAGAGACCCCCTCAAAGTCAGCAGGTCCAGGATCAGCTCCTTTTCAAAGCAACATTAACTGGAAGTAGCTGTATGATGCGACAGAGGAGAACCTTACTGTTATCATTAGCAGATGGTTTCCCCACCTGGTTGGCACGTAGCACAGACAATACTGCAACGCTGGGAATTTATGTGACTCTTCGTTCGATGCTGTATGCAAGTTGTTTAACAGAAATTATGCAGAAGTTGTGTCACAACTAAAGGTACTCATGCTGGTGCACTTCTGCCAAATTTCAATCCAGAAAAAGCCAGCAAACACTTAATTTCCCAAGTCTAAACGTGTGGCATACCCAAAATATGACAGATATTTGGAGCACATACTTTTTTTTTGACTGCATTGGGTGGAGCTCCACCGCAAACACAGAAATCACAACAGTTAAGTTTGTGTGTGTGTTACAGAGTCCCCTGCAGTAGTCCATTAATGCAATTAAAACATCTCTCACACGTTACACCTTCACTCTCCCACCTCGACACCGTCACCCCTATTGCATTCCTCAACTCCGGGCCCCAAGACGACAGCTGCACCACCGCTCACACCTCACATCCACAATTATTAACCTGGAGAGTGTGTGTGTTGACACACTTATATCACACGCATGGCCACGCACAGGTGTTCACAGATTTAGGCACTCCAGGATGTTTACATCACACTTCACGGGTCAGAGATACAAAAACAAAAAGATGCTTTCTGTTTTGGAGATCTAACTAAGAACCAGCTCCATGAAGTGTCAGATTTGTCCTTCTCTCTTTATGTGTGTATGAAGTTGTCCTTGATGCTGTACAAACATTTTCAGCGGGTGTATAGTGGGCGAAGGACATCAGTCATCATTGACCTTGTTTACTGTGGCAAGAGGGGAGCGGCTGCTACATGCAGCTGTGCAAAGCAAAGCAGGCATGTTTCTGTAGCTAATGGCTCTTTATTGATCTCTCTTCAGTTGGTCTCTGGCTCTGTAAGACTCAATAAGATGAAATGTTTAAGCCCTCTGAATTATCTCCCTAAAAATGCAGCGTGGCAGATTTGTTATCCCTTGAAACGTTAGAATCCTCACTAAAACTTGAAGTTCTGTTTTGGAATAGCTCGGCTAATCAAATCAACATTTATTAAAAAATCACACCAAATGCCTCAAAGGGCTGTACAAAGCAAACAGATGCAAAGACAAAAACAAAATACAAATATCATATATATATATATATACCACAAAACAATGATAAAAACATTATGAGCAACAACATGAGTGACATTAGATAAAACATGTATTATCTAACTAAACCAGACAGAGGTTATGCTATTGGATGGATACAAGGTGATCGAAACTACGTGAGCAGGTAGACGGATGAGAAGAGGTGTGTTTTTAGTCTGCTTTTGAATGAATCAACTGAAATTGCTTGTCTGATCTGAGTAGGAAGACGATTCCAAAGAAGTGGTGCTCTGTAGGAAAAAACTCTGCCACCTACTGATGTTTTTCTTAATTCTGGGGATGGAAAGGAGGCCGGCATTATGCGATCGTGGTAACCTGGTATATGCACAGGGTTATTAATGATGACAGATAGGGAGGAGCTTGTCCATGTAAGATTTTATATGTTAACAGGAGAATCATAAAGTATGATCTTTTGGGAATTGGGAGCCAATGCATTGAGATGAGAGCAGGGGGGATGTTCTTAAATTAACAGCATGCGTTTGACTGACCCGCTGGTGTGTTGATGAAGTTCATTACTTTTTGTTTAGGTGGCTGGGAATGTGCAATTGAATAAATGCATTGTGTTTCTAGAAAGGAAAAAAAATGTGGTTGAATAAACAAGAATGCATGCTTTCTTAGCTGTGAACTGTTATAAGAATGGAGGAGGAGACAGGTGATTTTATCTGAGAATGATTGGCACCAATCCAACCTCTAATGAAACATTCACTTACCATATCTGCTGATGCCCATTACTGATCTTATACCATTTTATGTAAAATAAATTGAGGCCATAGATTAATGTGGCAATAACAAATGAGGAGTTGTAACAAAACCTTCATGGCATGATTTCAGCCTTTATATGTTAGTCATAGAATTGCCAAAATAAAATGATATAGGAACAGATGTAAATATTTGAAAATCTTAAAGTCATTACTTAACACCTACCAATGTTCTTGCTTGCCTCAACAAAGAATCAGAAAACAAGAACATTCCGGATGAATTGAAGTAAATGGGAACAAAGATTAACAACAGCAAACCTATATCAACACGTCCTTTTAGAAATGGTCAAACAACTTGTGCAGTATAATCCAAGTCTCAATAATCACATCGTATGCTTACAACTTCACACACATTAGTGCACAAGCTGTCTCGCATAAAACCTTAGTATTCACTGCGCAGTGAGTAGTTCTTTCCCCTATACTTTTTAATTATTTTTATGTCTCTGTTTTCCCTCTTTCAACATATTTGTTGGACTTTAAGTCTACCTGTCCAGTAAAGTGTCAGATCACAGTCCCCCTCTCATGGTGCAGGCAGCACTGATCCTGTGTGTATCTCGGCTGGATGTGTTTCATGTGGCGTCTGACTCGCAGGCACTGGGAGGTTTGTTGTGAAACAAAGCCTCTCTCAGAAACAGATGAGGGTTAATTAGATTCAGCCTGTTGATGGTCTGGTCTGCGTCAGTGCCTCTTTGTACATGTGTGCCTGCAGAGATTCTGTCGATGTGTGTTGTTCCTGTACAGGAAAATATGATACAGAATACGTGAGGGGCTTTGTGTTGATGTGATGCTCTGCACAAAGCAGGAGTGATGAACAGGTATGGTCTTGTTCTGCAATGCAGACTTGAGTCTGTATCTGTCTGTGTGATCGGCCTGAAGGCAGCCGGGGGTTTGAATCAGGGTCAAGGTTCAGAGGTGAGGGGCCCCCCTTGTCACACACTTGGCCCCCAGTAAATAGGCTAAAGAGGCAGGAGGGGACCCCGTCACTGTGTGCATCAGGGGCTACAGGGTTAAGCAGAGGCCGGTGTTTAACTTATCTCCATTCAGATGATTTAATCCTGCATCTTATTTTGTCTTTCTCGTGTCTAGATATCACATGTGGAACATTTTTCTCAGCGTTCTCATCGTGTTTACATTTTTCGAGGAGGCCCGGACGATAAGAATGTGTGCAGAAAGCTGAATGCTGAACTGTGTCTTACTCCAATCAGCTTTTCAGGCTTTTTAAGAACAGCAGGGACTGCACTGGAATGTGAGAGGGACAGAGAAGGAGGGGGAACGGAGGGAACAAGATAACAAAATGTAGTGAATCCTGAGGAGTCAGTGGGTGGAAGAATGATGCCAGTCTGACATCCAAAACACAATGAAGCAATGGAAAGTGAAGACCAACAATTGTCCTGCAGAAAATCTGCCATTGTGATATTAAATATAATATAATAAATAATATTAACATATTTTAGTGTGATATTGAAGTTATGCAATTAGAAAAGTGTATAATCCACTAGTTCCAGAAGAATCCCAGCATGTTCTTGTTGTGTAGCTCAGCTCAGGAAGTCATTAATCAATAGAAGACGAGTTCTGGCGATGTTTGCTCACTGTACGTAACTTTCCGGGAGGTTCATCTGGGGTTGTTAGTGGCCGTCAGCCAGCTAACGTCAGAGCCGTTTCATCGGGGTTAGTGAGCTGACACACTGACCTCTGTCTGTACTTCCTAAACAACCCGGGCAACAGTTTGTCCACAGTCTCGGAGGAAAGGAGAGGGAGGTTGTTTTGACAGTCTGGCATAATCACGGGATAGAGATTATGGGGAAGCTAATGAGAGCTGTGGATGCTGGGAAGAGATAGGGCACTGAGGCTTTCCTGATTCCTGCTGGTCTGTTTACATGCTCAAAGGATAATACTGTTGTGTTTAATTACTTTTTGTTTGTACCCACAGTTCAAAATCTGGTCTCTCCTCAGCATTGTACACAAGTTAGCCTACAGTTTCTAAGGATTGTTTGTTGTTTTAGATATAACTTTTATTTAGTTTTTTGACAACCAGTAGATATAAGTGCACATCTGTATGCTGAATATGAGGCTAAAGCCATCACGTGATGAGATTAAACGCTATCTGGGCCCTCTCCAAAGCACTTCTACATTTGCTTAATCAAAATGTTACCTCCTGCTTGTTTAATATCAATTGCCAAGTTGTGCAATAAAATGAGTTTTTTGTTGTTGTGATTTCTTGATGAAGGACAGGGACTTTGCTAGGCAAATATCTCTTTCCCCTGTGTTGTAACTTACCACACTTGTACAATAATTAAAGTAATGACTTAACAAAAGCAACTTGAACTATCGTAACATAAGTGATAACTTGATTTTTATTTTTAAAGTAAAGACTTGTTTAAGTATCGCAGTTAAAGTTTAAAAAATGAATTTGTAAGTAACCTGTCAGGGAAGTTGCAAACTGTATGTAACATTTCTCAGGACGGTTCACTGAAATCTTCACAGCTTTGTGTTCGACGTCTTTTTGTAAATAATTAATAATGTTATCGGTGTGTCCTTCACAATGCTAGGTTTTTCCTGCTGAGTTCTGAATGTAAATACGGCATCAAGCTTACAAAAAATAAACATTTGATACCTAGTTTCAGCCATAAATTCCACACATGTAAATGTTCTACAATCCTTTTTCAGCAGCGTGTTATGGTCTGCTTGGGATCCATTTGCATTGCACAGCATCAAAGGGTTCCCTGTTTAATTAAAACTTGGCAGTATGCCCCTCTTACAAACTGGTTGGTGCTGGGTGATCTCTTTTTTATACCCTAACCTTTCCCAATTGAGAGCTTTCTTGTTTTCTCCTTTTCCCATGACTCTGAGCAATTGCTGTCCTGCTTTGATCTCCTCTTTGTTACCTTTTTTGGTCATCTTCTTTCAGGATACTCCTGTTTAAAATTGTAGTTGTTGCTTTCAAGTTGTATCTTATTATGTCACCGTAGGCATTTTGATGAACCTGTTTTTATCATGGATTTCTGAGAGCGGTAGTTTTTCATATAGTACGATTGTGCCATAAAAGGTTTGTTTTGGTATGATTGTTGTATATCCACTGCCTTCTTCTCAGTTTACAGAATGTGAACTAATGGGACGGTAAGTTTCTGTTAGCATTCCTCTTTGTTTTAAGCTGTGCAAGAGTGTCTTTCATCTGAATGACAGAGTGAAACCATGTGTGTGTGTGTGTGACTCTCATGTCAACAGTCCCAGTCCTCTGCTGTACTCCCACTGGGCAGCCAAAACAGAGAGGCTCCTGAGCTCCCTCAAGGTCTAACCTTTTATTCTGGGGTGAAACAAGTCATGATACCAACAGTGGACAGTTAATTTCTGCAGGGTGAGTTTTAGACTCTGAGATGATGCCAACCCTGCATTAAAAAGCGGCTAACACAGAGTGACAGAGGCTAAAGATGCAGAAGAATCAGCATATGGATGTCATCATAACGCTTTATATTAGTGAACACAGACACCAGCAGCTCATCTTTTTCCTCAATAGATGTCCTTCTCTGCAGATAGGCTTTTCAGTCTGCAGTGTGTCAACAGGAAGAACCAGGGAGATGACACGATAGGCTGATTCTCCTGTATTCAAAACATGCCAGGCGGTATCTGTTACCATCTTTGTGCCACTGGGAAATGATGACGAGAGTAGGAGGTGGAGGGATGTAAAGGCCATCAACGTTTTAAATTTAATCTCCAGGTTTATCTGTCCACCCACTCTGAGAAAAGAAGCCTATGTTAATATCAGAATAATCATGCCTCATAAGTTTACCATGGCCTCTTGCATCAAACGTGATCAGCTTTGATTTGATTTTTCGGTAGAGACGGCCCTTAAAAAAATGCATGTTTCAATTGATTATGTTTGTGTGAATATCTTTTGCTCACTGGCAGTTTTTTCTCAGCACTTAGAGGTCAGAATGAGCCTGTGGAGAGTCAGGAGGGTTAGAAAACAGATTCAAATTTGGGACGGTCTAAGAGGAAGATCTTAGTGAATCCTTAAACTTTTACATTCTGGATTGGGCCAACTGTGTCAAGAGTGTGCCATGCTTGAGTATAAGCAGCGTATATAAACAAGCAATCCTGAGATATTTTCACATCAATAATCTATCAAGTATCCAGACTAAAACCACAGATTCCCAGTAGACCACATTCTGTACGTGGGACCCTCAACTGGATGTATTTTTGATGAAATTAAATGACTCCTCACTGCTCTAAGGGCTCCCTAAATGGCTCCTCTACACCCCCGGACTCCACTTTGAGAATTGCTGGACTGTCCAATGGAGAACTTCCTCGATGTTGTGTGAGCGGCGGTGCATGGCAGGAATGTAAAAACCAGATGACCTCAAATGGAAACTCCAGGGCTGTTGGAGGCAGGCAGGCCATCTCGCTTGGTCTAATAAACACTCAGACTCCATTCTGCAGTCCTGCTCTCTCCTTTTTTCCCCTCCTCCCTCGCTGAGTTAGCCTCCCAACCTGGCTCAGCATCGCCTCCACCACGCCCCAACTGTTGGACCGCTGCCTGGTTTTGGGCCCGAGACACACACTTCTGGTGCAGCTCCCATCTTCATCCAAGGAGAACAACAACGTCATACTCCAGCCCCAAAGTTATAATTTTCTGTTAATTACACAGAGGCAGATATGAGCTAAATATATCTGGGCTTGTAGATGGGGAGCTGCCAAGATAAAAAGGGGGGGCTCCTTCTGTCCTTACCCCAGACACAGACAAGGGGGGTGGAGAGAGTCAAGAGGCCTGCTGGAGCCCTGTGGTTTTCTGCTGCTGAAGCTTGCTCCTGAAATCAACCAGGAAAGAAAAAATGAGAAGGGGGGGGGGGGGGGCTCCTATTGCAGTGGAGCTCAGACATGACGCTCTGATTGCTCCCAGCGTTTGTGGTCAGTACAGAGGAGGGGGGTACAGTGCAAAGGAGCAGGGTTAGCTTTTTGCCAGATGTCGTCATTGGCCTCATGGTATAAGTGGTTTACACATATCAAGAGACAGATGTATCATCTCCAGAGAAAGTACAGCTGCGAGCTTACCTGAAAAAAGCTGCCGCCGCCTGACATATGACACAGCAGGATGTGGCAGTCGGAAATCTTTTGTCCGTCTCTGTGTCCATGTTTTTTAACTTCAGTGTGAGAACGCACTGGGGAAACGCACCTTTAGCTGGAACAGATTTGTTGGTTCTGCAAGCTCTCATGCTACTTCAGCACGATGAAGAATGCCATCAGTAGTGTGTTCACTTTCGTGGTGCTCACTGGTTCATTTGCTAAATTCACCATAAAGTTATACTGGCTACCTACCGATTTTCAGATTTTGAGTAGTAAAAATAAAAATATGTGTCTAGGTGTGGGAGGGTTAAGTTCTGAACCTTCACGCTGTGAAAAATCAACTGTGAAAGCCGATTTTCAACCTTTAATGAGCATGAATGTCTCTGCTGTCAAACTTGTCTCCCTGCAGGAGTTTTTCTCATGCTCAAACAGAGGCACCTTGTCGGTTCCCATGGCAACTGTCATTACGAAGGTGATGGGTGACAATGATTTGGTTGAGGACGGGTGTCAAAGTTCAGACTGACAACACGTATTTGTAGAAGGGTTAGGGTTGTCTCCTGAAAAAAAATGATCACATAGCCCTATAAACATAAAGGTCACTTAATAATTATCATGCAGATGGTTTGGATTAGAGTTATTACTGTATATTTGACTCATTATAGCTTTTTACAGATATACCGCAACAGCATCATTTTCAGCTGAAAAGTACAGCAGTACAGAAATAACAAACTATTAGATATATAGTGGATAGGCTGAAAAAGTATCCACAATTATTTTACCATTTATTTAGTCCTTTTTCAGGCAAACAGGACAGAAGATCCTTTTTCTTTTACATGATCATTTTATATATTTTGGGTCAGATATCTTAGTAATCCAATGCTTAAAACCAAAACTTGGCTATGACTACAGGCAATAAGGTCAAGAAACCAAGTAGGTTTCTGTCCTTTTGAGTTGTTTTCTTGTCAATGTGACCTGAACATACAGTAGCTCTCCACTGAACAAGACACTCCCTGCTAATTAGGTTAAAGTGGAGCACCATCTCTCCACTTACTGCAAGGGAAACATAATGGGTGTGTTATTTAGCTGGCGTTCTCTATTTGAACACTTAGACTTACAGTTCTGATAACATAAGTCTCTTTTGAATATGAAATGTTGCTACACTTTATGAAACAGGGTCAAAGGCTCCTATGCTACATTTCCTCCCCCAACATAGACATACCCACATACACAAATGCAAGTCTAATAGCATTCAATAATTTATCATCATACCATGATTCCCCTGAATGTGACCGACACGCATGGTACACATGTGTGTTAATGTCCTTAAGCCTCAGTCACAGTGTAGCCTTTAGTGAAGGGGCTCTGATGATACAGCGATGAGGAGGGGGTAATTAGAGTATCTCTGAGTAAATATGTGTCATTGCTCTGTCTTTGCCATCTGCTCCCTCAAACTTCTACACTTTTGGTTCTTCTTTCTCTCTGCCCTCATTTTTATTTTCCCCCCCGGTGTTCACTTATTACCAACCCACCCTCCCATTCCTCTCTATCTGACTTTGTTTTGCCTACGTAGATGCTTTTCTCGCATTTCCCACGTTCCCTTGGGGTATATTTAGTATGATGGAAGCGGTTTAGTGTTATGAATTTTGGCTGTTCTTGCAGTTTTGCTTATCCGAAAATATGTGTTCATGACTGAATTTTGGCTGATTATTTTTGTACTTTAAATACATTTGAAACTGATTATAACATTAAAACTAACCAACACTTCAAGTATTTCTAAATTATTCTAAAAATGTTATCAATTGAAAGCATGACAAAATCTCTGCTTTCAGCTTCTCCAAATTGATGATTGCTGTATTCTGGGCTGAGTATCTGGGCTGTTGGTCAGACAACACAAGACATTTGATGACATACACTTGGAGAAATTGGTAGTTCTGTTTGTAAAACAGCAATTCCTCACTTTTGAGAAGCTGGAGACTGCCACATTTGGAAAAACACTGTTTTCAACTTTTCAAATGTGAATATTTGCCTTTGTGTGAGGAAAATGTTTGGCTTTTACACAAGAGGGGGCTTTTGAGTATGTTACCTTTTTGTTGAGGAAGGTGGTGACCTGACAGCTATCTGCTATCATTTGACGTTTCATGAATCCAAAACTAACCAATCAAGGAAATAATTGTTAGATTGATAATAAAATTGTGAAAGTTGACTATGATTTACACCACAAATTAAAAACATGAGGTAAAGGTCAATGAAGAGTTCCCTTCAGATACTTTGGGTTTCCACGCTGACAGGACTCACATGGCGTCATGGCTTTAACACGCTCATGTAAAGAATCCATGCATAATGCTTTAGTTTCCCAAGGAGGAGTACAAGGTCAGGTGGGCTTCTTCAACCTTGTTAATCCTGTGGTCTGCCGCAGTAAGCTGTGTATTGTTGTTGTTGTTGTTGTTGTTGAATCAGTCCCGGTCAGTCAGAGAGGGACGGACCACCCTGCTCCCCTCAGCTGTGAGTTGATGGGATATCTGACCACATTTTGTCTCCTAGTCCACCTGCTCTCGTTTCTGAACTTCCCAAGACTGTTTCCACGTCAAAGCCCACAACAGGTGTGACCTCTCTGATCTGCAGCCGCTGCCTCCCACCCCCCACTGATGTTATCAATTAGTTACCGACAAAAGAGCACAGATAACTGTTCAGAGGTCGACTCACCCTGCACACACTTTCCTATGCCGCTGCTGCACAACAAACAGAAATGCACAGGAAAGATACAAAAGAGAAGGCAGGTTTTGATAGAAATGACTGTTCTAAGCTCTTTTATAAGCCTCTCTGTTTTATATTATATTCATTTGAATATCCTAGGGCTTTAGGATATTCATGGCCGCATGTTGAGACCCCACCCTTTGCTGTGTCCCATGTCCCCACCCCCCTGCTGTCAGTGTCTGTGTTGTAGCTGCCCTCTAGTGGCTGCTGGATGCTGACTAACCTGTGAGTGCAGCCAGAGACACTCATATGTTCTGTAGCAGAGGGATTTACAGGAGATAACAGTTAAAATAACCTGCCTTAAAACACCTGTGTCCATTTTTAAACTTTTTTTTTGTAGACTCTTACAGATGATAATAACTGTCTAGACGGAGAGACTGACTCCATCAGTCATTTTATAAAAGGCTTTGTCAGTTTCTTAGACATGCTTCTTGATTTTAAACCTGAAAACTTTAGGGCTAGTGATTATTTTCATTATCCTTTAATCTGCTGTTACTATTAACAAAAAAAAAAGATCAACTGTTTGATGTTTAAAAATGTCAAAAGGTTTAAAAAAAGGCCAACACAGTTTGTTAAAGCCCTAAGTGATGTCTTCAGATTTCGTGTTTTGTCAATCTAAAGCTCCAGGATATTCAAATGAATAGATAAATAAGAGATAAAACAGAGAAAAGCAGGAAATATTTGAGGAGCTAAAAACAGCTATTTTTGCAAAATGTCTATTATTAAATAAAAAATTAAAAAACAATAACTAACAATAAATGGTTTATCAAATAGTATTGTTCTTCTCCTCTATTTCCTGTGCATTTTCTGTCTGTCATTGGAATAATGGTTGCAACTGTACTTCCTATTTTATTTAATTAAGACAATATCCTTTCTTTTTTTTAATCAAACAATGCCTTTTTTTTAACAAATTACTCTTTATCAAAAATAATTGTTTCATCCTGTGAACCCTATTTGGAGGTTTGAATCCACATTTATTTTATAGCGTTTTATAACCGCCCCGTATTTTTGTGGTTCACTTGCAACAATGTGATGACACATCGTTTGTATGGCTGCTGCATCAACACATGAAACCTCACATGTTGAGTCAGGAGTGATCTGTGTTTCTCTCACCAGTAGAGGACATGATTCCCACTCTGAGCTGAGAATGCTTCTCCTCTTTTTTAGCTTCAGATAGTAGTATAAATGTAGTCTTTCAACTCTTCCTTGGTTTTGTATTTCCGTTTTTAGGATTTTCATTGTGAGCATCAACTGAACTTCACTGACCCTCTCCGCACTTTCTTTGACTTGTTGCAGCCTGTGTGTAGAGAAAGCATCCCATCGTTGTTTCTGTAGCTGACATTGTTTGTGACAAGCCAACTAAAGGCTCACTGAGCAGCAGTCCTCTTCTCTTTCCTGTGTACTTCCTGCCAGTCCTCAGCTTTTTCCTCCTCCTCACACCTCTGTGTTTTAATGCCGGCGCCGCAGAGAGGAGAGAAACCTTGTTTTGTCTTGTGGGGGCACCACGGTGGAAAAAAAGAGCAGGGAGGCCTCTGTGCTAATCTGTTGGTCCGCAGTAATGTTATGAGTGTAAGGGGATTAAAACATATCACCAAACTAATCAGTCCGTTATACTGACAACTGTGCTCCCCTACATCCCGCTTTACCTCCCTCCTTCCTCAGCCCTTTCACTTTTCCGCTGAGGTGTTTGTTATCAGAGAGCAGAAGGGGCTGAGACAGGAGGGAACGAAGCATCTCTCCTCGGAGATTAGCAGCACGTGTTGGCCCTTGATTTCCTGACTTGAAGAGCTTTAGGCTGCCAGGTCATGATAAAATAATAATTACTCAGCAATCTAATCGGCAAATAAAGACGGCATGCTGCAGTGATGTACATCAAACAGGCCCCCATGCAGCTGATGGATGTGCGGCCTGCTCGGGCATGTTTCATCCAAACAGCAGACATTGTGGGTCACTGGTTGGAAGGGATGCTATTGTCACAACTCCTCATGTGTGACTGTGTGTCCTCCATGTAAACTGTAACCCAAAGCCTTCTTGTTAATTTCTCGTTTGTCAACCCCTCTCTTCATGCTCGCCATCCTCTTTTTGTAAATCTCTCCATGGTTCATGTAGAGGAGAAAGAGTGGGATGGAAACAGACCCTTTGTTTCTAAATTAGGCACCGCTCCATCCTTGCCAAAACTAAGTGTGAGTGTGAAAAATGTAATGATAAAATCCCAACTCCTTGCTGCAGCCGTCTGTGGTTTCCTCTTATCTGACGTCTCTCCCAGCATGAGGACAGTCAGACCTCCTCCTGGCCTCGCCGCTGATCTGTAGCTCGTCCTTCTGCAGGGCGGTTTTGCCCGGTAGAGAGACGAGCTCTGCTCTGAACCAGAGAGAAAGCAGAGAAACCCCCACAGCCTCCTGACTTTATGAGGAACCCTAATTACATAGCCAAGTTTATTTATAACCAGCTGTGACTCAGTTGGACATGTGGCATTTGTGTGTGTGTGTGTGTGTGTGTGTGTGTGTGTGTGTGTACGTGCACAGAGGAAGCAGCCTTTGTGTTCACAAGTAAACGGTGCTTGTGCATGTGTTAGTGTGTGTATTAGTGAAAGTGTGTGCTACTAGTTAAACTAGATCCACCTAAAGCTAATTTGTGATTATTAAAGAAAATATCCTTTAAATTGACGCTCTGTAGCTTTCGATGTTCCTCACAACCTTTTTTTTTTTTTTAGACTACAGCCCTACTTGGCCAGGTATAACCAGTTGCTTTTAATGGCTGGTTTTAGCTGATATTTGCAGACTTGAGATGAAAATGTCAGCTGTCTGTCAAACCAACTTTTTTATTTATCAAAGCAATACAACAAGAGGTACACAGGCTGCTCTTTACCTTGCACTTTATTTTCCAGCTTGTGTTTTGCTCAAAAACGCCTAAAATAAGGACTTGTGAATATCTTGAAAATGATTCACAGTTGGTCTTGGATAGGGACTGAGCTTGAGTATCATGATATACTGCTTTTTAGGATTAGGCTACTGTTTACATTTTTAACGAATAGTTTACATGCAAACAGTATATATGCAGACAGTGGCAAAAAATATAATTTTGGATGGGACAATATACTTTTCTAACTCTTTATTTTTAGAGGCAATGTTTCTTGTTCTTATTGCATTATCATAATTATAGAGCTGAAATATTCCTTTCACGCAAATGATAAGACATTGTATTATCTTGTAGTTTCATTGTAACTCAATTCAAATAATATTTAATTGAAGCAAGCACGGTCAAAATAAAACAATGCAATTTATAACATTACATCCTGAAATCAGGGCTATTTTTATTTAATTGAGCACTCCATCAGAGTGCTTAATTAAATAAAAATACCCCTGCAGTTTTGAGCTCTAACATTTATTTATTTATTTATTGCTTCATCAACTATTCCACTCTGCAGTGTTTTTGTACACACCGTGCAGCATATCCAGCGGGTACAGTCTCTGCCGGATGACAGCTTGCTTCAGTCGAGTTGGAACTTGCCCCGCTGTGCGGCAGGTGAAACCTGTCTAACCTTGTTGTTAACGGATGTGCGGCGTGTTAACAGCAATGAGCGTCGGAGGGGAAAGTCTTCATCAACATGGTCACCTGTCTGCCGCTCTCGCATGGATACTGGACGCCTGGCTGTTTGGTGAGAACTCTGCAGCGTAGGCGAGGTCACTTTTCTGGCTGATTTAGTGGTGTGTGTGTGTGTGTGGGGGGGGGGGAGTTGGATAGATAGGTCATGTTGACATCCAGTAGCAGCCGTTTTATTTTGAGAGAGCTCTCGTCTTTTTTTCCATTTTCTTCTCTCATTATCGTCTGCCCTCGTCTGTATTTTTTCCTCTTAGACAAAAAAGAATGAGAGAGAGAATACAGCAGCAAGGCAAATGTTTTCTTTTCTCTTTGCGCTGGAAATTGGCCTCTTTCGCTCTCTTTTTTTGTCTCCCCTCTTGGTGGAGGGGAGGCAGCGAAGGCAGGGCCGGCTTTTGTGGAGTTTAGCGCCAGGATCAGAGCTTTGTCACTTTTGTTTGTGCCGCTCAGGCACACACATGCTGCACACGTGCGATCACTATGCTTCCTCTACAAAGATCTACAGTGGATTTAGACTGCCGGAGATATCTCCATCTGGAGCCCCCATCACCTCAGTGATGGCCTGTGTTCTTGGATTAAAGTGCAGAGACTGTACATTACAGTTGTTTGTTTGCTGATGACTGTCGGACCGGTTCATTCAGAGGGAGAGAGGGATTGTTTGCATAGGGATTGAGTGGCAAAAACGGAGAAGAAAGAGAAAGCAAAACAGAAGCGATGAGACAGAGCGAGGGATAAAGTAGCTGATGCTTTCTTAGATAAGGAACGTTTTGGGTAGAGATGACAGTAAGATGAAGGGGTCTGGCACTTGAGAGAAGGAGGAAAGAAAATAGAAAGAGGAGAGAGAGGACAGTGGGAGGGAGGAGAGACAGAAGATCCAGCCCTCTGGGACAGCAGTGTGTGTTTTGGGGGTGGACAGAGTGGCTTTGTATGCAGAACATCACCGGACACCACCGGGAGGGACGCTGTCAGTTGTTGTGTGTGTGTGTGTGTGTGTGTAGTGAAATCAGACCTACCTCTGCTCCCTGCGCCACACACACTCCTCCATCTGCTGCCCAGGAGCCTGCCGTCTGCTGCCTCTGGACTCCTCTGAGTGTTCGAATGTGTGTGAGAGTCTCAGAGAGCTGATTCCCAGAGGTCAGGAGGAGTCTGAGATGTGGAACTTTTGGAATTAAACTTTGTGGAGTGGCAGTGTCCGAGATGGATTGGAGCCAGGAGACGAAACGTTCAGACTCCTGATTGACTGGAGGATCCCAGAGGAGGATTTGCAAGCTCCACAAAAAATCACCCGTCGTCTCTTTTGCTTGATTGTCTCTTTTTCTGGAGGTTGTCCACAAGCTTGTGTAGAGTGTGTGTGTAGCCCATGTGGGCGGGGAGGGATGCGGATCTGAGAAAACTCCACTCCTCGATGCCCGCTGCTATGCTCCCGTGCTCTGTGCCGGCCGGGTCTGACTGGAGCTTCCAGAACCCGGTGGGGGTGGACTGCAGCTCGCCTGAACCTCGTTGCATCTGGCTGGCGGTGCTCCGCAGTGCCACGGGTTCAGTGCCACCGCCCGCCATGCCCATTGGGCACATCCAGAGCTCTCATCAGCCACGGGTAAGGAGAGTTCACCCATATTCCTCTAGTGGCCGGACATGGAGTCTGTGATTTAAAGCATGAGTCTATCGCTGCAGTTCATCGGTGGATTCATTCATGTTAGTCCTAGATAAAAAATGTTTATTTGAAGGCCATAATAGTAACAATAATTTGAAAGTAGGACTTCAACTCGAGGTGATTTCAGGCTTAGTCATTTGGTCAATGGCATTTTTTTTTAAATTATGAAATAGCCCTCCCAGTTTCTCAAATCCAAGGTGATGTCTTCAATTTCTTTTTTTCAGTCCAAAAACCAATGCTGTCAATTACCAGATGTAAGTGGATAGAAATGGCATTTTCTGCTATTTTTCCACAAATAATTACTTTAACATTAAATGATCAAACATAAAAAGAGTTAATTAGTTTATTTTTCTTTTTATTGGATAATTCTAAGTTGGACTTGCTGTGTTTGCATTGCCAAAGTAGATAATGATTGGTTATTTTTCTCATTCATTGTTTTGCATTTTAAAATTCAAGCCAATAAGGCAGATTAATTCTAAATGATTTCTGCAGTGTAAGATGGAAGAAAACTCTCAACGAACACATTAATCAACAAATCATCATGGATAAAAAGTCCTCCTGCGTTTTGCATCTAAGATGATTATGCAAACGGCTGCTGGCGATGATTTGTGTGGTTCTCCAGAAATAAGATTACACAAACAGTGATATCAGCAGAATATTCTCCAGAAACCGCTCTGTGGGATTGTTTCAGCCATGCCTGTCAACATCCGTGTAACTGTAGCCATAGTTTGAAGCGTGTTAACCACTCAGCTGTTGACAGGTTCCTTAACCTTTCAGTGTCACAAACTTGTGTTTCCTTCAGGCTGTTTTTCTATCACTCACTGGGGATTTTTCATACTTTCCAGAAAGCTTTGTGGCATCACTGACTTGCATAATTGGATTATTACTGTATGTATCTTAAATTTATGTCACTTTAAATATTTCCGTCCGCTGTCACATACTGACGAGTGGTTATTCCACCGGTAGTGGGCATGTGTGATATTATTTATTCTGATTATTTTTAGTTTGGCATGAATTGTAAACAATTGCTCAATGCACATTACGAGGCTGACAGCCACCAGTATGAAGACAAATCAGTTATATATTTATATAAAGGGCAAAATATTACTTTATTCCTCATTTAGTGTCTGTAGTTTCCTCATGAAGCCTACATTATTTTGAACACACTGTCAATGAAATACATGCCATAAATGATGCATTGATAAACATTGTACATACACTGTGGATTAAGCCTCCTCTACATAACAGTCTATATGTCTCCGCAGCACTTCCCTCTTATTTTACCACAGCTGCTGTGAGTTTTGGTCTGTGGGACTCTCTCCGTGTGGCATATTGACCCTCTTCTTCCTTGGAGGGGTTTCTAATTAGTGGCCTAAGACAGATGATGGGGGGCTGCTAAGTGCCACTTTTAGCGACGTGTTGTGGAAGCTGTGCGATTACGCATCCCCACCCCCCACCATGCCCTCAGAATTCAGGAAACCCACATGATCTCATTTAAGTGTGTGCCGGCATTTATTTGGAATATTACGTCTTTCTTTTTGTACCCTTTTCCCTGGTTATACCATCCCCACCCCCATCCTGGATGACTTGATTTCACAGTTAAGAAATGCCACAATCAGGAATGTGAGTGTTGGGGGGGGGGCGGGGAGGAAAGAGAGGCTGTACGGACACAGCTGGGACAAACACACACTGTACACACAATGTGTTTAAGGAGATCATGCAGTTTCTTTATCGCAGTGCTTCCTCATAAGTTGTGATTTTTGTTTGTTTTTATTTAGTTGAGATGTACTTGATCACATGATCGGCTTCCTTGTTCAAACCATGAGCCAAAACGCATTTCATATCAATGATGTTACAACATCAATCATCGAGAGACTTTATTTTTCTATATTAGACAATCCTGATATTTTTAAGTGTAGAATCAAAAGTTCCATATTGTTAAATGCATCATCATTTCATTGAACTCTTTTTGTGACATTTTCCCGTCTTTCAGACAGTATAAGCGGGAATGAGGAAAAGTCGCTGGCCAGATTTAAAGCCATGTCACGCCACAAACCTAACTACTACATGCCACATGCATCTGCCCACAAAGCTACCAAGTCATCCTGTAAAAGTTATTCTGAAACTGAAGCTCCTCCTCTTGCTGGGTTTAGAGTTTAACAAGAACAACCATCACAGGCATCACTGGCAGTGAGGCAGGTGTCTGTTAACAAAAGAAGTACAGTATGTTTTGCGGTTGAAGTAGCAAACCCTGTTTAACCGACATTGCGTCATCACCTGTTTGCCTTGTTGAACTTGTTTTTGAACACACAGACTTTATTCATGCTGACATAGGCTCACGTGCATGACTCGTAAAGAATCTTGTTATGTAAATTCAGAGGGATGTACTGCACATATTTAGTTTGAATCCTCGGTTGATAAAGAAGGTTGTGTTCTTTGCTTGGAGTGCAAGCAGCACAGCGGGATGTTCATAGACTCATCACGCGTTTCCTCAATCAGGCATAGGATGCATTTAGACCTGCAGACCCTGCATGTGGCCTGTGAGTCCAGGAATTATCCCCGTCCCTGTCCTGTTCTCTCTTGGCAGCCTGGCTCAGGGGCCATAGTCGCAGACAGCTACTGCTATCAGGATTAAAGGCTCGTCAGCATTTGTAACGTGCGTAAAGCTCCACTTTTCAAACAGGTTGCAGCTCTCAGCTGTTTAAAAGAGCATTATTGTTCTGCTCTGCTGGGGTTTTAGCAGGAGCCCTGCTCCCCGGCGGCCACTGCATTCCTGCGTACTGCTTTGGAAAGTGAGTGAGGAGAGGAGTGACAAACCAACACGTTCACTGTTACTGATGATTATCACTGACTATATCATCATGCCCTAGAAAAGCCTCTTTCATGCTGAAAATCCAGATTTAAACATTAATCTATAAACATATCTGATTTAACTCTACAACTAAATGTTGGCTCAAGTTGTTATAGATTTACATTTATAACTAAACAGAAGTGTTGTAATCCTGTCAGCAGGAGATCTTTTGCTCTCCCCTGACACTTAGTCATGCATCTTAATGATATGCTCTCTAATTGAAAGCAGGAGGGGAAATATCCACAGGGAAGAGCTCGCTTCTGTGTGGTAGTGTGTGCTCGCACGAGTGTGTACACTACTTTACACACACTCAATGCAGGAAGCTGTCGCGTGGCATTACAAGCTGCTCTGCATATTCAAATGCAATTGTCTCTCTGGGCGGCTTTTTGTGTGTGTTTTAAATGACATCATTCAGGTGGTAATAAGATTCCTCAAGGCTCTGTTTTATCTGAAGAGTTTGTTTTGTCATTGTAATTGGCTTCAAGAGGCAAGAACGTGTCAGGCCAAAATAGTTTTTAAACAGATAATTCTAAGTAAGAGAGCAGGAAACCCAAATGTCTTCGTTTCTCAGCTAAAAACAAGAGCAAGGTTGCCCTTTTTTTCGCCTGCGCTGGAAGTTTAGTCTTAAAAACCACAGGAACATTTTTCCTAGTCCTTTGTTGGTTAAACTGAGTGTCTGGAGAGTCCAGAGCGGTTCAGCAAGTTTAGACTATTTTTGGGTGAGACCTGTAGAAGACAAGCAGTCTTATCTAAGTGACGGTTAACAGAGAGGATTTTTTCTGGCTTCAGGGGAAAAGATGGACTGTAGATACGGCAGAAAGTTAGCAGAGACTTCCCCCACAGTCCAGAGCAGCCGAGTGGGAAGCAGTGCTGGCTCGGAGACCCAGTCAGACCCTGTGTGTTTTGGGTAATCACAGGGTTTGGTATTCTCAGCACCGGGAGGGGCCATGCGGTCGAAACCGGCGTGCTGGAGCCTGTCCCTCGCAGGGGCCCGATACTCCTCCTCTTCGTCCTCCTCATCCTTCTCCTCTCATTCACTCTCTCTGCGCTCCCCCCTCCTCTGCCGGTTATAGTGTGTGCTCCGACTTGTCCAAGCCAAACCGCTCCCTCTGAGGAATTCACTCTGTCTCTTCCTCCTTTGCTCTTTTATTTCCTCTTTTTTAATTTACTTTACGCCTTTTCTTATTCTGTATCATTTTTATTTGGCGCCTCATGCTTTCCTCCTTCTTCCAGACCTCTTTATGCTGCTCTCATGCCACATAAAAGGCCTCAATGCTCGCTTGTTGAGCAGGGGTTACTTTACATTGTTTAGACTGCCAGACTACAGATCGGGCCTTGAGCGTCAAAGGGATTTATGTATCTGCTAAATATCTACTTCATACATACTTCAGTGTATGATACGGAAAATAGGTTATATGTACAATAAAACATATTTTCTCTTAAATGCAAACATATGTCATGAGGACATCTCCAAGTCAGAACTTATTTTTTCACTGGATGGAAAGTTTGAAGTAGAGGAGGAAAAAGAAATTGTGGTGAAGGTTAGCACAGCCGGATTTCCATCACACGAAAGCATGTGGTGAGAGAGGAAGAAGAGGTGGAAGGGAGGAGAGCTGATTGGAGAAAACATGGAAGGAGAGGAGTGAAGGAGTGGAAGTGCCTCCATGATGGAGATCTCTGAGCGGTTTTATTTATAGGAGCATCTGGTTATCCCGCCCGCATGCTACCACACTTCCTGCCTAAAGCCTGCCACTTCCTGTTGTTGTGTGGCCACATTACAGGCCTGTCAGGTCAAGTTTTTGTGTCTGTGTTTGTTATATATCAGTGTGCGTTTGTGTGTGGAAGGGGGACAGGAAGTGAAACGTGGGGTGCGCATTTTTGAGGGGGTTGCTGCCTGTAGTCTAGACATGTTCACCTCTGGCCCACTAACATTAAAACACACAAACACACACATTCTCACACTTGAAACTGAATTTAGAGAACTAAAAGTTAATGTGTGACTTTCTTTGTGAAATTAATGAACCATACTTTTGCATCATCTCTGGGCGTGTTCACACCTATCTCCTGCGCCTAAATTGCTTTTTAAATCACAACCCTGCAGCGCTCTTTTTTATTTCAGCTAAATTACACAATGTCTTTTAAATAAATTTAAAAAACATGCAAACTCAGGAGCACCTAGAGCGTTGTCTGACAAGTCCCTCTTAGACCCAGCTGGTGTTTTGCTTAAATAAATTCAGATTTAGCCTTTGATCATAGCAATCTTTTTACTCATCATTGTACTCATAATTATCATAGTATTTCTAGGATAGGTAAAATAAGTGTGACTCATTTTAAACCGTTTCTTTGTGAGCCAGTTAAACCAAAACAGAAGGCACTGTGTACGAGCAGAGATGAGTGCATCTATTAGTTTGTAGAATAAAAAGCTGTGTTGGCCCTAGACTCACAATATAAAGTGTGTAACATACGGACACTAAAGGAAGTTCAAATAAAGCTGTTATTGCACATTGGGATTATTTACCAATCCTCTGTGCAGCATCTTGAACTGTACTAATCTTATTATGAAAATACCATAAAATGATGCTACAGTGTGCATCTCTGGCAGTTTCAGTCACTTTGCTCATTGGAACCGTTTGGTAATTCTTAAATTATACTTAACATGCTGGCTGTGTTGGTGGGAAGATGTTTTTATTCAGTAACTAATCTGAATTTTTTATATTGATTAATTTGGTAATCATTCAGTCAAAAAATGGAAGAAAGTATTGTAAGAACGTTCCATTCCAATGTACCCAAGCCGACTTATCAACAGTCCAAAACCCAAATATTTTTAGTTTACTATATGAGAGTAAGAGGGGTTATTATCTGTCACTTTGCTTATATGATAAATGTATAATAAAAATGGTTGTGGATTAATTTTCTGTCAATAGATAATTGACTTTTGGCTTGACATTGAAAAACACATGCATAAAATAATATACTGTTTAAAGTTTTAACACTGGAGCTTTCTTTGTTTTAGTTTTAACATTCAGAATTTGTCAATTTTGCAGTGTGAATGTCTTTAAAGATTCTTAACACCCAGTTGCTTGTATGGAATTTAGTTGCATCCTTTTTACGAAATGCCAAACGCTCCAGTGAGCTACAGCATAAGGGCATGCTGAGCGAGCATTAGGATGGCGCAGAGATTGATTGATTGATTGATTGATTGATTGATTGATTGGTTGATTGGTTGGGACGAGACATGGATGAATATGAGCTGCCTCCTAAATGAATTATTGACCAAAGATTTTGGTAGTGAACATGAACTAAAACATAACTAGGCCTGCTCCTCCTCCTCACTCCCACCTGTTTGGCTGGATGATTGTGTTTGACTGACAGATGTGGGTCGTCAGAGCAGCATGAGGGTGATAGTTCTCACGTGTGTCTGTCAGCTGAGCGAGCCAGGCTTATTTACTCGGCCTCAGGAATGAGATATTTAGAGAGCGGGTGGAACGTCTGTCTTTATTCTCCTCTCCGGGTTCAAATTCCCCCTGGACCTTCTCTCCCTGTCATAAGACCAAGGTCAGAACTGAGTTTCCCTCCTTGTGTTGTCTAGACATAGCCCTCC
Source organism: Eleginops maclovinus (assembly GCF_036324505.1). NCBI lineage: Eukaryota > Metazoa > Chordata > Actinopteri > Perciformes > Eleginopidae > Eleginops > Eleginops maclovinus. The sequence continues at coordinate 10,094,695 of NC_086364.1, forward strand.
TTTAGAGCGGACCCCCCAGGTGTGTTTATGGACATTTGTTCTGAGCACATGCAGGACTCCATGAGGAAGCTGCTACTGGTGAACCCACTGTTTGTCTGGAGTTGCCTTGTTTATCTCCAGGGACTTATAAAATGTTTTGCATCTGGAAAATGGAAATACTTCTCCAGTGTTGGTGGTCATTATTATACAGTAGATTCTCATGTTGATTTGAAGAAAAACTGATGTAAGATTATTTGTTCTTTGTAGTTTATAGTAAAGAAATCACAAGACACTTTCTGAGGATTTGTTATCATGGTATGGTATAGTATGCTTGTGTGTTTGTCAGCAGCAAAAATCTACTGGACGTATTTCCTGAAGCTGGTACAAAAAAGAACTCTACATTTCACAGTGTTTCTAAATCACAGGCCATATTCACGGCCGCATTCTTTACATTGCAATGTTGAGCATGGCCTTCGATGTCTGAGTTCCTTCTTTTTTAATTCATATTTTCTCAATGTCAACTTTTCATCTAAACATGATGTATGAAAAACCGCCGGATTTCACTGAATCTCTCTTCCTTTTCTGTGCCCACAGGGTAAGGGACGGAGGGATGGGCTCTCAGCCGGTGACAACCCTCGGCCGCCGATGGCGACCCGGCCGGGAAGGGAGGGGGTCGGCATGGGCTGGAAGGGTCCCCGGACGCTGGTCCTCCATAAGAACTCACAGGGATTTGGCTTCACCCTACGCCACTTCATCGTTTACCCTCCAGAGTCCGCCCTGCACACCAACCTCAAGGTGAGACCTGCAGAAAGATTTGAGTATCAAGGTCTTGAATTATGTTAAATATAAACAGTCTTATGGACCGGTCTTGTCTTTCCCTTTCTTATAATTTAGTTTAAGTGTCCTGAAGTTCTCTTTTTAACTTACCTGTTTGTTTTTACAGCACACTTGGTCTCCATTTCATCCTAGCTGGCATTTAAAGGGTTTTTGGAAAGCCTTGTGTTTAAATTGCTGAAGCCAGGACAGAGCCAAATTGAGCTTGGAGATAAAACCAATCAAACTTGAGTCAAGGATCAGTGAGGTTGAGCCAAGCAGAATAAACTCTTAGACAAAAGGGGATTACTGGCTGATTAGTGACAACATATTGAACAAACCAAGCCCCTTAAAAGCATATTAAAGGTTGGAGGTACACGGTGTGGAGGAAAAATAAAGACATGGGCTGTTAATGGGTGAGACCGGTGTAATTTAAACAATGAAAACTCCCAATTGTTTTTTCAGTATTACTTGACAGGCGTTGTTTTAAGTATTTGGTGAATTCAGGATTGTTCTGGTGTTTTGTATTGAGCCTTGATGTGAGTGAGTGGTTATTTAGCTCTTTGAGGTGTGGGGGCAAACGGCTCCAGATGTGAAAATGAGGGATAAGGAGGCTGGGGTGGGGTGAGCCAGCTGAAACAAGGCCTCTATTATTATTCTACCACCCCACCAACCAGCAGCTGCAGATAGGAGCACCGATTGAATGGGATCTGTTGTCTTAGCCTGGTACCACTCCCTGGCAGTCAGACCGTACCAGGCCGGCCTCACACAATAGGCCCACTGCCGGCCTTTGGCCCCGGTTCTGTCCCCGTCTCCTCTGCCTCGAGGGTCACATGGCGTTTTGGGACAATCGGACCCATAGATCCATCCGTTCTTATCTAAAGAGCAGCGATGGAAATCTCCCATATTACCCTTATAGTGTCTAATTATTGGAGGCCTACTGGGTGCATGACCTAATTGGGCTTTTATTTAATGTCATGGTATCTGCAGGTCCTGAAAGTCCTCAATTATATTATCTCCTCCTGTGTGGTCCCAGTAGAGTTCCTCTCTGTCTTTAAAACAGCTAGAGCTCCATCTGACATAATAATCCAATCTAACATGCTCTACTTATTATTTATCTGTTTATTTGTAAGTCAATGTAGTGTACTCCTGTATAAAGCCAAAGCTGATTAAAGCCAGGAAAACAAACACAACCTTCCATGGCAATACACCAAACAGACGAATGACACAAACTAAACAGAAAAACATTTATAAAACAGTCTCACAACAGCATAATACTATGAGATGGTGTCATGATTACAGTTCAGGTCTAAAATCTAAATGTGCATATATTCAACATTTGTTGAGTCAAGACAGAACAAGATAATGAGCTATTTTCATTCTTCTCTGTCATTAATGAGCAAAACTTCTGTTGCACATTAAAAAAAAATCATATCCTCAAATCAAACAGATAAATCGTAATCATTTTTGCAGAGTTCAATGTCCACGTGGGTAGTTTTACACATGGAACTACTCCCTTCCTGCTTCAGACTGTAAAGGTGTGGACTGACAGTGTAGAGTATTTGACCCAGATGCCCACACTCTTGTGCCCACCTCGCCCCATCTCCTCCCCTGTCCCGAAGGCATTCAGACTGGGGCCGCTCCAGTTGTGGAGTGTCCCCGGCTCGGAGCTCCATTCTGGGGTCGGCAGCTCTCCTTTCTCTGCCTCTAAACCCCCCACCATTGTCTGCAGAGCCAGGAATGAGCCCACTCAGCGTAGCTTAAAGCCAGGCACCAGTCAGTCCACTAACCTAAAACTGTCCACTCAGCTCAGTGTGTGTGTGTGTGTGTGTGTGTGTGTGTGTGTGTGTGTGTGTGTGTGTGTGTGTGTGTGTGTGTGTGTGTGTGTGTGTGTGTGTGTGTGTGTGTGTGTGTGTGTGTGTGTGTGTGTGTGTGTGTGTGTGTGTGTGTGTGTGTGTGCGTGTGCGCACATGATCAGACAAACTGCAGCTATCAGATTTCACCACCAGCATCCTCACCGATGACAGCTCTGCATCTCTGTTGCTTCAGTCTGTCACACATGACGTCACAAGCACCTGCAGATGGTCTAACCTGAAAGTCTCAGTGTGCTGCTCTCCAGCACTAAAAGCTCATAAAAACAAACAGGTCTTTCTGTCTCAGGAGATTTGGCTCGAGACCCGTAAAGTCATTCTTATTTGAGAAGGATGATTTAATACTCACTTCCTTTAGGCCTTAAGTTTATGGAGGTGTTGATATGAAGTTCTCCCTACTTTAAGTCACCCATTGGACATACTGCATAAACTGCTAGATACACAGAAGTTTGGTATTATGGGAAACTGAATGTGGTTATGTTACAATCACAATCTTTTTCTTGGTAAGAAAGTTCACTGCTTAAGTCTTGAACATAAGCACTTCTCATCTCTACTTTTTATGAATTATTTTATTATTTTATAAATTACTCTATTCAGCTCAGTGGGTAGAGCAGGCGGCCATATACTGGGGTTTGATCCCCATGTGGTGGACCCAGGTTCGAATCCGGCCTGAGTCCCTTTGCCGCGCGTCTTCCCCTCTGTCTCCCCGTTTCTGAACTGCACTATATTAAAGGCACTGGTTGCCCAAAAAATTTATTTAAAAAAAAAAAAATTGTATTTAACTTGTTTAACTCTGTTTCCGTTCTTTGCAGGATGAAGAGAACGGTAACGGAAAGGGTAAGTGCTTCCCTCTTTCATCAGGCAACAAATTATAATCTTGTACAGTGGGATAAAGATGATGTAATAAACCAGGATTTCACTTATTCCCCCGTCACCTCTGCGGTCTGCAGCCTATCTGCGCCCCCTACAGGACATTTTGCAGCACTGCATCTAAATCAGCCAAATACAAAGCACTTAGATACTCATATAAGAACAATTATAGGGCTGGGCCAAGAACACAAATACTCAAATGTTGATCAAAAGGTCCCAACTTTAAATACCAAGACCAACCTATGGCTTTATTTCTAAAAAGCTTACACACATTTTAGCACAACCTATGAGCTTTTTACTTCTTCTAAATTGTATCTTGTATTTGTATTGTTATACAGGGTACCAGAAAGGTCGACTGGAGCCGATGGACACGATATTTGTGAAGAGTGTGAGAGAAAAAGGACCGGCCCACCAGGCGGGCTTGTGCACAGGTAAAGGGAACATATGATGCAGGAACATGACCATCCTGATTTGCATTGGAAATCATTTGGGGAGAGCGTCGGTCATGTGATGCTGCAGTTTCAGAGAAGGAGGGAGAATAAAAACTGACCTTTCTCATCAATGGTTTATTATTCCCTGACTAGAGAGGGGTTTTTTTTTTAGTTCTTTGGGTGATATAATAAAGATACCAGTATGACAACTCAAATGTTCAAGTCCATCTGAATGTGACAGGGCTATTGAAGTGTTCCAGTGTGCATGCTTTAACAAAAGCTGTCACATGCAAACTCGTACACCGTGAGCTGTTGTATGTGTATCAGCTTGCATGAAAGTCAACATGAATGCACACCGACTTTGAAGACAAAGTTATCAAACGTCTTTTTCAAGGGCCTCAGTTCAAGACCCACTAAGCTGTGCTGACATCCCCGCACTGTATTTTTCAGATACCACAGCCCTGCCGACATTTTTGACTGCCTATCTGGGGGCAAATTAGTGATGACTGATGAAAGATAAATTAATTTTATAAATGTTAAGAAGATCACTAAAAAACACTTCCTATAATACAATGAGCATTGCTTTTTATTGTAATAATGGAAACTGTAACACCAATTTTGGATTGGCTTTGGCTGAGGTACTATTTAATCCAAAATGACTGCCAAAAAACCTCATCAGGACTCATAGAATGCTTTATGGTGCATATGTGTCAGTGTCATATCTCCCACACGACGAATGCATAGTCTAAATATAAGGCTTAATGTTTTGCTAAAGTTAGACACACCTTGGCCATCATTTAAAAAAAAGAGAATATTGAAAATGTAGAGTTTTGGTAGCTTTAGTCCCTTCTTAATATGTGCTGAATATAATGTGATGATATGTGATACTCTGTCTTGCAGGGGACCGGCTGGTGAAAGTGAACGGAGAGAGTGTTCTAGGAAAGACGTACTCGCAGGTCATAGCCCTCATTCAGAACAGGTAAGACTTCCTGTCAGCACTCTGAGCCTTTGGTGTGTTAATCCAGAAAAAACATCGATTGTTTTTTTTGCAAGCTTACCATCGAGATGACAAACACGTAGTTGCTGGTAATAGTTTTCTCTGCCTTTTTTAAAAACAGTAGCCTGAAGCAGTGTACACTCTCACAATGATATACACGTCTCAAAGATAGATGCTGTGGTGCTCAAGAGGGGAAATTAAGGCCTTATGAAAGTGACATTGTACTCTGTTTGAACAGGAGTAACATTTATTCTGGGAATTTATTTCAATTATATTATATTGCAGTAGGTAGCGGCATTGCAATACGACATATTTGATTAAACTATTTTATAAATCCTTATATATGTTTGAATATAGTATATTTTCTTTATTTTTCTTTGTCTTTAACTTTGTATCAAGAACAAAGTCAGGCCATTCAATAGGAATCTGTTTTTCACACATCATTCTCATTTGTCTTCATTCTTCCTACCCTCCCCTCGTCTTCGTCCCCTGTACATGTATTACAGTGAAAGTGTGTTGGAGCTCTCCATTATGCCAAAAGATGAAGATGTGCTTCAGTTGGTAAGTGTGAGTATGGGATTTTTCACGCACCTTCTCTAAACAAACTAACCCACACACATGTATGATGAATTACACATTGAGATACTTAGTTACCTGGCTTGCAAAGGAAACTAGCAATACTTATTAGATTATTGATTATTTCAGGACACTTCAGGAATATTCTGTGGTGTTTATTTGAGTCCAACCTGGATTCTCACAGTCATAGTAAAAGAATGTTGAGATTTTGTCAGAATGGCTGCGAAGTGACTCAGAGGCTCCTTGCTCTGTGTTTAGATTACAACACGCATTCATTAAAAGCCACTGGTATCTTGACCGTCGAAGCTTACATGTGAAAAAAACAAAACAACACAGCTCCGTTGCTCGTTCACACACCCATGTACTGTACAACACATTTTTGTCGCTCCACAGGTCGCTCACATGATCAGACATGCATCACCCCTCCCCTTAACCTGGAGCAACATGTCAACACACAAAACCCGATTTCACCAGATTTTAGTGATCCTTTCTCTCACTTGCAGAAACACCTGGCCAAAAGAGTCAAACGTCAGTTCTCCATTTATTTATAACTGCCATGTCTTAACAGTGTAAACCCACGTCCTCACACTTCTCCCCTCGCTGCTACGCCTCTATCTGCTGCATTCCTAGCATGACATCACCAGAGCTGCGCCTCCTTCCACACTCCCACAGGGTGGAGTAAGGCAGAGAATGAGAGGGAGGAGAGAGGGAGTTTGCAAGGATCCGACACAGTAGAAAACAAGGAAAAACAGATAGAAAATTAACGAAAAAAAGGAATAGAAAAAGAACTAAAACATTGAATATCTCTGGGAGAAGAACAGCAGGTTTACGCAGCAGGAAGTTGGTAAGGATCAGTCTTCTGTCTGTTTGTGGTGACAACAAGCTTTACACGCAACCTGAGGAAAGACTCCGGATTCTGTTGGCCGGTATAGGTAAATCTTTTAAAGTTTGTCGATCTACAATATTTGTTTACCCCAGGACTGGAAAAGGAATAGTTTGCAAGTATGTTTTCGTTCTTCTCATGTTAAAAATAATATATGTTAAACTTTCTTTTCTTTCAAGATATTAAGCTCAAGGTGATTTTCATTTATTTTGCAAAAAGACAAATGATCAGCTTTGCAGAAAAGGCAAGCCAGAAAATACATTTAATTAGCCCTAAAGGTGCTTTAAATCATTTATTGTTATTCATTTAAATGCATAAAAGGTCATTTAAAAACTGGAAACGGCTTGGTTTATGATACATGTTTTTCAATGACATTTAAAAATGTTTGACAGAGCCTTCCTGTCTAAAGCTTTTGGAAATCTGCTCCAAAGTTTGGAAGCATGGCTGATAAAGATGACATTGTATTTTTGGTTAGGTTTTGGGTATCTAGGAAACGACCAGTAGTTATTTCCAATGGATAGTCTGAAAGCTACGCAGTGTGGATATATATCCGGTATGCATGTATACACAACACTGCCGGGGACATTTGCAGATGGCTGCTGTTTGAGTGAATGTTGTAGCTTCTGCTCAAGGCAGTTCATGCAGTTTGCTAGCTAGCATGTGTTTGTGTTGAGGCTGAGGCCCTGGGGACAAATTAGGACAAAGGGGTTGAGCTGAGAGGCCGTTCCACTTTAGGCTTGTTGTGAAATGTACAGCAGCATGTAGATGTCTTACAGAGTTAAGGCTATGGTGTGTATTGTTGTCAAGCTTGTTTACCGTAAGAGCACATGACTTAAGTCGCCACGGCTTCACACACTAACCTTTCCTTTTAAGCATTTGTCCTATCATATGTTAAATCACTCTCTTCTGTGTTCCCTCTCCCAGGCTTACTCCCAGGATGCCTACCTGACAGGCAACGAACCCTACTCAGGGGGAGCTGAGTATCTCCCACCACCACCACCCCTCTGTTACCCACACACCAAGGCCACGCCCCCTGCTGGAAGTCCTCTGTCTGGCTCTATGGGCCAGAACCAGCTGGATAACTGGAGTCGCTGGCCAGGATCTTCAAGCCCCTCTTCCCCTCTGGACAACCGCTCTGCTGTGGGCAGCCCCGCCAGCTGGCAGGAAGGGCGAGCAGGTGAGCCAGGCGGCGTGGGTCACAGCAGCCCGGCCCACCGCACAGAGGAGATTCAGTACGGTATGACCAGCCAGCAGCCTCAGGGCCAGACCAGGGGACGCTCCTACTCTTCCTCTTCCTCATCAGGAGGCCCTTTGTCCAGCCCGCTGCAAGTCCACTACCCGAACCACCACGCTGCCAGCTCCTCTCAGGCTCCGCCACGCAAATCCAGCTCAACCTGGTCGAGTCCCCCCCTACCCCAGGTCAGCCATGGCCGCACAGAGCGCCGCCAGCAGGCGCTCTCTGACTGGTACTACAACCAGCTGCCTGAGCGCTCAGGACGCAGCATGCAGACTCGGCACCGCAGCTACTCTCAGGACCGGCTCAGCGATTCCAGGAGGCAGCATCAGCGGACAGGCGGCTTTCCGCACAGCGCCTCTCAGGACACTCTAATGTTGCTGCAGCAGTCAGGACCTGGGCCCCATGGAGAGCCCTACTGGTCCTATGCAGACTGGGAGGGGGGCCCAGGTCCAGGCCAACCTGCCACTAACTATACCCGAACCCGCTCTGAAAACCTGCTGGCCCAGTACGATCGCCATGGCCGCTCGTTAGAGATGCTGGACCGAGCAGCAGCTGGACTGGTCTCGCCTCGGTTTGAGAGGCCGTCATGGGTTCAGCAGGCTCCCCAGCCGCCCCCCAGGACTGACGCCTACACAAGGCAGGGGAGCCATTACAGTGCAGCTCAAGCTCCTCCAATGCCCCGGCAGTCACATTCTAAACACCACCCCCAGACTCACACCCAGGCCCACTCCCAGCCTCAGCCACAGCAGGCTGCTCCCCAGAGCAGGCGGCTCCCCTCTGGGCAGAGCATGGACGACCAGCCGGTGGGCTACCGCAGCTACAGCCCCTCTTTTTACCGAAAGACGGGACGCATCCTGCAGCAAGCCCACTCTTTCAGGGACCCTTCGTACTCTGGCCCTCACATGAACTGGAATCCAACGCCTAAAACGAGCCCCCCAGAGGGCACAACGGCACCCCTCACCTCTTCTGCTGCGTCCCCACTTGCCTCCTCCACTCCCGAATCCCAGGACCGAGCGTACAGGCCGACAAACCACGAGAGGGAACGAGGGTCAGTGGAGGCAGAGGCACAGACCCAGGAAGTGGTGCTGAGGCAGAAACCTCCTACTGGGCGGAGGAACGCTCACGGCATGCGTCACCCTCACTACGCCCTGCCCATAGATGGGCTAGAACCCTCTTTGTTTTCTCTTGATGCCCAGGACCCTGCCCCTGATTCCACAGGAGATGTAGCCCCACGCAAACCAAATGGCAACCTGGCCCCTGTCCCTATAGAGGATGACTCTCTGGCCTCCATCCCCTTCATAGGTAAGTGAAGAACATCTAGGTTTCATCCCTTGTCCCTTCTCTTACACCTTAATTTACTCAAAAACCTCCAACTAACCTTGAGATTGTATCACTTCATTTAAACAACTGTGGAATGTTAGTGAAAAGCTTAATTATTATGCAGACAGAATTATGAGATTTGGGGAATGTGTGTTTCCTTAATATCCTTGTCTGTTCATTGAGGCTCCAGGCTTTTCTCAGATGCAGTTTCCATTCTCTCATAGACATTGTGTGTGTGTGTGTGTGTGTGTGTGTGTGTGTGTGTGTGTGTGTGTGTGTCTGTGAATGTTTGTGAATGTTTGCATTGGGTAATACTGGCACTTCCCAGTCTAACAGACAGTATTAGTAGTTTGATTGAATCATTTTTTAAGGGAAGTCCCAAATCCTGCTGCTTGCCCCTGGTCTGTAAAGTCACCTCACCATTCTGAGGAAAGGAGGTAGAGTCATGACTTCTTGAATGTGTGTTTTTGTTTGTGTGTGAGCATGGTAGTTCTGCAGATATACTTTCTGTAGAATTTCTCCCTGTCATGATTTTTTCTTTTTTTAATCTAGAAGTCACTGTACACATTATTTTATAGCACACGCTAGCATGCTGTGATGGTTATCTAAGTGAACATTGTTCTGGTGAAACATATTGCCATGCTAGCGTTAGCCTTTAGCTTAAAGCACCATTGTGTCAAAGTAGGCTCACAAGCATAGCTGTAGTGTTGTAGCCTTGGTTAATCTGAAGTACTTTACTTACATTTTTTGAATGTGGGCTGTTTATAATACCATTTCTGTGCGTCTTCGTTACAGTTTGGTTCACTTGGAATCTTATTTAATCCTGGCTTTAAAATATACCCAAGGTTAAGAAAAGTTCTAAGAATGTCTTAAAAGACATAATCCACTTCTTTATTGACTAAGCTGAATAAATCTCCTTATTTACATTCATATTAGCATATGATTAAACAACAGAAAAATTAAATTATGCATCTTGGAAACCTTACACATAGTAAAGTATCCTAAAAACAAATTCTGTATTAGCTTGTGTGCATGGAGGATGTGCAGTCCTGTGTCCATGTGAGGCTGCTTGTATGAATATATGTACAGTTATGGCGTACATATGTTGCTGTCAGTGGGAGGTGATTCTGGTCATGTCCCGGCTTGTTTTCTGCTCTGAAACACTCACAGAGAAGGGGTTCTGTGGCCTTCATGTTGACTTGTATCACTTCTCATGTACAGCAGCCATTAAGTCAAACCATACGCAAACAAAGTTATTCAATCAGGCAAGCCATGCCCAAGTCACCCTGTCACAGCCTGAGGAAAACAGCCGCCACTTACCATACCGCCCATTAGATTCAAATCAGCTGACAAGGACGCTTCGACCCAACATGGATTAACTTAAAATATTTTACCCAAGCCTCGCTCAGCCAGAAAAAGATCATTTAAAAAGAGAAAATCCAGAGGATTCAGCAGGCATCTCCCTGCTTCTCTCTGAGTCCGTGTGTCAGAGCACATTCTTGCCTCGTACCTCGCATGAAACAAACGAAACCAGGCAGTCGGAGCTGCAGGCCGGGGCACGTTTGCTGGCCATAAAATGAAACTAGGCTAGCTTTTTCCCCATAGACAAGAACGTAGTTTTTCTCTTTTCTGCCTTTCTCTATCTCTTTATCTCTCTGACAGAGATGCTGATATGATCTGGGACTGTTTTGGAACATTTAATAGGCTGTTGTCATTTTGGTCTGCAAAGCACGATATCTGTGAGGTAGAGACAACAAGGACCGCCTGTGTGACAGCTAATATCTTCTTATGAAGTTTAATATAGATATATATTGAGCATTATTATGTTATTCTTTACAACTCATGCAAAATGAATACAACAGCAAGAGGCATGTCCACAGATGCAATATTTAACTCTGTGGAGTCTTACAACATGGATCCTAGCTGTAAATTACCAGGAGGTTTTTGTGGCGGTCCTTGTGGGTAACAGAAGGGGCCCATACTCTCAGCTCCCGCCCTCAATGCTGCTATTGTGCTGCTCTGGAAGATGAAGGGGTTTGTGTGGGTGTGAGGAGGTTCAGCCTATGACTATCTTTACTAGTTGGACACAACATACTGAGGACTGAGACCTTCTGTCCCGCTCCCACAAGGCCTCCTGACCCCTCTCCGTCTCGTTTTCTAGATTCCTGGATTTCTTCTCTATGTTTAACTCACTCTTGGAATTTAACATTATTTTTTATACAAACCACAATGCTACCGCAGCACCAAGTTTAAAAAAAGTAGCAAAAGTTGCCATCTCATGCTGGGTCAGATTTATAGGGCTGTTTATAGCTGAAATAATTAGCTGAATACATATTGATATGTTGATGGTCAGAAACTACAAACAAATTGTGATTTGCATTTTCATTATTTTGTACATTTTATAGAATGAATGAATTAATGAGGACATTCATCAACACAATAATTGTTAATAGAACTACAAGGTGCAGGCTGCCTGTTCTCTTCAGTATGACTTAACTCATTTAAAAAATACTTACCAATTGTGTTTGTGTGATATCATTTAGGTGAGGTTATTGTACAGCTTAATAGAAGTTTGGCTTATTGTGTTTAATAAAAAATATGCTTTTGGGGGTGGTACCCTAACTCCATCTTTAGTAGGTAAACACAATGCTATATGCTTGGTAAGGAGTTTTAAAGGAATTGAAAAGGCGGGGAATGTTAGTCAAGCAGCGTGTAATAACTTCTTTAAGCTAAAGAAACGTAATACTAACCAATTTTAGAGATGCAGTGTATTTTAACACTCCTGCTCTGTCCTTATTCACCATTATTTACTCTTCCTCTTCCCTGAATGCTGAGCTCTGTAAATGTCCTCCTGTAGACTCGGGCAGTGTGCTGCAGCGTGCTGCTCCCCTCTGCTGGTCCCTCTCTGTTTGTGGCTCTGAACTCGCTCCCCGGCTGCCTGTTAATGACGGCCTTTGTTAAACCCACAGCCCGGCTATTTCTGGGCAGAGCTGTAAACAGGCAGATTCCTCATCCCAGATTGGAAATGTTTTCCGCCTGATGTCGGACTGTAGTATGCAAAGGAGTAAAGAATAGAACAGAGAGGGTGGCAAATGGAAGAAAGCCAGAGGGAAAGAGACACAGAGAGAGAGGTGAAGGGTGATTACAGGGAGTTGCAGGGACAGAGGGGAAAGAAAGGGGGAAATCAGAGCAGGAGAGGGATGAAACACTAGCAACAATTTACCCCAAAAATATATTTTTGGGGGTGTATCCCAGAGGCTGTGCTGCCCTCTGTAGTTTCCACACAGCTCTTCAGTTTAAAATGTCACCAGCAAATCCAGCTTCTCCTCACTTTATGCAAATATTGGGCCAGTCTAATGCGCCAGTCAGTCAGGAAATGCGAGTGTATGTGAGAGTGTGTGCTGCTGTTTCACATCCCTTTCCATCAACTGTAACTGATAAATAAGTGTTGTCTGAGTGATCCATAAAAACAGCTTTTTGTCCTCTTGAACATTAAAGCTTCATATTTGGCATAAGAACTACCACAAAATATGACCTTGAGAATTTTTTGTTTTGTTCCTTATTGGATTGTGACATTTTCTCTTGTGTGTATGCTCACATGTGCACACAAAAGATTTCATAAAGAACTGAAACCTGGTGCGAGTAAATCTCAGAGCTCTGTTACAAGCTCTTCTTAGTGACTGAATAGGTCTTCCTATGGCAGCTGGAGACGCAGGTACTGCATTATCTGTAAACTAGTTGCTCATTTTGGTTGCATTTGTATTTTCTTCTTCAAGGAGACAGATGTAGAGGTTTTAAATCATTTAGCTCTGTTGGGGTTGATAAATTAGCATATTTTGTTGTCTTTCTTCTGTGTATTTCTGATGGAATCTAGAAAAGCCTCAATCGTGATTGTTGTATGCCTAGACTGTGCATTTGAAACACTTTGAAAATAGGAAGTGTTAAGATAATGATCTCTAAGTATCTCCGACATAACCCTGCGGTTTCTCGTCAAATCCTCTCCCTTAAAAACCTATCCTCTTCTTCACTTAATCCTAATCCAACCCTTTTAATTTCCTTCTCTTTCCCTTCTGACATTTTTCCCTAACACGTTACCCTATCCCCTCCTTCCTTTCTCACCCGCTCCTTCCCTCGACCCTCCCACAGATGAGCCGACCAGCCCCGGCGCTGATTTACGCGCCCGCCACGTGCCAGCGTCTTCCGTGGTGTCCAGCGGCATGAATTCTGCGCCCGCCGTGGTTACCAGCCCCGCCTCCCCCACCTTCACCTTTCCCCTCACTAGGCTCTTCTCACACGACTGCAGTGAGTGCCCCCTCCTCCCCCTTCCTACCTCCCACCCTCCCTCCCCACTGCATGGAGCTGAAAAGTGTCTTAATTGTGGTTGATGCTCCCTCATTATACAAGAGAGGAATTTATCATGCATGGGATTTTAAACCCCCTCCTGGTTTGTTGTTGTATCTTATTAAGTCTTTTTGCCTTTTACTGAGTCTTTAAAGTTTTTTTTTCCCAAAATGAAATAGAAATATTTACCAATTTCTACCAGTTTCATATTGAAATTGTTGAATTATGTGTAGTTTTTCCATCATTCTAGTACAGTACTGAGTCTAATTCCTACACAAATCTTAAATCTTTGGAAGTTTTTCTTTTAAATTAGTTGTAATAATATCATTTCAAATCAAGACTTTTTAAGGCTCAATAACCGACAAAACTTTTTGGAAAGATGAGGTTTTTAGCAGTGCTGTAACATACTGTATGTGCATGCTCTATTTGTAGATTGCATGTTGGACTCAGAGACAAACGTACCGTCTGTTCAGGTTTGTTTGGTTGTGCATGAAGCTGAAGGTTTAGAATTCAAATGGCTGTTGGGTAAAATTAGACTTGAATGATACGTTTCTTGAAACAAATGCTTGTCTGTCTGGGTTGACAGAGGCTTCACTTGCATGCCAGTGGGGAGAAAAGTGACCAGAGCCTAATTACATTTAATGTAACCCACAAGCCCAGCTCATCTCCCCACATCCGTCCTAACCATGCCAATCAAACTCCAACCCCCACCACCATCCCCTCCTGCTTCCTTCCTCACTATCCCCTCTCCTAATCCAACACCGTCCCCTCCAGTGATTGGCATTACATCAACATTCTGTCTTTCTGTCTGTCTCTTTCTCTTTGTTTCTCCTTCTCTTTCTCTCTGCTCATTCATCCTCTCATCGAGCAGGCAGTATTAAATCCGGTCGCCGTTCCTCCTATGTTTTAGCCATCACCACAGAGCGCTCCAAGTCATGTGACGAAGGACTCAACACGTTCAGAGAGGAAGGTCGAGTCTTCTCGTGAGTACTGTCAAACTGGTTGTTATTGGATTAAAGCAAGCCTTTCTATTTCATATTTCTTTAAAGGCAGACAAGTGGTCAGTTAATACTTAGTTTAATTAAGTGTTGTTGTGATTCACAGGAGGCTACCAAAGAGAGTGAAGAGCTTCTTTACTGACGGGGTGAGTTCTTCATCTTTAATTCATATTTTTAACATCTAATCCTTCGAAAGTAATATATAATAGCTTTTTCCTGGTATTAAAATTTCCCTACAATGTCCCTGTTTTTGTTTCAGTCTCTGGACAACATTGGGACAGCAGAGGAGGTCCGATCTAAACGCCACTCCACCTCAGAGTTAGGAAACATCATTTACAGCGACGTACGGCAAGAAGGATGGCTGCACTTCAAACAAATCCTCACAGAGAAGGGCAAGGTGGGCACCCCAGGCCTGATAACAACATAAGGCATTCAAAGTGAGCAAACACTCACATTTCATCTTTCCTCCACAGAAGGTTGGCAGCGGCATGCGTCCGTGGAAGCGAGTCTTTTCTGTGCTCCGCTCCCATTCTCTGTTCCTCTACAAGGACAAGAGGGAGGCGGTGCTCCGCGGGGCCACCATCGGAGGTGCAGCAGAGGACGAACAGCCAATCAGCATCCGGGGCTGCCTGGTGGACATTGCGTACAGCGAGACCAAACGGAAGCACGCCCTGCGGCTGACCACTCAGGACTTCTGTGAGTACCTACTGCAGGCGGAGGACCGGGAGGACATGCTGGACTGGATAAAGGTCATCAGGGAGAACAGCAAGACGGACAGCGAGGTCAGAAGAAACACCTTCACCTGTCGGACTTTAACCTGTGCTGTGTGTAGTTCTAACGCTTGTGTGTTTGTTTGTTGCAGGAGCTCGGCTTCTCCAGGCAGGCCCTCATCAACAAAAAACTGAATGATTACAGGAAACAGAGGTAAGTCTCCTAATAATAGATTTGTAAACTGAACATAATGAAGTTGCTTTTATCACTGCCCTTATCTTTTGTCATGCCTGACAGCTGGAATGAAACCCGTCTCTCTGTCTCCCTCTGCAGTCCAACAGGCAGCAAGCCTGACTCCTCTCCACGGATGCATCGCATCAAGACCCCCTTCATGCTCGGCAAGGCGGACAACGCTGCCGGTGTGCCACGTTCCCCCAAAACAGAGGGCAAAGGTCAGTGTGAGGAAAAGACAAATTAAACATACCGGCAGCTTGCTCTTACAACTCATTTTGCAAAAATAAAACTGTTAAATATCAGTAAAGTAGATTATAGAGGCACAGCGCAGGGTGATTCTATTTTAGGCTCAAAAGGAATTTGTAATATTAAAGTCTAAAATAAAAAGTATACATTGTCAATCCATTCCACTAATAACAAATATGCTAAGAGATGTGGACACAAGAAACAAACATCTGACTTACAACCAAATTTCAGCATTGATAAGGTGTGTTTTTAGGATTTTTATATATAATAATCAATAAACATCCCATCAAAAATGTAATATATCTTTTTGGATTGCAACCTATTTTCCTTTTAATTGTATTATTTGAAATGACTTCACTTTTATTATATAAATCATGTATTTTATATAACAATCTTTATGCATGTAGGTATTACCTATAATCAGAGGTCATCCCTTATTCCTTTTCAGCAACATTTATGCAGCTATAAGACTGACCCAGAACCAGCAGCAAGTCTTTTTTGTATCATAGGCTTTTTATTTAAAGAACCAAATGTGTAGGTCTCGTGTGACATAGCTAAAGTTTTTGTTGGGTCTGTCTTTAGATGAGAGCGGCCCTCCGAAGTCTCCGTGGGGCATCAACATCATGAAGAAGACAAAGAAGTCTGGCCCTAAAGCCTTTGGTGTGCGGTTGGAGGATTGTCAGCCAGGTGTAAATAACAAGGTTAGTTTCAATATCATCCTTCATATCTGAAAGTAAGAACACTGATTTTCTACTGAAAGTTTTAAACCCGTTTGTTTCAATCCCAGTTCATCCCATTGATTGTGGAGATCTGCTGTGGGCTGGTGGAGGAGATGGGTCTGGAGTACACAGGAATCTATAGAGTCCCCGGGAACAACGCCATGGTGTCCATGCTTCAGGATCAGCTCAACAAGGGCGTCGAAATCAACCCCGCTGAAGAGGTGAGGAAATACAGATACACCTTTACTAAAAGCCACCTAAGAGAGTAAATTATATCTGGGGAATAAACTGCTATAGTGACAGTTTTCATTTATTTGAATCAACAAAACTGAAGCATTAGATGCAGACGCTTAAAATAGTTGACCATCTCTCTGTTTCTTTTGCTGTCAACAGAAGTGGCAAGACCTCAATGTTGTCAGCAGTTTACTCAAATCCTTCTTCAGGAAACTTCCAGAGCCGCTCTTCACCAACGGTGAGTGACAAACATGTCTAAACAAGCCATCCAAACACATACCTGAAACACACAGGCATTCATATCAAACCATTACTTGTATTTTAATATTTCAAATAACTTTACAGACAAGTACAATGACTTCATCGACGCAAATCGGATAGAAAGTGCATCAGAGAGACTAAAAACCATGAATAAACTGGTACGTATTTGTGTGTGTTCATGAACAAATTTGAACAGGATAATTGACCTTCTTTACCGATGTGTGTTCGTGTATTCATAGCGGAAGTCTGGCAGGTTGAACAGGTTAATCACTATTGTCATTCCTCTTGTTTGTCATTCGCAGATCAGAGACCTCCCCGATTACTATTACGACACTCTGAAGTTCCTGGTGGTTCACCTGAAGACTGTAGCCGACAGTTCAGATAAAAACAAGGTGTGTGAAAGAAAGTAATGACGGTGTTTTTGGACCATTGTAGGTTAAACACTAAAATACTTTGGGGGTGGGTATTATTCTGAGGAAAAACCTTAAGAATTCCTGTGATGTCCTTGGTATTAACTTACTTTGTCTTGGTGTAGATGGAGCCCCGTAACCTGGCTCTGGTGTTCGGGCCGACTCTGGTTCGGACGTCTGAGGATAACATGAAAGACATGGTCACACACATGCCCGACCGCTACAAGATAGTAGAGACGCTCATCCAACATGTGAGACCTGGAACATGACAACACACACACACACACACACACACACACACACACACACACACACACACACACACACACACACACACACACACACACACACAAACAAACAAACGACTCATTATAATTTTTGTGCTAAATATTTATTTCTCCATGTCGTTTTTGAAGTGCAACTGGTTTTTCGCTGAGGAGCAAGACGAGGATGAAAAGGTACGCTTCCCATAATGTTTTTTTATGTTTACAGATTAAAGGTCTTAATGCACAGTTGAGGATGTACAGTTGCTCTGAAAACCTGTTGGTAATGTGCAGTGTTTTAAGTGCCAGTCAATTATCTGAGAAAAGTTTTTAGTTGGTTAGAAAAAACTCACGTAACTATTTGAAGTTATGAAATATTATTCTCTGCCACCGTACAACTTAACTTTCCTCATATTCTACTGCAGCAAACCACATTATTTACTCTTGTTTTAAGATGTTGACATTAACAAGTTCCTGAAACAAGAAAAGCTTGCCACAGTAACATATTTTTTCCTCATGTTTAAAGAAAAACAATTATTGAATCTGATATAAAATCACTGTTGTAGTTTATTTACTGTGCTGAGTAGTTATAGCTGACATAGGTCACCACTATAATTCAACTATTTACAGTTAAATGAAATATTTATTTAACATTAGTTGCAAAGTGACATGTAACCAAAGTGATTTTAAATTGAAATTGTGGTTTTGAATTTGGGGTTGAGAGAATACAAAATATTGATGACATCAACATCTGTATCTGTACACAAATCATATCTTTCAGTTCCCTCTCCTGCATATTGTAAAAGTGATCTGCTTGTGAAATTCACATTAAGTAATTTATTTTTCAGACACCAGTGGACACGGAGGACGTGCAGCCCGCTCCCAACATCGATCACCTGCTGTCTAACATCGGCAGGACGGGTCTGCTCGGGGAGGCGTCAGGTGAGCACGCTGCTAACTGCTCTTAGTCAATCACGGCTAGCTTTCAACAAACCGTCCAATAGCATTGTGGGTAGTTATAATCAGTTATTGCTGCTTTCATTTAGCTGCAAGTAGGGAATTTCCCAGTAGTGTGCCATTATTACAACCTTTCGGCTCCAGGGAACTGAGACTAAACAAATCAGATCTTATTAACCGTTATCCTGAAGTGAGTCTTGATTCTCAATAATCTTTGAAACCAAAGAAGATAAGAGCTCTTTAAACAACATGTTGAGATTAGTTATCTCTATTGACGACATGTTGGCCTGACGTGAGAATTCTAGAGCCTGCTTGGAAGTTTAAAGCCAGAATTCCCTTCTTTTGGACAAAACTTGAACGCAGCATGCGCAACAGAAGTCTAGACCTGTTAGCACTCGTAGTGTTTCTGTGTTTAATAGTGTGCCTACTCTCTCTTCTCTCTGCTGACCTCTTTTTTCTTACACATTGCTCAACTTTCACTTTCTCTGTACGTTTCTGCATTTCCTTCTCTTAGCTGAGCCTGTGGAGCAGCCACTGCGGTAGGATGGGAACTCCCCTGGCTCTGTGTGTGTGTGTGTGTGTGTGTGTGTGTGTGTGTGTGTGTGTGTGTGTGTGTGTGTGTGTGTGTGTGTGTGTGTGTGTGTGTGTGTGTGTGTGTGTGTGTGTGTGTGTGTGTGTGTGTGTGTGTGTGTGTGTGTGTGTGTGTGTGTGTGTGTGTGTGTGTGTGTGTGTGCAATCAATCCATGCATCATATTGTGAAAGTCAAACATTGTGTGTTTGTGTAGGTGAGAGAGACTGTTAGTGTTGGTGATGGTTTGTGTCTCCATGGTCTCCGTTACCCTCCTTAAAGTCAGCACCACCTCTCTGTGTCAGACTGACGTCTCTGTAAGAACACGCCACTTCAGTCTGACTAATGAATTAACGGCTGACTGGATGCTCTCCATCTGTTAAAGCTGCTGTATCTGACACTGGAGTGTAAACTGGTCTGTTACTGAGAGACTACCCCCTCACTATTGATATTGTAGTCAAGCACTGCACTCCACCACCATTCAGTCCGATCATCAGGCTCCTAACACAATCTGACTCTAGGTGGCGCCAATTCATTGCCTGGATGACATCACAGATACATTTCTTTTAATCTGATTTATTTATAGTAATCGGTAGGCATTCCTTACCCACTTCCTTCATGTTTTGTGAATTTCCAATAAAGGCTTTAGTTTCGAATGAACATATGACTAACTCAAACATGTCTGCAAAGAACAAGTGAATTCTTTTTAAATAGCCCAAGATCCTGAGCAAAAATGTGCCAATATCTATTTGAATTTGACATTTTTGGTATGACACTTTATAAAAAAAACATGTTTACAAAGTGGTTTGTATGCAATAAAACCCAAAAGCAGCAACAATATATAATATTACATTTGAGGGTAATCTATGAGGTTAACAGATGTAATTCTCATACCGACAAACAGGGATCAGATCAAAAGAAAAAAAAAAATAGTATTCAAGGGGTAAACACCTCAGTGATTCAGAGTAAAGCTAAACAGTTTATCAGAATTGTATCCAAATCACAATATAGGCTAGTGTAAAATCAAAATACCAGAGGGTGCAAAATAAAGATAAGTGTGTGTCAACTGCGATGTTAGTACATGAGGACCCAATCTAGAGCCTCTTAAACTCCAAATACTTGTAATCATGCACTGTGAAAGAAAACAGCTTTTATCCTGTGTTGGTGTGTCTGTGAGTGAATGTGCTACAAAATGATTTCTGCCTCCAAATCTTTGCCTTCTTTCACTGATTGATTGTCATCAGTGTGATTTCGGTGTTGTCATCGGTGTGTGCTGTGGTTTCCTAATGCCTCCAACACCAAACCCCGCTTCCCCAATCATTGTTTCTCCTTCACACGTGTACATGTGTGTCTTTGTGTCAGTCATGATCGGAGGGCACAGAGGACACATTAACAGAGGAATTTATCTTCTAATTAATATTTTTTGCAATCAGGAAAACTGCTGAGACTTTCAAGCATGTTCTGATGTCACAGCAGGTGCTCTCATATTAACAGCTGATGGAAAACACCCGCTGTTACATCAACGGTTAAATCATGCAGTAGCAGTTCCCTTTGATTCGTGTTGGATTTATTCTTTACACCACCTGCCTCTGTGCCCTCCTCCATGATTTTGCCTTTGGTAAACTTCAACGGTCCTGACCTATTTTTATTTTCTCCCCAGACTCAACCAACAGTGACTCAGCTAAATCAAAGGTAATGTCTTTAAAATTGTGTTATCTTGAAAAGTGAGTTCCAGCTAAAATCAAACCTACATGAAAATATGTATTTTTTTGTATGTTGAAATACATATAATAACTGATAATATGTATACACTTTTTTTTTTATTATTCGTTTACAGATTTTTCTTATGATTCCATAGTAGTTAAGGATATACCAGTACTGAAAAAAATATATAGTGTCATGTATCAACGTGTAACAGTTCCCTTTTTTTGTTGTTGCAGGGGTCGTGGGGGTCAAAGAAAGACATCACACCCAAGGACTTCCTGACTCTGTCCATCATGTCAGCTGTTACGGGCCGCAAACGGAGGAAACGTCATAACGCCCGCCGTGTGGGCAGCAGCACTGACGACGACTCAGAGCACGAGCCAATCAAAGCCGGACATTTAGTGGCAGGGGGGGAAGAGGGGGCAGGCTTGCCCGAAGGAGACACTGCGCCTCGAGCAGAGGGTGAGGAAGACGATGATGAAGAGGAAGAAGATGAAGAAGAGGAAGATGAGGAAGTTGTAGAAAGCGGAGTGAAAGAGGTGGTAGAAGAGCAGGTGGTGGCGGATAATCCCAGTCGGACGTGCAGTAAAGAGGAGGAGGAGGAGGCAGGAGGAAGGCAGGCAGCCACATTGCTGCACGAGGAGGAGGTGCGGGCGGAGGTGAAGGGGCCACCATGGAGAGCGCCAGAAGATGCTCGTTCTATTGTGTCCGGTTACTCCACCCTCTCCACTTTAGGGCGGAGCCTTGGGTCAGAGGGGAGGGGGGATGATGCCGATGACGAGCACAGCGAGCTGGTGAGCGAGACGGACAACGAGAGCGGCTTTGCCTCACGTTCCCTCACCCAGGAGAGACCGGAAAAACATCCAACATCACCCGTGAACACGCAGGCAGCCCCACGCAGCTTCCTCTACACACACTACAAGGCCCCCGTCCTCTCACCCACAAACCTGCTCGCCCCGCCCACAGCACTCACACACACGCCGGACTCTGCAGACAGGAGTGATGGTGGGGCGCGGTCCACCACACCCTCGTCCTCCTCCTTCTCCTCCTCCTCCACCACTCACAGACTGCACTCGCGACCTTCCTTCAACTCCCACAAGCTGATCCAGTGCGACACTCTGGCCAGGAAGAGGCTGAAGTCGGAGAAGGGGAAGGCCCGCTCCTTGGACCTGCTGGAGCTGCAGGGCGCCGTGGCTGAGGGCGACACTGCTGGTTCTGGGTCAGATGGTACACCCAGAGCGAGAAGGGAGACCTCCAGAACTAACCCTTCCTCTGGCAGCAGTCAGGAGAGCCTGCACCCAGCCCGGCTCAAACCCTCCCTTCCCCCCAGCGAGGCCTCCTCCTTCACCCCGACCGGCCCCGGTGGCAGATCTCTAGCAGATCAGGTTCGCGCCCGCCTACTGGGCTCCGCCGATGACCTGCGCAGCGTGGGACTGCGAAAGCCACTTTCACCAGAAACGAGGAGGAAGAGGCGGGCATGGCGCAGACACACGGTGGTGGCCTCCCCAACAGAGATCTCTGAGAAGAGACCCCCGCTGACTGTCAGCGACTTCCCACTGTCCCCTATAACTCAAAACCAGGTGAAATCACCGGCGCTGCCTCAGGATGCAGAGGGGCTTGATCAAGAACCGGCTACACGTCAAGCACCCACCTCCAGATTCCACCAGTACCTGTGAGCCCCTCGAGGCCGAGCCGCTGACTCCCTGCAGGTCAGTAGGCCGGCAGCAGCGTAAACAGGGTCGTGGTTAGTTGCCAGGTGCAACACAGTGTACCAATGAAGAGCAGCCCACATTTTTATTTTCCATAAGCTCCATTTGCATGGCAAGGGGCATTCCAGTGTTGCCAAAGCTTTTCTTTCCATGTGTGTGCTTTTAGAGAAATGAAATGGACACAAACAGACCCCACTTTATCACTGTTACAGCCAAGAATTTAAATACTGGTAATGAGTGGTCATCCTTCCCCTCTTCTCTAGCATACTGCTCACAGAAATGCATTCATTAAATCCAAGAGGATGCTGAAAATGCAACGAACCACTGGTTCTTGAGAGAATGGTGCTTCTGGTCAAAGTAGGGTTTAACAGTAACCGTTACAAAATCTTCTCTGAACCTACTTGTGAGCCAAGAGACAGTCAGCCTCACTTATAATTGCAAAACAAGGTTATTAGTTGTTTAAAAAGCATTTCAAGAGGGATGTCAAAGGGTTTTTATATTAGTTTTTGTATTTTGTCTCTCCTCAGACCACGGACACTGTAGGACTTTCATTTATATTCCAAACAATAGACACAGTAGGACACACATGCTTGTTAATAATGTTAATGTGTTTGCTCAACAATGTTTGTGATCATATCTGAGCGTGCAGGTGTTTGTGTTGAACAATTTTGTAACATTTGTATAAAGCCTTGTTAAGTTAACCTTGTAAATATAAATATTATGTTATCATATTTGTTTTTACTTTTTTTAGTTCCTTTTTTTATGGTTTACAAATGTGCTTAAAAGTGCACAGTCATTTCTTTCAAGATGTTACTTGAAATGTTTCCCTTAATATATTCTTTTTTTATATTCAATATATATATTATATATATTTTGTATTAAAGTTTTAAAAAGTATGTTTATTGTGATTTCACCTCTTGGGTGTATCTGTTCACAGGAATCAAGATAAACCTGTTCCTTATTTCCTCAAAGATGGCCTTTCTCTGATTCTCAGCACTGTGCAGCAAACCTTTATATCATCAGACAAGTCTTATAAATAAGGTTCTCTGGTGACTATACTTCCAACAATGTTGCATCAACATGTACACAAACTATCTACATGTAGCAAATACAAATCTGGTTATTATTACAATTTATCGGGCAGTTTGCAGGCAGCTGCGCTTTGATGGCTGACCTCATTTGTTCTGTTTTGTATGTCTGGGATATCTGAGCATTGCCTCCACAGATCTGTTCATATTTGCTGAGCTCAAGACAAAGTACGTTCCTTCTTGTTAAAGAGAAGCTGCGGGCTGTGTTACCTCTGTTAATGGTGATCTTTGTGTTTCTCACCACATCCCCTCCGATGGTTCATCTGTCTGCAGGTTAATTACCTTGGGGTTACATGAGGAGGAGTTTTCCTTAAGCTCAGGCTCTAATAAATCCTCTGTGACTGGGGAAACGGTACATTTGAGGAAAAGGAGTACAGAATGAATCTATTGTTTTCATCTGTCGTCTCGATTTCTCATCACAAAAAAACTAATGGGAGGCACAACTTCCAAGTTTCTTTCATCTGACCAAATAACACAGTGAGAAATAATAATAAATGATGAGTTATAGTCTTGTCTTACCTCAAGATTTTTTCTACAAAGTGCCTGATTTGTGGAATGTGGTTTTGTTCTGCAGTGCCATGGTCTGTTCTTATCTTCCCATTTCCTTTGTCGTTTCTGGGTCTCCGCCCTCCTCTCCTGTGGTTGATGGTATAACTAAGGCACTGACCCAAAGATGTGTACATTTAAAAAAAAAAAAGGGGTCTACTTGTGAGGCTGTTGTTTAAAAATGTAACATAATTAAAAAGCACACTTCAAGCCAAGGACATGTCTATGCACTCTCTTTGCCTTTAACACATTAACAGCTATCACCACTGCTGCAAAGTGCAAAGATGCATAGTACTCTGCTGCTTTTCTTAAAGACCGAGGTCCTCTCTCTCTCTGCCTAGTTGATCCACAGTGTGTGAATATGGTACACTTTACAAGCCCTACCCTAAAACTAAACATTTCTTATAGATAAACCAACAGCCCAAGAAAACTCAACAAGTCAGAGTGTGTTGTCTGAAATGTGATTTTTATCTAATGTCTCATTGTTGTATTTTAAAAATCTTTTTTGTACATACTATCTTAATATGTAACATATTGTATTGTGTACATTTGGAATTGCTTTTTGAGTATAACTAATATGAAAATGACTGGACTTAACAAGGTTGTCCGCCTGAAACCATTTCCCTCATGGCTGTGTGCTTTAAAGCAAAGTTATATGATGTAAATAAACAGAATTATGTTTAAAGAAGTGTTCACATGTCGATTTGTTTTAAAACTTTTTTTAGGATTTTGCAATACTAGCCCATGGAGGTGAGGCTCATGTTTAGCAGCAGCAGCAGCAACTTAAAATAGCAGCTGAATGACGCCCTCTGGAGGCTGCAGTTAAAAAGAGTCTCTCAAGGCCAAATGGCACAGATTCCCTCTGCACATGAAGGGAACTTCATTCTAACTACTGGGGCTTTGTATTTTAATTTATTCATTGGTTAACATGTATGCAATCTGTTCAAATTATATGTGATACTAGGCATCTATCGACACTTGATAATTAAATATGAAGCTAAAATAAACATATTTGGCTTTTACATTTCTCTTGTGTTGCAACGAGTCAAACAAACCCATTTAAGCATTTCATCTTGCAGAACATCCTCACTGGAGTGGGTTAACCTTCATAAAGAGCATCTCCATCATATCCCATCCCCCCTTCCCCTTCTGCTACAGTCCATGCATTATTCTCTTCAGGGCCCACTGATGCCTGTCTGGCACATTTCTGGTTCCTTTAAGGAAAGCTTTATGATTATTTGTTTTGCTGACAAAAAGGCAAGTTGCACACTGCAGCTTTGAACCACTTCCTGTGTTAGAGCAGCCTTTACAACACAACAACAGACATTTCACATTTTTATTTGAACTTATGTTAACACACCACTAAAAAGAAAAATATTAACTCCGGAATTTACTTTTGCAAAACATTATCGGTGAGCTAACCCAATAAGCTGTAATTTGGTATTCACGAGGAGAATGCAACAAAGGATGTTTTTTTTTTACTTCAGAAACGGAACAGTTTATGTCAATGGACAGATACGGAGTTGACCCAGGAAACAAAATATCAGATACATTCCCTTTATAAAAAGAATCTTATTTTGAAATATTTACATTTATTCTTGGTAAACAAAATTTGAACAGGACCAAACAGAAAATAAAGTATTGCATTGCAATGCAAGGACACGTCTTCTTAATGACAAACTGATTACAGAAAACTGACAAATTTAACAAAAATGCAGCAGTCCCATTTTTTACCTTTTTCAGGAGGGGAGGGGGGGGGGGGGGTTCCCCACTTCAATTGTGTCCTTTACTTTGTAGCAACTTGGCCCCTATCATAGCTGGGCTGGCTCTGCAGAAGGAGCTCCGTGTTTTGGGCCCTTAGTCTCTCCAGTTCTTTCTCTAGCTCTTCGAGCCTGACCAGAGAGCTCTCCACGGCCGGAACCGCGGGCTCCACTGCGCGCCTCAGCCGGTTGTTCTCCTCCTCCAGCCGGGACATGCACTTCTCCAGCTCCAGGTACTCCTGGACCAGCTCCTGCTTGGTCATATTCTGCAGGCTCTCGACGTGGTACATCTCATAGGTCTCAGAAAAGTCTCTCTGGAGAAACTCTCCACCTGCGTTCCCAGGTCTTCCGATGCCGTCGCTGCCTCCCCCGCTGCCGTCGTCATCGTCCTCCTCCTCGTTGTCAAATAAGTCCTCCTCACTGCCCGTGTCCTCCATGCGGGTCCCGATCCCTGAGGCCCGCCTGACCCCGGTCTCGGTGTTGAGGTCGGGCTCCTCTCGGTCATGCTCGTCCATCAGGAACTGGGTGGTGTTATAAGGGGCAACTGGGAGCCCTTTGGCGAACATCTCCTCTCTCAACCGGGAAGCCCTGGCTGTCTCCTTCTCCTCCAGGACTTTCCTTTCGTCCCAGTTGAGTTTGTAATACGGCTTCCAGTTGCGCTTCTTCCTGGAGGTCCTGCGCCTGTGCCTCTTCTTGCCCAGACGCGCATCCAAGCCAGTGTCGGAGTCGATATGACTATCATCTTGCACCTGGTTTAAAGTCTCTCCCAGTGGGCTATCTTCGCCGTTTTTCCCCTGCACAATGTGATTACCGTCACCTGCTGCATGAACATCGGGTCTCTGATGAGACTGGGCTGCAATCGGGCACTTTGAGAGCTCGTTTCCGGCTGCTGAGGCAGGGCACACCTCCCTCTGTACGCCTTTCATTTGCCACAACTTGTCTGTGTTGATATCCCCACACTTCTCCGCCCGCTGCCGCTGCTTTTGGTCTCTCTGTCGCCCCCTGTTGCCGTTCTCTGGTTCACCACGGCTTCTGGCTGGGAGATGCTCCAAAGCGTCTCCGCTGCTCCCTCCTGATGGGCTGCCTAAAGTTTTCAGGTGACGGGTCTGCTCCGCTGGATCTGTCATCCTGATGTTTGGCTACGATGGCTCCACTCTAGCACATTTTAGATCATGTCCTGTCCCTCAAAAATGGTTTTCAAAGTTCGTTAAAAGACGTTAAACTAAATTTAAACAAAAAGGTATGTATTCCAGAATTACCCAAAAATCATTAAAGAAAGTTTACGTTTTGACGTTTCAAAACAAACTCGCAAGATTAAAGGAAACTGTTCAACAGTAAACACTTGGTACTCCTCCGAGGGTTTGTCAGAGCAACTGTCGCTAACTACCATTAACTGTTTCAATGCTGTCAGGGAGATCGTTCACCGGGAGACGACGTTTCACCGTCACAACAGTGTCCAGTGTGCTGCTCAAGAAGAGGGAGCTCCTGGTTTTATAGCAGCTCCGCCTCTTGCCGTGCGCATGCAGCTGTTTGTATCGCGCGTTGGATTGTGGGATATGTTGTTTTGAATTCAATATAGCACTGTTGGTGGCATCCATACCAAACTACATATTCCACAAGTATAGCATAACTGACGAGGTTTTTAACCAATCATACGGTAGATTCTTGAGCACGGTAAAGCCCACCCTTCTCTTTGTTGATTGGATAAGAGGGTTACTTTGCTGTTGCTAAGCTTTAAGTATTTTTTGATTCGACAATCCATCGGTCAATCATAAGCACGTATTCCACACCAAGAAAGCAGTCCTGGACATTTTAAGGACAGTACTATCTGTACATTAAGGGGGTCAGAATACTAAGTAATGATATATAAGGCAATTTAAACAAGTTCAAATTTCATTTTTAAATATGTTGGTCCTATTAGAATATGTCGGAGGGAACTAGATATTTATTATGTTTATTTTCTGTCTACACAGTTCAACGCCGAATTAGAAAGGAAATAAAAACCCTCCTGCATTTAAAGCTAAATGAAGAATCCTGCTATGGGAAACTAGTCCGTGTTAAATGTTCACACAAGGAAAGAAGTAAAAACAACTTGTGTTGAAAATGCAATTATTTCTCATGTTTAAATGTATCGAAACGCGTCGTTTTGATGACAATAGGAGCATTATATGATTCAGTATGAATAGTATGTGTTTTGTGCGGAGTGATACGCTGTGGGGCAGGGTCTCGGTGAACTCTGGAATCAGCGTAAACAAACGACATTTATTGTCAAGCTTCCGCTCCGAGTATATCTCCGAGACCCTCGTTGTTAAAGGGTGGGTCAGGCGATCTAACTCTTGCTGAATAATCTTGGTACCAGTGGACGGAGTTGTGTAGATCAGTTTTGGGTTTTTCTGCGCAACCCATGTTCTGATATGCAGTGTTAGTTTTACACTTGTGTGTCGTGTTAACAGCTAAGGATAAGCTAGCTAGCTAACGTTAGCTGAATGTTAACGTTAGTTAGCAAATGATAGCTGCGTTGTTTCGTTCCCAAACTGAACACTGCATTAATTCATAAAGTGTGAAGCCATACGCACTAACGCTAGAACAAAAAATAAACGGTATTATTGGAGCTCGACGATATTCCAACGGAAGTTATTTCTAGCCAGGGCCTGTAGAACGTTAACCCAAACGCCATAATTTAGATAAAGCCAGGCTTGCTAATGCTAAATAAGAAGCCACAATGGATCGACAACTTTAAAGCAATGTTTCCTTCCATCCATGTTGCGATAAAGCTTTAACGAGCTCGCAAGAAAGTGTATAAATACCAATACAACAGGCTATAAAAATAGCTAACGTTAACTATATGCTAACTAGGCCAATGTGCTTATCCTGGGTCAGCGTAATTACTGGAACGTAATGTATCCCGTGAGGGTTCCTTACTACAGGATTACGATTGATTTCAACATTTGCATTATGCCAGTCTGTCAGATTAATATATACTCCAGGCTGAAAAGAAAATACAAGCGTTTTCCTTTTAATCCGTGAACTGGTACCCTCGATTAACTAGTTTAGTTTCAGGAAGTAGACGGTCCCCAGATCTTGCAAAGCAATCCTGAAGCTTTCCTTTAGTTGACATTTTAGCAAGCTCTAGTTCTGAATTGACACGCTCAACTAACAGTTGAATCTTACATTTTCAAACACTTTTCGTTATAACCTTTGTTGTTTTGTGTAAAATAAAAAGCTGAACTGAGTAACTTTGAGTTTATATTTTATGACAACCTTGTGATATATGTAGCCTATAATATGTTTTGTTTTTGTTTTTATTGCACATTCTTTACAGACACATAAGCATACATGTGGAACTGTTCCCTGTACAATTGCTAGTCAATACAGTCACATACTATTTAACTGTGCATGTGTCACTAACTGTATCCTGCACACGCACACACACACACACACACACACACACACAGTAGTCTAACTTTTAGGCTAGAAATGGAAGAAATTTGCTGTTTTGTCTGTGACCTCTTATGGTGGGTCTCCTAACAAAGGTTGTAATGACTTAGAATCCAATGGCTACAAACAACGCAGGCCTACTGTTACTACTAATAGAAACAGGCAGGGTTTCAGCTCTGGCAAATAGGCAA
Source organism: Eleginops maclovinus (assembly GCF_036324505.1). Classification (NCBI taxonomy): domain Eukaryota; kingdom Metazoa; phylum Chordata; class Actinopteri; order Perciformes; family Eleginopidae; genus Eleginops; species Eleginops maclovinus. Next base: position 10,124,050 of record NC_086364.1, read on the forward strand.
GCTGAGCTGGGAATCCTTTCAGGAAGACATGATAGCCTAAGTTCCACTCAATATGAAGCCCAACGACTGTAAGGACTAGGAAATCATACCAAGAGTTATCCTTTTTTTTTTAAATCAAGGGGCGTTGTGCAGCCTTAGAGCCATTGCTGCTCCTGCATAGACCACAGCTTGTGAGGATTAGCAAGCATGACTTAATCTCTATCTAACATGGTTGTTGCTGCAATTGAAAGATGAAAGATATACATTGTTTTAGGCCTATGGATGGCTTTGAAGTGTAAATTAAAACAATGGCTGATATACATTTGAGCACAGGGGGCTTTGTATTTTTAGAATTGAAGACATATTTAGTTTTTGATCCAGTGCATGTGACGAAGACAGACACAATACACAAGCTGCATTAAATGACTTATTTACAAAAACATCTCACTTTAAGATACTCCCACCAAACATGCTTGTTTATGTATGTGTGTTAGCTGTGGATCAGGGAGAAAAACACATTTTATGCTCGTCCTGATAACTCCATTACAATACTTGATTACGTTTCCAGCCACTGCTTGGGTGCTGTGGGCACATCTCCATCCACTCACAAATAAGAGGTATTTCTTAGTTTGACTTCTTTTTTTTTTCTTTTTTTTCATTCAGCACCCCACAGTTTGGACACATGTAGATTTAGCTAGCCGTAAGAGGAATTTGACTTAGAAGTAATTGATTTGTTATTGAGATGTTTGCAGTTTCCTGCATGGCCAGCAGTAGGCACTGTACTCTTAGAGATTGAGTGCAGGAATTAAATAACTTTCTGTTTGCTCTGATCCACTCTCCCTGAATGCTTTAATATTCCAATACGTCTTTACCACCCTCATATTTCCCAGAACCTCGATGCAGAGAGCGACCCAATTTCACATTAACTTCACAATATGCTATTGGGTTATAGCCTACTTTAATACTTTATATGCTGCTGGAAAGTTTGATAATCTACCCCAAGGCATCAGTAAACTGTTTTTGGACTATGAATCCGAATCTTCCGAATAACTTGTAACTTTATTTAGTATTACAAATCAAACTTGTACTTGAGTAAAGGATACATGGACTTGATCATCCCATTCTCATGCAATTTAGTTGGTCGGTGTTTGTTGGGGCAGAATAAGGAGGTGGGAGTGCGTAAAGTGTGCGCCTTGTTTGGAATCAAATTACGCACAGGCATGGACAGCAGCGCCGGGGAGGGACTTCAAACATGTGGGAAACGAATAACTGTTGCGCTCGGCTCTCTCACCGCTTGGACGCATTCTGGGACAGCACAAATCTGCGCTTGTTGGAAACACCTGCACACTCCCAGACTTTCTATTTCCCGAGTTAACGGGCCAGGTACAAGAATTAAAGTTTCACTCTGCGGTTATTTTTCGCTTGAGTTGTAATAATGTTAGGCAGCGGCAAGTCAGCTACCAGCAGTCCGAAAGAGCAGAGGAAGAAAGGGGCCGAGAAGCCCATAGACCCCATCAGGAGGCTCGGTAAGAAAATCGAAAATGTTTGAGGTCCATTCTGTTGCTTCAAGGTCTCTGTGCTCTAGCTGGGATAAAACACTATAAGAATACTCTTAACTCATGTGAATATCTTTAGTATAAGGTGTTTTTTCCTGTGCTATCACATCGGTTCCACCGTGACATTCTATTAATTTATCCGTACAGTAAGTCAGTTAGACATTTATTCACATAACATTTCAGCGGGAATTAAAGTAGAAGTAGAATCTGTTGTATTTTGGTAATGATACAGTTGATTATATCATTGTGTATTTGGAAGAATTACAGTGTAATATATATTTTCTTTGATCTAAAGTGACTGTTAATCAACAGATAATGACACATCAACCAGAAATGTAATGAACAGTGTGTGTGTGTGTGTGTGTGTGTGTGTGTGTGTGTGTGTGTGTGTGTGTGTGTGTGTGTGTGTGTGTGGGGGGGGGGGTGGGGGGGGGGGGGGGGGGTTGCAGATAAAGTGATCATGTGTTAATGAAGAGCTGAAGTCACTCACTAATGATTCAGACTCCTCACTATTTACATCCCAGCCTGGCTCTCAGTCCAACACCATTAGGCTGCATGCTTACACTCTAAACATGCCCCAATAAAGACACCTATTGAGCACCTGTCAGAATCTCTGCAAGACACTGGATGTCTAGAAACCCACACAGAAATCTGCTCTGAAGGTTTCATCTCCGAACATTGAACCCCTGATTTTAGTTTTGCTTTGTTTACACAGCAGTTTGTTTGCAGGGGTCGACACTGTTATTTCTTCAGGTAGGCCTAATCATTTTTCAAGTTGACTTTAAAAATAACTTTAAAATAGCTGGTTACCTGTTTATATATTTTTATTATATCAATTATGTTTATAATTGATAATTTATCGAAATTATGAATTTTCCTTTTTCAACCTACAACTTAATTAGTTGGATAATCATCTAAAATCCAAACATTTTCTAATTCAGTTAGCTCAACTCCTACCCTAAACATATACCCCTGCTTTTTTTGCAGCAATGTATGTGCATTGATCTAGAACTGAGTGTCTTGCTTATACCAAATAATAAAGCCAGTGAGCTCACCCACCCCCACAACACCCTGACCCCTTACAGCCATATGTCAACATAAATCAGTCAGGTTACCTTCAACACACCATGCCTTAGCAGCTTTTTCATCTTACTTACTAAAACACACACACTGTAGTTTCGTAGTTAAAAAAGTGGAACTAAGGGGATCAGATCTTTGTGTCATGTGGTGTCACATGACACGTTTTCCTTGTTTGTTAAAATATTTCTCATTTACTTTTAATCTTGTTCTCAGATAAAGTTTCTTGTGAACTGGAAGTTTGTCAGTTTTGAGAAAATCTATATTTGAATCCGACAAGTCCACACATGGATAAATATATTTTTTGATGTCACTGACATTTCCTCAGGCGGTCTTGTATTTGGTTTCAGAAAGACACCGAGGCTGTCAGCAGTGTTGTGCACTCTGGTGCTTTGGGGTGCTGTGATTGTGAAACACAGGAATGAGTTAATTGAGAGAACAAACAAGATTTACACAAACAAAAACCATAAATATTATCACTTCCAGATCTTAAAACCAGATTATGAGGCCCGCATTTACATTTTCAAACAAAACTACAAAGACTCCAAAGTATTGAAAAGTAACTCAACTCAACCCAAAAATGTTTTTCTTAATTTGATTTAAAATGCTTTTAACATCATTCTGAACCCATATGATGTTTCAGGAATCTGCTGTCAGAGACTGTTTAATGGAATCAGGGATTTTCACACGTGTCATAGATTTATAAACCTAGATAAAACTAATAAAGTAACCCCCCCACAATAACTCTTAATCACAGCTAAACACTTTAGTTTTGGTCTGACATCTGGGGTTACCAGAAAGTTCCCATTGAAACGATACCAGCATTTTAAAATCATTGTATTGTGAAAAATCCCCCCAAAAATATAGAACACACTTTCTTTTTCTCACACCATCTGGTAATATGAACTAATCTGCCAACTTCACTAGCCAGCAGAGGAATCCCAACAATCTAAGATCTTAAAGGGAAGCGAGACCCAACTTGAGATTCAGGATTATTCCTTTGTAAAGTATATCTTTCTAATTCATGTTTGGCTAAAATACCATTTTAAAGAAAGTAAAAACACAATCTAGATATTCAATTGGTGATAGCTGATTTCATTTGATCTGTTATCTACATAACCGTTACTTCCTTTAACTATTCCTGTGAATTTATATGAAAGTTGAAGAAAAAGTGAGTGCTGTTTATTATTAATTTAATTTAGATGTTTATTGATCAGGGACAAATGCATTAAACATTATTTTATATGAAATACAAAACAGGTGTCATGCATACAAGTTTCTAGCTGAAGCTAATTTGCAACCCCTGTCCCTGGTTAGGCTTTTGCTATTAAAACAGAGTTCATGAGCAAAGTTAACAACAGTACAGAAACATTAATAAACAAAACATATAGACATATATTACCAGCTAAATAAATATATATTACCAGCTAAATTAAAAAAGGCTACTTTGCTTTAATGTTCAACTGCATGCAGTCCAGACAAGATCCTTTGGAACGTAATTCTGCATTTTAAAATAAAACTCAATTTGTTTCTACACATTTTGAGTGAACTGTTTTCAGATCAGCCGCTGACAGTCATAGCTCCAGAGTACGGTCAAGCTCTTCCTGGATCATAACTCTAAATACCCTCATTTTCATTAAAGTTTGCATCTTGTTCTACGAGGTGCCATATTTGCTGCCTAATCCATCTTGTGGAAACAGCTGTGGGACAGAATTAAGAACATTTAATTGGCCTGTCACCCATATCATATCTACAACACTCCAACCCTCCATCTCGATGCAAGTGTAGAATCCTTAGCTGTCTCTCGTGTCAGTGGTAATGCTGAGAGAAACGTGAACTGTGTCCCGGCAGGAGCTGGTATGTGCGCCTGAACGAAGAGGACGCATGCAGACACAATCTATTACTGACCAGCTGATATGGTTATTTTCTTTCTGATCCTCCTCTCAGTTTCAAGGCACTCCTGCTGCTCGCAGGACAGATACAACCTAAGAAAAATAATCGTTATGGGATTCTTTTGAATGTTTGTTGTTTTCTCACAGCTGATCCAGCAGTGTTTCTTTCTTCTTTTAGCCAATTCCTTTCTCACAGAGCTGTCAGCTATCCAACTGTTTAAAATCTCTCTGTAGGTCTGTGGATTGGCTGGTCCACCACTTTGGTCCAGAGTGTAGCATTTTAACTATTGGATAGATTGCCATGACATTTTGTACTGACATTCAAGGCCCTTTTAGCGGTAATAATTATTACTCCTTGACTCTTTCAGCAGGTCAACCGTATCACCTATCATGATAACATCTCATTATCTTCCTTATTATGACTACGCTGCTTTTAGGTTAGATACTAAACACCTTAGTAGATGAAATTTGGAGCAAACATGTCCTCCAAACGATGACTTGCACTTACTTTTTAATTTGGTACTTTAAGTATAGTTTGATGCTAATACTTTTGTACTTTTACTGTACGTAACCTTTTGAATGCAGGACTTTCACTTGTAATGGTACCTTTTCTTACATTATGGTACTTCTGCTTTTACTACGTACAAGGTCTGAGTACTTCTCCCACCTCTGCTATTTAGTGTCATCATAGAGTGAAAAATGTATCTGTAATACTTTTGTGTATGATCAAATGATTGCAAAACTTACGGCAAACTCATCAGGTTCAGCTGTACTGTGTTTATGGCAAATAAGCTAATGTAACCATGCACTCATGAGCTAAACACAGATGGTAAACGTAACAAACATTACAAATGCTAAGGTGCTTTTGCTAGCAAAGCTCAACGCGCTGCTGTGCTTGGTTAGCAGCTAGCATGGTCGTAGACTCCTTTAACTTTCTTTCCTTTCCACCATGCTAATTCTGCTGCTTTTCTAATTATTGTGCAGCATTGATGTGCTTCATGCCAACTGGTTAGCAGGGTTGTTAGCCAGTTGGAATGCAGGTCTTTGAGCATGTGATGTAGTGGGTGTCAACCAGATTTTCTGCAGGGGACAATGAAAAGAAAACATGATTCAGCTAGCATGAGGAATCATGCCCATCCCTCCATCTATGGAGTGTATCACATGAATGTGCTCCTGTTAAAATGCTCTGTGGATTAAAACAGTGGGATTTGCCAACACTTTCAGGCTTGTGCACACTTGTTCAGTTTTGGTTGGATACTAAAATGATGCAGTTAGGACAGAAAGAATGTGGTTGAAGTTGGAGAGGCAATAAAAAAAGGTAAAGCAGTGTGTTGAGAAATAGGCAGTCAAGGCTGTTTAGGCAGCTTAGAGTGGTCAATGACCTGCAGTTAATCAGGCCCATGTGCTCTGCTTGTGAGAGTACCTCGCATGTGGTAACAGCTTGGAAAACAGGGTTGTTATGGATGGAGGGCTGGTAGGGGGGTTTCTTTGTCCTCAATCCTAGTGGGGAGAGATCCTCCACTGCACCCAGCTTGTTTCTAGTCAGGGGGAGGGAGCGGAGAGCTCAGTTTCTGTTGTGCTGTTGCTTTGGGGGCCCTCTCTCTGAGGAACTTTCTCAGCCATTTAGCACGGAAATCCTACGGACTAGGATTTAAGGGAACGTTAAAGAAAGCATGCCAACATTTTCTGTGAGCAGATGAGTCCAATCCTAAAGAAATATTTGACAAGAGTGAGAGTTTGTTTAGACCTTTCCTTTGAAAAGTCCTGAAAGAGAAGAATTCTCTTTGAGAGGACCCATTCATCCCTGCAAAAGAAGCAATGAGGCATGGCTGAATGTGCTCTATTAACAGTTGTACTGTAAAGCTGTAGCTGCATGATTTTGTTATAAGTTACAAAGTAGTCTGGAATAACTATTGCTTAACTACACCATTCAAACTGGTGTTTGAATAGATTTATGCACCAAAAGTGTGGGACAAATTCTACACCAGTATTGCAAAAAAAACCAAAAAACTAGACCAAGATGAATCAGTTTGCTTAATTAGTGCTGATTAAACATTTGAAAAACAATGAACCAAGTAAGAAATAGCTACAAAAGGTTGAGTAAATGTTAAATAATTTACTTTGAATTACACCCTGAATTGTCTTTGGGTCTATCATGTTTGGATTATTATGTAAACACTCCTTGAATGTCCTTTCGACTTCATCCATTCAGACAAAAAATCCCTTCAGTCCACAAAATTAGGCTACAGCTGTAGCTTTGATCTATTTTCAATTATTTTGTCTTTGCAACATCTTCAATTGTTTGTTTTGTTCAAAAAACTGTCCAGACCCTCAATATATTCAGTATAGAATAATATACAATAATAAATAGATGGCTTGATTTGTTTGGTCAGCTTTGATTTGGTCCCATTTTTAATTATGTGCTTATCAAAACAAGCTCATGTAAACCAAACAAGAGTACTTACAATACTCTTTGTTTCAGTGGTACCACACAACTGGCTTTTCACTTACTGTCAGCTCTACCTTTAAACCTGTATTGCATGTTCAACTTTTCAATAGATCCCCCAGGTTTCCTGCTTTCATCTTTTATTGTTCTTCATAACATGCCCTGATCCATTCAGGGCTAAACACACATTATACTGTATACTGTATATGAGGAGGAGAACTATTATGAACAACACAAAAAGGTAAATACTGTCTTTTGGCCTGCTACTGCCCAAAGGAAGACACAAATCTTGTTAAGTTGTATCATGCTGCATTCACAGCTCAGCTTTCCATTTCTATCAGTTTTATTCTTTAAGAAGGTTGTTTGTATTCATTTAGTCCAGACTGGTAGAAAAATCACAGGGAAACATTATGTGGTTAAAACATTAAGTTGCTTTTTAGGACAGTCCATGACAGCTACACACAACGACACACTGAAAACCCTGAGCACTGGTCATTAACGGCAAGGTTTGTATATGAAACACAGCCTTGGGTTTAGGGTAAAGCAATAATGTGTCGACTGTATATAATAATGAGAGGCTGGCTTTAGAAATACAGTCAACAAGGTCTTATATTTCAGGAAATATAGCTGTTGTATAGGAGTTTGTCAATTTAGAGGCAATATCCACTGCCAAACTCCTAAAAAAGCTTAAAAATAATGATCAAGGGTGGTGAAATGGAACTGCCTCCCCTTCCTGACCCTGTTTTGACCTGACGAATAGGAACTTTGATACCTGCAAAACTAATGACATTAGCATCAGCGCTACTTTCCCTTGAGTGCTAAATAGCAATTGCTAGCATTCTAACACACTTAATTAAGAAGATAAACATGTAGACATTGTACATGCTAAACATCAGCATGTTAGCATAGACATTGTGAGCATGTTAGCATTTAGCTCAAATTACTGCTGCAGCTAATGACAGTCACAGAGTTGTTAGCATGGCTGTAGATGCTAAGTCTTGTTATCCTTACAAATTGCAACAGATTAATCATGATTAAACTACAGCATTTCTATGGAAAATTATTAGCCTATCTTAAGGTTCTTTGAAAAAAACAAAAAAACATATTATATGCTAGGCCTGTATGTCGTCACAACAAAGGGGCACAAAACTAATACAAACTCTACTTGCTGATGACACAATGTCAAATAGAATCACAATTTATTATTTACATTAAAACCTCCTTTTTTTGTTTTCCAGGGCTGCTGGACAACGAGGATGTTCGTGTGATGATGCAGGGCTGCAGCATGGTGAAGGTTCGCTCTTCGAGGTGGCAGAAGAGTCGAAACATGCGACTGATGGATGACGGACTCACCGTGTGGTGTGAATCCACAAAGAGTTCCCGCAAAGCCAAAGCCCAGCAGACATGTAAGTATTGCTGGAACTTGGCTCTATGATCAGGCAGAGTGGGAAGAGAGCCCACAGTGTGTGAAGGGGCAACAGACTAAAAGTAATTTATAAGAAGTAAGCATGGTTAAGGGGGAAAGGAGCTCTGAAAGTAAGAGTACTCATGAATAGAAATTGGCTTTGAAAAGAAAGGAAATTATAGCAATATCAGATTAGATTGCAAAGGGCTTTGCCAGGAAGGAAACGTATCTACAGAGGGAACATATTGAGTCCAATCAGCTAGACCTCCACCAGCCCAAAACAAACTGCAGAGTGAGTCAGTGTGCTCATTAAACCAGCCTAGCTGTTTATCTTGTCTCCATTTCATGCCCTATATTGTACTTTTTCTTGTTAAAAGGGCTGTTTGTTTCAATGGTAAGTCAGTATAAAAGAAATAATATTTTCTTATCATAAATACATTCTGACTAAACAGTCCGTCATACTTACAATTACAATGTTATTATGGCAAAATAAAAAATGAAATACTGCCCCATTACAATACACTTCTAATAAAAACATCTTATCGTTTCTTGATGCATATTGATTTTGTTTTATATTAATATTGTTTTGGATTTGCATTGAACCTTTAAACTATATAAAAATTGTTTCACTTTTGATTTTATTTTTTGGTTGCTTTCAATGTAAACAAAGCTAAAACAAGTACATCAAAGCAGGACAAAGGTACAACAAGTAACTATTTTCAAATACAATTATTTGATTACCCTTTGTGTAATAGCTGTTACAGCATACTGTCTCCAATCTACACCAGAGACCAGATTTACAAGAACATAAAAGTTATTTCAATAATTGTGGTGGCAATCATAAAAAATACTTAAATGATAAGAAGATGTTTCATTTTAGAGAGCAACATTAGGTCGTTTAACGTCCACAGAAGCATTTAACCTTTCTCATATTGACACTAAAAAAGTATTCAAACAAAAGAGATTAGAAAATACCAAAGTGCAGAGCGTTTATTTAAACTAAAAGGTGCTGTGAAGGCAAATCCATGGTTGGCTATTATGGATTTTGGGAATTGAATGAATCGTATAAAGTATATACCTTAAAAGTATGAGCACATAGCCTCTGACATAGCTAAGTCTCTTTTTCCCTTTCCCTGTGTTGTAATAGAGTGTGGATAAGCAACGACTTCACAACATTTCCCAAAGTATTTTCTTTACATTTCTATTTTTTTTTAAGCTACAATTTCTCTCGTTGCTTGGAGTATCTCTCCATTGTTTTCCTCCTTGTAAACCTTTAGCGCTCCCACCTCTTCTCTGTTTGTGTTCTCCTTGCTGATGTTGGAATGCAGTTTGATGCTCACCCCCCCTGGCCTTACAGGATGGGGGTTGGCGGGTTTGTGGGTCAGGAGGTGGTGAAGGCTGTCTTGATTGTGCTGCAGCAGCTCCAAAAATACACACAGAGTGCTCAAGTTGCAGCATGTAACACTCCTTACAATGATGACAACAAGCAGTGTGAGGACAGGATGGGCTATTTAGTATGGACAGATACTGATAATGTCACGCTGGCAGGATGCTATTTGTTTAAGTGTGTGTTTGTGTGAATCCAGGATGAAATACTGGCTTGGTTCCTCTTTTCCAAAGACCCAGGTGTCAAGTTCCTGTGTGATCTGGACATGCAGTTCAGTGCAGCATCTAATGCTCAAAAGCATTTGGCAGAAAATACAAAGCCTTACACATCTGCTTGTCCTTTCTAAACCACACACTCATGCACATACACATTCATGTCACTTTTACCATGTCTCTGGGATAACCGCAAAGTAGGAATGTTGAGTAATTTTGAAGAGGTGGACGGCAGAGGCTTTATGGCCTCCAGCGAGAGAATGAGGCTATTGTCAGGACAAACACTGCTTATTACTCAACTGTGCATTGTTCACCACACAGCAGGCCCTCAAGTGCAGAAATACACAACTCCTGTACTAAATTAAGTTGATGTGTTAGGATTAGCTGGTAGGTAGTGTGTGTTTGGCTCTTTTTTTTGTGTTTTCCCAAACCCACCAGATCTTTGCAAATAGATAAACTGTTGAAATAAAGTTGTAAATCTCCACCTTATTGGATTATGACTCTTTTGACAAAATCATACACAGATAAAAAAAAAGTTTTTGGGATGACAATGTTGTTCATACAGTTCAATTTCTTTCAATTGTCTACTAGTTGCATAACCTTACTTTTGATTCTGACTAAATACCTGAACATCTAAAGATACTCCAATCAGCCTTAGCTGTACTTCAGCGCTTATTAGCTTACCTTCGCGTTGTCATTATGATCATGTTATCATGGAAATATTACCATTAAGTTAACAAGGCCTCCCACGTGGCTTACACATTTTGTCTTGTTTTTGTTTATATCCAAAAAGTAAACTCCCCACCATTATCAAATAAAACAGCTCTAAACCCATTAGAACACTCTGCTCTTTGACTGTCAGTAGAGAGTGTGTCTGCGAGTCAGTGCGTGTGCTCTAGGGTCATAAGGTGCAGGTTAAAATTATCACATCGAGAAGTATGTAATGTGCATATTATATTTTACAATCCTGTTGCTATGGCATTGTAATGTTATTTATTCCTCCCTGAAGAGCACATGACGCCTGACCTTAAGCTGCTTCGCTCCTTGCATTGTTGTGAACTCAATAACGCAATAACTTTTTATTTTCCTCTCCTTTTCCAGTCGCAGTGACTGAAGTGGAGTGTGTGCGTGAAGGCTGCAAGTCTGAGGCGCTGAGGCGACTGTCCGGGTCGGTGCCAGAGAGCCAGTGCTTCACAGTGGTCTTCAGAGGTGCCCGGAAAAGCCTGGACCTGTTGTGCCCCTGTGAGGATGCAGCTCGGCGCTGGGTGCGAGGGCTCCGCACTTTGAAGGAGCATGTGGCCAACATGAGTCAGAAGCAAAAACTGGACCAATATCCTGCCCAAATTTCCAATATGCTAAAATAAATATAGTGTAGCTGAGGCAGCATTGCTATGGCGACTGATTCAGCTGTCACATGTGCCATCCCACGTCCACAGCATAGCCAAGGTGAGCAGTAATGACTAGATAAAAAAGGCTTGTCTAAATATAGTTTGACACTCACTGTTAGTCACAATCCTTCACTGCCAGAGGATAATATGACTGTAGGTATCAGGTACTTTAAAACATCAACATTTTTCGGCTTCTCTGTCGATATATATTTAGTTTTGTTTACATATAAATCCTCAAGGCAATTATCTTGTTTATGCTATCTTGTTATCTCATTTATCTAATGTATTATTATATTTCATGCTGTTGACTTTCAGCAGCATATGTGGGGTCTGCGCCAATTTTCCACAACTCCAAATGCAGGTGACAACAAACTACAATTAGTTTCTTGTTGCTACTGATTATTTTATGCACGTACATTAGATTACATTGATTGATCATTTGGAAATAAATGCTAATGCTAGATTTAATCAAAAATGTAAGAGCAGGTGCATCTCTCCTAACGAGAAACTCTTTAACAAGAGCCTCTCCACAGGTGTTTACAATATAGTTTATATATGAGTGATTGTGAGGCAATAACAAACGTTTTATGTCTTTCAGTATATACTCAGGTACCATTTGGTAGGTTTCCCTAGGTAAAATGAAAGCTGTTTGATGCAACAGTTCTGCAATCAGATCTAAATTTATTAAGTTCATAAGTGTGCTAATTCAACTGATGATGATATTTCTTCTTGAATTTAGTTTGTAGTGATGGCAAATTTAATGGTGTTATAATGCAACAGAGATTTAAGTGTATGTATCTGCACATATGATTCCAAAGGCAGCCTTAATTTATATATTATAGTCTTTAGATTTTAGTCTGCTTTTATTCCTTAACCCTCTAAACTTGGATCCGAGGCTACCTGAGGCGAGCGGATCAGAACCAGGACGGCAAGATGAGCTACGATGAAGTCAAACGTCTGCTCCAGATGATCAACATTGACCTGAGTGAGCAGTATGCCCACTCTTTATTCAAGGTCAGGCTCATCATGTGTAGATTATGTGAGTTTTTTTAGCACTATAAAGGTTATTTATGTGAGCTGAATACTGAAAAAGCATTACATGTAAGAGAGGATGAAGTTTACTGTGACACCCTGGAGTCTAGTGTCTGTGTTCAATTATAGTGTCTACCCTCCACATCTTTATCCCCGCCATCCTGTCTTCCCGACAACAAATCACAAGCCAGTTATTACTTTTTTGTTTGGCATTACTGCCTGTTGTGTCCCTCAGCTCTCTATTACAGCTGAATTGTTGGTTTTTATACTACCTTCTGATGCGATTTCCTCTACTGACCCTCCTCAGAGAGCAGTACATTTAATGCAAGTATACATGTCTGGGTTGAATTTTTATGGAGATGCTTTGCTTACAGGGCCTTTGAATCACTCCAAGAATAAAACCATGCTGTGATGGTTATGTGTTTCTGTGAGTTTGTTTGTTTAACTCTTCCCTCTCCCTTGTATCCCAGAGGAGTGACCGATCAGGTGATGGCCGTCTGGATCACGTGGAGATTGAGGAGTTCTGCAGGGAGCTGCTGCGACGGCCCGAGCTGGATGCCGTGTTCAGACACTATTCAAGTAATGGTTGTGTGCTCGCCACTGCTGAGCTGCGCGACTTCCTGGGAGACCAAGGAGAAGACGCCTCGTTGAATCATGCTCAGAGCCTTATACTCACCTATGAGCTAAATGACTGGGGTAGGTCCTTAAAACAGTAATTTAAAGATTTATGGAAATAACCCACAACATTTTCATATCAGCACTGTGGAAATCCCGTTTTGATGTCAAAACACTGATTAAGCGTCTGTAAAAATGAGGCTTTGCTGCACAATAATCTGATGCACGTCATTTTTCCAGTAAAGAGGGATGTTTGTTTCAGGGAAGAACTAAGAATTAACACTAAAGCTACATTATAAAGCTATTATACCCACATTTACTGAAATAAAAGATAACAAATAGACACCCACAAAACTTTACTATGTACTTTAACAGAATGTCAAAGGAAAAAGGTTTCAAATTAAAATGTCAGTTTTTTCCAAACTAAAATCCAACCAATATACATAAAAAAAGAAATTTCCACTGGAGACAAATGTTGCATATACATACAACATTGTTCACAAATGTATGATTCTCGGTAAAAATGTTTTATTTTAAAGTAAAATAATATGAGACAGTATATATTAAAAGCTCCTTTAAGTATAAAACCAACAACTAAATGATGTGTGTCAAATTATTTTATGAATAATTATAATTATTATGATGTTTATAAATAAGTAATAAAAGAAGGAGTTGATTGGGGGCAATGATTTTAACACTGAAACAGTGCCAATAGAACAGACACATCCCAATGTAAGATGGAGGATGTGATTTAGTGTTACCCTTTTTTGACCTGGCTTGTCTGCCATGTACCCAAATGGTAATGCTTTAAATGGTTTAAGTTAATGTCGATTTGGTAAAAGATACTAAGTAATTTGCTTTGTGTTGTAGCTCAGAAGAACCGCCTCATGACCCAGAATGGTTTCACCATGTACATGCTCTCCCGAGAGAATGACGTTGTAAACCCAGACCATGCCAGAGTGTATCAGGATATGAGCCACCCTTTGGCCCACTACTTCATCTCCTCGTCCCACAACACTTACCTTACCAAGGACCAGGTCACCAGCACCAGCAGCACTGAGCCGTACATCAGGTATTCAGGCGAATAGATCTACAAACAGCACATATTTTAGCATGATATAAACATATTTAGATATTCTTACCATGTATGATCCTCAGACAAAGTAAGTGTGCCACATATATATATATAGACATACACTGCTTGGCCAAAAAAAAGGTCACAGCCTATTCATTGGACCGCCTTTAGCTTTGATTGCGGCACACATTCGCTGTGGCATTGTTTCCACAAGCTTCTGCAATGTCACAACATTTATTTCTGTCTTGCATTCATTTTTCCCCAAGATCTTGTATTGATGACGGGAGATTCGGACCACTGTGCAAAGTTTTCTCCTTCACATCCCAAAGATTCTCAATCGGGTTCATGTGTGGACTCTGTGGTGGCCAATCCATGTGTGAAAATGATGTCTCATGCTCCCTGATCTACTCTTTCACAATTTGAGCCCGTTGGATCCTGGCATTGTCATCTTGGAACATGCCCGTGCCATCAGGGAAGAAAACATCCATTGATGGAATAACCTGGTCATTCAGTAGTCAGGTAGTCAGCTGACCTCATTCTTTGGGCACATAACGTTGCTGAACCTAGACCAGACCAACTGCAGCAACCCCAGATCATAGCACTGCCCCCACAGGCTTGTACAGTAGGCACTAGACATGATGGGTGCATCACTTCAGCCGCCTCTCTTCTTACCCTGATGCGCCCATCACTCTGGAACAGGGTAAATCTGGACTCATCAGACCACATGACCTTCTTCCATTGCTCCAGAGTCCAATCTTTACGCTCCCTAGCAAATTGAAGCGTTTTTTTCCGATTAGCCTCACTGACAAGTGGTTTTCTTACGGCTAAACAGCTGTTTAGTCCCAATCCCTTGAGTTCCCTTCGCACTGTGCATGTGGAAATGCTCTTACTTTCACTATTAAACATAGCCGTGAGTTCTTCAGCTGTTTTTCTACGATTTGATTTCACCAAACGTTTAAGTGATCGCCGATCACGATCATTCAAGATTTTTTTTCCGACCACATTCCTTCCTCGAACATGATGTTTCCCCCACTGTCCTTCCAGTTTTTAATAATGCGTTGGACAGTTCTTAACCCGATTTTATTAGTTTCAGCAATCTCCTTAGATGTTTTCTCTGCTTGATGCATGCCAATAATTTGACCCTTCTGAAACAGATTAGCCTCTTTTCCACGACCACAGGATATGTCTTTCGACATGACTGTTTAACAAATAAGAAGCTACTCACTGCATCAGTTAGGGTTAAATAACTTGTTGCCAGCTGAAACATAATCACCCATGCACTAATTATCCAATGAGAGGCTCTTACCTATTTGCTTAGTTAAATCCAGGTGGTGACCTTTTTTTTGGCCGGGCAGTGTATGTCAGGATGTTTTGCATCTATGCTTTGTGATGTGTCTGTTTCTGATCATGTTTTACCTCTTCAATATCATTTCATGTCTCGTTTGGTTTTTTTGTGTTTCTTTGTGATAATTGTGTGTCTCTTTGTTTTCGTTTTGTGTGTCTTTAGTCGTTTTCTATTACTCTGTTACCATTCTTCATCTCTTAAGTCGTCATTTCATGTCTCTTTTTGGTCATGATGTTTCTCATTGTGGTAATTTTGTACCTGTTTTTATGGTACTTTATGGTCTTAATGTCTCTATTTATGGTTGTTTTGTGTGGCTTTTTTTTGTTACTTTGTGTGTCTTTGTGGTCATTATTTGACAAGAAAATCTTAACAGTGACTTCAAATTGAATTTCCCCACAACCTCTTGGGTCCTTGGGCAAAAGCCCATTCTTGGATGCTCCTTTGGTGGTAGATTAGGAAATGTGTCTTTTACTGACAGGGCTCTGAATCAGGGCTGTCGCTGTGTTGAGCTGGACTGCTGGGATGGAGATAAAGGTGAACCTGTCATCTACCATGGCCACACTCTCACTTCCAAAGTCCCATTCAGTGAAGTAATTGAAACCATCGCCCAGTACGCCTTCAAGGTAAGAGCATCATGACTTAATGGTGTAAATCCTCAGCTTTGTCGGTATGCCTGCTGCTCCACGTTACTGCTAATGAAACAAGTAAGTGGTCAGACAGGCTTTGAGTGGTCACATACTTGGCCCTGAGGCGGTATTTTGGTTCTGACATACTATAGCATACAGTGTTGAGTCCTGGATTGCTATCATGTGATACATTTTAATGGCATACATTTTTCCCCTCTATTTCTACTGGCAGGCCTCCCCATATCCTCTAATCCTGTCTTTGGAGAATCACTGTTCTGTGGAGCAGCAGGCGGTCATGGCCAAACACCTCCGTAAAATCCTGGGCAGCAAACTGCTCACAAAGCCCCTCAGTGCCGACCCGCCGAAAGATTTGCCTTCTCCTGAGGTACAAAACACACAGCAGGATCAACAAAGACCTTTACCTGTCTGGTTTCCTAATGAAACATTTGTTCAAATGACGACCATTGCAGGAGCTGAGGGGGCGGATTCTGGTAAAAGCGAAGAAGCTGATCCCTCACCTGGGTCAGCTGGGTAAGAATGGCAGCTGTGCCAGCTTCTCCTCGAGTTCTGAAGATGAAGTAGCAAGCAGCAATAAGAAGGATCCTGCAAAGGTCAGTTCAGGAAGATTTATCATTGAGCCTGAGACGCTCTTAAAGGGAACTTCTTACATTTTTCTCGCAGTTTGCATTAATGTTTGAATTTTGCTCTTCCAAGGTCTGTTCTAAACTGAGCCCAGAGCTATCAGAGCTGGTGGTGTACTGCAGAAGTGTCCCCTTTCGTGGCTTTGAAAATGCACCTGAAAAACCTTCAAATGAAATGTCTTCCTTCTCTGAAAGTGATGCCCTCAAGCTCATCAAAGACTCGGGTACAACTGTGCAAATAAAAAAATTGAACATGAAAAGTCAAAAAGATTTTGTGACATTGTTTCCTGCAGCTGATTCCAACACAAAATATAATCAGCCTCCAGTGTATCATGGCATGCTACTTTATTCTTTTCATTTGCAGGAAAGCTTTTTGTGAGACACAACAGCAGGCAGCTGAGCCGGATCTACCCCTCTGGCCAGCGCCTCGGATCATCCAACTATGATCCTCAGGAAATGTGGAACGGAGGCTGCCAGATGGGTTAGTAATTCCAGACTAGAAGCTTTGTTGCTTCTCTGATGGCAGCACATTTAGGCAATTCATTCTGAAAACATTATGTTGTACATTAAGTGCCAAAGTAATGTTACACTGACTCATTTCTGCAAAATGCTGCTTCATCAAAACACATAGATGTTACTGGCTTTGACTGATTAAGAGCATTCACAGATGCTGAAATGTTTTTCCTTGGCTTGTATGTGATCAAGCTTGCTGTGTTACTGACTTTCTCTTGTTCTCACCAGTGGCTCTTAACTTCCAAACGCCCGGGGAGCAGATGGACCTGAACCTGGGCCGCTTCATGCCTAATGGTCGCTGTGGATACGTTCTTAAACCGGCTTTTCTGTGTAGCCCCACTTCCGACTTTAACCCAGAGAACACAGGAGGAGGCCCTGGTCACACCCCCACCCAGCTGACAATACGAGTGAGTGGAAACAATACGTACATTAAGGTGGTGACCTATTGAGCCACAGTCATTTTGATTGGTTGTCTCAAATTCATCTTTCATCATTCATAATTAGATTTTTGATATACAGCATTGCCATTTTGAAATTGTTTATATAAATCAGTACTCTTTATACAGGTATGTCTGCATTTTATTTACCTAGTCTTCAGTGTTTCTACATGTTGTCTGTTTCCTATTATTGTTACTACTACGTACATATGAAATTCTTTGAATATCTGTTTAGATGGATCACTCCTCTGCTGCTACTACTACTACTGAAATGTCTTTCTATTTTGCTTAAATTATGACTTTAATATAGAGACATGTATGCTACGAAGATTGTGAGGCCTTATGATTGTTGGGCTGTATAAATGAATTGAACTGAAAATTGTTTCTCCCATTTAAAATGGATATGAAAACTAACCATTTTCACCTTTGATTTTCAGATCATATCTGCGCAGCAACTTCCAAAAATTGACACAGAGAAGGTTAGCGCCATTGTGGACCCACAAGTATGGGTGGAGATTCACGGGGTGTCAATTGATAAATCAAGAAAGAAAACCCAACGCATTGACAACAATGGTAATACTCAGACGTCCTTATTTACTAAATACGATGAAACATTCAAGTTTCATCTATTTTATGGACAGAATATTGTTTTAAGCATGTACCTAATTCTGTTTGTTTATGCAAACATGTTTTTGCTGTGAAATGATGTAATGTAGGTTTTCATTATTGTTTTTATTTTGTTATGATGAAAATTCAGCTCAGACATATTGTTGTGAGAGCCTTTCCTGTCCAAACCCGAGATTGGTTTGTTTGAAAGGTAGATTGTCTGACGATATATTTACAGCTCTTGTGCGCCCTCTACAGGTTTCAACCCACGATGGGACTGCACTCTGAGTTTCCAGCTGCAGGTCCCTGAACTGGCCCTGGTGCGGTTTGTAGTGGAGGACCATGACCACACTGCCAAAAATGACTTTGTGGGGCAATTCACTGTTCCATTCATCAGCCTACGAACAGGTGCTCATAAAGACCCCCTATGCAAATTATAAATCAGTCATTACTGTGGCATGTTGTTTGTAATGTGTGTAATATACTCTTTTTTTTTTTTTCAGGTTATCGACATGTTCATTTATTGAAGGCAGATGGTTCCAGTCTGTCGCCCAGCACACTCTTCATCCATGTCAAAGTCACCCGCAAAGGAGTACCAATCAAAACTGTGTCCGAGCGTATGGCCATTGCGAAAGGCAAGGCATGACGTGCATCTGAACTAGATGGAAAGCTGCATTTTCTGACAACAAAGGGCTTTGAAAAGGGGCTCTGAGTGTGAGAAGAGAGAGGCTGTCAGTGTCCCTGTCCAGACCTCAAGTGGTCCAATTTACACTGAGCAACTGCAAGAGGAAAGATGTCGTTTATCAGAGATTAAGAAGCACTCTAGCTCTTAGCAAATGAATTGCCTCAGGCTGGATAAGGATCCATTATACACTGTGGGAGTATCATGTATTTTTTCAGGACACTGAGGATGATGGTCCACGAAATATGGGACTTGTTACAAAATCAGTTTTAATGTTGTTGACTCTAATTTTAGGTGGCCATCCCAAAATGTGTTGGACTTAAGATTTTTGTAGTTTTGATTTTAGATTTTTTTTTTACACTTAATTGTAAATTTTACACTTAACACCTAATACTTATATAATGAAGATACTTAACAAGAAACAACACTTAATTAACTTAATGAGGGGTCTAGAAACTCGGTCACTGGGACTCCCAGCATGTAATTTAAAAATGTATCATTTTTAACATTTTGGAATCATTATTATAACACTAACTGATATAATGCAGATGTCAAAAAGTTTTTAGTTTGATTGTCACAGGTTGTGCATGAAGGTTATTCAAATGATTAATGTGTCTTACTTGATAATATAGGAACTCTAGGCACTTTTAATTTTATGACGATATACAGTATTTCCACAACTTACGATTGAACTTGAAATATAAACAGTATTAACTTTAAATAACTTTCTTAAAAATGTCAATTGTTGTATTTGCCTCTGTTCTGTTAACAATCTTGCTGTTTTTGTTGCCAAATGTTGTGCTACATAAAACGTATGGTTTAACATGAATTGCAAATAGAAAATACAATACCAATTACTTTGGGCTATTGCAAATCATGTACAACTCATAGAGCTTCCTTGGGATGCAATGTTGTAGTGATGAGAGGTGCTGCATATAGATTACTGTAATTACAGTGCATGTGATCTATATGGATTTCAAAAGCATGTAACAAATGTTGCATTATGCAGTGTTAAATCATATGTTATATGAATGGGAGTTGGTGTTATTTATGCAAGAGAAAATACTGTTTTCATAAAAGCACTAATAATACATTACTGTGTGAGAACCTTTTGTTTATGTTGATAGACAAAGTGTGTGTGTGTGTGTGTGTGTGTGTGTGTGTGTGTGTGTGTGTGTGTGTGTGTGTGTGTGTGTGTGTGTGTGTGTGTGTCAGCGTGTTCCTCAAGTACATTTTGCTGATTTTATTCATTAGTCTCCGTATTAGTCGCCTACTTCATCTTAAGTAAATGATCTCAATACTTCTTTCACCACTAAATATCTTATTTTTTATACCAGAAATCAGTCTAGGTTATACACCAAGCATATCTGCTCCTCGCATGCTTCAGTGTTTTAATTTCCTTTTAGGCTAAATGCAGATCACATGGCTCATATCAAGCTGGTGTGCATGTATGAGTAGAATAATACTTTAAATCCACCAAAATAAAAATGAATGAATGAATGTTGTGAAAAAAGAAGTACATGCTTCTTAGATGTTCTTCTTCTCTTTATTGAAACACACAATACTAACAGTATTTACCAGGGGTTAAGGGGTAAATTATTTTCATTATGAAAAATATTTGTTTTAAGACTGTGGGGTTTGTATAGTGCTAAATAGTTTGCATGTTGTTTTTTCACCACATATTGTGTTTATTAATCAATAAATCATTCATTACATTATTAAAGGTTTTCTTTTTATTAATTTACAATGTTTTTTTGTTAATGTATTTGTTCTTAAGATAATAAAACGTAAACATCCCAAAGGGTAGACCTAGACCTTTGCATGTGTTCATTATAACCTCTTATAAAAAACAGCCACTAGAAGACAACAGTGAAGACGTATCCATCACCGCCCTCAGCCAATAGCATCAAGGGAGCTTTAAAGCCGTCGAGGGCACGCGGTGGCTCCTCACTTCCTGGTCGAAGATGGCGGATGAGAATGAGACAGCACCGATGCCGGAGAAAGAAGATGTAGAGGACCACGGACACTGTAGCGACTGTGAAAATGAAGAGCACCAGTCTGACGATGGGTAAGGAGGCAGGCTCTGCAGCAAAGCGGTGTAAAATATGTCACGTCGCTGAACACTTTATCAAAGCAAGAGCAAACTTAAAAGGCTCGGCGAGCTGTAGGGATAGACAGCCATGGATGGAGGTTGTCCCGTCCATTTGCCTGTATCCTATTGGGTAGAAACACCGTTTGCTTGCCTGTTCTCTAATGTGATTGGCCGAGTGTGCGTTCTATCCCTCATGTGGGCGGGCGTTAGCATCGCTTACAAGGCGTAGTATGGGGGTAGCAAACTCAAAGTACGCCTAAAAGCAAAACATGTAATAAACAGTAAACGATATTTTACTTGTATAACTTACAGAATAGTCCAATCAGTTCTAATAAGTGGTCAGAGCAATGTATTATTCGCACCGACTGATTGTTGGCTGCCTTTTACTGGCGCAATTCATGGCAACCCCAGTTGACATTAGCGGGGTTAGCTTGCATGCTAATATAGCTGTCAAACGTCCTATTGTCTTGTAAGGATCAGGGTGCAGAGAGTGGTATATTCAAAAGTGAAACAAGCTAAACTTGCATGTAACGCTTGTTACTTGGTCGTATAATCCCTCCGTTCTGGGTTAGTTAACTGGGGAGTATGAAGGACTTTAAATTCACCAATTGCATCACATAAAGATTAAACAACCTGAATCAGTGTAGCTCTCTTGTTGAAAACATGCTTGAATTAAAGTAAATGTTTTCGGCATTGGCTTCTGTTAATGTTTACCACGCGGTGTGACACAACTAAAAGGACTGAAGAATTAGCGTGCAAATATTAAGGCGTGTCCTGATTTACGTTAAATGTATTTTCTGCAAATAATAAAACCGTGTTGCTCTTTTGCAGTAGTTCCCAGGCTTGTGACCTCGTCAAAAAAACTACCCGTTATGGCCTTATTGTGAGCAGTTTAACCTCATTCTGAAAGCCTCCTATATTTCACATTAGATCAAAAACAAATGAATGGGAATGAAACACAATTTTGTGTATCAGCATTATTTATTTTCCTACCCAACCTACCGCTTGTTTAAGGGTCAAGTGAGGACCCTATTTATTAATTGAAGAGAAGCTAATGTAAGCTTCACAGTTGCTCTGTTTAAGCAGCGCATGCTGCACTCTCAACACCCACAGAAACAAAGAATTGTTCTGGCTGTTGGCTTGTCTTCTCTGTTCAAATGGAAGCCTGTGGAACAAACTATTGAATGTTTTGTTGTCCATTGTCACAGTCATGCACTGACCTCTTGTACATGCATATGTACACAAGCACATATACCATACACTCTTCTCCCAGAGGTCATGTGATTCACCCTCTGTGCTGGTGTTACAAATACAGGCCAATGCTTGGCCTCTTTCCTCTCTTGGACACTAATGAGATTATCCTCTGTAAGTATGCGGTCTCTCTTAGGGCAGAAGTTGGGATAGCTAGGTGGGGGTGTGTGTCTCCACAGGTTTATGTCACACAGGCTGTGGGAGGGGGTTTGTACTGTCAAAAGCTTTAAATCTTTGGTTTCAACACAAAACCATTGATACAGGTGATGGAGAGGGACCAGGTATTTCTTCCCCTCTTGCTTTTTATATGTTTGACTGTTTTTTTGTTGTTGTAGCTTTTAGATCAGGGTTTGTTCTTGCTGAAACAGGTGATTAACTAATGGGGACTTTGTTTCACTACTGAGATATGATGTTAAGAAGAAGTAGCAGTGAAAATATGTTTCCTGCTTTTGGACTTCATCGTCTAGGATTCATATACATATAGCTTAAAAAAAAGGAGGCGATGCAGCCCTACATGTACGCTTGGGTCACTTAAACGTGACATATTGTGCTAATTATTTTGGTTTATTTTTGTATTTTTGGTTCCTTAAATAACATGATTGGCATGCTTTATTTATAATAATAATTTTAATGTGTTTCAAATACCTGTATTCACAGTCTAGAATGCTATGTCTTTTTAAGCCTCCCTCCTGTAAATCCCTGTCTGCTCTGATTGGCTTGTGAGAAAAAATTGCAAAGGTAGTTCTCAAGGTGGGGTGCGGCATAGTCCAGTGAGCCTGCATGTGAAATATAGGAAGGGTAGACAAAACTGAATGGCTTGTAAAATCCGATGCTTCAGGATTCAGCCCACAATATGAACACTTTGGCAACTGAATGTTCTCCACTTCACCTTTCGTGGTTTAAAAATAAATCATAAATTATGAAAACCCGACTTTTCTCTCAATAATTATATTTATATGTTCTATTTCTATCTTTCAGTGACAGAGGTCTGGGTGACGACACTGGGGCTAAGAAGAAGAAAAGGAAGCAGAAAAAGAAGAAGAAATCTGGTGCCACAGAAGCAGCTCAGGACCCCCTTGCCAAGGCATGAATCTCTAATTTCTATTTCTATGAAATAACATGTATTTAAATAAAAGGGAAACAAAAATTGAAACTTTAGATGACATTACCCAAAGTTTGGAGTTCCTTTTCTTCTGCAAGGACGGTTAAAGCACCCTGAAATTATTATATAGTTTCCTGTTACAGAATGTGCTACTTAGAAGTTTGTAAACTCATAGTTCACAATGCGGCACTCTTGAGTTGCATGCTTTCATCCACATGAGCAAATGCCTTAATTATCTTGGCCCTTGCGTATCGCACCAAATGAAATAGAAATGAATGACTCATTTGTGTGAATTAACTTTAACACTGTTCCATTTCTAAACAGGTGAATTCCTTGCCAGCTGATAAGCTACAGGAGATCCAAAAGGCCATTGAACTGTTCTCCGTAGGCCAAGGTCCTGCCAAAACCATGGAGGAGGCAACTCGGAGGAGTTACCAGTTCTGGGACACGCAGCCTGTGCCCAAGCTAGGTATGATGTCATAGCTGTCAGTTCTGCCCTTGGACTTAAAACCCATACCCACAGTATCATGGGTCACCGGCCTTAATGTCAGAATGTGTTTTGTTTTCATTCAGGAGAGACTGTGACATCACATGGCTCCATTGAACCTGACAAGGACCACATTCGTGAGGAGCCCTACAGCCTCCCACAGGGCTTCAGCTGGGACACCCTCGACCTGGGAGACGCCGGCGTGGTAAGAGAGTGTATTAACACACACTTCACTTACCTTTTTGATTGGTACTGGTTATTATATGGTAAAGGTTTGCTTGCCTTTTTGTATCTTTCAAGTATTTTATTGTTCCAATCAAATCTGTTTTTCTCTACATAACTCTCCTGGGTCTGACGTAATGTCTTCTTTTGTCACTCCAGCTCAAGGAGCTTTACACCCTCCTTAACGAGAATTATGTTGAAGATGATGACAACATGTTCCGATTCGACTACTCCCCCGAGTTCCTGCTCTGGTATTTTTCTTTAAAGTGTTTTTTCTTCTTATTTGCACCTTGCAAGTATGTGTAAAGATTAGGACTTACCAATACGATGCTTTACCTGGTGATACATCCATGATAAATCTATGCATAAGGCACTATATTATTTCTACAAAAGGAATTGTATTAATTCTATTACGGTTATGTGTGTGTAATAATGTCTTCTCTCTTTCTCAGGGCCCTGCGGCCCCCCGGCTGGTTGCCCCAGTGGCATTGTGGGGTCAGGGTTAACTCTAACCAGAAGCTGGTAGGCTTCATCAGTGCCATTCCTGCTTCCATCTGTATCTATGACATGTAAGTGGATTTAATGAAATGCATTAATTGCTACAGGTAATAGTTCTGTTCTGTTTAACTATCTCACTCGCCTCCAAATACATACTCTTAATAACCGGAGTATGAGGTAAACGTGTGCAATCTACTGCACTCCAATCCACCTGTTCTGCCCATTCAACTGTTATAATGCCTATCATTCTCCATTTGTGAAACTGTCTTGGGTGTTATTTGAGTCATATTTTCAGATTTGTGGTTAGTTGTTTTCATTTGTATATTTAGAAGCTTTTGTCATATCCTGTTTTATCTGATTCTAATGTAAAAAATATGTAATTCTATCATATAAATACCCTTTTTTTTAAAAATGCGTTTCCGAAATAATTAATTATTTTTCTTTATCTTTAGAGAAAAGAAAATGGTTGAGATCAACTTCCTCTGTGTCCACAAGAAGCTCCGCTCCAAACGAGTTGCTCCAGTTCTGATAAGAGAAATCACCAGACGGGTCAACCTGCAGGGAATCTTCCAGGCTGTTTACACTGCTGGAGTGGTACTGCCAAAACCTGTGGGCACATGCAGGTGGGCCTGACAGAAAACCCTCATACTCTTCTAATTCTGCTATTGCTGTGTCTGAGTACTTACAAGTCAAATATCTTCTCACAGGTACTGGCATCGCTCTTTGAACCCACGCAAACTAATCGAGGTGAAGTTCTCCCACTTAAGCAGGAACATGACTATGCAGCGCACCATGAAGTTGTACCGTCTGCCGGAGGTTTGTGAACAAACACGCATATTTGGGAAACACAAATACACCACATTGCCTTGCCACACCTTTATTCTTTGTTTCCCTTGTCTTCTGTCCTTCAGGCTCCTAAGACTGCTGGTCTGCGGGTGATGACCAAGAAGGATGTGCCGTTGGTGCATCGCCTTCTCCGTGAGTACCTGAGCCAGTTCAACCTGGTACCTGCCATGAACCAGGAAGAGGTAGAACACTGGCTGCTGCCCAGGGAGAATATTATCGACACCTACCTGGTGGAGGTAAGAAGAAAATTCCAAATATTTTGAACACTTAAATTATTCAGTTTTAAAGGAATAGTTCACCCATGATCCATTGTTACATCGAATCTTGGAAAAAAATGCTGGTTTTGTTGTATTAGGAAGGTTCAAGAAAACCAAAAATTCCTTGAAGAATTCATGCAAATGGGGAAGGATTTAACAACGCGTGCTTTTTCGATAAATCTTTAAACTGGCACCAATGCAGCGTGCAACTCTTTATGCAAAGTGTTGTAAATGGTAAAGTTTTAGGGAAAAAATAATGTCTTTCGGAACTTGTGAGCATATGACTAGATAAACGAGTTGGGTTATACTGCACCAGTTATGTGTGTTTTGCTTTTAACATTTACAAATGGACATTTTGTTTGGGAAGTATTCTTCATGAAAACATCCTCTAGTGTAGTGTTTACACTTAAAAACGTTATTAAAAATATATTTTTCCCTTCACAGAATGATGGCAAAGTAACGGATTTCCTAAGTTTCTACACACTGCCCTCTACCATTATGAACCACCCTGTGCACCGCAGTCTAAAAGCAGCATACTCCTTCTACAACGTGCACACCACCACCCCCATGCTCGACCTGATGTCTGATGCCCTCATCCTGGCCAAATCGGTGTGTTCCTCTTGAACCAATGTGTGTTTTCTGAAATGTTTCTCTATCAACAAACATTTGGGTTTTAATTGCTTCTTATCTCTTTTACAGAAAGGGTTTGACGTCTTCAATGCACTGGATCTAATGGAAAACAAGACTTTCTTGGAGAAGCTTAAGTTCGGCATCGGTGATGGAAATCTACAGTATTATCTGTACAATTGGAAGTGTCCCAGCATGGGCTCAGAAAAGGTAAATGTCCCAGGTCGACTTCATTTTATAGTGGCATATTATAAACCTGGTATCTGAGGGTCTTAAAGTCCGTAAACTCATTTTAATTTGTTTTTCTCAAAGAAAGGCTAAGAAAGAATAGCATTTTTCAATTTAATTTGCTTAATGAAAAGTTTTAATCACTTTGCACTGTTGGGAAATGTTAAACAAGATTGTTGAGGCAGTGGATTTTGTTCGAAGGAGGCTTTTCAGTCCTTTTTCCCCCTAGATTTTCTCTGGGCATCATCAGACCTGTAGCAAGCACTGTCAGTACTGTCAGCTAAAGCCGTTAGGAAGTCCATTATGTCATAATGGGAAAGGGTCTGATTTGGCATAAACCATTCATCTTCTTTCTGCAGCTTAAAAAACCAAACGTATTTAACTGCTCTCCTAATGGTTGTACGTTTTTTCTCTCAGGTTGGGTTGGTACTGCAGTGACATCCCTTTACACCGTACACAAGTGTCACCAACAGGCCAGGAGACAGCACCATCGCACTAACCACCTGACGGATGGACTGATGACTTCCTGCTTCAGGAAAGGAAACCCCACCGCCCATTTTTACTTTTTGACCTTTTGAACTATGACCTGCACTACCGCTGCCAGGCAGGAAGGCTGGGAGAGTTTCATGCTCTTCCTCCTCCCTCGATCACATAGACCTTAAGCCATTGTTACCATCCCAAACAACTGTATTTCATCTGAGAGCTGTCTTGTACCAAACACACAGGAACAGTTTGCACGATGTATGGCATACCTACATTACAGGTAAATAATACCAAACATTACTGCAGATTATGCCCTAACACATGCAGACTAGAACATACTGGTTTTGTTTTATTCCTTAATGTTGAAAGTGCTTTTTGCAATTAAAACAAATCTGTCATTCTTAAGTTTTAGAGATAAAGAAAAATCAAATGATAAAGTATTTTAAAGAGAAAAAGGGTCAAAAGGATGAGGTAATAAATACCAAAAGTGGAAACCCGGTGCTGGCTTCTTTTAAGATTTCTCTTCTCATGCTTGACACGTGTCTTTTTGGATTTTTCATATCAAACCTTTTGTCCTACCAGTCATTATGGAGAAGATGTGTATGCCTTTTGGAGTTTTTATCATCTGTTTGAATAAATTGACCCTCCTCCCCAGCTTACTGCACTAACACAAGGCCTGAAACACAGCTTGATAACGTGGACCACCTCAGTTGAAAGGAGATGAGTTTAACGGCATCCTGAGTGGGGCGGGGTTACACAACACAATTATCAACAGGGATCAGATTTGTAAGGATACTTACAAAGGTCATAAAGAGCTACGGTCAAAATGGAGTTCTTAAGTGTTTTGCAGGACTTTGAGCTCATTATGTAGTTTTCCCACGGGAAGCATACAAAGTCTTATAAATATTAATATAATAAAATACAACAACATACCCACAAGAAAACTGAAAGATGTGGCAACATATTTTAATACACAAAGCACTAACTGTGTGTGTGTCTTGCGTGCATAGGGAAATAATCTTGGTTTGATTTTGTGTCATTGAAGACATAAAGTCACTAATATTATGCTCCTAAGCTTAATTCAGTAAAAGAAAAAACAATATCAATCGACACAAGAAGAAATCTGAGCACTGCAGGTAGCATTTCACCTCAAAACAGTATCTGGAGCTCTACACCAATCATGCAGATGACATCAAATCAAATAAAAAGGTGTGTTTCTCATAAAATACTGTACCACCTGTGACGATTCAGAGTGCATGTTGAAACTGTTCCTGCGAAAGGCAGTGTGGACTTCCAGGACATTGTGTTGAGTGGGTGATGATGATTGCTGGGGAAATGCCCCTCTTTAAAGTGTTTCTTATGTAAAATGTTGGTAGAACTTGGAAACCGATGTAAAAGAATAATGGCTCTCATGTTGTTATGATGCAGAAAAAGAATGTGAAGATGCAGATGATTTCTTTTTTTTGAGCAAAAAAATAAAATCAAGAAATTGCTTAAATTTGCTTTTTGTCAAAGTTCAGTTTACAAGTTTACACATCAAACTGAACTCATGTCAAGTTACATTAAAGTATTGGGGAAAAAAAGACTTACCTCAGGGTCCTTTTTCAAGCTTCAAGTGAATGTCGGGTTACGATTGACTTTAATGCAGACAATATGTTTTCCAATGGAGTGAGGCAAGTGATATTTAGTGCTTTACTTATTTCTACTTTTTATTCAACTGATAACTGTAATTCTTAACTTAATCATACATTTTACAAGGTATTTAACAGGTGTGCCACATGGGGGATTCTTAATCAGATTCAGGATTCAATGGGTTAAAAACCTATATTTGCCACATCAAATAAGTATTGCTGGTTTCCTGTGCTATATTAACAGTATTGCTATTTATACTATTATATAATGCAAAAATGTACCTTTACAGCACTATTTAAATGAAGAATATTCATTTGTTTCTGTAATTCTGTAAGTCCAATGAACTCAACAGATGTAAAAAAAAACGATTAACAAATCAAACACAAAAAACGTGATTTGTAATAAGGAAAAAGGAAAACGTTATTAAATGAATTAATGCAGATAATTCGTAACATTTAAATATGTTTTATTGTGTCATACATAAATAAGAATGATTTTTGTTTATGTTCATTTCTGTTCATAAGTTACTCAGGGGTCAAGTAGCTTTTGTTTCGCATTACGTAACACAGTTGAGGCATGATGGTCGTGTCGCTTTTACTTTAAAACGAGGAGTCGCTCCCACACAGGACCGGGCGTCGATTGGTTGAATCTGCCTGACGTGTCCCAAAGAAAGGCTCTCATTGTCCAGAATCCTTCCGCATGTCCTGTCATTCATCCAGGCGGTATTTACATGCGTGAACGCGGAACTGAACGCCCACTGTACGGAGTGTTGCACAAAGTGGCACGATGTTGCTCAGTGTTGTGATATTGTGTGTGGCTTTAGTCATATTTGTATTAAAATATGTCTTCGGCAGCTCCGGGCCCAACCCCTTTGAGAAGGACACTCGTGAACCGGTGAAAAAGATGGTTCACGACAGGAAAGAGAAAAATAAAGTGCTGAAACAGGGTGAGTAGCCACCACTGCCAAGGTCGTTTTAAAGTATGTTCCTAAAGTTTTTCATTGAAAAAGTTCTCCTATAAAGTAATATGTTTTCTCTGTTTCTGTCCTCAACTCTGCAAGGCAATGTTACTAAAGAATGTTGTTGTGCAGGAATTTACATTTGTGGCCACATGCTCAGTGGGGATCAATAACATGATGCTTTTTACTATAGACTTGACAAAATCAGTTGTCATTCAGTATGTTATACGTTGAATTGAAGTGTCCATTGGAAGTTTTATTTACTTTTCGCTCAAATTAGCATTGGCAACACATTGCTTCTTCCTTTTGAGAGGTTAGCAAATCGACTGCAATGATCCAAGCAACTTTTACACAGATTATCTGCTTCCCAAATCGTAGGTTTTGTTGCACATATTTTTCTGTATGTATTCCTGTACTTTGGATCTATTTGAATTTTAGACGTAAGAAAATTATGATTGGCATTTTTCACTTTTTTGATTAAGCAAATGTACTAATTGAGTCCAAAATATAATTGAAAGACCCGATCCAACAATTAACTGAATTAACTCAAAGCTTTGAGGATTTCACTTTTACCCCAGGCTGCCCAACACTATGATTATTTTGTTATTGATTATTTTACCCAATTAGTCTGAACGCTTCAGATATTTCCTGATGTCCACACAATGTCTTCTAAGTGCTATGCAGCCTACATTCCAAAAACTCAAACGTGTTCAGTTTATCAAGACTTTAAAACAGAACAAAACAGTCAATTATCACATTTTCAAAGCTGTTATAGTCCAGAATTCCTCCGATTTTTTTTGTTTTTATTGTTTGTTATTTCACCTTTTGTGCAACAGGCATGCTGTTGTTTGAATGTTCTGTTTCCTATTCTTAAGGATTTTTGGCCAGTAAAGTACCTGAAAACCTTGATGCCGTCATCATTGGCAGTGGAATTGGTGGGCTTGGGCTTGCAGTGCTGATGGCCAAAGTTGGAAAGAAGGTCCTGGTGCTGGAGCAGCATGATCGATCTGGAGGATGCTGCCACACGTTCACTGAGAAGGGCTTTGAGTTTGATGTTGGTGAGAACAACGGCTCTTCTTTTCATGAATATCTCGCATCATTTTCTGTAAACTTCGGAATATTGCAAGACAAAAAATTGACGTTCAATGTTCTCTGCTCTTCCTCCCTGCAGGAATCCACTACATCGGGGACCTGCTTGAACACAAGCCGTTTCGCTGCATGCTGGACAACATGACTAATGGACAGCTGCAGTGGGAGCCTCTGGACAACCCTTATGATCAGGTCGTGCTGGGACCTCCGGAGAACCGCCGCAGGTATCCCATCTACAGTGGCAGGACACGCTTTGCAGAGGAGCTAAAGAAGTGCTTCCCTGGGGAGGAGAAGGCCATTGATGATTACGTAAAACTGTGCAAGGTAGGTTTGTTTTGCTTTCCAGTTTGTTATTGGGTGGTTTAAAGTAATAGTAAAGAATATTGACGACCTTTAGCTCAAATACATCTGCTTGTTTTGTACTTAAACATTTAGAATCAAATATTCTTTCTGAGATATTCCAGCCCTTTTTCAATGCCTTTTCCCCCAGTGAAATGTGTGACTAAAACTGTACTTTAACACAAAGAGGCTTCATTATCAAGTTTTGCATTTGTGTCATCACTGATTTTTGAAGGGCTCAAGGGTTAGTAAATCAAAGGTCAGAGTAACTCTCTGAGATATTTCAGACTGAGTTGCAACAGTGTTTTGCTTTGACATACCGATGATTCTTTATCTTATCTGTCAATTTAGTGCAACTTTCACTTCTTTTTATGCTTCTCCACCAGCAACGGCTATAGCCTGGATACTGTTTTCGGGTTTGTACTTGTCTGTCCTTGAGGGAATTTCTTTAAATGTGTCACAAATGTACACCTGGATATAAAATAAACTGATTAGGATATGGTGGTCCAAAGTAAAAGTCAATCCTTTACTCCCAAAATGCTTTTTTGGACACTACTCAAGAAACAATTTTCTTTATGACAATTTCATCCACGTCTGATAGGATTAAATGATGAAGTGATGCATTTAGGTCAGACATAAAGGTGCATTCTAACAATTCTCACACAGCAAAATTCACAGTCTGTATAAATACAATTTTCTCAACTTCTTGCTTGGTTGGTTTGATTGTTTTTTTCTTTTTTTTTTAAGGTTAAATGTCTTGCGCTTGTCTTCTAAAATCCCATTCCTTTTGGATATTTAGTTTTTGTCTGAATAACCATTAATACAATCAATTAATCATACAAAAATAGATCAGTATGATCGCAGTTAAATCACGTTAAAGTGTGTGTCAGTCCAGCCCTCATCTGTGTGTCTTGTGTTTTTTATGTTCAGAAAGTTGGGCGGGGCATTTGGCTCCTCGCTATGTTGAAGATCTGCCCCGCCCCCCTTGCAAAGTTCCTGGTCTACACTGGTCTAGCCAAACGTCTGTCCTACTTCTTCAAAATGGCCTCCCGCACCCTGACAGAAGTAGTCAATGAACTGACAGAGAATGAGGATCTGAGGGCCGTCTTCACCTACATCTATGGCACCTACGGTAGGCTAAGCCACAGTCTTGTTGGCTTAATAGAGTTAGTTAGTTAGTATTCTGCTCATTGTCTTTGTTTTTTTCTCTGCTCTGCAGGTAACATGCCAAAAGATACCAGTTTCTCTATGCACAGCCTGCTGGTCACTCACTACCTCAATGGTGCCTGGTACCCAAAAGGGGGAGCCAGTGAAATTGCCTACCACATGATCCCCATTATTGAGAAGGCTGGTGGTGCAGTTCTAGTCCGAGCCCCAGTCAACCGCATCCTGTTCAATGACGCCAATGAGGCTTATGGTGGGTCTGATTTTCCTCAATATTTCATAACAAAATTCCAGCATGCAGCTCTCACTGATCAGAGATCACTGCAATTAATTATATGTTTTTATGGTTTTAGGTGTAAGCGTCATGAAAGGCCAGGATGAAATACATATCCGCGCCCCGATGGTCATCTCTAATGCTGGCATCTTCAACACCTACGAGAAGCTGCTGCCCAAAGAGCTCCAGGCCATGCCAGGTAGGGAATACCTAATAATATGTTCAGTTTCTAATGAACATTTATTTATTAAAAGCGATTCTTTAGTCTAGAAAATACCAAGGTCACAACATCAATATATTTTTTTGGTCTTCCAAATCCAGAATGACTCAATTTACCAATGACCTAAAACGGAGAAGTGCAGCAAATCTTACGAAAGGCTGGCTCAGAGTTTGTACTTTTTCCAAGCTGGATAAGTTGAGCAATAATTTCAGTCTGAGCTGCAGACAGTATGTTTCATTTTCTTTCCTTATTCAAAGACTCACGGCTTGTTTCTAAGTAGTTCTGTGCATTTATGCAAGCCAAGCATAAGGTCATTCATTCTTAAACACTTAACATTTTTATATTTATTTGCAAAGTACGTCGAGATTCTTTTCATTTTGCAACAGATTTCGGACTGACTGTATTCTCTGTATGCTATTGTGGAATTTGGTAATTAGCCAAAAAGCTATTTCATTAAATTCAATTGCTTATGTTATCCAAATTGTGTAATTGGTCATTTAAAATAAACTAGTCCAGCTAGTTTAACATGTAGCAAATTTGAAAATGTATGGTTATTGTTCCTCATTACATTCACATACAGTACATACAGTATATTGTCCTATAACTGTCTCGGCAATGCTCCTGGAGCATATTCCATAAAACTGGACAGCAAAAATCACCTAAAATATATTTTTCTCCCATCAATGCAATGGTGTTTTTCTCCATAAGTATAAATAAGCATTGCCCTGCTTAGAGCACGTTGCTCATACCGACACAGAACTGTATGCAAACAATCTACCCACATATACATAATGTTTTTACATTCCTTATGTTGTTAAAGATGTACTGTATGATGTGCTACTCCTATATATGCTTTAAACCATGCACCTTATCTGTAAATACAACCTGACAGCACCTTTTCTTTCTACAACTTTCATATACTGTAACCCGCATATCTTTATGTACTGTAACCTCACCTGCAGCATATCTACTTCCTGGTTAGATGCAAACTGCATTAATTTGTAATGTCAATTAAGTTCAATCTTATCTGATCCTATCATCCAGCCATCCAACAGCAGCTGAGCATGATGAAGAATGGTGAAGGTGGCCTGAGTATTTTTCTGGGTCTGGAAGGAACTAAGGAGGATCTGGGCCTGAAGGCAGACAACTACTGGATCTTTACCGAGAACAATTTTGATGAACTGTATGTTGACTTCATTTACCTGTTGATTTTCACTTTGAGCTGATGTAAAACACTTTCTGAAAGATACACGAAGATGAACTACACATGGAGATTTAACTCACTGTAAATACTTGTACAGTAATACTAAGCCCTTTCTCTGCTATAAGCTAAAGTCTTAATTTAGAGTTGTAAAGTAAGAACAGAATCTATCTGCGTCAGCTATACTGTATCTGTGTTAATTCACCAGAACTACATGTTTTCTTTTACAGGACGGAGAAATATTTGAATGGAAACAGGGAAGAGTCAGCTAAAAGTGTACCACTTCTGTTCGTTGCGTCTCCATCGGCTAAAGATTCGACCTGGGAGGAAAGATCACCAGGTACAGAGACTGACGTGATGCACCGTTTCGGTTTTTACATTGAAACTATATTAATGCACGAGTCCAAACAATTGTTAGAATAGAATAGAATAAAATAGAATTACTTTATTGATCCCAATTTGTGAAATGTTTACGTTGCAGCAGCATAAAAACAAGGCAATGTAGTTACAATACAATTCAATTAAAAATATACATTTGTGACAAAATGTACAGAAAATATTAACAAAAACAAAATATGAAGCAGGATGTAATATGTACTATAAGTGTGAGAGGTGTGGAATAAATATAGAATGTACAGTATGTAATGGTTTAAGTCCAGTGGTCACAGAGAGGCTATGGAGCAGAGAGTTATCTTTCAGCCAGAGGTGAGTTGTTATACAGAGTTATTGCAGTGGGCAGGAATGTTCTCCTGTACCTGTCCTTGTGACAGCGGAGCTGGAGCATTCTGTTGGAGAAGGCGCTCCGCTGTCTGTCCAGCTGCAGGTGGAGAGGGTGGGGTGGGTTATCCATGAGGGATAACAGTCTGTTCAGAGTCTTCCTCTCCACCACGGCCTCAAAGTTGTTGTATAAAACAGAAGATATCTTGATCAGAACCAACTTGTAGAAACATTATTGTTGTCTCGTATGTTTCTGTGTATTTAGAGGTTGTTTAAAATCAGACAGCTCTATTATGACTTTTTATATCAACGTTTAAAATGTTTAAATGTTTTCTCAACCATCTAATTTCTTTCCTCACATTAGGGAAGTCCACCTTGAGTTTGGTCAGTTTTGCAAAGTACGAGTGGTTTGAGGAGTGGAAGGATGACAAAGTTAACAACAGAGCGCCTGAATACAAAGAGCTGAAACAGATGTTCATTGACTCGATTCTGGAAGTGTTGATGGATATCTTCCCCAAGATAACCAGAGACAAGGTATTTTTTATGAATCTGTCCTTTTCTTTATATTATGGAGATTTATTGCAAACGGTATTCTCTGTAGACTGTCCCTCTTTTTTTGTACAGTATGTACTTCTACAATTTGTTTGCATTATGTATTTTTACTATTCCTTTTTACTAATTATAACTCAACCATTGTCTGAATCTAAGAATTCATATGCCTGTTTTCTTTTCTTTTTATTGGTATAGATTGAGTACATTGATGCTGGCACCCCCATCACAAACACACACTACATCGGAGCCCCAAAAGGTGAAATCTACGGAGCGGATCATGGTATAGCCCGATTCAGCCCTGAACTCAATGCTACAGTGCGACCTCAAACTCCTCTGAAGAACCTCTATCTGACAGGTGAGCCAATCCGTGCAGCAAAGTATCATCAGAGGTCATGTGTAATTCCAGAGAAGACTTAATAGTGTCATCCTAATGAGGTATTTACATTTTGTGTTGCAGGTCAGGATGTGTTTCTGTGTGGCTTTGCCGGTGCTCTCGCAGGAGCTCTCACCTGCGGCTCAGTCATTCTCAACCGTAACCTCCATCTGGATGCTATCTCTTTGGCAAAGCAAATGAAATATAACAAATCCAAAGATGATTAACTTCCTGAACACATTGGGCTGAGTGCAGTTATACTGTAATTATTCAGTAACTGAGCTAATGCCTGACTCACAAAATCAACGTTTGTTTTAAGCGCCCTAGAACAAAGACTTCCAAAACACAATCAAACAAATAAGATATTTTTCATGAATAAAGTGGAAAGATGAATTTTCCACACCAACCCATAAAACCTAGCTGTGCTAACACTTTAGAATATGCATACCTACATTAGTTCATGTTTGAATAGATCCATTTTGATAAATTGTGTATAATGTAAGATTTGCAATGTTCCAACAGCCAACCTGCACTTATCAGAGCGAACAAGACATCAATTGTTTATGCAAACACATTTTTTAAACCAAAGTTTGAAAATCATATGCAGCTTGTTATAATAATGTAATATTTTATTCTAAACTGCCTTTTTAGTTAGCCTTAAACACTGTGCCTTTTTAGGTGTGTTTGTTTGGCAGTTTGTAACATGTTTACAAAGGTTCTGCCCTCTTTAATATTAAAGGGTACTAACTATTCTTTGGTTGTGGTTTGTCGTACTATTGATCAATATTTTGTTCGAGAGGTTAGTTTAATTTCTAAATCCATTATTTATGTTATGCAACCTACTTTTAAGTGGGACAAAGCATGCTCTGTTTGAAAAAAAAGATAATGTATTATATCAATATTATTAACAATTCACGTCACTGCTAATTACAAAGCAATGTAAACTTCCCATTTACTACCAAGCTCGGTCATTGTTGTTGACATTTAAACCTGCCATGCTGTTAGTTGTAGTAATTCTCTGCAAACCACCCTCTTCACAAAGACGACTTTTAAGTTAATTTGTTTTATGTGCACTGAACGTGAACGCAGCAATAGCACCGACCAGAACCTCTGGCTTTGACTACATTGACAGCAGCAGGGAGCACGTGTACAGGAAGTGGGTTTAACAACATGTACATTTTGAGCTATCTGATTAGTTGGCGAATAAAAGGGGTGTGATTTTCTAAGGCTGGCTGCAGATGCGTATCGACATAATCCTGCAAGTGGATTCATGAAGGGTGGTGAGCGGGCTGTTGTCGGAGAAAAGGTAAAAGCACCAGATACTGTACCAACAAGCGAAATTAAAAGCTTGTTTATGTATCTTTACATTGTTTTTAATGGTGGTTTGCGGCTGTTGTGTCTGTGGTCATTTGACCTGCTAGCTAACTTGTAAATCGCACTTTTATTCAGACTAGTTTAGTTAGCTTACTATGACTTCAAAAACATGTGGCAAGCAGCTAAGCTAAATGCAACATATTCAACTTTTCTCATCCTTTTGATAAACATTTATTTATAAAATGTAGGTTCATTTATATTGCATCTGAAAGGCCATGGACGTCCGCACCAAGCGGTTGAGCTACGAGCTCCTTGCAGAGGTAGGAGAAGGCTCCTACGGTAAGGTTTATAAAGCCAGAGAGCTGGGGGAGAAACAGCGCCTCCTGGCGGTGAAGAAATTCAAGACCGAGGGGAACACTTCTGAGATCGGGATCCCTGCCTTCATGATTCGCGAGGTGGCCCTGCTGCGTAAAATGAAGTCCTTCAACCATCCCAACATAGTCATGTGAGCTTATGTTTGGCATGCTCGAATGTAATTACAGTTTTGACAAGCGTGCATTTATTAAGGTGTTTTAATTGTGCTTTACTGTGTAAAAATATTTTTTTCTCCACTACATTTCTGAACCACTTTTTACATTAAAAACATATCATATATTTATAGAATAAATTGTGATTTCTTTTATTCCACCACGTTTTAATTTAAGAAAATAACTCTTTTATTTTCGTTGCAAAAGATACGGCAAGATTAAATAGCAACCCTCATGGTGCATTTACACATTTCAAACCGTAATAATTATAGTAAGCAGTTAAGGATAATGTAATTTAAAAATAATATACAAAAAAATGTTGGCTACAAATTATGTTGCAATCCTTTATTGAAAAAAAAAAAATAATAATAATAATAACACAAGGGCCAACATTTAAATACATGGAATCTAGACCAAATATTATAAGTTATATTCACAAGCATTTGTTATTGTTGCTGCTTCTGTTGTTACATTTGTAATCCCCTGCTAATTTATACATGCAGGCTGTTAGATGCATCCACTGTCCCAGTGGGCACTGGCCTGGTTCTCACTCTGGTGATGGAATACATCGACCAGGACCTTTCCACCTACATCTCCAAGGTTCCTGCTTCTGGACTGAGCCGTGACTGTATTAAGGTGTGAACTCACCACCTGAGTTAGCATTGTATAGACACATGTTCTTAAATTGTACATCACAGGCAGTTCTAGAGAACAGCATCAACAACCTTAGTGAAAACAGAAAAAATGTTTCCCCCATAGGGAAAACCTAAAAATGGCTCAATCTTGTGATAAGCGTAAAAAGTACATAAAATAAACAAAACGGGCTCTTCACTGAAACAGGATTAACATTTTCGAACCGTCGTCGTCTCTACATTTGGGCCGCCTGTAGTGAATAATTCTCTCTTTTGTGTAGCTAAATTGCATTTGAGGCAGGTATACTCCCATGATTTTTGTGGTCAGATACTGTATATCAAAAGCTACTTCCATCCTGCAGGATCAAATTCTGCTGAACACAATCACATACTGTGCACCAACGTAGGCATGATTATTTGTCAAGGATTTATCATAACTGTAAGTTTTCAGCCCGTGCCTCAGGGAAGAAAGCAAGTGGTGGGTTCAGGTGTTCCTTGTTAACGTGCAGAGCTGGAATTCACTGTTTTACCAACAACTGACAAACAGAAATTTGGACACGTCTCTTAAGCCATGCTGCTGTCTGTCTGTACAGGATTTGATGCGGCAGCTGCTTCAAGGATTGGACTTCTTACACACCAACATGGTGCTGCACCGTGACCTGAAACCAGAAAACATCCTGGTCAGCAGCCGCGAAGAACTCAAGATCGCAGACTTTGGACTGGCACGCATCTATACCTATAATATTGCTCTCACTCCAGGTGTAAGTACGGCACCACATGAAGAGGATAGTCCCCTGCTAATTATAACTGCAGAAATCTATCCTAAGCTGTTTTACAGTGTTACTAGTTTTCCTAAATACAGCTCTGCATTCAGTTTGTTCCTTAGGCTGAAGTAGAATATGTTCTTTTGTCACTTCTCCCGGTCCCGGTTATGTCTTCATTGTTTTGCATCCTCTTTTTGCTCAGGTGGTGACGCTGTGGTACAGAGCACCAGAGGTGCTGCTGAACTCTGTTTACATGTCCTCAGTGGACATGTGGAGCGTTGGCTGCATCTTTGCTGAGCTCTTCCTCCTAAAGTAAAGAGTCTTTGTCTGGTATTAGAGAGTGTCATTTGACATGTGAAACATTCTGCACATACAGCAAAATAGAGATAACGTTTTTTTCCTTGAACTCTCCCACAGACCACTGTTTACGGGGTACACCGAGGTACAACAGCTACAAAAAATCTTTGAGTGAGTATTTTTCCTTAATCTCTCATAAAACTACAGTTATATGCCCTTACTATCAAAACAGGCATTTTAACTCAAACCTTACTTTTTAAAACTGATAATTAGTTTTAGCTTTTTTATACAAGGCCAATATTCACTTCAATGTCATAAAGAATTTTAAGAATTTTTGGATTCTTCGTTCATTGTGCAGTAGGGGTGTAACCAGGGGTGTAGTGGGCGTTGGACGCGGGGGTACGCCGTCCACCCACTTCTCCCGACGTGATATATAAAAAAAATATAAATATAAAATAGCTTAGGCTACAACTAAAAAAAAGAATTAAAAAAAATAGCTTACAACTCAAATGTCAATCCGGAGATATTGGCAATGGTGAGAACAACCTACATAGGCTACATAAGACATCCCCAGTATCTGTCCGTGACCTATATTGGCTACGACATGAACATAACATGAACATTCGATAATCGTCATCAACCTGAGACTTAAAACAAGACAACAAAAAAAAACAACGAGAACGTGGATGTGATGTGTAGCCTATTTTGATTTCAGTGTGGTTAGTGTAGTTATTAAAATGTCAAATCGACAGAAAAGTATTGATTTTTATTTTCGGAAAGATGTCAGCAATGAAATTCAGGAGCCAGAGACGTTGACTGAGCCACAAGCCAGCACCACCACCGAAGTTCCCACATCTTCTGCTAATGCTAGCGCGGAGGTGGTGGGGAGCTCCCATATTTCTATGGGGAGCTCCGACAGCTCACCGTTCGCGATCTGGACTGAGGAGATGTGGAAGAGAAAAAAGGAGGCCTATCCCTGGATCGATGCAAAGGACGGGAAACTGGGCTACAAACAAACAATAATCTATATGACACCTGTGTGTATTTCTGCATGTTAAGCTGAATATATGTATGGCTTTTTGGGTGGGAGTGTGTGTGTGTGTGTGTGTGTGTGTGTGTGTGTGTGTGTGTGTGTGTGTGTGTGTGTGTGTGTGTGTGTGTGTGTGTGTGTGTGTGTGTGTGTGTGTTTGGGGGGTGACGTCACAAATAGCGTACCCTCACTTAAAAAATCCCCACTACACCACTGGGTGTAACGGTATTCGTATTCGTCCCTTGTCTCTCGTTTTACGAGTTGGAAAAAAAGTCTGTCACTCAGGGCAGTATCCATTACTTGCACTATAATCAAGGGGGCGGTATTGCGCTTAAAAGCTGTTTGCCAGCCGCCCTTAAACAACAAATGAAGAACAAGAAGAGAACATAACAAAACGAACAAAATACAAGAAGAAAAGTTAGTATGGAGAGTTCAGATAACACACAGGAGCTAGAAGACCCAGCTGCTTCTTGTAAATCAGCTGTGTGGGAACATTTGGGTGTTCAACAAGTATGGAGTGCGAGTGGTGGATCGGACAAGGACGGTGTGTGTCGGCATTGTTCGACAGCTCTGCGGTATGCTAATGGTAACACGTCAAACATGCTGAATCATATCAGAAGGCAAGGCATCACCTAGATTTGCCAATCAAAGATTCTCCAGCATCATGGAAACTGATTTATCCCCCTGCCATTATAAGGAACCACATGTTACACAATTTTATGATGGTCTTCAAGACATTTGTTTTCCATGTAAATAAAATGAACCACAAGAAAAGCTTGAAAATGGCAGACACACTGGTATTAGCAGCATGTGCTCAGTTTTTCAGTTTTATCCATTGTTTTTAGGGTGATTGGTTTGCCCAGCGAGGAGGACTGGCCAATGGACAGCCCCATCCAATACTCAGTCTGCTGGGGGCCAAAAGGCTTCAGCACCAGGCTGTTGCGCAACCTCAGCCCGGACGACAATGACCTGCTATCTGTGAGAAAATCAGTGTTTCTGTTTTCATGACACGTTGCCATGCTTCACATTCCACACCAGCAGTTATAGCCTGAACTCGTAGTGAGAGGATCTATTGTAATGAATGAAAATGTTTTGAACAAATATATGTATAAAATATATAGACAACATAGACATACATTTTGAGTAATGATGATGAGGTGATTAGTAGGTTAATTGGTCATTCTCACAGACATTTTACAGTGTTTGGGGCAATAAACGTATGATATCTATGATGTAGAATGCTGTTTCAAACCATTAATGGTTAAGAAAAATATTTTCTCAATCCTTAAACTCTTCTATCCTACTTTAAAAACAGAAACTCTGACTTTGGTTGGTGTTTCATTACAATTACTTGATACTTTCTAGCAGGAGGTTGGAACACAGAATTAAAGTCAGAGGTTTTCATTAAATCCTTTGGGAACCATAAATGTCTGCATAGTTTCGTATCAATCCGTCCAACAGTTGCTGAGATATTTCAGTCTGCACCGTGTGGAATGACCAGCGATGCTATCCCTAGGCCTTTATTGCTAGCATGTCTAAAAATAGCAAATATTTTGTAATTATAGTTTCACAGATCCAATTTGCATGCTTATTTGTGTTTCATATAAATAGATGTTTGGGTTGTTTTTTCCGTTGCTGGTCGTGTAGAAAATGTACTGGTTATCGTCATTAAGATTAACAGAACAAAAAGTTTTACAATAGCAGCACTGAGACTTTAAACCTTCGGACTGTAAGGTGTGACTTCTCTCTACCTGCAGCAATGTTTGGCATTCAGACCCAGCCGCCGCATCTCAGCTGCCAAAGCTCTGACTCATCCTTTTTTCATGAAACACTGAAGAAAATGTCCACTCCTGCTTCTCGACTGTTGGCTTTAACATCATTTCACCAGCATCATGAAGAATTTTGGTCAGGTTTGAAGAAAAAATGTTATATATTTATAAAAAACTTTATTCCTTACTAGCAGAGCATTTAAAGGATTGCTCCAGGACACTTTGATTTACTTATTATCTGGCCAACCTTCATATGAACAGTAAAGTATTGAAGTTCTTTAAAAATATCACATTTTAATAATGCTTTGTAATTTGACAAAACATAGACCTGCTTTGTTGTTGTTGAGTGTTTTCATAAAAAATTGGTTTTGTTGCAGATGACCAACTACACTACAAACATATAATATGAGCACCCGTTGTTTATAGGTTTATGTGTTTTAAACAAAGCTTTTTTTATTTCCGGGATTGTATATAAAGTCCTTTTTATGTTTGTTATTTATGGTGTTATTTCTGTAATATTACACCTGTATTTATGTTTGTATCTACAGAAGATATTTTTCTACACAAGTTACACTGTTCATTCGAGAAGCATTGCTATAAATAATTGTACCCCAAACTTGTCTCTGCATTTGAATGCAGCACTGTCAATAACTGATACATTCATATATGACTGCTGTGTGACACTCGAATGTTCACTTTTATATTATAGTTAAGAGCCACATTAGCAGGTATAGATGGGTGGATGAACAGAAGACATCTTTTATCTTGCAACTGCAGAATGTGAACAGAAGGGGGCACTGCTGAAATAGTATATAGTAAAAGGGAAAAACAGCAGCGTTATGGATCCTCACATTGCCCACAATCAACATACTTTTGGTATATTTGA
This sequence comes from Eleginops maclovinus, assembly GCF_036324505.1. Taxonomy (NCBI): domain Eukaryota; kingdom Metazoa; phylum Chordata; class Actinopteri; order Perciformes; family Eleginopidae; genus Eleginops; species Eleginops maclovinus. The sequence continues at coordinate 10,166,795 of NC_086364.1, forward strand.
CCCCCCAGTTTATAAAACCTTTATCATCTCTAGATGTATATGGATGTGCAGACAGCTTTGGTTTCACTGTATTTGCTAAGGTTCTTGAAATATTTGCATGTGACATATACAAAGTTGAATGTGGAATATGCAACTTGTGAGCACAAAGTAAAAAAAAAAAACAGTGTTAAGTAGCTCATTACATTTACTCCAGAACGGTACTTACTGTAAGTACAATTTTGTTGGACTTTTACTTGAGTATTTCCATTGCTACTTTGTACTTCTACCCCAATACAACTTAGAGGTAAATCGTGTACTTTTAATCCACTACATTTATTTTGTCCCTTTAGTTACTTTGCAAATTTGGATTCATGATTTGAAATGTAATCAAAACTTAAATAGAAGTTTAGTCACACCTGAAGTAAATTCAGAAGCTACCCTGCAGGATACAAAGTCATCAAAATTACCTCCACCTTTACCATCTTTGATAAACACATTATTGCATCAATAATTCTAATCAAGTCATAACATATATATTATTCTTCAATGGGACAATTAGCATAATCGGTACTTTTGGTACTTTTAAGTATATTTTGATGCCATTTCTTGTGTACTTTTGCTTGAGTAAAATTTGAATGCAGGACTTTTACTTGTAACAGTATTCCTGCCCTTTAGTTTTACATTTCTCAAGTACAAGATCTGAGTAGTTGTTCGACCTCCGGTAAAAACTAGATTCTGACACAGGAACACAAGTTAAGTTGAGAAGGTGCAGGTCTTGGTTGATATTGTTCTTTAGGTGTGCAAATTAACACCTTCGCAGTTAATCAAATTCCTCCAAAAAAACGGACGTGAAGTGAACGTGGGATTTGGGAAGTTATGTTCCTGTAAACCAAAGCACTTAAGAGAGCAGCGTCTCTCGGTTGCCATACTGACGGCTGCTTCCTGGTCATTGGCGGGGTCCTCCCATGGTTTGTCCATCTATTTATAGTCTACCCCTCTTAATACGGAGAACCCTCTACAGCTGCCAGTGTGACTACATTTGGAGCGACAGTTGGGTGGGGAGGGACCGCCGTCTGAAGGGCAGCGGCACCACTCATGCAGCGCAGTGCATGTAAGTACTGAATTCTTCATTTAATGTCTGTAATTACGAATTTACAGCCAAATGTGTAAGTGCCATCTTCGACCAAGTGCTGAAAATGTTATCACATGCCATTCGTTACGATCACTGTACTGTTGTTTGTTCCGTGTGACCTGCTGAAGTTCGGTCACGGGAGTGATGGTGTATCGTCACTGTGTGCCTTGTGTGTTCACAGTTTTATGGGGAATTGTCTAAAAATTATATGAAAGTGGGGACGATTTGTTAGTAATACCGGAACATATTTCACGCGCATTTTACGCACGAGTTAGTGATTAAAGTTCAAGACCATTTATGTATAACTCCGTTTTTAAATAGTTTTCCTTTTTTATGAATACTTTAAGTGCAATGTGAAGGACTGTAAATATCCGTAGTTAAATAATTTAGAGTAGGCTATTTAAAGTCATTCATAATACATTTATCTTTAGTAGCCAAAAACACATTTGAGTGTGTAGGCTACTGTTACTTTGTGTCTGGAAATTACATTGTGATTTTAATAGAATTTGAACTGTTATTCTCTATCCACTTGAAATATAGCAGTTCACTTCAATCAATAGTGGTTATTTGTTGCACTATTTTATCACACATACACTAAAAACTGACACAGAGCAGCTGCTGGTGTGCTACAACCCGCTGAGGCTGAAGTGGATAATGGTGATTGCATTAGGCTGTTCCTACTCTGCCCTGGCACATGCCTTTATTGTTTAGATAAGGCTTAAGGACATTGCATTGCTATGTGTAAACCTATCCAGAAACAAGCATTTCACTGCTACAACACATGACATTTTAAATAGAGAGTCATTTTAAGTGTGAAGGAAGGTCCTTTGAGAATTTGTCCTTGATTTATGGTGCTCCATGGGGGGGTTTGGTGCAGGTAGCCCAGGACAGGTGTAATTGGTCAAGGCTTATTCTTGGATAGCCTTTTAATCAGGTTTACTCTGCTGCTGCGGGACACGGAGGTCCTCTTGTTATGCAACATCTGACATGTCTGCACTTTGAGTTAAACCAGTCTGGTGGCCTGTTAAAATTACCCTGAAAGGTCTGTTATAGGGCTGGAACGGACAATTAAACAAAACGATAATTCATCTGCCAATTATTTTCTTATTTGTCAATAAAATGTCAGAAAATAGTGAAAGATGTTCAACAAAGTTTCTCAAAGTCCAATGTGATGTCTATATATGTCACTTTTGTACAACCTGAATTATTATTTTAATACAAAGTTAAACAGATACAAACTGCCCCTTTGGGTGGCTGAAAACAGCCTTTTCTGCATACAAGTAATTTAAGATCATTACATTATTATAATTGCCAATTATTTTTCTATCAATCGACTAATCAATCAGTCAATTAAATATTTGCAGCTCTACTTTATAATGTTACACTGTTGCTGAAGTTGTGTGAGTTAGAGGAGAGTGGCTCCTGTGTGCTCATCCACCGGCTTTATTTCAGAGCTAGTGTCAACGGGTGTTGTTGGATTAGAAGCCCATGATCCACTGTTGAGCCTCCATGGCATTCTCCCCTCCAATTGACAATCCTCTAGCTTGTCACATGACTTTTGCTCTTTAAACAAGCGTGGCCACTTACTTGGTTTCCACCAGCAAAAGCATAAAGGGGTGTGGCGTCACTGGGATTGGGGAAGTTCATGTCTTTGCTCTCTCTCTGGGTCTGGACAGGGAGGTGAGTTCTCCTGTTCTAGGTTGGCTGACTGTTTGTTTTAAAGCACTTGCACATATGTTTGGAAGGGCTAACGAACACCGATGCACATAACACAAATCTTTGAGCTACATGTCTCATTTTGGAATCACTTAATCTTACAGTTCAGTTCATTAATGCTCTCTGTGGTCCTCATGTTGGACTCTGCTGACAATGTCTGCAAATGTGGCCTTCAGTTTATTCAAAAGGGCATTATATCTATAGAGGTTGGTTGTTTCTGAAAGATGAAAGTCAGTCCTGATGAGTTATTATGCATTCTTCGATCTTATCTCTCTTTAATTCTCTCAAGCAATCTAAGCAAAGACGAAATCATGATAAAATGCACTTGCATCATTTACTTTGTCAACTCTACTGCCACCAGAAGCATTCAGCCCTGCTGCAGATCTATCTGCTGTACTAAGTACCAGGCTCACGTTTTTGTTCTGGCTCCATTGTGCTTCCAGCATCAGGAATGCTGACGTTCACAGTTTTGAAAAGCAAAGAGACACATATGCAAAAACTCAATTATGTTTGTACATATTTGTGAGCCACATAGTCATTCATTTGTGAACATGATGGTAAGCTGCTGCCTTTAAATGCTAATTGTATCATATCATTACTATTTATATGTTGCTTACTGCCTTATGCTTTGTTAGTGTTGTTTATTCACTTCCAGGCAACCATGAAGTAGCCAACAGGGACTTTTTTTGTCCCTTCCCTCTGTGCGTGTTGCCAAACAACATGTCAGAAGTCGATTGAATATGTGTTTAAACACATTTTGATTCGTAGGTAATCATTTTTGACAGATAACGCTTTTTTATTGACACACAACAGACACACAGTCTATGTGGCATGTTTGATAACATTTGAACAGGAAAACTCACTTGTTGGGCTTAAGTTACATCCAGGGTTGTGGAAAAGACCAGCAAGTGTGCAGTGCCATTAAGGCCCAGACCCAGAGTGGAGCTGAGCCACTGAGGTGTTGAGTTTCAGTGCAAGGGGAGATTCCTGCATGGCACTGCAGGCTGGTACAGGTCATCTTACATGGACTCTACAAGAGGAGAGAAGAGGATGCACTTTTACAAAGTTGATGTATAAAGAAGGCTAGGAAGACATCAACAGAACAACAAAGAAAGGGATGTGAATGTGTGGTGTTAGCTTCTGACCTTTTTTTTTTTGTTTGATCTGTGTTTTTGTTTGCTTGTTCCTCATACAGGAGCAATGTCTCACCCACGAAGGAACAACATTGTCTGCAACCTCTGATTGGTGGGCTCTCAGCAAAGAAAGTCAATAGGTCCAATGGAATCAGAAATTTACTGGAGAGAAGTTTGACTCCTCTGTTTTGCTGTAAATTGGAGAAAGAGCAACCCATCTGTTTTTAAGTGCTTTTTGAATAATTTGAGAAGAGAGTCAACTGAATCCTCCTGAGGGACATGGACACCATGGAGAACCTAGTCCTCGAGCCCAGATCGGAGCGGATCGCTCGTTACAAAGCAGAGAGGAGGCGAGAATTGGCTGAGCGCTTCGGCAACCTTGAGGAGCTACCTACCAAGTGGGTCAGGAGGGATGGGAAAGAGGTACACGACCCGGAGACCCACAGCCAGAGAGGGACTTTAGACTTGGATGGCCTCAGTGAAAGAGTTAATGGCAGGACACGCAGCGTTACTAACGGAATAGAGGAGTCCAACCACTTGAAGAGGTGAGTTATTTCTGCATAAAAGGATGATTTGATTGAGTGTGATATCATAGAATTCACCAAGAGCCAATTTAAACCAAATCCTATAGCGATTTCCCTCTGTTAAATAAAAATCAAATATGTGAGGTCTGTTTACTGATAATGGTTAAAGTCTTGTTTCATATGGAAACAACACATTTTCAGTGCATAAGATATCTTTTCAAACATTCCCTTCAGAATCAGGACAAAGCTGTAAAATTCTCTAGGAAATATGATAATCAATAACTTCAAAAAAGTGTTCTGTCATGTAGATGCATCACAGTGCTGGTGTCTGTGCGGATTTGAGAGCTTGATGTGGAGGGGAGCATGTGTGTTGGGCTTAATTTGTCGTGACAGAAATAAATAAACATATCTACTTTCTAACCCTGGGACACCTTGACTTCATTAGAAACTGTAGGTGTTGTACTGAAATAGCACAATGGATAGTTAGTAAGTATTTTGGTAATAGTGTACGGCATCATTTACTGAGGAAAAGGCTAACCTGATCAGTGACAAAAAGTACTTTGTGTAGTTGTACAAGATGAATGTGGGACACTTGATCTAACCTGTGTACATTATGCCAAATATGCAAACGAGTGGACTTCTTTATCTGAAGCTGATCCACTTTGCTTTGTTTCAGTTTCACATCAAAACTTGGATCAAATCAGACTTAATTTAAGACTCAAAAGAATGACACTGTTTATCTGGAATTGTTTTGAATAGTAAAGTTTTTATTTAAAATGTGGCTAGCTAATGGTCATGAAATCATCATACTGGGGGTGAAATTTTGAAGAAGATTGTGAGAGATCAATTACATGCAAATGTATTTCACAAATATTTAATATCAAATTCAACTTTTCTGAAGTTTAAAATGTAATCACAGGGAATATGAGAAAATTGGTCTGTTTCTTACCAGCGACCGTTCAGCAGCTTCAGTTCAGTTCCTTGACTTCACCAGTTGCTCTGCGGCCTTCATTTCTAATTAAAACTGAGAGGTCTAAATATGTGGGTCCCAGCTGAGAGTTAAAGAGCCAGTCTGATTCTTCTTTTGTATTTGATTGGTACCCTTCCAGCCCAACAGTGCATGCTTTTTCTTTGACCTTGCATTATGGAACAGAGACAGGGAACGTCTTTAGTGTCAGAATGCATAACACTGCACCTGTCCTGGTTGGAGCTGCACATTTTAGTTTGTGTTCTCTTGACAGTAAAGGTTTGAGGTTGTATTTTTGTTTTCTGAGAGCATTCCCCACACCTGCATCCTCAATTCCTTCCCCCCCATTCCCGCCCCCTCCAGGCAGGGTTCCCCGGACTCTGCCAGCATGCTGGGCGGGGAGGGGCACCATGTCCCTGTTGGACTCGATGCCCCGCAGCTCCGCACTCGAGTGTCGGTGGGCCAGTTGAGAAGTTCTCTTCTGCAGCAGACTGGGAGCGGAGCGCAGCCCGAGAAAGTGTAGGGTCACCTGCATGTGTGTGATCCAGACTGTCACTGTCAGCCTGAGTACCTCTGTGGCCATATTTACCTCTGCCTCAACATCTTCTTCCCTTCCCTCCTCCTGCCCTATCTGTGTGGATACCAGTTGCCCTAATTCTGGGCGGTCCACGTCCTCTCTGGATCTGGCTGTAAAGCCTGGCTCTGAGGGGGGGCGGCGACGCACTCGGCGTTACCTCCCCAGCGGGTCAGGTGGGGGTCGCAAGACCAGCGAGCGCTTCAGGACACAGCCGATCACAGCCAATGAGATGGAGGAGAGCAGCGGGTAGGGGCTGTGTGCTGTGGTGCAACATTTGGCACCTGGTTTGGTTTTCACAAAGAAGATTTTTTGCAGTGTTTTGCTGACATCATTAAACATTGTGTTCTACCATTTGTCAGTGAAATGTATGACATCTGGGAACTTTGAATAATATTCAGACAATTGCTGATGATTTGTGTTTTATATTTGCTTCTAAATAATAAAAATGCAAATGCAGTTAGTTCAAGGTGTGACAGGTGCAGCACCTTTGAATAAATGTCCACGGCTGGTGTGGTTTGCATGTGTTTGTCCTCATTCATGACCTCCACAGTGTTGCTTTACCGAGCATGCAAATATGAAACAGTTTCTAGCTTGTTTGAAGCTGCATACTGAAGCACAAAGACTTGTGTTGTAAGCCTATAGCGAGTTCTGAAATGAAACACATGCACAGGAGCTGGAGTTTTTAAGTCCACATCACTTTCCTGTTTGTTTTTCACCTGTTGACTTCATGTTTTCTCACTCTTCTAGGGGGTTGGATGCAGAGGAAGAGGAGAACAGCAAAGGTGAAGCTGTGTTCCCGCCTGGCTTTAATCATACAGTCTGCTATTGTCTTTAGAGACAAACGGCTTTTGTCTGCTAAACTGGTACACTGGGAGCAATGTGATACAGAGAGGGAGAAGGTCACAGTCTCACAACACTGGTCACCACTGACAACACAGTGAAGTAAACATAAGGATGGAAGGAGGAAAAATATAAGGGGCAATAAAAGAAACATAAAGACCAGAAATACATATGATTCTCTTCACAAGCTTCTAACAAAACAAACATTTAGAGTGTGCATCCAACTTGCACAGTTGCTTCCAAAAACGTATTTAACAGCTCATGAAATAATTCAGGTCATATTTTTAGGCTCGCAATATTTAAACTCCTCTTTGATGACAGATCGCCCAAAATATATATTTTAACACTGGAGCAATGCTATCACAGTCCCTCTTTTATCCACCCCATAAAATATTACAAGCAAGTTTTACAAAGATTGACCTTCTGAGGATTTACAGCATGTCTGCAGAATCAAGCAGGCAATGTAAATCTAGCTTTACATGCTGCTGGAATTTATTTCAGGCCATACGCCTTCTGCCTTACACATTGCAGTGTACTAGATCCCCAAATTCAACAAAAATGAGGGATTTATCAAGTCTCAGCGTTTCCTGTTATAATACCTTATAGCTCTATATTATTAAGGCTAAAGTGTACACAACATTTAAATGAAATGGAGATAAAATCTGTTAAGAATATCTTTTTGAAGTATCTGTGAAGTGAAGTAAAACCTTTTGCAAACTTATAAAAAAAAAACTTTATCTAATATTTGCTTTTTTTCCAGTTAAATATTGGATAATTTTTGCTCCAGTGGTTTTGTATTATCCGTTCTTGTGTGTAACCTTGATATGAGGTTCGGCTAGTCACTGTTGCTTTTTCGTTAAGTGTAGTAATATAGTAAAAATGTGTTTCTAGAGTAGTATAGTAATCTGCAAAGTCTTTGGTAAAATACCTCAAATTTAATAATCTATTTAACTAATTTCCACCTTTAAGAATTGTCACTTGTATATGACAATATGATTCAGACAGCATTGACCTTTAAGGTTTCATTTTGGTGCCTTTTGGATCACCAGTGCTGCTGATTGCTGCTTGTCTGAAATGTGAGATGAATGGCAACTGACTACTGATTTATATCTCTTTATTCTCCCAGCTGATGTAAAAACAGATGACAGAGCCAAAATGAGTGTGGCAGCCAAGATGTCTTTGTTTAAAGTGAGTAAATATATGTCTTTACCCTGAGACAGGATACTGTTTGCTGCTCAATACCTGCTTAATTTCTTTTATGTTATGTGCTGTCTGTCCTATTGCAACGATCTGTCCATGGCTATTCACTGCTCTTCAATCTAAGGTGCAAGGCGAGCATTCAGCTGAATATTTTATGGCTTTCTGAAAGTCATGACAGTTAAGCATAGACAAACTTGTCTAACCTGAATGGCTTACAGTGTGTAACCATCTACTGAAATTCATTTATTGCACTATCCTATACTAGGTTAAAACTGTATCTCAGTTAAAAAGTTGGGGGGAATGTATTGAACAGCTAAAGGGAAGGCTCCACTTAACATCATCAGCTGCTCACCTTACAGTCTGAGCCAGGTTGAGCCAGCGCTGAGCAGGCGGAACACAACCTGAACATGCTGATAGATATGAGTGGTGAAACAGGTGCAGTCTGATGCTACAGTTTGTGAAAAGAGACTGTGTATGTTTAATTTATAGTGTAATGAACACAACGTGTTTGTCTCTACACAGAAGAGGATGCACCTTGTGGATTTTCCTTCCAACAGTTGCATTCTCCATTTCTAGAATGAACCCTTCTTCAAAATTGTAGGCTTCAGGTGAAAACGTGTCAGACACTGTATTACTATTAGCAACCATGGCAGCGGTGTGTATAATTAGCCTGCTAGCCTGTGGAGGCAGACCAGAGGTAACTGAAGCAGGCAGCAGAGCTCTGGTTACACTGTGACCAGTTGAGCTGGCATTCTATCCATGTAGCCAACACGCTCCACCTTTCAGTGAGCTGCTTTATTCACCAGCTATCTGACCCCCTCCCTCCATCTGTCCACACAAATAGAACAGGAGACATCAGCAGGGGAGAGTTTTCACTGACATTTTTGTGCTCTTGATTATTATTTATTTAGCAGGTGGAGGCTGTGGATTGAAGATGCTTTTTGGCCTATAAGTTGGGCTCCACCTGTGGGAGAGGACCACATGTGATGGTCAGATGTTGTGTGCTGATATTCACATATTTCCTCCTCCTCCTCTGTAGGAGCTGGAGAAGTCTGCTGCCCCCGAGGCCTCTGCCTTCCTGAAGCCTCGCTCAGGAAGTGTCTCTCATGAGCGCAGGACGCGTCGTGGCAACGACCATCGCTTTCTTACTCAGCCAATCACCTGTGAAGAAATCGTGGCAATCAGGTTGGAAAGCATTGTGGTCGGATAGAGACTTAGGTTCTAGGAATAAAAATACCATACAGAGGCATATTGCTTGGTCATTTGGTCACCTCTTTTATGCAACTCAACTCAACTTTATTTTCAGTACTTATCATACAATGATGCAGCCCAAAGCAAAGTGCTACACAGAGAAACTTCAGAGATATCAACTTTAGATATATGTCCAATTGTTTCTATTAGCCAAGCAATTTGGAAATGACCATGTGTTAAAAATCTACACCAAGATAAAAAAAATGACAGGAACATAAACTGTAAAGTACTTAGGAGGACAAATTAGAGGAACACTGTTTCTAGAAGTTTTTATTTTAAAAGATCATGTGGCATCAAGGTTGAGAATCAGTCCAGAGAGCAGGTTAAATAAGGTCCCAAATATATTTTTTCAATTGTTAAAAAGGCTCCAGCTGTTTCAGGACAGAGTAGGTAGCATTGATTTAAACCCATGTTCATGTTTATAAAGGAACAATTTCACCAAGTACAACAGTGTGGCCCTCTGATGTATTTTTGATAGAATTTGGACAATGAATATTTACGGCACATACTGTATGTAATGATATATCAGTCATTGGCTATTCAAGCAATACTTGTTAACAAGATCAAATCACTCTTGGTTTTAGTCTTCATGTTAACTCGGGTTTCCCCGCAGTGCCCCCAAACCAGCACCACCAGTGGAGTCCCTGCCTGCGCAGGCTGACGCAGTGGAGGATGCTGATGAGAGCTGCAAGCTGAGCTTGAGTGAGAAACTAGCGCTCTTCAACAAACTATCCCTCCCAACAAAGCAGGAGGGCGGCCCTGCTGACGGGCCCCCAGAGAGACGGAGGCAGAAGGGGGCCAGGTACCGCACACAGCCCATCACTGTGGAGGAGGTCAGCTTGGTGAGTACACCAAAATAACAAAAAAGACAGACTGAAAACTGAACAAAAGAAGAAAAAGAAAGAATGTGCTTTTAAAGACAGTGGCGACTTTTAAGCTTCAAAATCTTTAAAGAAAGAGAAAAAAGTCTGAAACGTGTCTTTATCATCTTATATTTTTATGCACATGAGCACACAAACCATTACAGGTAGTCCTACTAAATGTCTTGCCCTGATGAAAGTTTTCTACTGTGTATTTAAATACAATAAACATTTCGAACAATTGTCTATACCTGTGTCTCACCCTTATGTGTTTTCTCTATTCAGCTCCAGAAAGGCCCAATTCAGCTTCCTGCCTTCTCTTTGTCTGCTCATCTGTCCGACAGACAGCAGGACTCGTCTGTCAATCTAAAACCCAGCGAGCTACGCCTTTCCCAACCAAGACCTGACTCCGGTCCTGTTTCTGAAGAGGGCCTGCAGCATCATGACTCTGAGCCCGTCCTGAGAGGAATCCTGAAGAAGAGCTGCTCTGGAGGCTCAGAGTGGAGCAGGGCGACCTGCCATGAACAGAATGGTGGAGGTTGTGAAGATGCAGGAACACAAGGGAGGATGGAGAGCACAGATCGGCAGGAAATGTCTGCAGCACCAAGGAGAGAGAGACGCAAGGCTTCAGGTGTGGAGGGAGGCTCGCTGCCTGCCGCTCCCTGGAGGCAGAGGGCTCGGACCAGAAGGGAAACCATTGCCTGTACACCAATAAGAGCCTTACCAGAGCAGGACGCTGCGCAAGGGGACAGGCCCCAAGAGACAAAGCTGCAGGAGCAGCTGCTCCCCTCTTTGGATCACCGCTCAGATACTACTGGTAGAGTTCAGTGAGTATCGGAATGTGTTAAAACATGCCTCTTTAAAAGAAAATATTTAATTTAGCAATTTATCTGGTTATGTCCAAATGCCTTGCATGGATTTTTCAAAAATGAAGCTTACATTTATAAGAATGTTCCTAATAAATGGCTGCACATTGCACATCCTACTTTACACCAACTTAATACTGGGAAACTATTTCTGTGTTAACATTTTGGCAGAGAAACAAATATGTTACTGTTCAAACCTGTTCTGTTGTTACATCTAAATATAAGGACAGCTTACTTTTTCATTTGCATCTCAATATCTTAAGTGGCAGCTGAAGCCAGAAACAAATTCTCAATCATTTCTGTCTCTTTTAACTTTACTCTTCACTAAATAACATCATAATATTTTAAGTGAAGACTTTGGCTTTGTATTAGTGTTACAAGTAATGAATTAATTTAAACTCAATTTAAGAGAAGGTAGGCAGGTACAGACTTTCTTTTTGTAATGTGGTCAAACTAATAAACTACTGTCATATCAAATGGAAAAAAATGGAACGTTTAGTCTGTGCAAGTGTAATTTGGGAAAACTATGGAATTACTGTTGTTTGACCGCTGACATTGTTATTGCATTGAACAAGTTTGTCGTCCCCTGTTCTATGTTTTATATTCTGTATATCTGATGTGCTCAAAAGGCAGCAGAATGATGAAGAGTGTGTGAGCAGGATGAATGAGGAAACCACAGCCATGGGACATGTTGAGGTCACACTGGCAGATGGCAACAGTAACCTGCAGGAGTCCACCAACACCAGCAGAAGAAAGGTAAGAAACAAACATTCTTCACATTGTAAGTGTATAGGTCTGCGATGTGTTCAGTATGTAGAATGAGACTCACAATGGACAAAAGCACAGCTGCAGAATCAACAGCTGCTGCGCCTGCTGTCTGTTAATGGGAAACTCTTCGCCCCTCAATAATCTCTACAGAGCCAGTGGGTTTCAGACTACTGTCAGCAGTGGGAGAAAGTTTAATTTCACTTTTCAAAATCCCATTTTTGGGGATGCTGTTAAAAATCTCAATATGTTTATTAACATTGCTTTCAAACAGTGACAGTAATACCAGCAGCAGCGAGGGATCCAGGCTGTATTGTGTGTTCATTTACTGTATTTTTGTGGATAAATTGTATTATTCATTCTGTTCCATTTCTGTACTCTTTTAGCTACACTTTAATTAGTTTTCTGTTATTTTATTTTACCCCTCTGATTCTCCCATACTGCCCTCTGCAGGAAGAGACAGAACATCTTCATGTGGACACTGTCACATCTCCGTGCTGGGTAACTCTTCCACTTGCTTTGAGATGCTTATATCCTCTAAATCTCCTTTTATGAAGATTATATTCATTACTAATTTGACCATAGCTTTAGCCAGACCATCTCTCTTCTAATTCCTCTTCTCTCCCAGGGTCCCGTCTTTGCCTCTGTCTATTCTAGCAGTACCCCCCAATATATCATGTGTTTCAATCAGGTAATTGTTTGAGCCGCTGCATGGCAGATCATTTGTCTCCTTTTTTGGGTTTGCAGTGTTTTGAATGCAGTGAAACGTTTTGTCCTCGCACAGTTTCACGTGGCTCTGATTTTGACAGATGATGTGTGAAGTTTCACTCATGCTAATGAGATAACTCTGTTACCTATGGAGTGTTTTTATAGTTAAAAATTATCTTTTTTCTGAAGTGTAACATCACGGCTCTCACCATGCAGTGTCTGTCACACTTGTGGGATACCCTTATTTTTTATTTAATCAAAACAGTTATACAACCTGCAACAATATTGTGCCAAATGAGAAACTGAGCTTTGTTAAATATTATCAATAAGTCATGTTTTTCATCAGGTTCTGCTGCTCAAATAGAATTTTCCAACATAAGTAGTCTCTCCTGCTATGGTACTGATATGATTCTTTGTCGTCCTTTTTCTGACAATGCTCATGCATGCCTCCAAAGGGTCTCCCACCACTCTCCTACAATGAAAACTAACCTGTTACCTGCATTCTCTATTTAATTCATCCTCAGACAAATTTGTCTTTTGAGGCACAAGAAGTCTCCTCTCCTACCAAGAATCCGATTCAGCCTCAGTGGAGACCGAAGGTGACTTCAACGTTTCTTTAAATCTTTAAACTTTTTTTTTATATACTAAGCTCGACTGAATAACATCTGTTTCTCATGATGTACAGGTTAATGCAGTTGAGGATGAGAAGGGCGAAGACGAGGAAATGAATACAGAGCAGGAAAGGAAAGAGCAAAATGCTGGATGTTTGGCCCAAAGAGGTGAGTTTATGGAGTTTCTTTGCTCTGGTTTACTTTTTAACTGTGAATCTTCCTCAGGAGGATTGTATATCTGACTCCTACTTTCTGTGCATACTACCTGTTTTGATCTCCAGAATCAGTGAGAAATTAAACCTTCATTACAAAAGACCCTCATCTGAAGCACCAACACGCACATAAGAAGTTAAAGCTGCATTAGATATGAATATAAACTTTGTTTTGAAACCTTTCCTGTTTTTCTTTAAATTGTTTGTTCTATTTGCTCAACAGAAATCTCCCCAAAGTCTTTAAAAGAGTTTGAAGGTAAGATCACGTAAAGGCTTTTCAATATATGTTCATAACGTCATTAAAAGCATCTTAAGTTAAGTTTATTTAATGTCCCGTGCACCAGCAGATCCACAGAGCTCGTCACTCTCAGTGTCTCCACATAAGGTGAGGGAGGAGACGCCAGTGGATGAATCAAACACTGATAGAGATTCTTACAGAGATCAGTCAGCTCCCTCGGCCTGCGCCCCCCAACCCTGTCGAGACATTGCTGCTGCAGAGAGTGAGCAGGACCTGGGTGTCCTCTGCCAGACCAACACACCCATGTGAGCTGGTTTTACTGCAGATTGTAAGATTATTGGCCTTTCTTATCGCTGTAATTTGAAAATCTGAAATATTCCGGGATGTGGTAGAAGGAGCCATCTGATTGTAGGTATTAGATTTTTCAATAAATATAATCTATAACAGGGTTGTCCAAACTTTTTCCACTGAGGGCCACATATAGAAAAACATATGAAGGGCTGGGCCACTCAGTAGAGGTGAGGTATATTATTCGTAAGTTAATTGATAAGTTATCAAAATCAATCAAATGCAGGTATCAGAAATCAAAGGTTTACATTGGGTTTAATTTATTTTGTTAAGAGTGTTGGCAGCTCATTCCCTTAAAACACAAGCCTCAGATTGCTTATAATAAGGGGAAATATGAAGGGTACATTTCACATGTGTTTTACAAATAAGTTATAAGGCTTTTTTTATCAACCAAGATTTGTTTTTCTAGCTTAAATTATTTGAAAAGTTGGCTTATTACTCATGAATACTACTGTGTAATATATGTTTACATATGTATTTAATAAGTACAATATAAGGAAAGCACAAGTTTCATGTTTGAGCCATATTCCATAAAACATTTTTAATTAGCTGAGGGCCGATTCAAAATGGACAATGGGCCGCATTTGGCCCCCGGGCCGTAGTTTGGACACCCCTGATCTATACTATGCTATGGTATACAAATTAGATTGATTTAATTAAAAATGGTCCTATAATTTAACTTGCCTGCTGCAGTGGCCTTAATGTAATAAAATGATTTTGAAAGATCCCATATGTTATGCTATTATATAAACCAATTAAAGGAAAAAATAGACATTGTGATAATGATGGCATGTGAATCAAATTTCAATCAGGTTTTGGGTTTTCTAAAACACCTAATTGTTTATGTTTATACAGTGAGACATGTATATGTTTTTTTATTCAGTGTTCCTTATTTAAATTCACCTCAGTTTTTCTATTTCAAACAATAAACTTATCATAACGATTGGTTTATTTAATATAGATGCGGTTTATGTGCAGAATCCATCTTGCCATGATTTCAACTTCTCTATGTTGTGTGAACATTGGAACAGACCCAAACTTGTCATAATTTCTTTGTTAAAGATATATTGAAAAGTGTAGCTATCACATTAGGAAGATTATTTCACAGTTTTAATGTCACATCAATAACTAATAAATATAATAACTTAGCTCTTATATTTGTGTGTGCGGTGCAGGCTGACATCAGCAGTAGCGGAGCACAGGCGGTCAGTGCGTCCGTCCCGTCGTACGCAGGGCTCCAGAAACCCTTTAAGGGCCCTGGCTGCTCGGGAGGACATCCGGCAGGACTACATGGGGGAGAGATTCAACTCAGCGGCTGAGGAGAGCATCCAACCAGAGAACAGTGAGTGGGGATATTTACTCTTTCTTTTTTCTTTTGATATTTTCCTTCCTATTCAGCTTACATTTGTGTTTTCCCACCCGTAGAGTCCAAGAACTCGTCCGTCACAGAATCCCATCTTTCCAGATCAGAAGACGTCCTCTTTTCCACAGACACAACCATGTCTTCTCCTCCCTTCAGCAGCCTCATGCTCATTCACATCAAAGGTCAGAAAAGATGTATCTGTACGCATGAGTGTCCTCACGATGAAGTGTTTGTTTTCAACTTTTTATACTAACTTTGGCCTGTGGCGACAGGTAGGCGGCAGGTCCAGGTGCGTCTGGTGGAGCCCTCAGCGCACTCACTGAACAGTGGAGACTGCTTCCTTCTGGTCGCCCTGCAGCACTGCATCCTGTGGAGCGGAGAGTTTGCCAATGAACACGAGAAAGCCAAGGTACCACCGAACACAGTAACATACCTTTTTGAGCTAGAGAAACACAAATGTATGTGTGATCAAAATGTAAATGGTAATTCTAGGATAAATAATTGATACCTTATATTATATAATCATATAACACCCACAGGAGCATTTTGTGCAGCGAATGTGTTTTGCACAGCACACACATGCAGTAAAATCAATTAACAACGTTCCTAGTGGCATTATTGGTGCTGTGAGATTTTTACTGCTCTTATGTTACAACCGCGTGATATGCATGTTTACATTACCTTCAGTTACTTTCTGATCATTTCGCCATGTCGGGGGTTGGATGTGGAATGAAAATAAAAAGGTTAAAACATTTTGCAGAACATGAGCCACAAGTGAATTTGAAATGAAAATCACATTCTTCACTTTCCTGCTGTCATCACATACTGTATTTTGAGAGCTGTGACCAACCATTGTGAAACTACAGTTTCATATCAAAATGTTTGACTCTCTAGATACGACGATGGCACCATTTATTGTGAACATTTGCACTGGCAATATTATTAAAATGTGTCCAGCATCTGAAAGGGCACTTTAGTTCATGTAGCACCTGTTGCAAAACCTATTCATATGTATCAGAAAGACCATTTTTAGAGTACTCTTAAACTAGTATTACTATTAACTAGTTCCATATGCCTGTTTTGTATAATAAAATGACCTTTTTCATTTCAGGCCTCTGAGCTGGCATCATCCATCCAGAGTCAGAGGGATCTTGGCTGTCAGGCTTCCCAGGTGGTCCACCTGGAGGAGGGGATAAACTGTGACAGCATTTTGGCTGCAGACTTTTGGAGCCTTCTGGGAGGACGGTCACAATACAGAGGTTAGAGGCCAATATGTCCCTAGTTGGTTTAATGACTTTTCGGTTTATCATTAATTCTCTTTGGACATTTAACATTAAGCTTATCAACTTTTTGAAAGACGACAAAATTGGATAATTGGAAAAATATGATTTCAACATCAGTTTGTGGAAAAGGAAGTCAGGTAAAAATACTTATAAGATACTATGAAAATAATCCACAATCAAAGTACAGAAATAACAGCAGCAAAATGTACTTGTATGAAAAAATACTTTTTAGAATATTATATCTGATGCATGTATGTAAGCAGCTTATAAGGATTTTCAAGGTAGAACTTCTTCTAATAATATACTCTAGTGTAGTTTAATTAAATGTATAACAGTAACAGACAATTGTGGTTGAGTAAAAAGTACAATGTTGCTCTCTGAAATGCTTTCGAGTAGAATAATTAAATTGCAGAAAAAAGATTGTTTAATAACTACAGTACATGAGTAAATGTTCGTGCCACCACTGATCTGTGTAGCTGTGTGCTGAGCATTCTGTATGTTTTTCTGTTTGCGTAGGAGCCAGTGCAGAGGAGGAGGATGAGCTCTATGAGCTCGGGGTGGTGGAGTCCAACTGTGTGTACCGGCTGGTGGAGAACAGGCTGGTGCCTCATGAACTGTCCTGGGCCTCCATCCCCAGTGTTTCCCTGCTGGGTTCCACTGAGGTCTGAATTCTCTACATATGTTTTCCAATGCGTGTTTGTTCTTATTTTTCAGTCAGTTTCATCATCTGATCATGTGTCAGATTAAATGTATGCATATTCTGTCATTTCTCCAGGCACTAGTGTTTGATTTCGGCAGTGAGGTGTACCTGTGGCATGGACAGGATGTTTCCCTCAGTAAAAGGAACGTTGCTTTCCAGCTGAGTCAGCAGGTGTGGGTCGGTCCTTATGACTACAGGAACTGTCGAGTGAACCCGCTGGATCCCACGCAGTGTAACCCCAACACACCGCTGTAAGTTCACATCGCAGGCGGCAAAGCTTTCAGACCATAGTTTACAAAGAAAAATCATCATATCAATGTTGGGAAACATTACAGAAACAGAAGAGTAAAGCTGTAAGTACTACCTACTTTGAACATTGCTGTGCACTCACACAAGTGAGGATGTAATTCCACACTGGGCACAGTATGCATAAGACATTAAGTTGCATGCAGTAGTCCAGTAATTTGTGTCCACATGATATGCTGCTTTATGTGTACACTTCACACTGACAGGCTGCAGCTGGCAGACAAGTAGCAGGAAACCCTTTGAACACGCAATTCCAAACAAATAGGCTTTAATGCTGCTGTAATAGCCTTTTCTTTTTTGTGAAGATTTTTGGTAAACAGTTGAAGGCATGCTAATGTCTAAAACATCATTATACAATTTAAAAGTGGTCTTTTTTGATATGCACAACAATTAAAGAAAGCAATCACAAAAAAGTCTCCTCCCGAAACTGCTAATTAAATATATATAAAAAATAAATTTCCGAAGTAAAAATTCTAATTGAGAGGGAAACTGCAAAGCCCAAGAATTCACCTCAAAGTGCAAAAAATATCATTGTAATGTTACAAGTTAATATTTTGGTATATCAGCATAAGAACATTATTGCAAAGCAGTCATTAATTAGGATTGGATTTAGTGTCAAACCAATTTATTTGTAATGACTCTAATGACTGTCCTCAGGAGGGGAGAGGGGCGTCCCAGCTGGGCGTTGTTCGGTTGTGTCTCAGAGCACAGCGAGACGGCTCTGTTCAGGGAGAAGTTCCTGAACTGGACAGGCGGGAGTGGAGGCCTGGAAGAAGCTGCTGCTGTGAGCCACAACACACAGGTTTGTCTCACAGAATGAGTGTCCACACATGCAATCATTTAAGATTATCAGAAATCAAATTTTTCTCGAATAATTCAAACTTTACTTCTGATTTTAATTGTTATTTTCTTCAATTCCATATGTTCAACTTTCAAGACTCTGGGTTTCGTTGTTACGAATTCCTAATTATTTAATCTTTGCTATACCTTATTACTAGGGATTAGGAAGTGATTATCTTTTTTCCAAAGTAATGTAATTGTTGATTTTATTTACACTGTCAACTTCCATCTGTCCACAGCCTGTCCCAGTTGAGTCTTCCCAGTTAATGTCCCCATCCTCAGACGTCTTAAGTGCCTGTGACGCCAAGGCCTTGGTGTCGGGTCAGTTACTAGAAGGGGATGGCTTGGTCCATAACGTGTTGGCTGGGGTTGACGTCCAGAGGGGGCACGGGGTCATCATGCTGGAGGAAGGACGTCAGATGGAGCTGAAAACACTTTCTGTGGACACATGGCACGTCCAGGAGTTTGATGACAGCGAAGTTCCAGTGGAAAGCAGCGGACAGCTTCATGAAGGAGATTCCTATGTCATCCGCTGGACGTACAGCACCAACACTGTCGGTCAGAGACCTTTATCGCACCATTATTTACATTCACGCTCCTTACTGTGTCTTATACTGTGGTTTAGTCAGTGTCAGACAAAAATATCAACTATAAAAATGCCTCAAATAGAAATGTTAATATGTTATTCTCTGCTGTAGATAAGATGAACAGCACTGATGAGTGCAGTAGAGGTCCCGAACAAAAAGAAAACACCGCATTCTTCCTGTGGCGGGGCCGTCACTCCAGTGTCAGCGGACACGACACCGCTGCTTTCCTGTCCATTGGGATGAACAACCAGGAGGAGTCACAGGTGACGCCTTCAGAATATCATTTGCATGTAATTAAAACCACACCCTGAAGTGATAACTCTGTGAGAACAATAACTGAAGTAGCATATTGACTCAAACCTTTGGCCCTTTGGTGTGAGGGTTTACGGGAAATGTAATTGATTGCTGTTTTTAGTAGATACGATGCAGTACAAAGGTTTACATGCAAAATACACACTGTCTGTATGCAACAGTTTCACAGATTCAAATGTGGACTTTTTCTTGTGATGTTTCTGAAGGTGGTGGTTCCTCAGGGAAAGGAACCTCCCTGCTTCCTGCAGCTTTTCCAGGGAGGCCTGTCCATTTACAAGGGCAAGCGAGAGGAGGCCTCCACTAATGCAGGTACTGTACAGTAAGGGCCTGTATCTGTTCTCCTGGTTTTGGTACGCACATTTTGAATGCAGTATTAATGCCGGAGAAAACCAGAAGAGAAAAAAATAAACAGATAAACAAAGCTGCCGACAGAGGTGAAATAAGTGTAAGAAGCAGTCTACTGCCTTAGATGATGCGACGCTATGAAGGACAAGTTTGATGCCCACAGATAGGAGTGGAATCCTGTGGGACTCTGGTGCATCTTTGGACAGCACGCAATGTCATGTGATTTTAAAACACATATTTTATTTTATTTTATTTTGTAACAGAGTGGCGTCTTTTCTGTGTGCGCGGAGAGCTACCTGAGGAAGGCTCTCTGTTGGAAGTGGATTGCTGCTGTGCGGGTCTGAGGTCCAGGGGCTCTGTTGTCCTGCTCAACAGCCAGCAGGGGCTGCTGTATCTCTGGACGGGCTGTAAAGCTCACAGCGGCTCCAGAGAGGTCAGCAAGAGGGCAGTGGAGCATCTCACTCAAACGTGAGTCAAGTCAGTGGGTCGGCTTTCCCAGGATTCAGTGATGTTTTTAACATAGCACGCTGAAATCACTTTCAAGCCTTTGAATTATATGTTGTTTTAGGTGTCCACCAGAGCTGGGTCTCAGTAAAAGCAGCCCTGTGAAGGTGCAGGTAGTGGAGGAAGGTTCAGAGCCGACAGAGTTCTGGACAGCACTGGGACACATGGACAGGAAGGCGTATGACTGCATGCTGCAAGGTAGAAAACAACTCACCGTCTCTTCATCCAAGACCTTCTCTAAACTTCTAAATCACACTTAAAACATTTTTTTATTCAGATCCCGGAAAATATAACTTCACACCTCGCCTCTTCCACCTGAGTGCCTCCTCTGGGAGTTTCCAGGCTGTAGAGCTGCAGAGTCCATCTCGGCTGCCAGGGGTTGTGATGCCATCGCCCTTTGTCCAGGAGAGTCTGTACTCTGTACCACAGCCAGGTGAGAGCACACACACACACACACACACACACACACACACACACACACACACACACACACACACACACACACACACACACACACACACACACACACACACACACACACACACACACACATGCATGCACAATACAAAAAGATATGTTGAAAAACAACCACATCCCTTTTGAGTCAACTATTTACTTTATCACCCATTTATTCTGGTCTGTTCTTATCAATTCCTAATAGTTTTTGGCAGTACCCTTTTTTTCTTGCTGCCAAAATCCCAACATCAAAGGTTAACTTAATTTGAGTATCAACCTAATCTATTTCCTAAAGAGCGCCTCTGTGGTCACAAGGTAGAATAAAAAGAACTTGGTATAAATTGTCGGAAACATGTTGGTAAAGCTTGCACTCACATTCCATACACATGGAAAACATATGTAAATTATACTTGTCATGCATTTACTACTTTTCTCCAATTAGAACCATTATTTTCAGCATGTGACTCCTAGAGGGGCTCCAGAAATTCACTTTATTGCCTCATATATATCAACTGTCTTTCGTGCCTGTCCGTCAGCCTTGTTCTTGCTGGACAACCGCCTGGAGGTGTACCTGTGGCAGAGGGGTCAGCCTGAGCAGACAGAGAGCTCGGCCTCAGACTGGAGCTGCTGGCACGACGAGAGGAGGTGTGCCATGCAGACGGCGCTGCAGTACTGCAAAGGTACCAGAAGTCTTTTTATAATGAATTAGTGGCTGATTAGTTGATATATTTATATTTTTCAATGTTTTTTCTTTGTATTCCAGAGATGAACTCAAGACGCCCACCGCAGGCTTACCTCATTTTTGAGGGTTTAGAACCTCTTACCTTCACTAATGTGTTTCCCCGCTGGGAAAGGAGCCTGGGACCCCATCCACAGGTAAAAACCCCATGCACTTATATCTAGACTTCACTGTTTCCTATGTAGTGTATATATTCAAAGTGTAATATTTAACATTTCTACATTAAAATGTTTAATGTCTAGACCTGTCTTCTATATATTGTTGAGCTGTGGACTTACGTTATCCAAGATCTCATAAATTAACCTTTTATCCCATTTAAAGACACTTTTTTATGACACAGTTTTTAGATATCCGTAATTTTTTACTATTCATTTTTGTTGAATATAGAATTGAATTCAGTGGATGACTAGATCTTGAAATATTAGATCAACAAGCTGAGAAAATGTAAACTGCAGCCCCTACATCCTGTGTCCACCATTGAAACCATAATTTTTACTGTGACTCTGCCTTATTTAGGACCTCTTCTACCAGTTTTAATCACCAACTTTATTCTCTGTCTCTTTCCATGAATGTCTGTGTTAGGGTGATGCGGGGCCGGTAAAGCTGACCTTGGTGCAGGACGCCCTGGCCCAGCTTATGAAGACCCAGTACCCTCTGGAGGAGCTGCTGCAGAGCCCCCTTCCTGAAGGAGTGGACCCCCAGCGCCTAGAAGTCTACCTGTCTGATCAGGACTTCCAGGTAAACTGATGGAGCAATATGCAATGATGTCTCTTAACCAGTAGGCTGCAGTATTCTCCATACGTTTCACGAATACAAAAAGAAGCTCCTGTGTTTATTGTCTGATAATAAATCCTTTTGAAGTTTTGTTTAAACTTTAAAATGTTTATTTTATTTTATAAACTGATTTCCTAAGCAAACAAATCCCTACAATTATGTTTCAGACTATTTTGGAAATGAAGAGAGAAGAATACGCCTCCCTCCCAGACTGGAAGCAAATTGATCTGAAGAAAAGCAAAGGGCTGCTTAGCTAGACAGCGAAAACAAATGGAGGCTGACTGATGCTCCTGCAGCAGGGACTTCCTCCTCCACCGAGAAGAGAAGATGGCAGGGGGGTATTAGCACCGCGTTGCTGCACAAAGGATTTCTCACAACGTTATGAAAAGAGAAAAGAAATTTACTTTTATTTATGTCAAACTAGGATGAGTGTGTGGACTTTTTATCAGACATTAACTTCTCCGTAGCTTTTGTTCAGAGCAAAAAACCAAACACATTTTCCTATTAAAGTAAACTTTATCTGTACAAATCATTGAAAGATATAAAGAAAAATGTATGAGTGTATGGAAGAAGAACATCAGTAACAAACTGTGGAATAAGGAGAAGAAAACAAAGGAATGCATATAAAAAAATGCTAATAAACAATGTAAACAAGAAAAAAAGGAATAAAAGGCTAACTACTTTTAAAAAGGTTTCCTCCTCGATTGAGATCTTTCCATCAAAATATCTCTGCATACTTGGAGCTATAGGTTTGCTTAATTTCAGTTAAAAGATTTTCAGCTGCTGCTTCTCTTCCTGATTGTCACTACACTCTTTAAAAATGTGTGTTCGACTCCTATTATATGTACCCTACTGTGGTAGGAGCTACTGATGTGTTCATTGTCTGCCTGCCTTGTGTGTACAATAGTTTGTGCCATGTTTATTGTAGCTTAAGCCCATGTGTTCATTGTTGCTGTGGGTAATGCCTTATTAGGACTCCTTTGGGATTCAGTATTAGCTATGCATGGGGGAGCAGGTAGACATGCTCCAATAACATCCCTCTGGCCCAAAACAACACGCTAATTCTGCTCCACCTCAATCAACACACTGTTCACGGCTCCCCTCCTAACACGACAACCTATAAAGACATGCTGCATCATCATTGTGTGTGAAAGCTCAATATTTCGGATAACGGTAACACTGAGCTGATGGTGATTAAAAATGTTTTGCTCTACTTTGGAAATTGTGTAATATCCTATTTCTTGGATGAATGTAGATATAATCTTTAGCTTAGCTTCTTATAAAAAAAAACCCCACCTTTTTGTTGTCAAAATTAAAGAACAAGTGTTTCTTGGCTCACTGTTGTCTACAAGCATTTACAACTTAGCTGCTCTGTGAGGCTAAGCTCAATGCTAACATCAGCATGCTAACATACAAAATCATACTGATGTATAGCGGTTATGTTAAGCATCTTAGTTGTGTATTAGTGTGTTTACACATCATAATTACAAAGTACAAGCTGATGGTAATCTCATTACTTTTTCAGGTATTTGATAACAAATACTGGAAGTATATAAAATCTGCTTTCCTACTGAAAATAATCTTTATTCATTATTGGGGTTACATGGTTGCTGTTCCAAATTGCGTAGCTATCCAAGTTGATTGGATCCTTAAAACCATAAATGTTGACCTGATGGTGGCGCTATAGAAAAGGTCCGGGGATCAACAAAGTCATTAGGATTCATCCTCTGGGAACCATGATTGTCTGTCCACATTTTTATCCTAATCCAAGGGGTAGATGTTGTGATATATTTCAAAGTGCACCAAAGTGGTGGTTCTTCATCCATCACAGCCTCAATTAATCCTAATACAATGCAACAATGGGACAAATTGGCATTTCTCGGGTGCAATAAAAACTTCTGTGTTGCTGATGTGGCTAAAGCTAATGCTGTTGTGCGATTACAACCCACAAACTGGTGATTTCTGAGTTAGGTAAGATGATCTGAGGTAAGGTTGTTCTTCCAATGGTCTACTGAGTAGGAGCCCCTTTGGGTTCACTGGCTAACTGGATGTTATTTTCCTCAGAATGGATTAGCTGACTAAGCCTTCATGTGACTGTGCAGTGCTGACAAGATTGGATTTAGGCCCACCGCTGGGTGATGGCGCACTCGAGAAAGACATTTACAAAGGCCTTTTACTTGCAGGCAGTTTAAACAGACCAACTCTACAGAAGGGATACATACAGGAAAATACCTGGATCCTAAATCTTTGCAGCCAATATGTAACTAGAGTGAAGGCAAAAATCTAATGCAGTTTTTGGTGAAGATATGTTAAGAAACAATTTCCAAGGTGCTTTTTCTAAATGTGAAAATGAGGGCTTCCTGCATCCATATGCGCAACCTTATTCATTTGGGTTTGATGATGAGTTTGTGAAGCGTGCCTTTCCAACTCTACCAGGTGGAGTATGTGCCTGTTCAATATCAAGTGAGTACACTAGAGAATTGACATATTTTCATGCACTTCATGTCTGTGTCCGTTTCTGTGTTAAGATGTTTAGATGGCATGTTCTCTTTGTGCGTCAGGTCCAAGTATGGCTCGATCTGGTTCAGAGGCCAGGGCCGCCTCACGCAACACCACCATGTGATCTTCAGCTGCGTTGAGCGACTGGTCGATCCAGTCCATACTGCCGGACATGTGACAGGCATTGCGGGTGACCAGCACCAGGTGGCTGACTGAGAGGAGAAGAGCAGTGGCCCTGAGGAGGAGGAGGAAAAGGACAAATGGGTTTGATTTGACTTTACGTTATTTTGATGCTGGATGAGATGCACTGATTCCCCAAATCCTTTTTAAGATGAAGGAAAACTTGCTTACAATGGGTCTGTTGGGCTAAGCCGGATTGCATAACTTTAAATTTGATTTAAGGCAAAAAAATATTGGATTTAGAAGGTCTTTCACACAGCATCCATTTGCAGTGACAGTTCATAATAGCTGTCCCTATCGCTGCATAAATCAAAGGTTATTTCATTATGGAAACATCAAGTCGTGGTCTTCTCCAGCTCTTATAGATCAATTCCTGTCACAGGCCTTTGTATAAGGTTATCAGCGTCAAACAAAGAAGCTGCTTTTATGGATGGGACAACAAATGTGATCACAATACCTGGCATCCAGGAGGATTGGATCCAGAGGCGGGTACATGGACCTGACCACGTCATCCACCCTGTGAGGAGAGGCGACAGTGAGGATGTGAGGAGCAGGTTAGCTGGAGTCAGTACTGTGTTTATAGCAGAGGTGGATGTAATACATGGGACATTTATTGGAATAAAAGTATAGTCACAAAACATGTTAAAAAGTCCTTAATTTTAACGTATTATCATCAAAAAACACTAAGTATCAAAAGTTACTCATTTTGTTGTAGAATTTGTCATTTAAATATAATGTATATTACGGTACTGAATCACAACTATTGAAACATTAAACTGTTATACGGATAGTTTGTGAATTTACCAAAGGAACAATAATGTGTTATCTTACTAATTAAATACTCATTTAATTGTTGATAAGATTTTGAATAAATAATTAGTCATTTCAAAGTAACCATGAAGTGAAGTTATTAAATATCATACTATTTGACCCTTAATGTGAAACACACAAGTAAAGTACAAGTACCTTTAAAGTTGTATTTAAGTACATGTGGGATAAATAAAGTATTTCTGATTTTCTGAAATGCAGTTAATTAATTGTGAATGCACGTTACCTCGGGCTGATGCGTTTGGCCACAGTGATGATGTCACTCAAGCTTGCCGGTGCCTTGACTTTTGCCCCTGAACCCATTGTCATGGCAACCAGCTTTTCAGTCAAAGTGTGGCAAATCTGTATATGAAATGATGTGTTAGGTTAAGTAAATAAATAATAAAGACTAAAACTAAACTAAAGCGGGAAGTCAAGACTTGAGTTACCTTTAGGATTGAGATACAATGAGAGACCAATCCACTGTGGGAGAAACATTCACAGAGTTAGGTCGAATGAAATACTCAGTGTTCCACAAAATAATTTGTCACAAATATAAATCCTACATGCTAAATATTATCGAAGTAAAAAGAGTAACCCAAAGTAGGGTTGCAACTAACAACCTATTTGCTTATCAATTATCCTGCTGATTATTTTAGAAATGGATCGATTGGTCCATAAAATGTTTTTAAAAAGTGGATCCCAATCCTAGGAGATAGGAGAAAAAATCAAAACACATTATAAACATATATAATTCCAAACCTGTGGATCAATAAAGTCTTATGTTTAGCCATAATAACATTACATACTTTATTGGTTTTGTATCCTATAATTCATTTTAATGCACAAAGTAATTAAAGCCATGCAAAAAATGTATTGAAATGCAAAGTAAAATATTTCCCTCTGAAATAGAAATGATCTGACAATGTAAATACCCAAAGTACTTCAAAACTGTACTTTTTGCAGTATTTGAGCAAATGTACTGAGTTAGCTGCAGCATTTGGAGATGTAACCTAAATATCTACAGCTTTAAACTTATATCATGCCACAATGGCACCAGTAAGACGTACGAGGCGTCCTCTATCCAGTCCTCGTTCTCCAGGATGGCCTCAATGTGCGGGTTGGTGATGACCACATCATCCAGCTCCAGCTCTGACTGCTCGCTCTGGGTCTCCATGGCTCCAATCAGATCCACTGTGGGTCTGTAAAATAGAACAGGGAAAGCAGAGGAGGCACGGCTGGATTACCAACCAGAAAGTCACAGTTCAATTACCTTTACATTTGCTGTGGTTAATTGATTAACAGCTAGTTTATTTAGATGGAAATTGCAACAGGAAATCAGATTGTAGTGTCTAACTCGTTATCTCATAGCATAAAGGGGCTCTGTGTCTTTCAGAAAACAATAAAGGTTTACATATACACTTTTTAAACAATAGGTGTATAAGATTTTTGATTAAACATATACTAATCAAGGTGTAAAGGGTATCAATTATGAAAAAGCAGTGGAAAAAAGGCAATGAGATATGAAATGTTGGTATAAATTAGTCCAACTGAGGTTGAAAGGTACATAAATGGAGTGCCCCTTTGGCTTAAAGGATTTAAAAAGCCAACCATGAAGTAGAAAGTCCCTGTTTGAGGTCTTTGTTGCATTTCTCTCCGTCTTTTCGTGGCATTTCTCAACTATTGCTAATTAATAAATGCCCATAACACTCAAAAAGTAGTGCTAAAAAGTGTGAAGCCAACCCTAATCGTTCAGTACAAACAGTATGTAGGCTGACAGTGGTTATATTTCATTCTTCAAACTACAATTTAAGACTCTAAAATCTGATAAAAGTTAACACTCTTTTCTAGGTACATTTTCGAGGCTTTGTATTGATTCACTGACTTGGTGTCGAAGGGGTGCAGCAGGTCGTGAGGGTGGCAGTAGCGATGTCTGCACACCACCACAAGGGCTACGAAGGAGGCCAGGAAAATGGTGGCCAACACCCCGATTGCCACGATCACCACTGTCTCCATGGCGACTCCAGCTCCCACAGCAGCTGCAGGCAGCAATTGTTTGAGAGGAAGAGAGTCCAATCAGGGTCGGCTGATTGTCCGAGCTTGATTATGGATGGCCGCTCATCTGTCGAGGAGAGAACAATTGCTGGTTTCAAAGTGATTGGGTGACATCAAACTGGAGAAGAGGAATATCATCCCTGTACTTGAGGGTAATTCTGCTAGAATTTTTCCTGATTTTCACTTCTGTTAAAACACAATTCCCCTCTGAGCCAATGGAAAGAAGAATACAATCAGCACTGTTTCTAAATGTGGCACACCTACCACACAGCTGATCTTTATCTGAGTACATAACAGCTGAAGTGCACTTGCTCTTTGTTTGCACATCACACGGCGTAATGAGAACACAGTGTTTGCTATACAGACACTTTCTTTGCGAAACCAGGGCAATGACAACTCGCAACACATATTATATTATTGTATTGAACTTTAACAAGCAACCAAAAAGTTAAAAAGTTTGAAAACTGTGTGAAGATTTCCTGTTTCCTCTCACTTTGATTAACAGCTCCAACAATACACACACACACACACACACACACACACACACACACACACACACACACACACACACACACACACACACACACACACACACACACACACACACACAGCTAAACCGCCAGTCTATACCTAAACAAAGAACTTATGCTCTCATAACCTTTGACCTCTTACCATCTGATGTTTTGAGTCCTGGCTGAAGTATCTTGGATTATGTGCAGTTTGATTCAGGTGACATGTTCCCACATTTACCCTTTCTGTGAGAGTTTAAAGTATACCTGCCCTCTGCTCGGTTTTGTCACTCATTAACCGGCCCTGCCCCACCTCGATCATCCTGAGAAGATGGGAGGAAACTCTCTGCAAGAAAGCCGTCATGGCTCACGTTTCTCAAGGTACAGGAAAGTATAATTGTAATTATGCCTGCCGTTATAAACATTTTTTGTATTCTGTTACATGAGTGCAGGGCAGCTGAACTTTCCACATTACAACATTGAAAACCTGCCCGGGTGATTATGTGAGATTCTGCCATGGAATGCTGTAATTCTTTAATCTGATTAATTTGTGTTACACTCTCCGTATCGTACAGAGCTTTCTCCTGACTCACTCCTGGCCCAAAGCTTTTCTGACTCCCTTTTCTTTTCACAGGCTGGAGTGTAAGAAAACCTTGGAATTTCACTGCTTAAATAAAACAGATACAAAAGTTTCATTGATATATTTTAGGAAACAACAGGGTTTCACCCGAGGATTTTCACTGCAGATTGATTGTATTTAGTTGTGGAAAACAACTGAGTGAACTTAGTTAGGTACAACTTTATGGTACTTTTAGCCCAATTTAAATGGTCTGCTATTTTATTCTTCTATTTACAACATTTCAGAAGGAAATAGTATACTCCACCAGATGTATCTGATAGCTATAGTTACAATAAAGGGTCAGGTTTTACATTAAACACATCCCTTTAGGGTCTGCTTTCATGACCCATTGCACCAGATACAATTCAATAACAGTAAATAGAGTATTAAAAATAGATTCTTTAAATAACTCTTGTCCATTGTATATCTGAGTACAATACTTTTGATTGTATACCTTTACTGTTGCAACTAAGGTAAAGGGTCTTAATAGTGGTCAGACTGTTGCAAGTATGACAATAGCTTCTGAAAGAGGATAAATCACAAACAATCCTGAAAAATGAAATAAAGAAAGTGTAATAAGTCTATTGGTGCAATGGTTTGTTTGCTGAGTATTTAGCACACACAAAGGTTTATTAACGTGAGCCTACATTCATAAAGCCCTATTCTTATCAGTGCAAATTGGCGGAGAACAACAGAACAGGCACTCGGAGAAAAAAAATGGGTCAAATAAAGTTCATTATTCCCCCTCAATTGTTTGTTTAATAGAAACACTCGCGTTCGCTCACAGTAAAAGCACATATAACTGTAAAGTTTTACTCTGTACTTCATGAATCCAGGCCGTTTCTACACTTAAACATCACAACCATAGCGCACATCACTTTTTACTTAAAGTCTACTGAAAATACCCTAAAGTTACATTTACAACACGTTACACACACGCTGATAATGCAAAGAAAAAATCGATCACTCACCTAAACATTTTTGTTCTTTAAGTTGAATTCCTTTTAGGAGACAAAATACTTTCCTTTGCGCCACTAGGCGCGCGGAGACGGCACCGACATCTCCCTATCTGGGGCGTGAGCGCGCCCGGTTGACTGATGATCAGACCAAACCTCCCAGTGCGCGCCTCTCCATATGCTGGAGTTGTGTGGTTGAAGCACGCTTCCGCTGCTATCTTTGTTAATGTTGCTAGTAAAGTTACAGTGTGGTGAATATGATCAACGGATGGATACAGTTTACGCTAGGTGGCGTACGCTAACCGCTATAATGCTTGTTTTTCATCATATGTTGGAGAAGGTAAAGCTGTATCTGTCAGCTCTTAATGTTTCTATGGTGTAGGCCTACTGAAGTTACACGTCGATGAGTTGGCAAAGTTTGAGCTAAAGTAGCAAACGCATGCCAATGCTAAATGTGCCATGTGTAAGTAACTGCTACTAGTAGAGAGAAATAGTTATTCCTTTCTTAAACATAAGTAAAAGCGGCAATACTGCACTGTAAAAATACTCTTTACGTGCATTTAAGAGCTCACTGAAGGAACAATGAAAAGCCTACATGTTGGGCAAAGATATACTATTGTATTTATCTTTGGATTGAAACATTATTACCGATGCTTTAAAACTTAAGCAACATTGTAATGTGATAGGTAAAGGTGGAGCACCTTTTTAACTAACTTATATTTTGTTGGATCTCCACTATCATGTTTTATAAATTGATCAAATTGAACTTTTTACGTCTACAGTTCCATTTCAACATGGCAAACTAGCCTACATCTGATAATGATATTAGGATATAAAGCTCAAGAACAAATCCTAATGGACATCAAGTTCAGATTTTTTGACAACAATATCCCTCTAAGTAACAACGAAAAAAAAAAAAAAAGATAATGAAATATGCGAATGTAGTTTGTTTTGCATTCAAGTGTGTTTCAATGTCCCATTAGCCTGGTGTTAATGTGTCCTTATATTTTGCAGAGCTTTGAGCATGAGTCCACAGATGGATGAGGTGCTGCAGGAAAGAATAAATCGTAAAAAGGTATGACCCTTGCATACACCGTGCCTTTTCTCAAACACTAATTTCCTACATCCTGGTTTCCCTGTGTTTGCCACTCTGCTGGGGCAGATCCTCACCAGCCACAGAGATAATTATCCCCTCTTCAACTGAGCATAAAAGATGGGTACCTGAGCGCAGAGCCTGCAAAAGCTGCTTAATGTTTGAGCAGTCCTGCCAATCACAGGGATGCATCATTAGGTGTGTATGTGCAGCATTCTAGTGCAGGAGCACGTTTTTGAAGTTTGACTCGGCACAAGAATGGATCCCAGTCTAAAAAAATATACATGTATTTTTAAACAACGCCAGCTTGGATTGAGAACAGAGGTTTAGATTCTCAAAGTTTCACTGAAAAATCTTTTCATCTCGAAATCATGATGCCATTATAAATATTTCTGCTTTTGCTGCTCACAGAAAAATTCAACCTTACATGAGGGTAGTCGGGTATCTTTCATATATAACTGCAGTGCTCTAACATCTGAAGTATATTTAAAAGGTAACTTTACAGAGTCTCCTCCACTAGTCTCGGCTCACCTTTGTTGCTTTGCAATGCAACTGGGCAAGACAGGTGAGTGCTATCCAGTAGGAGTATCTAGCAGAGCAGGGATAATCAGCTGGTAATAGTCATTTCCTCCTGAGAGCGATCCTGCCACGCTGTAATTGAACTATTAGCTGTCTTTGATGCTGCTGAGTTGGCTGTCTGGAGTCTAGGCGCCGACAAGGAATGTATTTATTTTTAGTAAACTGAGTTCACAAAGAAACACTTTATTCGTGGTAGAATGTATTTTTTTTCTTTGTGGCCTTAAACAGCCAGCACACAGGTCAATAAAAGACACAAAGGATGTTTTCACTATGAAATCCTGTAAGGGAATGATGCTATTGACACTTTTGGCAGGAGCAATTGTTGGATCAGGAACTGTTTGAATTTGCTAATAGTTATTATATAAGAATGCAGGGAAATGCAGAGGGTACAAGAAACAATAGATGTTAACCCCCAAAATTAAGTATACAAAGTATATAAACAGCTAAGAACCAAAGTAATAATACAAATGCTAAGGGTTGTTGCATCTCCTCAGGATTATTGTATTGTTCTAAGACATATTAAACAACATCACACACTAATGTAATGAATAATATAAACAACAGAATTCTGTTTCTATTTTATGACTTCTGGCTTTGTTATTCAAATCTGTGATTTCCTTCACTTTTTTTCTGATGTTTTACAATAAAAATATTACATAAGAAATTATTTTGCAGATAGATTTCATGTGTATGTGATAATATATTTATGTAATTTGTGCACAATAAAAAAACAAAAAAAAAGTAATCACAACATAGTCCTTCCACTGAGGGGCAGTGATATGTAAGTTACCGAGTTTGGGAAACATGAGTCATAAATGAGGAAGAAGCCAGTGGTCCTATGGCGAGTAAACAGGTGGAATTCTTTTCATCAAGCAGATGCAGGTTAACAGGAGCAGCCTTTAGTATGTTGGCAGGTTTACCCACCAGCCATAATTGGAGCCAATGGATTGTATAGTAACAGAAATCTCCACCTGTTGTCTCCTCCAGAGCCTGTGAGAGACAAACTGGTGTGCCAGCTGCTGAGAGCTGCTGTCGACAAGATGCACCAAATGATGCATGGTTTCCCTACAACTCTTTATTTCACTCCCCGTTATCCCGGGCATGCTTCTCACAGCATGGCTAGATTCACGACAGGCTGAGTTAGTGCATGTATGTGCAGCTTTGCTTTGCTCTTAATATAGATTGCTTGAGTAAAGATCACAAGTTCGGCCGTGTGCCTTTTGACTGATGGATGTGGAGGGAGGAAGCGGCTTGGTTTACCGTCCCTGCGGCCTTTCATGACATCTGTGGCCCTGTGCAACTCCGAAGGCGGCAGGGGAGTTTACACATTAAGTGTGTGTATGTGTGAAGGGGGGATCTTTCTTTTACAGATGGCTGAGGATGGCCTTTGAGGAGCGGTGTATCTAGATCAGCACTCTGATGATTTATCTATTTCTTGCTTTCTCTTAATCAGAAACAGTGGGAAACATTCTTCTCTGTCACTGCTAGACGACAGGCTTTGTGTTTGATGCCTGTTGTTGACAGAGTGGCAGGCTGCACAAATGTGTTTTTTCTTAGACTGCTTGGCAGGTGTGGTCGTTTAAGCGGAAAATCAATTAACTTTAACAATTTCTTGCTATCTTATTTCACATTATTTTGATGACTAAGGATCCTATTTAATTCAACGCCTTCATAAACAGCTATATATTAAAGTGATGGTTCCAGCCTTCAGATGTTATCAAGTGTTTTCTATTTTGTTCACCTCGCCTGAGTTCACCCTCTCTCTCATATTCTCTTTATTCTTTACGTATTAAAACACGAGACAGAAAAATGAGAATATGTTTGTTTGAAAATAAAAATGTAGAAATGGTGGTCATCTCTTCCAAACAATATATTGGGAAATGTTTATCGGCCAGTCTGCAGAGAGAATTGTTGTTTAAGCCCATACTTAAGGTTCAAGGTAGAATAATAATGTGCTGTCAAGTCTGAACAACAGAATGCATTCTTGGCCTATTGCAATATTGCTACACATGAAAACATGACAAAGTACCCCCTATTGTATTCTCTTAGCCCATCTTGTGTGTTTTGCGTGGGTGGCTTTGCTTCCCAAATTTTGAAAAACAAAACGTTTTTGTTCTATCTGTTTTCATCAGCACTCTGAAGCTGGAGGCAAACCATGAGAACCATCTGTATCAGAAACTCAGGAGGTGCACAGAAAAGATGTGGTCCACGGCAAAGGTAAGATAAAAGCACAAAAAACAGAAACGGGTAAAAATCTATTTGTTGTTTCTGAATTTGGTTTGTTTTAGACCAAATCTCTGACGCCGTGTTACATGAAATTGATCTGGATGTTAGCACGAAACATCCCCCTTGTTTGATTTGTGTTTCACATGTTCAGTTTTACACCTTTTGGTTTGTCGGACATCGATTTTCTGCAACATCGTTAATCTCGAATGAGCACACATGGCTAGAAACAAACCTCAGCATGCCTGCCACAGATGGCCGCGCTATTATTTATCAACTTCTTCATAAACCAATAAGAAATGATTCAAGTGTAGCGTAAGTTGAGTGATGTGTGGAGGTCGGAGAGAGCCGGAGAATGTGGCTGGGGAGATAGTATGTGACCAGTATCCAGATAGGCATCAGAAATTGAAGAAGCAATGATTGCAGAACAGATAACCCAAATCGCTGAACTTAGTATAAGACCCCTTAAAATCATGTGATGCTCTCATAAAATACAGTTATAAGGACTCCAAATGTGTTTAGTATACATAACTTTGTTTTGTTTTGTTGAAGCACCCCAGAGTCTTCATTTTTCAAATCCCCAACTTTGTTAAAGAGCTGGGGGACCCAACTCCCGAAATGGCCTCCCATCTGACATGTTTTGCTATTGGTCACAGTTGAACTTTGAAGTTCTGTTCTCCACATTTTGTTTGGGTGTACCCCAGGAATATTTAATTCTAAAAGGATGTGGGGACCAAAGAAAACAACACCAATATTGTAGAAAGTCTCTATAGAAGTACCATAGGAGAGGACAGATGTTGAACTGTTTTCCATGGACATTTGACCTTTACAAAATAAAATACAGATTGTTGTTACTTTTTTATGGTGATGACAGACAGCTGTGGGGTTGTACAGTGTAGTTGCAGCTCGCCAGAAACTAATCAATCCAACAAATCAGCCCCGGGAACGGATTGATAGCTTGTTTGGAGGTAACGTTATCCTCCTCCAGAGCGGCTGTGAGGCGGAGTGACCGTAGCACCCGCTGCTGTTGCTGGCTATCAGCTTGCCGTTGGGCTCAAGCATGGTGGAATTATGTAAGTGACTAGCATACAGCTGAATACTCTTATTCTAAATCTATGTACTCATCTTTTGACAACTAACCCTAACCCTAGACTGCATAAATATCTCTCTAACTAAATGCACAGTACATGTGGTGGCCTTGGTTGAAAGGCCTCCTGCGCTGGGATCATGAGAGGCATTCTGTTCATTGTGAGTTTCCTGTGGAAAGAATACAGCAAGCAGAAGAGTTTTTAATCATTGTTTACTAAAGAAGTTCATGATGTAACTATTACTGGGAACGACTGAATCACAATTTTAAATTATTCTATAAATGGATGAGTCTGAAGGGATCAGCCGATGAATTAAAACGCTTTCATATATTAATACATACTCGTTCATGGTCTGAGTGCCACTTATGATGAAATTTGCTTTTGAGGACCCTATTTAGGCCCCGTACGGCTCGTAGTGTTCTCCAGCATTCAACTTCTTAAAAAGCAAATTTTCTGTGAAGAGCGACTTAAAGTCTGTCTACTTTTGGAAGGGGGGCTCAGGAAAAAAATAAATCCTAAAGGAAACTAGAGAGTTTTTGTGAATGTACCCAGCTTTACCCCAGGGAATCCAATCCCTGTGACTCCGGAGGCTTACATGACTTCCTATTTTATAAGCAGCCGGGTAAGAATTGCGGGGAAGCTCTCAGCAACAGAGAACCAAACAATGATGCTGGGTGGGGTGGGGTTTGGATAAATGGTGGGGGGACTCGGTATAGTGTAGGACGCATAAATGTCCTTGAAAATGAAAGATTCCAGCCGGCTTTCAGCCAAACCGCTCTGCTTCTGTATTTTGCTCGCCCTATTCTCTTCAGTACTGCTGAAATCCCCGTTTTGGCAGGCAAACAGAGAGAAGCAGCAAACATTTTCTTTTGTTGCTTTTGATGCAGACAAAATGATGCTGTTGGCTAGTACAGGCTCTGAGTGTATATACAGCTCTGGAAGAAATTAGACGAACAATCCAAATGTTTCTTAAATCTTTATCTCTACATGTATGGCAGCCATTCCAGTGTCTGCTGAATTCCAACTGAGAAAAATTGTCAGTAGTTTATAGAATACAATAATACAAAATAAAAGCTGAACATGCATCATATTTTAGTATTAACGGATTATTATGTGTATAGTTCCTTTGCAAATACATCCATATGAGTTTGTAGGTATGTGCTGTTTACAGTTTAGTGACAATGTCATTATATCCCTATAATATCAGATAGTTAGATATATAAAAGTTGTTGGTGTGACAGTCCATTTCTGTGATGTTTTTATACACTGCTGATGTTTCTGACTTTATTAAATCAACAATAATGATTATAACAGGTCATTTCCCTTTATTAGTGCCAAAGTTGTCCAGACTTTATGATCATAACCAGCTGAATACATCCTACATCAAAGTCACAGTTGGTTTCTTTTGAGTTATAATCTAATCATAAAGACCTTGAGTAGCTCACTGAGGTCTTAAACATTATCATGGGGCACAATGTGTCTGTGAGCTAGATGCAAGTCAGTCAAGATTTGTTTTGGAGTTTGGAGTCTAGACAGAAAGACCACAGTTCAGAAAACACTTGCATATTTATTATATTAGAGCAGAGAAAGTGAATTCACCCTGAAAGGGAACTTTTGTTAGCGTCAGGCCTCCGGCTGAGTTTAGCCATTCATGCTCTGTTACTTGTTAACATGCTGACTTGTAAACAGAAGTTACAATTTCAATACTCATCAACATACATGACATGACATCATTTCACCAATGAGAAAATGAGGATTTCTTGGTCAATTTTGCATGTTATAAATCCTCTTAAATCTTCCTCTGACTTTTGTTAGTAATTCAGCTGGAAACAGATGTGGTTGACAAATGAATATTGTCCTTACATCCGTGTACTGTCCTCTTTTAGCAAAACGCATTTCTCTTTGCCTTCCTAATGTATTTCTCCATCCACTTATTGCTGACGATATAGCCTTTATTTCTATCCCTCTCCTCCCAACATATCTAATGTAGTTTAATTGAATAAAATTTGATTTAAGGGATTAATACCCCATCATTCCTTATCGCTGCACCGTAGAGCTGAGAATTGCTTCCTCTTTAGCGCCTAATCTTTAAGCAATTTCTTACTTCCTAAGGGCCGAATAGAGAGCGAGAAGATGTGAGAAAGCGAACATTTTTATCTTATTGCAGGTAAATTAAAAGATCCAATGCGGCTCGCTATTCACACAGAAATGTCGAGTGCATGGCCCTCTTCATGCAGATGGCTGAATTAGATGGAGTTAATCTCTTACCATTTCGCCCCTATATTTAGAAGGGTAGGCGGGTGAAGGGATGTTCAGGGCCGGATAAAAAGTCAACAGTAAATGCCACATAAAATTGGTGTCTATCATCTGACATCCTCAATGTTGAACGTTTATAGTGTATTAGAGCTTAGATTACGAAGTTCGAATTATAAAATGGCCATTCCCATGCTCTAATGAATTGTTTCAGACATTTTTTATTTTCTTTAACCTTTGTTACACAGGTTTGGTGGCAATTTGAAACGTTCTTTACGCCTCAAGAATGGATAAAAGTTGTTTATAAGGCCTCTAAAATGCCACATTAATAATCCAAGACCCTTGGAAAAAGTCCTGTTGTGATTTTAATATGACAACAAATTATCTGTGGAGATCTCTGTAAGATTACATTTTTGGGGGTTTGTTCTCAAAATGGCATCTGAAAGCCTTCAGTCTGTAGTCTGTGGTTGTAAAGTTTCATGAGGCTGGGATGATCAAATTTCGCTCAACAGGTAATTTTACACGGTGAGGACAAGTTAAAGAAAAGCAAATGGTCTTCACACCAGGACAAAGCCACTATGGGGACTAATCATTATATCATTAGACATGAATATAATTTGGCTCATTGAATCTACAACGGTCAAATTATGAAATCACAAGTCCCTTTAGGGGCTCCAGCATGAAGAAACCAGTTTTAGAAAAATGCGACGGGACCAATCACCTCTCTAATCAACCATCTGATTTTCATTCCCCCTTCACACTGTGATTAGTCAGCTGTGTAGAGGTCAGTGACAGAAATGTAAAAGGTATTTTTTTAGCTCTAGTCCCTTGAGATTGACTTATACATGATTTGGAAAATGTCCCTTAAAGAGGAGTTCTGTCTCTGTGTAAATTCCAGCTTTCTTGGAAACACTGGCATGACATCATAGACAGTTCCCGTCAGCTGTGTTTCTGATCAGGATTTATGTCCGCAATGACCTCAGTGTTTTCTCAAACAATCCAAATCAGTGATGGTCCATGACCACTGCGGTGATGCGATGAAACGTCCTAATCAACCGTGTCGGGTCACTCAGTCCTGCGCAGAGGACACGCTGCCACCATCAGCACTCTCTCATCTCTTTCATCAGATTCTATTACTGACAGACCTGCCTTGGTTTTTTGCCCTGCACTTGGTCAGCTGCCGCGGCTTTACCCAAAGCTAGAGTGAAGCTCAGCTGAGGTGATAGGCTGCCTGACAAGACACTCGAGTGGTAGCGATGTGTGCACCAAAAAACCTCGCTCGGCAGTGCCTATGAAATCCACTCTGTGTTCTATTGATCTGGCCTGTGGCTTGATTGATGCTGTCTTTAAAAATTCATTAGTTTGAGGCATGTGGGAGCTGCAGGGCGGCAGGCGCTCCTGTAGGGCACATTTATCTATGTTTACAGAACCAGGAACGTTCAGGCAGCAGCGAGAAAGGAGGCCTGACGGGGCCACCCAGGGCCCAATGAGTCACACTGTACAAGACACAGACACAGACAGACACACACACACACACACACACACACACACACACACACACACACACACACACACACACACACACACACACACACACACACACACACACACACACAGGCCCATTTTTATGCAGCAGCAGCACCACAAATTGTTCATTTTAAACAGACATTAAATGCGTGCACTTCATTTTGAGGCTGTGGATGTTTAATTAACTCTTTAAGGTTGGCTCTGGGTCATAAATCAGCTGTAGGGCATTTTTTATGGACTTCAATTAATGATTCATAGTGGCAAAAATGGCACCATTTATATTAGAAAATGTTATACTTTCAAATAATCCCAAGACATTTTCAAAGGGTTGCAAATCACTAAGGAAATGAAAATGTTAATCTTTATCTTTTCTAAACATGTTTAATTATGTTGTTGATGTGACTGATGCACGCACAGGCTACAGATCACAAGCTCTTTCTTTTATTGAGTTTTTTGTTTGGAAAGATGGTGCGTGCTGCCAGAGCACTTTTTTTCTTATTTTGATTTCACAAATTATCAGAAAAGAGGAATTTGTTCCTATCAGTGAGACTGATTGTTCTGTCACAGCAACACCAACAATCGATTAGAAAATGGGAAATGATAGGATGCAACTTCTCAATCTAATGTAGTTTTTAATCTATAAATACTTAACATTCATTAGATTATCCAGTTAAATATTCATATATGGATTGTTATATTAAATATATCAGGTATCTTCACAGCAGGTCAGATGTATGATTGTCAGTTGATGATTTTACAAGATTATTTTCAATTCTTCTGGAGAAGCTTTACACTGGATGGTAAAAGACTACCAACCTAAAGCACGGCTTAGTGAACAGATTAAATACATTTAAAATGACTTAAAGTTTTCAGAAACTCATATTAAGTGGGAACAAAATAATAAATTGTTCGTCTGTCAAAAAGATGAGAAACAAAATCAGAATTGTTTTTCTGTAAAGCGTACGATAATAAAAATTACATTTTAAAGTCACAGGTATAAAATATCGTTTCAAATGGTATATATTTTACAAGTAACACATATGAGTAGTCAATATTTTGACTGACCTTGAAATTGGTATTTTTATATTGGCAAACATTTTCATCATGCACACAATTTTTGTTGGTTCTTCCTTCTCTCTTCAAAAGCCACATTCTGCCTCAAAAAAGGCACGCCACTATTGTGCAAATTCCTACAGATATACTGGACACCAGTCTCTGAAAGTCTACTGTATGTCTCTAATGTGAGCATGTGAGGTATTGATCCTCTATCTCCTTTCTGACATAATAAATTGCTGAGCTACGACAGGGGATTTACCAAGATAGATGTAGTCCTGTGTGTGTGTGTGTGTGTGTGTGTGTGTGTGTGTGTGTGTGTGTGTGTGTGTGTGTGTGTGTGTGTGTGTATGTGTGTGTGTGTGTGTCCGGGGGCAGCAGTAGTGAAATGGCAAAAGAAGAGTTAATCACCAGAAGCACATCACGCACTGTGGGAAAAAAACCAGACTTGATAAGCAGTGCCATCAAGACGTGCCAATTAAGGCTTGTTGTTAATTATAGCTGTATTCTTCAATTAATGCAGAATGGAGGCAGGTCCAGCCTGCGCTTCATGATGAACAACGGGTCAGCAGGGTCGAGCTCTCTGATTGATGACAAGTGAGGCGAGGAGGATAAATGATGCTTAATAGCTGTGAAGAAGAATATGAACCGAACGCCAACAGAGAGAATAAAAAGGAGTGAAACGTGCCGATGAAAGGAAATGGGAAGAAAAGGGCTCTCTTCAGCCTAATTATCCTGCTGCTGTAATTGTACTTGTAGCGAGTCTCATGTTAAAATCCTACTCCCACTCAGCTTCCGCCACAGACAAATGCCCACAACAATTTCACTTCCACATGAAAGCAGAGACTGAACAGAAGGCAATCCCCACAGTCTGTGCTCGCAGCTCCCCCGCAGTGGATTCCGGGTCAGGTTGTGTTTACCAGCAGGGCAGAGGGAAAACCTTGGCTGCCAGGACATGAAACACTACAGAGCTGCTGGCTTTTTGAAGCAGGAAAGTGAGAATTTGCCTCTGCTGGGTGAGCTTGCATCACCCCTGCTCCTCGCCCACTCCCATGATGGAGCGGGGAAAAGTTCAGACACACCATTCCACACTCGCTTTGTCAGCAAAGACCAGAGCCCACGCTCCTGTCCTCCATGTGGATGTGTCAGTGATAGTCATTCTAATTGTTATTTATCGTAGGATGTGCAGTTATTTATTTGCATGTTGCTCCGTGTATGAC
This sequence comes from Eleginops maclovinus, assembly GCF_036324505.1. NCBI lineage: Eukaryota > Metazoa > Chordata > Actinopteri > Perciformes > Eleginopidae > Eleginops > Eleginops maclovinus. The sequence goes on from NC_086364.1 coordinate 10,207,592, forward strand.
ATACATATGGTAGCATGTGTGCTTGTTGAAGTGATGAATGTGCATGCAAAGACATACGTTACGTGCGAGAAACCCCCTTCGGGTAACATCAGCTCACACTAATCTTTTCATCCTCGTGACTCAGTGGAATAAAAACGCACTTCTGGCTTCAGCTTGTTACACAAGAGGCTTGTGTAAGAACATACAGGACTGTAATGACTTCTGCCTTCTGCAAATATGAACATGCACAGCATACTTTGAAAGGTAGCCCCGACATCCTGAGGGGAATGAGTCTGTACAGTTTACATATTGTGTGGCGACGGCATCTCATGCAGGTCAGAGATGAATAATGAAAAGTGAGGAGGACTCCAGTCTTGACTAAAATGTTCCTTTATGCTACAGTGAGCGCAGATTCATTTCCCTGTCATGGTAATTACATATACAACTGGACATTTTCAGGCATACCTTTCTCCGACAGTCATAGCCGTCCTCTGTCTCACCTTAGATAAATGACAACTTTATGCTCTTATCATTGAATACATTTTCTTTACTAGAAGAACTATTCTGATCTTTTACTGAGGTTGGAATTGATGTGATTGATAAGCAAATCAGAATATTTACTGCTTTGGCGTTTTATTTGACTGTGTGCTTATCATTACAAATTAATTATCTAAAAGAAGATATTTAATGTTTGATTTTGTCTGCAGTGAAAGTATAACTATAGAGTTTGATACATCTCAATATATTTAAAAAAAAATAAAAAAATTATAACATACTGTCAGGGAAAGTTCTCGATTAAAAGTAAAGTACTCCTTATTCAGAATGTTCACTTTCTTAATGGTTTATTTGTATTCTGTTCTTATTGGATTATTAGCATTGATTCTTTAACAGGACTTTGATATTGTAGCTGGATGGGTTTAAACAGCATCATGTTGTGTAGTTTAGTCTAATGCATCATAGTTTATATTTTAATCACACAAGTATTTTATTGAAGAGTTTTTCTCCATAACTCTGCCATTTAATTAGGAGTTATTTCATTCATGATGCATTCATCTTAAGTTTAACCTATATTAGTTTTCTAGTTGAAGGCTCTACCAATGGCACAAAATCATAATCCTGTGGTGGCGTTGTGTTCTCCATGAGAGGTATTCATCCCAGTAATTAAAGCTTGTTTGGTGACACATGGAAAAAAAGACTTGGCCTAATGTAGACGAGGACGGATGTTTCATTTGTTTGGAGCTTTTGCTCATTGATTCCCAGAGCAACTAATGAAAGCTGGAGCACAAGGTAGTTAGCTCTCAGCTTCACATGAGCTCTCACTCTTTGTTCTGTAGGAGAATGAATAACACTCTATGGCTTTTTTATTCAATAAAAAAATCTCATAATCATTTTGTCTGTGATTTAAGCACTGCCTACTTAATCGTTGGTTTGGGTAGTGGATGTTTTAACAGTTCTAAACATTTCCTAAATGGAAAAAAACCCTAAATACTTCCTATGTTTGAACCTTGGTGTGCTCGTTCTTGAGTTAATGACAAAGGTAAGAATGAAGCAGTAGCTATAAAACACCATGTTTGTACATTTAACCTGGTTTCATCTCACAATTTTCCATATATATACTGTATATAATATGGTGTTACACATTCCAGGAAATGATTTTGCACTTGGTTTTGTCACTGTACAGAGTTAACAGTACATGTTTCTGTGCAAGTCATTGAGTGTGTAGTTCAGATGCTTTTATTCTGTCGCATGGATGTGGTTAGAGGTTGGTTGTGGCTCAGTCAGAGGTGGAGTTGCTGTGGGAGGAGAGAGGTGCCCTGATAAATCACATCTGTTCTGGAGACGTGAGCCTGATGCCTGAACTGAAGCGTGACCAAACGGTGAAAGAAGAGAGGAGAGAAGAGAGGTGGAACATTTTAACCTTACAGTAGACTCCTTCTCTTCCCTTTTGCTTCCCTTCTCGCTCTTTCTCTGTCTCTTTACAGACGGGAAGCAATTGTAGCTACCTTTTTCAAAGGCGTATGCTCGAGTAAATTCATCCCTTTATACAGAGGAGTAAGTGAAGGGAACAGATGGAGCATCAGGGACCATTACATAACCACTGTTCTGATATTGACCATCATCAAAATGCTCTGTTTCTAAAAGCCAAACATGACAGTAACTCAGGGATACTGAGCGTGTGTTTTTCCATGGTGCCTTTTTTTCAAATTGTGAACAGATAGGAAATATAGACAAGTTGTAAAGTGTATGTCACCTATAATATATGCAATGCACACATGAGACTTCCCAGCAGAAACACTCTACATTTCAATCTAACACCTGTTTAATGATAGTGGCTCGTGGCTCCACAGGGAAGCCATTTAACATGTGGTGTGAAGCTGCCAGCAGTGGATCAGGTATCATTTCGTGGGATGTGGTACCTCATTCCCTCTGTTGTTGCTCTGGATGTGCTGGGGCTGCTGTGGAAAGCCATGGCTTGATTACCGTACTACAGCGGCTCCCTGGGCCTAAATGATCAAACATTTTCAGCCTGTGGTTTCACATTAATTGTGAAGCGAACACTTGTCAGTATGAAAGATCATTTAAAAACTAATCTTGTTGAAAGATAAAAAGAGTGGGAGGGAGGCGATGGACGGAAGAGGGGGCACGCTGCCCGAGGCTTTTCCAGACTTATGAAAGGTAAATGTGCCTGAACTGTCTAACGAAGCCGCCGTGCATCGAATTTGTAATCAGGCTGCCAACAAAGAGGCAGGTGAGCCTCTGTGCCTCTGCTTTATTTAATTTAATTTATACATTTTCATGTTGATCCACATCACTTTAAATGTGCCAGAGTTATCCATCTGAACAGATGTTTGATTATCTATGCAGAAGAACAACAACGTGATCGATCATTTAAAATCACAAAAGGAGGCAGGGGACACAAAGGGAAGACAAACCTCAAATAAGAACCTAGAAAATAAAAAATGAGCCACAACTTCTGGTTACTTTCATTGATCTAATAATTTTACTTCTCAGTAAATCATTTGGTTTTTTAAACGTTATCAAATGGTGATGCAAAGTTCCTTGAGGTCTTCAAATGTATTGTTTTGTTTGGCAAATTGTTTTGGTCCAAATCCCAATATATACACAGTATATTCAGTTGTAAATGTAAAACACAGCCAATCATAAATTCAAGCAGAAAAGGGCTTTTCTGCTTGAATTTACTTAATCAATATTTAAAATAGTTAATATATGTTCTGTTAACTCCGTTGATTCCTCAAATTATTGACTAACTTGTTCAGCTCTCCCGGCAACAAGAAGAGTTAAATCTTTGCAAGGCAAGCATGAAAAAAACTGCAAACAGGAGACAAAGCAATGCAGAACAGACAATGCAAGCAGGCCAATACTGGGCATGATGACAAGTCTGGCTGCTTTCCAAACAAGTTTTACTTTTATTTAATTATTTCTGTACACACTGCAGCCAAAAAGCGGGATACATAGCCACAGAGGCAGCGAAGATGTTTGGTGTAAGATGGAGTGTGTTGAGCCCGCCACGGTGTCCGTTGTTTGCGCTGCTCACTCAGCCATGGTAATTAAAAGACTCACCATCGGCCCCCAGAGTGCTCACTGTTTCCTACACAACTTCTCTGCATTACCAAACGTGGAGGAGATCAACGCTGTCAAATATTGCTTCCATTGAAATCCACTGTAAGTATAAATGTAATCATTGTTATCATAGTGATACTTTCCCATTTAGTTTAGGTGCTCTTACTGTCTGGTTATTTCACCTCACAAGTCCTAGTAATTATCTTCAGAATTTATTATCAAGAATCAGAGACTCCTAACTGGAAACCAGGCTTTTATTAAACTCTTCACAGTAGTGTAAGACGTATTTCTCGCTTCATGCCATACAATCCAGTAGTAATTTGAATTTCCTAAAAACTCTCCTTGCTTCTAGAACAGATAAAGTTACTGAGGCTTGTTATGAACCCAGCTTGGAAATTATGATAACAACTTTAAAAATTGGATTTCTTTGAGATAGAAATCTAATTTCTATCTCAAAGGAAAAAAATATCTAGGAGTAAAAGGTTGTTCCCACTCAGACGCAGCATTTATTATCCATCTGCTGCAGTCGCATAAACTCAGTATCAAGCTGAATATTTTTCTATGAGCTTGTAAAATGTGCAGGACACAGACAGATTGTAAATCCAAAAACCTCACATTTTGGATGCAGATCATTTCACAGATAATCGAGGAGAAGACCAAAATATTCTGTTTGTCTCCTTTCTTCCTCCCCTCCTTTACCCTAGAAAATGAACAGGTTGCAGGAACAATATTTTAAAACAAACTCTATTTCCTGACATTTTATAAAAGAACACCGAGTTACATGATTAGATCTGGGAGGTTGTTTTTCTTGTTTATTCAGCTAGACTGTGACTCGTGTTTTCTATGTCTGGGGTCTGGACTGCGGGTGTTGCCAAATAAGAATTCATTTATTCATCCTTCCTGAAAACACAGCTCTTACAACACAATCTGACCTTGTGATTTAAATGAGAGCAGGCTAAATAAAACGTATCCTCATAGGAAACAGCTTATTACTGTGAGCTTATTCCATACAACACACTTTTATTATTGAGATAGAATGGAACACATTAAGTGAATCTATTTCCTGATATAGGAATAGGGTTGCTGCTCATTTACAGATGTAAATAAATAGTGTATCTACGGAAAATATAGCCTTGGAGAATGAGCAGAGGACTCAGCAGAAATAATAAAGTCTGAGGATATTTCTGTTGACAGTGAAGGTAACAGTTTTTGACAGAAAGCCAGACCCGGCTGCAGCCTTTCCTCCGAGGCAGGGTGCTAATCTGGACGTTTACCTCGACGCAGCTTAAACCCATCTGATGTCATGTATGTGCACTTTCTCTTGTCATTGCTCAGACATCTGACAGTGTGTCCACTGGAGTTTACATCTGCTGATCTGTGTGGAGACAGGAGAGGAAGGGCTGTTCGTACTAACAGTGCACAGTACAAACACAAGCCTTGTCATTTCATAAAAAATGCATCTCAAGAGTATTACAGTGTTCTCTTGCCTCTCAGGGTGTCCTGTGAGCTTCAAATATGGACGTAGTGCACATATTCTTTTCAGAATAACCCAAAAAACATGTGATAGTTATAAATAATAGCATTGATTAATTATGGATATTTACATTTATTAAGGACTTTTGGTGGCTGACCAATCACCCGAGGCATTTTATCTAAGTTCATGCATCTCCTTCTGGAGACAAAATATTTGTATCATATATGCAGTAATACTACCAAGAAATGCACTATGATGTATAAAATCAAGTTCCCATTCAACCCAAGATGCCTTTACTGTAAAAAAAGGAAATACTTTCCTCGAGGGAAATTGTTCTTCACTCCATCCTGCAGTGTCGCTGAAAAGTTTTTTTCCGCTTGCTCTGAGAGTTGTCATCATGGGACGATGATGCTTCGCTGATGGCCATCTTTCTTTTATTAATGTAACTTGTGCACCAGAACCAATTTCGGGTATCCTTTAGGCCAAGCAAACAGCATAATACACATGTTCAAAGCCAAATTGTGGAAGTATATGATCTTTGTTTGCTTGAATGTTTTGCTTGCCAAATACCTTCCTCCTTACCTTGTGTTGCTACATTGCTTCTTTTGTTTGAGTTTTAACTCCAGCATCTGTCAATAAGTGAAAGAGTGTGAAATCAATGGCAGGATTGTTCATTAAGTCACCCGCCTGATGGGTGTTCTCCTGGAGCCAGCAAGATGCCCCAACATGTCCGCCTCATTTGTTGCTGTCATTCTGCTGGTTGTTAAACACACCAAAACCTGCTTTCACCATTACAATTAGTTTTGGTGCATTAAATATTCTCTTCATGTTCCATGGGTAGAGGAGAAGCAAACACTCTTATTGATGTGCTCAAAATGATTTTTCTTCGTAATGACTTTTACTGGTTATTCCTCCGCTGTGATGCAGCTCCGATAAAAAAGGAAGAAAAAAAATCGATATTCCCCAGCAGCCTCCCTCTTTTCAGATTATTGCAATTTGTCTTCACAAAATAAATCGTACACATACTTAATAGACAAAGACATAACGAAGCACTTATTCCCACAGTGATTTTAGCTGTTCATGGTGACTCACGCAGTCACAGTAGCTAATGAGTGAGACGCTACATAAACAGGAAGAGGAAAGCGTGCAGGACTCTCGGTTGCTTCGGGCTCATCCTCTGCTCCACATGCTAGTCAGCTGGGTATTTAAGCCCTCTAACGTTCTGCTTTTGTTGGTGGGAGCTGAATGGTTGTGACACACACCTGAAGACACAGACTAACAATCCGACTAGATTCAAGAGAAATGTTGTTCTTGTATTCTATCATCTCTGCCCTTCGCCCGTCTGGTGACCTCCGCGGATCATCAATGAAGTCTTCAGTCGGAGGGTATCAAAAGTAACTTGTTGGTTGCTGATGTGATTCTAATGCTCCTTTTGAGAGGAATCCTGCAGTGTTTTCCCAGTCTGAGTTTTAGATGAGCCCACATGAAAGGCTAACTGTGTCTTATGTGTGTTCGTCCACATGTGTATTATAGCTCTTTCACATCAGTGGCCAGGGGGATCTGAACACTGTTCATCCCTTCTATTGTCAATTCAAAGCCAGGGTTACTCCCTGCTCATGACAATTCAGATACGATTTAGGTCACAGCATGGAACAATGCATACCAATTACCTCAGGTGCTGGGAATGATGTGGGGTGGGGAGGATAGTGGCATCTTCAATGGTGCTAAAGGGTAAAATGTTGCAGTATGATGCATTTTTTGAGGGGAAAAAACGAGTAAATAAAGTAATTTACATACATCATTTTTACCTTTTATAGCTCTTTTTTCTGAAAGAGATCCATCTCTCCAGTTGAGCTTGGAGGCGAGAGGCCAAAGACTCAGGTGCACAGCGTTCAGTAGAGCAGAGAGCAGCTCCTGACAGGATTTCCTGATTCTGCTTGTGTGTTTTGAGCAGGTCCGTTTGGCCTACATGTATGTAGTTCTGGTCCTCTCTTTGAAACGGTATTCACTGCAGATGTATGTTTCTTTTTTTTTGCAGTGTCAAAGCTGATACATGTTCAGTCTGTCACTGCAGACCTCTCTCTTGAATGAACTGTCCCAGAGGTTGTTTCTCTGGGGATTGCCACTGTGACAGTGGGTTGCTCTTTCAAGCTGAGCCCAAAGACTCATGGGAAATGGACATAGTTTTCCCAAAAAGTCCCAAGGGTTTGTCAAATGTAACAGTAGTAGAATACAGGCCAAAAAGAAGGAGCATTCCAAGTCTATCTTTTAAAAAAAGAAACACGTGCTTGGGATGGAAATGGAGGGTTTTGAACCCTCTTTTTGTTGTTACACAGGTACACATTAAAGCAAAGCTCACCCCCCTTGCTTTCAGTGGCAAATATAGCCATGCAGTTAGTATTGGTTTGATTCAAACACTGCTCAGCTCTGCCAAACCTGGCTCTCTGGTTAAATTGGGTGCCTTTTTTTTTTTACAAGGGGGAGGAATCTACCACACACTGCAGGATTAATTGGACTTGGAATTGTACGTAATGGCCAACAGCTCTGTTAACTGAGTCATACAATGAGTTGAATCCTTCCTAACATCCTGGTGTTGTGCTGTCGTGACTCCGTAGGTCAGGAGGGTTGAGGATTCACCGCATACAACTGCGGCACAACTGACTCTCTGTGGGATGCTGCGTCTCCTGTAATTTTTCAAGATGAGATTTGTACGTTTTTTCAAAAAAACCCTTGTCCCAATCAGAGCACCCTTACTGAGCTGGCAGAACAAACGAGCACCAGCTTGCTGTTTCAACTTTCATAGTAATTATTCAGATTTTCTTCCAGGCGTCTGAGCCAGGTTTATACAGCACTAAATCTGACACACAAGTTTACACACACTTTGTTCTATATGCTTTTTTCTTTGGCTAAAGTCTCCCTCCCTATTATGTTTTTTGTGATTGTCCATTTCCTGTAGTTTTTTTGTAAATGGTCTGTAAAGACTATGATCTCAAAGTTTAATTTCTCTCCCACACACTCCCCCCCCGTCCCTCTACCCGAAATGCTTCAGGTGGTCATAGTGAAAGCATTTTGTAACACTTGCCCTTCTATTGGCTAGCGCTTCAACACATGTACGTGATAGGTTAAGGCGGCGTCACTAAGCTGTTAACCTACCATATGTGAGTTGGCCAGCTAACCAATCAGAGCAGACCATGCTCTTGTGTCAGACAGAGGGTTAAAATAGGTGCTGTATCAGGCAGTATGAGAAAGATAAAGACCCTTTTGAACATTAAAGCATGTAAACAACCTCAACACAACCATAGTAGGGCCCCTTTAATGCAGAGTTGTCAAACATACAGCCTGAGGACCAAAACAAGCTACTCATTTTACCTTAAGTGCAATTTATCAGAGCTTTCTATTCATGCATGGTCTCAGCAGTCTAGAGATGCATTTGAAAGCTCCAGAAACTGTCAAAAGTTTCTGGACTTTTGAACTTTTAAACCATGAGCTTCTTTTTGACAAACTACTTTATTATTACATTGTCCTATAATATAGAGCTTTGGGTAGATGACGATAAAATCTATTCATGATGTAATATTTGAATTATAAGGATAAAGACTGAGGCCGTCCTCAGTGTTTCATTGGGCTGCAGCCTCAAGACAAAACTCTCCGAGGACGTCACATTGTGAAAGGTCTGGCGCTCTCCTCAGAAATGAACTAGCTGCTTTGTTCCACGGTGAGACAGAGAAAAATGGAGGAAGGAATTTTCTGTGGCAGATACTGGGCTTCTAATGTTCTCTCACATGGGACTTAACACATTTAGCATCCCGCGGGACTCCCCAAACAAACAACACCTTCTTTACTGGCACACAGTCCCTCAGCTGCAGAGCTTTTTATTTATAATCTTGTGTTTGGGATATTTTAGGATGGATTCCTGTCGTGCCTTTGCCCTGCCACCTGAGGCTGACTGTTCACCGGAGAGATCTTCATGCTGGCTCTCTGGACGCAGCGAGCCCGCAAAAGCCCGTAAGCATTGCCCGTTCCACTCTTTTCCTTCCCACTCCACGTTGAAGCAGCCCCGACCAGCTGGTGGAGCTGGGTAGCTGCAGGCAGGCTTGGACGCTGATCAAGTATTGGTGTCTGGCTTTGCGTGCTGGCTGTCTCACCAAAGAAAAAGCTCAACAAAACAGAGATATAGAGGAACTCCAGAGAGGATAGTGGTTTCAAATAATAGCTTGCATAAAAAGTGGAGAGCTAGTTTCACAGTTGTAAGCCAAGAATATTGCATTTCTCACATGAAACTGAAGCCACATAAGCCCCTTACCATTCATTTCTGTCACTTCCGACACATTCACGGAAAACATGGGATCAATTCTGTGTGGTTGGGTTTAACACTTCACTGAGAAACAACGTGACGTTCTGTGGTGAAGCAGTGTTAGAAACTAATCATAGTTGCTGACCTTTTCCAGTCCCATCCTGCTGTGCATGGATAATCTCCATGCAGGCTGTTGTCAGTATGTATTGGTCAGACAATGCAGCTACAGCTCTCTCCGATGTGTTTGGGTCAGATCGCCCCAGATGTCCTGCTGAGAAGTGAAACAGTGCTACTGATTTCTGTTCTTAGGTCTGCTGCCTCTCCAAATCCAATATGGTTAGTCAGTGTGGCTGTATATCCAGTTACTGCTCACTGGTTTTGTACAGTTGTCTGACTCCTGCTAAATGATTATGTGAATTTGATATACAGCTCCGGAAAAAATGAAGAGACCACTCCAAATGTTTCTTAAATCTTTATCTCTACATGTATGGCAGCCATTCAAGTGTCTGTTGGATTCCAACACAGAGAAATGTTGTCAGTAGTTTATAGAATACAATAAAATACAAAAATAAAATCATTGAACTCAAAGACATACCTATAAATAATAAAACAAGAGAAAGTGATAATGCTGAAGTGGTCTCTTCATTTTTTTCGCGGCTGTATGTAGTTATTAAGTAAATGGATTTCTCTCTGTGTAACGGGGCAGAAGGCATTTGCAGAAGGTGATTGACCTTTTCTTCAAAGGAATCGGCAGAGTGTTTTCACTAAGTGAGAACAGTACATGTCTTTGCTGTTATTTGTTTCGGGTCAAATATCCGGAAACCTTTCTGATTCCAGCACTTTTAAAATTGGCAGACATGTGAGAACATGACAATGGCCGGGTGATGCTATAAAAGAAGGTTCAAACCTCAAGAAAGCTGTATATGGAGGGGCTCTCTGGAGATGTTTGATATGAGTGCTTATATTAGTATGGCATCAACTCACCATCCCAAAGGGTTCATCTGTATTCTGTTCACCATCTTAATTTAGCATCTTAGCTGCTAGCATTTTATGAATGGGTAATAAACACAAAGTCCATTCCGATTTGGCGTCACAGATCGGCTTGTGTGAGCCTACCGCAAGATAGATGGTATTTTTTGCCTCTGGTTTGGTTTGTCCCATACCTTTATACATAATGTTTTGATATGAGATCCCATTCTTCTTTCTCCTATATTTTTATTGCGCTGTGTTGTCTTGTTTTTGATCTCCAGTACCAAACACATTTCTTTACTTCACACTTAAATATATGATCGCATTTCTTCCTGTTTTATGTCTCATCACTTCTCACTCCTCTAGTTTTTGCACGTTCAAATTGCATTGAATTTCCACCCTTTTTCACCCTATTCCGTCAATTCTTAATAACACCATATATTTCCCTTTCTGCAGTCATTTGCAGGAGCAGCAGTCCAGTTTTGTCAAAGGAATTATTACATTTTCATACCACAAAATAAATGTCTTTGAAACAGGTCTCAAATCAAATCAAAATCAGGTCTTCTAAACAAAACCCTTTAACCTAGCAACTGAAATAACTTGATTGTTTGAGTACAATGTTTGGCATTTTAAATGCTTGATTAAAATAAACACTGTTAAATGATTCAGGGTTTATTGCTTCAGTAGTTTTTAGATAATGAAAATGGCAGATTATTGTTTTGCTTTCAATTTACTGAATAAGCTTAAATGTCAGATTTGATCTTTTCAATCTTAAATGGTGTGTGTTGTCAGCCGCTGGTTGTTTTGTCCATTTTGTATCCAATATACCCTGTGTCTGGCCCAGTGTATGTTAGGATACGCTCGAGCCCTTTTGGCAGACCTTCTTCAATGACAAAGAGCTTGATTATCATGGTGACTCATTTAATCGGGATGGAAATCAAATACTTGGACTAAAGGCTTTTCTTTTGGGCCACTCATCTGATGCTTCCCTGGAAATTAATATTCCAAAGGCAAAAATAAACATTGACTGCTACAGGTTATAATAATAATCTAGTTTCCTATGAAAGTGACTTGAAAGCAGAGAGCAGCCTTTAACAGAGCTGAGGTGAAGAAGATTTGATCCAAACCAAGAGCCTGAGGTAGAATAGGAAGAAACAGAGAGAGATGCATTCTGCGTGCCTAGAATAAATGATCTGATCTTCTCCTCCGCACATAGTCGATGTTGACAAATGAAGACAAGGCTTAAAAGCTTAACCTACGCTTCATTGTTCTTAGTTCCATTCAGATAGCTGCATGAATTAAATGGTCTAACTTTCAGTAGCTTGACAATTAGAGAATGTGTGTGTGCTTGTGTGTGCACTAAAAGGCATGATTATCAAGAATTAATATTGCACATAACATTAAGCCTTGGAGCAACCTTCACCTCTTGAGGTTCTGGTGACACACACACACACACGCGCACATGCACACACTTACATTTTGAATTATTCAGGGTATTTTCATTTCACGTCTCTGTACACTTTGCTCAGTAGTAGTTTTTTTTTTCATTAAACTTGCTGAGATTCTAATGAAATATTACTCAACACATGCGGCGTATATTTAGACTGCGGAGGCTGCGAAAGTATTTTATAATGTGGACATACATTCTCAAATAGTTCAAGTTTACCATCAACACACAGGACTTTCTATTCCTCCTCTGATCATATTTAGAGAACAACTTTTAATTTGCTGTGCTGCTGGTTGTTGGTACTATAAACACCACTTCCCATTTGTTTCACAATGAAACCAAGATTTAAGCGGTTCATTAAAGGCATGCATTGCATGAATACAGTTATGTTCAATAGCAGCTAGCAGCATCAAAGTCCACCCAACAACTCCCTCGTAAACATTTCTAAAATGGCAAAAACATGTACTTTTCAGATTTAAGTTTTCATTTCATGAAAGTGATTAAAGGAACAAGATGTTAATGCTCAATACGTTTCAGAGGTTCTAGTCGGTGGATTTAGATTATTTCCCCCCTCTCCATTCTCCATATGCTAAACTAATCTGCTGCTGGCCTTATATGTAAAATTATTCTTTGGAAGACTTTTGCCAGCGTACATTATTTAGACAGAATAAAAAAACAATTTACTGCCTTTGGGAAAATCCTTCAACATCTCACTTTACAGTCCATCAATTTCTAAACATCCTCAAAGATGTGGGTCTCACGTTTCCTTCGATGGGCTGAATATCATCTTATTGAAATCTGCAGATGAAACGACTCCGGTGATGTTCATGCTAATACAGGAGGAGCAGTGCATCTACCGAGCCGCTGAGTGTCTGACTATTTAAGTAAATATTAGAATCTCTTTCATGTGGCCTGATGGCAAAATATGAACGTGTTTTAATTGGCGTCACAAGTGGAGTTTTCTCCTCTCTGCCAAGGATTTCATGAGCCTGGTTAATGCTCCTTATGATGACAGCTGAGAATAAATCTGAGCTAAGAAATTTCACGTGTCATTTATTTAAAGAGGAAACGTATCAGTCCCTCTACACTTGAGAGGGTGAATCACACTCGGCAAAGTGATCAAAAAAGTTTTTTACATTGCAAACATACATACTTCAACATCGGATTGATTTTGGGTAACTGTCAGGGCTTAATCTTGTTCAAGCTCCCAGCTGAGTGTATTTTTCCACCACCACACAAACAATCCCTGGGGTAGCATTAATTAAACCGGCAGGGGAGAGAGAGAAGATCGGTGCGACCACAGCCACAGTAGGTGAGTGTTAGTGTTCCCAACATGGCAACAGAATCATCCCCTTTCCTCTCACACAGGCTGACCACAGCAGTGAAGAGCTTATTGCCGTCATTTATGGAGGTTTATCGAAACACACTCTGGCTTTATACTGCGCAAAGGGCATCCTGCTGTTAAAGTATCAATATTGCGTTGCAGTGTTTTTAGTTTGTGACATAGTTACACTTGAGGAATTATGTCTGACACACAAGATATCTAGAATGTTTGAAGGAAAACTGCAGCCAACAGAATAACTCTTCAGTGTACATCATATAGCTTCAATAAATTACTGTAGCAAGCTAATGCGAATCATATATGTGACATATATGAAAAACAAATTGAAAACACCACACTGACTTATTTACTCCTGGTCTAGATATGGCATACTTATTAGACAACAATTTATGAACCTATTAGGATTATATACTACTTGCTGTATTTCACTTAAATATCTGACTTTGCTTTACCATATTTCCTCGTAGTGATAACCAGATTATTATACTTCTATGGTATTGTTTATGCACTGAAAGCACTTGATTAAGGATCAGGAAATACTGTATCATAGACTTGGTTTAAAGAGTCCACAGTGATTTAAATATCAAGATGGAATGTAATCATTAACATTTAACTGAATTAAAGTTGCTTTGCTGTGGAGTCACAGGACTCCAGAGTCGAAGTCTTATTCATATTAGGAGTCATGTTTCCGGCACCTGACGAATGCAAATCCAATATTCACTCTCCGTCTTGCTTAGTTTTGGATTCCACCAACTCCTGAGGGAAATATCTGGCTAAATGCACCTCTGTGTTCCCCAGTCAGCTCGCTCACATCGTTAGTCTGCCTTCTGACGCTAAGCAGGTAGCACGTAGTGGATCTATCAAAGCTTTTACACTAAAAACCGCTGACTGCTGCTTCTGAAAATGAGGATGCAGAGACGCTGCAAGTGAATCAAAAAGCACAACTGGGGCCCTTAAAAGTGGAAAAATTAGCAATAAGATAAAAGAGAGAAACTCTGAGCTGAGAATCATGTGTTCTTCAATCAACACCTTTCACCTTAAAAGCAATCAATTTCCAATTAAAAAATATAAGAATATTTATTAATGCAGCAACACTGAACACCAATCACTAGGGAATCCCTGTCTTTCAAATACAGATAATCAATATTAGATAAATTGCTCTACATTTCCTTATTTTCCTTATTTATTGACACTGCTCATAACAACCGTTGCTTCTTCCCATTTCTTCTGGGGGCTTGCAGTACTTCACATACTGTGATAATTCTGAGCTTTATTGGTTCATCTGTTTGTTTTCTTGACATTTGGAACAAACAGCTGGCTCCTTAACTCCTTTTCAATGTCTTGCACTTAATTGAAATGTTATTTGTTAGACCGCAAATCAGCCTGAATAACCACTCAGTTTGACTTTATTATTTGACACTGGTAAAGGCTGCAGTAAAGGTCACAAAGAGCACTTCTGTGAGCAAATATTGAATTTTGAGAGTTGTTAATTCAGGAAAATGTACTTGCAAGCAGCTGTACCCTGCAGTAATCTCATATGTACTTGCTGCCTTATTTGTGTAATTTTCCCAAATTGTTCTGGTTTTGGCACAAGAGAACGACAGGGCAGACTGTATACCATAATGAAGTTAAATCTAAGTTTGTAACGCGTAGATGACAGACAAGCAGGGAAAATGAGAGGCGGCGAGAAAGACAAAGAAAGGACGTTGTGTGTGGCAGTCATGGTGCTGTCACTACAAATTGAATTTAAGAGCTCTCATTTTGCTGGGTTTATGAAACTGCCACAGGTATTCGACTTTGAACTCTTTTTCCTCTGTGTGAAGTGTTATTCCTGTCATATGAACTAATGGCATAAAGTCACCACCAATAACTTCTAATAATTCCCTCTCAAAGAGTGTTTATAGAGTCGATTTATTGAGTCAAATCTTTCATTCATGCCATTTTGAGGTCAATCCAGTAGATTCTGCTGTGTCTCACAGGACCTTCAAGTGAATCCTAGAGAAACAGAAAGAGGGGTTTAATCACACCGCCTGGAGTCATAACCATGTTTACTACACGCACTTGATGATGGTGGTGCAGAGTCAGGCGGTGAATGAGTGACTTTGCTTGATATGCACAAGTCAGCAGGATCCAACGGGGAGGTGACTGAGCTTTCCTGTTAAATCTGTGCCGCCATTAACCTGTTTGCCTGCGACTTCATCTCTCCTTGTCATGCTTTCACACTCAAGTCCCTGAGGGCAGATGGGAAGCCCAGGAAGGGCTCCAGATGACTGAGGTTGACAGAGGGCCAACCCCTGCATGTACCCACCATCCGGCTTGTCCTCCCTCTCTTCTTAGCCCCCCCTAGATCTACACTCAGCTGCGGAATCACAGCGGAACAGCATGCTAATGGGAGCTGACAGCCTGTCTGACTGACTGCCTGTGGACATGCTAAGTGTACTGACTTTCACATACCGTACTAATATTGAGGTCAGAGGTTATATGAATGCTCACAACACGTGACTGCTGGGGTAAACAGGCGAGCAGGAAACGAGGGTGCAAGTGTGCATGCAATTATTCTCCTGGTTTACAACATACGCATAATTGAGCCCATCATCACTAGGAAATGTGTGCATGAATGTGCATGAGTACAATTGTGAGGTATTTGTAATTTATTGAGTCTAATGCTTCTATTCTGCTACCTTTTGTAGCATTTATTTTACTTTTCCCAACTGTATTTATATACAGTTAAATACCCATCTCGAAACTTGGTCATTCATTTGCAGATTAGGATTTGAGCAATGGATAAAGAGAATATAAAATATAGCTCCATTGTTTTACACTAGATTAAACTACAATAATGTTTTATAATGATGATTTTATACATGATGAGGGAGCCTCTTTCACAAAAGACTACTTTCACTTTAAAAATATTTGACGCCAATATGTTTTTTTTGTTTAAATATTTTGCATCCCATAAAGTATTTCTACATTCATTTGAGGAAATGCTTTCCTCGGCCCACAACTTTGACCCAGTTTATCAGTTTGTACTCCCCTTGCTGAGCACAGACCTGCAAACTTTGGGTATTTTGTCTCTTTATTCCTGCCAGTTGGCGTCAGCTGATAGAGGTGTTATAGTGCTTTGCCTGTTTTAACTCGTCATGCAGAATGTTGACTATTCTCTCAGTATCAGCTAAATACACGGGTATGGGTGAGAAATCTTCAGAATTGGTTGGGCAGGAGGCTATATCACTTTCTGTCTGCTGGGAGTCCAGAGTTAATGCCAATCCTCTGGCCTTAACTTCCCATACATTCTTCAGTGTTTGCCACCAAGTTGTAGTTCGCCTGTGTCACATTGTGTTTGTACTCCATGCTCCAGAAGATTCCATTACACCGAGTATTACTTTGACCTTTGGGCCCCAACATTAACTATATCTTGTTAACAATGTGTTTGCCGTAGCTGTGATCGTACCACAATCCTCTGTTCAGATACTAAATACTGTAATACTGTAAATGCGTGCAAAGACAGTAGGATATAAAACTGTCTTAACAAGAGCCAGAAGCTGTGTGTTTAATCACTGAACAAATGTAAGGAGTAAAAAGAGGAAGTGTGTAATGAGGCTCCGTGTGGAGAACAGGATCTACTACGTGATGTGGAGTGACAGGTAGCTGTTATGTGATGGCGCTGTAGCGGCAGCACCCGTCGGTGAGCCTGACACCCTGCTGCATATGAGACTGCTGTAAGAAACTGAAACTGGGATGGCAGAGGAAGAAAATGAGGGCTTGTTGCCAGAACTCAGCACTTATCTCTTTCCCAGCCGCCCTGTATAATGGCTTCATCTTTTTCAATTTGCAGTCAATCCATAAAATATCTCTTTGACTAATATTCCATTTGTAGAATGTTAAAAATCAATATAAACTGGTTTATATTAGTTATCTATTACCTCTTGACTTCAAAACTTTTAGGAGGAAAGAAATAAAGAAATAACTTTCCTCCTGCTGAGACGTTGTTGTTTTGTTGACAGCAGTAGAGATGATAGCCGGTGTTAGTTGTAATCTAAAATTGCATATTAAAGCTATTGAACTTTGAATGGCAGAATACATTTGCAGCAGCTCTTCTAAATGCCCCAGCTGTCACCTTGATGGCGAGAGAGCATGCTAAATGCTACATCTAAATGTCTCTGTGCGAGCGTGGCTCTGTCTGTTTTGTCACATGTTCCTTTATGATGCCTTACTGTGCAGCTCTGTTGTCTGCAAGCAATGCTGAAGGTCAGTGTTTCTGTTCAGTTTGAGTGTGTTTGGGATCTATGTTCAGTAACTCCTGCCCCTTTTGCCTAAGTGCTCCACGATGTCCGTCTCACCTGCTTCACTAAGAAGGTCGCCTGCTGTGATTTCACTGCAGATGTCAAAAACATTTTAGAGATGAATCCAAAAAAAAACCACACAAATCACTTTTTTTACCGGCTTGAATAAAAATAATAAGAAAAAGTGGCTACATGGCTTTTCCTGTAATATTCACCATATAAAGTAGAACTCATTCTAAACATGGAGATGTGCTACTCTCTTCTCCCTGCCCATGTAAAACCCTCACTCAGAAATAGATTAATCTAAGGCAGCCCATGTTTTTGAACAGATGTCCACTCGACTTGTCAAAGCGATATACTTGCTGCCTGTTGTGTCGTTGTTTTTGTGTCTTTTCTGATGATCATGCTGGTAATGTGGGTTTGCTCGCTTGTGAGCCACCTGTGCTAAATACAGAGACACATTAAACACTGAGCCCTCGGCCTGGCTGAGATCATTTGCACCGGTCCTCAAATTTGCTTTTAGTGAACATTTTTTTATTTGACAAATTGCAACAATAATTCTGTCTCTACCACATGTTCAAACCGGAGTTGACATAAAGCTGCATTTAACAGAGAACCTTTACTCAAGAACTGTACTTAAATATACATTTGTAGTATTGACTTGAGTTTATTTTATTCTACCTTATACAACAACCAAATCTGCAGTACATTTAGCTTAAAATTTAAAATTAAAGAAATAATTAAATAAAAAGAGGTTTTGAATGCAGCAATTGTACTCATGGTAGAGTATGTTTTCCTATGTGATATAAGTACCTTTTATTGAGTAAAATACCTAAATATTTCTTTCACTGCTGGAGTCATCTACAAAAGGATCTTATTCAATCAGAGAAGGCACTGCTGCTAATTCTGTGAATGAGAAGCAGTAAATCAATGGGTTGTATGTGAGAGAGCTTCATTTTTAATGCTGTCAGTGAAGCTGGTGAGATGAGATGTGACCTCCACAGTAATGATGTAGGTGAACAGGTGGATCTGAAGCTGTGATGGAAAGCAGATTGATGGCTCAGCCTCAGGATGGAGAGGTTTCAGAGAGTGTGCGGGGGCTTTATGACCATTATCGGAGTGTAATGACCAAACTGAGACCAGGTGAGTGATGTGTTGCGTGTATTATTGTTTCTGTGTGGGATGCATTGCTGCTAAACCTGACTGATAGCATTGGGGATGTAGAAAGCTCCACAGAAATGGATATAGAAATTATTTTTTAAACATGTTTTACTTACTGAGAGTAATGCCGAACTGGTTTTATACCCTGGCCGATATTTCCATACCATTTACAATGTTGTGTTTATAAAAACACACCTCATATAATTTCTTTCACACTTTATTCTGGACTCGCAAGTGTTACAAATTGCGAGCTTTTTGTGCACTCTAGCTGAAGGTCTTCCACCATCGTGTGTGAAGACCTTCAGCTGCCTCTGTGTGCGCAACGTGCATGTTGTGTGTGCGGCTGTGTGCACAACGTAATACCATCCATCTGCACGCACAGTATGTGTGCATTTGACCGCCAAAAAATCTGATATAGGATCTCAATCAATTGATCGGTGCATCTAATATTATCAGTTGCCACCCTTGCACACCTTCCACCTTTTCCTTGCTCTGTGTGTATTGACAGGGTACTGACGTAATTCTCAGGTGGTGAACAGTGCCGGGATGAATGCACAATGCAGGGTCTGTGACTCACAGTGAAGTTTATGAGACTAATAAGTGTGTATTAATCTCCAGAGACAGTAAAACTTGCGAGATTTATCACATTAGTACAATTTAGATTGAATGAAATAAGACGGCAGTCAGAAACGGCCAGTTGATTTGCCACTCAAGGTCCAATCAGCCACAACACAAACCTGTAGAATGCTCTGCAGTTATGTTCACAATGTGCTCTTTGTCAGACATTATTTATTTTACACTTTACATTCAACACTTTTTCATTAACTTCCATTAGATTAGAATAGGGTTGAGTTTATGTGAGTTTCATTATGATTCCTGGCTGGGACATGCTTTAATAACACTTTATCACCACATGCTGATCTGGAAACCAATAAAGCAAAGTGGGAGATACAGTCACACAACTTCCTGGGACAGTGAGATATCGACTCGCCAGCCAGACAGTCACCGCAGGCAACAAGATAGATAAAGCAACTTAAGCATGAGTTATAGGAAAGTAAAAGTGTTGTGAAGCTTTACAGTCTATAGGTGAATTTAATGGGACAGGGTTGATGCCTCATATCAGCACGTACTGTTTCCCACACATCGTTTTTGTTTAGTTTTTTCTCCGTTGCTCTTACCAGTTGCCAGGGAACAGTGTCAGATGAACGCTGGGTCTTATCTTGTCACACTCCTAATTTCCTGTGGACCGGCTCTCCCCTGTGGCTGCTGCTCCTGTGACGATGGAGATGAAGAAGAAGGGAGGAGGGGAGGGGGGGCACGGCACCCGCTAAGACGACAGTGCAGTAACACGGGGTGGAGAGGCCTGTAATGACTGGGTAAACAAATGTGGAACATATTTAGCCCTCCATTGCCAGGGACACACCTCCTCCTCAACAAACACATCGCACGTTTCACATGGAGATTGATCAGGACAAAGGCTGTGTTTTGATGTTCGTATTCAAAAGGCATGTGAAAAAAGAAATGCAAGTTTCACAGAGCTATGACTACTCAGGCACATCGCTGAATAGTCCCTCTCCTCTCATCAGTGCCGGTAACGCAGCGGGTGTTTTGTTATTGTCGGAGATTTTACAATGGGCGGGTGTGGGCCATTTTTACTCAGTCTCACTGGAGCTGCACGGTGAATACTATTTACACCTCAGCATAAGATAGATAGCCGTAGCAATTTTAAATCCAGCCAGAGATGGATAGATAGCAGGGGCTGTTTTCAGAGTAGGCAGAGGACAAAATGAGTTAAGAGTATGGTGATAAAAGCAGAGGAATGGTTTTTCTGCATCAGCAGCAGGGAGTCCAGAGTTAAATGAAATCCATCTAGTTAAGCGGGATAGACTCACTCTTTACTGGGAGAAATGAGGAGGATTGTGGGAGAGCTGCATGATACGAAGTTGGCCAAACAAGTAATGAACAAAATATCATGTTATTACTGTTCTTGCTCTTCAGTTTTTATGTTATGCTTCTCAAAATGTACGCCACAACATTTCATATAAAAATGTTATTTATTTTCTGGACTATGACTCTGCAACTATAATTTCTTTAAATGAACATTAGATTTTGCACACTAAAATTAACTTCAGCTTTGAAAATATAATGCCTTGTTCAAGATTATATGGATTACATGTATAGGGAAGTAGAAGGCCCATCTCCCAATGTGAACCAAAGTTAAACTGAATTTGTGTATCTGCCCGTTGCTTTGGATATGCTCCAAATTGTTTCTTACTTCGTCCAAGTCAAAACCCTTTCACCAATTCTAATAAACAACTTGTTCCCATATTTTTTCCGTAGTTCTGCTGACATACCAACCACCAAACAAACCCAACTGAAAACAATACCCCCTTGCTAGAGGAACATTTGAAATAAAGCCACCGTCTGAAGGAGTATCTGCAACCTGTGGTGTTGCTGTGGTCACTTCAGAGCAAGATATGAATATTTACTCCACCCCTGCTAACTCTTTAGACACTAAATTGCACCCTCACATTTATTTATAAAGACATTTATGTGTGAACACACAAATGCATTCAAGCACATTTATGCACACACATGCTCAAGCATTAGCTTTTAGCGTGACCCTCCTTGTGATGTTACTGTTAGCGTGCTCGGTTTTAAATATCATTTATATGCAGAGTATCCCCTGAATTGGTTCTGAGCATGATATAAACACTTAACACTTTTCTTGAATGGTGCCTCTTCTTGATTATGGACGGCCGCAAAAACCCCTCAAAGCCTGATTGGCATATTTTAGATTGCAACTGATCACGAAACAGGAAATCATAATAGCTATAGGGTTAGTATTTAACAGCCACGTTTTTATGAACCGGAGCAGTCTGGTGCTTTGTTCCTCCAGCGATCAGATTTCAGGCCTGGAGTTGTTTGGGCATGCCGTCTCTCGCCTGATTAAGATCTTTTACAATGCACACAACACAGCAAATTCAATTAGTCAAGCCCTATGATAACCAGTGAACTGTACACTGAGTAGCACCATGTCTTTAATAAAACAATCAATCCATCCTTCCTAAAGACTAATTGCTATTTTTTCTCTCGCTTTATTCCACTTAAATTAAAATTGACATCAGCAGGCATTCAGCAACTTTGTTTCCATCTCATTTTTTATTTATGTGTCCGTCTCTGTGCTTTCAGAAGAATTTGAATAGCTCTCTCAGTCCAAATGTGAATAACTGCTACCTAATGTCCATCCTACATCCTATTTATTGTCTCTCCTAAACAACTCGATGCTGATGTAACCATCTAATGTGTGTCCCATACATAAGGGAGCAGCTTGCATCTGTAAACATCTTTACTAAGTCATGACTTTGTTGAATAAGCAAATCAATTTGAGTTTAAGCTAACATTATATATTTTTCCTCGTATGCGTCTGCTTTAAATGCACACTGGCACTGTCTGCGAGCACTGTTTCTGTGAGTTATTTTATTTGTGCCTCCCTCAGGACTCTTTATTGTTTTCCCCCTTCTAATGCCCACTGGGATGTGCATCACCACATACCTTAATATTGTAGGTTTTAGAAAAGGTGTCCACTGGGAAAGCTGCAATGCTTAAGCTAGGGTTCACTTTTAGCCGGCTAAACCTCACTTGATTGTATATGAAGAGGGATGGCGATGCATACAAATAATTTCTTCCTAATCGCTTCATCTTGTGAGATCAGCTTGAGTTTAGCCTGTGATGAAATGTTTATGGGATGGGAGTGTAAAGTACTGCATGTAATCTGAATATTTAACATAAAGAGATAAAGTATCTCATGGACGCGAATATTAATTGGTCTTTTCACCTATATTTTGTATGCACGTACGCACGAACGCGTGCGCACACACACACACACACACACACACACACACGCACACACACACACACACACACACACACACACACACACACACACACACACACACACACACACACACACACACACACACACACACACACACAGTATTAAGGAAACAAACACTTGAAAAAGAAACATGTAATATATAGTTAATTATATCATGCTGAAATGCACAGCTACATTTCTTTGCCAAAAAAAATCATCATTGGTTTGATAACTTGGTCTCCAAATAGTGGATAAAGCATCCCCATCATAGACTGTTTGCCTCTAGTAGAATTGTTTTGTGCTGCCAGCCCGCTTAAGAGGGTTTTCAGCCATTATTAAAAATTGGTGCCTCTGATTGTTTTCCATCAGATAGCAATAGAATATTTGTCCGTAAGATACAAAGGCAGACTGTTGTGGTTTCTTCCTCCTGTCATTGTGTTTATCACATGCAGTGACAGCGAGGTAAAACACTCTGTTTCCAGTTAAAATACTGGCGATTTAACTGATTTTAAATTATGCATGTCATTGCTGTTTGTTTGTAATCCCAGGACACCTCCCTCCAGCTCCAGCAGGAATATCTCTGCTCCTTAAATGGAGCAGAGATATTCCACAGACATCCTCTACCTCTTCCTCCTGCAGCCACTGTGACAGGCCTTTTAATTGTCTCATTCAGATAACATGTCACGCCAGGATGAGATTGCATGGTGACATCTGCTAATCATTTGTCCAGCGCCTTGTTCACACATCCAGCCGAGAATCTGATTGCCTCTTGGTGCCCTCTCTGTCTGGCTCTGATTCATTCTCACCTACTATCTGTATCCATGCCCCTCATTCACGCCCACTTTTCACACTTGCTGTCCTCCCCCGATGGCACTCAAACACTCCCAGCTATTTCATTTTCAATCTCCACATCACCTTTTTACTCCTTCCTATGTGTTTGCATGTGAATGTTTCACTGCAGCCTGTTATTACTACCCTCTCTGCTATTTCTGTTTTTTAAAAGCTGATCATTCCATTTCATCCTGAGTGTGTTTGTTTACAACTAACAAAAGAGTTTTCTCTCTTTGTTTACAACTCGTCTGAACATATGTTGACTGCATGTTTCTATGTTATCATGGGAGTTGGGCAGACTCTCCAGGAAGACGAGACTAAAAACAAACATTCGTTTAGCAGTTTGACTGGCGTCCCTCTGCTCATAGATATCACAGAAGTCTCTGCCAGTACACAAGAGTAAAGTATACAAGTTTCTTGTAAAATGACAACCAAAATATTGAACAAGGAAAACTTTTAAACTGAATGTTTGTTTATATTGTACAGTATTGTGCACCACTACATTGATATGTTCTTTAAAGACTAGTGGATGGAAACAGTGAAAGTAGGAGATTGAAAAGCTGTAGTAACTGCATTGCGTTCAGCAGATGGGTAAAAGAAGAACCCATGGGACCCGATAACACTATAGAGACTCTGTCATGGTTGGAAGACATTGTCAGCTCACTGCCCAGAGAGTTGTGCTTCTCTTTCTTCAGGGATGCCCTCCCCCTCCTCTCCGGTATATTACTTAGCTCCATATGGTGCTGTAGTAGAACACAATTAATGTTCTGTTTGTGGGTGTGTGATGTGTTTGCACACGGACACACAACTCAATTGAGGTCAAACAATTGGACTGGCAAAGCAAGAGAGAGTACAACTGTGCCCTGAAGCCCATTGCTCACATTCCTCATGAATACAGAGAAGGTGAGTTGGCACAGCGGAGTGGTACGAACCGGTGTGTTTCCTCAGGGTCAAGGATACCGAGGAGCTTTCTCTCTCCAGGTCTCTAATCTTCATGGTGTCGTTTCCCGTTCACCTTCATTTACCAGCTCTTCTGCTCTGCCTAGTGAGACATCCGGTGACAAATTACACTCATTCTGCATGAATCACTGCTACTGTACTCTAACATGGCTCTGAAAAGGCACAGGCGTCATTGCAAAGACTTATTCTTCCTGCAAAATGTAATTTTTTGTAATTTTACAGTATTTTGATAGAAATTATATTAAGAAACCAGAACGAGTTTTCTGTTTTTGGATTATCCAGTTAATAAAAAAAGTCCATTAAAAAAACATTAATATCCATAACGCAGCTAAGTACTCTGGTGGAATACAGTTTTCCCACTATCCTTTTTGTTTTATGGCCAATTAAAATGATCTATTTGTGATTGTAAATTACCCTGTTTAATAGAATAATTTCCAGAGCCTCAAGGAGATAAAGTTTTCGAGTAACTCACTGAAAAAAATATGAAATGGGGTAGTTGGGAATCTTTAACTCTAATCTTTCTTTCTACTTTCCTATTACACCATCTGTATACTGACCTCTCAAATTTCGGCATTTAAGGGATTTGCAAAAAAATTACCTATTGGCCCATAATATTACGCGCATATTATCTGATTTGAAAGTCTCACATTTTACACAGACCTCGAAACTTCCATCTCTTTTTGTTTCGATATTCTTTCAAAACATCTGAATAGATTTTAATGCATATTTGCTGAGCTAACCTACATCTGGTATCATAACGTATTCAGGTTTTGGTTGTACATATCCTATCCCCCATGTTTGTCCACCCAGTTAGCATCCCAAATGCGTGTTTGCCTAATGGCAGTTTCCCAACATTGTATGTTACCATCGGTTGACAGTTTATGTTTTATTCCTAAAAGTAAAAATGTCACCCAAGCCCACAACTAATCACGATCCGGGTGGGAAGAGTGTTTCCCATCATTAGCTTCACCTGTGGCTGGTCTCTTCACTGCTACATATGCTAATATGTCAGCAAAGAGGTTAGAAACACAACAACCCTGCCTGTATGTGTAACTGCAGTTTGAAGGATGAGACATAATCAGCCAATCATGTCTGTCATCTTCTGTCTGCTGTTGCTGGAGGCGAGTAAAACACAGGAGTCCCTAATTGCCAATCCGAGATAACTAGAGTGCTATATAGAGAGCTCGCAGAATCCGAGATGTTACAGAGTATACTGGTACAGCACTCAAACAAATGCAGGAATTCAGGTACTGCTGAGGAGAGTCTCAAAGAGGTTTTTGTTTGAAACGCACCGTCCACCAAGACCATGAAGGGGGAAGATAGGTCCCCCCTCTTTTCACCAGCAGACTGCTTTTGATGTTTTTTTTGTTCAGCAGAAACTAAACTATCTTCATTGTGTTGCAGTCCTTACAAAGAACAAAGTGGTAGTATTTTCTCTCTTCATCTATGTGTTGTTGTTGCATAATTACAGTGAACTAGAGTTACAACTCCGACAAACTATTTTAAGTGTGTGTTTTTCTTAACAGTCTGGATTTTATTTTAATAGTGTTTTTCTCCATTATTCTATCCTATTCTTATTCTGTCATGCTGTTCTCATACACTGTAGGTTCTTACGAAAGTAATGTACATTAACAATATTAACCAATACTACCACCCATTACTTTTTTTTACAATATGAAACCCATTTAAATTAAAATGTCACTGACATGAAAATGAACAGCAAAAAAACTGACTTAAATTAGGCAATATTTTCAGATCCAAACCAAGAATTTCAAACAAACATTATTTTAAACATAACCCCAATCTTTATGTAAATCTTACCAACAATGTTTATTACCTAAACAGGTTTTGCACTGCAGGAGCCTGCTCAGAAGCCTGCCCAGAAGTCACTGCAGGAGCCTGTTCAGCCTCCTGCAGTGACTTCTGTTAACAAACCAGTCTGGCTAGTGTCCCTAACTATATTCTGTTCGGCTGTATTTCATTAAGGCACTCTACAGACAGTTTAGCTGACTATTATGTTGAATTAGACACAACACTACAACTCTGCCAGTGGGCTTACCATCGCAGTGGCAAAAATCATCAGACAGGTTGTTAACATTTTCCCACTTTATTTGAATTTTGCAAACCAAATTACTTGGAAGCGATGTTGGCTGCATCCCAAGATCTCAGTGTTTAAGTTGGCGAGCAAAATGTTATTAACAGGAATTATGAAAAACCTACACAACCAAAACTGTGTGTATCTGGAAAAAAGATTAAAGTTTTAACAAAAGATACTTTTCAACTTACTCTTTTTGAAGATCACTGTCTTTAAAATCTGTAAATAACAGGTTGCAAATATGTAATGTAAGACTTTACTAACAGATAGATTCACCGATGTGTTTCTAATACTTTTATACAAAGTAAGGGCTTAGAGGAATAAGTAGGCTTATATTGCACGTACAAAACTGAGATATTCTTGAAGGAAAGCAAGACTCTTGGCTTGTAAACAAACAAAAAAAAAATGCAATTTTTTACAAGCCAAAGCACTTCCATCTTACAACAGCATTAATCAGCACGTGGAGCGAAAGGAGAGACAATAATAAACAAAGCTCCACTTACTGACTATATTTTATAGTTCTCCTAATAGTGACATACTGTAAATATGATGATAAACTCCAAGCAATCTTCCAAACTGAAGTGGGTGAACTCTCTGTCCAGAGAAAAGTCGATTCTGTATATAGTTTTAGTAGAAACCACTAACAGACCCTCGACTGGAATAAAAAAAACATTTTACTTAATGACCCACATTTCAGCCATGATAAATCCTCATTAAAAAAGTGCAGTATCACATACTGTCACCTGGAGTATGTATGAAATGATACCTTTATAAACACAAAAAGAAGATTACTAAGAGCAGTGGAAAGAGATCCAACTGGATTTATTCATGGCAGAGGACTCGGCTCTGCTAATCACATTGTGCTCCATGCCTGATACTGTAGATAAAGCTTATATCAGTCAGGGATTATTATCCAGGTCTCATATTAAACAAGAAATGGTGCGGTTGGTGGCGAGTGGGTGGAAGGAGATCAAACAATGCCATGGTGATGGTTAACTCTACTTAGTCTTATTGGGCACTGGGGTTATGGGATTTATGTGTGTCCATGCGCTGCCTGGAAAATCCTATTAGGTCCTCATTATGTATTCTATTAGGCGGAAAGATGCACAAAGAACTCTCTACCATTTACATTTACACGCATATAAACTTTCACTCTTACCAATATTTATTACTGTTTGGCAGCTGCTTTTAATGAGATAAGTTGTTTTTATTAAACCCACAGTAATTAATACACTGCAAAATGCCCTATCCAATTTTAATGAACCAATATTAATATTAGAGTGTTATAAGAGTACAGTAGATTTTGTATGTACGTGACTTCTTAAAATAAGCAGGCTGTTCAAACATCGTTTGCAGCTTTCCTACGAAAAGTTTTGTTCTGTAATGTGTATATATTCCACAAAATCTATTTGTATATTTATTTAACTTAATTGTGAAGTATAAAGAGTGACGAGGTCTGCCTAAGGAGGAGGACTTTAAAAACACCAGACTTTATTCAAGAAAACAGCTGTTCTTGTCCCGTGTGAAACCAGAATTGATTTATTCCTGGCTGCAGTAATTAAATAACTTAAGATATTTTCCTAAACCTAACCAAGTAGTTGTGTTACATTCCATAAGGCCCTTAGTAATTGATTGTGTATCTTTTTCCTTCCAATTAAGTCAATATTTAATTGGTAACACTAGGCAGCATGCATATGAAAAGGAAGCTTTAAATGTACTGTAACATAACAGAGCTGTGGTTCTTCACACTTCAAAGGCGCTCGTAGATCGGCTGTCACTTGGCTCACAGCCTGCAGCTGAGAGCCACTTCAGCCCGTCTGTCAGAGCGTAGACGACAACCAGCAACAACGACTTTGGCAGGATTTCACACAAATCCACCCAAAATAAGTCTTTACAAAAAAACTAAAAAACAAATGTATTCATGCAGTCTGTTTTCATCCTTAAGATTCTTCAACTGTAAATCACAAGCAGAAAGCCTGCAATGACGCCAGCGTACTGAAGATATACAGCTGTGATATCAATACATATCGAGCCTCTTATTATTTCAAGGACCCATAAATTAGAAGGCCAGGTCACTTTTCCTCAGTTAATTACAGCCTGTAACATAATGCAATGGCACAGTTCACTTTAATTGAGTAAATTACCGCTGGTAGATTGACTTTTAACGTGCCTCCCACACTGGGGTTGAGAGGTCAAAACACCTACGTTGCCGTCATGGAGAGTTCCCTGGAGAGGGCTGCTTTGGCGGAAGAGGACGTCACTGTGGCTCAATGTATTGAATACTTTTTAAGCTCAATTTGAATCATTGAGGTTGGGGATGGACCAGCCATCCTCCCATTTATCACACCCGCTAACATACTTGTACAAGGTCAAAATGACTGAAGAATGTATCCTAAAGCCATATCAAACTGAAGCAATATGGTATCGAATATCTGAAGCCTGCACAGTTTTGCATCTTGATTCCTTTAGGCTGTCGTGAAAAAAATCTATAGCCAATCAGGAGAATAAGGAGAAAGTCCAGCTATTCTTTCTCCTGCTTCGTTAATGTATTGGCTCTAAAGTTCTCTTTTTCTGCCTTCACTCTTCCACTAGCTGCTCTTTTTCACTCCTCTCCTCACTTGGGACTTACTGAGCTCCAGGATTAGATTAGCTATCATTTATAGCAGGCCTGGGAGGCTGTGAAGAGCAGACTCCATCAGATGGAGAGATAATGGTGCTTTATGATAGATCCTGGCTAATGAAATGCCACTGTCTGTAATGAGATCAGTGAAAAGTGAGCTTTTGACCCCCTGAAAAGAGCAGGCAGCATGTTGAGAAAATCTACTGAGGATGTTCTTGACGTCTAAGATTTCTGCCCTCCTGTTCATGTCCGATCCTTCATAATTCATGACAGTACAAGCTTTTTTCCCCCAGAATAAAACTGTGAAAATGTATCACAGCCCTGCATTAATACAGACCATGGGCTACACACTCGAGCTGAAGCTCAACACGAATCTCTCATGCAAAAAAGTACAAACAATGTAAATGCCAAAATGCTAATGCCAACATTTACCAGAGGCTGTGAGGTGGGGCTGTTCAAACTGCGGGGAAAGGTCAAGAAGGTGATTACTCATTCTCAATGTGCCTCAGAGGTCTACGTGTCTGTAAAACAGCACAAATACACAACATCATTCCCAAATGCAGCATTAAAAGTGTGAAATGCTGAGCCTGTAAGGACTACTAACAATACAACATTTAATGCCAAGCCTAACTACCTAATAAAATGAATAAATACATCTTCCAATATCAATATTTAATGTTAAACCCCCCAACGTTTTTGTGTTTATAAGACACCAATTCCATTTTCATTCCAATTTTAAATTCAATTTTTTCCAAATAGTGGATAGATAAATAACAGAGAAACCTGCTTATCATCCCCCAGTATACTGTACATGATCATTATTATGAAACTCCTCAAAGATTATCGCACTCATGATGGAAATAAATAGATTTAGCTCTCATTAGTGTTGATTTATGATGGTTACATTGGGTTTATTTGACTATTTTGCTTCACTTTATCCATCATAAACATACTGTATCTCATTTGTATCTCACATTGTTGAATATGGAAACTGTTCTGTAGGAACCAGTGTAAAATTAAATAAACACAATACACATATAAATGACAAACCGTATGAAAAAACAGTTTTTGTATATTGTCTTACATTTTTTTACCTAATTCTTAAGACTTTACCCTTTTTAAATGTGCCTTCCAAGCAACCAACACAACATACATGTTATAACTATTTACTAAAATGTTTATACTTTTTAAATGTTGCAATGTTCACCGTCCTCCATAGACAGACACGAGCACCTGACCTCACATGAAGCACCTCCAGAAATCTATTAATAAATACAGGATGGTTTTCCTCTCACACAAAGACAATTATCTTAATTGCATCTTCCTCCTTCTCTTCCTCATGAAATATCTCCTGCTTCTCTTTTGTTATATTGCTTCCTACTTCACATGCCGTCAACAGTTCCTGTCCCCTTCATTTTCTTTCCACCCTTCACTTTGCTCTCACTAAGCCGAGGAGTTGTGTGACATCAAAACGCATCTGAGAGCTGTCATCTCCCCAGCTTTCATCATCCCGAGAGCTCAGGCACATGTTTGAGTTGCAGGAAGAGAGGTCAGGGGTCAGGCGAATTCATCTATAGCTTCAGGAGAACTCAGGAGGGGGCTTCTATGTGACTGACAAGTTTTTATTTACACCTTCTCCACATCTCCTCACTTCATTTTTCATCTCTGCTGTCATTCCCCAGGGGAACAGCACATACTCACTTCCCCTTGAAAATGTGTCTAACATCTCAGAAGGAGAAAAAAAAAGAATAGTGTTATACTTGTTTCCTCGTACATTTTTCTTTTATAAAAGGCATTATTCAGTGATTGGTTGTAAACAAAACATTCAAAGTTAGCCCTCCTCCAGCTCAACAGGGGTTACGGTGCTCACCAGCGGATGATATCCAGCTACATGTCAGTCTTGTTTGGAACAAGCTTTGTCCACTTGGCTGATCTCGTTGCTATATTTACATGTCTTGGTGGTGTGTCCACCATAGTTGTAGCTTCTTCTTAGATGCATGCTAACTATCTGGCTCCTGATTACTAGGTTTTGCTACATTTGTATCAAGGTTGACCGCCAGAAACACCTTGAACACAGCAAAATGAAAAGGAAAGAGAAAAACAGGCAGGTTCAGGATCTGTCCTGACGCTGACACTTAAGAGCTTACAACTAAAAAATGGTAAATCTATTTGAAACATCCCTGGCATGCAGCTTCAGATTTTTGTTTTATAAAAGCTGCTGATGAGTTTGTGTATTTCAACCAGTACATGTGAACTCAATCTGTTGTTGTGTTAGCTAGCTTAACATTTTTGACCAAACCAAGAACGCAGGAGGATCAATGCTTGAGTTTAATTGTGGCTGACTATAACTGATCATTCTTGTTTTGTTATTAAGGAAAATCCGAAGCATTGTTCCTTTTTAAAAGCGTTTTATTATTTATAGCCATTTAATCATGCCAGTCACAGTGGCCGTTTCGCTGCAGAGATGTTCCTAAATCCATCCGTCTGTTAATAGACAACTCACTATAATTACTTAATAAGGTTAACCTGTAACGACACACTAAATTAATTTAAAACATCTTCAGCAAACATCAACTTTCACAGCCTCTCACTGACAGGAAGCTTGCCCACTGACAGCAGAAGAAAGACCAAAGTGTCCTCTTCTACTTTCTAATAACAATTCTATTATTGTCAAGAAGTCATTTCCATGGCTAATCCCCTTTGGAAAGGGAAAGAGAGAAGTCACAGAGAGTAATACTTTTTTAAAGTTTATTTTAATTGAGGAGTCATGGCAGGATTACATTTTATTTGGTCTAGGGGAGCAGTCGGTACTGGCGAGGCGAGAGAGGAAATTGATTTTGTGCCCCACATCCTTTCCTGCAGTCGCTGGCACGCGTTAAGATTGCACGGCACATTGCCATGTCATGGCAGCCCGGGATGCAATATAGCTTTATGCATTTCTTTATCTCTGAGTGTGGGAGGGCGCTTGACCGTTTTAGAGTAGTGAGAGTGGGTAGGGAAAGACTGATCTGCTTTAATGGATTTCTTGACTGTGGGTGTAGTTTAGTTAATTTAGTTCCTGCCCAAGGTCAGTACACACTTGGGAAACAAATATAAATGCATTATTTGAATAGGAACAGTTAATGTGCTAACATAAATTAGAGATTGGCCAAAAGTAATACAACTGGTGGGGATTATACCAAACATGCACTGATTATGGCCACACATCATTAGTAGGAGTTAATTTCAGTTATTTAAAAAAAAAAAACAGTCCCATTAAATATTCTCTGTACTGAGTAAAACTACTTTTATCAATAATGTTATTTAGCAGAGTTTGAAAATAGGTTTCTAATATAAAACTGCACATACATTATGTTGC
Organism: Eleginops maclovinus; assembly: GCF_036324505.1. Taxonomy (NCBI): domain Eukaryota; kingdom Metazoa; phylum Chordata; class Actinopteri; order Perciformes; family Eleginopidae; genus Eleginops; species Eleginops maclovinus. The sequence continues at coordinate 10,239,864 of NC_086364.1, forward strand.
GCAATGAAGGTCAAACAGCAGCGTTAAGTCACTATTAGAAAACCACATTTTTGACTGGATAGGGACATTCTTTTGTACAGAAAGTATTTTATCATCTAACAACATCTGCAAGCCCTTTCTACCCTGGAATACAGATGTGTATGTGATAAACACAGTAGCTTTGTGTTACACCTATACAGTTTAAATATTTCCAGAGAGTGGCATTTAAATATCTCTGTCACACTTCATATCCCGAACAACAAAGCTCCATCAGCTGCTCGGCAAGTTTATTCATGTTCATCGCAGCCAAAAGACTGACTTTGAATTTCAACCATGGTTATATTTCTGGATAGGAAACCCTTTGAAGATCCACAGAGCCTGAGGGAACACTGGCCTCGGTGGACACCTTCGGTCAACTTGGCATGCTCTTAATATCATGACCAGTGATCGCCTCGGGTGCTGCTGACGGGCCTAAATGTGCTAAACTGACCTTTTGCTTCTAATTAAAGTGTGTTTGTGTGGCCAGATGAAGCTAACCAGCTTGCATCATGTCTGTGGAGAGGGTTGGATTTCCTAAAGCTCTTGTTCCTGTAGCAGCACGTCACATTAGCTCATTTGCCTAACCATCACCTCTTTAGCACCATGTTTAGAAATGTGTAAAGCTCTGACACCCAGCTGAGAGCTGCATGGGCTGCTGTCGTTGAGGAACGTTAAGTGCACCAAATACACTGATCCAGCACGTCCTACGACCCGAGGATGAGTGGAAAACTAAACACACAGGTTGCAAAAATACAGTACACACATACACATGTTGGCACACCAGGGACATTAGAAGATACTCTACTTGTCTTTCCATTTATTTTTTTGCACATCACCAGGAGCTGTGAATTGAAACATTTCTCACCAGTGGTACCGGCATCCTTTAAAATAGTTTTCTTTGGGAAACGATCGGTGAGTTCAGGGAAAAACTGCACTCACCGCCAGTACTTTCCAATCCATTCGGTATGTACCAATTTGAAAAGCAAGAGAAAAATACATAGACAAAAGAAAGTAAGGAAATACCCATTCTCATTTCAAAAATGATGAAACATGAAACACAAAAAGAAAGCACACAAGCCTTTGATCAAAAGTAATGCAGCAGGTCTCTCAGTTTACATGGAATAAAGATCAAAAGTGGACACTTCATTATTTCTTGTATAAATAATTGAGTCAGTATATTTTATTGTGGGGAGTAGAAGCAAAAGGCTTGTGATATCTCAAATTTACTCATGATAGAAATCTTTGGGACTACAAAGCACCCCTTTGTAGTCCCATCAAAGATATCGGCAACACAATACAGTAAACTGCTTAGATAGCAATTATTGACTTTCACATGTCCCTCTTTTAACACCAAGCGGTTTTTGCAGTAAATGAAAATCCTTTAGCACAACAAGATGAGATGACTGCAATTTAGACAAACTGCTGTTTTTTAGAAAACTTGAAATCCAAACCGCTGTAATTTGTGCAAACAGTGTTGAAAGGACAGTTTGTGGTTGTGTGGTTGGGTGCGTGCGATTAGTAAAACAGCCTTATCGTGTTGTTTGAAGGAGAGCAGAAGGGCACAGGCCAGTGGGGTCTCATAGGGGAAACTATCTCAAGCTTCCAACGGTGGTCGTGCTTGTTGGCTCTTGAAGGCACCAGGGAAGAGAGATTACTTTTAAGAGTCCTCACACGTATTACAAAGCTGTCGCTGGCGGAAGTGTTGACAGCTGATCGCTACGTGTGACGCTCAGGGAAACAGAGGGTGCTAAGATAGCAGTTGTCAGGAAGGTTAAGGGTGGATAGACTTTCCCACCATATGATTACACTGATACCTCCAGCTGTACTCCTCAAACAGACAATGTTCAATGTTCAATGTTCGGTGCTACAACTGACATTTAAAACAATCCTGGATGATTGGATTATAATCCCACAAATCCCATTTTAGCTTCTGGCATAAAATCACAGCTGATTTACCATCATGTCAAAGCATGGCTAGAGATGCATCTGGCTGAGTTAGCAAACACGTGTAAATGCACTTCTCTCCAGATCACACATTTGTGGGTCTGTCATTACATCAATAATTGGTACATCATTTGCTAATTCCAATTGAAGATATCTCCATGTGAATTGAGAATTTAAATTTTGTAGTGATTTTATTAAAATGGAAACTAAAATATTATCAAATATGGATGTTCATTTTCTTTTCATGATTTTTGGGGATATTTGAAAAAGAGGGAAATGTGATGGTTTTATTTGGATCAAGGTTTTATGATTGATATGTTTACGGCAATCGGTAAAATCACTGATTGGTAAATTTGATGCGAGCTATGGACCTAAACAGCATCATAACTGATTGTTAAGGGGAACATTGATGGACTCAAGTTAACTATTAAATCACATACACTAGGTCATACTTATATAGAGGCTAGTGCGTTTGCTTGTAGTATTGTATTGTCAGCCACCAAACTAAACATTTTTAGTTGGATATTCAACTTTGACACCCTGTCTATCCCCCAAAAAAACCTTTACCTTATTCCAAAATCATAATAATGTCGAGCCGTGCTGCACTTTATGAAAAGAAAACATTGTTTCAGAACTATTGAATATGTTAACTCAAAAAGCAAAAGTGGTTTAAACTTTAACGTCAAAATAAGAGTTTCCACTCCTGTCTGCATGGCCCGGCAATCCTTCCTTTGGTAATTTCTGAACCAAATCAATCCGTCTTTAGTATTAGGACCACAGTTGAGTTTTGTTTGGTTGTTATATCTCTTTGCATTCTTGCAGAGCATCAGATCAAAATGGAGCACAACAGATACTTTCTAATCACTTGCAATCCGCAGAAACACTCAGAAATTCATACAATTATTATGTCAATCAGTTTGAAAATGACAATCTGCGCTTTTAATCTCATCATAACATTGCTCAGCATCACTTCTCCTTCACCACCAGAGGTTAGTCGGGTGACAGCCTTTTTGTTATTATTAGCAGTAAGGTCATACTGTGGCAGCCAATGGCAGGCCAGGACAATGTTTCAGGTCGTCTGGAGGCTCGAGAGTCTGACAGGAAGGGCTAAGCTGACAGTAAGCAGAGGACGGGGCATCACTGACTCCTACACACACACACACACACACACACACACCAAGGATAACGGGTTACATTATCTCTGTCCATTAGTGGCTGTCTCTCAAAGGCAGGAAGTGACTGATTGAGGCAGATGTGTGGGGTTTATTTATATCCCAGTTTATTTAGCTGCTTTGGTGGCTAGTTAGTTGTCAGGCATCATTTGAAATAATATCGACGAGATCTGTGACAGAGGAAGATAAGCAGGGAGGGTGCACAGTGTGTATGCTTGTGATTTACATGTTAATGTGTATGTGCCTTTCTGTCTTGGTGTGAGAGAGCCAACGGGTGCTCAGTGCACCAAAACAAAAACAAACAAAAAAGCTTTTTGTTTTAGAGCTCAGTTTTTACTGTTTTCTGTCATAGTTTATCCGCACAGTGCGAAGCCTTGATTGCTTTCACAAAGAAAATATACAGAAACAAAAGGGAAAAAGAGAGGAGATGCAGAAAATCAGCCAAAACAGAGACAATGAAGCATAATTTAACATATGATGGTCAAAACCACTTCATTTAAAGCAGGATTATGGAAAAACAAACAAACAGTGGTCATGCCAATTACTCCACACTCTTTGTTCAGGTTTTAAATGTGCAATGACTCACATCCCATTAAAGCTCGAAAAGGTACAAACAAACAAAATTACTCACTCCTTTCCTCAAAGTCCAGATTGTAAAAATGTTTATCCAAGTAATAAACACGAGTCAAACCTCACACAACCTAACACAACTAAGAGCAAACTTAAGTGATATAATAAATTGAATTTTAAAGCTGACAGTAGTATGTGTGATAGGAATAACACGAGGCCACCGAATGAGTCAGTGATGGAGGCTGTGGCTCAGTGCATTGATCTTTCGGATCAGGGGAGCACTGGTTCCATCCCCACTGCAATTAGCATGTCGGTGTGTCCCGGGCAAGACACTTCAACCCAAATTGCTCCTGGGGGGACTGCCCACAGTATTGAATGTATGTAAGTCGCTTTGGATAAAAGCATCTAACAAGTGACCTGTTGCCGTTTATTCAATATGCTCTATTCAGCATAAGGATTTGGAGGATATTTGTTTATTTAATGAGAACCTCCGCTGCTGGAGAAAGGGTTTTTTTACAGGACCAAAGCCAGAAAAAAAAGACCTCAGAAAATTAGAAACTGAAGTTGATAAGAACCAAGAAAATACATATTACCAAATAACCATCAGGGACCGAGCCAGTGCCAATTGAGCCTTACTTTAATATTGGGATGCGGTGTGGGCTAATGTTCTGTTGATTTCTTTTCATCCTAATCACCAACAAATCCACCTGAATTATTGAATTGTTAGTTTGTCTGATTCCCAGAAAGCTTCCCCTGATGGGCTCTCCTTGCTGATTCTCCGTGTACCCTGTGTTCCCTGGGGTCTCTTTGCGTCATATTTTTTGGCAATGCCTGCCTGTTGCTTTTGGAACAGTCCTTGACTATGCCTGTATCTGTAACAGTTTTACTTTTGAATAATTTCTCTCAATTGCCAGTTTCTTTGCAGAGAAATAACTTATTTATGCAGTTCACTACCGAGAAAGACACTGCTATATACTATTTGGAGACACCCAGAAAGGTTCTCTGTGAGCACCTGGATTCTCTCATTTTTGGATGTAATTTAATAAAAGTTGTTCTCGTGATCAGTGTTAAGGAGTCCAATATTTGTTCTTGGTATCAGCTGATGAATTGAACACGTTGATCTTGACATCTATCCACCTAAATTGAATCATGTTCAAATTCACAGTCCATGGTCCAATATGCACTGAATTTGCATACTCAGGTTTTCGCAGACTGTATCCAGCCCTAGTGAAATGTCTTTTCAGTATTTGGAAAGCAGACTCCTCTGAGTAATGGGCTCACAAGACACTGGCTTACCCTTGGTGAAATGAGTTAAAAAGTTAAACCATGTGCAATAAAATGACAGAAACATTCCGATCAATGAAACCATTTTTTGCCTTCCCTTCCAAAGTTTTTTCATTACAAGCCTGAAAACACCATGTTAGCTTTGTATTTCTTAGATCTTGTGGGTAACCTCTAAAATCATAGCTGCTTTAAACATTTGGTTTCCCTTTAAATTATTTAGTGGCCAAGATTGTGTTATCAATACATTTTGAAATTCATTGAAAATGAATGAATGAGTTCTGGTTGGTGTGTCCCCCTCTTCCTTAGCTTGATATTGTGCTGTTGTTCTCTTTCTTCATTTAAAGTGCAGAACCAATCATCCTGCACTTTAGGGAATTCACAAAATGACATGTAAAAAAGATTCATCACAGAGTTTGGGGCCTATCTCTTTGATCTTATAAACGCTGCAGGTCTGGCATGGCATGGTAGCACACATTTTAGTGTGTAACAAAATCTCTGTCCAACATCAATGCTAGCTTTCCCCACTACTACTGCTATTGCTTGTAGCCTAGGATGAAACATGCCCCTCCTTTTCATTCTGCTGGATTGTCTCTATACGTTGGGGGGTGATTGGAGGTAAGGTATCTTCTGCCCTATGTTAAATAGTTGCTGTGTCTGCTAAATCTAGGTTGAGTCTGATACAGTAAGTATAGCAACTTGTATTTTTGTATCTATGCAGCAAATGTGTATTATGGCTTTCATTCGTAGCTATTTTGCAGTCCCAATTTCCTTTTGATCTGTAAAGAAAAAGATCAATGATTTAAGGAACAATGTTTTCTTCTTGATGCCAAATATGCCAATTACAAAACAAAGCTACAGACACACAGCACACTGTAGTCATATGTGAGTTGGAGATAATAAGCTCTATGGGACTATGTTTTATAAAAAGCTGCTTTTATGTCTCCTTGTGCTCCACAGCCAAATCCCACAAATTCATGCTTTTACTACCCTTTTTTTCTTCCTAATTGTTGTTTGTATCTTTATTAAATACATAGGCCCATATTCTTGCAGGACTTTAACTGTGTCCAAAGCAATAGATGCATAATATAAATGTTTTCACTGCAACTCACTTTGTTGTCTAGAGAATAAAAGGTCTCACAATACTTTTATCTACATAACATCAAACTGCATTACTAAGGATTATTTGGATTTTCCCAGAAAGAAAACCGTTGAATATAGTTTATCATGAGTTGGTAGATCATATAGCTTAATTGGCCTTTCCACTGTTTTGTCTAAACAGCCTTCACTGATGGAGCTTAGTACCAGGGGAGGGTTTCTGCACACAGAGTATTAACTGTGTTTGACAGGGCTAAATGCAGGAGATCTGTGGTTGTTCCTCTCTCCACACTGACCTGTCAGCATCATGTGGTAGCTGCCTCTGGTTTGCAGCAAGACACCTTGTCATCGACTCAAATGCTTCATTTGGCTGCTGCTCCCAAAGGAAGCATCCCTCCAAATAACATTTGTCGAAAAGATACAATAAATATTTGTTTACTTAAATCCAACAATGGCTTGTACAGTGACTAGAACAGCACAAACAGAACCAAAGCTTGTTGTCTGAGACTCACTTTGCTTAATAGATCTGATTAAAACTACCTCTGTTCTGATGCGACACATCTACTTGATATCCGATAACTAATTAGACCGGTGCATATTTTGCTCCCTTGAGACACACATGTTATTGTGAAAGAAATTGAAATGAGCATTTTATTGGTTGATGAGTCTGAGATATTCCCAGTGGTGCCTTCCTGAGACAAAATAGAAAATGCATAGGTCCATGCTTAATGTCAAGACCATTAGACCTTTGAAGAGATGCTTTTCACATTTTATCAAATCAGAGTATCCTCCAGTGAGCACTTACCGAACCCAGAAGAGAAGAGCAGGAAACAGATCTGCCTGTGGTTCTGAAAACATCATTACTGTTTTGATAAAATTTGCTAACTCTTGAAACTTATATGTGAGATGTATAGAGATGACGTGACATAAGGTGCCACTGAAAACTGCTCCAAAATATAGTGGGGTTTTCCCACCATAGGACAAGTTTCATAAAAAAAAAGCTGACAAACTAAACCAAAAACATAAGTAGGGCTGGGCATCACAACCAAAATCTTCCATCCCATAATAGGCCAATACTGGATGTTAAATAGACTAGACAATTGTTTTTCAATTACACTAAAGTGCATTATTGAAATAATAATCACTCCTTATAAACTGTCTTTGAAATTGAGGGTCTAAATATTAATCTTTGCATTGAACTATCAGAAGTGTCGGCTCATTTTACAAACGAATGAGCCCCTGTCAAACTACAGTTTAAATCCAACCAGCCGAACACGTCTAATTAATCTGTGTTTGCCTTTCAGCTCAGCCTCTCACAGGAGCGTCTCTAAAGCAATGCCTAATGAAGTCCAGCAGCAACAATTAACCTCCACAAATGAAATCTGACAACAGTCAGTTATTATTAATGACATCATAAATTAGAGACTGTCAACTCATCTGAGGCAAAGATTAACACTAACATACGTAAATCCACTCCGACCGTTCTGAAGCTCGCTAAAGAGAAGCTTATGAATCCTGATGGGACAAGTTTTCATCCACACGGTCAAAGTGGTCACTAGATTGCTTGATAAGCATAGAAGGCAACCACAGCACATGTCATAACTGTTTTGTCATTAAACAAATGCAAAGAAACGTTATCTTTGAAACAATTAAGAGTAATCATAGATGAATATAAAACAGAGACATGAGAGCAGGCGGCTGTTTCAGTGTCCACAGGTTCTTGAGCAGCTTTTTTTTGTTGCACTTGAGGCAAAGGAAGTCTATAAAAACACAATTCAAGAGGAGTTTCAAAATGTAATGATCAGGTTATTATATCCTAGGGTAGGCCATACAAGCTACAAAACAGCAACATCACACTTCTGTCACGTCACTGCTTTTGCTGTTTCCAATATCGTGACGGTAACACTCCATTTTTAGTTTTTAGGAAAGAGTGAACATTAAAACATCAAAATCTGCTTCCTCAGCACTTTAGTCTCCATATCATCTCAAATTAACTGCTTTGTGAAACTGGAAGATTCAAGATTCAAGAAGCTTTATTTATCCCGAGGGAAATTGAGGCACAACAGTTCAATACAAAGAAGGAAGGAGAAATATACACTCAATATAACTAAACTACTAAATATACACTAAATATACATCAAATATTACTAAATATAAACTAAAATAACTAAGTAACTAAGTATAACTAAGTATAAACTAAATGTATAAACTAAATGTATCAACAAATATAAACTAAATGTATCAACAGAGAAGAGAGTTTGTCTGGCTTTTATTTCACACAGTATGAATACCTATTGTTGGAGGGGCTCATTATATAGTAGGACAGATGTGTGTGCATGTGAGAGTGTGTGTCACTGTTGACAAACGAACGCCTGGCACAGAAAATGAATCGTCTGGAAAGCCATCTGTCTGTCAGTCAGCAAATGTCTGTTTTTCGTCTGTGCAAAACACCAAAATAATCAAAAGACTATGTTTCTCGACTGAGCGAGGTCGAACCCCTCCATCATGCTTCAATGTTTTACTTTCTTTTTCATTCAAAGACGAAGAAAAGCATTTGCTTTTACCCTGGTTGATTTGGAACTAATGGGAAAGAAAATGGCGTAGAAAGATTAAAGTGACTTGGCATTCAGCCCTCTCTTTATTTCTTTGTTTGTTTTTGCTTCAGGTAGCATGGCAATTTATCCAGGAAGTGTTTTGACCACAAACAACATTTGTTTTCTCATCCCGCTCCAAGACAATAAACCATGAATGTCGAAGAAAACAATTGCATCTTAATCTTTAAACCTGGTTCCTCTTGCAGCATTTACTCAAAGCATTTTCCTTGGATTAATATACAATAATTCCTTCATATGTCCCTTATGTATTAGGTAGAAATAAAAGGAATACTTCAACATTTTATTAGCTTTTTTGCTGACCATCAGTTGAATAGATTGATGACGCCGTCAAATCTGTGAGAGGTATCAATGTTTTCATTCAACTCTTAAGTAAGGGGAATAATTTTTCCTAAAAGTTAAAAGAATACTTGAATGACCTCTGCTAATATGTATGCCTGGAGAAGATTAAAAAAACAACCTGTGAAAATAAGAAAGGCTGGCCAGCAATAACTGATAAAACTAAATCTTATTGCCATCAGACCCTGTTACAATTCTATTATATATAATCATCTCATACTTAATGCTATAAAAAAGTGTAAGCGTAACAAATCTCCCTGCGGTGACCTGTGCTATGCTTACAGAGAATATTGTTTCCCTCCCCAAACCTGTGCCAAACTACTGCTGAGAAGAAAGCATAGGTAAGAGGCAAATACATAAAAGGTGCACATGTAGAGAGAACAAAATGAAACATGCTGTGCTGTATTTCTTTTGTCTTCTAGTCTGCTACAATTCAAATGCTGTTGGAGGGAGGAACTCACAAGGAATGAGAGGAGGACAATTAGAGAATGTCTGACATCACGCTGTGTGTCACTCTAACCAGGCTGACATATTACAGATGTGTTGCTGACATATTTTGTCAATGGTGTCAAACTTGCAGTGTTGTTATGTGTCAATGAGATGACAGATTACAGCACTCACTGACAAAAAGACAAAAAATGCTTCGTTCTTCTCTTTTCTGTCTGTGTCTATTTGGACCCTTTTTGCTCTGATCCAAGTCGTTGGCAGGTTTCTGTCAGATCGATGGACTGCAGGCTGAGTCTGAGGTCTGACCAGAAGCCAGAGCAGCACAGAGATCTTCGTAATCGGTAAGGTTAAAGTCGGGAGTCTAGACTTAAGCAGACTTGAGAGTATTTCAAGATATTTTACTTCCCCCTGTAGAAACTGTTTGAAAGTTTCAATTGTAGTCTGCCATGCATTGTGCCTGGCCAGTATGCTCTTTACAAACATGACTGCAAGTGATATACAGCATCTTACGTTTATAAATAACTTTTTTTTAAGTAGGAATATGTGTCAAATTCTCATGGTGCTATTTTCCTGCGGGCCAAATGAATGAGGGCATGCTGATTAGGAGTCACCTTAAATTGAAGCCACAAAAAACGTTCAATATACGGTATTTACCTATTTTAGTTTGAGCTGAGGCTGAAGGCAATGCATATACTGTAATGTTATGCCACCGGTTTTGCCTATTGTAGTTAGTTCAATTCTCTGTGGTTTTGGTACACTGATCCAGTGTACAAGCTTAAACCGGTTTGATTTTACCAAAACATATTTTGTCTTTTTGACATGTTCTGGTAAATTAAGAAAGACTACATGGGCCGCCGTATAGCATGGCCGTCGATGTACTGGGGATCATTCCTTCAGTCCCTTGATGCATGTCATACCTTCTATCTCCCCATTTCAAATCTATAAAGAAAAAATGTAGGTCTAATGTATGGGGACTAAGATCTGATATTTTACAAATAGTGCTTTGTTATCAATGTCTGTGGCACCGCATGTGCAAAGACATTACAGCACCACTAGAGGAGGCCTGGTTGAGGGTTGGGTTAAGTCAATGTGTGACTCTGACACCTGTGTTTGCTGTTCATTTTTCTTCAGTGTTCATTTATGTTGTGTGTGTGACCATATTCAACTGGATCAAGTTGATTTGCCTGATCTTATTTTCTTTTTGTGTTTTTTCCGTACTACCTTGTCTAAAGACTCAGTGATATTTAATTTTCAAATGAGGGCGAGGTGAAAAGCTGGCAGTCATAGCAACCTTCTGGCTGCATCCCAGAGACTCCCAAGTACTGTTCAAGAATGTTATGTCTTTTGTCTTTGTATTGTTGACACAGGGATTTATTAAAAATTGGGATAATAGCTTACAGCTCGAAAAGCTGGGTTTCCGACACACTTACAATCACTTAAGTCTTGCGTCCCGCTGGATCTGTGCATGTTTACCAAAACACCATGTGGAGAACCTGTGAATCTGCAATTAACCTACTGGTGTCAAATGCCTGAAAATGTCCAGGGCTCCTTTAACAGCCGACTTGGCTTGCTGACAGACAGGCAGATGTTCAAACAGAGTGTGCATTCTTCTTTTGTTAGGAGGGGTCTGCTGTGTTTGGACGCTTTTAAAGCAGACAAGGTGTGATGGAGATTATGAGCAAGCTGTGCAACCGGTGTGTAGTGGGTCTGTCAGGCAGGCAATCAGGGGACAGAATTTACATATCAAAGCCAAGGAGGCAGAGGGACGAGAGGGAACATCAGGCATGGCGATCTAGGCTCATACGTCATACATAAGTCGGGCCGGAGAAGAGAGGCTCTGTTAGAATATTGATTCAAACGAGAGAGAGTCTCAGGAGAGCAGTGCTGAAGACAGTTTTATAAAACAAGAGTGAAGGGAGCCTCTTAATCACAGCTTGACTTATTTATATGTGGTCTTTATCTAGCCTGAAACACGCTGTGGTCCACACTTCCTGATTGTTAATGAAAAGAGTTGATCTTGGTATCTGTGGTATTTAGATTGATCATTTTTTACATTTCTTTTCTCAAAAATATACTTTTACTGTAAGATGCTACAGTTGATTAGGAATAAATTATGTAGTCTGCTGAAAAAAATCTTACAAAATGACATTAATCTTGAATAAAGTCAAACTCAACTCGACTTTCCAAACAGAGTTCTGCATATAATTGGTTTTTTTTATGTGTGCTCATCCACGTCTCGATGATGTTGCAAAGTCCTTGGAAGACCATTACACCAGTGACAGTGAGTATATTCTGCCCAACCCTACTGTTACCCTTATTTCCTGCTTAATTAGTCCAAATTGATGCTCTTCCTTTTTGCATGACTCTTTAAGCCTTTTGTTTGGCATTTACCTGGGTTTGGGTTCATGGTTCGGTATTTTTAGGTTTAAAAGAAGAAAGAAAAAAGACATTTGGATAATAAACATTTTACTGAATGGCAATTCTTCTTACTTAAACTGTTAAGGAACTCAATGACTTGCATTTGTAAATGAAAGATAAATAAATGAAAGAAAATACAATAACATATAATGTAAGGTGTGTAATGTAAATGTAAGTCTCTATCATAAAACTTGACCTAACTCGGATGCAGCTGGCACACAAAGGTGCATTGTATAGCTGTGATCAAAACACTGTAAAAAACGAAGACTGGTCTTGTATACACAGTGATAAACACTTTTATAGCTTTAGTTATTACTCGCCCCTGTCTGAATCTGCACCAGGAGGCTGTCTGAGTGCTGTGAGGGGGAGGGCTCGCCTTCCTGTCTGCTTTTGTTTGGCTTCGCTAATTGACACATTCGGGTGATGCCGATATAAATTAAATGTTTGTAGTGTATCCACAGAGTTACCGGACTTTGGTTTAACAGTGTCTGCACCGTTTGGCACAAACTGTTGTCCTCTTGTATTGAGTCCATACAATCTAAATTAAATCTAATCTAAAGCAGCTGCGACCACAGCTGTGTGTATATCAACGTGTTTATTTATTTAACCACACACACTTCACTGACATCAAGGCTTAATCTCTTCTTCCAAGGGTGTAACTGTGGTTGCCAAAGAGAGGTGGAGTTCTGCTGGTCTCATCTAGAAACAGCCCACAGCAAACTTACAGCAGGGCAAGAACATGCATAATAAAATCGAAATAACCCGTTTGCAAACACATGACAGAGGTATCACTCCTCTGCACAAAGGCAAACCTCCGTGACACAGTTTTTAAAAGTTTTACTGAGATTCAGCCCCTGTCTGAGGTGTTTTCAGAGGGTTTCAGCTTCTGCCAGTTTGACCCTGACAACTGGTGTCTCCACAGGTTAAAAATACCTGGAACATGAATACTTAATAACAAGACAAGGCATGGAGAAGCTCATTACTTGTCTCTCTTTCCCCCACCATGCTGTCTTCCAACTCTGACCTCTCTGACAAGGTAATATCAGCTTCAGGATGAGGGGAGTTGAAAAAGTTCTAAATGAAAGGATATCAGTCTTATCTCTGTCAAAAAAAAGAAAAAGCAGAGTTAATTAATTTCACTTTCTTTCCCATCAGATAGAAAGGCTTGGGGATGTTTTGATATATAGCTGATTCCTTTGTAAAGAACAGTGAGCCATTTCTCTGTGCTGCCCCAACTGTGAATGAATGGATAATTAGGCCACTTGTGGTGAATGAAAGGGAAATGTGCCTGACTGAACCACCTAACTGAGACGCACACATGTGCGTCTTCAGGCACACACACTAACGAATGTTTCAGCCGTCAATCAAGTCAATCTTTGCACCGTTGTCACCACGGCAACATGGGAGTCTCTTTGCAGTGGGGGCTAAGCGTTCAGCTGAGATGAGTGTGTGTGTGCATCCTCTTGTTTGCCCTCTCTCCCTTAGCAAATTCAGAATGAGTGTGCATGTGTCTCGGCTGCAGTATCAAGGTTGTCATCGATGATTTATTCCTTCTTACTCATGCAGAGTTAGCCAGTAGGAAACAGGGGGGGAGAGGAAGATTGCAAGTAACATCAGCACTCATCTTAGTGCAGCATTATAATTTAAACATGTGTGCTTTACGGTGGAGACAACCACTGTTGACGTGCTTTGAAAATAATGAATGGCCGACTGCATCGATTTCTTTTATTACCATAATACTCGCCCGTGGGCTGTGTGTGGGGAGTGTGTAAATATTGGTTCTTTAAAGCTAGCATCTGAGACTAGGCTGAAGTGCCGGAATGAAGCGTAGTCCGAGCATCCTCTGGGGGCACCCCTCTCATTGCTCCGCCTAACGCAACTAGGCTAAAGATCGAAGGACCAATCAATGCCTTGCTGGCGCAAACTGACCCATGACCTACAGCACAATGCGATGCTCAGAGGCTTTGATTATCACTCCGCTCTGCAGGGACAGCTGGTGTCAGGGGGGTTTTGAAGAAGGAGGTCCATCTACAGATCAGAGAGAAGTTTGGTGCAAACCCGGCACAATTACCTCCCGACAAAATATCTATAGCTGTGAGCTCATTCATCACTCAGACATGTACTATTTTCTTTAAAGACATCCATTTACTCCATACAAACGGAAAATGGTGAACGCATCTCTTCATTAGGGATTCTTGCACAGGAGAGACCACACACTAGGGAATAGCAGTGCGTCTATTACAAAAAAGCAGCTTTGTGAGAGAATCCCACGTTTGAATAATAGGTTGATTGTAAACCTAGAAAACACCAAAAGCTGTATAAAAGGTTTGGTTTATGTCATTCATTAGAAACGTAGCCTATCAATCAAAGGCTTGCATTTCTGTAAAATAACGAGTCTGAGTTGTTTATAGCATCAGTGGGATTTGAATTCTAAAGCAACTGTTGGATGTTTGGTAAGTGATAAAAGATCCAACCACCAGTAAAATAAAACCACAAACACACACACACACACACACACACACACACACACACACACACACACACACACACACACACACACACACACACACACACACACACACACATACACACACACACACAGGATTGGAGTTTTAGGGCACAATGCCAAAATAAAATGCTTGAACAAACAATGTTTGTGTGTGTGTGTGTGTGTGTGTGTGTGTGTGTGTGTGTGTGTGTGTGTGTGTGTGTGTGTGTGTGTGTGTGTGTGTGTGTGTGTGTGTGTGTGTGTGTGTGTGAGAGAGAGAGAGATGTGTGTGCTTATAGATGCATATTGAGTGAGTGTCCAGTAGTTATTACATTATTACAATACACTGAAGGTTTCCCCTACTCTGAATGAAAACCTGGAGTTTCAAACCTGTAAACATAAGAAATGGATGCCTCTATGCGCCATTTCTCTATTTTAAATGTATTTCTTCTTGCTGTTTCACGGCTGCAGGCTCTTGGCTACAATGTGCCTGATAAGCACTTTTTCTCCACGGCAGCATCATTTGTCTGACACTACCTCTTCTGTGAAATTGTACTTGTCACACGCAGTCGTGCACATTGACGATATATGATTACACAAAATCAAATGCACATGCATTTGAACATCACTGGACTGCAACAGAGAGCGCACCACCCCCCTGCTCGCCTTGTTTCCCACTTTTCAATTCATCACTTCACAGCATTTTTTCCGAGACTCTATTTGCGATCCATCTTCAGGCACTAAAAAGTCTTGTACTTTATAACCACACTCTCTGCAAGGACTTAGAATCATACTGCTCCTGCAGCTTATTGTACTGATGAAGATGAGGGGGTGACAAAAATGTGGGCAGTGAGTGAAAGCCTAGAGAATAAAAAGAGACCCGGTCATTACGTGCAGCCTTTCTGTTGTTTCATTACAAAGAACAAAATGACCCTTATCACCCTGTCTTCCCTACGCAGACATGATTGGGTTTTCAGGGGAAAATGTCTTAGGACCTAAATTGCATTTGTTCAGTTTACGCGCAGTGCTGCTCAGCACCCCCCCCCCCCCCCTCCCTTGCACCATACAGTCTTTCTTGGCTCCACTGGGAATGATCATTCCTGTTGTCACACACTAATGGTCATTGCTTCATAACTGCATCACCGCCATGAAGAATAATGACATTAATTCGGTGGCAATGGGAATCGTCAACATATATATGAGGACAATTTCTTGGGATGTAGGATGAGGTTGTGAAATGATTAAGGAAATACAGAATCACCCATCATTTGGATTGCCTTATTGCTTTTGCCCTTTGGTAACACTTGACACAAAGTTGTGTTTAATCACTTCAATTAAAGTGCTGTTGCTGTATGTAACTGAATATTTTTTACTAATATGGGATCAATAAAGTATCTATCAATCTAAAATAACAGAAGAAACTGAGGTTGCCAGGTTAAATTTGATACTGTTCAATTTGCTTCCCACATCGAATTGAATTCTTGGCCTTTATGAAATAGATTTGGTTTTTTGAACCATACAAACCATTGTAGGTTACGAGAATCCCATTAGCCTGACCAAATAACGGCCTAAAATGGCAACATGTGTGTGAGATTGACACAGTGTTGTCTACATATTATAGTAACACCTCTCCATGTCAACTAAAAAGGATGTTTCTGGGAGTGATTAATCACAATTGCTTGTTTAGAGCCAAACCAAATCACCCACTAACCTCTTGTCAGAATGATTGACATGATTGATGCAAACATTTAATGTATTTGTTTAGTGTATGCGTCAAAGTGTAATTACTGGTGGAAGCTGTTAGAGGTGCTTTACTGGCACATTATAGTTTTCTTAAGCATGCTAAATGTTGACGTCTTCATGTGTAACCGATATTGGTCAATTGGTCTCCATCATCATACTTAGCTTCATTATCGACTCTCTCTGTTCCATCTGAGGTTCCTCTAATGAGACTATCTTTAATCAGATGTGTGTAAGTTGGTAAATCGTACACAGCATGAAAACATTGAGAAACCATTTGTGTTTTGATTAAGTGTACGAACACACACAGGAGACTATATTAGAGGAATGAGTGTGCGGAGCAGTTCTGAGTAAAGTGAGAGGGTGGTCGATGCTGTAGATGCATAATGAAAGGGGGGAGGTTTCCTGCAAGTGGGCTGTTGAAGCCGGGAAAATATCCCTCTTCCATTGATTTTCCTTTCTTTGTGCTTTCACATAGTGGTAGAATTAGGGCTTAGGTGTTCTGAGTACTTCAGATACGTTGGCGCTGTGATGCTGAAGTAGATTTTTGTGGCGGTGCATTTGCACTGCAATGTGTGTTTATTGTGATGTAATTTAGCCCTGTGTGTGTTGCTGTAATCTCAGATTATTGTTTTGAATTGTTGGAAGACATTTCGATTCTGGTCAAGAACAGAAGATTGTGCTTTAGAGTAGATCTCCATTAACAATGTTTATACAAAAGCTGACAAAAGATGATTTGAAATAATATATGTTGTGCTTGAAATATATAGTAACTAAGCAAAGTCACTTGGTCGGATAACCCATTGTTTGTGACACAAGAGGCCTCAGTATACACATTATTTCTTTGTCTGGGTTGAACCATGACTGAAGAAATCTATTCTTCACTAAAACACGCATCATATTTCTCTTACTGCAGTGCCGTAGCTCTTAATGCACTCTCTTGCCAAGGGGACCAAATGAGACCATTAACATCAGCGTATTAAACTGCAGTGAATTGCACTGTTGAATTACTTATTGACTTGCAAAGCTGTTGCACAAACAACTCAACTATTATTGTGACAATAACAACACAGGAGAGAGAATCATCAAACAGCATTTATTATCTTTATTTAATAGATCTTTAAATAAAACTAAGAATGACTATTATGTTGGGCATACATAGATTTAGTGGTTACATGCAATACTCTTGCAGAATGATCATGTTTGCATTAGGCATGAAGTTTATGTTTTTGATTGGTTTTCATGTGTAATGAAGCCTGCATGATTTCCTTTGAATTCACATAAATCACAGTAATTCCAATGAAGGTTGTGTCTCCAAGAAAAAATCCAATCAATAAATAGTTGAAAAACCATCTTATTTTTCCTGTAAAAGCCTCCAAAGGTAAAGTTCATCTGTGTCCATGCTAACCTCCTCCTTCTACTCTTTTCGGAGGTCAGTGGAATTTGTCACTGCGTTCTGGGACTGTCTATGGTTTTCAGCGGTCAGCGTTCATCTTCCGTAGCTTTGCTGGCAGGTTGTCCTCTGGCCTCCGCCCAGCTGACAGCAGAGGGCTGTACATGGGGACCGGAGCAGGGGACAGTGTTGGCGTTAGGCTGGGCTCATAAAGGTCTCCAGTTGACTGGGTCATGGGTTCAAAGCCCACCTTGAGGGACTTGAGTTGCAGCCTGTTTGCCATCTCGACTCCTTGCGAGGAGCTGAGGCGTTGCAGCTTCAGGGGCAGGTCTCCTGTGCTACAGGCTTTCTCCGAGTGCTGGGAGCTGAGCCGAAGCACCTTCCTCTGCAGGTCTTCCTTCCCGGATGAACTCATCCTCTGAAGCTTGCTTGGGAGTCGTCCCCCAGTCCCTCCCCTCCTATCCTCAGATGTGTTTATGCAATCCACAGAAAACACCCGGTCACGCCGGGCGCCGTGACTCTCAGTGAGTGCGTGGGTGGGTGTGGATAGAGGTGAGGGCAGTGAATTTTTCTCTTCATGCTCCTTGACGCTGTACGGTGGTGTCGGTACCTCAAAGTTGCTGTGGAACTGAGAGTAGTCTACTCTGAAAAAGCCCTCCTCCAGGGACATCACTGGCAGGAAGCGATGACCCCATAAAACCTCATCCTCGGTATATGATGTTCGGGCCTGGCATGTCATACCTAGGAGAGAGTAGTAACAGGTAAATGGAGTTTAGCTCCATTAAAACAATTATTAAGTGCTTGGAGGGACGTCAAAGGGCAGCATCACATCCCATTATCTCTTTTTCCGCTCTGCTCGTCCTTATTGCTTATGGAATCACCGCTTCATGCTTCTGCCTTTTCAATCTACCACCTAGATGCATTTAGTCACATACTGGAGATTGAGTAATGTAAATTCACTGGGAAGGATTCATTCCATCTCCCCATGGTTCGTGAAAGCAGCGATATTTCAACAAACAATTATAACTATTGTCTGTCCAAATGATCACTTCTAATGCACTCAAATGGAATAACTTGATACAAAGGACATCTTTGTGTAGCATTTCACAAACTGATGTTAATATGTCTTTAAATATTCCCTCCTGGAGGTCAAATTAGTGCTGATTGTTTCCATGTAATATTAAGTGATTCCCATTGTTGTGTGCTGTTGATGTGGGTTAAAGGTTAGTGGTGCTTGTTATCAGTGAGGCTTACTGGTCGTGTTAATTGCCTGACAAGTTTGGACAACAAAATAATCAGTCCCTTTGCACCATCCGTACATCAATACATCAATGTCAAGAGCCATGGGTCGTGTCTGTACAGGTCTTTAGCGTCTATAATGTTAGTGTCTGTGTGTGCCGTACACAAGATTACAATCTTACAAACACATGTAAAAATGTTTTGGAAATTGTTATGCTTATTGTAGTTTTTGTGTCCGTAACTAGCTAGTTCATATTCTCTCTGATCCAGTGGCTCAGCTTCTACCTGAGCCTTTTGTTAAAAACTAAAGTAAGCTGTAGAGTAGGAGTCTGAGCCAGCCCTCTGAGGGAGTGTTATGTCATAGCCTGATGCTATTCCAGGCTCCCTACTCATCTTTATCCACAGAAAAGTCCGTTCTACATTTACAAAAAGGTTGTTTTTTTTTCTTAATTAGCCCAGAAGCTTGGTTTTAATAACATTAGTGAGTCTGGGGTAAATATTGAGCTGTATTTTTTACCAGAAATATCAGTTTAACTGCTGACAATACCGGTCAGTGCAAAACCGGTCCAGTACAAACTTGTGGGTTTAGAGCCTGACAGACATGCCAGTGGTTTTTCATCATTCAGGCGTCATATGGGTATTCAACCAGCTGGTTAATGTTTACTGTATCTTGCATTAAAAAAAAGCCCTCAGCACAACTATGCAAACACTTGGCAGACAGCGAGGAGGGTGTCCCTGAAGAAGACTTTATGTAAAATTGCTGGCAGTAGCTTTCACTGGCCCTGTTTACAGAACAAATTATTATGCTTTGCCTTCTTGTGAGAGTGTATTTGAATGGGCACTGTCAACTCAGTAATAATCCAAATGAACAGAGAAAGAGAGAGACATGTCATCTGCATATATGTGAAACCTTCATAGAGAGTTATGGCATTAATTATTGCTCTTTGGCATCGATTGCTTGTTTTTATTTACTCTGTGAATCATGCTACTGTCAGCATTACTGTGCTCTTTCCTTTTGTGTCCATTTGAATTGACAGAATATTCATTTGGTCTAACAATCCTCAGGTCTATTTTGAAAATTGATTTGGTCTTCGTATGTTTTCCGAATTGTTGATTTAAGATTAGGTCACAACCAATTGTTTTATTGTATTGTAGTGTATTTAATACATACAATATCTAGTTGTTCTAGTTTTTGGTTGGGTACCTGTTAATGTCAAATTTCTTGTTTTTACATATAGAGCTGTCCATGGCCAAGCCCACATCTACATTCACGACCTGATCCACCCTTACAGGACAAACTGGGCCCTGGGGTCCTCTGAGCAAGGCCTTTTAAGGGTGCCACGGACCAGGCTAAAAACTAAGGGGATCGTGTCTTTGAGGTGTTGGCTCCATGGCTTTGGAATGAATTTCCTCAGGGCGTGAGAGCCGCTGTCTCAGTGGAAATGTTTCAGGGGCAGCTGAAGACTCATCTTTTCCGACAAGCTTTTGGGGTATTCGGGGGAGGTGAGTTTTTAGCTGTCCCTACACTGGTGTTAATGTGTACTGTTGTGTTTTATGCCTTTTATTGTACATTTTAAAGCTGTAATTGTGTATTTTATTGTGTATTGTCTGTAAAGCACTTTGTACATTCGTGTTGAGAAGGGTGCTATATAAATAAAATGTTACTTACTTAATGTGTTAATGTGTTATTGGGTTAACAGGGTTAATGGGATGTGTGTCAGCATGAGGATGATGGGATATTGTGGCCAATTGAATGTGACACAGCCAGGGCTTTCCTTCTTTACTCCTCAGCTCCGAGTGCCACAGCACTGCGGCACTAAACTTCTGGCTGCCCTCTGATTTAATGGTATTATCAACAGAGCACAGACTGTGCCTTTACGCTTCCCTGCTGAATCCTCCCTCCTGCTCTAAGCCTATTCAGCTCTGTGGGTTCTTCTACAAAAGAAGCTAAATGAGGGTTCTAGGGGATGGATAGAAACAGAGCTAAAAAGAAAGAAGGGATATGGATTTTTCTGTTTTGGACTTAAAGGAAGAGTCATTCTGTTACATGTGTGCCATAGAGAGAAAAGCGTTGTCAGTGAGAGTACTCCAGCATGGCTGCCTGTAGTTAACAGCAGCGGCTGAACAATGTCTCAGAGGCTCAGAATTACCTCTGATCTCAGTTGTCATCTGAAAAATGTAGTGGAACTTCGACCAGGACCCAGGGTCATCCATCAAAATGACATGCGCATCTATGACTTCAGGCTTTTATTATGCATAGGGTGGGCTTAAACCCATTCTGCTGTAATAAAATATCCCTCATAATTCAATCAGGGTGTCAGTGTTCTTATTCAGTTTTTGTTCAGCTCCTGTGTTCTTCAAATATGCAAAACTGAGGCGGGAAATGAGATCTCTCAGAGTTTAGATTACATAGTATGTATTATATGAGAATGTTTTTTGGGTTCATATTAATATAGGAATTTACATTTAGATTGAGAGTGAGGAGAGGGAAGAAAAGAACAAATGAGAATGGCATATAAGTGGACACACAAAGCATAAAACGAAAGAGGTGAGGTGAAGGGAAGGGAGTTTAATTCAGGAAGAATCTCACCAGTGGTTTCCACGATGCCTTCGAGGATAACGACAATCTCAAACTGTTCATTCATGAGGGAACGCTGGGATAAGTCGAAAAAAGGACTCTTGGGATTGATTTCGTGGCAAATAGTGAGAGGTGAAACCAAGAAGAGCTGGTCTGCACCTGTCCCAAAACCAACATCCAGTTCACACTGGTCCAGAGGCAGGAACTCGCCCTCAGGTGTCTGACGAGACTGAGAGACAGAAAGGACACAGATTGTTAGTAGTGACGCATCAATATACAAGCAGCAAGGGGTCATTCTAAGATCAACTAAATATGAGGGATCTTAAAGTGATTGATCAGAGGTTATAGGTTACGATTAACATTTGTTGTTATTTTTTAGAATTGTGTCTAAACTTTGCTTTCTTGTGAATTATTGGATCAGTGTGCGTGTCTCAAACTGTAACTTAAATGAGACAAAGTAAGGGAATGAGGAGTTTGGTAGAAATGATAATAACTCAACACGACAAGAATCCCACTCCAGGCATCGGCACTGGATATTTATGCGTAACAGTGCATTTCATTTTGTTTGCAAGGTTTTTAAAAGTATAAGGTATCAAAAATGTGGACTACAATGGTAAAGTATAAGCACCTTTACCTTTACATTCAGCCTCAAAGTGTGATGGGCTTACTTCCTTCTACCTTCCTGGAAAGCTGATGAAAGATACTTTCTCTCCACATCTACCTTTTAATTTCATTGGTTGCATAGGGAAGAGAATCAACAACCTAAGGATTTACGGATGTACTTGGGATGACGAGATTGGAAACATGCTTAGGTTTATTGGCCTGTTTATTGAAGGATTTTTTTAACTTATCCCCTGAATTCAATATGGGGATCTAAAGAGCCAAAACATGGTGCCTTAGAAAAAAAGAAACTCCAGTTTAAAAGGAAGCAAAGGACTATCAGACTCAAATCAAAATGAGCTCAGACTCTTCCTCCAGTCGGGGTGATGGTATAAAACTTACCTCGGAAGCAACAGTCGGCATGCACGCAAATGGAATAAACTGCAAGGTGTCTGAAGCAGAGCTCTCTCAAAATTAACTGCATAAATTAGGATAAACGGCTCTGTGGAACACAACATTCTTTTACTTATAAACCATGTTGATAATATCTCTGACATAAGATGGGAAGATTAAATGTGAGGTCTGCAACAATAAACATTGCTAATGATCCCCTGGTTAGATTTGACAACTAATGAATGTATCTGTAATCTGATAATTACATCCAGTAATTTAATGTTTATCTGTTTTTCTTCTGCTTTCTTGAATGTTAGTCTGTCTGATTATATATTTACGGTAAAACTACTATATGTTTCTGCAAAATAATAAACTGTATATTGGTGCCCTGTTAGCAGTGGCTACAGAATATGTGCTTCACATACATTTTTAGAACTTACGTATGAGATAGCCGTGTTTGGACAGGAACGGCCCACAGAGTGGTGCAGCAGCATTTAATTGCCCATATGAGGTTGAGACACCGCACCAAAGCCCTGGATGTGTTTTCTTCTTTCCTGTCTTATTCTGTCCAATTAATCTGTTCACCTGTTCTCTAAATTTGCCTTAGCCGCCGTGCATTCCCCCCTAAATGTTGTTTGGCCATTTTTTTTTACATCTGCTGTCAGAGAGAGGAAAAGTTAAGTGAAATATTTAAGTATAAAAACTTGAAGGAATGGCCAACCCTTAAAAAACAACTGGGTGCCATGTAATTTAGGAGAAAACATCTGACCTCTAAAGGTTATCTTTGCAAATCAACACCTTTGAGATAATGAGGAGCCGGTTAGATTTCCATAAGGGTACATTTGTTCTGTGTTTTCAACGTCAGGTTTTTAACTACTTAAAATAACACCTCAAAGATGTTACATACTTGAAAACCTGTCTTTTGAAGTCAACTATATACATGAAAATACTGATCACAAAATTCTGTCATGTTACTTTTTTTCATTATTATTTTAAAGCTAAATATTTGTTTTAAACCCCTAATTAGGGACGAGCCACCCCCTTTGATATGACTCTTTCTTCCATTTTTTAAAATCTTTTGTTCTTATTCATGCAAAAATACTCAACATTCTATGTTAAATCATAGATTCATTGTCATTCAGATTTTTTCTGGTCCAACATGTGATAAAAAATGTTTTCAAAATAAAAGAAAATACTTTAATTCAGCTCACTGTATATTAGTTACAGTCGCCATTGTTTACAATTGCTGGCTTTTTTATCAAATCATTTTGAAGAAGTGGAAGATAAGAAAGATAGAGATTCATGTGAGGGTTCAAAGTGTGAGCATATCATTTTCATTTATAAATAAATTGGCTTCTCCAAATATCTGGATCTGCCTTCTTGTTAATCCAGATTTTACTGCAGCAGATAACATACAGAGCACAACTTCGCCCTGACCTCCCAGTGACATTACCCCCCATAGCACATACCTCCCTAGAAGCTAAGAATGAAGTGTGAGTAAACAGGCGTTGCTTTCCCAGAAAACTGTATATTTCTATCTGCGAATATCAATGAGCTGCTATCCTGGATGTATGGTGGAAAACCACTTTCCTGTCAGTGTTGCATTGTTCAGGTGCATATAGGCCACTGAATACTCTTTAGGTGGATATGAGTTATGTCACACTAGCTCAGGGAAATTCTGCTTTTCACTTTCTGTCTTCCTTGCTTAAGATTAAAATGATGGATGACTGTATGCCAACATTGACAGGCAAAGCTCCTTACACAGACCCCTTTGGCACTCTCCTACGCTTCTCCTTCACAAAGATCCTTAGAAAGCTGAGCTTGTATACTGTTTTCTTTACATGTAAATACCACACGCTAACAAATGAACTGATTTATCTCACTAAGCTCTGATGAATCCAAACAAACTCCATATTAAATCATCCTTTTGGGGTATCATTGCTGCAAGAACACCTGAACACAAATAACAAATAGTTGTACATTATCATTAGAAGGCATTGTTTGTTCTGATTCATGCTCACAAACAAAGGGTTTCAGTTGGGTGAATGATACTCCTGGATGAAGAAAGGTGATAAATACAAATCTATGAGAACTAAAGTGGCCTGATCTTCCTACCCAACTCCATCCATGCTCTGCCTGGCCTTCATCAATCAGCTGCCTGAGAGTGGGTGGAGGACCATGTAGGCAATCAGGTCGGCTGACAAGCTAACCGAATCTCATAGGCTTCCCTTTTGCCAGATACCGTCTCACTGCATTTTAAAAAGGTGGGGCCATCTCACATTTCAGACAAGACTAAGTGTGATTATTGGTCAAATCAGATGAAGAGCGAAACAAATTTGACAATCCAACACAGGACTTACTGCTCGGAAATATGTAAACATATAATTGTACATTTGCTTTAATTTCTTTTTTTTGGTAAGTGTGCCTACTAAACTGAACATACTACCTTTAGAGGAAGGCAGGATTAATTGCAGGACTGTTGTAGTTTTTATAAAAACTGTTTAAGAGATGTGTTGATTTAATACTACAAGTTCCATGATAACTTTGGGGTGTGTAGTTTGTTGCCCTGCCAAATTGTTTGATTTTACACCGACAGATGTTCTATCATTTGCCCACCCCATTTATTTCAATAAGTGTAGGCTGAATAAAATAATCTGTGTGATGCAATACAATTTAACAGACCCATCAAAATATCATTAACAGTTTTACCAAAAAATCATCAGCAGATTTATTGCAGTTTCATTTGACCTGATATTAGGTAAGCTATTAATCTCCATACAGGCAAACTGACCATTCAAACACAATCATTCACAATTGTTGTGTTTAAATTAGTTTTCAGACAACTGAAAACCTCTGGTAGTGATCCGATTACAGCTCATTAGTGCTGCCTGTCTACCAGATGAACAGCAGTTCCTCCTCTCTACTACAGTCCACTGCTTTACGATATCATAAACTGAAATACAGTTTATTTACAACACATGTGCTGTCTGATTGGCTGTTCTCAGAATTAAAATGAGCGACCCTCTTCATTTTCCTGCCACACATGCTGGAGTGAGCATGCTGACCATTTCCCTGTAATCGTGAGGCCAGTGTTGGAAATCTAAAATGCATATTTGGAAAGAGTTTTTCCTGGGGGTGTGAAAATGTTTGGAGTGAATAGGGGGCCTTCTATTAAAATGAAAGATTTCACAGTGTCAGTGTGGGCATGATTACTGTTACTGAGAACTGGACTTATCTGTTGTCCATTATCTTTTCACAGAAACAGCTGACAGAAAGCTGTAGGTAAACATAGGAAAGAAAGGCCGGCAAGCTGTTTTTAGGTTTAGGTGAGTGATAATGAGCTGTTCACACACATAATAAAGCCTTCTACTGCATCTCTTCTGCTGGGAAAACGTCTGCCTGAAGGAACATCCATATTTGGATAGACCAATTACTGTTCACATGCATAACTTCTTAAAGTCATAAGCTGATAATCTGACATGGATGGCCCATAAAATGTTTAGAAAAGACTACCTGAATTCGTATATTAAATTATGGATGACAATTCAATATTGCACTTATTAATCCCTGCAATATGTGCACACAGCAATTAGGGCGAGGCAACAGCCCAAAACCAATTAAATGCAATCTAACATTTCTGTCAAACAAGTCAAAATACAAGCCAATCCTACAATTTGAACTCTACACGCTAACTTCCCATCTGGCTATATATAGGACAGCTATAACATAAATAATCTGCCAAATTGTACTGTCACTTAAGGTCTTTTTATGAATACTATAGGTTCTCTGAAAATATAAAGCAAGATGGTGAATGAAAATTGGGAATCTGGTAAGGATGTATGAAAAGTCAAACTGATAATGTGGCAGCAGAGGCGTATGCTCACCAAAATAGGGTGGTTGTCAGATCAGTCAAACCAAGACAAAACTGGTTTGAAATGTAGTTTGTCACTACTTTGCCTGAAATATAGTTTTTATGCATTATGCCCTGGTTTTAGTTTGCCCCCCTTGGAAAGTGTTTATAATCTCAATGTGACATTAAGGGACTTTGGCCGTTGTTGTGGCAGAGATGGTGTCACAGTGTTCTTGGCCAAAAATGTTGCTCTGACTGTGCTGTCTCTGATTTTCTTGGGTTTGGAAAACAATATAACAAGGCTCATGCATTATTATTATCAGTTGCGTGAAGATATAATGTTTATTTTAAAAATAACATTGCATTATCTCATTTAGTCTGTTGCCTTCACATAATGCACACTTCACCTCAAACACGCCTTTTTTGGAAAGCCTTTAAACAAAAAACACTTGAGATTTTGTGTGCACCTGTTCATTTTCAGCATGTATTCTCCAAGTATGTAAGTAAAACACTCTTTACAACTGAGTCCAGAGTCTTGAGGTTTGCTGGCTCTAGGTCTTTCTCAAGGCCTTTCTGCAGCCATTCACAACCTGATAGTATAATTGCATTAGATGAGTAATGGAAATCAATTCCAGTTTTGTTGAAGAGTGTATGCAGCCCATCTTGCAATCCTCCAAGGAGATATACAGCTAAGAGGATTTCTTTCCCTTTGTATGCCTCAAGGAGGAACCACTAACACAATGAAAATATTAAGAATGAAATGCTGTAAGTCTTTCTATGCCTCCCCTCTTACTACAAGCATATCTCCAGCTTTTTCACCACTTTCTATCACTTTCAATCAATTCCTCCACTTTCCCAATACGCAAATCATTTTTTCAGCTAGGATGTTCCAGCAGGAAGCCCTCTGAAGCTGTCAACGAGGCTCTGAAAAGCTGCATCTCAACTGCTTACGGTGGGATTCTGTATGACAGCTTCAATTGCTGTATTTCTCTCCTTTCTACTGTGTGTTTCTACCCAGTAATCATCCAAGACAGTTCAGCAAAGCTCTGGTGTCCAAACACAGCAGAACCAAGTGGCTCCAATTTTAACAGGCCTTATCATCTGACAGAGCTCTGTGGATTGAAGTTATACTGATGCTAGAACTGGACTAAATAACACCTGCAGCTTCATCTGAGGGCTTGATTGAACATGTACAGTGGTATTACTGAAACAACATGGGGATATGTTAAATGTAAAACAATGTACAACCTTTTTCTTTTCTGTTCCATTTTTTGGGGAGAAATATGTGACAGATTGTAAGGACTACAGAAGTGAGTGCTGCTAAAAGAACCAGACTGCACTTGCAAAGATGTTGTGGACAGCCACAGTTTGCTGTCACAAGGAATTTTGGGACAATTGTATCTCCTTTCTTTTGGTAAAGGATGGTACATTGTACTCTATGCTCAATGAGATAAGAAATAAAGCACCTTTCCTTTCAAATAACTCCTATCATGGCTGCACGTAATTACTTCTGGATCGTTTCATTCGGTTAACGTTACCCAAGCCAAAAAGACCATATTCGACCACAGCCCAAGACACAACAGACTAATAAGCAGGAATGAATGGATTTCATAATTTCCCCTGTTGGAAAAATATTATATTTATGGAGCATTATGAAGGCCATGTCTTTGTTTTCTGTCCCTATTGACCTCAGGTAGCTAAAAGCTTTCTCCTGTCCCTCCACTGCTTACCAATTACCTCAGAACAGAGTTAATGAGCAGTGTGGCCCTTACTGAGAGGAAGCAAAGACTAAAACTCTATACCTGGTTGTGGACAGATGGCCAGAGGCCCATTTTGAATCAAAGGTCAGTGAAAAACTGCTACTTTAATCTTACGCTGCATTGAACTGAACTACATTTTGTGTCAACATCCCTAACATGTGAACTGGGTCAAAACCAAAGGGGCTTTCACAGCTAAACTGTTTGGTTTGGTTAAAAGGAACTCTTGCAGGCGATTAATTTAAGATGTTATACCATGAGATGGTATAGTATAGAAATAGTTAAGTTGTAGAAGTCATTAGGTGCAACTGTTTAGATTTTGTGTGAGTGAGCTGCTTATCCATTTTTTTTGTTATAGCATGAGAAGATCAGAGTTGAGTCATCATCACAAAAGAACTTTTTACAAACTCTGTCACACACACACACACACACACACACACACACACACACACACACACACACACACACACACACACACACACACACACACACACACACACACACACACACACACAGTTGCTATACAAGTTAAAATGCTTCATCTGCCAGTAATTCTGAGTATTTCATATGAAGAGGTATGACATGAAGAAGGTAGCAGTTCAACAGCACCACCAACATTTCTACACCAGGACTGCACGGAAAGCATTTAGTCAAAAAGATGACTACTACTTTATTTATTATTTGAGGGTTTTAAAACAATGTGTCTGATGTGTAATACTTCAAGATTCTTTCAGTCTAACATGCTTGTGTTGTTGCACAAAGACTTATTAATTTTTCTGTGCCCTGAAAGAGCTGCTGAGAAAATTCTGTCTTGGTAAGAAAGTCTTTGAAGCGAAAGAATAAGGTTAGACCACAAAGCCCTGGAGCAAAACTGTGAAAAAGCCACTCAGGAGCACACAGTGGATACTGTTTTTTTATTGTATTTCACAGAGAGATAGAGTGTAAAAAAGATGTGAGCTTGGCAGTGTAGTCTTGGAATTTAGAGATTGTATTTCTTGCAGTTCAGTAGGAAAGATAGAGAGTGGCTCTTCAATAAAAAAAAATCCTGAACCTTATGTTTTATTTATGCGTTGCATGCTTTTTCTTTTTAATTAACACAAATCTAGATTATTCCATACAAATCGTGTAAGATTGTATAACTTTGAGTTCAATTGTACAGAGGCAGACAGTATGATGGACAAGCTGATAGCTTACATGTCACAGCAGAGAGGAGGGACTGGGTCATTCATTTCCTCTGTGCTTCTAACTGAAGATAAACTCCTGACCTGCATGCATCGTTAAGCTGACCAACATTGCTTGGTCTGACTGTGAAGATGAGAACACTCACATAGACAACATCCGAGTACCTCCTTAATGCTGTTTGTCTTCCTTATGGCCCCGTTTGCACATTGAACATGGATTGACATTACACTGCATTTAGCTAACGCTTTTATCCAAAGCGACTTACGTGGCTGAAAGAAGATATATTACCTTAATTAAAAGAGGAGCCAGTCACTGTTCAACTGTTTGTGGTCATTATTTGCATTGCTGCTTGTTTCACTGTGCAAAGTTTGTTTAAAAACAGCTGATGTCATCATTAGTGGATAACCACCATAGAAAACCTTTTGGCAATAAACTTGATTCTGATTTTGATTAACACAGGTTAAAATAAAACATTTATTTAGTGCAGGGGAACACCTTTTGAACAATATATCAAATTTCTCTATCCTATCGGCCTAAATACAAACCTTTTCTATTTTGGTGTGTAATTGTATAACTGAAGGGTTTAGAACTTAATAAAATACATCCTAAAGAAAAAATAAATAATAGTTTCCATATGGGTGCCATAAATACATTTTTATGCCTGCATGCTGTCTCCCAGGAGTTCTGTTTTACTGACTCCTGTCATCTGTGGTGTGTGTATTCAATGAGCATATCTGTCTTTCTCAGGGGGCTGTGTCTTAGCCACATGTATTTATTGATACACATCTATCTGTCCATGTGTCACCATGGACGCTGGACACTGTGTCGAGCATGCACACTGCAGTGCTTCCAACAAAGACCAACCTCACCGTCTTATCTCAGTGTTTGAGATGCACCTGCTGACACTCAGCCTCAGCATCCTGCAGCTGGAAGATTATGGTAATGTCACCTAAGCCTGTTTTGTTTACAAGGTGTATAGTGTAGTTAGACCTGCTTAATATCAAGCTATGAATAACAAAAGGTTAATTAAAACCTGCATTGTGCAGCTATTCCTTTTCCTGTGGACTCAGATGAGAGGAAATAAAGGGAATGAAGATTATTCAGATGCCAGCTGTCATTCAATCCTGCAGTCATTGTGCACACAGATAAATTGCTTTTTTAAAATGTTACTCTCCCATAGCTTTCATTATTTTCAGAGGTCTACAGTAAGCAATACTTTGATTATCCACACTCAGCAGCAGCATGGAGTATCTTAAATTGGAGCACTGAATATGTTGTTACATGTAAGTTTAATCTTATGGAAAGAAGGTGTGATTTATGGACAACATGCGCATAACTTTAATTCAACTTCTGCAATTCAGCAAGTTTTTCTGTCGAGTTATTATCGTCAGAAAAATCGGGGGCTAGCTTACCTTTATGAGTTTGCACCTGATCTGAGCGGACACCATGTGGCTGTTCCGCAGGTTGCCCACACGAAACATGAGGCACAGCTTGCCATCTCGCTGAGAAATCACTGCGTCCTGACTGAACATGAGCGTCTCTGCGCGTTTCTTAGGTTGTGACATTTTTATGAACATGCATCCAATGAGAAAAGCGTCCACTATGGAGCCCATCAGTGACTGGAACAAGAAGAGGATGATGCCTTCCGGGCACTTCTCTGTAATGTACCGGTAACCGTAACCAATCGTGGCTTCAGTCTCGATGAAGAACAGAAAAGCTGAGGGGAAGTTGTAAACATTGGCCACACAGGGCGTGTAGGACGAGTCATGGCCATGATTTAGGTCTCCTCTGATATAAGCAATGGTCCACCACATAGATGCCATGAACAGCCAAGCGATGGTGTAAGTTAAGATGAAGATGAGCAGGTTCCATCGCCACTTTAAGTCTACCAAAGTAGTGAAGAGGTCAGAGAGGTACCTGCTGGTCTCCCCCCCGAGGTTTCCGTGCTGCACATTGCAGCGACCGTTCTTGTCCACGAAGCGCTGGCGTTTTTTCTTAACTGGAGCAGCGAAAGTGGTAGCCCGGTTTGTGTTGACCACCTGGTAGTCTTCGCCGAATTTTCTACGAAGTGCCGCCATTTGAGCTCTCCTAAATTAAAGAAAGATTGCCTGCTGTTTAATCCATGTTTATGATTGTTTGAGGTTCCAAATCACTGGTTACATGCAGTGCGTAAAAAGCAAAAAGCGCAATGGGCACTTCAGCGCACGTAAATCGTAGGACAAAAAAACAAATTACGCAAATGTCAGTGGTTTGAAGCCACTGATCTGTTTTTATAAATACAAATATCCAATATTATTTCAGTTGTTTCACATAACAACAGAAGATCGCTGACTGTACTGTGCGCTCTGCTGACGCTCCACTCTCTTTGACTCACCAGCAGAGCGAAATACGAGGAGCTATATTCCATTGACAGCTTCTGGTGGGCTGTGGAGGATGAGGAGGGGAGTGTGAGTGTGTGTGAGAGAGAGAGGGAGATGCAAGAAGAGGGAGGGAAGAGGGAAGGGAGAGAGGAGGGGAGAGTTACACAAGACTGCTTTTGTGTGAAGTGAGAGAGGTAGACAATTTGACTCTTCTTTGTAGTTCTTCTCGGAAACTGTATATGGTTTGGTTTGTATATAATATAATATCAGTAAATAATGTTTAAATTAATAGTGTTTGCGTTCTCTTTACATTGTAGTTGCTCCATGGTGATAATGAGCATGGAGGGTCACAGGGATCCTGAGTAACTAGATTAGAGTATCTTTGTCCTTTTACGTCAAACTTTGCCATCTACTGGAGAGACGATCCATGTGCATATAAGATCTAAAACTTGGGAATACAAGGAGCAATGACTGATCGAATTACAGAAGGGCTATGGTAATTATGTGTGCCTCTTTTCACCTGTACCATATTAGTAAAGCTTATCACATGTCCAAGTAACTTTCAAAAGCTTTGCCCATTTTAAGTCTTTGCTTCTCCTTTTTCCTCCTTTTAGTCTTCCTATTGATTTAGACATTGGATTGCTGCTAGAGAGGAGGATATCCTGGAAAAAGTATCCTCCCAAAGGACATTCCTAACAAGGGTGCAATGCCATTGGATCTCTTTGCCCTTGTTTCAATTAAACATAATACAAAAAGTTATTGAATTTCATTATTAGTATTATTAATAGTATAAAGTTTCTGTCACAAAGGTTGAATAACAATAACAAAGCCTGTCATGATCCTTGTTTTCTGTCTGTTTCCTGTTTTATTTTGAAACGTTTTCCCTCTGTTGTGTCATGTGTAGTTTTACTTCCTGTCTTTTGGTTTTCCTTCCTTCCTTGATTGTTTCATTGTTGTCACCTGTTGCCCTCGTGTTTCTGCCTCCCCTCCCCAACTGTGGCTTGTGTTGTGATTAGTGTCTTTGTATTTAGTCCTGCTTTCCCTTGTGTTCTCTGTCAGTTCGTTAGCATCTTTCATGTGTTCAAGTCAAGCGTTTTTCATGTCTTGGATTTCCCTATCGTCTTTCGTGTGTTCAAGTCAAGTGTTTTTCATGTCCTGGATTTTTCCCAAACTTCGTATTTTTGTAAAACAGCTTTTGGAATAAAGCTCGCCTTTTGTTTGTACCCATACCTGCCTCCCTTTGTTGCTGCACTTGGGTCCTATTTCCCCAAATCCTGACAAAGCCCTTGACTAGTTTAATCAGCTGACCCACTGATCAGACGTTATAATTATAGTAATTTATAATTTTGTGAATACATGAAATAGGCTAGTTCGACACTTGTTTATTAAACGTATATATACTCTTTTAGGGTAATTTGAGGAATTCATCGATAAATTATGTAATAAACACATCTTGGATATTGGAAAGCGTTTTTTTTGGGGGGGGGGGGGGTATAAAGTGCAATTTAACACATTATTTGAAAAACCAACAACAAAATACAACAAATAAAAATTGATAAGAGCAGTTTTAGAATAAATTAAGTGCACATTTAGTAACTCCAAAAGAAGTTATAATATTTTTTCCGAGGTTATCTTATTGCCAGAACTCCTGCAATAGTTGCATATGTTCAAAATCTAGTTACAAAAGGGAGCCTAAGGGCTTAATTATGCAGACGACAAATATATTTACTCATCAGCACCTTCTACTGGCAAATGTTTGTCTTATTTAAAGTCATGTTTCTTTTGTCCTATTCAAAAGGCCCTGATTAAACACTAAATATCCCTTTCGCAGTTGGCTGCATGACAATTACACAACGACCTTTCCCAGCTTTCTGATGTTTTTCTGTCCAAATAACTTTAGAAGTAGTAGAAGTAGAATCGGAGGATGAAACCCTCTTTATTAGTCACATACATGCACACAGCAGAGCACACAGTGAAATGTGTCCTCTGCATTTAACCCATCTTAGTACTAGGAGCAGTGGGATGCTATTGTGCAGCGCCCGGGGAGCAATGGGGAGGGGGGATTGGAGTTGTCTGGTGCCTTGCTCAAGGGTACCACAGCAGGGCCTAGGAGGTGAACTGGGACCTCTCCAAGTAGCAATCCACTTACAGTATGTCAGAAAACAAATATGTACATTTCCAAAAATGTGACATTTTATGTTTAAACTAAATGATTGTTTTATGATTGTTTCTGCATTTAACAAAATCATATGCGCAGTCAAACCTAATGAGGTATTAGTTTATAAGCATTTACAAGTGTATAGGCCCCATCTACTGTATATAATACCAAATAAATAGGTGTAGTATTGATAGAGTTTCTTATTTATTGCTTATGCCACCAAATATTATTAAACCAAATATAATAATTTCAATTTTAATTGAATCCCCATGGTACAAGTGTAACCACTGCACAGCTTTTGAATAACTGAAGGACTTGTGTCTCAGTAGAGGGAACCCAAACACGGCTGTGATCCTCCTGACAATTGAGGATTAGAGGTAGACGGCCAGGGTGCCATCTGTTATGTGAAGGCATCAGGCTTTCCCAGTAAGAATACAAATCAGCACACACAGGCAACCATGGAATTTGGCTTTTTACTCTTTTTCTGGCCTCCGATGTTAGATGAGAAAATTGAGCATTCACAATCAAATTATTTCTGGTGTGTGTGTGTGTGTGTGTGTGTGTGTGTGTGTGTGTGTGTGTGTGTGTGTGTGTATGTGTGTGTGTGTGTGTGTGTGTGTGTGTGTGTGTGTGTGTGTGTGTGTGTGTGTGTGTGTGTGTGTGTGTGTGTGTGTGTGTGTGTGTGTGTGTGTGTGTGTGTGTGAGGTTAAAATGGATTCAGGAGAGGAGGGAACAAAGACAGCTGCACACAGGCTGAATTATTAATGAGGACTTAGAATTGATAACCATCTCTGTTACACATTTTGCCATACAGAAGTAGAGAAGGAATCAGTCCTCTGTCTCCTTCGCAATGAAGGCCAATAACTTAATTCAAAGTAGAGTCAGTGCTATACGACATGACTCAAAGTGCAGGAGTCATATTGTCTCTGACCTCCATGTCCCAAACATTAGCTGAGTGTTGGGGGTGAGGGAAATTTGAGACAAGCTGTGACATTTACGAATATTTGATCACATTAGTCTCAGAACAGGACATTGAAATAACTCCACACTTACAACATGGTCCATCCTTACGTCTGTTATGTGTGTCTGTGTGTTTGTGCCTAAGCTATACATGTTTTTAATATCATATACTGCATGAATATGTTCATACCATAATTTAATCAGATGTCTAAGCGTAAAAACCAAATAGAATCGTTACTCAAGTGAATTCTTTCCTGTCCATTGTTTTGGTTTTATAGCCTGCATCCTTGCTGGGTTGTTTCACTCTCAAAGCTTTCAGCATGTCATTTTTGGTCAGAGCCTACAGCTGTTTTCAGTCAAGAGCTCTAAAAAACAACTACCTGCTCAGTACCAAACAGCAGACAGACACAGCATCTTTCAGTTAAACATATTTTAGCAGATAATCTATGAGAGTGAAGTAGAGTGAATATTGGATTAGGTTGCCTGAAACACAACTCCAAATAAGTAATAATGTTACTCCATGTCTGGGTGTGTATATAAGCAGCTGTTTGTTTAATCCATGCAAACATGAACACTTTATTTCCTTTATAGGTCATGCATGACTGTAGCCACACATTTATGGAAATGAATAGAAATACTAAGATAGAGTTCAGCCATCCAATACATACAATGTTTTTTTAAATAGTTAAGTATTTTCAAATATTGACATTTTTTACATGTCCATGAATAAAAATATACTTAAAAACTGAAGTGTAAGAACTGTCAAAATCTTTAAAGTGTCATTCTTAATATGTAGTTTTTAAATGTAGAATATAATATGTGGAATATGCTTAAAGCTTTTAATTTCTCTAAAATAAAAGCGGGGCTGATAACCTCCATGTTCTCAATGACCCTTCCCTTAAACATTGTTTATTTCTTCATATTTGTTTTTTGGTTACATTTCAATTGTAAGATGATGAACTTTATTCAGCAAGAACTCCACATTTAATCCCGGATTATCACCTAGACCTATCTGGGGACCATCATACATACTTAAACACTGATGAGAGTGATCTCACAAATATATCTCAGCTGTGTGAGTTGTCATCATGGATGTTTAAAAGGAGCAAGGACATCAAAAATTCACTCGGTAACCTTTTTTTTGCATCACTCTACTGACTGCATTTCAATTAGGCTCTGCTTTCTGAATTAATTTGTTCATTAGCAAAAGCAATTAAGAGTGGGGGCGCATGGCCTGACTGATGTGCTCTTAGATGTATACATAGTCATTCATCCGGCCGATCTAAAGGCTTCTCTTCTGAATACATCTGATCATCTGCCTGGTCTGAGACTCGCTCTGTTGTGGTTTGAACCTTTCAGCTGTTTTTATTTGGGGATCTTTATCCACTACTGCCTTTCAAAGTCGATTTGTCTCCCTCTATTCATTAATGACTAAGTGACGCTAATTTGCGAGACTGAACAAACATCCCAAAAATACAAGTTATTTTTGTTTTTTAATATTACTAAACTACCCAGTAAACCTAAATAAGACACTGAAAACAAATATTAGTTTTTATTTGTAGAAATAGAACACAAGATAAACTTTAAATTAATTATATTGTCTGATGTATGCAATAATATTTTATTTTGTGATTTAAAACTCTTAACTCCCCTTTTACTGTTTGATTAAAAGTATAATTTATCAGCATCAATGTAGCCTCCCTTAAGTATAAGAGTAAAATGGGCTAAGCATTGGTGGCTGATTATCGAAGTCATATAAATATTATATTATTGGATTATATTAGGTGACGCATTAATGTAAACCATTGCTCTGGAGAGTAACTGGTGACAATGCAAATGTTATGGTGTTAAAAGTACAATATTTACCTCAGAAGTAGTTTAAAGAAATACAAAATAGAAATACTCAAGTGCTTCAAAAGTTAACCTCAGAACAGTACTTGAGTATGTCTACACAAATAAAATAGTATTCTTTGTTGTTCTTCACTCGTGAAAAAAGTAAGGTCTTTTAAGATATGTAATGCAAGAATTACAAAAAATGCAGGAATAATAACCTATTAACGATGATTATTTAGCTATGAAACAATGTTATTAAAAATGTGGGCAGTTTGTATAGTATTTATACTTGTATATATATGCATTTCACAATTCCTTTTGAATAATTAAACAACAACAAAAAAACGGTTTTATTTTAGTTTACAGGACGCATCCGTCTTCAGGACCCAGAATCCTCCGCGCCGAGGCAAGATGGAAGAACCCAGCAGCTGCGGGAGAACAATGTTTTGGCTCTAGATATTGAAACGGACAGCTGAGGGTGAAAAACGCGAGCCAAAAGAGCAGGTCATGGTCCTGCAACGGTAAGAGCAATTCATAAAATCAAGTTGATCGACATATCCGGTCGGTGTAGCAGTCAAACTCGGGACGGGACAGACAACAAAGCGCGACGCTCTCACGTTAACGTTACCGCTAGTTAGCTGCTAAGTTAGCTGTCTCGGCTAGCCGGACGAGCATCATTGTTCGCTGGAGTTGTATGGGTCGTTTGTTATGGGTCATGCTGGTGTTGTCGTCCCATCACTTACAGTCGGTCCACTGCCAGGAAAACGAAGCCAACAACTTGGAGAATACAGCCAATAATAAGTACAAACAATGTAGGATAAGTATTTGAATGTATTTTTCAGGAGCTAACTAGCATTTGTCCTTGATCATTTCTCCAGCTCGCTGATTGTGTGCGTCTTGTGTAACGCTAGTGTGTAATGATATCTCTCCCTTAATCTTTAATTTCAACTAAAAAAGGAATAACACTTACTTTGATTACTTGTCTAAAAACAGAATAGACTTCTCTCATGCTTTTGTTGTTTTTTTCTGTTCATGTTCGCTCGGTTTTTGGTGTTCATCAAGCGCAAGTCGGCTGCTGTTATTGCATGGCCATATTAATTATTGCCTGATCCTGCATCACAAAGGAGAAGGGCCCCGCAAGAGTGGTTAGCCAAATGGTTAGCTAGGTAGCTAATTGAAAAGCGAACAAGCTTGGTAGTTTTTCTTAAATGCACGCAGACCACGGGGTCCTCTCAACGCTCGCTTTGTGTGCTTAAACCGATCCAACAAAGATGAAGTCAGTCGGAGTGCCGGTAGATTTACTTTATTTATTAAAAGTTTGCTTTTTGTTCGCCGGGTTGGTTATTTCTGCTAGCTCGCCATCAAAGCTGAAGGCATTTGTCAGCAGTCAGATGGCACTCATTAGCTGAAAGGGTCGTTCATGTGGCAGCCAAAGATTATTGTAAAGCATGATCAAATCATTTCATTTGAAATCCTAATGTAACTTCAGTGAACATTACAAATAAATAAATAAAATAACGGTTCAGAGTCACATAACCAACATTTGGATACCTGCATGCATCGCATTCATACATTTAACTTAATATATTCTCACTTTATACATCATTTTCAAATATCCTTATGAAAAATCACACTCAGAGCCTTTACAAAATATGCATTTGATTATCCCGCAGCTACGTAATTTAAACAACAGTCTTTCTGATGCAGTGTATGTGCACTCTCATTGGCAGATAAGCTCATGCAAATAGGATGACTGGGTCAGACAGCCCCATCAAACAGATTAACACCACTTCAATCCTCTCATTCCTCCTCTCATGTTGTGTCTAGCATTGAGCCACTGTGACCCTTTTGCCTTGTAAATACTGTAAACACAAAGTGCAATCATCTAGAGATACTTGTTGTACTCTGTATCCCAAGTGATGTCTGTTTTGCTTGTTTCCACTTGTAATTGTGTCAGACTGCAGCCCTTTTGTTGACCCATAAACCACAAAATGTAATCCGACTAAGCGCCCAGTAGTGAGATCAGAGGCCGTGACACTGATTCCTGAAGACTGAGATTAACTGGCTCTGTAATTGTTGTCTGTTGTTTATTATCTGTTTGTATCGTCACAGCTTGTCTTTCTAAAAGTGACCTTTTTTATTGTTTTATTATTAACTTCTACTGTTTGTTCCTTACAGAATGACAGTAATTGCCACCCTATAGTTTTCCTGCCCGCCGGCCTCCACCATGAACATCATTCAAGACAAACTAGGCAATGAATACCTGCGCTCCAATGGGAACATGGACTCCAATTTCGGCCCTGGCATGATAATGTTCAGCCACCTACCCCCGGTGACCAGCTTCACCCGGCTGGCCGCCCACTCCGTCATGCAGGACCATCCATCGCAAGAGATGATCCTGAAGAAGGAGCGTGACTCTCCTGACTGCAGCATGGGCATCCAGGGTGGGCGTATGGGGTGTGCAGGGGTGGGAGACTATGTTCACGCCATGGGTATTAAGCAAGAGAAGATGTCAGAACACGATTACCGCCTGCCAGTTTATCCTGGAGGGCTGGGGAAAAGCACAGAGCTGCTGGAGGTGACAGTCAGTAACAACCAGAGCCTGCTGGTGCATGAAATCAACATGGGCAACGTAAGTACCAATGAAATCAGAACATTGGTGGGGGGGAGAAGAAACAGAGCTGAAACAATAAGTTAAAAAAGTGATTGATAATTGACACATATAAAACTTAAACTTGAGGTCTAACATATATCATACATTATTCATAAGTTAATATAACACATCAGGTTCCATTCATAGAGATGAAGAACATGTGAAGTTCTCATCTACCTTTGTGACTACCACTACTATATTTTGCAGTAGATCCAGCTTGCTCATTGTCATTATAACAATATGCATGTATATACAGCCCCAGAAAAAATTAAGAGACCACTTCAGCATTATCATTTTCTCTTGTTTTATTATTTATAGGTATGTCTTTGAGTTAAATGATTTATTTTATTTTTTATTATTGTATTCTATAAACTACTGACAACAGTTCTGTGTTGAAATTCAACAAACACTGGAATGACTGCCAGACATAAAGTGGAACAGCCAATATTTTAAAGCCTGAGAGAGATGGTCCTGATAGGACGGGTGCAGAAGGGGATCTGTGTGAAACTGTTTATGGTGACATAAATCTACTGACGGCTTTAGATTCAAAAATATAAATGAACCCCCCACCCCCCCCCCGTTTCTCTTTCTGGGTAGAAGGGTGATGTCATACAGCTTCAGCATGAATGAAAACGTCATGGCAGAGACACAGCTGTCTTGTTTGAGGTTGCACTTCATTTCAGACGTCTTTTGTGCTTATTCAAATAGAAATACACACAGCCACACACTTCTAACAATAGCCTCGAAATCACAGGTCAACAGGGCTCTAGATGCAAATTTGTTGGAAAAACACAATGAATGATTGTGTTCACTGTGCCAGAAGGACCATTTTTATTTAAAAGATTTCATTTGAACATCCCTCAAATGATTCAGTCTGGCTCTCATTATTATTATTTTTTACTTTTTACTTATTTTAAATGAGCTCTACAGTCTGTATTTTTTGTCATACTCCCAAATTGTTGCATTTGCTCGCACACTGATGAGACATTTTGTTAGAAAAGTCACATGTTTTGCCCTATAACTGCTCAAGTGAAGCTGGGCTTATTTTATTTTGGCTATTCCTTCTGCTGTTTTTGCACTAAACGTTGAGCTAATTTTTAGAACAGCAGGTGCACCCACATGTACCCTGTCAGTCTCCATATGGCACTGAGTTGCAGCATGTTCACTGGTAAAAAATGGGCAATGCTGGAAGGCAAACATAAGCCAGAAAGGAAGCAATCAGG
Organism: Eleginops maclovinus; assembly: GCF_036324505.1. Classification (NCBI taxonomy): domain Eukaryota; kingdom Metazoa; phylum Chordata; class Actinopteri; order Perciformes; family Eleginopidae; genus Eleginops; species Eleginops maclovinus. The sequence continues at coordinate 10,280,170 of NC_086364.1, forward strand.
AACCCATTTTCTTTGGAATAAATACGCAACACAGATTGTTTGTGATCAAGTTTAATGAAAAGTATAACTCTGTAATGTCTAGCTTAGTATGCGATGTGTTCAATTTGTCCATTTCTTAGAGACAAGAGGTTAGAATCGTGGATAAGGGCTCCCATTGAATTACAGGCTGCTTATACAAAGAAAGTTTGTGAATTTAAGGCATTGTTATTTTATCCACTAGAACCACAGCGTGCACAATGGGTGCTCAGCGGACAATCACTACACTTTGTCCAAGTGTTTTGTTTGTTTGTGTGACCAAAAAAAACCTAAACTTGTTTGCAGGATAGTTTTTTATAGACTAAGGGCCTTAAGCAGCAATCAAATAATTTCCTTTCTGTGGCTCGCTCTCACGGCCCTCTCCCTCTCCCTTTGTCATCCTCACAGCTGCCGAGTCAGTTAGGAAAGGAGCCCACTGGGAGAAAAGGTCGAAGGTCAAATGGTGATGGACAGGAGGTTAAACCGAGAAAGAAGAGAAACGAGTTAAAGGTTTGACATAGACATCTGTGAATAAAGTCATTATTAAATAGAAACATAATAATTCTCACATACACACATTTTGAAAATAAGTTAAGACATTAATGTTATTGTCCAACAAATTAAGCAGAATCTGTGTAATAATGCTTTATATTTTTTTACCCAATATGAACGGATCCTTTTGATAAATCAAGGATGAGATAGAAGGCAGCTGACTAAACCTGACCCCTGAGTTTCTCTGTTATTGTTTCACAGCAATCAATGATGCTGGATGGAGATGGAGGCAGCATGTCTCCGGGAAACAAGCCTCACATCTGTGAGCACTGCGCTGCCTCCTTCAGAAGCTCCTATCACCTCCGAAGACACGTCCTCATCCACACAGGTATTGTACAGTGCTAGTTTTACCATGATGCTCATATTTTCTTCTTCTTGTGCTTTTTGATGTCAGGTCTTTCATTCATGTTTTTTGAGAAGGTTACAAAAAACAGTTTATCCACCTTTTATCCTCAGGTAGTTCTCAGTGTATTTGGTAAGAGCTCTGACGTAAGCAGTTCTTTTCACATCATTTAGATTGTTTGAAATGCTGCCTGGCCTTGAGCATCACAGATGTAGCATGTGCAGTAACATTAATTCAAAAACTGGAAGCCAAAGCACTGCCCCTCTTTATGCTAAGCAATTGTACACGGGGTATATCTTAGGATAATGGCGTGGCAGGCTGTACAATGTTCCCGAGTCTCGCTTTGATCTTACTGTGATTGAAACTTGGAGAACAATCAAAGTCAGCTAAAACAATTTTAAATCCTAGGTGCAACATGACACACACTTCACTGAATGTGAGATGATGAGCAGTTTTGTGACAAAGGCAGTTATTATGAAACAGGCTAGAGTTCAGCATTTCAGAAAATAATCTATCAAGTAAAGGTCATGCAAGATTGATCACTGAATTCTTTCTTTCTTTCTAACTTTTATTTTATACTCGTAGGGCATCATCTGCTAAAGTTGATTGATTTCAGATAATTTATTTTGAAAGTATATGATCAGGCTTAAGGTCAGGCACAATTTATTTCATTTTACTTCTTAGAATGATGATGCATCTGCTGTATGGTCCCTTTTAGTCTGGGCTCCTTTCAGAACTTGTTGTGGGGCAATAACAGTAACAAATACTGCATTAGACTAACAATATTAAATTCTTGAGGTTTTGAGAAGAAAGATCGAACTCAGACTTGTGTTAAATCATTAGGTTACCACTATTTAAAAAGGGATGAACACAATGATTTGACCTGTGAAATACAGTATAATCAGTTGCAATAGCTGTGAACACAGTGCTTTTCGTGAAGGATGTGTAAAGTCGGTCAATTTCATTATTGTATACAGGTGCTGAAACATGTTTACCGTATAGATCTCTGTGATTTTTCTTTTCAGGTGAAAGACCCTTCAGATGCAATCAGTGCAACATGAGTTTCATTCAGAAATACCTTCTCCAGCGACACGAGAAAATCCACAGCGGTGAGTTATTTAACGACGACCATCCTTATCGTATCTGATTTAATCTGAGTCATTGTGTGCTTCCAATAACGACTAACCTGGAGCGCTGCTGTTTTTGTAATGCAGGAGAAAAGCCATTCAGCTGTGACCAGTGTAACATGCGTTTCATTCAGAAGTACCACATGGAGAGGCACAAGAGGACTCACAGCGGAGAAAAGCCCTACAGATGTGAGACCTGCCAACAGGTCAGTGAGCTTTTCAGTACCATTATTATTTAATGTAATATTTTATAAATCAAAAACTTTAAAGGGTGTTTACACACAGTGCTAAATTTTGAGAGAAAGAATAGTCATTTAAATGATCCATTTCATGCTATATTATGACCCAATGGTTGTTCATTATAAATGTTTTCTTTTTGTTTTACCTTATCTGCCCATGCACTTTGTCTTTTAAGAAAGATTGACATTGATAGCATCATTTTAAAATTATATTTAAAGAAATGAAATGAAATAGTGCTTGGAAAACAACTTAGTCTTTAATCCCTTCTTAACCCTTTGGAATCTTAGGGCTAATTTGGCCATTTTCAGGCTACTTTTCTTTTTTTGATTTGTCTTACTAAATCCCATTAAGAAATGTTTAGCATGTCAAAGTTTGTTACCTTTTTTTTTTTTAGGACAACCTCACCTATATAAGCTGGTAGTTATTTTTTTTCCTTTTGACATACTATATGAACATTAAAAATGTAAAAACGGATTCTGAAAATGATATTGTTTTATATATGATATATATTATAACATGCACAACTAAACATTTTGAAAGCTAGAAATGTATACAGGGGATGTAATTATGATAATGTAAAAGTTAGATTTTTAGGTATCATGAACCTATTTACAAATGTTATGAACAAATAGCCGGTGCATCCATAGGCGTTTTTCACTCATTACTCAAAGTTAGGTCCACCATGACACAGATTACTGTAAAGTATTTTATCTTCAAAACTGTTAAGTCTATCTAACTACATCTATAATTCTCAATGTTTGTCTGTCACTTTTCTTCAATCGCTGTTTCTCTTCGTCTCCGTCTGTCTTCGTCTCTCTCGATCTCCCGCCGTCTCTCTTGGTCTATCTTTCGCTCTCGATCTCCCGTCGTGTCTCTTCGTCTTGCTTCGCCTCGCTTCGTATAGCTCCGTTTACCTAAATACCTCCCCCCTCCTTGGTAAATGCATCCTGTTAAGCAGGATCTAAAGTTTCCAGCGTCTTTTTCCGCTCTGTAAAACGATAAAATACGGCGAAGATATTAAAATATGCGCTTCCATTTTTCAAACTTATGAGTGCTTGAAAAAATATTATTGTATAAACTTTAAACCATCGTATCTACGTTTTTACTGGGTCAATTTGAACGAAACAAAGACTGGCATAGAGTTTCAAGCCAGTACTTTCGAGAGAAGCAGCCGGCAATGTTGTCCGGACTGTTTTCATGCAGCGCCGTCATGAACATTTCACGTGATCTGATCATGCCGGCGTGATCGTCGACTCTTAAGGGTTAATGTCTGCAGTCACTGTTTAAAGTATCTTGAAATAAAACATTTGGTGTTGTTTCTTTCAGTATTTTTCTAGGACAGACCGACTGCTTAAGCACAAGCGAACCTGTGGAGAAGCCATAAAGAAGGGGCTGGATCCCGGGATGATGGATCTGGGTTGTGTAGACTTGGGACATGGCAGCTATGGAATAACTCAGGGAAATATGGGGAATACTGGTAGGAAGAGAGGGAGGTCCAAAAATACTGGAGAGGGAGTGGAGCGAAAGAAAAAGAAAGGGGATGGAGGAGGGTCTCGGGAACAGCACATTCACGGGGCTGTACCTGGGGGCTACAACATCCATGATTACTCTGTTGAGAATCCAACTGTATCTTCCTCTACTGAGCCAGGACCCAGCATGCAGCAGGGCCACCACGCCCGGGCTCCAAAGATGGCATTCAAGAAGGCTAATCGTAAAAGCCTTGAAAAGGGGGGTTTGGGACAGGCCAAAGCTGACTCGTTGGAGCAGAGCGGGGGCATGGATAGTCTTGGCCTCATGCAAACCAACGGGGCTAAAGCAGAGCCCACCAGCAGCAACTATGACGACGCCATGCAGTTCATCAAGAAAAGGCGCTACCTTCACGCAGCAAACAATGTAAACTCAGCAGGGCCGGGGGTGGTTGGGATATCCAGCAGCGATTATGATGTCGGCGTCGGCCACTTGTCTTCCCAGCAGTCTGTAAATCAGGGTGTCGTTTCCAGCGCCATGGACAGTGACGCTCCTCTTTGTCTCGACAAGTCGGGCATCCCCGACGAGGTGCTGCAGAGCATCCTGGACCACTACACTCAGAAACCTGAAGGCTCGCACCACGACATCCACTTTGACATTGGCGACCATCACGTGGATCTACACCCTGTCTCGATAGACGGCACTGACATTGGTCACAGCGGCACTCCCAGCCCGCCTGGAGAGAAGACCGTCATGATGCACGAATACTCACGCTTCCTGCTGCAGGCTTTGGAGCGTACCAGCCACAGTGCCAGCTTCCCTCTGGGCCCTGGGCCTCCCTCCTCAGGACCGTTCACCAGTTCCCACCAAGGAACTCCCATCTACGCTGACAAGAACATCTACACTACGTCCCCAATGGAGTGTGGGTACGGCCAGTCGGTGGCCTCGCCTTCGCTGCCCTCCTCTGTGCCAAAGTCTCACTTTGCGATGCTGACGGGATCCTCGCCACAGCACAGCTTCCACCTGAGCGGCCTGGAGAACTCCACGCACCAGCAGCTCACCCCTTCTCAGGAGCTCACCGACCAGATGGAGAAGCAGCACTCCTCCACTCCCCCTTCCTATCAGATCGGCCCATCTGACCTGAGCCGCCAAAAGGAGCAGCTGCCCGGCAAGAACGGCACAGTGGTCTACCCTCTGGCCCCCTCGCAGGATCTGGCCTCTCTGGACTCCTCCAAGCCTTCCTACCAGATAGAAAACTTTGCCCAGGCATTTGGCTCCCAGTTCAAATCAGACAGCCGTGGCTTGTCTTACGCCACTGACTCTAGCGGGGAGGTGGATCACAGGATACGGACGCCTGTGTCTCAATTCTCAGGGTATAGTAGTTTGTTATCTGATGTCAATGAGCCAGTAAGTACAGGTTCCAAAACTACAACAAGCCAAAGCTACAGATGAGAGCCTGAGAGGGAGAGAACACTCGTTAAAGTTGATGTTCTTATTGGAATTTTTTTAGTGCTCCTATTTTATTATTATTATTATTATTATTATTATTATTATTGTTATTGTTATTATTATAATTTTTTTTTAACTGTCATCTTTCTTTTAATTATACTGATGCTCTATTTTTGTGCCCAGTCCTCTCCCAACAATAAGCCTGCAAGGCTTCTTGCAAATGCAACTTTTTTTTAAGTCTCTGGTATTTTTAAATTAAATATGTATTTACTGTTTATTCTTGTCATATTAGTGGCATTAGTTCTGGTCAAGAAATCTGAACTGAAAAAACTTTTACCATGTGGAGTTGCACCGGACCTTTTGCTTTAACAATGAGCTGAAGTGTTTGAGCAATCAACTTTACAATTGTAAAATAATAATGAACATAACCATGATGGCAGGGAATAGCCCAGAGTCGAAATCGCAAAAAAAAGTTGTCTGTTACAAGGTTTAAAGTATTACTCAGGAAAAAGTGAAAAAGGAGAAGCCTACGAGGTGCAGTGAGCGCTCTTTTCAGAAGTTACCGTTTGCTACTTCAAAAGAGGATTTTTCTTATGTTTTATTACTTGTTGAATGAGTGTGACATAAACAGACTGCTGCCAGCTCACTTGAGCACTGAAAACACTTTCTACTTGGCTATATAGAGATTATGGTACTTTCGTGTCAATGTGAAACTCATGTTTTCTTCAATAAGGGCCATATATATATATCTATATATATATTTATAAGAATATATATATTAATGTAAAAACAGATTTAATCATTCTGGGGAACTGCCAGTTGAAGTAGAGGAAGAATGAGGGCGGATTTGGGGGGTAAATGTTGTCCTTGGTATATTTTTTGGAGAGCAAAAGTGATGTTGGGCTTTTAATTGGCCAATAGAGGTTGCTGTTGGACAGTGATAGAATGGCCTTCCCCTTTTCCTGCCCCCCGCTTCTTCCTCGGTTCTCTTATTTCTTTAAAAGAATCCAATTAGCACTTTGAGCCGTTTTTTCTTACATTGCGTAAAGTACCCTGTCAGATCAAGGAAGCTCAAACATCAGGAATGGACTGGCTTTTGGACAGAGACGTGTTTGGGCAAATGCAGAGGGGGTTTCTGGGTTGAACATATTTTCGGGGTGAATGATGTGGATACCCTTCGTTTGGGTGACATGGTTTATATGGGGATAGGGGGAGGGGGTTGCCGGGTTGATATGGAAAAGTGGGATTTTTCATTCACATTTTCTTTCTCCTTACTTTTAGGGAAGGTTTAGATTGGGAGGGAGGGGGGGGCTTTTAAAATAAAGCAACATTTAATCGGGATAATGTAAATGTAATTCAACCTCTAGTTTTAGTTTTGACTTGTTACCCAACTTAGAAGCTTTTGCTTTCTTATTGAATTTGATGACAAATGTGTTAGTGATCGAGTATTCCTTAAGCTGTTACTGAGAGGCAGCCCTATGCATTACGAGCTAAAAAGGTGGCTGACCCAAACGTTGGAAAGCGTTTAGATATTTCACGTTTGCTGGCATTACCAAGCATATTTGTCCCGTTAGAAATTGGGTGCCTATTCCTGAGCAGTGCAGGTGCAAGATATTGTCTAGTAAATGTAAAATGTCATTCTGCGCTGATTTTTAAATGTATTTATGCTGTACGATTATTTTGTAAAGACAACAATAAGTACGCAGTCTTCCATAGCAACTGGCCTTGAGTGCTGGAAATGATATCACTCTGCTGAATGAGTCTTTGAATTCCTTTATGCCCCAATGGCCTGTTGTTTTAAGCAATCATTGAACATGGCAGAGAGAATGCAATGCTGTCATATGTTAAATAATATGTTGCCATGCTGAACGGTTGAGGCATAAACAAGAAGTCGCCTCACATATACCTCATATCACAGTAACCCAGGGACGAAGGAGTGAAGGTTTGATGTATGCAGCAGAGATGCTGTGGTTTGTGTGTAAAAATAAGTCATGTTTCTGTGTGACTACTTTTAAACATTTGTGTCCCTGACATTTATGTGACCCACTAAGACCTGTTGCTTTAGGGTTTCTGTAACTGTCGGATGCCAACCAGTGTTCAGTCTCTTCAGTTCGACCTCTCTCCTCCAGATCTGATTTGCCATATTGTTTCAATATACTTATTGTTTACAAAAAATGTACAAAACACTAAATCTTAAATGAACTCTGACCCTTGTATACATTTTATTTTAGTATATTTTTTCCCTCTTTTTTTTTTTATCACCGCCAAATTTTGTAGCTGATATCTTGCATTTTTATTTTCTTCCAGCTTCTTGTGACATGTTTCACAAGACTGTACTTGTCCAATGAATTTAAAACTGATTAGGGAGAAAAAAATAAAAAATACTGTTATCAAGAGCTGTTCTGTCATCCTTTATGTGAGGAGTGCTCATAATCATGTTGATGCATATTCATGTTGACGCTGAAATGAGAGTATCAGAGGCTGTTTATGGGAAACTGTCCCTCGCTGCATGTGTTTGGACATCCATTCATGTTTGGTTGCATATATTACGGGTTTAGTGTAGCTGTGTTTATTTCCACCACATGGTGGGGTGGTGTTCTAGAAGTGAAAAGTCCTGAGTTATCAAACCCCTAACAGCCTCTATTATGCTTAGGTGCTTATCTAGTCATTATGAATCCCTTTGAGCAACTTTGTCGCTGTTTTATAGATTTTTTTATTAAGAAAACATGGATTTAAACTGCATCTCTGCTGGAATTTCTATAAAGTTTTAAATGCAGGCCTGATTTACTGATAATTACAACACCCATTGGCTCATTCAACAGCTCCTCTTTGGATTCAAACAAATGTTGCAAATCTTTTTTCTTTTTAGACCACGACTAAATGGACTGTATGCTTTACATTCACTCACTCACTAAAATCCAAACTCACTTCATAAAACTGAGTGCAATACGAAAACTAAAACGTCATTTCTAAATGAGTTGTTCCCTGTTCCAGTTTTACTACATTTCCTCCCGTTTTGAGGATTTTAAGAGCACAGAAAGTACATCACCCTTATTTTTTCTTTTCTTTTAATTATGTCCTTATAAGATTAAAAGCAAAGGTTTGTAGTTGTGTGAACATAGATTATTTAAGCAAGCCACTGGGGGAAAAATGAACATGTATATACTGTATTATTCATTTATGGCAAGTCTTACTGAGTCATTCCCACACTACTACTGTTTATGAGCTCACAAGAGCAAATGTGCAAAACAAACACAAAGGATAATAAAAGTAATATTAAAGCAGGCGTTGAGTGTCCTAGATACATGTAGATGTTTCAGAGTTATACAATAAATATCGATATAGATATTTCTTAAGTCCCCTCTATCAAACCAGAAAAGCTTCAAACAAATTTAACTTTTGATATTCACATCAATGATTTCATATTCTTCAATTTCCATTGATCATCGCTTCAGGGAATAATGTTCTTCCTCACAGTAATTCAAAAAGAGAAGTAGGTTGTCTTCCTGTCCTCACAGAATGAAATCTGCATTTCATGTGTGTTTAGCTTTCAAACACGAACTTGTAACTCTTTCTGCAGCTTCTGTTGTACACACCCAAAACCTGCATGATTCATGGCCAATCCCATTTTGTTCAGTCAATAAATAACAAAATTTAATATTGACCCTTGTGATGGTAATATATTTTGGATATCTCATTTCAAAACTTTTCAGATGTTTGTGCATCATGAGTCAGCAACGATAAGCCCATTTCTCTCATTGTTTAAAAATGAGGAAGTCATAAAAGTTTTAAGCAAGAATGGTCAAGGTGTGACATGGGGATTTTATTAACTTAACAAACACATAGTTGTGATGCCAAGATGGTGGCAGTAAAACAGTACGCCTTAATTCCTGAGCTGAAAGTGTAAGAGGTGTTTTTGGTCGAACACAGTACAACAGAAGCTGAGCTAACTCTGAGGGAGGCAAACTGTTATTACTGTTATCAGAGGAGGCAGGTCTGCTGACAGAGCGGATGAGAGAGTGACGTGAATATGTATTCTTATCTTCAAAGCTGGGAAGAAGCTACATCTGGGGTTGTGTACACAGAGAGATAGCGAATTGGGAACAGCAGCCATAAATATAGGAGGGAGTTTCATTGCTGTAAAATGAGGCATTAGTTTAATTAAATACAGAATGCAAATAAGTCTGATTAGTCACACTATTGTAGGCAAAGACTATTTGATGGATTACTGTTATATTCTCCACATATATCCAGAAGATGACTCCTACTGACTTTTTCTATCGTGTCACCAGGAAATTGACATAAGCAACACTTTTCAAGACCTATTCCAGAAGATAAATTGCCAGGAATTTGTTTTAGACTTTAATGTCCTTTTCAAAATAACAATAAATTCCAATTGGTTGTCCCTTCATCATTTCCGCTATTGCCATCATAGGTCCAAATTTGTATGTATATTGAACCTTCTCATCGACCTCAGCTGTACTTTCTGTTTATACAGCTGATAAGAAAATGTGAGCATGCAACAAGAACATGATCAACATTATACCTGCTCAACATCACAATGTTAGCTTTCAGATTTTAGCAATTAGCAAGAAGCACCACTGTGCTTTAATACAGCCTCACAGAGCTGTTTGCACGTTTGCTTGACTCGTTATTTTATATTGGGATACAAATATGGTTAACATGTTAAGACTTTTAAGTGGTTCACTTAACATTGGGTCACCTTTAACCGATGTTAATAATTATAAAGAAAAACTGAAAATATTTGCTAATCCAAAAAACATCATTATTGAGCAGGGCAAACATTTAGCTCAGAAACCTGTCCTTAAATAAGACACTCTTGTCAAAACTAAAATTCATCTTGCCAGGCTGAAAATATCAACACATTGGAAAATGTTCAATGTCCCAAAGTATTTGCATGAGATGAGAGTGAGGTCAGCTAGGTGTATGTATTTGATACTGCTGAACATTTGTTATGTCTCTTATGAACGAGTGTCCCAGAGCCGAGCCACAAAAGCTGTGCTATGGCAACATAGAAAAAGTGAGGATATAGTTTGTGAATTTGTCTAGAGAAATGTTTCATACAAATATAAATAGTTGAATTAAATGTATTTGTAAGAAAGGAGTTTATTTTTGTGTAAAGTGTTTTTCTTATTATAAGAAGTAACAGTTTCATTTAAAATGATCATTTTCAAAATGTAGAAAATGAGTTTGCATCCTGAGCACTTAACACTGACTAATCCAATTAACGTAAAACATTAATGATTCATGTTTTAGCTCCTGATTAAAACACATAAAAATAGTGTCTTTACGACAAACATGTCCTTGATAAGCGTTCAGGATTCTTTGATGTTGGCTGACAATCTGTTGGGCTTTCAACTGTATTGTTTTAAAATATACACGACCACAGTGGTAGTTCTTCATTTGATATAACTGATGGTATATACAAAGTCAAACGTATGACTTTAGTTACAATGGTAGAGTTGTAGAGCTTATCTTATTTAAGTTTATCTGAGTTTGAGTTTCCCAAATGTAATTTTATATACTGTTAGTGTCAAAAACAAAGGGTGTGATGACAATATTCCACAAAGGTTAAGTAAGTAGAAAACACATTTGTGATTTGATAAACTGAACTTTTAAGCACCCAACTCAAGTAGAACAAATAACAAGGGTCTGTTTGCAGTTGCATGTTTACATCATAAAATAGTCTGTGATGTTACATAAACACTGAAAATATAACAGATTTATTTTTTAAGGAGCTGCTCTATGATTTCCTAACAAAGCCTATTTACACTGAAATGGTCGAGCCCATTTAGACGATAACAACAGGAGGGATGACTTTGACTTTTATTATGTTTGAACTCTTGTGCTCTCATTTTTAGTGTCGTCTGTAAAACAAAAGAAAAAACCCTTAGGAGAGATATTGATAGCATACCGAATGGCATTCCAAGCTAATTTAATAGTTAGGCAGACCTGGTCATCTTTAAATGCTAAGGGTTGCTAGCCCTGCCCAACTTTCCATGAGCAAGTTCTTATTTGTTCACTCTGTGTGTAAACAATGAATTAAAAATAGACCTTTGGTGCACAGTATAGCTTACTTGACTTCTGTATTGTTGATGAAAGGTTCAAGCTCTGGTTTATTGGTGAAGGCGGAACCGCCATTCTCTGAGTGACAGGAGAGCCATCCAATCAGAGGAGGGACTAAAGCTTTTAATGCTGTCACAGGCTGCAGCTTTCAGTCTGAGCCACCTGTAGCAGGCAGCGAGAACAGCCCGGAGAAACAGCGCCTGCACAGCACCGTTATATCCACCGTCATATCAACTGTCATATCCACCGTTGCACCGGCAGGACACCGGGCTTCTTCACTAGCCCGTCCTTACCACGGAAGACCGTTAAGATGGTTCTCAGTTATCTGCCTTTTGTGTTTCTCCTGGGCGCTGCCGTTAAAGGTGAGTAAAGATTACAGCCCCACTGGTCATTAGACTGGAACACTGTTACTGTGTATTTATGATGATAAACTACATTAACTACTCATTAATTTGGAGTAAGAGTTAAAGAAGCCTTTAAATGTACATTTTCATGTTACTTTTTGGAACTAGTTTAACTTTAATCTGTAGAGACTTTATATAAAGTGGTCCTATTCTTGCAATACTGTTATTATGTGCTACTCCATTATAATAATAAAAGTTCTGCTTTTAAAGTAAAAAGTACTGAAATATTAACAGTTAAACATATTGTAAACTATTTAAAGTACAATTCTTAGCAGAAAAATCTGGGAAATCTGGTTCTCAGTCAGAGAATCACATTTCTCATCATGAGCTATGCATGTACAATATATATTATACCCAAGTTCAGAAATAATATATCAAATATTTTTCATTGGTAAATCTCCTTCTGACGTATGTATTAGTATGTATGCAAGTTTATCTATTGTAATACAATATACAATAACATCACATACAGAGTATTTATTTGTCTTTGTTAGTTAATGAAAACATTATAATATATTTATATATTATCATTAATGACCCCACTGTTTATCACCTTTATCAAGACAAAGTTTTACATTAGAAGAAGTTGACATTAACAAACTGGAAGATAGGGAAACACACTGTTTTGCATGGGGACAAACCCTATTTTTCAGAAAGCACATCAGGTGAAAAGTTTCCTGAAAGCTGATAAAAGACATGCCTGGGTACATGGTACAAAATTCAAATTTCAAGAATTAATAAGTAACTCATAAAAGAAATGTTGACGATACCCAAGTTAACTAAGGTAATATTATACAGCACTGGTGGTTTAGCCTTTGCTTTAAATGGACAAGCATTTGTTCAAGTTTATTCTTCATTCTTTGTTTTTTCTACACATTCATGTGGTGTTTTCCCCAAATAGTCATAAACTGACTCACTGGTCCATCAGTGTGACTCAAAGCTTTCTTTGGGGGTGGACAGATGCCAGCGAGGAGGCATCGGTCAAACAACAGCCGGCTCCCTGAAGCACAGCACACTCCTCACACAAAGTTTACTCTGTGTGAGCATGAGAGGACCCCCTCGACAGCCTGGTGAAGCTGCCCTGAGGAATTCTGATGAGCTCTCCACTGTACAGACTCCCTCAGCTTAGTTGCAGTTGAATCCATTGGTCATCCTTTTTTGATTATTTTAGACTTAGTCTGTGTGTCATGGTTTTATGTATGAAGACTGAGATTCAGTCACTGTCATGTGCCCGAGCCTCGCTGCGCGCTGGGGGCCGTTTGCGTGGTTCCATCCTGTCATGTGTCTTCGGTATAGAAACACAGGGAGACTGGGATGTGATGGAGGCTCCAGTTTGTGGCAGTTTGACTGAGTGCGTCTGAAGTAGCAGTAAAGAGGTCCAGATGCAAAGACCTCCTGAGGCTGGCGATCCTCCTCCTCTGAGTCTGGCGCCACATTTTCTTCTGCCCTCTGTAAGAAATCTCCAAGGGAGAGGAGCAGAGCACATTAAAGCCTTCCTCTGCTCTCTCTTTTCTCTCCAGTGCTGTTTCCTCTCTCAGATCGCATTCAGCTTATCATGTGTCATGCTCTGCTGTTAGTCAGCATTAAGTCATGATTAGAGCATGCAAGGTCGGCTCAGGAGTTAACAGGCAGTTGAAGGAATGTGAAAGAACACAGGCTCATGTCGGTTGGCAACTAATGGTTAATTGAAATATCGATAAATCTCAATTTTGTTTACTTGATCAATTTGATAGAAAACCACTTATACTTACATATATGACAATGAACAACTGCAAATTGTTACACTAGAGCCACAAAACCAAAAGAAAATGTTGAATTTTTGCTTGAAAAGCGACAGAAACCATTACTTGTCTATCAAAATAAGTCCCGCTTAATTTTCTGTTGACCAAGGAATTGATAAATTAACTGACCATTTTGGCTCACACACATTACGTTATCAGTCGGTGCAAGTAAATAAAAGAAGGAAAAAAGTGTTGCACATTTTGGCTCTACTGTAAATGTAATACTACAAAGTCCAAAACATGCTCAGGTTCAGTGATATAAAATCAATGTTTTTGTATCACTCAGTTCCTCCTGATCTTATTTCTGTTTATCTCATCTTCCTCATTTCATTGACTCTCACATGGCACATATTTTTTCTACCTCCACTTCTCCTGCACAATTGTTGCTGTTTCCTGCCTATCTTTTCTCCTTGTGTCGCTGCGTCCTTGCTGCATCCTGTTGGATTAGACCTGCTCTGGGGCAGTAAATCTCACTCTGTAATTGGAAAGCATGTGCTGGCAGAGCTTTAATTGGATATGATATGTGCAGAGTCCCTGCTCCAGTCAGGGAGCGGCCATCTGTTACATCCGTGTTACAGTATAAGACCTCTGCTAGCTCAGATACAGAGAGCTAATTTGGCTCTGCTTTGTCCTATTGAGGACTTAAACTGGGTACCCTCTGAGGGGAGGGGAACAGAAGAAAGGTAACTGCAGTAAGACATTATCAGCTGGGATAAATAGATAGGGATATCTGCTTAAATTCTTTTAACTTGTCTGCCTGTGCTGCTCAGTGTGCAGTATTAATTGTGCAACAGGCTTATCTCATCAGCAGCAGGAAGAGCTGTCAGTCTCAGCCAAGATGACGTTTTTCCAGATGGGAGAAAGAGAGCAAGTCCCTAGCAGGACAGAGAGTATGGCACTTTAATTTGTCAGCTTTATTTCTAATTTAAAGATACGCCCCATTGTCTCTATATTGATGGATCAGATTATCTAACTGACATTAAACACAATTGTGATGATTTAATAAAGGCAGCACACTTGCTTCACTTTTTGTGAAATTCCTTATAAATAAGTACACAGTAGTTAAGCTGAACAAGCAAAATTTGAATTTTTAAAAGGTAAGCTATATGAAAACATGAATTTCAATATAGTTTCCAATACTGGAAAGATGAATTCACGCTTTCTTGGGTTTAAGTTGGGCAATCCATTCTAGAAATCTCAAACTTTTAATTGTACCATATTACAAACATCTTTTCAAGAAACATAGCCTACTAGATAATTATTAATTAATGAAAGAAACAAATACCTTTTGTGCTCACAAAACACACACACACACACACACACACACACACACACACACACACACACACACACACACACACACACACACACACACACACACACACACACACACACACACACACACACACACAAATCCTACAGAAATCAGTGAATTCACTCAGGAATTGAATCTTTAGAAAGGCTACAGCTGGCTTTGATTATTGGTTTTAAGACCTTCCCTTACTCTTTTTCTTTTCCACCCCCCAGCCTTAGACTCTAGGTACTGAGTATTTCCATTACCAAGATTGTGAGAAAATTAGGTATTAATGGGCATCACCATTTTATAAAGCCCATGGGGATGTTATCAAATGTTTTTTTTAAAGCCTAAAGATACTAAATATGCCAATCACATGACAAGAGTAAAGCAACAAATCCAACCAATCTACCAGGCAACTCTTACTGAGTGTATATACAGTATATGGATATACAATACAAATAATACTGGCATATTGCCCAGCCTTTCACCTCCACCAAATGTTGCACTAATGTATCCTCTAATCAGGACTGGGGAAAGGAGGCACAGCTGGATGACAGGCTGTTGGTTGGGGAAAATAAAAGCTTCCTCTCAGTTTTGTGAGGTCTCTCCTGGTGACCGGCTGTGTCGCTTTGATGTAACAGCCCTCAGGACTGTTTGCCCCTTAAGGAGACTGACCTGTGTGTATCTGTTGGTCTACCATGAGAACCCACGATGGGCACCATTAAATAATAGGAGGTCATAAAGCAGTGTGCAATAATTGTTGACTCTCATTAGCTGGCTAAAGGACCTTAAGTGTGACCTCTGATTAGCTGTGACCTGCAGTCATGTATGCCTGCAGCATTTTTGTCTTTAATCAGCTCGTTTCGGATTTCTTACTGCATGATTTCTGAGACACACACACACACACACACACACACACACACACACACACACACATTCTATAGGTCAGCTCTCCACATGATGAGATGCTGCCTTTGGCCTTAAGCTCTTCCTGACTGCTCCTGTCAGTTCATCTTCTGCTCTATGTGCCTTCTTGATTCAGGGCCACCCTTCTTGCAGTGCTGTTAGTTAAAATGAAAAACTATCGCAAGAATGCAATTTCCCCTAATCTTCACAATAAACATTCAAAATATTTAACGGCAACATTGAGAAGCCAGGATAACTTTTGCCTGCAGCTCTCCGGACTAAACTGGAATTATTATGGTGTGTAATAAATGCAGGCTTACTCTGGAGGAGTGGCAGTTTGAACGGGAAGTTAAGGGCATGCGTTGGGAAACTGGATTTGACAGTCAGTTTTTGAGCAAGTACTACACAGGAGTGCTATTGTCTTAAATGAATATAAATCCTCTGAAGTGCAGCACTGCAATGCAACACAAGCGTCAACACTAACGTCTTTCTGACTGTTGGCTTGTTGGCTGACAGCTAGAATCATACAAGTCCTTGGAAACAAATATACTTTACTTGATGTCAACATTGAGAAAGAGGTGGAAAGGTGTGGCAGCTTTAGAGGGCTTCAGGACAGTTATAGAATGTCATAACAAAGAAGAAGGTTGGACCAAATGTTGTAAGAGACGGACCTTCTTATCCACATCCTCCTCAATACATGCTTGCATGCCGACCTTAGACCCACTTGTCACCTTGTCTGACACAGTCATCCCTTTTGTGTCTGCAGGGGATTATCCGGCTGTAGGACAAATCCTTAGAGACAAAGCTTTCTGTGGGACGTGCAATGCAAAGTGTGCTCTTAATAACTCCGTTATTCCAAGTATATTACACAAACTGTGCGTTTACAATGTCTCATATTGGTTTCATAGCTTTTCCAGTAGGGGTAACCCAAATATTTGAGTCACAGAAAATTGACTATCAGCCCTGTCAAAGAAAAAGTAAAAGGCATAGAGCATCGGACATGAAGTCTAAGACATGTTGTGGTGAAGTTTGGACATACATTGTTGCATCTTTTGTTGTTTCAGTCTTTGGCTAGGGTATCATAGATTATCTATAAAACTTCCAACTTGATTTTGTGTACGTTATGGGAAATGGATATACAGAAGCAGCACTGACCTTTGAAGGAGGAAGCATAATGACTTAGAAAATGGCAATGGAAGAAGAAACCATTTTTATTGTTCATATTAATTTAATGCAAGCTATTATGTATCTGACCATTTCCCTTTGGTTTATCACTTCCCTGTCGCCATGAACGTGCTTTCATAATCAGACCCTGACATTTTCTGCGTTTCATTATCTACTTTATGTATGACTTGTTGGTATATCGGGAATCCCTCAGAATGTTAAATATCATATTATTGTCAAGGTTTAAGATTTAGCCTTCTTCATCAGACAGTAATCATTGCATGGAATTGCTACATGGAAAAAACTCAGCTTTTACTCATTGTAAATTACTGTAATGCTTATCTCATATCAAGAATCTATCATTATCAGAATCTAGGGAACTTTACAATTGTCAACACAACTAAACCAACTCTATTATCTGTTTTCCTCTAGCCGTTTCACACATGATTTCAAACAAAAGCTGTTCTTCCTCTCTGTTGCATTGTACTTGTTATCGGGTTACCTGCAGTAGAAGTAGGTGATAAGAGTGACAGTATTTAACAGATTGTGATTTCATAATTCGTCAATGCTGCCAAGATATTTATTTATTTGATATGGTTAGAACATTTATTATCAATTTATCACTTTTCACTTAAAGAAACAATATAACAATTACGGTTACTAAATCAGAGGGTGCCAACTTTCACCCGTCTGTTGCTCAGTGAGCTTCTGTTTTAATCTTTAGTCATTTTTGTGTTAGCCCACAAGAAAAGAGAAACAATGACTATTGTGTTTTTACAGGGGAATATTTTACCTTCGTGAAGTTTGAAATTCCACACCAAATGAATGGTCTTCTTGTGGAATTGTTCCCTGCTTTGGTAATTTAAGACTCGTAAACTCTGTAATTATCACAAACACACACACACCTGGCTAAATCTACAGAATGAGAGTATACTAGAACTGGCTACCCGGTTTTATAAAGCACTAGGAATCTAAATAAGTGCTAAAATAACAATTTAAATAACATTTTTTTAAAGAAGCAGATAAAACGTTGGCCTTTGAGATTTTACAGAATGTAAGGTATGCAGGGATGAAGTCAAATGCCTAACCTTCAACTTAGTCATTCAATGAAAAATACAACTCTTTGCAGTTGTTACTTTTCTAAAATGTAACACAGGGCTAATAAAGACAGCACTGACTGGATCTGATTTAAGAGGTTTTTATTCATCTTGATCTTCAGACCTCCAGTAAGATAAGGCAATTTCCCTTAAGTCTTAATCTAGACCAACCAGTCACAAATTCATACATGTGTGTTTAAGAGCAATGATCTAATGCTATGCTACTTACTGTAACATGTAGTCTGAACTGCCACTCCTTGACTTTATGAACATTAAAACTATTTGTATATGAGACTTCATATGTCTTTCCCATCTTTCGCAACTACCACAATCACTGTTGATTGCTTAATGTCTTATTCAGGCTGTGTGGAGCCCGTGGTGGTTCATTTCTAAATAAGTCTATACCAGGTGATAAAAAGATAAGGTCACACAGAAAGTTATCACATCACGCCCAAGATTTGATATTTGTGTTCGTTATTTTCACAATGTCCTTGTGGTTAGCAATTACTCACTGGAAACAAATGTTTGTGCAAGGTTTATACCTGTCAGTAATATATTCGCTCGGAATGGGGCTTAGAATATAACCATTCAATTCATACATATGAGGAGCTTGGGTAAACAACCTAAGTCACTATCTGAGACCTCCCACTGTTTGTACCACTCATCAAGCTGCTCTCTGGCTCCCTCTCTTCCCTCATAAATACAAAGCGTAGAGTGGAAGCAGGCTAAATGGGAACAGGCATCACATCACCACACTGAACCAATAGAAGGAAGCTCTTTCCTTTAAGAAGTTCAAATTAAGTAAGCAGCACTTGTGACTTACACATTTATGTGTTGTTAAAACCATCATTCTGAAGTACTTTTCTCTGTCGAATCACACCTTTTATCAACTTAAGCTCACTCAATGTTAGATGTTTAAGACACAATCTCTTCAATAAACCTTTAAATAGAAATTGAAATACGCATTGAACGGTCAGTGATCACAGCTCAAAGTACTAAGATTTTTGCAATATCACTTGTATGAAAGGCTGTCAGCTTAAAAATTCAAGACTAATAGCAGCAATATCCTACTTAAAACTGAAAAATCATTTTGTTTTCAACTCCTGTCATCATAATGGACAAATATGTTGGTTTTTGGCACATTTTGGTAAAATCATAAAATTACATAAACCTCACAGTTCACAGCAAGCTTCCTCTATAAAGTAGATGATCTAATTAGATTTTGCACAATAAGCTGGTATTCAAAGTTTCCATTTGATGTTAATGAAAGCATGTGAATACAACTACATTGACATGGAAATATGCTAATTAATGCATTTTTTCCATCACTAATTAGCATGCATATCTTAAGCTGATAGATTGTGATATGGGCATTACACAGCTTAATGCTGCGTTAATCAGTATTTGTATGTTAACAATGGATCAAACGATTGGTGTTGCTTCTAGTTCTTTTAGTTAATTGCTTTACAAATATGGTTCACAGCTTTTTCTTTTTTCTAAATTTACTTTTGGGGCTTTTTTATTTCAATGACTATTCAGTACACTGATGACACATAGGAAAGGGGTTGAGAGGTGGAAGGACATGTACCGTCAGCACAGGGCCACCAGTTGTATTCATATGTGAGCTGCCAAAGTAAGTACTCAGCCTTAGTACTTGTTCTCCCTCTTTACAAGGGGAGCTACCTGGCACCATCTTAGATTTCTGGATTTCATCACTCAACAGCAGCAGACAGTGAAAACCTATGATAATCCACCACCTACTGTATATTCTTATTCTAATGCTGTACAGCAAAAATTGATTCTTTTTGTGCTTTGTTTTTTCTGCAGGAATGACAACAACAGATCCCATCACACAAAATGTCTCCACCGATGGAGGAATGATTGATAAGACATCCACCAGTCCTGCAACATCTAACATGAACTTAACTGAAAGCTCAAGTCCCAGCAGCAGTCACTCAACCAGCAGTTTTCTAACTTCACCACCATCTACTACAGAGCACTTCACAGCCACAGTTGCTACTGTAACTACGAAAAATGCCACCGCAGAATCCTCTACTATGAAACCAGACTCAACCTATGCAGAGACTACCTTGTCCCAGCCTTCCTACTTCACCCCCGGCAGCCCAACCGACTCTCCATCAGCTCCAATCAGCGGTACAACGCTGTCCACTACAAGCCCCGAGACAAGCCAACCCACCAACACTAGTGAGACCACAAATTCAAACACCACACCTCCTCCAGATCACAAATTGACACCTAGAACACCAACCACAAACACCAGCAACAGACAATCCACCATTACCCCAATTACAAGCAATGACACAACTACCATGGCGTCGATCACAACTGAAGGCACGACTACAAATATGCCAATCACAAACAACGACACAACTACAATTACACAAACTACAAGCAACCACACAACTACCATTATGCCAATTACAAGCAACGACACAACTACCATTATACCAATTACAAGCAACGACACAACTACCATTATACCAATTACAAGCAACGACACAACTACCATTATACCAATTACAAGCAACGACACAACTACCATTACACCAATTACAAGCAACGACACAACTACCATTATACCAATTACAAGCAACGACACAACTACCATTATACCAATTACAAGCAACGACACAACTACCATTATGCCAATTACAAGCAACGACACAACTACCATTATGCCGATTACAAGCAACGACACAACTACAAACAAGCCAATTACAAGCAACAACACAACTACCATTATGCCAATTACAAGCAACGAAACAACTACAAACAAGCCAATTACAAGCAACGACACAACTACCATTATGCCAATTACAAGAAACGACACAACTACCATTATGCCGATTACAAGCAACGACACAACTACCATTATACCAATTACAAGCAACGACACAACTACCATTATACCAATTACAAGCAACGACACAACTACCATTATACCAATTACAAGCAACGACACAACTACCATTATACCAATTACAAGCAACGACACAACTACCAGTATACCAATTACAAGAAACGACACAACTACCATTATGCCGATTACAAGCAAACGACACAACTACCATTATGCCGATTACAAGCAACGACACAACTACCATTATGCCGATTACAAGCAACGACACAACTACCATTATACCGATTACAAGCAACGACACAACTACCAGTATACCAATTACAAGAAACGACACAACTACCATTATGCCGATTACAAGCAACGACACAACTACCATTATACCAATTACAAGCAACGACACAACTACCATTATACCGATTACAAGCAACGACACAACTACCAGTATACCAATTACAAGAAACGACACAACTACCATTATGCCGATTACAAGCAACGACACAACTACCATTATGCCGATTACAAGCAACGACACAACTACAATTATGCCGATTACAAGAAACGACACAACTACCATTATGCCGATTACAAGCAACGACACAACTACCATTTTACCAATTACAAGCAACGACACAACTACCATTTTACCAATTACAAGCAACGACACAACTACCATTATACCAATTACAAGCAACGACACAACTACCATTATACCAATTACAAGCAACATCACAACAGCAATCACACGGTCTACACAATCCAGCAACAGTACAACTTTCATTACAACCACACTAACAAGCAACAGCACAAGTACTCCTACAGAAACTTCAGAAAGCACTACAGCTTTGCTGACCACAGCTACACTAACAAATTCTACTAACACCTCCCCTGAGACTCCTGTGATGACCACCACACTCTCACCTTCCCCTTTCACCACAAACCCAAACCTAACAGCTGGACCCCCACCCTCTTCACCTACCTCCATCAGCACCTCAAGTTTACTCCCTACCTCCCCAAGCAGTAGCACTGAAGCCCCCACTGGAAATACTACCACCCTTAGTCCCTCAGCAACAAACCCAGGAGGTAGGAACAACAACATGATGAGTGTTGATTGATGTTATTTAACTCTTAAAAAGTAAAAAAATGCAGGTGAGTAGTATGAATTCAGCAAAGACCAGGAGTTAAGATGAGTTAAGATTCCATCAGTTTGCCAGGTGTTTAGGTATCCCAATGCAGATTTTGTAATGAAACAGCCTTTGAACATTTCTTTAAAAGCAGCTAAACTCCATTTGAGGCTGTTCAAAAGTATTCAATGCTAGCATGGTGATGGTAATTGGATAACGTTTTTATCATGTTCACCATTTTAATTTAGTATGCTAACTTTTGATGACTAGCTCTGTTAAATATTCTTTTATCTGTATCCTTAAACTCATTTTCACACATTTTTTAATGTTGCAGTGACCAACAATACGACTTTGACTCAATCAACTGAACCATCTAGTGGCGATACAACAGCTTCATCCACCACCCTCCCAAACCCCACCTCCACCATCAGTACAGGCACCATCATCAGCGACACCACCCTGCGACCAACAGAAATCACTACCACCGACTCCACCACAGCAGCCCCACCCATACCTCCAGTCATAGGTTGGTATCTTCCAAAAGTTCATTGCATACCCAAGCAGCCAAATTGATGAGATGATTGTTTCCATGTTTTTTGTTACTAATATGGTTCAAAATGTTGCTGTTTGGATGCATTCAATTATTATAAGGCTATAATCAATGTCAGAAAAAACCTATGTCAATGTTATGTACATTTCCTCAAGTTACGCAGGTTAAACAAACCCCGTTCACATGAGAAAAAAAACATGATGGCTAGTTTTTAATAAACATTTTTTTCTCAATTAGTGTGTCCTTCCGTCCCATGCCCACTTGAAAGCATTTGTCTTAATGGCACTTGTCAGTGTCTCTCTGGTAGCTTCCTGGTAAATGGCCGCTGTGCACAAGGTAAGAACATAATAACATTTATTGTCTGGTCGGATGAGAAAACATGAATCATTACAGGGTGTTAGTGGTGAAGCTTCCGCCTTATTTTCTCCTCCTCTCTTCATTCAGCCCAAGTGTTCCCAGGCCAGCTTCATATCACCTCCTTGACATTTGAAAAGGAAATGAGCAACAGGTCATCTGTAATATTCTTGAAGACGGCTGCCCAGATCTCAGCATCGGTAGGTTGTGAGCCCATGAACAATTTTGAATTTTTGCTACCAATTTTTTAATGGTACTTAAACCACATGCTTTTTCGGTTGCACAGCTCAGAAATGCCCTGAAAAATCACCCAGGATATAAACAGTCTGATGTTGTGGAGCTTAAGTAAGTATATTCTCCTTGTCCTACTGCTAAATATAATAAGCCACATGAAAAAATATGTTTTAACCTCTTTTGGTGCTTTTTATATTTCTTCAGACCAGGAAGTGTGCAGGCAACTGTAAATAACATCTTTGAAAACACCAACACCACTCAAAAGTCTATTGATCAGGCCATTCGTGAGGCTATAGCCAACCCAGCAAATACATTGTTGACTGATGCTACATTTACAGGTAAGCAGCGCTAGTAACAGACTACATTAATTCAAGAAGAGAAGAAGGATTTTCTCTTACATCTGTTTAAAATCTTCTATCTTAGGGACAAACCTATGTGTGCAGGAACCCTTACCCTGTGATGTCTCAACTACATTGTGCACAAATACAAATGGCCGGGCTGTTTGTTCCTGTAGAGAGGGCTACATCTCCATCCTGTACTCAAACAGCAGCTGTAAAGGTAAAAGCAACTATTACATATTATTTATTCTCATATTGAGAAGTAATATGTTTCAATAAGTATAGTACAACATGTGCTGCTAGCCTTACACTATGGATTATTAAAGTCTCATGTTAGGACTACAAATCTTTAGGTAAGTGTGCTAAATATAGTTTGTTTGAGGGGGACTTTGGATAAGGATACATGCAGATACAAAAACAATTAATAAAAACCTTTGTTAGGGAGTCCCTGATATGTCAGAGTTTGTTTCAAGGTCTCACTTGACTATGCCATTACAAAAAAAAGCATTTTTTCTTTTTTCTGTGTCTCATGTATGTACTATAACAGCTGACAAACAACAGTGCTTGAGACACACTGAATTTAAGTTTTAACAACAGGTCTACAGTTAAGAAAACATAGCGTTCTTATCCCTCAGTGAAATACTTGTGTGTGAGAATGAGAAGGAGAAACCACAGGGAGCCAGACTTAGAGACAAGGTCAAGAGCTGTAGCCTTTTCTCCATGCTGACTCTTGATCCGTACTTCATTTATCTCTCTAATTTACTTCTTTTTAATAGGGGGTTGTTTCCCAGGAAACACATCCAAGAATCACATCTTTCTTTCTCTTTATCTTTTGAGTGTTGTCACCAAGGAGATGAGCTCTAAGAATGACAAAAAAACGATACAATTCTGCATGCATGTTCTTTCCCAGCAAAGAGATTACGTACCATTATGCATTTATTTAGAATGGTCATCATGCAGGGTCCATATGAAGAGGCTTCTATTATGCTCATGTTTTCATTGCGTGCCACATCTTCTTTTAACGTGACTGAGTGGGAAACTGTATCTTGTTACGTTCACATTTCATTCTCATTTGTAAAAATATTGTGTGCTTGTATTTGTCTGTGTGTGTTTGATGATTGTGTACTCTTTTATAGCGTGTCCAAGTGGGCTAAGGGCAGTGGGACACACGTGTGAACCGTGAGTACACACTTTTATTAAAGGGTATGTTTAGCATGTGCAGGTGTGGGAGGTCTGTGTATTAGTGTATGTGTGGTAAATGTTGATGTGTGGGTGGCTCCCCCATGTGGATTCAATGCAAAACTTTATTTATTCAACAAATCTTGTGTTCGACCTCTCTGTTTTGCCTTTTAGATGTGCATTTGGATATGCTGGCTTCAACTGCAACGACTGTGAGTAACAAAGGACAAAACAATGCAGTAGCAACAGTTATGTGTGGATCCGTAAACGTCTAAATATGTCTTTATGTGTGTGTTTACAGCTGCTCTGCTGGCAGTGGTGGTCGTCTCCTGTGTACTGGGAGGAGTTGTCCTCATCCTTTTGCTGGCTTTGCTCATATACTGCTTCCGGTAAGGATATATAAAAAAGTCCTCTACAGTACATACTCTTTGACCAACATTAGCCCTGTAAATATTTAGAAAATGCCTTGGTTATTTTCATGTCAAAAGTTGAAAAGAGATTTTTTTGTTTTGTTGTTACAGCTTCACTTTTAAAAGTTTGACCTGTTTTAACAACAATGTTTTAATAATAATATATTTTTACCTGAAAGTGTCAGCATTAATGATAAGGCTGGTGATACTTTTCTATTTGTAAACCAGTTATTTTCAATTCATTGCATCTTTCAGTGTACTTACATCATGTTGATGGTGCAATATATATATATATATATATATACTTTTTAGAATTGTTTTTGAACAGCAGTGTAGTTCTGTGGTGCAGAAATACTTTAAACAGGCTTTAGAAGACATACAATGATTATTGCATGACTATTTTCTGTTGTCTGTACATCAGTATGCGAAGCTCAAACAGTAAACCACACCTCAGTCGCAGTCCATACTCATCAGGAGACTTAAACCAGCCCTGGCCCACTGGCATCACCCCCATCCCCCGAGCCACCTCTAACTGGGATGCAGCTCCTCCCATAGAGATGACAGATGGGGGCAGCACTCATGTCCTGGTGGACAAAAATCACCAAACCAATGGATCGGTGAGTTATCACACCAATGCGTGCCGTCTCAGTCATCTCAATTACTTACCAATAATCCTCAAACTCAAAGTCTTGCATAGTGTCGATCTTTAAGTTTGTTCAATGTTGCCCCAAAATCTCACATCCATGTTGTATCTTCTTATCAACCTAATGAGCATGGATTTGATTTGCAGGATAAAAACACATCTAGGTGAGGTGTATATCTGGCTTATTAAACATGTAGATTTCTTGAAACATACGTATATATGGTTTTACTGGCTGTAGTTGCTACCTAACACAGTCTTTTAAATGGGTTTTTTTGTGCACACATTTAACGGAGGAGTCTAAGCCCTAGATACCTAAATGTTTTTTGACCTGCAAATCGACACATTCCTGCTCACTGGGAGTATAATCATCTCATCATTTTAGAGACAGATTAGCAGCTTTGCTGATATGTTATCGATCCTACCCACATCACAATGTTTTACCCACTCATCCAGAATGTATATTTATAGTGTTAGCATAATAGCTCCCTACCATGCTCCCTGCTTTGCCTGACTCCCAGTATGTTGCTTTAGGGGCTCTATCAGAAGCACAAAGGATGGAAAAAGGTAAGGCATGGCTTTGCTTTTAGTTTCTGATTTGCCTTGATTTCCCCCTGCTGATGATTTAGACAAGCCGGAGTATGAATAACGGTGAAAGGATTCCCATGGTGATGGGGAGCTTCATGAGAATCTGATGGTTGTTGAAAGCTGTTTGCTTTCATTTACATGTGAATGTAGTTAGAGACAGTTCAGAGAACCTCAACTGATGCTAGGTGGGGGAGTAGTCATTTTCACTTCATCTTGGTGAGGGTGGTTACTTGTGTATGTGTGCTTGGCTTTTGTGGGTGTTCGTGTAAATATGTTTTCACTGAAAGATACTAACGACTTTTTCCACTGACGTTTCAGTCGGGGTCATACGATCTCAACCCAGATGGATTGAACACCTTCAAAGGTAAAAATCCGTCTCGTTACTCCTATTTGGTTCAAGGACACGAGAATCCCTATTTCTTATCGGGAGACGACAAGAAAAACTGAAGACATCTGTGTGAAAATGAGGCACACGGATCAAAGAGAAGTGATGTAAACTATTCATGCATTCCTCAACTTGCTTTTATTAAACACCATTCCTTATTCTGATTAACAGCCACCAAAGATTTTCATTCATAAGAGGTGGACCTTTTGAAAAACATTTTTATTTGAGGTTTTGTGTTCTTTGGGAAATCAGAATGTTGTGACCCATAACCAGTAGGTGTCACTGTTGCTCAGTGAAACTCTACCACTGTTTTAAAAGGTACATTTTGCTTTTTAATACTTATAAGAAATCCTCATGTTGATTTTATAAATGAAGCTTTTTATATTGATAATTGCACTAGAGTTTGTTACGTTTACGACCAATTGTTAGCCTGAAATCAAACATACTTTAAATATTGGGTTTATTGACATTTTTCTGATGGGTATGAAGACTTTTAGACAAAAAAAGTCTTGTAAGAGTAAAGGGGCTGGATCCCTTGTTCAGGGTCATTTTAAAGGGATTTATTTTATCACTGTCTACAGCTTAATATTCTCTGTATTTGTTTGAACTGCACTTGCAAGATGTGCCTCTTTTAATAGTCTGTTTGACACACAGGGAATATGCAAAGCTGGTGATAAAGATGGACGTGCCAATTGTCACTTTTATACATTTAGTTTGACATTTCATCAGTATCCTTGTGTGTTGGAGACAGTGTGCTATTTAAGTGTGTAAATGCTTTGTAAATAATGAAAGATGTTTTGGCACAGAATGATTGTGTGCGCGTGTGTGAATGCAATGGAAATAAATTAATTCAAACACAACAATCGTGTTTCTCATCTTTGGTGGCTGTGGTATAATCAGTGGCGGACCTAGCAATTTGGGGGCCTAAGGCGAAAAATAGCCAGGGGCCCTCTTCATCCGATTTTTAACGCAAAAACAGGAGGGGCCACCTCAAAGGCACCTATCAGTATACGACCGTACACTAAATTAAGACAGCGTGAACCGAATGAGAGAATAAAGTTTCAGATATATAACACCAGTGTGGGTCTAGCTGTGCGTGTGCGCGTGAGAGAGTGAGAGAGAGAGACCAGCAGGACTTCTCTGGTAGAAGTTCATGATGGACTTCTGTTTTACTGACAGATAAAAGAAAATAACAGAGGGTTATTCAGGTAGTTACAGAGATGATATTGAAATATAATGTTAAATGATTACCTTCTCTAGTTGTCCCTGCCTTAAGCTCTCCTTCTTTCACTCCTCATGTGCCGTCTTCTTCCTTGTTATGCCTCTCTCTCCCTGGAATGTTTTGTCCATGTCTATCTCTCCTTTGTCACTTTCTTTCTCTTCATCTCTTTTGTCCCTGTATTCATCCTGCTCTTCTTTACCACATCTCCAAATACGAATTTGGCTTTCTGATGTTTTTTTCGCCCCTGGCTATCTTTCGTTATTTTTTTTTTTTGTTGCTGTTATTTATTTGTTTAAAATGCTATTATAACTTACAATGCTAATGGTGTGGGCGCTACTGGCCAGTGGCCGTGGCTGGTTGGAGGCGTCCTGGACCAGGAGGGTGTAAGGCAATCGCATACTCTGCTTCAATGGTGGGTCTGCCACTGGGTATAATACAGCTTACATTTCCCGTTATTTAAGTATAATGCATATATGAGTCTTTTACAGCCCCTCCCAGTCACTAATCATCAGTATAGAGTAGGACACTCAGGCCATCTTAAGCACCTTTAAATCATACAATACCTTGTTTTTTTGCCTTGATACTTTTTGGAAAAGTAATGCAAACAATTCTGTATTTATAATAATCAGCTTTGCAAAAATTGTATGTAGAAGAACATACTTTCAATACGTATGTTAGACCGCAGTCTTATAGCCTACACATGATTTGGTGAGTAACGTTGAATGTTGACAACACTAGACTGGGCACCTTTCCCGTAATCAAAGGCTTCATTTTTCAATTATAAACATGTCAATTATACATGCATTAGCAAGCATCAACATTCATTTTAAAACAGAATTATTTCTCAGTGTTCTTGTTGGTTCCACTTTCACATCTCCGTGAGATTATATCTGGATGTGGGGTTGATGTTGACACGGTTTTAACCCAGAAATCCTGCATCTGCCTGCTGTGCAGTTGTTTGAAGCACTCAAAAGTTGTATTTAGATTTTTTTTTTTGCAAGACTTGGCTAGCAGTGTGTTGGCATTAGATTTCAAAAGTCTGTTCTTCACAGGCTCGGAAAAGCTGGGATTTGGTCTGCCGGGAGGCTAAATCTGGCTTTGCCAGGCCTTAATCTTGGGCACTAGGTCACACTGTGACTGCCATACTGTACAGGGGGTAAACATTGCATGTTAATTTATATTTGCATGTATAGAGTGACTGCGCATGTGTTCATGTAGCATCCTGATCTGAAGCTTAATACTATTGCCATTTGCAGGGCTGGATTTTAACATGTGTTTAAGTAAAATCAAGTAAGCCGATCTTCATAAGAAATAGGGGAAGTTGTATTTTGTTTTGTGCATTTAGGAAAACTAGAAGGAGAACTGTCTGTTCTTATTAACCCCGGCATTCATTAAACTGATATGTATGCTTTGATCATAAACTTTTCCAATCTAAAATCAAATTATGTTATATTATACAACTTATTATATAGTTTTACTGACAAGAATACCAAAATTAACACATTTTAAACTCTTATAATATTATAGTAACATTTAAGGGATTCTCCTTCTGGCTTTTTCCATCTTTAATTGGAAGCAGTGGTATTGCTATTGATTCATTTTCTCAAAAGTATTGGCTCAATAACACTGAAAGTCAGTCATATTCACATGAAGATATGAGCAACCAAATATAGCCAAATCATTGTATAGCAAACTCTACTCTGCATCATGCTGTTAGGGGTGGCAAGTGGGTTTAACAAGAATACTAGCCTAAAGCACAAAATAAAAATGTCACTCAAAGCAAGTGGGTTTCAGTGGAATACAGGCAAATTGTATAACCCTAAAACTCTCAAAATCCATAAAACATAAAAGATTCAACATTCAAAGGTTTTATAAAACAAGAAAACAAATTCCCCCCAAAATAATACAAAAAATAGTGCAAGAAAAAGTCTATAAAACCGTAAATAGAATATGATATATTCATCCATCCATCCATCCATCCATCCATCCATCCATCCATCCATCCATCCATCTTCTCCCGCTTATCCGTCAGTCGCGGAGGTAACAGCTCCAGCAGAGAGCCCCAAACTTTCCTTTCCCTGGCCACATCAACCAGCTCTGACTGGGGGATTCCAAGGCGCTCCCAGGCCAGCGAAGAGATATAATCCCTCCACCTGGTCCTAGGTCTACCCCTCGGTCTCTTCCCAGCTGGACGTGCCTGGAACACCTCCCTAGGGAGGCGCCCAGGTGGCATCCTCACTAGGTGCCCGAACCGCGTCAACTGGCTCCTTTCAACGTGAAGGAGCAGCGGTTCTACTGCGAGTCCCTTCCGGACGACTGAACTTCTCACCTTATCCCTAAGGGAGATGCCAGCCACCCTGCGGAGAAAACCCATTTCGACCGCTTGTATCCGCGATCTCGTCCTTTCGGTCATGACTCATGACCCATCCTTCATGACCATAGGTGATGGTAGGAACGAAGATGGCCCGGTAGACAGAGAGCTTTGCCTTCTGGCTCAGCTCTCTTTTCGTCACAACGGTGCGGTAAAGCGACTGCAGTACCGCTCCCGCTGCTCCGATTCTCCGGCCCATCTCATGCTCCATTGTTCCCTCACTCGAGAACAAGACCCCGAGATACTTGAACTCCTTCACTTGGGGTAAGGCCTCGTTCCGTACCTGGAGTGGACAGTCCTTCGGTTTCCTGCTGAGAACCATGGCCTCAGATTTGGAGGTGCTGATCCTCATCCCAGCTGCTTCACACTCGGCCGCGAACCGATCCAGTGAGTGCTGAAGGTCACAGACCGATGAAGCCAGTAGGACCACATCATCTGCAAAAAGCAGTGGTGCAATCCTTAGCCCACCGAACTGCAGACCCCGCTCCCCCACGACTATGCCTCGAAATCCTGTGCATGAATATCACAAACAGGATTGGTGACAAAGCGCAGCCCTGGCGGAGACCAACCCTCACCGGAAATCGGTCCGACGTACTACCGAGGACCCGGACACAGCTCTCGCTTTGGGAGTACAGAGATTGGATGGCCCTGAGTAGAGACCCCCTCACCCCATACTCCCACAGCACCTCCCACAGTATCTCCCTGGGAACCGGGTCATACGCCTTCTCCAAATCTACAAAGCACCTGTAGACCGGATGACCATACTCCCAGGCCCCCTCCAGGATCCTTGTGAGAGTAAAAAGCTGGTCCGTCGTTCCACGACCAGGACGAAAACCGCATTGTTCCTCCTCAACCTGAGGTTCGACAATCGGCCGGACCCTCCTTTCCAACACCTCAGAGTACACTTTCTCGGGGAGGCTGAGTAATGTGATGCCAATATGATATATCATATATCATAAACTGGTGGTCACGGATAAAAACAGCTGTATTTCCACATTTCAAGACACTAGTACAATTGAAATGTATGAACTGTGCGAAGAACAGAATTTCCCCATTAACTTGAGTTATACTGTAGACTTGATTTCCTGCTGTAATGGACTCTTCTCTCTGTCAGCCAAGGCAGCGGTTCTCAGCTGTGGAGGAATGCATCGTATTTTCTTCCCATTACCAGCCTGCCAACTCCGTCTGCGGCAGCACCTCCCATCAGCCCACAGGCTCAGCTGACTGATCGATAGACTACTTAGCGGCCGTGAGCTACACATCCCAGTCATTTGACCTGCTGGAGCTGTGGGAATGGGCACGCAATCCAATAAGCATTGAGCCAATGAGACAAGCGAGCTGTACCGCCAGCTTGAGGAACTTCCCCCTCCCTGAGAGGCTGTTTTCAGGACAGGAGGATACAGTTCTCTGCAGATCAGGCCCGTCCAGCTATCGTCTCACACTTATGGTGAGATAAAGATGTGGATCCCCAATGAGTTATTGATTCTCCCTCCCTCTTCATAGAGAAATGGTCCAGTATAGACATCTGAAATTGTCCCACAACCCAATTCTTGAAAATAAGTGCAGGGAAAGACAGACACATTAAGTTATTTTCGTCACAATTTGCACAAATTTTAGCAAAAATGTCTCCCGGCTTTTTTGTCTTTTTTATCATTACAGATATATCTTCTGTTGTAGTCCAGTGGCTGAATTTGTCCGCTTAGGCTCTGATAAAAGTGATGTCCAACACAATAAATTAGATAAAATCACCAGATTCATTTGTTATGCAAATAATTGCAGCAGTAACATAACATGTGCAGATATAATAAGCTGGTTACTTTTGGTCGCGCAATGACTACTTACAGAAAAAATATATAAAGTTGTCCAACAAAAAATTAACAATAAATATGACAGTAATAAGGGGCAATAATTATACATGCGAGTATGCTGGATATGTAGAAATAGAATAAGAAATGTTCTGATAAACATGAAAAAAGACTATCTTAATACAGTTCTTACCAAGGGATCAGAAGCCATCTACTGTAGTAGTTACTGCTGTGAATGAGTGGAAACACGCCTCCGCCAATCTCCCTGCCTTTCTCCTCCTCAGCTTTCTCTCCCTCCCTCCTTCTTTCTCGATTAAGTCACACAGAAGGCTATAATTCACTCTACAGCAGTGAGGGAAGTACAGAAAATGATGAAGCATTTCCCTTCCCAACCTTATAAATCTCCACATACAGCTGCCCCATGAAAACCTCCACAGTCTTCATAGGCTTCACACCTATTCAAATGATTTGTACTCAGATATTTAATGAAGGGTAAAGCTTCAAAGTTTACTTTATTTTCACAGCTACTCAACTTTTAAATCCTTCATATTAATAAACAAAGTTATGTTTAAGGCATGACAATTACGTTTTACTTTTAACAGTAAGTAAGGAAAGCAGTGAGTGTTTTTTGTATATACAACACTCACCAACTTTATAATCCCAGAACGTCAACAAGCGATCCGATCCTAGCTGCGTGCACCAACTTATAGTGTGCATTGTGTTTTGAGCTTCTTGCAGCGTTTTTTATTTATGGATGATGTTTCTACATTTACATGTGTTTCTGGTCCTATTGTAAGTGTTTTAGGCCATTATAGCGCATTCACCCGTCAGCCACCTTTTACTTTTGGTCTTTTTGTGCCTCTGTGCTAGTTATGTGTCATTTGTAGTGGTTTAAATGTTTGCGTGGTCATTTTCATTTCTGTCGTCGCTTTGGCTATCTTTTAGTTTGTTTGTCTATTTCTTTCGTGGTTCACTCTGCAATATATTACAGTCACTGCATACATTTGTTCAGATGCCTCTGGCTAGGGAGGCCCCACCCCAGGCCCTGTGGGACTGCCTTACATTTGTATTAGGAATCATCATTTATAAGTAAGAAACAAGCTAAAGTGTTCGGAAGATAATAGACTTAAGCTGGTTTTTGATACCTTACTTCACTCTACAATTCTCTCTGTAATCTGATTGGATGCAACCTGATTTGTTATCCACCCATCTCCACCTCATGATCTCATACAGCGGAGAGGAAAGAGCAGTCGGAGGCTTAGAGCAATCTGAGTGCCAGCAGATAATGCAGTGAAGGCCAGACAGACCATCATATTGATGACTCCTAGAGGCTGAGAGAATTGTGAGAAAGTGTTGGCGCCAGGTGGACATTAGTCTGAGAGGACATTAAGACTCCGACTTAAAGAAAAACAGCAAGGCTCTGATGAAAAGGAGAGCAGGAAATATGAATGCAGTTAATATCATACAAAGAGGTGATATGTGTTCTCTTTGTTAATCCTCCCCTACATGCAGGGTGGACTGACCAATACAAATCCTCAAATAATGGTGGACAAAATAGCAGGAACACCTGGCAGTCTAATCATATTTGTAGATCTCAGTAAAATCAGCGAGACTGATAAACCAGTTTTTATTTTGAAAGTATGTTCACAAGGAAACTCATTCTGTACTTTCTCAAATACCTTCATAAATTCAATTGAATTATATAGCTTTTCAAGCAATATAATTAAGAAAATTAAATTATGTTTTTAAGCTATTTATGTTTTTCCCATTCTGCTAACAGGAGACATAACAAGGCATAAAGAATAGATGCCAGAGGGACTGACCTGAAACAGAGTTAATGAGGCAGAGAACGTCACTACGGGCCATGTCTGGCTTTTGCTGCACTTTTAATAGTAAGTACTAAGCGCTTTGCCTCATCAGTCTGTGATACAGCACATCTGAAAAATAGTGGCTCCCCGAATTCTAGCATGTGCCCTATTTTGTAAAGTCAACTCCATCCCTCTGGACTGAACACGCAGAGATCTAGTTTATGGCCTACTTTGTGAGGTCAAAAGACAGCTTGGACCTCCTGCTCCACACCTCACCGGGTCATCAGACCGGCCTCTCCTGCTCCCTAGAGGAGGAGGTGAGCAGATGCCTGTGAATCAATTTGGCCAAAGACCCATAATGAACTCGGCTATTATTTGGTGTGTTTGGAGATGCTCCCTCTGTCCCCATCCAAACAGCACCACTGGCTGTCACTGCGCTCCTATTTCTGTATGTCAGGCCTCAAAGGTTTTTTATCTTTGATTTGACTTGAGCATTCAATGTTGATTGCCTTTGAAATCAGTTAAATTGAATGAGAACAACATGTTCAGGGCATGTTTGTGTATGCAGTTTTTTTCGCTGTATCTCGCTGTCCTCCTCGGTCTGGGGGCACCCAGGCACAAAGACAGACTGGAAAAACCCACAATTACCATGTGAATGAAGGGGTGTGTATGTGTGTGTGTAAGGGGATGAACCCCTCATTAAAATGCTGTGTGTCCGCCTGCATGAGCTACATGCAGGCGGACAAAGAGGGAGCAGCCACTCTGCAGTTGGAGGTGGTCTGTCATGGCCTCAGCTTCAGTCCTGCCAGGCTCAGGGAGGAGGGGGAGGGGATTTCTCAGCAGCAGCCTATCAGATCCAATTAGCCACCACAACATGTTGGAGGGGAATCAAGCCAAAAAGAGAAGCTTTCACTCCAACAGTGGTGACCAAATCTACATCATCTCTTAGACTCAGTTTTGGGCAATGTTATCATCAACATTTGAGGTTGTATAACTATTTTCTAAAAGTAAAGTCTCTGTAGATATTTTAATAAACTGAAAGGCCATTTCAACATTTAACCGTCTAAATAGATTTTCTTTTCCTTTCCATCTTGTTTTAAAGCTTCAAATTTTTACTCTTATCCCCACTAAGACCAAAACCACAAGTGGTTCAACAGTTTGATTTGCTTAAAATAAGTATTTCAAAGCAGGATAATATCTTTTTCTGGCCACTTGTGGGAATCTTAACAAGCACAATATAGCTTTATCACTTGCTAGAATTGATGTGACCAAAGTGTTAGCAAACATTTTCCTATTAATTAACATCCCCACTAACAGAGCAACATTTGTCTTTATGTTAAATCATGTTTCTGTCAACCTGACCAATGTGAGGCTTTCAAGCCTTTTATAGCTCTGTTTTGGTCAGCTTCAGCATCAGAATACCTTTAATCGTCCCACAGAGGGCAAATTTTCAACTCCTGAGAAGCAATATATTTCTTTTTCGGAGCTAAATGATAATGGCTCTTGCTACAGTAATTTCATTTGCTAACTAAACCGTTGGCACGTAGTGAAGAGAAACATTAAGTTGATATGAGATAGAACCAAAACTGTAAGCTAAAAGATGCTCAACCCCTCAGTAAATTACTTTAACATATGGTAAAATATGTATCAAATATATCAAGGATGTCAATTTATCCCATTTTTAATATAAAAAATATAAATTATTCAATGTTTTATGTTGTTTTTCATTGTTGTATACACAGTCATCATTTAGGACAACAAGTTAAAACTACTGCAGTTTAATACAGTCCAGCAGTATTTATCAGTATAATTAACCATCCTGAAGGTTCTGATGTTCAGTGTGTTTAATCCGTTTTAGTGAGGTGTTAATTCAACTATATGATCATTTAAATCTTTTTAAATTGACCCGTTTACCTTTATGTGTGTTGTTGCTTCAGTCTTTTAAAAAAAACATCTTTTGGGGTACAGCAGCAAAACAGCTGCACAAAATGGAGATATAGAATCTCACAGACAGCAAAACACAAAATCTTCTTCATCCACTGATGTTGTGACCGGAGAGAGCATCAGAGCATGTAAAGGGAAGGAGGGTGGTTAGGGGAGGAGCTGAGAGAGGGAGAAAGAGAGGGGAAGAGGCGGACACTCAGTGGCAGCAGCAGGTTTGTGAGAGCAGCAGAACAGAGGAGGAGGAAGAAGAAGGAAGGAGGAGGAATCAGAGCGAGAGAAACCGTGTGGCTGCAGTCAGGAGGGACACAAACACTGAGCGAGTGAGAGAGAAGGAGATACAGAGAGAAGAGAAGGTAAGCAGGCCATGTTTGTCTGTTGAACGCCTTTGTTTCCAGTGTGAACACAAGGAATTGGATTAGCTGCATCCAGGGTGTGTTTTCCTTTTCTTTCTCCGTCTGCCAGCTGATGGCAGGCTGTATGTGGGGAGAGCAGAGAGCCATAGCACTGCAGAGTGATGCAGAGAGATGGAGGAGAGATGGAGGAGAGAAAACCAGGGAGGGGAGGGTAGGGGAGGGATGAAGGGCCGGCATTATGCTCCACAGAAATAGGAAATGAGAGAGGAGAGAAAGGGGAAACTGAAGGGAATAAACATCTGTCTGTGCTTTGATGTGCAGCAGTGAGGGAGTGGGTGTATGGAGATTGGGGAGAGGGGTTTAGCGTTTGCGTGACAGTATGCAGAGTCTTGTCAGCTGTCACCATCATTAGTTTTCCCTCCATGTTGGAGATGATATGATAAGTTTCTAATGGACCACACCCGGCCTCTGAGATGATATGATGGGTGCAGCTGGGGAAGGTGTGTGCGTGTGTGAAAGGCATGTTGGGTGCTGGCCAAACATGCTTACTGTTGCCTCCCATTACTGTCAGGGCACTGGATTAACAGCGTGAGAGCGATGTTCATTCTCGAGGCAGTGAGGACTCGAGCCAAGACACTCCATGTCCTGACCGAGATGTTGTCACTCACAGCTGTGTGTGTGTGCGTGTGTGTGTGTGTGTGTGTGTGTGTGTGTGTGTGTGTGTGTGTGTGCGTGTGTGTGTGTGTGTGTGTGTGTGTGTGTGTGTGTGTTTGTGTGTGTGTGTGTGTGTGTGTGTGTGTGTGTGTGTGTGTGTGTGTGTGTGTGTGTGTGTGTGTGTGTGTGTGTGTGTGTGCGTGTGCGTCTTTGTGTGGACACGTATGTATACCGTCCACCAGTGTTATCTGCTTTTGTTGTGTAAGTATCCATGTGATAAAATGCAAAAGGCTGCAGTGCAACACTCATCCAGCATTTTGCTCCTTTCATCAATGCTCGTTAAAATGTTTCCTGTGTTGTGACTGAAACAGAAATAATGTCCTCCACCATATTGTAAAAGCATGTCACTCAGACAGGAGCATGGTCGGCTCTTGTCATCTTGGCAAAGAGAAACAGTCTCTGAGATGCAGCCTGCTGAGAACAGCTTGACCAAGCATTTGTTGTTTTACCATCTCGATGCCAAGGCACATTTTCACAGCATTGTAGACAATGCATTTAAATAAAGAGCTGTTAGGATTGAGAAGGTGTTTCTGATTAACCCTCTAGCCTCACAGGCATCACGATAGCCGGGACAGATGGCACATTTTTTGTTGAGCAGCTTTTCGATATACATAGAGGGATGCTGAGGCATATTCTCCTGGTACATAAACAATGGTCTCCATAACAAGGATAACAGTCTGAGATGTTTCAATAAAACACCACATGTTTATATTAAGTGGCACAGCGGCTGTAGTGATTGTATTGGAGAAAAAGTGGAAGTCAGGATGGTGTTATAGATTGACAAATATTTCTTAACAGTGGAGACTGCCGTTCGCTTTGTGTTTCAAACCATCAGACAATATTGTTTTTAAAGCAAGACTACGGTCGCCTCCTTACCTCCCCAAGTTAGTCAATAAAAACCCAAACCCACGGTCTTTGATAAAACCTTATCAAGTCATGGTTGTGCCTAAACTGTTTGGGAAAATAAAACTGCTCTGCTATGGTTAGAAAAAGATCACCAGACACTTAGTATGTAGATGTGAACCCCAGCCTCTTCTACGCCTATCCATCCAAACTAGAGAGAGAAGGATGAGGTCGGATTTTGTTGGCTGTGTGTTCATGTTAGTTGATGGCTGTAAAACCTAACTACTTATCAATACATGAATAATCGTATGATGTGTGGATAATCAACTGAGGATTACATATAGTGTTATTTTGGTTAACAAATCTCTTATTTAACACAGGATCATATTAATAATGCACTGACAGCGGTACTAATGGCTGATCTGTCTGCATTTCAGCTAAATGAGTCTAGATAAACGTTATATGACGCAGGCTGTTATCTGATCAGCTGACTTCTTCTGACCTCAGCGAGGCTCCATCATGTTTGTGTGATCTGCAGCTAAGCTCTTAACTAGATTTGAACTGAAAATGTCATTTTTTTCACTTGGATGAAATGCAAAAAGTGTGATGTCTGAGTTTATTTATGGCTCAGTGACGTTTTTTTAATTCGATGTTTGTAGTCGTGTTTCTGCAGTGATGTAAGATAGCAGGAGTGCTGTTCTTTCTGAAGGACTGTCTGAGCCAGGAGCATCAGTTTACAAGTATAGTTCTGTAATACAAGATAAGGAGAATCTGGACTTAAATGTCATCTATATAGTGCATAGTACATAGAGATAAAAAATGGTGTTTTCCTGGTCCCGGTGCAAGACAGAGGAATGATTGAATGAGCATGAACTGCAAAAAACAAGAATTAAAACCGGTACAATAGAATCTCAGGAAACAATTATTCAAGCTGTGAATCTATGAAAACTATCATGAACCCTACTGGAACACAACAGAGAAGGCCAAAAATAAAAATAATCTAACTTTTTGGTTCCATCAATTTTATACAACCCTTTAATGCCCCACTAAAAACTCCAGTACAACTGAACTTTAGCATTGTTTGTACAATCTGCTTGTCTCTTTACTGATTTCAATACTGATTCCTTCAACAACCTATAGTTCAGATTAAACTGCAACTATGGAAAACTGAAATTTGAAAGATGTGCTTAAATGACATTCTTTTTTCCCCCAAAAATAAAGACTCAAACACAGTTACCTCAATCAATCCCCTTCTTACTTAATATCACCCCTACTCAATTTAGAAGTGCTCCCACAATGCCCCTCAGTGATGACATCACCATGTTGACGTCAGCTCAGAGGATGATGTCCTACTCCATGGACTGTTAATTCACTGCTGAGGAGGGAGAAGTAAAAACCTTTTTTTAAAAGAAAAAACAAACACACTTTTGATTTTTTTTAAGCTGCTATTTTTAACTACATGCAATACCACTTAAAATATATATTTTTAAAAAAAGGTAATTTCCCCTAACTAATCCTAATACATTTCAGTTCCTTTTCTCTTCTTCAAATAGGGTGTCTTCCTAAGCATCAAAAGGTCAGAAACTGTGCAGTGCTCAAAGTCAATCCCCTTCCCTGGGTTGTGTCAAATGTCCTCATAAATCACCAAAATAACTTCATTCCAGATTCAGCCCATGCATTCTATGTATTACTAGTTTATTACACACTAGTTATTTGAAGCGTTTTTTGGCCTAAATGTGTTGCCATTGTATACAAAGATTCTTATTGCTGGGATTTTGGATGTTTATTTGCAATTTACTTTGTACATTTAGACATGTCAAAATAATTTTGACAACAAAAATACTTTAATATGTGTTAGAAATAAAGGAGGATAGTGGCAATCAATACCATCAACAAAAACATCTAAGGAGAAGTACAGAGCTTTTAATAACATTGCATTACTGTAGAGTCCACCATTGTGATGACAATTTTATTCACACAATTACTTTCAAATACTGTTAATGTGCACAACATTTCAGTGTGTTGCCCAATAATTCTACTCAACCTCTACAAGTTCACAAGATGAGTGGGAGAAGATGGTAGGAAACTTTGAAGGGTGTCTTTACTGAAGATGTTTGTTATTGATATAATACTTCAGTGGAAGTGATTATTGATATGCAGAGTGAAGAACTTGGCCATTCCTAGAGATGCTGTATTGATAACGATGTTTTTTTTCATCCTCTCCGATTACAATATAGTGAGGTTTTGCGGAGAAAATCCTTGCTAACACTGAAATAAACAGACTCTCTCTTGTGTGTTAAACCCAGTGATTCTCCTGACAGAACAAAGCCAAAAAAAAAGTGCAAGCCTCCCTCCTCATCTACTCCTCATCCCTCTTTCTGGGTCTGTAATATGTTCTTTGTGCATTATTCATGAGCTCATTGCTGTCTCACTCTGTCTCTGCTGTGGTTAATCATATTCTGATTATGTACCTTCTAAGCACAAGGACACACTTTAGAAAAGCTTTGGGAGGAGAGAGAAAAGTGCATTCCTGCAAAATACAAACACTATATAAGGTATTTACTAACAAACTTCTCACCGACCATCTTAAACAGATACAAGAGCAATTTTTTGTCTTTAAGCAGCTATATAGGAAGCCTTCTTCCCACCACAATACCTGTCACTCATCTTGATAGACTATTTGGGATAACCTTTCTCAAGCTTCTCTGTCGTTCTTTTCTTAATCTTACCCTGTTTTGTTTTGTTTGTCTGCGTCTCCATTACCAGTCTTGCTATTTCTCACCAGTTGTCTTGCTGCCACTGCAGTCTGAATACCATACGACCTACCGGCACAGATGCTTAGCCCAAAAATAAACTGATTTTCTATGTAATTTGTTTCCAGCCGTGTTCCTGTCCTGGCCACCTGCCTGCCTTAGCCCTTTGCTCTTGTATCTTATCATCTTGTCTGCATGTTGCTGACTGTAAGCTTCTTTTACGCAACTGCTATACACCTGTTTCTCCACATTGCACATTAGCCCATGTCTTGTAATATAAAGCACTGATTAACATGCCATTAGAACAGTTCACAAACCTGTTCAATGTGTTTCAGTTTTTTGTTGTCTCCTCCGCGCAGATAGTGAAGAAACTGTGGTTTTTAACTCACTGTTTGAATGATTGAATGGTGCCCACTGAACACAGAAAATCAACAGTTTTGCAAACACTTTTATTCATAAACTTTATTCTTCATGCAAAGTAATAACACCAATAAAAGATGCATCATCATGGCAGGCCCCATAATCAGCCCTCCACTGAATTCATCGGTTTGTTTATTAAATGTAAACATACTAAACAGTCCACCACAGTACTGCCAGCCAGGTTAAAACTCTTTTCTAAATGGATTCAACACAATATTTACATTTTTTAAATGTGTCACTGATGTAGAATATGTAATTCAGTATATAGATGTCTTTTACAAACTGTGTGGAAAGTCACATTCTCTGACACTTCTGCCACAAAGTGTCCTCAACATTATTGTAAACCCAACACAGTTTATTCAAAATTGTTGCTACTTATTCCAATATGCTAATACTCTGTAGCAGCTTTTTTATGGGGTGGGGGGGGTGTCTGCTGCATTTTCTGTTTTGCTGATGTTTTTCATCGGTTCCTAGTGTAACATGATGAAGTCTGTGGTTTGTGTTATTGACTTGTGTTCCCAGTGGCAGGAAGTATGGAGAATATTGATTGGAGTAACGAAATATTGATTGGTGGTGGCTGCAATAATCCAGCAGTGCTTTAGCTGACAGTATCTTTGAGTCACTCCTATATCTTTCAGTGTATGCATGCAGGTGTATAAGGAAAGGTATTGAACAGTTTATACTGCAAGAAAAATGTAATTAGTCCATTATACAGAAGTAAAATGGTGTTCTTAGTATGCAACTTTACAGTTTACTGTACCATACCCTTATAGTGTGAGAGGGTTGTGCGTACTGCCGATTAATGAGATGTTAGTTATTCATAAATTGCTTTACATCAATTAGCTGTCGTATTGTGACACACAGCTTTAGTTTTTTTCCAAGGCTATGCCAAATGTCTTTGTTTTTTATTTGAAGCTTCTGTTAAGGTATCCAAATGAAGCTTTAAGTTTTATTAGTACTTTTTATAATGTGATACCACAAGAAATGTGAACATCTTTTAATGAAGTCCTTAATTTAATAGTGTGGTTATATAAATGTTAATGTTGGTGCTGTTAGTTTGTTGCATTATTACGGGTTCCCTCAGGAGAGCCATGTTTTTTTTAAAGGTCAAACGCCAACAAACTTGGATTGAAGCAGAATATTTCATTAGATTATAACATGTTGTGAATTTAAGAAAACACTTTTATTTTATACGTTTTGACTTTTAGACTGCACAGCATTCACATTCTTAAGAATGAAGCTTCAGCATCTCACATTATTTTTCACAGCTTTAGTATTTCCATGTAGGGTTTGAGCCAGATACAATCCCACTCTCCAGCTTTCATAAACACCAACATAAAGCTCACAAGGCCAGCTGAGCCTCTGCGTGATTAATAGTACCAGCAAGGGCTGTTTATCTTGGTAGTATGGCTCTATAAAGCCAGCTGACTCGCGCATACAAACCTACACGTGCGCATATGAGGTTACTGCACTGCCAAATGGAAAAACGATGCCTGGATTTACAGCATAAATCCTACAAGGAGATGATATACGGCTATAATTATAGCACATTGGTCTCAGGATGCCTTCACATCATTTGTACATGCTCACACAATCAAAAATACCATTACCTTTTTAGCTATTTGTAAGTATATCCTCTTGGACTGAAAGCATTTGTATGGAAATATTGATAATAATTTATCTTTCTCCTCCTCCCAGGTTTCTTCCCCTCTTCACCTCACTGACCCATGAAAGAAGCCATGCCGGTCCTCACAGCAGGAGCGGGTGAGATGAGTTTGTACAGATGCCCAACACATACTGTCCCATACTGCTGGAAGCTTGCCGTGCTCCATCTGTTTATGTTAATGTCCATGCTGTCTTTTCTTATTCGTCTTGTGTAGGGCTTCATGAAACGTTGGCCCTGCTGACCTCTCAGCTGCGGCCTGACGCCAATCACAAAGAGGACATGGTCTTCCTCAAAGATGTCTTCAGTGAGAAGAGCTTGGGATACCTGATGAAGGTGAGGAACTGTTAATACTCGATGCCTAAGTCTGATCTCACAAGGCATCACAACTCTATTTACATTTAGATGGATTATACAGCTATCTTCCTTTAAATGTAGGTATACAATTTGAGAATATGCTCAGAAAAAAGTTTCTTTGAAAGAGGGAAAGGGGATTTCTCTGACCTTTTTAAACATACATTTACTGAAACCCTCCCCTCTAATAAACAACATGTGATTGTGTTGCAGATCCATGAGAAGTTGAGACAGTATGAGAGACAGAGTCCAACACCCGTCCTTCACAGTGCCTCTTCTCTGGCAGAGGATGTAAGTTCATCACACACACACACACACACACACACACACACACACACACACACACACACACACACACACACACACACACACACACACACACACACACACACACACACACACACACACACACACACACACTCGTGCTAAATTACTTTTCCACTTGGGCACAGCAGTCAGTCACAATGAGTTAGCTCCGACAGAGAAAGCAATGTGGGTATCAAAAG
Source organism: Eleginops maclovinus (assembly GCF_036324505.1). Taxonomy (NCBI): domain Eukaryota; kingdom Metazoa; phylum Chordata; class Actinopteri; order Perciformes; family Eleginopidae; genus Eleginops; species Eleginops maclovinus. Next base: position 10,323,535 of record NC_086364.1, read on the forward strand.
TGAATTTTAATGTTCTCAAAGTGCTGAATCATCCCGATGCCTATCTAATGAAACTCCATATCCTGCTGCTCTCTCGCTCTCACCAGTTATCAACGGGGAAACTGCTGACCTTAGCCGCTACTTATCTTCCCCTGTGTTCACGTCTGCTGTGTATCTGCCTACACTTATTCTACAGTAAACTGCAGCGTGCATTACCAGTATACACATGCATAGTTTCATTCCAGGTCACAGCTCATGGGCGGTTTGTGATTGGCAGGTGACAGAGGAGCTGCAGAGCGGACCAATGAGCACCGAGGAGAAGGAGCTGCTGCACTTGCTGACCTCACCACATCTCAAGGTAAACACGATTAGATTTTTTGGTCATACAGGAGTATGATAATGAGGAGATGGAGCAATAGTGGATATTCATGTGGCCATATTTGCTGTAGACATTTTTTTAATGATTAAAATTCCTCTCTGAAGGTGTTGATAGACATCTGACTGCAGTCTATTCTCCTATGCCGCTTAATATCAGAACTGTATTCCCAGTGCATCTGTCTTTTGTCCCATCAGGCCGTCCTCTCGGTGCATGACACCGTGGCACAGAAGAACTTTGATCCGGTGCTGCCACCACTCCCCGATGACTTTGAGGACGAGCTAGAGGAAGAGTCGGTGAAGATTGTCAGGCTGGTGAAGAATAAAGAACCTCTGGTTAGTTGTGAAGGTTGAGAGTAGAGAACTGGATGAAAAGGATTATGGGATTGAGACCTTTTGCTTTTTTCTGATCATGAGCTTGTTTGATCTGTACTGTAGGGAGCAACCATCAGGCGGGATGAAGCCACTGGGGTGGTGGTGGTGGCTCGGATCATGAGAGGAGGAGCAGCCGACCGAAGTGGTAGATGATGCTTCTTTTCATACAAGCTGAGTCACAACACTAGACTAACAGCACTGTAGTTCCATACCTGGGGTGAACACAGACTAGGGGAAGTCAAATTAAAATAGTGAAAGTAATTAAATACATTTGACCTCCTTAGTACTTTAAAAATGTTCCAATAAAACAGTCTGTGCAGATAAATAACATTTGAATCACCCCCGAGGTGAGACGAGGTGTCCCATGTAAGCTGAAGAAAAATATAAACTTTTGGTTTTGCTCCCATTTTTTATGAACTGTAATCTAAGATTCAAGACTTTTTCTATGTACACAAAAGACCCATTTATCTCAAATATTGTTCACAAGTTTGTCTGAATGAAAAAAAAAAGTGTTGCGTTTATATATTTGTTCAGTGTAGATATTGCTTATTGTTAAGATATGAAAATCCTTACAATTTTTGTAAGGATTTGGGACATTTTTTGCTATTGCCCAGTCATATAAGAAATAAAAAACACTGACGCAGGATATGAAAAAAAGTTTACAGCATGGAAGACAGCATAACGTCGCAATAATGTAACACAGCCCTCATGAAGCTGAGCTACCAAAACAAGTTTTTTTCAGCAGTGTGATGGCATTTGCTTTCTTGCAGTGAAAACCAGTGACACTCTTTCACACAAAATGTACTGTATACGTAAGGAACAACAAATTGAAACCTGCCACAGTAATGAAAGAGAGACCAAGTGCTGCCACAGTAAGAGGGATACAGCTGCAGCAGAGATAGTGCCGTTGTTGCTGAAACACAAAGCTCTCCACGGGTCCCCGGAGAATCAATCACACTCTATAGACTCAGCAAAGATCCTTTCATGGGCGTTACCATAGAAATATCGGAAATATCAGCAACTTCAAGGTGTATGTATTTGGCATTGGAAACATGCATGCTGGAAAAGTGAACCAATCACTGTTTGCATACATCAATCATTTATGTCTTCCTCTGTTTTCTTGCTGCATCAGCTGATGGTAACTGCTCTTGTCAGTGTGGAGACAGAATAAGCCCCAGTTCTCTTTGTAAAGGCAAATTTTATACAGTAGGATTGTACAATAGTGTGTCTGCTATGCTCTTCTCTGTCCTGAGGGCAAAGCGTATTGATCTGACTTCCCCCAGCCTTTGATTTCGTTGTTGTGGCTGCAGTTAAATAGATCACAGCTAATGATCGTATCTGTGGATCCGACAACGATTTTAGATACAACTGATAAAATCCAAAGACCCAGTGAAGACTCTTCTATTCTAATTGATGTGTCTGTCTGTGCAGTCTGTCTTCATACTGTCCCTCTTCCTCACAGGGTTGGTGCATGTAGGAGATGAACTCAGGGAGGTCAATGGAGTCTCTGTAATCCACAAGAGGCCTGATGAGATCAGTCAGCTGCTGGTAAGGCCCGAAGTTCTGCTGTAGATTTTAAGTAGATATAATCATAAAACACAAGGAAAAATATTTTTTAATTTAAACTGGGCACTTATTCACACAATATTCAAAAGAAAACAATACCGGTAATTATTTATAATTGTATGTGGAAAAGAGTGAAATTGTGAAAACATGTTTTGAAATGAATTTTTTTTAATCCAATCCTAAATAAAGTAAACATAACTTTAATTCTTAGAAAAATTACTTGAATTTCTTGAGTGATAACATTGTAATTGTGCAATATTCTTCCCTCTATAATCGTTGTGTGAAAATCGGAATCCTGACAGCCTTAATAAAACCACAAAAAATAAATCTTTAAAAATACACTTTTTACACCAGTTCTATCCTTTTTAGATATTGTAAACGATATAAAACATGTCTGCACAATATATATTTTCCTTTTAGATTGAAACAAAAAATGCTCTGCCCATGTTTTTGTATGTGTAAACAAGGTTTCCTGTATTTGTCCCAGAAGGGACAGAGGTGAATACTGTACAGTATTGGGTAACTATAAACTGAAATGACCTTAGGACTCGATTAGAGTAAATCCTCACCTAAAAAATGTCAGTTTATCTTTTTTTAAATTTATAAACAGGGTGCACTGTTAGTCCATTAAACGTCTTATCCACCTCAGGGAGCCTTTTAAGTGAAGTATACTTAGTGTCTGTCTTTAATCCAAAGTTGCAGTTACACTCTCCCTTACTTCCTCTGTCTATTTGTGATCTAGTCCCAGTCCCAGGGCTCCATCACTCTAAAGATAATCCCTGCCATTAAAGAAGAGGACCGCCTGAAGGAGAGCAAGGTGAGAGGAAGCGTGAAGCGCAACTGAGCATGCTCCGTGAAGCTGCAGCTGAATGCAAACAGTTTGAATGGAAAAACAATGATGATTGTAATCAGCTGTTTTCTAACATTTCTTCAGTGGCACTACAGATACATTATTTTTAAAGCCTTTGCATACCAATATATCTTTGTTCTATACTCATAAGGTATATGCAAGCCTCGAAATAAATGTTCAGAGGGTGTGAATCACACTTAAGTAATGAGTCTTTATCCATGTTAAATTACATAAATAAAATGAATATCCGAACATGGTGCTCCATGTTTTTGATTACAGGTGTATATGAGAGCTTTGTTTGACTACACCCCTTTGGAAGATAAAGCAACGCCTTGCCAAGAAGCAGGACTTCCCTTCAAGCGGGGGGACATCCTGCAGGTCGTGACCCAAGATGACCACACGTGGTGGCAGGCCAAGCGTGTGGGAGACAGCAACCTGCGGGCCGGACTCATCCCATCCAAACTGTTCCAGGAGAGGTGAGGGCAGCCACAGGGAGACTGGTGTCACATCATGTGTCCCAACAACCTGTGGTGTGCATAGATAGGTGCCAGGATTGCACTTTTTACCCACACTGTGCTTGTATTTATGTTATGTAATCTGTCAAATCCACATTCATGTCTTCCACTCTGAAGGGTCAACTATGATTAGATGGAGCATCAAAGCAGTCGGGAAAAAAATAAATCAAATCACTGCCTTGAATAAGAGCGTGCTGATACTGTTAGTGTCATAATCCATCAGCAAAATGATCTCAGCTGGCTGGGATATCCCTGCCAAACACTGCAGTGTCTCTTGGATTAATAACAACAGCTTAAACACAGAGAAAGACACAGGTCAGAGAGCTATCCCAGCTTGAAAAAGCATATATGTAGAGTTTTGAGGTTTAAATAGATATTTTAGGTGGAACATCAACAATGGTGATTGACTAAATTGTCTTTTAAATATTTCAGCTCGATTGAACAAAAGTAGCAGATGCTCTGGTCTGCTTACTGACATTATAATGTCATGGATGAATGCCTAACAGAAACAGTGCTTCAGCTTAAAGTGACTATAAAATGATCTTTTGAATGTCAAAGCGAAAGGATAACCAAAACAGGTGTTTTAGACAACAAAAACACCTGGAAGACTCCATGAATAACACAATTTGAAGCGAGGATACCCGGCCCGGAGGAAGCCCGGGGTCCCTTCTGGAGCCAGGCCCAGAAGGAGGACTCGTCAGCGAGCGTCTGGTGGCCGGGCTTGCCACGGAGCCCGGCCGGGCACAGCCCGAAAAAGCAACGTGGGCAACACCTCCGCTTCTCCGTCCCGCGGGCCCACCACCTACGGGAAACAACGATGGGGTTGGGTGCGCTGCCAGAACGGTGGCAGTGAAAGCAGAGGGTCTCGATGGACCAGACTCAGGCGACAGAAGTTGGCTTTGGGGACGTGGAATGTCACCTCTCTGGGGGGGAAGGAGCCGGAGCTTGTGCGGGAGGTGGAGCGTTACCAGTTGGATCTGGTGGGGCTCACCTCTACGCACAGCGTCGGCTCTGGAACCTTACTTCTGGATAAGGGTTGGACTCTATTCTTCTCCGGAGTTGCCCAAGGTGTGAGGCGCCGAGCGGGTGTGGGGATACTCACAAGCCCCTGGTTGAGTGCCGCTTTGTTGGAGTTTACCCCAGTGGACGAGAGGGTCGCCTCCCTACGCCTGTGGGTCATGGGGGGGAAAACTCTGACTGTTGTGTGTGCTTATGCACCAAACAGCAGTTCAGAGTATTCGGCCTTCTTGGAGACCCTGAAAGAAGTCCTGTATGGGGCTCCTGAAGGGGACTCCTTAGTCTTGCTGGGAGACTTCAACACACACATGGGCAATGATGGAGACACTTGGAGGGGCGTGATTGGGAGGAACGGCCCCCCTGATCTGAACCGGAGTGGTGGTTTGCTACTGGACTTCTGTGCTAGTCATGGATTGGCCATAACAAACACCATTTTCGAACATAAGGATGCTCATAAGTGTACGTGGTACCAGAGCACCCTAGGCAGAAGGTCCATGATCGATTTTGTTATCGTATCATCGGACCTGAGGCTGCATGTTTTGGACACTCGGGTGAAGAGAGGGGCGGAGTTGTCAACTGATCACCATCTGGTGGTGAGTTGGGTCGAGTGGCGGGGGAAGCCTCTGGACAGACCTGGTAAGCCCAAACGTGTAGTGCGGGTGAACTGGGAACGTCTGGAGGAGTCCCATGTCCAGGAGGCCTTCAACTCACACCTCCGGCGGAGCTTTTCAGGCATCCCTGTGGAGGCTGGGGACATTGAACCAGAGTGGGCGGTGTTCAAAGCCTCTATTGCCGAAGCTGCGGCAGGGAGCTGTGGTCTCAAGGTCTTAGGTGCCTCAAGGGGTGGTAACCCTCGAACCTCGTGGTGGACACCGGTGGTCAGGGAAGCTGTCCGACTGAAGAAGGAGACCTTCCGGGATATGTTATCCCTGGGTACTCCTGACGCAGTTGCAAGGTATCGACAGGCCCGAAGGGCAGCAGCCTCAGCCGTGGCCGAGGCAAAGCAGCGGGTGTGGGAGAAGTTCGGAGAAGCCATGGAGAAGGACTTTCGGTCGGCACCAAAGTTGTTCTGGAAAACCTTCCCACACCTCAGGAGGGGGAAACAGGGTACCATCCAAGCTGTGTACAGTAAGGATGGGGCGCTGTTGACCTCAACTGATAGTGTGTTAGGGCGGTGGAAGGAACACTTTGAGGAACTCCTGAATCCGACAACTCCGCACTCTATGTTAGAGGCGGAGCTGGAGTATGAAGGGAGATCAATTCCAATCTCACGGGGGGAAGTCACTGAGGTAGTTAAACAGCTCCACAGTGGCAAAGCCCCGGGGGTGGATGAGATCCGCCCAGAAATGCTGAAGGCTCTGGGTGTTGAGGGACTGTCATGGTTGATACGTCTCATCAACATTGCGTGGAAGTCGGAAACAGTACCGAAGGAGTGGCAGACCGGGGTGGTGGTTCCTCTCTTTAAAAAGGGGGATCAGAGGGTGTGTGCCAATTACAGAGGCATCACATTACTCAGCCTCCCCAGGAAAGTTTACTCTAAGGTGCTGGAAAGGAGGGTCCGGCCGATTGTCGAACCTCAGATTGAAGAGGAACAATGCGGTTTTCGTCCTGGTCGTGGAACGACGGACCAGCTTTTCACTCTCGCAAGGATCCTGGAGGGGGCCTGGGAGTATGCTCATCCGGTCTACATGTGCTTTGTGGATTTGGAGAAGGCGTATGACCGGGTTCCCAGGGAGATACTGTGGGAGGTGCTGCGGGAGTATGGGGTGAGGGGGTCTCTGCTCAGGGCCATCCAATCTCTGTACTCTCAAAGCGAGAGCTGTGTCCGGGTCCTCGGCAGCACGTCGGACCGATTTCCGGTGAGGGTTGGCCTCCGCCAGGGCTGCGCTTTGTCACCAATCCTGTTTGTGATATTCATGGACAAGATTTCGAGGCGTAGTCGTGGGGGAGGGGGTTTGCAGTTCGATGGGCTAAGGATTGCACCACTGCTTTTTGCAGATGATGTGGTCCTAATGGCTTCATCGGTCTGTGACCTTCAGCACTCACTGGATCGGTTCGCGGCCGAGTGTGAAGCAGCTGGGATGAGGATCAGCACCTCCAAATCTGAGGCCATGGTTCTCAGCAGGAAACCGATGGATTGTCCACTCCAGGTAGGGAATGAAGCCTTACCCCAAGTGAAGGAGTTCAAGTATCTCGGGGTCTTGTTCTCGAGTGAGGGAACAATGGAGCGTGAGATGGGCCGGAGAATCGGAGCAGCGGGAGCGATACTGCAGTCGCTTTACTGCACCGTTGTGACGAAAAGAGAGCTGAGCCAGAAGGCAAAGCTCTCTGTCTACCGGGCCATCTTCGTTCCTACCCTCACCTATGGTCATGAAGGATGGGTCATGACCAAAAGAACGAGATCGCAGATACAAGCGGCCGAAATGGGATTTCTCCGCAGGGTGGCTGGCATCTCCCTTAGGGATAAGGTGAGAAGTTCAGTCATCCGGGAGGGACTCGGAGTAGAACCGCTGCTCCTTCGCGTTGAAAGGAGCCAGTTGAGGTGGTTCGGGCACCTATTGAGGATGCCACCTGGGCGCCTCACTAGGGAGGTGTTCCAGGCACGTCCAGCTGGGGAGAGACCGAGGGGTAGACCTAGGACCAGGTGGAGGGATTATATCTCTTCGCTGGCCTGGGAGCGCCTTGGAATCCACCAGTCAGAGCTGGTTGATGTGGCCAGGGAAAGAGAAGTTTGGGGCTCTCTGCTGGAGCTGTTACCTCCACGACCCTGACGGAAAAGCGGGAGAAGATGGATGGATGGATGGAAAACAACTGGAAGAGACATAGACGTAAAAAGACCCAAAACCACAACCGACACAAAACTAATACAGAGAGCAACAGCAGCCACAAAATGGAGCAATACGGACCACAAATAGATGAAGATTACCCAGAAGGGACACAAAATAACCACATAAACGAGGCAGAGACTTACATCTGTTTTGTGTCTCTCTCAGTTTGGGTCTCTTCCTCTTATGAAGGCGGGACGGTGGGTCTTTACCATGTTTGTGCCCAGAGGCTTGTTGTCTCATGATCTGTTCATGTGTGTTGTATTTTCCTCTTTCATGTTTAAATCTTTTGTTCCACCTTTGTAACATTCCCACCTCATCTTTTGCTTCCTGATGACTCTTTTCCTGCCTCCATCCTCTCTGGCTCTCTGTTCTGACGCACATTTCTCCAGGCGACTGGCCTACAGGATGAAAATGGGCACACTCCCGAATCCAAAATCCCCTAAAAAGCCTGTCTGTAAGTTTCTGCTTCTTAGGATTCAACTGCATCTTCAACATTATTTCATCAACACAGTGTACTACCTGCAGCCTCTCCCACTATCTGCCACCCTCTCCTCTCTCCTTGTGTACTTGGTCACTGTCATTATGGGACAATTATATCTCCACTGGATAAATGAAACATGTCTTCATTGACATTTATTGACCTTTTCTGCTGGTAATTGGCATACTCAGAGGCATTAGTATTCATTGTCTGTCCTATCCATATTGCTATGTAGACAGCGTTTTTGAAAGGGATGCTTATAAGATGGAGGGGCACAGAGACGGAGGGACAGATCACACACAGTTATGAATTAATCTCTTTCATGTTCGTCCATCTGGCCAGCGAGCAGCTTAAGTCGATCCAGACAGCGTTAGACACCCCGCCCAGTGGAAAACAAAGAGTCAACAATACATAACGCTCTCACTTGGTTCTGTAGCGGCTTGTAAACCGTCAGGTGAATGGATAATATGAGTGGTGGCTCTTTGTTACGCGTAAGCTGCCAGCGATCCTATTAGGCCTGAGCCAAGGGAAGACAACATCAGCTTATCAGTGCGGCAGCTAGCCCTGCTACGCCACGCTACAGCAAGCCTGGGGGTCTCTTCTGTCTCGGCCTCCCTCCATGCTCCTCCAGCTCTCTGATTAATTCCTCTAAATCGCTGCTCGGGCCTTTTAAATGTGAACCCACCCCCCTCCCCCGAATCCCTCTTTCTGTGACGTCATACACAATAACAATAAATCTCTTAAATTGTAAAATCCTCACTTCATAAATTACCAAATTCTCATTCATCTGTCTGCTACCTTCAGCTCTACATTCTCTGATTTGTGACACTTTGTATCTCTTTGTTGCAAACCATATCAGATGACCAAGGATGTGATAAAGGTGGGTACATGTGCAGTAGGAAATGTGATTGGACTAGAACTCAAAGACACATTTTTGCACAAAACACTCAAAAGAAAATGTTCATAGAAGCATCAAAGCCTCAATGTGTGTGTCTGTGTGTGTTTGTGTGTAGAGAGCTTGCATGTGTGTAAATAAGATGCCCATTTGGGATTTATTTTGCTTCCAGCTTAATTCCTCCCCTCTTGCTGTTAGTGCACCAAACTAGAGTGTAGAATAGACATTCTTTGCCTTGTGTGGTAAGTGCGTGCGTGCGTGCGTGCGTGCGTGCGTGCGTGCGTGCGTGCGCGTGTGTGTGTGTGTGTGATACCAGGTGATGTGCAGGAAGAACAGCATCCCAGGAGACTGTAGCCCAACCAAGCAGAGGCTCTTAAAGATAACAATAGCTCCTCTTTTCTTTTGTGTCATTCTCTGTCCCTATTATCTTCTGTTCTGTTTTCCTCCTCATCTTCATTTTATCTGCTGCAGTACCAACCTGCTGTTTTCAACATTTGTTTTTGAAATTATCTTAAAACAATGCATATTGTCATACATAAAATGAGATGAAAGGTCAGACAAAAAGTTGTGAATTTGTAGGCTTTTGTACGTGAGACGGTTTGTATGTCAGCTGTGAATCTTCGGGAGGCGAGGTTTATTTACATGTATGTGTGTGTTTGGGGGTCACAGCGCCTCGGCTCACAGCTGGCTCCTTCCAGATGATGGAAAGCGATCTTTTTCCTCTCCTCTCCTCTCCTCTCCTCTCCTTTCCTCTCCTCGTCTCGTCTCGTCTCGTCTCCTCTCCTCTCCTCTCCTCTCCTCTCCTCTCCTCTCCTCTCCTCTCCTATTCTCTGCTCTGGTCTGGTATTGTCAATTTTCTTCCTCCCTTGTCAGTTAGTGGTCGTTGCATCCAAATACGTTCCTTCATTATCTCTTGGCTGCCCGTCCACCCTCGCCTCTTGCTGTCTGCCTGCCTGCTGCCTGTCTGCCCCGCCCGCCTGCCCTACCCAGCGCCTCCATGGCCTGCCCCCCTCTTTAACTCTTCCACCTCCTCCCTAGTCCTTAACTCTTCCAGGTCTCTTACCCTGTGCTTACCCCCTCTTTTCCCTGCTTGCCTCCCTACAGAGGACTGTGACTGTGAGGGCTATTTCAATGGACAGTACATAGGTGAGAGCGTGCACATCTTTCTCCACCTCCTTCTCCCTATCAGCTCTTTGCCTGCTGCAGCCTGGCTATGCGCTGGTTCCCTGGGTGCTTCTGGGCTTGAGGGTGAAAAAGACTACTTGTGTAGGGTTGACCTGTCTGGGGCCGGGGGTTGAGGGATAAGAGGAAGTTGTGGTTTTAGAGGTTCAAGAGACACGTTTTGAAGACGATGCAAGAGAAGTAGGATGGATGACAAAATAAATATCTACATTTATTTTGGCGAAAGAAAGACATGTGCAATTGTAGAATAACATAACATGTGTTTTTATGAAGTGTATGGGAGATTAATGTAGAATAATCTACATTTAACTCTTCTGATGGTGCCTGCAACACATCTGCCTCTTAGGATGCTGCATCAATAGAATAAACAGATGGTTCAGGGATGCTTCAAAGTGTTAAAACAACAAAATGATGTCACATAAAAAAACAAGTGATTTATTTAGTATGTGCTGGTTTTCAGTGAAATTGTCAGAAAAAAATTAGGACATTTTCTGACATTTTGGTGCTACTTGTACTGTAGGCTACAATGACGGTGTTCAATAGATACACTTAACTTACACCTACAATAAATAATTGTTTCCATGAACAGTGTTTTTGTTAGCACACAGCAGGAATATGAATACATCAACATTTTTGTTATTTGCTGTTTTTATTTTACAAGTCCTTATTTAGTACCAAATAAGAGTTCTTTACAGGACCGCTGTAAGGAAAGCACAGACCGATAAATAAAACATATAACTACAGTAAAGGGAAATGTTAGTAGTACTGCATTTAAAAAGGTTATCCAGGCTTTTTATGTTGCAATCTCATTCAAATCGGAGGGGAGGGAGAACTTCCACTTCATCCTCAACCCCTCTCTTGCCTTCAACTGGCCTTCCCTCCCTCACCCTTCTTCAGACCGCCATTTACACCCCCACATCCTGTGAGCTGTTGGAATGGGGATGAGCACAAGGAGCAATACAAACATACCTGAAGCTTCTCAGCACCTCCTCCCAAACAAAATACATTATTATAACGGTATTTGCGCTTCCTATCATTCACTCTGCTTGGAGCTGTAAAACCCTTAAACCCTCCCCTTCATCCCTCCACCCAACCCCTCCACCTGGCAGTGTTTGGAATGTCCTAACCTCCCCTTCCCTCCTGCCCTGCATCAAACTAACCGTTCCTGCTGACCTTCCCCCCACCCCATAAGGGCCCGCTGCGTTGGACGCATTGCACACTCAACCTGGCACGTTTGCTGCTCGTTCACCCTGTGTGGAGGTGTGAGGCTGGGTTGTGTTATGCTCTAACGCCAGTTATAGTCTCTCCTAAGTGTAAAGCAGTGGCGCCCTCCTGTGGCCAGGTGTTTTCCTGGGAATTTTATTCAGGTACAGTGCCCGGCTCATTCCCTCAGGTACACACCACTGGTGGGGGAAACAGACAGTCCTGGCCATGGGAGACCCTTATTGCAGTCACTCACTGCACTGAAGCGGTGTTTCTCAGGGCCAGGCTGTCCTGTCTGTCCTGCCTAAGCACTGTAGCCTCGTTCAGAGTAGCATGCCTTGTTTGGACCATAATGTTGGAAAATTATGTCTATTCCGGGTCACTTGGATCAGTTTTGAACCACTGTAATGCTGTTTATGCCTTTTTGAAATTAATTTAAAGGAATATGTAACCCACAAAATGATCATTTCTATATCAGATACTCACCTTTTGAATTTTTCAAGCAAAACTTAAAGTGATCAAAGTAGCCCAAAATGGAGGGTTGAGTGATAATATTAAGTTTAACAACAGCAACACTATATCAAAACATGTTTTTACAAACACTTTATTCACAATACTTCAGTTTCAGTGAAAATGTGTTTAGCATTTGTGACAAAAAAATGATACTTGGGCTGCATTAAATTATTTTCTCATAACAATGTACCTTTCCTTCTCATATATCTGCAGCTTACTGCACTTATATTACAATGTATATTTTGGACATACATTTTCTTCTGCAATTATGAGATTGTAAACTCATATTTTTTCATATAGTTTAGCTGTTTTTAAACTGGGGGGTTGAATCATTTTTTCACAGTTTATAGATTTTGTTGTTCACCATGGAGGCATTAAGGTTTTCTTGAAACTAAAGGTAACACTCTGAGTAATTGATAAATAGTGGTAGTTCGGTGGGTGAAGTTTTCCTTTTAGAAATGGTTTGCTTTAAACACCGTCACCTAATTCATTTACTATCAGCTGCATGTAATCCAATGTGAAGCATGAAGTATAATGGCTCTGAGCTCAGCTAATGTCTCACACTATCAAGTATTTACACTGCATATACGAGTGAGCTCTCCTTCTTCCTTGTGCACTATTTACAAAGGTCTTTGTCATGCATGATGTCAATACAGATTGGTGTTTAATTTATTCTAAATATTTAATTAGCTTTTGCTCGCTGCATTTATCTTATAACGGTTTCCTGATGCTAAAATGAATGCACCATGGCAGTGAAGTTGTGTACTCATGTTATCTAATCATGTGTAAATAGTTTTCATGACATCTGACAAAATACTCTTTTTTTCTTTCTGCTCCTTCTTTCCCTCCCTTCCCTGGCTTCACTGTAGCTGGTTTACGGAGGAGTTTCCGGCTGAGTCGTAAGGACAGGCAAGGATCCTCCGGAGAAGGCTCTGATTTTGGGGACAGCGACTATACGACTTATGAAGAGGTGACCCGCTACCAGCAGAGGCCCAATGAGAGGCCCCGTCTGGTGGTTCTGATCGGTGAGACTCCGAGGCACACATGTCCTGTAACAACAGTGAGCTCTAGTGGACAAAAGCATGTGTTTACATCATACTGATTACGTAGTTCTTTGAGTTTTTTTAAACAAAACGATACATTTGAAATCAGTTATTTATTTATTTTCTTTCCTTTAATCACAATCTTGCAAAGGATCTCTTGGAGCACGAATCAATGAACTCAAACAGCGAGTGATTGCTGAAAACCCACATCGTTTTGCAGTGGCTGTACCACGTGAGATATACACAACTTTAAGAATCAATTCACCCCTATTACAATAAACATTCAAGTAAATTCCTTTTTGTGTTCCCACAGATACCACCAGGCCCAAGAAGCCTCATGAGAAGGAGGGTGTGGAGTACCATTTTGTCACCAAACAGCAATTTGATGCAGATGCTTTAAACAACAAGTACGTTTACACTGATACTGTATTGTATTCCCTTTGTGTAAACCAGGGTTATTACCGTTTACTTATACATTGAGAATGTTGATGTATAATATCATGTAATGAAAAATATTTCCTTTAAGATATATACAATTTCACCTAAAACCAAGTGGAAAAACTGCTGAAAGGTTTTTATTTTTGAGCTGTAATATATCAGCACCCAAAAAAAGAGACATGAGTTTCGGTCAAATCTTGTGACCTTGAACAGTATTTTGTAAATTCATGTAGTCTTATCTGAGAAAGGATTTCTGGCCCTAACAAAAATAAACCTTAAACTTTTTAAACTTTCATAATTTATGTGTAAACATAAGATTTGTTCCCTGCTGATAATGTTTCTTGTTTCTCCACAGGTTCATAGAGCATGGGGAATACAAGGAGAACCAGTATGGCACCAGTATAGAGGCTATCCGCTCTGTGCAGGCCAAGAATAAAATGTGTGTAGTGGACGTTCAGCCTGAGGTAAGGGTCATGTTGCAACAGCTGAGCACTTCTTGTTTAATATTCATCCAGATGTATCATATCATGTCATGCGCTACAGATCCTGCTGGAAGCAGCGGTTTGCAGAATGCAGGCAGTCACATCATATTTGCTCACTGTGTGAAGTGTCTGCTGTTTCACTGTTGACCCTCTCCTATCATGTCTGATTTGTGTCCATTCTGTGCTCTATTGTATGCAAATCCTCCATCACCACAGGCCTTGAAGAGGCTGCGGACAGCAGAATTCAAGCCCTATGTAATATTTGTCAAACCTCGTGTTCCTGAGAGCAGACGTCGCCGCAGCGCTGCCACTTCACCAGGAGGGGGAGAGCACGGCCGCACAACAGTGAGTCCTGCATTTTCTCTTGACTAAACTGTGTCCCCCATTCAGTGGCTCAGAACGATAGCATATATCTTTTGCACCAGTAGATATTGTGTACTGTTTAGATTCAGATTTATTAGCTAAGTATTGGTAAACATAGGAGTGTGTTAAAATGCAACACAGCACTCATAATGATCAAAAAACATCATAAATACTGTAACAGCTAAGTATTGACGGGGACATTTCTTCTGCATAATGAACATAACATTTTTTACTTTTGTTGGAGGGTCTTTTTTTTTGGCACCGGCAGTAACAACCAGCTTTTTTACCTTTCTGCAACAGGATGAAGACCTCCAAGAGATGCGTCAGTCTGCCATTCAGATTGATCAGCAGTATGGACACCTGGTGGACCGGGTGTTGATCAAGGAGGACTCAGCCAGTGCCTGTTCAGAACTGCGAGGTATCTTGGAAAGGCTGGAGCGAGAGTCCTTCTGGGTGCCTATCAACTGGGTGAGGACCTAAACCTAACTTCCAGAAGAACTTCACAGCCACTTCAACCAAATCCTGCACCAGTCCTCTCATAATGAGCTGATTCCCTTCCCTAAAAGAGCTGCTCCCCAGCCTTGGGGTGCGCTGAACTCTGACTGATGCAGGGCTGGTCAGACAGCCATAAACTAATGCACAATAAGGAGAGGATGATGTCAGAGGAATACCTCGTTGTCTGGGGTGTTGCAGCAGATCGACAGCTCCCATGGCCGAGAAATCACAGTCTGACTATCACTTCAAGTAATATTTATTATTTTTAAATTATTTATTTACTTCAAAGACAAGGGAAAGATGCAAGTTGTAGTTTTAAAAGTGTTTTAATTCCCCACGCTGTCACAAGAGTGTGGCAGGTTTGGGGTCCTACTCAGAGGATTGCTCAGTCAGTCAGCTTTATTGTGACTCTTGTTGGAGTACCTTTAGTAGCATGTTTTTTTAGGTTTGCAGTTTTATTTAACTCAATTCCTATCACCGAATGCTTCCTCTTAATTCTTACTGGTCATGCATCCTGTACAGTATTATATACTATGAAAAATTCTGCAAAACAGGAGAAAATTATATATAAAGTTAAGTGAATGTAATTTGAAACTACTGTGTTTTTATGCCGAATATAATTTCCACACATGGACGGGAACAAAATAATATCCAAATGGAATGTGAGGATTTCATTTTCTACTAAACAATTTGTTTATGGGACTCGCATGAAAACTGATTCCTCAGTCTCAGATGTAAGTATTGTAATTGTTACCTCCTCGTGTGCCAACGAAAGATGTCGTAGCACTTCAATGCAACCTGTTTACCTTTGGTCCCTGGAAACCCACATCTGTGTAGAATAATGCCGTGCGCAAAGTGTGTGTGTGGGTGGATGTCACATTCACAAACCTGAGATGCCCTTGCACATTTCTGTATTTGTACTACAGTAGAAGAGGCAGGGACTGGTTGTCTGTTTTATTTGTTTTAAAAAAACAATGGGGAGATGGAATACATGATATCCATGGATTGCAAATCCTTTGTGTTTATCAGCAGATCATTTAGTTAAGTTATATTTTAATTCTATCGTCAAGCAAAAATGCCAAACCTTATGTGATCACTGTTTAAGAAAATACAACCCATGAACAGATTAAAGGCCTAACTACTACTAAATTTGAGGTCATTAATGATTAACATTGGCAAAATACTATAGATGAGGTTAATGGATATAGTTAGTAAAAAGTTGTTTTACTAGCTGTAATAAAATCTCTTCCTATCACATTTAAACATGTTGGTTCTGTGTAAAAATGTGTACACAAGTTTAGCCTGAGCTAATATAAGTTAGCCATATCAAATGGTTTTTGTACCAGATTTATACTTTTTGGTACAACATGTTCTGATTTTGTTTCCATCCCTTTGATGCAGCTCAGCAATGGATAAGAGGAACTTTAACTGAATCCCTTCTCTCTCTCAGATTGTTGAAGCCTTTTATTTGCGTCAGCTAAACTTAAAATATTATAATTTCACAGAACAAGGATTTTGTCCCTTTGCAATTATTTCTGAAATGACTTTAGGGGGGATATGTTTCAGTCTGCAGGGAGAAGAGAGATAATTACGAAGAACATTAGCTCCTTTCAAGTACATATCAGCATGTGAATATCATATCAAAATAGACTTGTAAGAATGTAAATCTACTTTATTGGGTTTATTGACACAAAACCGATGATCTACTGTATGTGACTTGACAAAAGTATGGTAAAACGATACATTCTACACCAACATTTTTATTGTTTGTTTGGTTAAAATGAAGCAGCTTCTAGATGCTTTAAAAAAAAAAAAAAGATGCTATGTTCTCTTGATGTCTTAATGTTCTGGATAAACTCAGAATGTTGAGTTTGTAACATGACCTGTACAAAGTGCCATAATTAAAGCTAGCTGAGTCAAATAATTGGGTTGTCATAAGATTTATTTTTAATTTGTTTCCTCTCCTATGACAGCCTGTCTTTTGTCATATCAAAATACCTAAATGTTTTTCTCAGCCTATTTAGTGTGTTTAAAATTATGCCCATATCCACAAAAGCCCTTCACACATCACATCTCTATCAGTGTTGTTTTTCTTTGTGGTCTGCCCTGTCAGGGTTGGGGAAACAGGACCCAAGTGTAGTAAATCAAGGGGAAGCAGGTAGGGGTCAAAAACAAAAGCGAGCTTTATTCAAAAGCTGTTGATGAAATCACGAATCAAGGGGAACACAGGACATGAAAAACTTAGCTTCAGACATGAAGGGCGACAGGAACAGGCAAGTAACATGGAAGGGCTCAGGGAGGAAATGACGACGACCGAACAGACAAAAGGGAAACAGGGAATAAATACACATGGGTAATCACAAGACAAGAGGCAGCTGGAAGGGGGAGGAGAAACACAGGGGCAACAGGTGAACACAATGACCCAATCAGGCACAGGAGGGAAATGCAGACAGGAAGTGAAGCTTAACAAGTGACACAAGAGGGGAAAACATTTCAAAACAAAACACAACACAAGGACATGACGGACACGAAACAAGGATCATGACATGCCCTGGGGAGAGATTTTTGTCACAGTTACAGATTAGCTGAAAACAACAAATAATTGAATTGCACTTCATAGGAAAAAGAACCTCAAGTTCCAACTTTACATTTCCTTGGTATGGTGAAAAAATAATCACCAGCAGCTACTTAACCTGATCCTTTTTTTTTTTCAAACTATGCACCTGGTACATTGCTTTATATACACACTATGTCTTGTTAGCATTTAACTCCCCTATAGAAAATTATTTGACAACTATGTTGATGGTTTTTGAACATCTTATGTTTATCAAATTTTAAGATTTTGCTGCTTTTTATATTTATTATTGTGATTTGACTGTTGGTTGCACCAATCTCTCATATTTCATATGATTTATTGATGTAAATATGATTATTATTTCTGATGTATTAGCATAAAAGAAGCATTTTAATGTTGTAGCTGTTCGAGATGGGGCAGATTTAAACTTCTGTATGTAATATTACGTAGTTTTATATTAAGTAAAACATGATATTCATAATAAAATACAGCTAAAAATATTACGTTGCTTGAAAAAAAGGAAATGCTTACAAAATCTAAATTTGCATATAATAACTACAATTATTATTTCTTCAAAATACTGTAGAAGATTCAGATTCCTTTATAATGTATGTACGTTGTATCAAAATCCCTTTCAATCCATATGAGGGATCAAAGCAGATCATTTTGTTCTGAAATAGACAGTACAGACTTTCTGAAAGTGAAATCTTATTACTATTTTAATATAATAAACATTAAAACCGGCTGGTTCTCTTGGTCTGAAAAAGTCCCTATAGGAGTCTATAAACGTTTTGCCTTTTAACATTTTCCTGTAATAAGAAACCTCTTTGGTCTTTGCACTCATTCCTCATTGGTGTGCCCATACAGTTTATGTAATTCCAAACAATTTGGAAGCCCATTATTCTACCTGTGGAACTACGGTAATATTTTTTTCATGATGTTTTTGACATACTATAGCATTTAATTTCCAACACTATGATGACCGAGTCACTCCAAATCCACATGCTGGAGAAGTAGGACTCACCTCTTTTATTTTGATTTTTGATTAATCTTTTGGAGCAAAGAATCAGGACACAAGGAGAACTGATTTCAGACACTGACATTTATTGAAAGTTATGGCTAGAGAATTGACAAAGACATTTGCTGAGACACAGCAGTTACACAACCTCTGCCCAACCAACTCTGAGATTCTGTACCCAAAGTTGTGCCTCATCAGCAATACATAATCAGTTAAGTTTCTTACAGGGAAGCAGGCTCCATAGGTCAACGTCAGATAAGATTGACATTCTGACTCATTGCATATGTTCAGTCATTATCTGAAGGAGAGACTGTTTCCAATCTTGTTAATCCAAGAAGTAAGAAGGAAGTCATCTCATAACACGGCGGATGAAGAGAGCTTAAGGAAACAGGCACCAGCTTATGTCTATACACTAGGGTGCTCCATCCCCAAGGCCAAACGCCTGCTGCCTGTGCATACAGAGAATCATGAACTGAGGCAAGGACACCAGTGGAGAATTAATAGAAGGACACTAGTTAAATAGTTCTCCATCAGTGCTTCTTCCTTATTTTATGAAGATTTTAAAATGCTCATCTGTGCAGACTGAGAACGTCTATTCAGGAATTAATATTTCCTCAATGACAAACAAAAACATTTACAAAACAAAGCAGAGTGGGATCATGCAGTAAAATGTAATAAGTCACGGGTTTATTTGGACCTAATGATTATCATAATTTTCAATTGAGGTTGGATTCTATCGGCCTGTCCATCATGAAGGGTGTGAGAAGATCATTGTAACATTGAAAACCTTATTTAAAAGTTACAGAAGTTTAGTATGTTCGAAGCAAGGATAGTGGAAACTAATACAAAAGATGAACATGGCCTTGGAGGCAGCTTTAATGACGATGATATATTGAGCTATAATTAAAGCCAAATTCAATTACTGGTATATGGTGTTCGGCACAGTAGCCCCTGTGTATGAGGCAGACTGGATATAATTCAGCTTTAGAACTCGATAGAAGGTAAAGTGGATGATAGACTAACCTTTCACCTAAGGGCTTTTTCTGGAGATGAATGAGATGACCTTAAAAAGTAAAGAGGTGAACCTGTCGCTCATTTCCCTCTGAATAATGGAGTGGAGATTCTTATCACTCAGAAAAAGTATTTGTCATCTAAGGCATGAGAATCAAGAGTCCTTAATGATAGAATAAATATTATTTTTAAATGTCAAACTGAAGTTAACCTGTAATAATATCTACACATATATTCTTGCTTTGTCTTAGATTGAAACATTTTCCAAAGTGGCCCAACACGTTATATCATACCTGTTTGATTTTTGTGAATGTTTGATGTGGATTGATTTGATTAGAAAGGGGCTTCAGTTTCCTGAAAAAAAAACAAGATGTATGACTAAATCACTTGTAAATCCACAATATAGCTAAAAACTAGTATTGGTACATCTTCATATTTTTGTGTGGTCTTGCAGGGGTGTTTTTGCAATAGGACATCTAATCCTTTCATCATATAAAACTGTCTGTCTCTTAGAGCGTTTAAATGTGTGAACCATTACTGGTTACCTCTTGGTATCATTTTTCCATAGACATTTATTTCTCTATATTAAAATTGTATTAGTGGGGTCAGCAAATCCTGTGTTGAATTCAAATGCTGTTTGCATTATTGTACCAAGCTCAAAAGAGAGGAACCAGCATGCCTTAGAGAGAAGTGAAGGATGTTACAGAAATTCACATTTTTTGATGGGATGCTCAACAGTCTAGTGTTGGGAATTGTTATTGTGATAGCTAAAAACCAAACTGGGACAGTACAAACATTTTGGGTCTTTCTATCACAAAATGTAACACGTCATGTTATGCATGTCACATTTACAAATTACATTTATAATGTTAATGATATAATCTAGTGAGCTGTGACCACTAGATGGCACAAGCAGGACATGAGGCAGCCAATTATAGAGACATTTTTTGCATGAGATGGTGTTAAAGATATTTTCACCCTAAAAGAGTTTTGTAAGGATAATGTCAACATCCTCATTCTTATTGCCTCCAGGCACCAAGAGCCATGTCACACACTTCATTTTGTTTACTGAGTTGTGTGCTGTGAGAGACAAGATGAGATACAAAGCTGATGAATACATATTTTTCAGGAGTGATTCTGATAAATGCCACTTGTGGTTGAATCAGAACTCAACATGTGGTAATGATAATACACAGCGGGGGTCTGCTTCTCCACTATCAGCACATCTAATGTAATCTGTGTTGCCTCTTGGAAACAGTACAGCGTGAAGGCCACAATAATCTCCCCTGATGATTTTAAAAAAAATGTAATTTGCACCAAGTAGATTTTCTCAGTGATGGATGAGACACAGAACAAATGATTGCACTAGTGAAGGCTCCTCTCTAAAGGTTTCCCTTGTGTCCTTGATTTCATTGCTTTGGCCCAGATCTTCCCTCGCAGGCAGTGTTATCTATCACTGTTTGGCACGATACATTTTACTGAAGAGCACACGCGTACGTACTTGAGGATAGCACGCACGCACGCTCGCACGCCTGTTACTCCATAGTGACTGTGATTGTTTCAGTATTTGAATTTGTATCTTTCATTATTCAAATGTCCAATTTTAATATACAGTGGGGCAAAAAAGTATTTAGTCAGCCACCAATTGTGCAAGTTCTCCCATTTAAAAAGATGAGAGAAGCCTGTAATTTTATCATAGGTATACCTCAACTATGAGAGACAAAATGAGAAAAGAAAATCCAGGAAATCACATTGTAGGATTTTTAATGAATTTATTTTCAAATTATTGTGGAAAATAAGTATTTGGTCAATAACAAAAGTTCATCTCAATACTTTGTTATATACCCTTTGTTGGCAATGACAGAGGTCAAACGTTTACTGTAAGTCTTCACAAGGTTTTCACACACTGTTGCTGGTATTTTGGCCCATTCCTCCATGCAGATCTCCTCTAAAGCAGTGATGTTTTGGGGCTGTCGCTGGGCAACACAGACTTTCAACTCCCTCCAAAGATTTTCTATGGGGTTGATATCTGGAGACTGGCTAGGCCACTCCAGGACCTTGAAATGCTTCTTACGAAGCCACTCCTTTGTTGCCCTGGCGGTGTGTTTGGGATCATTGTCCTGCTGAAAGACCCAGCCAGCCTCATCTTCAGTGCCCTTGCTGATGGAAGGAGGTTTTCACTCAAAATCTCACGATACATGGCCCCATTCATTCTTTCCTTTACAGGATCAGTCGTCCTGGTCCCTTTGCAGAAAAACAGCCCCAAAGCATGATGTTTCCACCCCCATGCTTCACAGTAGGTATGGTGTTCTTTGGATGCAACTCTGCATTCTTTCTCCTCCAAACACGACGAGTTGAGTTTTTACCAAAAAGTTCTATTTTGGTTTCATCTGACCATATGACATTCTCCCAATCCTCTTCTGGATCATCCAAATGCCCTCTAGCAAACTTCAGACAGGCCTGGACATGTACTGGCTTAAGCAGGGGGACACGTCTGGAAGTGCAGGATTTAAGTCCCTGGCGGCGTAGTGTGTTACTGATGGTAGCCTCTGTTACTTTGGTCCCAGCTCTCTGCAGGTCATTCACTAGGTCCCCCTGTGTGGTTCTGGGATTTTTGCTCACCGTTCTTGTGATCATTTTGACCCCACGGGGTGAGATCTTGCGTGGAGCCCCAGATTGAGGGAGATTAGCAGTGGTCTTGTATGTCTTCCATTTTCTAATAATTGCTCCCACAGTTGATTTCTTCACACCAAGCTGCTTACCTATTGCAGATTCAGTTTTCCCAGCCTGGTGCAGGTCTACAATTTTGTCTCTGGTCTCCTTTGACAGCTCTTGGCCATAGTGGAGTTTGGAGTATGACTGTTTGAGGTTGTGGACAGGTGTCTTTTATACTGATAACGAGTTCAAAAAGGTGCCATTAATACAGGTAACGAGTGGAGGACAGAGGAGCCTCTTAAAGAAGAAGTTACAGGTCTGTGAGAGCCAGAAATCTTGCTTGTTTGTAGGTGACCAAATACTTATTTTACCGAGGAATTTACCAATTAATTCATTAAAAATCCTACAATGTGATTTTCTGGATTGTTTCCCCCATTCTGTCTCTCATAGTTGAGGTATACCTATGATAAAAATTACAGGCCTCTCTCATCTTTTTAAATGGGAGAACTTGCACAATTGGTGGCTGACTAAATACTTTTTTGCCCCACTGTAAATCAACATTTTAATTTTAGATTTGGGTTTTTTATTTACTTTAGCAAGATAGAAGAAGTTTTGTGTATCTAGTTTCAAGAAACGTGTTGAATAATGTGAAGCAGGGCAACCTGCCGCCTCAGTAGATACACATTGTGCAAGATGTTTCTTACTTTTTAGGTTTGGATGTAAAGACAAGTACAGATCAAGTACATTTAGCTGATAAAAAGTTTGTACTTTAGCTTAGGATTTTGATTCCATCATTTTAACTTTATCTAATTTGGTATTTTTACATAGATCTCAAAGTATTTAGGTGTACTATTAAGGTCTGTTTACTTGTTTATCACTGGTTCATCTTCATTTAAATGACACAATGAATGAATTGATGGAGTTATAGTAAAGTTGGCCATAACAAAATGAAAAAAATTCAGTAGTGACAGTTAGAAAATATATTAAATGCACAGGAATTTTTATAAATGTTCAAATATCAAAAAAAGAGTGTTATGACACTGCTTCCTTTCAATATTTTTATGTTTAAGGTGACATGACTGAAAGAAGAAGTGATATTTTAAGGAAAAACCAGGCCAAGTATTCTACATTGTGAACTAACAGGTGTTTGAGATTGGTTATTGTCAACTGACAACACTTAAATTATTTCTAATAGGTTTATGATGCAGTTTCCCTTTAGTTTACTAACACATATTTCTTAGACTTCAACAATGACCACTTCATTGTTGAAAACACATTTTATTCTGCGCATACAGATGGTATAAATTGCATACACAGTTAAGCACAACATTTTAGTGTCCATTCAGATGGTTTCTTCGTGCATCTTTCCAGTCAAACTTCTGTGAGCACGTGCAGTTGCCCTGTTTGTCCTTGCAAGACCAAATGGAGTCAAAGATGAACTCAAGAGCCAAACTCTGAGGCAAACTCGGAGGCCCACTCGGAGCCAAACTCAAAGCTAAACTCAGAGCCAAACTCGACGCATGCGCAGTTGCCCTGTTGGTCCTTGCAGGCCCAAACGGAGATGGAGCTTAACTGGGAGCATGTGAGGTTTCCCTTTTTGTCCTTGCAGTCCCCAAAGGGAGTTTGAGTCGAACTGGGAGCATGTGCAGTTGCCTTGTTTGTCCTTGCAGGCCAAGAGAGGGATGGAGCAGAAGGAGGATTTGTCAGAGAGGATGACAGCTCTGCTTGTGGTGGCCATTGTGGTTGATGTAATTTGTTTTTTGAACTTTGAACTATAGCTTATCTAGTTCTTTGGATGCCTGGCTTTTCATGAAGGTAGGCCTTCCTCATCATGGCCATCTCTTCCTTTTCAATCAGGAAGGACTCCCTGTTATAAGCCATAGCTTCATATTCATCTTGAAAAGCCTTTCTTTGTTGAGGGTTTCTCTTTCCTTCTCCATGTATTCCTTCTCCAACTGAAAGGCATTCCTTTCCCCAGCACACTCTCTCTGGAAGGCCTCTCTCTCGCTGGTCAGACTTTGCTTATCCATCTCCTGAGCCTCCTTCATAATGTTTAAATGTGTCTCTTCACATAATGGTTGGGGTGCTTCTGTTTCTGTCTGCGACTCCAGCATGTGGTTCTCCACAGGGAACCAGCCTGCTTTTTCATGCAACAAATTGTTGTTTTGGGGGGTAAACCAGTGACTGGCTCTGCATCACTGGAGGCTGAAGGGGAAAGTACTCATAACCATCATTGGTGAAGAAACAGTTAGCCTCGTTGTACACAGGGATGTTTCCCTGAAACTGCTGGGTATTTTCATCCAGCCAGAAGTACTCTTCACCGTGTGCTGGTTGTGGTTGTTCTTGCCAAAACACATCAGGTGAATAGAGATTCATCTAGAAGGAAGAAAACATCTGCATTAACTTCATGACAAGTGATGAACACGTGTTTTTAACCTAACCTTTTCGATGTAGTTCAACCTAACAAACAAATATTTCAGTGCACCATTTTTCATTTAATTTGAACCATCTCATTAAAATAGTTTAACTAACCCCAACGCTTTTTGGAAATCTACAGTTCATTAACATTGATGTGAGTACTGTTTTCCTTCCCAACAACTGTTCATCTCAGAGATATAGAGACCTGTCAGGAAAAACATTGTCTTACTTTACATTTGTTTAAATGTAATACTTACCACCCAAAAAGGCGAGTCCTCCTGTAAAGGTTCCATCAAGGAAGTTTCAGGGTAATACTTTCTAGTTCAGTAGGTATTTTGTTTCTCAATGTCTCAGTGTGTTCACTCCTCAGGGATCTGTATGCATTGACCAATCTTCTCCTCACGTTCTAAGTTCTATGCATCACATTCCTAAAAAGCTGCCTAGGTTATTTCAAAAAGTCAGAGTTCAATTTCAATTCAATTAGACTTAAACACTTGTGATCAATGTTATGAGGGTCGAACAGGGATATACAGTACAGAATTATAGGCAATATTATATTAAAGACTATACATTACACACAGCAAGCATTCATTTCATCGTGTCTTTGTTTAGTAAAAGGTGACACAATGCTGCAGTTTGATTCGTTGTACATTATTCTATTAAGAGTAATGTATTCCTCCCAGAAGGGAAATTTGATTGCATAGAAAAACACAATTAACATACTTTCAACTGTTTTCATAGTACATGTTCTGCAGGAGACAGTCGTTCAAATAAAAACTCTCTAGGCTTATCCTTCCATGTTAGTATTTCTTAACCCTCCTGGCATTTGAACATACAATTGTTGATCACCATTTTCATAACATTTTGAGACACACACACGCACGCACGCACGCACGCACGCACGCACGCACGCACACACACACACACACACACACACACACACACACACACACACACACACACACACACACACACACACACACACACACACACACACACACCAGCTTAGAACTTCACTTTCAAAGTCTTCCTGTAAATCCCTTTAAGGGAATTTGTACGGGGCTTTAGCTCATCAGGCCATGACAATTTGAGAGGCATGTTTGATGTCTGCAGCCTTGTTTCAGAAATTATTATGACTGGTACTAAAACTGTCCCGAAGGATCTCCTATAGTAAGTGTTGACACACAACAGTCGGTCAGGTGACGTTTCATTAGCAGAGTGGATTATTAGCCAAGTTAACTATTCCAAGTGGCAGTGATTTCCCAGGGGCTCTTTAGGAGTACAATGAAACTGTGCTCTGGTTAATCTGTGGCTGGTGATTAAATTGATAATCAACTCTCCTAAGCAATGAACACAGTCGTCAGGTAATTAATTATAAATCAGCCCCAGGTCATGGCCAGTAAATGTGTGCGTGAAATCAAATATTGCTGTCTTGTCTGTTGCTTTGTTCTGGTGGCCTGTATTTTGAGAGCACACGGTGTTCCCCAGGATCAGGGTTTCCGTTAGAAAAAAAATCTGCCGGTCTAAGTGACCGGCCGAGGTTTCACCTTCCGGACATTTTGATAACACCACGGTCAAATATTCCATCGTTCCTAATTAGGCTAGTGTAGAAACATTTGAAGTAGACTAGTAGCTTACAAAATGAAAATTTGACACACAAAAATAATTTAACACATTTATTGGCCTTACTTTCAAATAATTACGTGAACACTTATTGCGCAAACGACCCCGTGCGTTATTTGCACGAGGTGCCCGAGTTAATTTTAAGAGACGTACTTTTGCCTTTTCTCTGGAGGCGGAATCGGCACATCTGGCACAGGCACAGACCGGTCATCATCATCAGCAGCAGCACCTCTCTTGTGAGTCGCATCTGGAGTCGTCGCATCTTTCAGAAAAAAACTTTTAAGGCTACTCTGCCTGGGACCGGCCATATTTTAAAAATAGCCGACGTAGCCTATTTGTTTGTTAGCAGAAGACACTAGCCGCATTCAATAAACAAAGTGGTTGTCATGTTTACGCTTTTCGCGGTAGAATCTTTGCTGCACGCAAACGCTCGTGGGCCAATCACACGCCATACACCTTCCGATGTATTTGTAGGCCTGTTAGGTTAAATTATTTTATTCTAATAGGCTACTGTGTTACTACATTAGACTTAGCCTAAATGGTAGTATTATTCTGAAAATCAAATTGAGTTAGATAGAGGGATTATTAGTCAATTTCAAACGGACACTTTGACCGGTGAGATTTCATTTTCTCGGACATTTATTTTTTTTCCCGGCCAATGTCCGGTAATTACCGGACAACGGAATGTCTGCCCAGGATAACAAACTATATTCTAATTTCATTCAGTAGATATACTCTCTAGATGCATACAAATGTAATTCAGTATGATGAATTATAAACCTTCGGTGTATGTTTGAGGTGGACATTTTATTACATCCTATTTTAAGGTTTAAGGTGACATGACTGAAAGAAGAAGTGATATTTTAAGGAAAAACCAGGCCAAGTATTTTACATTGTGAACTAACAGGTGTTTGAGATTGGTTATTGTCAACTGACAACACTTAAATGATTTCTAATACGTTTATGATGCAGTTTCCCTTTAGTTTACTAACACATATTTCTTAGACTTCAACAATGACCACTTCATTGTTGAAAACACACTGCAACATTTTATTCAAAGTCCGCACATACAGATGGTATAAATTGCATACACAGTTAAGCACCACATTTTAGTGTCCATATGAATTTCTCAGATGGTTTCCTTGTGCATCTTTCCAGTCAAGCTTCTGTGAGCACGTTATTTTATTATATTCAATAAGCACGGCCTTAAAAATACATATCGAGGTTACCTGTACTGTCCTCAATGTTTCCAAACGAGGCAAAAGTTTCTAATAAATCAGGAGGGAAATGGTTTCTGTATTGAAGGTTGGACAATGGAGAAAATCCACTTAGTCAAAAGAGAAAGGAAGCCTCCCTTTCAATCTTTCTGCCTGATATGTTCTGTACTTTCGTTCAGCTCTTCAGGGACTGCCTTAATGTCAATTTAGAATTTTTCTCTTTGTTTAAAGTCCAATTATCTTTCCTTTTTTTGTTTAATCTGCTCACTGTCTGCATTACTCTCCCTAACATGAATTTAGAGAATAAAAGTATGTGATTATCTGTTGAGAAGATTAAATCAATTTGATGTTCTGTTCTTTGACCTAAAAACATGCTGTTGTTATTTATAGAGAGAAAACAATTAGATATCTTAGCAGTAAAAAGACAAAGGTTTGAGCATTTCCTATTTTTGTTGAAACACATAATGTAGAAACAGAGGACAATGGAAAAAAAATCTGTTTCTGACTCCTTCAAATATTAAACTTGGGGGAGTTTTTATTTGCAGTTTAATCCTTGGAATCATATTATACAGGTTCTTATCATTTTATTTTGGACCATTGTCTAACTGTATTTGGAATGGCAAACATATTTCTCAGGTTGGCTTGAAGTACATATAGTGAGGATGTCTTTGGTGCAGCTGAGTTCAGCTTGAGTCAAATTGGCCGTAAAAACTAATATTTGGCAAATGATATGTGTAGGCAGACCGTTGTTGAACCTTGATCAAAGGAAACAGGGGATAAAGTATGTGCTTCTTTGATGTACTTATGAGAAATATGCAACAAATGAGTACTCTCCTTTCCAGCTAATATCATTAAAATCTGTTTTTGTTTTAATTTAATGCCAACAAACAAATCTGAAAAGTTAAGTTCATGAGCAGAGGAGCCAGTGGCCTGTCCTACAAAAAACAGTTAGAAGTAAATGAGATTCAGAAAGTTACAGTCAAATTAACCATTTCATAAAATTCTAAAGATGAAATGAGTTGGTCAACAGAAAATGATCAACTATTTTGATGATTAATTATAAAAATTAACTTATTCATGGATAACAGAATAAGGAATAAAAAAGGACAATGTAATAAATAACCAAATGAATAATTAGCTGCAACGTATTTTGCACAGTTTTTGAAAGTTACATGTTATTATAAGATCAAAGGTATGTTGAAAGACTTGCAGACACAGAGTTATGTTTCAAAGATAGGAACATGTATTTTGCTTATAAAGCCCAAAGCCATAGAGCAGGCTTTTGGAGAAGCAGATGTTATAGCATTACAAATCTTCAACAAATACCTCTGTTAGACACACTTAATGACTAATACAAACTGAAGAAGCTGGCCTGAATTATTGGTGCACCTGCATTTAGTAACAGGCCTTTTGATACTTGTTGGACTGGGACATTAGTTACACACACTTACTCTCTTTTTTGTCTTTGGATGAGCATTTTTCCCCTCTAGCATTGGAAATAAATTCTGAAACATGCTGGAGTTTTTAACCTTATTGTTTCTACAATGCTCTTTAAAGAACTTGAGAAGCTGCTGTGTGTGAGTTCCCACTCTGCAAATGCATCTAGTATGTTAGCAATGAGTTGCTGATGCACTGTGGCTGACCTGCAGGCAATTCCCTCTGCCAAAATATCTGCTAAATGAACTGAGACTGAACTGAGGATAAACATCCAGGCTGCTGCAGCTCCAGATAAGAGTCTGTGGCAATGTGTAGAATAAGAATATAAGTTAACGAAAAACCCAGACCCACTTTCTACAATATTCAACTTAAAGAAATTGAAACACCCGCTCTGAAACCAACAGTCCCACAAATACATCCATTTAATACCGTCATTCCTGCTTCTGCTTTTGAGTCAATCTTCAAGTTGAATGTTGTCTTTCCTAGTATTCCTAGCAGGGTTAAGGTTAGGGCAGATATTTGAGTGCCAGTGCCCTCAGCTGTTATTTCAGACAATAATAACGGTACAGTGGGGCAAAAAAGTATTTAGTCAGCCACCAATTGTGCAAGTTCTCCTATTTAAAAAGATGAGAGAGGCCTGTAATTTTTATCATAGGTATACCTCAACAATGAGAGACAGAATGAGAAAAAAAAATCCAGGAAATCACATTGTAGGATTTTTAATGAATTAATTTTCAAATTATTGTGGAAAATAAGTATTTGGTCAATAACAAAAGTTCATCTCAATACTTTGTTATATACCCTTTGTTGGCAATGACAGAGGTCAAACGTTTTCTGTAAGTCTTCACAAGGTTTCCACACACTGTTGCTGGTATTTTGGCCCATTCCTCCATGCAGATCTCCTCTAAAGCACTGATGTTTTGGGGCTGTCGCTGGGCAACACGGACTTTCAACTCCCTCCAAAGATTTTCAATGGGGTTGAGATCTGGAGACTGGCTAGGCCACTCCAGGACCTTGAAATGCTTCTTACGAAGCCACTCCTTCGTTGCCCTGGCGGTGTGTTTGGGATCATTGTCATGCTGAAAGACCCAGCCACGCTTCATCTTCAGTGCCCTTGCTGATGGAAGGAGGTTTTCACTCAAAATCTCACGATACATGGTCCCATTCATTCTTTCCTTTACACGGATCAGTCGTCCTGGTCCCTTTGCAGAAAAACAGCCCCAAAGCATGATGTTTCCACCCCCATGCTTCACAGTAGGTATGGTGTTCTTTGGATGCAACTCTGCATTCTTTCTCCTCCAAACACGACGAGTTGAGTTTTTACCAAAAAGTTCTATTTTGGTTTCATCTGACCATATGACATTCTCCCAACCCTCTTCTGGATCATCCAAATGCCCTCTAGCAAACTTCAGACGGGCCTGGACATGTACTGGCTTAAGCAGGGGGACACGTCTGGAACTGCAGGATGTAAGTCCCTGGCGGCGTAGTGTGTTACTGATGGTAGCCTCCGTTACTTTGGTCCCAGCTCTCTGCAGGTCATTCATTAGGTCCCCCCGTGTGGTTCTGGGATTTTTGCTCACCGTTCTTGTGATCATTTTGACCCCACGGGGTGAGATCTTGCGTGGAGCCCCAGATTGAGGGAGATTAGCAGTGGTCTTGTATGTCTTCCATTTTCTAATAATTGCTCCCACAGTTGATTTCTTCACACCAAGCTGCTTACCTATTGCAGATTCAGTTTTCCTCATCTTTTTAAATGGGAGAACTTGCACAATTGGTGGCTGACTAAATACTTTTTTGCCCCACTGTATGTAGTGTGAACGAGGATGGAAATGGCTCCTTGAAACTGTACATTTGACCGAGCATGTTTTTCTCCAGTTTCTTTATGCAGGGGTGGTCAGGTGCTTTATGTCGACTCAGTTCACTTCAAAAAAGGAATGACTGCACTCTCTCCAACTCTAATATTGCCAGTGTTTGCCACTGCATTTAGTTAGAATACATTTGGGGCTATGTATTCATATCTTGTGTTATTTTTATGTTCATATAGCTTATTTTGATATTAGCATATTGATACATCCCATCTTATATTCGTTCTGTGACTCGTCCTGTTAGGTTTGTAAGATCAAATATTTTGGTAAAGAGTGTTATTGGATAGATATGGGAAAATGCTGCAAAGACATTCATGTTTCCCAAAGAATGAATCCTGCTGACCTATCATGAAGCAGCTGCATCAGGATGACATTGTGCATCTGAGTCACTTCCTGAATTTACTACAGTATTAAACATTAGTTATCCCATTACATTACATTACATTACATTTGGCTGATGCTTTTATCCAAAGGGACTTACAATAAGTACATGTCATACCAATGTGAGTGGTGCATTAATTACAAGGCCTAAATTAAGGCCTTTTTTCTTGTTTTCCAATAATGTTCAAATCAGCCTACTCACTGTAGTGCACCCCATCATGTTTCTGCTGGATAACCTGTCCCCATGATTTGTGTTCACTTTGATTGTCCCCTCCATGTTTTCCTGTTCTGTTGCCTCTTAGCATATTTAACAAATTGTACGGTGTCCTTGGGTGTCGCGAAGGGCGCCTAAAAATAAAATGTATCAATATTATTATTAATAATAATTGAATTGCCAATGTACAGTTGAAAGAGGTCGGTTTTCTACCATATTTTCCAGTTTGCTAAGGAAGATCTGCAGAGTTTTGGCTGTCCTGATGTCAATGGGGAGCTCATTCCACCATTAAGGAGCCAGGATAGCAAACAGGCATGTTTTTGAGGGGTTTCCTGGGTCCCACTCGCAGTGATGGAGTTGTAAGCGAATTGGTTGACGCTGAGTGAAGTACATGTGCTGGTTTAACCAAGGCCTGCATGCAGTAAGGGGCTGATCCCCTCACAGTCAGACGGCCAGCACCAGTGTCTTATACATTTCTGGCAGCCAGTGAAGGAAGCGAAGTAGAGTTGTGGGAGAACTTGCGGAGGTTTAAAACCAGTCAGCCGCAGCATTCTGAATGAGCTGTAGAGGTTGGATGGCAATATATCCCCAGACTTTTTTATTTCTTGGTATCCTCAGGCCTTTTTGGTGACTTAAGTTATTTGCAAATTACCTGCAAAACGAATGACATTCCCATCAGTTTCTAATTGCTAATTCATACGTGTTGGCTAGCTGACACACTAAGATGGTAAACATAGTAAACATATCACCTGCTACCCGTCAGCCTGTTAGGTGGACATTTTAGCATGCTTATGTTAGTTTTAAGCCTCACAGTGCTATTTGAATGGCTGTGTACTCTTAAATCTCTGGCATGAAAGGCCAATGCATGTATGCATAAGATATCTTTAATTAAGTTATCCAATTTCCAGCCATTGTTTTCAGTTATAAACTGCATGTGTAAAAGACACATTGGTCTTGTTATATTACCTTGTGTTTCTATTGCATTATGTCTTGTTGTATTAAAAATAAACTTGCCTTGCCACAACTGGACGCACACATTGCAAAACAACTTTTTTTAATTTAAATGTTTCACATTAAAAACACACAATGTATGCTGCATCACAAAATGAGAAAACGCTGTCCTGCGATAACAATTGAAGCCAAAATAGAGAGAAGAATCAGCCGGTGTCGTTATCAGAAAGAGAAGTGAGACACATTTGTCCCCACCTCCCCCTGCAGGCTGAGGATTGTGTTCATCTGAAGCGACAACATGAGATACACACAGACAGCAGGTTGAGCCACAGATGGGAAATCATAATTCAAACAAAGCACTTGAATTCATTCCTACCTGTAATGTACATAACCATGGTGACAGAGACCTGAGCTATGTTGATCATGGACACTAAATCTTCCACATATTCTCACACAAGCTTTTGGTGTAAAACCGTATATATGCAACTGTTTCTGAGGACACTGAAAGTTCAGAGAGGTTCAGGTGCTTACAGCAAAGTGTGTCTTCCATTTTTAGCATGACATTCAACAACCCTCAAAATGCTACTGCCTGTTAGGTAACATCCCCACCTACTGAGAGAGTAACATTAAGAAAAAAAACAACAAATCTGAAGTCACTTCTAGACCTGGAGTTTTTTTTATTTTTTAGATCAAATCATCTTCAGACTCGCTGTGTGGTACCTGCTTTTATGAGGAAAAAACAGAACAGAGATATTTACACCATATCACAGCAGACCCTGTATCCTAAACAAAACCCCCAATCCAGGCTGAACCCATGGTGCTGTTGTTCATTGTTTTGTTAATTTTCAGAAAACATTTTCTTTATTGATGAAGGACAAAATGATGCCACCCTTGATAAAGAGGTATAAGATGTCTTAAACATGATCCTGACTTCTGTTAATGAAAAAACTGTTCGGAAACTCTGGGCATATTTATTCGATGCAACGTTTTCTACACGGCTTGCTCTCTGGCAGGCAAATAAATTCAGATTCCACCTCTTAGCTGGGTGCTGCATTAGGTGCAGCAGCCAGAAGCCAGCGAGTCATTTATTCACATAAATTAACAGTAAGTGTATGACATCCCTTTAAAGATGTCTGTAGGGAACAGCTTAACACCCTGGGAGTCACGTAGCAAACATGCCTTTTAGTAAACTGATTCAACTGAAACTGACAGGTGAAAATAAAAATGCTGCCTGCAAAATTAGTTTACTGTTTTCATAAAACAAAGGTGTTTTTTTTCCTGCTCATACATCACCACCTTCCTCCTTGTGATCAAAAATTATACATCGCTCATTAGAATAGCTTTTGAAGGATTGGTCTCATCTGAACTATGACTTCACACAACCATACCTTCAATCTGTACATTCGAAGTTTATATCTCACCTGGGCCCTTTCACAGGCCTATCCTGCAGTTAGAGAGAGACAAATGGCACACATGTACAGTAAAGCAACACTGCAGTCCAGCGAATGCATCAGCAAAAAGAGCAAGATAGATCGATAGATGCATGCAGTTCAAAACCAGTTTTGTACAGTTGATTTGGCAGTGAGCGACATATGAATGTGTTTGTTACATGGATATGCTGCACAGGGGGGAACCCCATTGTGGGAAGTCATCCCACCCACTGCTTTTCTGTGTGCATCTATGTGGAGACCCCACTGCAGGTCTGGAACAGCGGAGGCTGCCCTCCCGCCACAGTACAGTGCAGGGTGACAGAGGGGGCTGATAAGTCCAGCCGACAGCTCCTTAATCCCCATTAGTGCCTCAGACAGGGCGGTGTGACAGAACGCAGCGCTCCCCTGAGGCAAATCCCTGTCCTTGTCCTCGTCTCCTCCCCTCCCCTGTTAGGGTCCTGCAGGATGCCCTAACAGAGGATGTAGCGCCACCCAGTGGAGGCAGCCTTTGGATGTGTGGGGCTCTGAGGGGCGGGGGGGAGGGCCTCAGCAGGCAATCTCCTCCAGGGTGCCAAGCGTTGTCTGCAAGGGGACTGTCACAGTGTGGCTGATGGACTCTGAGTGGTTTGCCACAGGGTCACAGGAACTCTGGGAAAAGATTGAAAAAGTCTTGTGATGTATTTTCTTTCTAATTCCGGTTACATTTTTTACATTTTTAACCTTTTAGCAGTAAGTAAACAAATACAATGAGAGTACTTCACTTATTATTACTGTAAAACATTTTGGCAAACAAATCCACTGATCTTAGTGAATCCTGGTCCTTTGTTGGGAGAAAGCCAATAGGTTCATGACTTTATTTGTGCATTTTTAAAAGGGCGCTGCCACTGAATCTGCAGCTGCTCCATTCGCTCTTCACTTTTTTTTGTTCATTTAGCTACAAGCTTACAATTGATGTCCAGATATTTAGTTTGACCATCCCAACACTTCTTACCGACTGACCTGCACATTACGTCATGCAACTGCCCCCCCAACCTTCTTCTTTAGTTGCAGCTTTGAGTTTTGATGATTTACCTCAGATGTTAAAGCATGTGTTTGTTAAGAGTATTTATTTCTGTATTAATTTTTTGAGAGGTCCTCCAAAGAGCCAATTTGTCCTGCTATTATCTCTCTGTACACATTTTTAGATTTGCTAGGGTGCTCTTTCTACATGCTAATGTGGAGGGGTAAGGATAGGGCAAGGTTTGACATGTAATGTCAGAGTGCATGAAATTACAATGTATCTAGATGCTCCAATTACATAGCACTCTGTGAGAAAGATTGACAAGTGAGGGGTTAAAGGTCGCTCTTACCACATCCTCTCCATGACTCTCCTCCTCCTCCTCTCTGCTCAGTAAATCCAACAGTCTGTCTTTTACCACCTGTATATTCAGGAAAATAAATGTCAATAGGCGTAACTCAGTCTGATAGTGGAGATCTCAACTTGTAATTACTGACTGCACAGGAACATTTAACCTCAAAGTAAATCCAAATGAAATGGCTGATATGTCAACAGGATGTAAGCTGTTAAAATAGAGCTACGTTTGTCATGAGGGTACCCATCTCCCAATGACTTCTTTATGGTAATAATAACAAAAAAATGTTTAAATGACTTTTCCTGTATATTTTCTGTAACCCTAGGGGAGACAAAGACTATAGTGTGCCTATCAGACCCCTGTGCAGCTGGGAGCAGCACAGGAACCTTTAAAGAGGGCCAGAAAGTAAAGCAAAGGTAATGGAAAAACACAAGTACACATTCTTTCATCTCAGCTGGCTCTGAAGTAAATCTAGTTCTTGCATCAGGTATTTGAATCAGTGACATTGTTTTCTGCTGTCACCTTTCATGGTCAAGGCAATAGCTCTTCACTGCAAAACCAGAAAACAGGAGCTCTCAAAATTTGATGTACAGACATAAGCTTTGAGAGCCTGCAGAGGATTGTGTGTGTAAGAGCAAGGATGAAAGTAACAACCGGAGACTGACCTCATAAGCATAATCAAACAGCTCTAGGATAGTGAGGATGCTGGCTCCAATGAAGAGACCCATCTGGCCTCCAATATCACCTTTAGAGGTTCACAGCCACAGGAGAAGTGTAGAAAGAACAGAGAAAAATTACTTATATGTTTAGGCTTTTTTGGAGGAACATTTTTTGCAAAAGTTGTATGACAGAACATCTCAACATAATTGTGGTGCAAGACAAAGTGAAATGCAAATAATAAGCCACAGCAAGAAACACAGTTAGACTTAGACACACACCAAGGTACACTGAGAATAACGGGCCAATATCATAGCTCTTTCCCAGGCATTTTTTTACGACCCGACTCAAATGAACCCAACTGGCAATGCCAAACTATGGCCTCATCTTTGTTTTTTTCTCCTTCATTGTTGAATTGTCAAATGTAGCTCAGTGCTAGCAAAATCTCAACATTTCACAGAGCCAACATTTTGTTAATAACTGTATGTCACAAACACCATGACCATACAATCAGGCATCTTTATATTTCTTATCCTAATCTGCTGCCAAGGTGGGCAATTTCCCTTTAATTGTCAAACAGTTTTAAAAGTAGCATGACTGGAGTAGACTGGATTCAGGTTTGGAAAAAAAAAACACAAATCTTACCCAGCAAGCCTGCCACCTCGTAAGCTTTCTTTTGCTCGATGGTCTCGTAGTTCAGAGCCTCAAAGAACACGTCCAACACCAAAATGTTATCTCTGCAAGTGCAAACATTGGTCATTAATCCTAATGAATGAGTGATGCCTTGGCAAACAACACAATCAGCAGCAGTCTGTCCATTTCCTACCAAGCTGAGCAACCACGGAAACACAGCCAATGTGTGGGAGGAGGACACGTGTGTTGCAGTAGCTCATCTTTTCACAGGGATAACAGTATTTAAAGGAAGAGTCAAACAAATCAGCTGCATTCATTGTGCCTCTTCCACTCCAATTATACTTACTTGTATGCTTTTGTAAAAAACTAAATCAAAGAAGATTGCTTGGAATTTACGAGAAAACACATATCTTTGTAAATTCGTATTGTTCTTACATCTTACAAAGATATATCTGCTGTTAGCATGAGGGATTAAAGGATCTAAAGGTTTTCTGGCATTTTCCCATCAGAGACAAACCATTGTTGGAATTGCTGCTTATCAGTTTGCAAGTGGTTTCAATTGTTTATTTATATCTGAATTAAAGCATTCATTTATTCCAAATACGCATAATTACGTTTTTTTGGATAGCAATTTTCAAAAGCAGTAGTCACAAAGTGCTTCACAACAAAAGACAAAATAGACTTAAAAACAGACTTGAAATGCAAACTTCAAGCTTAAAACATTTAAGACATTTAACAAGCAAGTCTAAACAAAGGGATTTTGAGCTGCTTTTTAAAAGTCTCCACAGTGTTCACAAATCTCAAGTCCAATGGGAGCAACTTTTAAAGTTTGAGCTCTCCAACTTTAAAAGCACAGACTCCTTAAGTCTTTAGCCTGGAGCAAGGAACAACTAGCAAACCCTGATCAGAGTACAGCAGAGATCTGCAGCTGAAGTGAGGCTGCAAAAACCACACAGGTAAGTATTGCCCAGGTAGGTGAGAAGTAAATTGCATTTTTCAAGAAGAAGGAAATTAACCAATAAAAAACAGCTCCAAATGGTAAAGAGAGTAGAACATTCTAACAATTTACATTCAGGACAAGAGTCAAAGTCTGGTCCATTGAGGATATATCTCTAAAACGACTGGCTGAGAGGATGGATGTTCAGAGAAAAAGCAACAGACCCAGGACAGAACCTTGGGGAACACCACAAAACATTGCTTAGTTATCAATCATCATTACAAAACTGAACGGT
This sequence comes from Eleginops maclovinus, assembly GCF_036324505.1. NCBI lineage: Eukaryota > Metazoa > Chordata > Actinopteri > Perciformes > Eleginopidae > Eleginops > Eleginops maclovinus. Next base: position 10,360,801 of record NC_086364.1, read on the forward strand.
TAGAAGAGAACTCCTGAGATGATCAAATGTTATGTTATTAGCAGTTAGGGAATTCTCCTTATCAATCGAACATAACGTGCAAAAGCAGAGCATCAATTGGTGGTTTGTAGGTCTCTCACTGGCTACTTACGTGATGTACTTCTCAGACTTGTTGAACTTCTTCTGCAGGTAGCGGGCAGAGGTCTTACTGGGGATTTTAACCATGGACAGCTCTTTGTTGTAGCGGGTCATGTTGCATGGCGTCCTGCAGAGGCAGTTACTGCTCTCTACAGCCGACAGTTTAGCTTTACAAAGGAGGGGGCAATGGAGATGGGAGGTGTGTAAAATGTAGGGTGAAATGGAATGATATGTTGGTGGATTGGTTGAAGAAGATGATCAAAAATGCCCTTTTAGAAACAAAATGAGACATTTCAGGAAGACAATATTTAGTTTTAGCTAGTTTGATGGGATTGAGGGATTTACACGTACACAATATCAAACTGGCAAACCAAAGTAAACTCTTTAACTTCTGCTAGACTAAACAACTTCTTTATTATTTTAGCTCATTGTTCAGGCTGCAAAAACACATGTTAAATCATAGAAAAAAGTTTAAAAAAGAAAGCAGATGTCAATTGTTTACTACATGGCAGAGAAACCTCAAAAGTCACATAAATATCGACAGTTCTGAAAATAATTAAATACAATCATTTGTATAACTGTAGAGTCACTATAAGCTTCTAAACACATTTGAATCTCAATCAAATAAGACAATTAATATGTATGCATCAATAAAACATCTTGCTTCTTAAATATTGAGGATATATACATTGCTATTTATTTGGAAATGTCGTTTATACAATAGGTTGTTAGTCAATTTGAAGTAAAATCAAACTTTTTCTCTATTTCTTTTATGAAATGTAAAAGACTAAACTATTCAGTGTATAAAACGTCTTATAACAATATAATAATATATAACAAACATAAACATTTATGAGGGCACACAATTATTGAGTGATTAAATGAGTTCAGTAATCTGTAAAAATTGTGTTTATCCTTTCTTATTTGCACGAGTGGACTTCCACAACTGAAAGAACATAAATTGTGATAATGTTTCAGACAGTCAAATCACAGTCCATAACTTTTAATTAGTCACCTATTGTAATGTGTTAGTGCCAGCTGTACAACTATGCATTTGCACAGCTGATTAGCGTTAAACTAAACTACAGGCCTAAAGCTTTGCAGCTTTGTGCTTCGAGCATCAGGCTTGTATATCTTCTGACAGAAACTGTAGAATGCATTTAGCACCTCTTTTCTATATCTGTAATCCGTCCTGTTTTCAGTTGTCAGGGGTCACACACATACTGTACATACAAACACATGCATACAGGCACCACCCTTGATTGCACACATGGCCTCATTCATATTGCGCCTTGAGTCCTGCAGATGTTTACTCCATATAAGCTAGAACGACAGTTTAAGTCAATGTCATTGTCAAAGTCACAGAATGTAAAACGGCCAAACACAAACAAGCCCTGAAGCAGCTTCTGTGAAAACAGCCTTCACCCTGACAGAAACAAAGTACTGATGTAGAAACGCCATTCTCTATTCAGGGATCTGCTTAGGCAGTTTTAAAAAGAAAAGAAACTTAAATGCACTGAATGATTTCGTGTTAAGCCCAGAGCCTTCTACATAACACCAACTTTCTCACGCTGATGGTAATGTTAAGCGACACAGGCTTTTCAAATATAGCTCCATCAAAAGCTTCTCCAGCACCGAGGCTACTACTCCTCACAAATCACTTTCTAAAGTTGAATTTATGAAATTGCAAAGTTTATATAACGGTTTTAACTTCGACAGAGAATTGTGTCACTTCTCACTAACAAAAACTTCCCTCTCTTGATTTACAACCCTTATTCTCTGAATGTAAATGAGAAGTTGTTATGCTTATTTCTTACTGAAAAAGCTCTGTGGCAGACCTGCACTTCACAGAGCACCAGGCAGAAATTCCCTACGGCACACTAATAGCCGGTGGGGCCACACAGTCACGTAATAGCCATAGGAAATTTAATATGGCCTCTCAGTGGTCTCTCATTTTTATTCAAATGATACATTATTGGATCGACAGGACCAAAGCCGTGTGCAATAAAAGGATTGATTTCTTTCTCTTTATCCACCTTACTCTCGTTTTCTCTCACATACATTTAAATCAAAAATATAAAAATTACCATAATATATTTATCCATGATAACTTAATTAATCTGTCTGTAGTTAGACAATGAAAGCAAACACTTTGTAAAGGCAGTTTTGGAACATCAAATCCTAGGTTAAAGACATCTCTCTATTTCTTAAAAAGCAAACGATAAGATAAGCAAGTTGTTCACAGACAACAAAAGCAGCTGTCTTCTACCAAGATATATTTTCATTGCTGTCTCCAAAAGTTTAGTGACACAGCTATAATGACAGAAAAACCAGATCAAACTTGAGTGAATTATTCTCTGGTGGGTAAAACAAATTGGCACTGAGTTTAAAACAAGAATTCATTTGCATCCAATGATCTAAACTGAGTGAGTGTTAAGATTGTGAAACCCATACTGTTCCAAAAATAAGCCAATTAAAGGAAAAGAGAGGAAAGAAGCTGTCTGGAATAAGCACCAAAGCCCTCAACCCCCATTCTGCACAGCACAGTGTAACGTGGTATCCAGTGCACGTTAATAGCACGGAGCTGTAATACACTGAATGCCTTGATGGCGTAGGAGCCTGCAGCCTTAATTCTAACAGTCTGAAAGTTTTGTTGCCCTTGGCTACATTGCTTTTGTAGCTTTCTGGTTTTCATGGATTGATTTTCCCTGCAGGGAAAGAGAGCAGAGAGCCGGAAGTGGAAGGAAAGAAAGTTTTAACTCCTACTGCTCAGAAGTTGAGGTTGATAAGTTCTTACGTTACTTGGTATCCTTTTGAGCAATTTGTTATTTATGTATTATTTATGTATTCATCATACATTTCAATTATGTTCAAATGGCTTTATTCCATATTGTATATTATAATATGCTATAATTTATTAATAATTATGTGAAGAAAATGAATTAATCTTCAGTGAGTCCCTTCAATCATAAAGCCTTACCGCTGCTTTGACTTAAGTTGCCAACAGGCCATAAAGTCAGAGTGAAACCGATTACAAGAAAATATATATTCATAATATTTGGTATGTAGGTATTCATATGGAAGACATCATTTATGTTTCATAACGAGTCCAAAAAATGTGTACTATTTAAAGGGCTTAAACTGACCAATGTGGATTAAAAAAAAAAAAAAATCCATCTAAAAGGAAGCAGTGGACCCAGGCGGATACAACCCAATTGGGTCATATTTGTTCATCACCACGGCAACACTAGAAGGATGTATTGCACGGTTATGCCATACCATTCTTTTATTATCCCCCTTGGTGTTCACAGCCATGCATTTTTTTCCTGATACAGAGCTCCGATGGGCTGCACACATATTGAAAGATCTGGAGTCACGTCAAGGTAACTTAAAACACTATCTTGCCTCGTCTCATTGCATAATAAATTACGGCTGTGCAATTGCTTTTTTATGTGAAATGAGTCCCCAAGAGAGGAGATTGCACTGAACAAAGGGTGTTGAGTGTAATGGCTTTGTTAGATGTGTGTTGCTGAGAAAGAGAAGACCACAGAGTATTCTTTAATGTTTTAGTGCCTGTTTTGAACATCAGCCTATTAAATGGCGGGCATTAGTTGTAATCACTGCCATTTCAAATGTTCAGACAGGGCAAACAGCACCTCCATTGCAAAAGTTAAACTTGACATTGTAGTTTTAAACACAAATTCAAGGTTGTCATAAAAACAAACCAACCTGTTTTAGGTTAAGGTAACAAAATTACTCTGTAGCTGTAGGTTAAGGAACAGCTCATGCATATTCTGGTGGAAAGCTCTCAGCTATTGACATTTTGGTAAGCCAACCCTATGTACGACCCCTAAAGTATTTTTGTGTCCTGCAGATAAGATCCATGTCTTTCTGATCCCGCTGATACCTCTGGACTTTTAAACACTTACATGGATTCTAATTAAGAAAGTCATCTTTATTTCATGAGTCACGTCTAGGGTCTTAGGCTTCGCCAAAAGGTAAAGCTTAACACTGAAGCATCAGGGAATTTTCATAAGTAATCAGAGCAGAGAAAATCAGTTCAATATCTTAAAGCAGCTGGACGAGCCAAGATAAAAAAAAAAAAAAAACATATCGTAAAAACTTGATTTAGAAGGAAAGGCTGCCAAAAAACCTCTTCTATAGTTGTTTAATTGACTTCAATGACAGAAATATAAGGCATTATCTATCTGACCAGTCATCCCTTAAATTCAACTCTCACACTGCAGTCCCTGTCTGCTCCGGTGTTGATAGCCGACTTGATGAGCTCTAGTCACTGACGGGGAAATATTGAGATTCATTTTGATCTTTTGATACATTTGAAAGTTAAAGGGAAACTTCCTGGCAATTGATTAACTTCATGCAAGTCATCTAAAATACTTGTTTTGCGACAGACAGGTTCAGATTGCTATTAAAGGGTCTGACAACATTAAACTAAGTGAATTACAGAAAACATTCAATGTGTTTCTTCACCTTACGCTTTATCCAGTCTGTTTGTTTATGTGTCTTACCAAGTTTTGCGTGTGGGTTAGGCTTCATGCACATTGTTAAAATCAGCTAAATATTCAGACGTGACATGCTTCCACCGTTGTCTTCCTGCAACAAGTCCCTCATGGCATGATTTAATAGGATACAAACTGAAAAAACCTTTCTCTGTAGGGTTATTTCCATAATGCTGTCAGACCATTATAATGCCATTCTGAGCCTGTCAGTGGCAAACACAAATAGTGTGGCCATAAAGATAACTTACAGCACCTTTTGCTGCTGCAGTGTTCTTGTTCAATAGTGTAGAAATTAAAATAGTTATTGTCCCCATTTGTCACTTGGACAAACACATGGTAAATTAAGATCTAGGTTGAAAAGCCTAAAGTTTTCCTTTAACTAGTTTAAGTAGTTTCCGCCATTGATCATACTGAAAATGCTGTAGCCTAACGACAGTTTGTGTGCCTGCAGAGTCATTTTTGACAGCTTAATTTCCTTTTGAAATGATAAGGGACAGAGAGGAATGACAGTATCAAACTCCCAAAGAAGACATGTTTCCTACTATAGTGCTTTGGATTTACTCATGATATACTGTAGCTGCTCTTGAGCTGAGCTGTCTTAAGCTTAACATTCTCTGCTGTGTTGCTCATCTTTAAAGCAGGTTTAGCATTAAAGCTATGTATCAACAGCAAAAAAAGATTATCCCAAAATATATTCCGAGGCAAATAATGATATGTAAACCAGGAAATACGGCATGAATGTCATCTTAAGTCATGTTCGTGTGTACAGTATGTGTAGGCTTACCAAGTGCAGGCTCAGCACAGTCTTTGTACTGCTCAGGCGTACAGTAAGAAGCATCACCTAGAAAACAGTTTGAAAGGAGAAAAATTCAGTCAATGGTAGGGTTTAAACATTTAGTTCTTGAGAGCTTGCTGGATGAATGTAGAAATACAGCACGTTTGCTCCAGTCCAACACATATCTTTAATGCCAAAATCGTATCCAGTATTGACTTGGTCTATTTTTCATTTTGTGAGTTGAAGTCAGGCCAGTGATGCTTACCAGGCATGTGCACCATCCGGCAGTTACAGTTTTCTACAATGTAACGTGTTTCACAGTCGATCCTGCAGGCGGTAACACTGTAGACCTGGAAAAAGCCGGACTCCAGAGCCTTTGACTCACACTCTCCCCACGGGGGAGGCAGATAGGTTAGCTACAGGTGAGAAAGGAATGTGGAGGTTAATTATGGCACCAGAGTTTCTGCAGGTTTAAAAAAATGAAATGGCTTTTTTAATTACATAAAAGTGCAAGTTAATGCGTTATTCACAGAAACACCAGAGAAAAGTTAAGGAAAAAAAAAACAAAGAAGACAATACTGCTTTAAAATACACGTTTGCAAGCTGTACAGTACATACAGTAACAATAAGTCCAAGATATATATTATATAATAAGGTGCATCTGGATACATTGCGAAAACAATGGATGGATTCAAAATAATCAATTTCAGTTAATCCATGGTTTTGCAATAACTGACATTTAAAAAAAAGGATAAACAGTCTGCTCAATGCAAATGATCTCTAGCATCACCTTAAAGCCTATATCCATAAACACAAAAAACTATGACAAAAAATCCTTTTTAAGGGGTTAGAAATGAACTATTTTCAAGACTTGTGACCATCTTAGATACAGAGGAAATCCATGTATAATGTGGACAGATCCCGACAGCATCCCTCCTAAATGCGTTCCTTAGTCCTTGAAACCCAGCCAGAACAGAGAAGCAGAAGAGACTCTCAAAAACCAGGCAGTGTGGAAAACAATTCAACAGATAGCCAGACTCTGTCAGGAAAGATCCCACAGCACCTAGCCATGGGAGCACAACAACTCCAAATGCTTTCCTCCTGCTCCTGTGGCTCAGAGGGCTGGGACAGCAGATGAAGAACGAGGGACACTGGGCAGAGCAGTGTGGAGGCCCATCTGCTCCAAACACAGGCAGCGTGCTCTAGCTGTGCACTCGCTATCCATCACCCACCACCCTCTGCTCCCCAGTTCCCTTCATTCTCACCACAATGCATCCCAATTGAGGACTCTTCCTCTGCCAACAGTGCAATGTTTTGGGAAGAGGCAAAACACAACATCCTGCCAGGTGAAATTTGGCGTCAGTTTACTTGTTGGTACTGTCAGTATTTGAAACCCTGCCCTTCCTCTAAGGCAATGTTGTATCTGTGTTTCTGAGTTTAAAGCTTTAGGTCTTCAGATCATTTCACAGACACGTACAACGATAAAATTGAAAGACATTCCAAACAGCAACCTAGCATGCTGTATATTTCAGCGTCCAAAAGCCTCTGGCCTTTTTTTGGCACAGCTACAATGTCTCCTTTGGTTATTAAACATACCCTTCCTGAAGTCAGCAGCAAGCACTAGTGATGAGTTCCGACATCCAGATGTTAATAATTGTATTAGGGATTTAAGAAAGGTGCTTCTGAGCAAGGCTTGACCTTTACAACCACCTTCACACCTCAGCTAATCTCAATTTCTGGCCTAATTAGAAGTGGCTGATTGGAGATCGGATTATTTCTCTGTAATCAGATAATCCAAGGAGCTCAATATCACTTTTCAGTGAGTTTGAACCTGTTGACCTAATTATGGTCTATGTAATAAGAGATGCGGCCTGTGGCCTGCTCAGGGTGTTATTAATCAGCGTTTCATTCCCCTGTTGTACCAGCTCGATGCTTTAATTAGGCTTTCCGGGTAGGTCGACAGGGGACATTGTTAAACAATCTGATTTGAGAACAGGGGGGGTTTTTACTTTTCATTGTGTAATGGTGGTCTGAAGAGCACTGGTTTGAAATGAACCAGAACAGAAGCAAGACACACAATTAAAAAAAAAGAAGAGCCCTGTGCAGAGTTAAAATCGAATACAAAGACTGAGCTAGAATCAGGATGCAGCAAAGGAATAATGCTATCATTAAGACTTTTTCATTCTTGGGAAGAATGGCTTTCTGACCCAACGGAACACCATGCCCTTTCAGCTACATTCAAAAGCCCACCGAGGGGTCATTTCTATGTCTAGGGAGCTTGCATTTTATAAATTGCCTGTCTGCATGTGAACTGATTCAAACCTTAACTATAGGCTGTGTACTCTTTGCCTTTGGCTAACTTGATTAAGCTGCTTTGATCAAAGTCCAACATTTTTAGCCAAAATTAGCTGATTTAAACTCTTTGTCAAAGTCATTTTCACACCGAGACTAATCGACATCATTACAGAGATCCATTAATCACCATTTCTTTAAAAAACATGTTCCTCAAGTTGTTCCTCAACATGTTCCTCCCTTACCAAATCTCTGCCCTAGGTACTTAACTCAATCGTCATAATTAGGGTTGTTTTGGGACATATTCGAAAGAGCCCTTCGGGATTCAGAAGAATAAAGCTTGAAAAGACAGGTTGGAACATCCAGCAGCAGGTGGGATTTTCTCAGACTTCTGATACAAAGTGCAGTTCTGCTCCAATTAGTTAAATTGAATACGGTCCCCACTGTGTGTGCTTGTGGAGCGGGGCAGTGTTCCCAGCAGGCAGGCAGGCAGGCACACAGGCAGAGGAGGGACTGTCTTCACCCTTGTCAGTCACAGAACTGGGCTGACAGGCGAACAGAGATAGAAACCCAGGAGGCTCATTACCCAGGAGGCCTAAACCTCACAGGATAAATCTCCTTCTTCCTGCCTAACATTCAGGTGACTCTGCATTGCAGCACTTCACTGAGCTTTAGTGAAGCGAGGTTTGCAATGAATTTCAGTCACTCCCTTTCATACCATTGGAACCATACTTGCATGCACTGTGTGGCTGGATAATGTAAATCCCTACAACTTGTGGTGGAAAATCAACCTATAATACATCAACCTATTTGTCACATTATATTGTGTAAATATTGTCTTAATTTAAAATTTATTTTTTTAATAGTCTTCAAAATAACAAAATAATCTTAAACCATTTGTGTACGCTTCTCTGTCCTTTCATCCCCAACCTCAGCTGTCACAAAATAAAAAATAAAAATCTAAAGCTTGGTCCAAAACGTTGTCATGCATTTGCCCATGTTTAGGCAAAGAAATCATTTCCACAGGAGGAATTGAGCTTGGGAAATAAAATGTCTCTACATGCCTACCATTATTATGCAGAACAGTTCTCTTCTTCACATGATGATTAAGAAATCAAGTTTCTGGAGAAAGCCGACTGTAACCCAATTACTTGAAGTGGCTATAATCAATACTTACATAATACCAAAGGATCACATAATTATTACTACTGGGGATGAACCCACAGAGAACTATCACCCGACTCTGCAGTTCTCCGATGTGAAGGCTCATTGCTTTAGTCTAATGACTGGCTATTTTTTTTTTTGTGGCTACAATTTGCAGGGGTTTTGAGTGAAAAAAGCTCTTAAAAAGCCTGGTTGCCAAAGGAACAGAAACCACATTGATATGCTGGGGAGGTAGGCTATTTTAAAAATGAGAAGACAATGACAGAGATCTGTCTAAGTATGGCAATCTAGTCAGCTCCGGCTGTTTGGCCAGGCAATACATTTCTTAAAAGCTTAACATGGGAGCAGAACAAGAAAAAGAGGTAGATAGGTAGGCAGGGAGAAAAACAAAGGTATGGACACGGTGACAGACAGAACTAACATCCCTGGTAAAAGGGATTCTTAAACGATACAGCTGAGATCTGTCACAAAAGAGAGATTTCATTCAGCTTGGCAGTGTTGAAACCTTCACTGAAACTTGTTCAACTCGAGCCAATAGATAAGATGGGGAAGAGAAAAAACAACCTTGTGAAGCAGGAGCTTGTTGTGACAGAGAAAAGGCTACTTTCATTAAATACCTCCTGTTGTCTATATCTGTCAGACCTGTAGACTTTAATGGCGGCCTTGTGTGATGGGATATAAAGCTGCAGGATGATTGAGTTGGGCTGAGTTTGAGTGTAGCACCTCTCTATCAACAAGGTCAAAGCCCCCGACAGTGGGGAAAGATATCATTTGTCAGTCAACCATCCCCAAGAGACCATAGAGGGGTCTCAGGGTCTAGAGGGTATTGCGAGACACACACAGCACTGACACACACACACACGCACACAATCCAATCATGCCTGTTATAGCAAGTCATTTATCATAGAGTTTTTTTAAAATCTCTGAGCGATAAGCTGAACATGCGGATTAGAAGTGAAAAACAGCACAAGATGAGGAGAGATTTAAAAAGCTATTAACTGTGTAGAATGGGAAGTCAGGGACACCTACCCTCTGCTCTTGTGTTGCTACAAAAGTCTGGAAGCCGGGCGCCACACCAAAGCCCAGCTCGTGAACGAATGGGGGCTCCGCTTGGCTGTGGATCTGCACCCGCACACCTGCTTCGAAGGCTGTATCTTCTGAAAAGGAATACAGAGGGGAGACCAGTTGGATGGGTTACTCAGTCATGACAAACAAAAGTGTGCAGGATAGTTTCATTTTAATGTTGTTGGATTTCCGATGGGTTCGCATAAACTGCTAAGTGAATGAAGGAGCACTCTGCTGTTGAGAGAAAGGAACCACATTTCCTGTTTGAAACATTCAGTGACTCTAACAACTAAAGCCAGAGATGTGCTTTCCCATTTGTCTTGACATCAAACACAGGTAAGATGAAGAAGGCTCTGTGTTGACTCCATAGATGAAAGGACACTTCTGACATGCACGCACAAGCGCACAGAGAGAGAGAGAGAGAGTCATGGGCAAGCACGAAGAGAGCCATAACCTTTATAGGTAAAGAAAGAGAGAGCAGTCTTGCAAGAAATCGATAAAGTTCTCTCACCACGTCCTTATTTCATTGGTGAGCTCCTGCACATTCAATCAAGGCTTTCCACTGCTGGACACCTCCAGGTGTCTCCAACCAACAGGTATCACAGCCTTTTCAGCATGACCAGCCTCACAAATACACCCACACACACACACACCCACACCCCCCCCCCCCACACACACACACACACACACACACACACACACACACACACACACACACACACACACACACACACACACACACACACACACACACACACACACACACACAAAACTGAAATGGAAAGGGATGATAGGAAAACCCAAAGGCTAAAAGTGCCATTCAAGCTATAAGTGCCATCCAAGCAATATCACTCTGCTCAGCAATCAATCTAACATAGAAAATAGAAAAATAAATAGAGAATAAAGTGCATTAACATGTGCACTGATAACAGAGCGCTTAATATGTTCATGTGTGATCAGGAAGTTGAATCATTGCGGTGTCCTTTCCTGTACTGTGTCCTTTCTGTCATGTAAAATATACTCATGCTTTGACATGAAGGTCACTTGCATGAGGCTGACAAGTTTATGCCCCTTCCTTATTTCTACTCTTTCCAGGTCTTGTATCATGTGTGAAATTCCATTAAGAAGCTTTTAGCTAAGCGTTGCCAGGCATTGTCATTATTAATATCCAGATAAAAGCCATCCTATTTCATTGATAACTGACAGAGGGTCTTTCTACTGAACTTTAGTATTAGCATGTAGTATTCCACGATCAATTCTTACTTAATATGTACATCAAAGCACACAGCAAATTAAGAAAAATAGCAGTATGATGATTGATGAAAACCACTTAGCCTGTTCAAACATATATTTTAAATATTTTGTCCATCTGGCATTGAAAAACATCTACATGTAGTGTAGTTGCATCAGCCCGTTACCATTTACGGGTGATTACTCTTCTGCTGCTGCTATAAATATGTTGATGAGATATCTGTCACTTCCTGTTATTTCTTCTGACAGATCACCCAAATAAAGCAAAGCATGAACAAAGTTTTTTGTGATTGCTGAACATATAACTATAACATAAAACAGCCTCCACTCTCTTGGCGTCAGGCTTTCCACCAGATTGAAGGACCTGGCTGCAGAGACTATTTAGCTGCAGGAGCATCTGTTAGGGCTGCCATTTACTACATTTTTGGCCATTAGGTTTTGCAGTCGGTGTTCAATTTCCTTCCACTCCTTCGTACTTTTAGCCATTTTGTGTTATCTGGTGTTCATGTCAGGCTAAATTCAGTTCATTAAGACAAAACAGTGTTTAATCATAAATTATGATTAACTTGTCATTTCTTTATAAACGGGGGGCCATTGTCATGTCGAAGCAGGAAGCGGTTCTCTCCTTTTTATTGCCACACATATAAAGCAAAACACTAAGAGTGTACTGGATAAGTGCTCCCCCTCAATTTTCATTTGATGACTTAATGCCATAACACAACCATAATATTATTATTAGTGTTAATGTGGCAAGTAAAAGGAAAATAAATGATAGAAAACTATCATAAATTAACATCATTTTACATAATTAGCCACTGTTGTATAAAAACACATAAAAAAGCCATAGTCCTTAATCACAATTTACATTGAGCAGGGTAAACAAGGAACTGCACCGTAAAGTCTTCTGCATAATGATGTCTGCACATGGAATATATAATATATAATATAGGCACTAACTACATTAGTTGTTCATTGTGATAAAGGGATATGTCACCTAGTGGGGCCCAAAGTGAGTTTTTATGGGGTTTGTACTGCAGAGTATTACAGCAAAGGGGTATAAGCGATAACGCTGTAAGGGTATTTGCAGTAATTTGGTGGCAAAATGTATAGTCATTGCTAGTTTTGGTCTTTGGTAAAGGAATAGTTGATTAGATTAAATTTTAAAACAAGAAATAAACAACAACTTTGCCGTTTAACTGAAGGATATGTATGTAGGCAGACTTCCAATAAGACATACTTTTTGGTACAGTAGGTACATTGTTGCTCAACTTTGTGTTACAAACAAATATATAAATATCTATAAATGATCTATTAGTTGTGTGTTGAGCATTTTGTCAAACCAAAGTGCTTGCTGCAATCCCAACATCCACAACTTTCTCATGCTGAGAAAAGGCTAAAACATTTTCTCGGTCTGTATCGACTGAATTTGAAAAGGTTTTTGCTTTAATCAATACAGGAGACATTCAGCATTTGCAATATAAGAATTGTGAAAATAATTTGAAAATTGATTTAAAAAATGTCATTTAAATTGAACTATTCTCAGGACAACTTCAAATCACACAGAAACATGAAGACACACATCTGAGGTACAGCACTTGGTTCATCTTTGGGTGACTTTACATACATTTAAGGCAGGGATGTTTCTGAAAACGGACTTATTTGTGCAATGGATGAAATTACCACTTGGACCCTAACAGTTATTTTCATTGCTGATTAATCATTTGGTCCATAAAATATGAGAAAAAAGCAAAAACTATCCCACCTTCTGAAGGTGATGTTTCCAAGACTCAGTTATCCAGAGAGATGCAAATATAAAAATGTTCCTCATACAGATCAATCTGTGATCAAACAAAAGGAGGAGAAAGTGTGTGTGTGTGTGTGTGTGTGTGTGTGTGTGTGTGTGTGTGTGTGTGTGTGTGTGTGTGTGTGTGTGTGTGTGTGTGTGTGTGTGTGTGTATGTGTGTGTGTGTGTGGGGGGGGTTAGAGATCAGAGCAAACAAGGGTCTGCGTGTTTGGTTGTTCTAGTCAGTTCTGCTCTTCAAATCAAAAGCTTATAAGACCATCCTGGATAACAATGTTTGTTATTCCGACCTTGAGCCTCAGCTGAACAAAAGATAGCTCCATACTGTATATATTGTATATATTGTAGTTACCATATATTTCATCACCACCATAACACTCATTAGACATATGACTCAACAAAGTAAGAGAGGTGGACTAAATTATCATGCTATCTGCTGCTTCTTCAATCATAACTTAAGATCTCATGGTTTTTTTATGATAGAGAATAAATTCAGGTGGTGTTCTGATTTCACCTCTGTTCTCCTTCAGCATGCTAAGTGTTTCACTGAGGGAAAACATAAAAGGGAGAGTAGATGATCTACTTGGGTGAAAAGAGAAAATTAGACTTGTGAATTGTGTGAGGTTTGATTGACGTTTGTTTGAAATTCATTATAAAATGTCACATCTAATCTGGTTATTCTTGCTTTTTGCTGCAGCATATTTGATAATGTACAGGTTTGAAAAATGAAGACACCTTGTCTACCATACCACAAACAACTACAGGCTTGTTTTTCAGTAACACTGCTCCCCCTCTCCTTTCTTTTATCCTCACAAGTCTCTGATTTGTGTCACTTTTAGGGCCAGACATGACAAGCTTGGCCAATATTATAACGTCAATGTGAAATTTTGACTGTCTAGAGACACAGTCAGCTGTAGTCTGCAAGCAACACATTAAATAACAAGCATGTCCTCAATATATATTTACTGTAAATGTAATTAGAAAAAATACTAAACATGGAAGCACCTATACTAACTGATTGATAATTTTGCATACCATTTTTTTTTATTTCATGTTCCTAACTTAGCTAGCTTAGTCTGTACAACGTTTGTAGTCAGTCATAATCAGCCAAATCTTACAGAAATACAGTACGTGGAACAACAATGACCTCTTAACAAAGCATTACGTTGTGGTGGCACGTAAATGTGTTGAAGTTACAATGGAAACAAAGTCTAAAGCATGTCAATTACAGTATGTGTTGTGGTCTACACACATATTCCCAGGGTCAACAGAAACACTCTGTATGAGAGCCTTAACACACAAAAAGTCAATATTGTCTTATTTTAAATTACGTTCTTGAGTCTAGTTAGGCAACAAACTGAATTAATTTAACCTAAACCAAGTAAATGTGCTGGCTAGATCTAATGAAGTAGTTTTGTTGCCTTGAATTGTTTTTGTGGTGGTGGCACGCATAATGTTAAAAAAAATGCCGTGTTAACAGGTTGTGATTATTTCTTTGAGATCACGTTGGTCGTGACCCCCAAATGAAGTATCCTATCGACTTTTTTGCTCAGCTTCAGCTGTATTTTGTGATCAGTGCTAATCAGGTAAGGTTAGCATGTTAACATAACATGTGTTTTTTTTTTAACAAAACAATGTAATTCAAAAAATCAATTTCGATAGCTTTTTTTGTTTTCAATCATCTCAAATTATCTCCATCAACCCGTGAATTTTCAATTTGAGAGTGTAATGTAAATGTTCAAACTAATGTTGTAAGAACGTCTCATATGTTGATGCTCTGCCGTTTAGTTAACTTTACATTGTACTGATTTATATTTGTCCAATTCGTCTCTCCTTTACCGATCAGACGTATTTTAATGACAATAAATCTCAGTTTAATTGAGAGTGCAAGAAAAAAACTATGACCTCATATTAAGATCTGGCATTTGCACTATTTGAACAAAGTAGTATTATTCTATTGTATGTTGGGTAAACATGTACTCTGTGCTGCCTCAGAGACAATTGTACATTTTATAACTAGACTGGAAATGAAAGAAAGGTTTGCCTCAACAGCAGCAATTGAGCACTACAGAGGCAGTGAAAGTGCAGTTAAAGTTCACAAAGACCAGCATTAATTAAAGATTTCAGGCTGCTGCTTAAATATTAAACAGAATGTTATTTCTGCCCTTTGTCCTGACTAATGTAAGAAACTCTATGGTGCACTGAAATAAGAAACAAAAGCAATAGTTGGAAACACATACACACAGGAGATTGCACAAACATCCCACTGACCGAACACCTTAAAGGGAAGCAACACAAATAGAAAAGATAAAAGGATCAAGGACTTTTCACTTCAACTTTGCACTTGGTTAAACCTGTTGTTGAACAAATATCCTTCGGCTCCTTTTAGCTGCTTCTCAGAGTGCTTTTTCACCTTTGCTTTGATTCAATCAACAGCAGACACAAAGAGTTCAGAGGCACTGCAGGATTTTTGCCCTGCACTCAAATCCTTGTTGGGCTTTACTTATCTGTTTGCCATATACAATAGGAGCCAACATCTGAGATGATGGATAGCACATTGACAGAAAAACCACAAACAGAAGCAACCATAAAGCTCAGACTGATAATGAGATACCAAGCAAAGTGAGCAAAAGGGACACATTAAGAAAAGAGATGTAGCAAGCATATTTATAATTCCTCCTCTAAGAGGAGATGAAAACAGAACTCAATAATTCGTTCTGAGTCTACACCTCTCCATCAATGATGCCGGTAAAAATAGACACAGTGAGCAAAATGTCACTGGTTGCTTAGGAACTCCGAAAGTTTATAAGTAACTGCAGGTTTTTTTGATCGAAAACTGATGCGTTCGATTTTTTCCTTCTAAATATGTCAGTGTCTGATATAAGAACAAATTGAAGTTCAATGTCATCATATTCTCACAGGCTGTAATGTGTTTGAAGAGCTTCTCTCCCCACTGCAAAAACGCTGCTCTGCTGCTGTAGGGAAACGTGCTGTAAACACACTGCTTTGATCAAGACTGCTTGACGAATCTCAGATTGAAGATGCCTGCCCGCCACTGAAACTTCAGATGACTTTTAGAAAAATGTCAATTTGTAGCAGGAATTGAAACTTTTTCTCCAAAATGTCTTTTTGAGTGCTCAGGTTCACGGATGAAAAAGTTTATATAAGATAAACACATGTTTCCTAGCAAATCACTCATTTAAACTCAGCATTTCTGAAATTAGGACAACAAATAATATGTGTTCACATAGATGCAGCATAGATGCATAGATTTGACCCAAAGGATGCACTTGAAAAACTGAAGATAAAAAAAAACGTAACTTGTGGCCTAATCACTTCTCCTTCCTTGTGATTAAATAAGGGTAACTTGAAAAAATACAGACAGACACATTCAATCGATTTACTATTTCCATAAATAGGCAGGTCTTCAAAACAGAAGCATCTGTTTTCCTCCCACCATTCAAACTTGTATCAATCATGTTCATTTTTGACAGCATGATACACATATTTCTTTAAATGTTTGTCCATCATGATAAAGTAAGGAGGAGGATCAAGGCCAGCCTGCAGCTTCTTGGACAGAGCTGTGCTAATAGAGACCCGGAGACAGACTGCTTGCCACTGGATGATGGACAATAAAAAATCAGGGGCTGGGAGAAGGTGTGGTGACTGGATAGGGGGTAAAAGAGGAAATTGTTGGGCGGAGATGGGGAAAAAGGTCTCTGTGCAGCATGTACACATCATGTTTGCACAGCGCAGAGATCTGGCTCAGTTGTGGAGACACTGCACTTCCTGCTGAGGCTGACTCAGCTCATCTGGGATAATTAAACCACACAGGGAAAAACAAGGGCACTGCAAACTGCAGGCTTCTCCGAGACCAAGCTACACATGCTGTCAGGGTGTTGGCTGGTCTACAGAAAATAGAAATAAAACCAAAAATAGTTCAGATTAAGGGACTGAGGGACCTGCTGTCCATAGAAGAACATGAGGAGGATTGATAGGTTGCTGACTTTTTGATGATGAATCTTCTTCAAGTTAAGCCTCGAGTAAATAATGTCCATCTGCAGGGCAGCTGAAGGCTTGGCTAGCTGCTCTGGGAACTCCCCCATCTGCCCTTCCACTGGTTCAGACGTGAGCCGGACATTCAATGAGCTGGAATCACTCAGGCAGCGAAGCCCATATAACACTCAGTCTGAACCACTAACAAAATCTCTAATACACACATCAGTATGCAGGATAATATAATGCAGCACTACTCTGAAATTAAGATCAGCAAAAAGCTGCCAGTGTTTGACATGAGCAGGTTTTGATATGCATTATGACCACTGTGAAGTCTATGTTCTCTAAGGGAAAATATCCCGTCAAAAGTGTATGTGCAGTGAATGACAATGCGCTTTGTTTAAAAGCCTAAGTCAGAGTGAGTACAGCAGCAGAATAAGCTTCAGGTCATTACTGTAACATAAATTCCTCAAAGTGGACTAAAGAAGATTTTACAAATGGGCCTTTTAGTGATTGTGTGGACAAATCCTGGAGTATTAGTCTCGGTTTAATGCAATTCAATGAAAGAGTAAAGATCTCAAGAGAACTTAAACAATTCAAAAATAAGGTTTTAACAGTAGCAACAATGACGAGATTACCCCCACTGTACATGCATAATATTCTAGAACATAATTTGATTAAAAAATAAAAATCACATCTTAAATCATTTCTGTGGCTCTATTTGATATAGAAAGTTAATTTAGAGTTTCTGGGTTTAAAAATGTCCCTGAAGTGATTTTATCAGAAGGACACTGAATCATTTCTATGCTAACTATGTCTCAATCTAATAATGTGAATAAAAACATTATTGTGGTCCAAAAGCTTAGTGTGGGGCTGAATGACAAAATAATGTCAATGTATTTTGTTTGTTAGAGTTTAGATATAGTTCTATTGCATGTCAAAATGCTAAACATTAGTGGAAGGCAGGAGCGTGAGAGGCCATTGCAGTCAATCAGGTGTTTTCGCCCGTGTTAAAATATTATGTGACAGTAATCGCACAATTTAAACCACATGTTGAAAATACGACCACATGAGTTGCATTTGAAGGCAGCATAAGATGAGGAAAAAAGAGAAGAGGGAAGAACAGAAGGGGATATTTTCCTTATTGAGGGAGAGAAAAGTATAGAGATGAAGCTAGAGAGGTGAGCAAGGTGATGATTTTACCTGTGTCCCCCCACACCGGCAGGTACTCGTCCTGCTGGATGTCCAGCATGATCTCCAGTCCATTGCCTGTCCCTCCTTTCATGGTGGTGCGGAGCGTCTTCCCCTCCTCTTCAGCGTTGAACATGTAGCACTTCCCATACCTGGTGAACACCTGAGAGACACAGAGAGAGGACCGATAAGTGATGACTCACATACATACTGCAGAGATAGCATTGCTGTAGATTACAAATCAACCAACTGCATCAATTTATTATCAAATGCATTTTTTGAATGACAAGCTTAAAAGAGTTTAATGTTACACACAATTATCACTCCAACAACACACATTACCAATCTACTCTATGTGTCTTTAAGTCAGGCAAAAAATGCCATTCATTTTGGCTGGTTATGACAGTTACAGCTGTCTTTGTGAATGTGTCTCCCTGAAGTACAGGTCAAATGAACGCTGCCGGAGAGGCACTTTCATTCCCACATTACATGACTCTCTTTCTGAGGAGCCTTTAGCAATTGAATTGCGAGCAGCTCATATCAGGTAAAGACAAACAAAGGTAAAAGTAATAGAAGAGGACGTTTTACATTTCCGTGCCTAAAAGCAAAGAATAACCTTCCAATTCTGGCCCCTACTTTAACAGGACTTCAACAAAATAACGCATTGAGCTATTAGAGGAACTGTAATCGGAGGACAATTTTTTTTTTTACTTACATCTCTTTGCACCACTTTATTAATAATGTATTGAGTTAAACTGCAGAGTGAGATTTTTCAAGAAGTGTGTGTGTGTGTGTGTGTGTGTGTGTGTGTGTGTGTGTGTGTGTGTGTGTGTGTGTGTGTGTGTGTGTGTGTGTGTGTGTGTATGTGTGTGTGTGTGCATATAACTCAAGCAAACATTTAATTGAGACTGCAGTTGTGAGGTCTCTGCCCATGATTAGTAATCGCCATGACAACCATCAACT
Organism: Eleginops maclovinus; assembly: GCF_036324505.1. Lineage (NCBI taxonomy): Eukaryota > Metazoa > Chordata > Actinopteri > Perciformes > Eleginopidae > Eleginops > Eleginops maclovinus. The sequence continues at coordinate 10,379,936 of NC_086364.1, forward strand.
TCAATCAGTGCCATGACTGATTGAGAGGGAGTGACTGGTGAGAAGAGTTTAATAGAGACCAAGTGACCCTCTTTGACCTTCGTCAGAAAAAAATGAATAAAAAAGTCAAAGGGATGTTTTCATGATTTATAGGTTCCAACTTATGACATATTTTATGTCCTGGCCTGTCCGATCACTGTGTCGTAGTGATTTCGGTTAGAGGAAGGATGTTTTACAAATGGTGTTAAGCTGTGCTGTAATTATATAACATTTTCACATTTACACATTTTCTTGACATGCAATTTATGTTTAATATTGTATCTGACTAAGGAAAAACGTCTGCTATACATGGAAATGTGCATTTATGCAGACCAATTGGAGAATTATAGGATTGGTATAGTATAAGTAACTTTAGCAAAGTTGCAAGGTCAATGAGAAGTGGTCTTTGGCCATCGCTATCTATCATGTGCTGCTTGCTTTGCATTTCAAAGAAACCCCAGTGGTACAGTATGTGTATCAAGAAAATCAGCTGGAATTCAAAGACATGCAATCATGTTATTATCCACATAATCAGATGCAATCAGTATCTTTCCTACATTTCCCAGCATACTTGAATACATATAACTATGGATATATAGATATCCAATCATATTAACACATTCAGGATGCTAAAATCAAACAACCTCCTGTGTGGTGTCTTTATCTGCCCTGCCCTTTATGATTTATTTCTTTCTTTTGAATTTTGCCTAGTTCTTGACATATTAGGAAAGACACTTCTACAATAATGTAGTCACTTGATGCCGGATCGCATCCCAACGGAGGCTGGATAAATGGCAGATGCAGCTATGAGAAAATGCAAATATAGCAAGGATAAAATGCCAAGCGCTCATTCAAACACGACAGTGAAACATGGGTTGGATTTCACGCGCTGGTAAGCACCGTAACCGTTTTTGGGTCGATGATGAGGAGCAAAAAAAGTTCATGAGGCATGTGACTGCACTGCATTGTGGTCTATCAAGGCCACTGAAAGTAGATGTTATAGTGAGTCCCTTTTTCTCCTGCACTGTTGATTACTTTAAAACCAAGCCAAGAGATAACGCTTCTTTAATTCTGAGGGATTAAAACAGACCTGAAGTTTTACATTGATGAAAAACAAAACTAAATGGAAAGCAAAGTGCACCTCCAATAGTGGTTTTTCAGAGCAGGAGTGTTTAAAGATGGATTTTTCATTTCATGCTCCTCCTCCTTTATTGACACTAGCCTTCTCATGGATGGTGTACTGGCCAAATCGATCGAGTTGTCTAATGCCAAACTGCCACAGAGCTGGAGAGAATCGGAAGAATATGAAGTACCAGATTACAGGTTCATTCACCTCTGCAAAATTGAGGTGCCCCCGACAGATATGTATTTGCAGAAAATAAATGACACACTAGAAGCTGCTGAAGCGTAGTAAAGAGGACAGCGGATAAATATTCATGACACCATCATTTCTAGTTTGCAGATACAAGATGAGGCTGTATTTTTCTACTCAGTGCAGAGAGACACCACCGAAGTCCAACATCCAACACTGATTTCTTACGAGGCCTGGAAGAAAAATTGTAATCCTGCAACCTTTATTCAATTTACCATAACACATACATTTTTATATATCCTAATAATGTTAAGTAGTAATGTAGAATTAAATCCAATTTGCCAAAACTCATTTGCTATTCTGTGTGTACGAGGAAAGGAAAGATCGGATTTAATATTCTTCTCTTTTTTATGTCATTGACTCCCAAGTGTCTACTGTCAACATCTCTCTCACCTCTGCCTTTTTTATAGGGAAAAACTGCTCTCAGTGGGAACCTCTTTCACTTCCTTTGTCAAGCCTGATGATGTTTGACAGACAGGGTCAAGGCAGGGTCAACATCCCATTAGACTTCAGTCAGACACAAAGGTCTTCCTTTGCCACTGGATGACAAAGACACTAACAAACCTTTGACAGTGGGACTATGTTATTTTTGCAAATCCTCAGCCAGTGACCCTGTCTCTGCATGCCTTCCCTTCTCACATCCCTGCTAATCTGCTGCCCCAGGTAGAGCTGTCAGATGGGGGAAGGTAATGATTTCTCAAACCTGTCCAAAATGCAGAATATCTCAGGGAACACCGCTCTGACTGAAAAATGTGTAATGATAAAATGACTTATCAATTCTCATTTTACAAGCTAGCAATGGTGAAAAGGGCAAACAGATAATATTGACTCTTAATGTCTGCATTAGGGTGTTTGTCCAAGTTGTCATCTCTGTAAGAATAATAGTTTCTTGTAATAAACGAAGGCTACAAAAACCTGCGTTTTGGTAGTTCTCGATCAATGTAAACAACTGCTTAAAATATCTACTTGTTATGTCAATGGTGGCGTTTGAAGTAGAAAACTAGCAAACAATTTTCACGCAATCGGAAGTCGTTTCAGGCTACGGAGCATTTTTGTATATTTCAGGTCATTATTTATGTCATTTTATCGTCAGTTGCCTTGATCTACTTTTCACTGCTGTTGTCAACCTTGCTGTCAGCATTTACAATTAAAAATCTTACTTTTCCTACTTGTAATGTTGCTACAGTTAGCCGTCAGCTTGTGAACACAGTATAGCTTTTAGAAGCAGAAAAAACATATCTTTCCATTGGAAGCAAGTGGAGACCAGAACAGATTCAAAAGAAGAGTGAATGTTATAATGCATTTTTCAATATTCAAGAAATACGATCCCAATAATGCATATGTTGCATTGGTTGTGCTTGCTTACATAGGCACATAATATTTATCAAAGCTGAGTTTGCACCTTAATTTAAGCCAAATGGCCAAAAGAGAAAATAACATTCCTTACGTTGTATCTCCTTGTGACAAACACAACAACATGTTTTCAATTAAAAGAAGACTTCCCGTTTGAGCTGCTTTTATCGGTTCTTGTTGTTCTGTTTGGAAAAATTTTAATTGAGTCAGGGTTCTGTATAAAATGCAAAAAGAACTGAAACTCAGTTGCTACCAATATCACATTAGTTTCTTTGCCAGCCAAACCAGAGGTCTGAGAGCAGTGCAGCAAGCGAGGGCACGCGCAGCTCTGCTGCCAATTAAAATGCCTTTTGACCAACGCAACACGTACCATTAGTATTCACAGCTGCAAGTGTGAATGTCAGGAAGCGCGGAGCAGCAAACACACCATGACCTCGCTTGCTTACTGTGTAATGCCTCCCACAGAGTAGAAGTCAAAATGTACATGCTATTAGAGTTTATTCCTGTCATGATGAAAGGTCAGTTGTTAGCATCAACTATCCACAAATCCGACCCTTAAACATGCCCCTGGATAACGCATAGAATTGGAAATATATGTGTGCACAAACAGTACCACTGAAATGCTGTATCTTTATATCTGTATGATATGAAGTAGTTACTAAGCTCACATGTTGAACTCCTACAATTCTAAATTCATCTTGCTTTCGTGCACATATCTCTATTCCTTATCACTGCTTTGCAAATGGCTTGCTGACCTGATGCCAACAACACTGAAAGCTTATTGCTTCAGAAAGAGGATGCTATCTTTCTCTATTTGAATGCTCCCTCGACAAAGTCGACCAATAGCGCTTTCTTTATCTTGTCCGTCCAAGTTTTGTCACAGCAATCAAAATACCTTGAAGTGCATCATCATCCATCATATTAAAAAGTAACACTTTCAATGCTACTGACACAGAAAAACCTCTCTACCCCAAGAACGAACTCTGCCATATCTGCCACGATTGCCCCTGTACAAACAAATGTTCATTATTTTAAAAAAAGATACACAGATATGCCTGATGGTGAGTACTGCATTTGTAATAGATTGGATTTAGCTTCCTGAGGAGCTTCTTCATTGGGTACTGCATGCTGACTTTGGTATAACATTCAGTTGTGTTGTTTATGCAGCATTATAAAACAAAGATATTTATTTTCCCTTAAAACACAGGAAGAGGCACTGATGCCTGAATGTATTATTTGGTCATGTCACCCATCTATTTTTCCACTAGAGAATGAGTAGGTAATAAGACATTTCCTGCCCATTTGTTTTGCTAGCAGGCGAGAAATAAAGGAAAAACACTGAAGGGTAAATTGAAATGTTTAAACACAAGAAGTCTGCCAAGAAGTTTTATCCGTTATCATGAACCTTCTTCAAGTTTCAAGGTTAGAACGCTTTGGCATGAGCAGTTTATGGTGATCTGCTGTTATTGTTTGACAAATCAATATCCATTATGAGAGAATTTAGCAGACGTGTTATGATTTGAAAAAATAAAAAGCAGATAGGGTGTGCGGACAGAAAAGGAAAATAGAGGCCTGTTTATTGTCTGAGAGAAGAAGAGTTGAGTAAAGTTTATGAAAAAAGCACTTTGAGTTGCAAGGTGTGCACTTTGTCCGCTGCTGAGAAGTGGTTGTACTGCTGCGGGGATAAATAATGCAAAGGGCTGCTGCATTAGCAAAAGTGTTGGCCATGAGTATAGGAAAGGAGGGGTTTAAGCACACACACATGCATCTGCCTCACTCATAATTATGGCTTTATGCACGCCACTCCACTACCTGCATGCCAAGTCAGCCTCCCATGCGCCTTTAACACCCTCACATTCCAAACATATTTTATATCACATTAAACCAATTCAGCCATTTATGTGACATAGTTGGAGTTTTATGGAACATATTTACCATTGCACCCTACTTCTGTCATGCCAGTCAATAATAATTTATTTTACAGGACACAAGAAAGACAGGGCTGTGATAGGACACAAAGGATTCCTGTCACTGCTGCCAACCTGATAGTTATGCTCTTGGACAGGAGGGAAAAGGTAGGGGAAAGGGAGGGAAAAGGGAGAGAAAAGGGAGGGTAAAAGATCAGCATAAAAACTACAGAATGTGAAAGGGAGATACAAATCTGAGAAGCGAGAAAGAGAAATTAATTGAAAATCAAAAGACAAACTCCAGTCTTGAGTGAAACGTTGATTTAATCCCTTTGGCTAACCTTTGCCCAGATCATTGTCTTCAGCATGGATCGCACTTTGAAGAATAATTTGGGTAAATGAAGTTTACATTCAGTGTTGTCGCAGAGACAAAGAGGCTGTCACCTCTGCTTGTTGGACTTGATTCATTACATTGCTGTTCGACAATGCTTTCCATTCTACTTTCTGTCTGATTCACAAGCATCACCAAACTCATTGCAAAGCATCAAGCCTGGCTGTCAGAGAGAAACGTTATAATGCTTTTAGTTTTTTAAGGAAGAAGGTGTTATTATGGATACACCAATCCAATGTTGTATATCAACTTAGGCTACAACAATGCTTGGTTGCCCCCAAATTTAAAATCTGTAAAAGTCCATATTGTGTAGAGTATAATGGAGTCTGTTTTATATAACACAGGATTGCTGGAATTCAAAAAGACAGTGTACCTAATGTGGATATATCACTGATCTGTATCACAGCTGACCAATCAACTTTATAACATCAGCATAATACAGAAATCTTGACATTTGTAATGATTTGATATGTTGTTTTTGACTCGACCTCCATCCCTTTCATCATTAAACAAAACCTAAGCCTGTTTCAAGACGGAGAAGGTCAGAAGCAAAAGTAGGCCTTTCAAAAAGATAACAACATCACCTTAAGCCATCAGGGAGAACATCACATCATAGAGGGTAACACAAAATCCAGACAAATTGCAAGGGGTAAGTCAAACCTTTACCCTCAAGCAAGAGAAGAATAAGTCACTCATGAGGGATGAATGGGAATATCCTCACATTAAACTTGCAACATGCCTGGGTAAGCTCTGCAGGTAGCTTTGCACCTTATTTGTGCAGTAAGTTATGGTTCTCTATTTACTGCTGAAGGCTATATCTTTTTAATCAACCCTATGAATGAACTGAAATGAAACAACAGCTATCTCAATCTCTCCTCAGGATTTCTGTGCAGAGTGTCCAGCTAGAGTAAAGTGCAGGCAATGTTTGGTTTTGGTCTCTGTGGCCAAAACTGGCAACCTCACTGTGACGGCAAAACTCCTAGATGATGTAAAGTCATTGCTTTTGGCAAATGTTCACCAAAGAACAGTTCCAGCTCAGCAGTCCCTCAGATTTTGTTTATGTATTGATTAAACAAATAAGACAAAGCATATATCTCTAGTTTAAAAATCCTTCCCTTACTTTGAAAATACTGTCAATCATGCATCTATTCAGTATTCTACAGCAGATATTAAAGGATTCCCAATAGGCTCCATAACTATCAAAGCTGTATGTCTTGTAAATTGCAATGTTGACAAACCTGCGATCTAAGTCCTTCATACATTACATACACCATAGTTTGGTATATGTTATGACAATACACCTTTACATCTTTAATCTTGGTAAAGATGCATAGTGACATATTTATTATAGTACACTCTGCCCTGTGCAACTACATTTGTCTACTGATTATACTATGTGTTCTCCTCACGGTCCTCAGGATCAGACGCTGCCTCAGAAATACATCAAATAGAAAAGCTACTCTGGGTCAAACATTGAGTTCTCACTGAATATTAATTGTATTACTCTCCTTCTCTTCAACCACACCTTTTTCATGCAGAACCAATTTTATATTAAAGTGACATGTTCACTCGCTTTCCCTATTTGCCGGCATGTCAGTCATGTCAGTGTTCAGAAGGCGTCCAGATATACAGTAGCTGGTGACTACCAGCTGTCACTCAACACTAATCAATCACATCACACGCACCCAGCCATTGTTTTTAATAAGTCAACTCTCGCTGATGGCCGGTGGGGGCTCTATCTCACCTGTCACAGTCTGGCTCTCTTTTCTGGAGCTGATGCAAGGCTGAGTAATGGACCAGGAGTAAGCGACCTGTGGCAGCTCATAATCAGTGTCAGGAAACCAACTCAGCTGACTGGATGACAGGTCTTGTCATCTTCACAAGATGCTAAGATCATGGCCATTGTCAGCTTTGACCTTCTTCTTCAATAGGTATCCTTGAAGAGGGCAGATACCTGCTGACATCTCTCAGAATAAAGGCTCTCTTCTTGTTCTTATCTATGACAAACACTATTGATATATTGGACCTGGCAACACGGTGGAGCTTCCTCACACCACGATATGGTCAATACCCGCAACAAAGCCTCATTATCCCTTAATGTCCTATGATGCTTGCAGATTAGTTTCCTGATGGAGACGAAGACATGGAACACAAATCACCCATTATCTCATCCACTGGGGTATTAACAGTGGCTCGGGTCACGTGTTCTACAACCGAGACACATTGTTTAATGTCCATTGTTCAGTAAAAATGTAGGACGTAAAGAACAACTTTTATAATAGAGTTTTAGCCATGCTTGCCGCATGGCTCTATAGATGACAATCCAAAACATTGGTCCTGACTGTATAAAACCTGTAAAACTAACGGATGGATCATACTGATATTTTATAATGACAATAAATCCTTTCAATTTGTGTGTTCATATACAGTGGTATGCAAAAGTTTGGGCACCCCTTAGGAAAACCACTGCATCAGTTTGTCACTTGCTGAGCTTTTGAAGCAGCAACTTCATTTTAACATATGTTATACCTTATGGTAACAGAAACATCTCAGTAGTGAAATAACTTTTATTGGTCAAACAGAAACATGTTTATGTGCATTCAAACAAAAATAGGCATGTGCATAAATTCGGGCACCCCTAAGAAATAATTCCATTAATATTTAGTATTGCCTCCTTTTGCTGCAATAACGGCCTGTAGACGCCTCCTGTAGCCACAGACAAGTCCCTTAAGCCTGGCAGGTGGTATTTTGGCCCATTCTTCCACACAAAACGTCTCCAGTTCAGTCAGGTTTCTTGGCCTCCGTGCATGGACAGCCTTCTTCAAATAAATCCATACATTTTCAATGATGTTAAGGTCTGGGGACTGGGATGGCCATTCCAGAACATTGTACCTGTGCTTCTGCATGAATTCCTTGGTGGATTTTGATCGGTGCTTAGGATCATTGTCCTGCTGAAAAATCCAACCCCGGCGTAGCTTCAACTTTGTGACTGACTCTAGAACATTCTTGTCAAGAATCTCCTGGTACTGTAAGGAATTCATGTGGCCCTCAACTTTAACAAGTTTTCCAGTACCTGTGCTAGCCACACAGCCCCATAACATGATAGATCCTCCACCAAATTTTACAGTGGGCAACAAGTTCTTTTCATTGAATGCAGTGTGTTTTTTTCGCCATGCATACCTGTTCATGTTATGACCAAATAACTCAATCTTGGTCTCATCTGACCACAGTATTTTGTTCCAAAATGCTTCTGGCTTGTCCAGATGTGCTTTTGCATACCTCATGCGACTCTTCTTGTGATTAACACTCAGGAAAGGCTTTTTGCACATCACCCTTCCAATGAGCTCTTCCTGGTGCAAAGTACGCTGGATTGTGGAACGGTGAACAACTACACCATCAGCAGCCAGATGTTGTTGTAGTTCTCTGGAGGTGGTCTGTGGCTTCTCTGTGACCATTTTCACCATCCTTCGCCTGTGCCTTTCCCCTATTTTTGTCGGCCTACCACATCTTTCCTTCACACGGACTGTTCCTGTGGCCTTCCATTTCACAACTACGTTTCTGACTGTGGAGACAGACAGTTTAAACCTGTCAGATCATTTTTTGTACCCTTCTCCTAATTTATAATGTTGGATTATCTTAGCTTTCAGGTCAGTGGAGAGTTGTTTTGAGGTCCCCATCTTGCCACTCCCTAAGAAAGAACCTAGGCCAGGCACAGCCAGCTATTACCTATGTTAAATAGCCTTTTTCATGATTGGTTCCACCTGTCTTTGTAATTGAAGGTCTAATGAGCTAATCAAAGCAATTTTGTGCAGCAACCTGTCAGCTATAAATCCGTACAGGTGTTGAAATGAATGCTATTTATAAGGGTGCCCAAACTTTTGCACATCCCATTTTTTGCATTTTATTTTATTATAATAAAACTATGTAATGCTACCCTAAGAATTTTGGTCTGGAAAACACTAAAACGTCTACATCTTTGTAGGAAAACAAATGTTGTTGCTGTGATCTTCTATTATAAAGGAAAAGCAAATTGTCATGAAATCTCAGAGGGGTGCCCAAACTTTTGCATACCACTGTATGTATGGCTTTTTCTTTAGCATCACCAGCAGGTTGGCATTTAGTTTTTGAGTGATTTCTTCTCAAAAGCTATTAAATGGATTTCAATGAAATGTTTAACTTGATTTAATATGGCCCCTTAGGATGAATTGTAATAACCTTGGCACCTTTTTTTTTTTTACGGTTCGGCTTACATATGAATATACATACTTATCATGCACCTTTGTTTTTTGTAAAGTAAAACATAAATGTACTAACCCTTGCGGTATTCATGTTTACATTTGAACTTTAATCATGCATTGATTTATTTACTTACCTATATTTTCAAAAACTAACTCCCTCCAGAAATAAGATTTTTCTCCTAACTTCATAGAGGAACAGTCATACATCAGACACATGCACACACACAATTGTGTGGAGGTTTGAGAGAGAAGCAAGCTTTTCTTTAAAAATCTTCTCTTTACTTGACAAGGTGGTGTTTTTTAATTGGAAATAAAATACGATTACAGTGGCCTAAATAAGGATAAAAAAGTATTTGGTGAGGTAGCAACTCTTTCAGCATGCATTGGGATCTTACTTGTGTTAGCGAGTCCCTCATGAAATAACGATTTTGGCAGTATTTCCTTGAAAATGAGGAAAAATAACCCTGGGATAATAACACACTGTAATATACTGACCTGACAGCAGCTTGCAGCCAGGCTAGAGCAGCATTTCATATCTGCTGTGCAGCAGAGCCACTGGTCCATGAAATAACACAGCCAGAAAGAAATAACCAGTAATCACCAGGATCACTAATGATTTTGGAGCTTCAATTTAAAAGATTTTGTATCACAGTAATCAAAAGAGAGAAGGCAAGTGTGTGTGTGAACTTCAGCAAATGTGTGTTTGTCCTTTTTACTACCTTTCAAGAAAATAGTGCATGTAAAAAACTATTCAGAGCATGTTTACTTCTATGTTGGTTCATCTAGTGCAATTAACAGTAAGAGGCGTAAACGTGTGAGGCAGTGAGCTGCTGATCAGAGCACCAGGAGTGGCAGTATTTCACCTTTTATTGTGTTCAACTTCATCAGAAAAATAATAATCTTCTGCACACCATCTACTCTTAAGTTATCAAGCAAGTAATGGGGCATTTCCCTAAAGCCACCTCATCAAAATGTGAATCAACATGATTACAAAGCTATCTGGAAATACAAAACATTAAAAAAAATCAGATCGAAGAACTATCTGAACGCCTGATGGTACCATTTGTACCGCAGTGTTTTATTCACCACTTTGATTTGATTTTTGTGATAAATACAAATGTCGGGCACTTGAAGATGAACCAATCAATTCAGAAAACTTGTACTGTACTTCCATTCAAAGCCACCCATACAATCAACAATATTGTTGTATTGTCTGTATTTTTGTCACATATTGATGGACAGTGGAGAAGTGGGTTATGAAACAAGAACGGTTTGAGACGTAACTATGCAGCTTAACTGACAAGGCATGTTTTATAGTGGTGTTTGGCCTGTTTCCATACCACAGAATCCCCATCCCCATTTAGCACAGCCAATCAAAACTTTGTAGGCGGGATTAAGAACAGGTATAGGGTGGGATAAGATTAAGGAAATCAATTTTATAAGAAAGAAATAAGATCACAGAGGTTGACTCATTCGTTTAATCTACATGGCAAACTAACTGCTAAATGCTACTCATACTAGAGATTATGAGTCAATGATGTATAACCTTGTGGTGGTTACTGAAAAAAACACAGAGCTGTTGGCGAACCCAACAAAGGAATGTGTGTAAAAGCTTTCCAGAGATTACAGGGCTCTAAAATCTGACCGCAGCCACTGTTTTCCACTGTCGAGCCATGTTATATACTCAAAAGACGGATATTATGTGCAGTCTCATTTTAAAGAAAAAGGCTACTGACTGCTGCCTAAGACCTTTATAATCACAAGTCATTTTCTTGCTGTCACTGTCACAGAACGGTTTGATATTCATATGGAGGATCAAAGGGAAAGAACACTTTTAAGCTATGTCTCTCTCTGTGAGGTCGGTGCTACTAATACATGCAATCATAAAAGTGGGATGTACTGTATGTGTACGGAACAAAGACAGCCCATGTTGTAAGAAGGCAAGGTTCTGCATGTGGAGCACAAGATGTTCGTAGAAGTGAATAGGAATAATAATTTGGCAATGGGTCCCTGCTGCTGTACAGATATTATTATAGCCGCAGGGAAATGACAAGTGACATGGGCAGCTAAATGTAATTGGGGAGCCATCTGCAGAAATGAAAACAGCTGATCTTGCATTTCCAATATGTCAAAACTGCGCGATGTCTCCTTCTATCACCATCCATCATGCGGGAGTTCTCACGATGGAAGCCTCGGCTCCCCATGAATTCAGGGACAGAGCAGAGGAAGATAACGTTGGCATTGTCTCTTTCGGCTACATGAAATTAGATAAACTGATGGAAAATAAATGAACAGTAATGCTGGGAACAGATACAAATACATAAAAAGACATTTCTCTTAGTTTGTCATATTCATACAGGGGGCAGAGAGAGTGGGTGGAGGGACACAGAGATGTGAAATCAGATTAAATTACCGCCAATAGTCTAGACATGCTGTGTGAGAACATTTGTGTGTGTTTTCTGTGTAGAAGATGTATCTCCAGAGAAATAAACAGACAGTATTGGCTGTAAGTGCCTCAAACAAAACACTAAATCAACTGCTAAACAGTCATCTTGTGTAGCTCTGTTAAAAGTGTGTTTGTGTACGATAACTGTTGTGTGCACTTGATTAAAACTGATGTTGTTCTGAGTTAGAGAAAAGTGCTCTTTCTCATACATAATAATAAACAAATGGCAGATTCCTTACAACTTCATTATTCAACCTGACTCTGAAGGGTAACACACATTGGCATCCATTGTTCTCTATGTATGCCCAGCAGCATGACAACCCAATTCAGTCGCATGACACATTATTCACCAGTTATATTCTCTACGTTGATGGGAACATTCTTGCAAAGTGTGCTTTTGATGTTGTTTAATACACACCCATCCATTGTGTTTAATGTAAGTTTGACTATTGGCCAACAGCTTTTTGTATTGACAAAATGGTTTCTTAATTTCACATATAAAGCAATTTGCTAAATGGGAAGTCCATCCAAAAGCAGGTATTGCAGCAACATACATATTTGTTTAATACTGTCCCTAGAATCAGCTATTGTTAGCCCCTGCAACAGAAGTTTAGAAAGTCTGAAAATGTTATTATGTACCAGTTTATCTCAAGGGACTCCAGACACGAAAAAAACCCACCTTGCTTGCTCTTGCGCCCATCTGGTACTTACATATTTGTCTGCCAAATACTATAAAGCAATTTCATGTTATTAAATTACGTAAGATTTTCAAGGTAGATGTAAAGCTATTTATTAAGTTCAGAGATTTGCGGTCTTGAACAAGGCTCAGGACAATTTCAGGAAATAAATATAGAGGGGATAAGAAGAAAGATCATTTACAACTGCAGAGTGAAGCCGCTACATCTGGCCCATTCTGTGTATGTCATTATGAAGTCTATTGGCTAAGTCAACTCCAATGAGATTTATAAGGCTCTGCTGTAACAAAAATGCCCTCAAAACAAGTTCAAATCAACAGTTAAAACCACATAGATGATGGCTATGTACTTTTACCTGCCTTTAAAGCTACAGCCTCGCCATGAAACAAGGTTTGGTCTTTAGAGTCTATGGAAGAACTGTTTCATGTAGTAACAGCGATATTACATACATATAAATGAATATATATATATTCAAGCCTCTCCTCTGACATGATCAGCTGTTGGACAGAAAAAGGACAAGCTTTCGTATTCCCTATTTAATGTACAAAAGAAAATCCTATCAGTCCAAGAAAATGTCGACAACAGGGCAAGTACTCCCTTGGCTTCGACCACCTATGTAGAGGAAACTGACTAATGTCAAGCCTTCAATCACAAAGCTGCTGGCCTTTCCAAAAGTGAGGGAGCCAGAAACACTTGTTTCACCTCCAAAAAGAGGATAAAAAAGGTGGAAATGGAGAGAAACACACTCTGTCACCTAGAGTGCAAGACATTCACTAAATGAAGCAGTTTCCATGCAACATTACCCTGCTAAAGTCAGGGACAAACACTGAATTTGAATGAAATCTTTCTGAATGCCTACCAATCCCCCTCCTGCCCTGATACTCACACACCAAGGTATCAATTCAGTTTTTTTTTTCCTGATGGCTGAACTTTAGTCGATGGCTGACTTCATGTAGAAAGCAGAACATCATAAAGCTACTCCCAAAAAGCTGTGTGTTTGCTCAGAGTTGGAGAGTCCATCTGTTCATGTACACGTCCATCTGTTCCACACCTTCATCCTTTCCATTGACAATACCATCTACAACAGTAGAACAGTAGAATTAAGCTCTCATGAATTAACTAAAGCAGTCTGCTGACCAATAATTAAAAGTGTTTAATGCTTTGTGATAAAAAAAATGTTTTGTATTGGGTCAGAGAAACTCCTTCCTGGTGGTCGGGTCTGTTACTATTCATTTTTAAAAGGTAAGACATTATTTAATTCTCAGGATGAAACTCTCCATTTATGTTTTGTACTGAGCATTCCAACAATAGATGCTGATGCTGTACATTTAGCTGAACTGAAATGATGAATGCAAGGACTGCTTACATTTGTGATTTAATGAGCTAAAAGGTTTCATTCTAAATGATCCCACTGAATGTGGATGAGCAGATATCCCTTTGAGTAATATCTGGCCACATCAGCTGTTTAGTCGCAAAATCCAACACTTGGCAGTAGGCGTTGGAATCTTGAACACAACGCAAAAGGCAGCCTTCAGGATCTGTGTGAAATGCACAGGGCTTCCAAGTTACTCCAATACAAACCCATGTGCATCATGATTAGACACTCAGTGGGAAAGTCCACTAAGGATAGGAGGGAGGGAAAGCAGGGTGTCCCATGTGAAACCAAAAGCAGAGTTAAAAAGCAAAAGGTCTGTACTGTAGTAAAGGCAGGGGCAAAATATGGTAAATTGGACATAGATCCTGTTATATCAGCTGCAACTAATAATTATATTCCTTTTCAAATAAATGGTATTATTTTACTGATTGATTGTCTATAAAAAAATTGAGAATCGTAAGCAGTTTATAGTGTAGTTTCAATTATAATACTCTAACACCTGTGTATTAAATATCAATCATATAAAACAACATACACAAAACGTTGTTCTTTCGCAGTGAGTCTGTATGGCTATCGCTCGCTTTGTAATTCCAAATTGATCTAAATTGCTCTTAGCTTCTATTTCATTTTTTATGATTATTTGTTACAATTATATTTCAGTTGAAATGTTTTCCATGTATTTCTCTCCATATGCACTCGCTTCACCATCATTGTGCTGCTGCAACTATTGAATTTCCTCCAACAGAATCAATAAAGAGCTATCTTATCTTAATTGCAAAGGTAAAATAATTAATCTACTAAAAGGGGGAAATCAAAATATTGAGTCTCAGATGAAGGTCTACAAATAACACTAAACCACAGTGTGGTCAACAATGGATACGACACTTATTAGAAAAGACATCAAGTCAATATGTAACTCCCATTTCATTTGTTGAAACTGCAAGCAAGCCAAGAATCCTCCGGCTATCTCCAGCAGCAACATTTTCAAAAACAATATACGTACATGAGTACATATGGAGGCCCTGGGGTTCCATTTCCTACAGCTGGCCAGAGCTTGTGGAGACGGATCAGGAATTGGACAGCATTTGTCATCAGTATGGGGTAACACTGAACATACAGTGGGGCAAAAAAGTATTTAGTCAGCCACCAATTGTGCAAGTTCTCCCATTTAAAAAGATGAGAGAGGCCTGTAATTTTCATCATAGGTATACCTCAACTATGAGAGACAGAATGAGAAAAAAAAATCCAGGAAATCCCATTGTAGGATTTTTAAAGAATTTATTTTCAAATGATTGTGGAAAATAAGTATTTGGTCAATAACAAAAGTTCATCTCAATACTTTGTTATATACCCTTTGTTGGCAACGACAGAGGTCAAACGTTTTCTGTAAGTCTTCACAAGGTTTCCACACACTGTTGCTGGTATGTTGGCCCATTCCTCCATGCAGATCTCCTCTAAAGCAGTGATGTTTTGGGGCTGTCGCTGGGCAACACGGACTTTCAACTCCCTCCAAAGATTTTCTATGGGGTTGAGATCTGGAGACTGGCTAGGCCACTCCAGGACCTTGAAATGCTTCTTACGAAGCCACTCCTTCGTTGCCCTGGCGGTGTGTTTGGGATCATTGTCATGCTGAAAGACCCAGCCACGCTTCATCTTCAGTGCCCTTGCTGATGGAAGGAGGTTTTCACTCAAAATCTCACGATACATGGCCCCATTCATTCTTTCCTTTACACGGATCAGTCGTCCTGGTCCCTTTGCAGAAAAACAGCCCCAAAGCATGATGTTTCCACCCCCATGCTTCACAGTAGGTATGGTGTTCTTTGGATGCAACTCTGCATTCTTTCTCCTCCAAACACGACGAGTTGAGTTTTGACCAAAAAGTTCTATTTTGGTTTCATCTGACCATATGACATTCTCCCAATCCTCTTCTGGATCATCCAAATGCCCTCTAGCAAACTTCAGACGGGCCTGGACATGTACTGGCTTAAGCAGGGGGACACGGCGTAGTGTGTTACTGATGGTAGCCTCTGTTACTTTGGTCCCAGCTCTCTGCAGGTCATTCACTAGGTCCCCCCGTGTGGTTCTGGGATTTTTGCTCACCGTTCTTGTGATCATTTTGACCCCACGGGGTGAGATCTTGCGTGGAGCCCCAGATCGAGGGAGATTAGCAGTGGTCTTGTATGTCTTCCATTTTCTAATAATTGCTCCCACAGTTGATTTCTTCACACCAAGCTGCTTACCTATTGCAGATTCAGTTTTCCCAGCCTGGTGCAGGTCTACAATTTTGTCTCTGGTCTCCTTTGACAGCTCTTTGGTCTTGGCCATAGTGGAGTTTGGAGTATGACTGTTTGAGGTTGTGGACAGATGTCTTTTATACTGATAACGAGTTCAAAAAGGTGCCATTAATACAGGTAACGAGTGGAGGACAGAGGAGCCTCTTAAAGAAGAAGTTACAGGTCTGTGAGAGCCAGAAATCTTGCTTGTTTGTAGGTGACCAAATACTTATTTTACCGAGGAATTTACCAATAAATTCTTTAAAAATCCTACAATGTGATTTCCTGGATTTTTTTTTCCTCATTCTGTCTCTCATAGTTGAGGTATACCTATGATGAAAATTACAGGCCTCTCTCATCTTTTTAAATGGGAGAACTTGCACAATTGGTGGCTGACTAAATACTTTTTTGCCCCACTGTAACTGCCTTCCACTGAGCCTTATCATCATCAGCGGTACTCCTCACACTAACATTCATTATGGCTTTTCAATGCTGAAGCAAGAAAAAAAAAAGGTAAAAATAACGTGCATTACCGGAGGGGAAAAAATAACAATAAATAAAAAAACTGACAGCTTCTGTATAATATTGACATATATATTGTGGTCTCAAGCGTGTGGGCAGAGCAACGCCCTCGGTGTGATGAATAATGATCCTCATTGGAATCCAGAATGATTAATCAGCTTCTCATGACATACACATTGCTTTTGTGCAGCAGGATTGTAGTTTGCTTACATGAAGCTGTGGGGGCTGATTGTACGGAGTGTGCAGCATTAATATTTAGTATTGTGTGTCTCTGCACGTTGATGCAACAAGTGTAGTCAGTTTGCATGTTGTCGGAGATTAGAAATGGAAAACAAGCATCCGAGGCACCCAACTGAAAAAAGAAAGACTAATAAATTCAAGATTTAGTCTGACCGAGAAGCCTCTTAGTGTGTACTAAATACACTTAAAAGAGATGATAACATCACCGGACAATGTATTGTAAAAAAGTAATGTAACATTCAAACTGTTGAGCTGCATCTACAGCAACTTTTCAAGATAATATCAACTCGATGTTGTTTTCTTAGTATTTGTATACTCAGTATTCCTGCAATTGATCCATGCCTGTTTCACAGTAATTTCATTACTTATTAAAATTGACCTAATTTAAGGAGCAAACCTGCACACACACTCGCCGAAGTCCATTTCATTAGTTATGTTATGACTTAGATGCAGGCTCATAACTAACAGCAATTGCCTGATTGTATGAGAAACGAAACAAGGATGGGTGTTGTAGGTGATGACAAATTTGAGGTGTTGACAGAGAGCATGTTAAAATCATTAGTTCTCCTTCTATTAAATTACTTTTTTTAAACTGCAATTTCAATTTAGTTTTGAAGCTGAGTTTGAAAACACATATTAGATTTTTTTAAATCTGTGAACAAATCATTTGAACATTTTGGATAAGGCAATGAGACGAAACCTATAGCAGAATAATAATAATGATTTTGTAATGCACCTCGATGAAGGTGACAAGATATTCAAATATAAATGTTGAGCTAGTTTGCATAAATAAATATCTAACAAAATTTGCAATGATAACAATGCAAGTCTGTTGAAAGGGGAACTCCAATTTTACACATGTACATATATTTAGTTATTCAGTTGAATTATGGGTAATGTACAGTAAGCAGCATGAAAGAAGGTTACATGTAATAATGAAGACATTATGTCTGAGTATGCTTAATCAATTTAGGTCTATTATGGATGACTCGTTTAGCATAAACAGTGTTTTCAACTAAATAATTAAATGTTCTGTCATCTAAAAGCAAAATGTTCATGGAAACAGGAAGTAAATAAATATTACAGCAAGAATTAATAATGTATCCTTGAGAACACCTTGTACAGCGCCAGCAGCACATTCAGCATCCATAGGTGGAACTTCATTAATAAAGAAAAGAGGTATTTTCCTCGCATTGGTGTCCTGCTCAGCTCTCAGTTACTCTGACACTGTGATTGGCTAAAGAGAAAGTGCTTGATGACAATGCTAAGCTTAAACAACAGACGTGTGAAGCCATGGCAGGAAGGGAGATACAGTATGCACTTCAAAATCTTTTCAAAGGCTCGCCTATTATATCCGTAAAGGAAAAGCACCCCACACCATCTTTTTCTAGTGCAGCCGTACTGGAAGTCGCGCTGAAGTGAAATCCTGAAGTGATCAGATGCGCTGATCCACTTCTCACCTTTGGGGATCTGTTCCTGTTATTTCCGTGGGGAGCCATACTAAGAGCCTGCTTTCAGCCTCTTAGAGAGGTGAAAGGAAACTCTTTAGCCAGCTGGGATAATCGGCCTTATCAGAACAGGGATCTTACAAGCAGGTACTAAACCTCCCCCTGGTCCCCCAAATTACAGTCAGTGAGGGGGCACAAATCTGACTTTAATGTTGTTCTGCAGAACCCATTAGCATACATGCTTTGTTATGAATCACAATCACTGATTTGCATTATTGTACATCTCGCATACGGAGGCACTTCATATTTCAACCCTGTCAAATCCCATAAGAGTTAAACAGTTTTCCCTAACCGGAATTCCATATTATCATTCAGCGTTGAAAAAGAAATTCAGAGTCAGCAATAAAGAAGGCTACCTTTTCACACTCCTGCAATACATAATGCCCCTTGTGCCAAACCCAATCACGGCATATTAATAGGAACACATTATTTCTATGGTTCAATTATTGCCACAAACGCAGTTGGACATATTATGTTTTAAACTTGGCTGAATGTTTTGTAGTGTTTTTTATGCTTTAAAGGTCAAAGCTTATACAAGCTGTGTTGAGTGCAGCTTAAGGAATAATCAAAAGAAAACCAATGAGTACAATAGCTCCATATGGATTCATTGTTCTTTTAAAAATCTGCTCATTTTGACTAGATATTCCAGATTAGTTAAACTTCATTGTTATGTTAATGCTACAATTACATCCATTTTGCATCATAGTAATTAGAAAAATTAGCATCTCATTCTGCATATCTGTAATATATGATTCAGAGTGCACTCAAGAAAGATGCATTAAAGACTAGAATTTTAAACTGCTGTGTGAATACAATTCAGCAGTACATAACATAAAACAAATATTGGATGTCTATATTGCTTTTACAGACACTTGGTGGTAGACATGTTTATCTCATGCTAGGATACAGTGGGGCAAAAAAGTATTTAGTCAGCCACCAATTGTGCAAGTTCTCCCATTTAAAAAGATGAGAGAGGCCTGTCATTTTTATCATAGGTATACTTCAACTATGAGAGACAGAATGAGAAAAAAAAATCCAGAAAATCACATTGTAGGATTTTCAAAGAATTTATTTTCAAATTATTGTGGAAAATAAGTATTTGGTCAATAACAAAAGTTCATCTCAATACTTTGTTATATACCCTTTGTTGGCAATGACAGAGGTCAAACGTTTTCTGTAAGTCTTCACAAGGTTTTCACACACTGTTGCTGGTATTTTGGCCCATTCCTCCATGCAGATCTCCTCTAAAGCAGTGATGTTTTGGGGCTGTCGCTGGGCAACACGGACTTTCAACTCCCTCCAAAGATTTTCTATGGGGTTGAGATCTGGAGACTGGCTAGGCCACTCCAGGACCTTGAAATGCTTCTTACGAAGCCACTCCTTCGTTGCCCTGGCGGTGTGTTTGGGATCATTGTCATGCTGAAAGACCCAGCCACGCTTCATCTTCAGTGCCCTTGCTGATGGAAGAAGGTTTTCACTCAAAATCTCACGATACATGGCCCCATTCATTCTTTCCTTTACATGGATCAGTCGTCCTGGTCCCTTTGCAGAAAAACAGCCCCAAAGCATGATGTTTCCACCCCCATGCTTCACAGTAGGTATGGTGTTCTTTGGATGCAACTCTGCATTCTTTCTCCTCCAAACACGACGAGTTGAGTTTTTACCAAAAAGTTATATTTTGGTTTCATCTGACCATATGACATTCTCCCAATCCTCTTCTGGATCATCCAAATGCCCTCTAGCAAACTTCAGACGGGACAGGCATGTACTGGCTTAAGCAGGGGGACACGTCTGGAACTGCAGGATTTAAGTCCCTGGCGGCGTAGTGTGTTACTGATGGTAGCCTCTGTTACTTTGGTCCCAGCTCTCTGCAGGTCATTCACTAGGTCCCCCCGTGTGGTTCTGGGATTTTTGCTCACCGTTCTTGTGATCATTTTGACCCCACGGGGTGAGATCTTGCGTGGAGCCCCAGATCGAGGGAGATTAGCAGTGGTCTTGTATGTCTTCCTTTCTAATAATTGCTCCCACAGTTGATTTCTTCACACCAAGCTGCTTACCTATTGCAGATTCAGTTTTCCCAGCCTGGTGCAGGTCTACAATTTTGTCTGGTCTCCTTTGACAGCTCTTTGGTCTTGGCCATAGACGAGTTTGGAGTATGACTGTTTGAGGTTGTGGACAGGTGTCTTTTATACTGATAACGAGTTCAAAAAGGTGCCATTAATACAGGTAACGAGTGGAGGACAGAGGAGCCTCTTAAAGAAGAAGTTACAGGTCTGTGAGAGCCAGAAATCTTGCTTGTTTGGAGGTGACCAAATACTTATTTTACCGAGGAATTTACCAATTAATTCATTAAAAATCCTACAATGTGATTTCCTGGATTTTTTTTTCTCATTTTGTCTCTCATAGTTGAGGTATACCTATGATAAAAATTACAGGCCTCTCTCATCTTTTTAAATTTGAGAACTTGCACAATTGGTGGCTGACTAAATACATTTTTTGCCCCACTGTATATATGAATAAACAAGCAAGAGGCAGTTTATCCATCGGTGGATGATAACCTTTTTCTGTGAGGCAGTGTTAAGATTTACCATTCAGTGTGCGGCTGTAGGGCAGAAGATCAGTGAGTCAATACGACATTGAAGATGTATTTCAAGTAAAAAAAAAAATATTGCACAACCTAGAAACGATGACCTTCCTAGCCAAAGTTTGTGACAAAGTAAGATTTAAAATGAAATCTAAACAGTCTTCTAGATGTGGTTTATTGCAGCTTCTGGGAAAAGATAGACTTGCTGATATTTGATCTTTTGCTTCTCATCTCTTTGTTATCTTTTAATATGAAGCATGCAGACCAGACAGATTGATAAACGAGAGCGTGCTCTGTGAGGTTAAATCTGAGGAAAGCATTTCCAAAAATGTGAAAACATCTTTGAACTCACTCAGGTAGAAAAGGTTTGTGGTTTTGATCATATTTAGGATGTGGATATCATGTAGGATTGGAAATATCCCTGTTTGATGATGAAAATAAGAAATAATTTGACCACATATTAACTGTATGATATTGTATCTATACAATGCTCTGATCTGTGCTCTAATAAAGTTCTTAACAATGTTTACCAGTCTGGATTGACCCTGTTGATTTGTTTGTTACAATTCCAACTAAGATTGTTTTTTTTAATAATTCTGGTATAAAAAACGTTACAGCTGCTCCTTTTTCCTTGTTTTGCTTTCTGTGGCCCAATTTCACTGTATTTATCTTACCTTTAATTACTTCAATGTGCTGTTTGTTGGCATCTGAAATATGTTTCATGTCCCTTAGTATGGTCCTTAAGCTAACATTAACTAGCAAATGACCAATGCAAATCTACAGAAAGCATATGGTTTAGGTTTTCTATAGTTCTTTTTTAGTTTTAAGGTTATAACACCTGTCTTTGATCAATGCCACACTCTTTCTGTTCTTTTTACTGCTGATTTCTGTCCAGTTTTAAAACATTTCTCTCATGTTGTTGAAGATATGTCCGATACTGTCATACTTTTAGATGTATAAGTGGAAGTACATGTGCTCTTATCTTACAATTTGACCAAGAGTAAGACTCACTGAGAAGTGGTAAGATGATTGATGGTAAGATTGTTGAGATTTCCAGAAAACTTTTCCTTTCATTGCAAAAGCTGATAATAACTCACACTCAAACCTAAATTGCAGTATTTAGTAGAATTAGGAGCAGATGATGGACACGGGTTATATATTTGCCCTGCTATTTCAACATTACCTCGACCATTAAACCAAAGCAATCCAGTAAATCAATCCACAATTGATTTCTTTCCCAGGAGAGGAAGAACTATGTGTTTTAAAAGACAAGGAGAAAAACTCAAGAGTCTTTAACTGAAAGATGAGTAGAAGGCACTGAGTGTATCAGCTGGGATGGCAGTCAAGGTGTTCAACATATGAAGTAATGAAGCCGACTGAGGGACAGATGCAGACAGGTGGACAGACAGTGGGAGCTTGCGGTTAATGAAAGGGGAACAACAGTGTCACGGTAAATAATGAGCTAGGGGAGCTTTTCAAATCCCTGATCCTTCTCATCTTTAAACAGGTCACTCACCCTGTGGGCTGCAGGCTAATTGACTTTTAATTAGCATCGGATCAAACACACATGCAGCCATGCCCAAGCACACACATAAACACCTATGCCGCTACGCTGGGGGGGCGTGACAGGTTAACACAAAACGTTCTTCACCATCAACCACCATTGTTACGCATGCATAGAGCTTTTTATCCTGAAAAATTATGAATCAAGCTATACTTTCAGCATGGCCTGGTCTTTAAATCTTATTGAAGGATATACAATAATACTTTATTACCATGCACTGTGCTCCAGGAATGCTGGGAACACTTATATATACTGTTAATAATAATAATAACTTTAATTTATATCCAAAGTTGCTTGTTGAAAACCTTTTAACTGCTACCACTTCTCCTTGGACTGTAATGAAAAAAAAAGATGCTCTAAGCAGAAGGGCAACATTAACTATACCCTTCTTTTCAAACAGCCCCAGAAAAAATCAAGAGACCACCTCAGCGTTATCATTTTTCTCTGTGTTGAAATTCAACAGACAATGTAATGGCTGCCATACATGTAGAGATAAAGATTTAAGAAACATTTGGAGTGGTCTCTTAATTTTTCATGAATCATTTTGAGAATGTTATTCATGTTGGATGTAGTGTTTAAATATTTCTCACCTAATGAATTATCTTTCAGGTATTTCAAAGCGCAAGTTCAAGTATCTTTCAAAGAGTCCACTCTTTCAGAATACGTTCAGTTTTCCATATCGTCTTCTTAGACTTGTTTAAAAGATTCCTTTCATGGTCAGATCTTGATGTTTTTTTATCACTTTGCTCGGAGTTCTTGATTCTTAAACAGCCAGGTATTATCAGTTACTATCCATTTTTATGCAGTCATGTACCACGGATGTTACAAAATTACTGTACTTTAGTTAGGTGTCCTTGAACACTGTGGAATAACGGAAAATTAGCTGTCTCTTAAATGTCAAAAATTTGAATCATCAAATACATTTTGTGTGGAAATGTGGACGCAAAGAGAATCCAATTATCCAACCTCATATCTGCAGGTTTTTCTTCTTCCGGCCCCCCCTGAAAGTGAGCGCCCAATGCTCAAAGCTTGTTCCAAAACTGAAAAACCTGATTTTACCTTGGTTTTTTTTAGCTCTCAAATGCTGATACTATGCTAGATGGGACAAATTAAATATTGATTGCCATCTGCTTCAGATTGCACACTTGTGGTGCTTGTCAGAGGATAAATGTAGAGCGATGGAATCAGAGCTTACAAGTATCCTTTAATTTTAATATGTAATACCTGCTGATAGAGGCTTCTATTGGGGCGCCTTTATGTGTTGCTCTAGAGGACATGAAGAAACAATGTATTTTCTTTTCTTTCTTTTGGAAGAAATTGATAAAAAAAATATCCCTCTTCGGTCCCATTGATAAGTTCCCCCCTTTTTCCTCTTCTCATCTTGTGGCTTCCCTCTACCAGTCTTTTCCCTTCACACTTTATGTCTCCCTTTTCCCTTTCCTTTTCTTCCTGAGATAGTGTGAACATCAGCCTGTCTCTATAATAACATTAATTGTGAGGACTGTCATGGCTTTCTAAATGCAGTGAAAAGGCTGCCTTTCCTTCATGGTGCACTCAGGTGTCTGGGTGGGTGAGGATGAATTGTCTGAGACGGTCTGATTTTAGGTGAATGTCAATTGGAATTGTGTTCTCCAAGCAAGAGTGGTGCACCTGGGATCGGCTTGTAATTGACATTTAACTCTGAAAGGAATAAAAACCCCTCTGCTGGGCGATGAATGATACAGGCCAACCCTGATGACTCCGCCAAGTTTTTTGTTGTGGTGAAAAGCAGAGAAAATAGGCTGGTCTCAACTCTTGCTGTGACCCATTATGCAGCGGGCAGATCCAGTGACAGGTTATTGAGGGAGGCAGCAGCAAATGTTAGGCAACATGCAGAACCAATTTAATATCTGCTGCGCCACCAAGTCGACCTTGATGAATAATGTGCCATACATAGATTGCAGCTTTACAGAACCGTGGTGTCCATTAACAGTCTGTGTGAATAGCTTTTAATGTGAAAAACACATCTCCAACTGGGTGGATCCTCTCAAGCTGGATAAAAAAATGACTGTTCAGTGTAACAGAGGTCATCCGAGGCATCTTTTCCTCTGGAGTCATCTCTCATCTAAATCGTCATCAACAATTTCTGTGTGCCAACAGCAGTAGAGTTCAAAAGTAGGTCGAGTTATTTTGGGTCTCCAGCTTCCCAGAAGTCAAAGTCAATACTCAGTCGCAACTCCCCAGGAGCATTTACAACTAAAAAAAAGTTGATACGTCTCAGAAGTTGTGTTTCATACACAACTAATGCCAGTAAAAGATAACGTTTTTTAGTTATTAATGTCTTTGCTAAAAATTTTATTAGATTTGTGTAAAAACCTATGGGCTAAAGCTTATCGGTGTAGTGGTGTTTTTTATCCTCATCAGGTTTTTTATCATCAGAATTGTCATCTTGTCACAAAGAGATGCTTGGCCAGAACCCTACGGTTTAGGCAAACAAACTCCTTGGTAAAATGTTGGGAAATACCATGTTTTTTGGTTAAAATAAGTATTTGACATACTTAACATAAGTTAACTTTAATGCGGGACAGGGACAGAAGTCAATTGGGTAAGGGTGCGTGGACAGGGAAAAACTTCCTCCAAACAGTTTCTTTTTTCTTTTTCTATGTGTTTTCCTTTACATAATAAAAAAACTGAACAAGAAACACTACAGTTATAAAAAGTATTATAACTTAGACAACCACTCTTTCAAACTTCGGTTTCCAGATTACTTCCAAAAGTTGTACAGGACAATCCTCAGGGAAAGAGTTTCTCATACTGCAAAACCACAAGGGGTTCCCTGGAGTGATTGCAGATTCAGCAAAGAAAAACACGCCTCATCGAAATCTCCAAATTTATTTGCAAAAGCAATTTTCTGGTATCAAACTGTCTGCTATTCTACAAGGTGAGGTGAGGATTGAGAAGGAGAACGAGATGAACTCAGTAGCAGGAAGTGAGACAAAAATCTAACAATTTTTTTTTACCTTGAGAAGAAGAAGTGTCTGGGTGTGAGGTCTTATAAGGACGAAGTAAAAGTCCTGCAGGGGAGTTGTCAAAAATGTACAACAAAGCAATAGAAAACTCTGCAGCAAACTCTATTCCAAACTGGAAATGTGCATATTCAACGGGGAACATGAACAAGCAATTCGCTGGCAAAAACAGGAGGAGCAGGGTGTGAGGAAAGCAGTCCTTCTGAATCCCCACCAACTATAAAATGGCAGGCTCATATCTTTCAGATAGCCGCCATGGCTCCCAGTGGAATGAATCCTTTGAATGGGCCATTAAATCATTAAAACAGCCTCCCATTCAGAGACCCCTGCGGCATAACTTATTAACCACACACACACACTCTCACACAAAACCAAACCTCTCTCACAGGAACACTCGAAAGCCATTACAAAAAAATATGAAAGGATAAAAGGGGAGCCAACCTCACAAAACATTTACCACGAAATTCCAAATTCAAATATAATCATATTGCCTCTCACTTGCAGCATTTCTTTGAACAACTGATAACGAAGCCATCTTTTGATTTCACAGAAACACAAGTCAGACTGCAGGCAGCTCTGACAGAAAAGTGTCTGACGTTTGGTTGTCATTGAAGACATGAACGCTGGTGTATCGGGATGTGTCAAACTCAATGATATGATGACACCCTGTCAAAGAGGAAAACTAATACAGGTAAAGTTCTACTTTTCTGTCCTATACTGGATCATCCCATCCTGTGCGCATTTTCAACAAACAGATGGAGGGTCAAAGCAAAAGCTACAGAATTCTGAGGACTTGCTTGGTCCTTAGCCTCACATCTGTTGACTTTATCCCCACGCTTATAGCATTTCTGTTAAGATTCAGAGCTTGCACTTCACAGAAGAGGTGGAAGTTACAATTGCTTTTTGTTACCACCACACTAGCCTCAATAAATGTGGTAATTCCTTTTTTGTAGAAAATCCAAAGAAGACTTTAAACGGCATAGTTCTAAAACACTAATACGTTTAGATTGTATACCTTTCAAATAAAATGGAACACATTGCCTTATTCTTATTCTTCACATTATTTGGCACATCCTCCTCCTCTACCACCCGTTCCCTCCTTGAGTTTCCTGATGCTTGCGCTGCGTACAGAGTCACAGAAATTAAATATAAATAAAATATGTGTTTTCCCTCCTCTAACCTCTCTGGATGTGTGTGCCTGTTTCTTGAGCGTCTGGGTGTCTGAGCCTATTCTGTACCTACAACTCAGCCTGCCTCGCTGCATCGCCAAGCAGTCACAAAGTGTTCTTCTGAGCAGAGAGACAGCAGACTGTTGGCTGCAGGCGACAAGCAACAGTCTGAAACAATCTTGAAACAAGAGGGTTTACATCCTTCTAACATAAAGAATATAACAGCAAAACATGTAATGGGCATAAATAGGAATACATCAGCCAACATATTTAATTTGAGATCATAGATTCAGCTTGCATCAATGCTTTAACCCTTTTTTTTTGAGACAATACCAGAAAATAGGGACAGAGAAGCAATCAGATTGAAAAGACAACACTTCGGATAACCTCAAAAGAAATGCAATGTCTCAAAAGATGTTTAAACAGAGTTATAAATATTGTGGAGAAACATCTTGATCTAGGAAATCTTGACCCCTACGTGCAGAATGTGAATGAAGCGTCTGTCTCTCCTGATCCGCAAGCCTTATTAAACAAAGTGTTTCTGTGCCAGGCCCAGAGGGTTTGACTACAAGTTTGAACCGCAGCACTGAAGACATGATGTCAGACAGCTGAGTCCTTTTTGTACCGACAAAACTCAGTTTGATACCCCTGCTGCTTGGGGGGACTGTCAAATGCTGTCATCCACTCCTCCATTGTCATCCTCACTTCCTGTCCCACAGAATCCCTCCTCTTTCCTTTTGTTTTAAAGGATTTAAATAAGAAGGTTTGTTGGGTATGGGAGCTCAGTCAGATTTTGACATTTGTGAAATGAAAACATTGGTGAATCAGAAACAGACGATGTAAAGCTGAGGAAGCTGAGAGCAGCTCGGTATCACAGCAAGCACGTACAGCCATTCTTTTTCATATTTCCAGGGGTTTATAAAAAACACAGTAGAAGTTTTCAGAGGACAAAAAAAACTGAGTATCACACTAATAATTAGTAAACAATATCCTGCTTTCAGCCAACATCTGAATGATGTATTGATAACACTACAACTATACTCACCAAGCTTTGAATGTTCTATAAAGTCAAAAACCATAGACTGACATAATAATCAGGTTTAAGTTTCATTCATTCATTCAAGTGAAGATTTTTCAAAGCACCAAATGACAATCTTAAGGTATTTGCTGACATACCTATATATCCATACAGGAGGTATCACCTTAATCTGTTGCTCCCTTACAGATCTATACTGATTAGGTTAAGGATTTTTAGCACATTGTTCAGCTCTCAGGGTCGTACATATACTGTCAGTGTTCTCAGGCAGAGGATATAACAAACTCTAAAGGCCCATTGTCCTCTACCTGCTCCGCACTAAACAGCGGAACACAGTCAGAGACTTGGGAATATTTAGCAGGGAAAGAGTTTGATTTGGGTTGTTGTGCTCTGCACTGCTGATAGGTATTGACTTTGCTTACTTCCAGGCGGTGACTTAGATAATCTCTTAGAATCTTCTTTTCCGTGTTGGAGTGCATTCCCATTAGCCTTTGCAAATTGCTGCAAATAAAGATACATAGCATGTTGTGTCCTTCATAGAGTCTTTGACTCAAAGCGATTGTTTGTGAGGACTATGGCTTGACTTTTTTGTTGCTTTACTTTGTAAGAGCGGTTCTTTTAAGGGGATCCGAAAGGAGGAACTATCCTTCACACTGCCATGCTATGTTTCTTTGAATACTGTCTGAACTACGGCCCTGCTGTTATGCAACACCGACATAGAACATTTTAGAGCAGCCTTATCCTCGTCACTGAGGGGAGCTTTGAGTGACACAGTCATGCAGTGAGCACAAGTTCACCTTCACTCACTTTTATGTTGATTTTGCTCTTTGTCTTTCATTTTATCTGTTCCCATTCTCCTATCTCCTCTGACGCACTTTTACCTTATCTCAACATTTCCCTCCCACATCTGCCTGGGCCCTGTGTCCCTTCCACTCATCTCAAACTGTGCTCAAACAACTGTAAACAATCTCAGCGTGAGAGCTAGCATGTTGATATGAAGTCTGTGTCATTTTAATGAAAGGCAAAAAAATGTGGATGACAAGGAAGCCTTGATGTGGATAGGGAGGAGAGAGCAAAGATGAGCAGCTGATGGAAAAGTGATGGAAAAGTCACATTAATACCTGAGTGAATTCTGAATCAGAAAGTGTGACAGAGAGATGAAGGGAAGTCGAGCTAAACATAGACCCAACGGTAGAGAAATCTTGTAAAAAATGACTCAAAGTTTGCTATGACAGAAAGATGTCAGAAGGAGGGAGGTTAAGAGAGAGAAAAGCGAGAGTATAAATACATGTTTGACTTCTTCAGTATGAAACAGAGTTTAGGCCATTCAATCCAGTCCTCATTAAGTACAAAATTGATTTTCTCTGAAGCGCTGACCTGTCCATTTACCACATGGAACCACTTTAAACTCGGCAATCTGCATGTGGCTCAACAGTAAAGGTGAAGGCGAGTTAATCGTCCAGGGTATGAATTCACAGAAGGCTATAGATGCAGTGATTCGTAGCCTGGAGGCCTATAACAGCTGTTCTTCTATACGCTCGGGGCTGAGGGGAACAAATTGAAGGTGTGAAGCCATCAACATGCTGCAAATCATTCTACCAATCCTTTCGTCTGCGGGTGACAGCTGATGAAAATCAAGAATAACAATATGTAATAGGAAAACTTCTTCCAGCCACTTTCTCCTTCACAGCTTCCTTTGTCTAGAGTCAACCTGTAATGAGTTGAACAATTAAGATAAATTACAAAAGTTGATTTATTCTGTGCTAATGGTAAACCCGACTGAAGTTAAATGAATCATGATTGGCTGTAATAGTGTTTTTCCGTCCAAATGAAACCATTTAGCATTGCCTAAAAGGAATAAAACACATGTATTTGTTAGGCTAGGTACTATGGATAATTCTTCTCTTCAGACCTTTAAAAGGTCTACACAAAATGTCATTAACATAGCCATTGCAACATTTCCAAATGATGACATAAATCAAGATGTCAGCAGATTAAATTAAAGAGGTTCACACCCAACTTGTGCATTAAGAATTTGCGGATCATTATCTTGACTTATTGTTTTTGAGTGACCTGATTCTTTTCCAAAAAGAGACCAAGTATGAGTAAGAGACATACATCTAATACCTTGTTTTGCAGACCAACAGTCCAAAGCCCAAAAGGCTAAAATGGTTCATTTAAACTCATAGTAGTAATAAAGCATTTAATTTAAACTAGTAAGTAAGTAACCATCCAGAGGTCCACTTTGCACAGAGAAAATGTGTAGAGAAAAGCACTCAAAAGTATCCATTGTAATTGACATTCCTATTTAATTACTGCTTGCAACATAAATGCATTTACAAAAGCAATACTAAATCTTAGCCACAGCAGTAGCAAGTCATTCAACAGTTATAAGATGAGTTTGACAAACGGTCAATAAGATATGGCTACTATGGGTTGTTATGAAAGGTCACAAGAAAGGCCCTATTGATTTTATACTTAAGTTTGAATGATTTTCTGCCCAAAACGTATTACATATACTTTATTATTGCATCTTAATGATGAAAATTATTCACAATGCATTTTAAAATCACCATGTTTCACTCTACTCTCAGTTTGCTATAATCTGACACATAATTCTTCTAGGGCTTACCTGTTGGTACTAGTATCAAAATCTCCAAGTTTCTCAAGTGTCCTTTCTTTAACATTCCTCATATCTCTAAAATGAAAGTAGTGCTGCATTCAAACAGTCAAACCTTTTTTAGCACTTACTCTCTCAGAGCCTTTCATCTTCCCTTTATCTGTCAAATTTAATTAGAAGTCTGTCGTCTTTCGTGCTCCTTTCTGCCTTGCCTCTTTCATCTCCTGTCCAACACAGATCAATTTGTCATGGGGCACATCCTGGCTCCCTGTTGATGCTGTCAGCCTTACCAAGAAACACAGAGGAACTTGTAAAAATTCAAGTGATCGATCAGTTGCTGGGACTTTACTCTCTCGTGTTTTACCTTTGATGCAGATGCACCTTGGGAGGGAGGCTTTATTCAGAGTCACCATGTGGCCTGCGGCATGTTGTTTCAGTGATGACTTATTTCTGAATCATGTTGTAGAAGTTCTCTGCAGAGAATGTATAATGCTTTAATACTTTGGCATAAAGGTGCATACTGCAAGGTTGGACTACAACATGTAAATGCTTCAGAGTGAAAGAACAGGAAACAGATAAGAGAGCAAACGGGATGTTAACGGAACAGGGAAATCCAAATCAGAAGTGCCACCTTGTATAAAATATGAATGTTGGATTTGTATTGATAAATGTGAGTTGAATATGTGTGATTCATGCGCGGTGGAATCCCACAGGTGATTAGCTAGTTTGAATCCTTGCAGGTCAGGGTGCCAAATTGTCTGTTTAAACCATTAAATGGATAATTAATCAGGGCACATTGGTGCTATCACAGCAGTGTGCATTACAGCACAAGGTCTAACAACGCAGCCATGGGGGAAACATAATATAATTGCAATAATCCCTACGTCGTTTTCCTGAATTACCTTAATGTGATTTGATGCAAACCAATGTCTTTCTTTCAAGATAAGATTTAAAAAAAAAATTATCTGAGGGGAACTTCTGTGCAGAAGTTACAATAAAATAGTACAGATATAAAAGTATATTACACCGATAACATTAAGGTGCAAATTGAAAATGTATATAATACACCAAAATTGTATGGAGTATTAAATAAAACAGGAGATCAAGGCTGCATAGAGATATATCCTGTATGTAACACTGTTTAAAATATGTTTACTGTACTGTAATCAAAGTTAAGGGCTATCTACACGCAGTCGGGCTAGCAATTAAATCCTTCCTTCCCTGTTGAGAAGACATTATAAACAGCCCACTCTGTTTTGTCCAGCACCCACAGAGAAGAAAGAAAAGCACGGCTATCTGTCCATCGATTGTATCTATCTGTGTCGGAGCCAGCTGCTGAGTCCAGGCTCCAGCTGGAGGGGACGTTGCTAGGGCTTAGCAGCAGGAAAGCACAGGCGGCAGTAGCAACCAAAGAAGTAAGTGAGCCTGGGAGGCATGGGGAGAATCAGATGTGTGTACTGTATCTGTGTGTGTGTGTGTGTGTGTGTGTGTGTGTGTGTGTGTGTGTGTGTGTGTGTGTGTGTGTGTGTGTGTGTGTGTGTGTGTGTGTGTGTGTGTGTGTGTGTCTGTGTGTGTCTGTGTGTGTGTGCAAGAGGGAGGAGAGCTGGCTGATTTTAGTCTCGCTGGATTAGCATCTGACACCCAGAACCTTCAGATCCTACGTCAAAAAATAGGAGGCCTCCAGCTGAGGCAGGAATGACCATGACATAAGGTCCAGCCTTGATCAACACACACACACACACACACACACACACACACACACACACACACACACACACACACACACACACACACACACACACACACACACACACACACACACACACACACACTCTTAGAAACTGAAATGGAAAGGGATGATAGGAATACCCAAAGGCTAAAAGTGCCATTCACACCAGACCCCCATGTGACATCAGAGTGTGTGTGTGTGTGTGTGTGTGTGTGTGGGTGGGCGGGTGTGTGGGTGGGTGTGTGTGTGTTTGGAGTTTGGGTGTGTGCTTTTGTCAGCCGGAGAGAGCAGATCTGAGCTGCCCAGAACCCAGAATGTAAGGTAATGATGTCTCAGTCAGACTAAGCCCTAATCTCCAATGACATTTCGGAGTGGAATTGTTTTTGGAGTCCAGCCTTAATGAAAGTGTTGAAGGGGAGTATTTTCCTTCCTGGTGTGGTCCAATTACAACCACGAGTATAGGATCCAAAGGTCAGATTTCATCTGGGATATTGTGCAGCGTTACTATAAGAGATGACTAAAGCAGTGGGTCAGTCAGTCAAATATCGCTCACTCTTTCTGTGGTGATAATTAAAAGGGAAAAAAGGAATATTCACAGAAGTAGATCCTCATAAATTACCTTATTCCTGAATCAAGGCCTGTGTTAAATAAAATCACCATCAATCATTAAAAGCTCCACATAGTCTGCAACTATTCAAGCGGCTATTCATCAATAAAAAAAATCATCTTTAGATGCTACACGAGGAAGCATCATTCTGGTTTCTCACAACTTTGTCTTTTTCCAAGACGAGCCAGAAGTCGATCTGGAAACAGTGACTGATGTTTACACAGCACAGCTTGGTTGATTATTTAACAAAATAAAAATAATCGTACAAATAAGCTGTGGCCAACCTGGAGGGTTGTGTTCATCCTGTCTGACCTCTCAAGTTGCTTTCCCTTCCAGATTTATTCTTAGCAATGCTGCTACATTGCCTTAAAAATGTGCTTAGTTTTTAAGGCAAGTTACTTCAAATATTTTATTGCTGATAGGAATGACGGACAAACGTACAACATTATGATCCGTACTATAAACTGACATGATCATAAAGTTGCTTCTAGTCTGCTCAACATACAGTATATGATTAATGGACTAATGCAGTTTGTACGCATTTTCAGAAAACTGACTGTCAAAACCAACATAAAAAAACCCCAAAAACTCCCATAATGTTTAATGTGTATTGATAGATTCAGAATAATGTAAAAGTATGACATGACAGAGGATCATCTTGACACAGTAAGCTATTATTTCCAGGAAGAACTGAAATGCTCTCTGGAATGTGTTTTCCATTCAAGTGCTTCCTTTAAAAAAAAAACACTGGCATGTTTTAGAAAGAATTGCACTATTTCAGAAAAATAATCTTTACTTTGATAAAAATGACTGTTAGGTTGCTAATAAATTATACGTTTTCATGAGATCCTTTCATATAAAATATGTGTTTTGGAGGAGAGAACCATCTGTGTTTTTAAATATTGATTGATGATTTTCAACAACCCAGATTTTATTCCTACGTGGGAAAGAAGACATTTTTGGAATTAAAATCCTTTTATATTAAAGAGTTGTTAGCTCCCCTGCAGCTTCAAATCAACAGAATCTTCTTTGAACCTCTACGACTCAACATGGTGACTTCTCCTTCCTCTCTTACTCCATACATGTGATTGCGTGACTTAGCCTGGGCATTAGCCTCGAAGCTGTTTGCAGTTTCAAGCACAAGTAAACACAAACATGTGAGTAATGGCCCCTATCATTACTAACCCTTTGCTCAACTGCAATTACAGAGCGAAACTAATAAAATTATCTTTTGTAACCATAGGTCGAGATGCCGATGAATATTAAAATACATAATATAAGCAACAACATATCCCAGTGGCTTTGACTTTATTAAAGATAATCTATGAGAAAAGAGTCACTAACTTTTTTAATTGCGAATACGGAAGGGTCAGACATTAAATGGAATTAAAGGCAGATATTATTGGATTATTATTAGAGTGCTGTGAAAATGAGAGAGCAAAAAGAGGGCCTCGAACAACACTCACAATTCAACATTTGTAATACTGCATTCATAGTGCATACTTATGACAACTGCACTTGTTGTACCAACATCAATTATTTGTATGACCCTATTACCTCTGGTATTACAGCCAGCACCTTCTCAATGGAAAATGCTGTGTTTCTTTCCATCAGAAAACAACAAAGCACACAGCCTGAAACAAGACAACGCTGGCAGCTTGTATGTGTGAACCCTGATTCTGAAGTCATGCTATCTAGACTTGGTGTAACTGTTGCTCAATTGGACAAACTCGGCTTTGGGAAAGTATTTTTCTTTTGTAAAGCTATAATAACAAAACCCTTTGCGAAGCACAAACAATCTTTTGTTATTTGAGGCTTCTGTTTGAGACACTCTTTCAAATTACAGCTTTTAGCCCCATACAAAACAGGAAGTTTGGCCTGCTGATTTGCTAAACCTTAAATGCCTGATTGTAGCTCCCTTTCTGAGTTGTTACTTAGTCAAACTTGAACACAGACATCTTAAAACTCTTTTGAAAGGGATAAGGCTGTATCTTAAATTACTTTTATAAAATGGCAGCTTTAACTTATGTAAATGCCTCAAGTTACTTGCCAATAAGCCCAAATTATGCTTGCTGCAAGCCAATGATTTTTCGATCTGTATCCCACAGTATTGAAAGCGCGTGGTGTGTTTTTGTAGCTCAACAACATCTTCTCTGACCCAAACCATGGTCTGAACAGCGAATATGAACTGCTACCATCTAATCAAAGATACAGGGTTCCGTGATTCAATGAACTCAGACTGAAGCACTCCTTTGTGCACCGTCAATCCTAACAGCTAAATCCCAGATCAAATGCACGCTAAAGGGTCTTTGAGCATGCTTCTATCAGTGATTGTGATGTTGTGTTAACTGATTGATTCATGTATTGTGTCTCGGTATCCGTATTGATCTGACCATTAAAGTGTTATAGTATCGTATTGAAACTAATAAAATTATCTTTTGTAACCATAGGTCGAGATGCCGATGAATATTAAAATACATAATATAAGCAACAACATATCCCAGTGGCTTTGACTTTATTAAAGATAATCTATGAGAAAAGAGTCACTAACTTTTTTAATTGCGAATACGGAAGGGTCAGACATTAAATGGAAGTAAAGGCAGATATTATTGGATTATTATTAGAGTGCTGTGAAAATGAGAGAGCAAAAAGAGGGCCTCGAACAACACTCACAATTCAACATTTGTAATACTGCATTCATACTGCATACTTATGACAACTGCACTTGTTGTACCAACATCAATTATTTGTATGACCC
Source organism: Eleginops maclovinus (assembly GCF_036324505.1). NCBI lineage: Eukaryota > Metazoa > Chordata > Actinopteri > Perciformes > Eleginopidae > Eleginops > Eleginops maclovinus. The sequence goes on from NC_086364.1 coordinate 10,415,346, forward strand.
TATTACCTCTGGTATTACAGCCAGCACCTTCTCAATGGAAAATGCTGTGTTTCTTTCCATCAGAAAACAACAAAGCACACAGCCTGAAACAAGACAACGCTGGCAGCTTGTATGTGTGAACCCTGATTCTGAAGTCATGCTATCTAGACTTGGTGTAACTGTTGCTCAATTGGACAAACTCGGCTTTGGGAAAGTATTTTTCTTTTGTAAAGCTATAATAACAAAACCCTTTGCGAAGCACAAACAATCTTTTGTTATTTGAGGCTTCTGTTTGAGACACTCTTTCAAATTACAGCTTTTAGCCCCATACAAAACAGGAAGTTTGGCCTGCTGATTTGCTAAACCTTAAATGCCTGATTGCAGCTCCCTTTCTGAGTTGTTACTTAGTCAAACTTGAACACAGACATTTTAAAACTCTTTTGAAAGGGGTAAGGCTGTATCTTAAATTACTTCTATAAAACTGCAGCTTTAACTTATGTAAATGCCTCAAGTTACTTGCCAATAAGCCCAAATTATGCTCGCTGCAAGCCAACGATTTTTCGATCTGTATCCCACAGTATTGAAAGCGCGTGGTGTGTTTTTGTAGCTCAACAACATCTTCTCTGACCCAAACCATGGTCTGAACAGCGAATATGAACTGCTACCATCTAATCAAAGATACAGGGTTCCGTGATTCAATGAACTCAGGCTGAAGCACTCTTTTGTGCACCGTCAATCCTAACAGCTAAATCCCAGATCAAATGCACGCTAAAGGGTCTTTGAGCATGCTTCTATCAGTGATTGTGATGTTGGGTTAACTGATTGATTCATGTATTGTGTCTCGGTATCCGTATTGATCTGACCATTAAAGTGTTATAGTATCGTATTGTATCGTATCGCATCGTATCGTATCGTAGCTCAACAAGGCCACAAGACTAGAATCTCCTGCACTGAAACAATATAGCTTATTGTTCACCCTTCATTATTATTGAAATCTTCTCAGTTATTCATTCATTCTATATGATTAATTTGAACATAATGAAGTTAAGTCCTACCTTGAGGAATGCACAATTTGGATTAAGTAGTTTATGAAAAAAGTATTGTAATGTGTAACTTTGACACAGATCAACATGTCATATCCCCTGCTACTTATTTCATTCACAGGTTGTAGAAATGGTACGCTCCCAATCAAACATGCGTCTGCCTTCCCAGCCAACAATAAGTACAGAATTCTCTTGCATGTAGTGTAAGTAATTTTTTACTTTTGTTCCCAATGCTGAAAGCTAATTCCTAATAAGCAATAAGGGAGGAAAGGGCCAGACATCAGGAGAATATAGAAGGTGAAAGTCTACATGCATGCATACAATCTTGAGGTATAATTCAAGCGTTAATAATGCAGTCCCAATCATCATCTTTTTTTTTCAGCGTAGGCGGGTAAAAGCCTGCGATACACATCAGGAGAAAAAGAGCTACATGACTCTAGCTGGAAGGCAGCAGGAGAGATAAAGAACGAAAACACATGAAGGCTGAGTTCCTGCCTCAGTCACAGAGCACAGGAGGAGGTCTGTTCACATCCTCTTCTGCTGGGAATGCTTTCTGAATACATTCACACTGGACTTGCATGTGTGAAATGTGTGAGAAAATGCCTTTCCTCAATAATTTCTAAACCCCTCATTGATTTCAGAAGCAGAATAATACCAGGTCGAAATGTATGACCCAAATACTTCTCAACCAAATATACAGAAGGAACTCTACATTTGTTGCTGTTTTGTTGTTTCATGTTTTTGTTTTGTTTTTTTACTTTTATGCTCCAGTTCAGTCACTTTCTTCTGAAGCTGTCAATAGTTCAGCTTTTGTCCCACATCATTTGTCAAATGCAGCTATTACTGACGAAGACAAACTCTTGAGACTCGCTCAGACTTATGCCGACAGATCACAATCGCAACAACTTGATGGTAACTTCAGGATTCTCACATCCCACTCTACTTATTTTGATATTTTTTTCTAAACTTCCTGACAGTTATAATGTTCAGTGACGTGATGTCAGTGTCTGTTGAAGCTGTTGTAGAGAAGTGTTGATTCAAACTTTATGATCATCTAAGAAGATGAAGTTTGTGTGGTTGAAAAAGACAACATTAAACAGAGAAGTTTTAGTGTTACTAAGAAAATAAAAGCAAATGACATATAGACTTAATATCATTTTATTTTTGGACCCGGCCAAACTCATGTCCTAGGTCTCAACTACTAGGAACAAGAAGGACCCATTACCACCTCCACCATTTGTGAAATATGACTTTCTGCTCCCGAGCTAATCTCTCAGGCAGGACATCTTTATCTTCTTCTAGTGGTTTCCAACTCACCCTGAACCTCTCACTTAAACTTTAACATTTGGCAGCTGCGTGCGGTGCAAAGCCCCTGTGTGATGACTAGTTCAAATGACTTGACCTAAATGTGAGTGCATTTCTGGTCTCTGATCCGGGCCCGCATCAGAAGGCTACATGTTGAGAAGTTGTTTGTGTTCAGACCAGCTGCTTGTTAAATTCATTGTTTCAGCGTGCATCAAGGTGGTATAACACTCATCTCATCTCTCAACATTTTTTCTCCTGTTGTTATTGAGAAGCTATCTGGTATTAAGGTTCACCACGTAGCATTCAACTTGACCTGCCTCCCTCCGGAGTAATCTGAAAGATGTCTTTTTTTTTACAGTACTAAAGCAGCTTCCACCCAATCTATTTCTTTTTAGAAACAAAATCAATAATAGTTAGATCTTAGTCATTCCCTGGAAAGCATTTTACCAGGACTAATTTCACATTTTACCATTTCCTCTACTGCTGTTGGATAGCTACTTCAAATCAATAAAGTCATTATGGTGCTCATTTCACAATTAACACAGATCCGAAGCTGTCACTACATGCAACTCATTAAGCATAAACGTTTCTACGTGCCAGCAATTAAAACGAGAGAGAGACCATGATTCCCCCGGACTTAGAGGTAATATGCCTATGCTCCTATGAAAAGATGAAATGGGTTATGGAAACGCTCGGTTTAAATATAACTAGCTAGGAGCATGTTGTGGATAGACACTGTAGAAATGTGGAGGTGTGGAAAGGAGGAGCCGGGGAGAATCTCCTGACACGGATAAGGCTGTGTGAAATTTGAACGGCCTTGATTTGGAGGGATTGTCTTATCCTCTGAAGATTAAAAAGGAGAATGTTCTTAAAATGCTACAAAAAGTATACGAATTTGAGAGATGGCAGATTTCAGAAGTAAACTTCGTTAGGTCTTTATATTTTTATGGCAGGAAGGAGAGATAGTGTTGGCTTGAGAACATAAGTCCAGCACTGGGGGATGGATTCTGGCTGGAGCTGGAACAGAGCGGCACACAGGGTCTAATCTTCACTTTCACATAATGCAGCACCACTCTTCACATCAGCCCGCTGTGTTCAGCTTCAAAGAACTGCAGCAACTCAACTGCTCTCCCATGTGTTCAACAGACGCAGGAAATACAAATTGCAAATTCAAATCAGTGTTCAAATTTAACACATAAAAAAAACCCACCTTCGACGGTTAACTTTGAGATGTGTAACACATAGTCAATCTAATAGGGGTTGTACTGAAAAGTGAAAAGCTTCATCTCAAACATTTAAATTCCAACTCTAAATCCACATTTAGATGCTGCATATATTTGTTCTATTTATTTTGTTGAAACCTGGCATCCATGCAGTTTAGGCTACAGTATAAGTATTCGTTTTCAGTGCTTGTTTCTAACTTATATGATCCAGACTTTTTAAATGTCTTCAAGGCAAGAGTCCAAAATTCAAGATTAATGAAAAAATAAAGATGTATTCATTTCCAAACTTCAGAAGATGTATCTTATGAAATATTCAGCTTGAACCCATGGTTTTTTAGCCTTCTAAAAACAACATTTTCATCAGCGGTCAAAATTTGGTTTGCTCTCAAACTTGCACCCAAGGGAAGACTCACATCTGTTTTGTATAGGGGCTATCTAGCAGCAAGCATCAATTACATTTATATAACCACCATACCCATATACCTTCATATAATAACTACATGGATAACAAGCAGGAGACCAATTAACCTGTGAATAAACTGCTTTTTTAAGATCTTCATCCAGTGCATGATTAGACAGCCAACTGAAAAGGGTATTTGGTATGTTTTCTGTAAAATGATTTTATTGCTGGAGAGACTTCACTATGCTGCTGCAGCCTTGGCCTGATCATTTCATATTTGTAGGACGGTGTCAGAAAGAGAGACATCGCTGAGCTTTAGCTTGTAACATTTTAATGAAGCCAGTGAAAACAGTGATCTCTGAGGAGTCACCGTCTTGTGGCTGATGTGAGAAACGTGTCAATGTTTAATGCAATTATCACATGCACTTTTAAACACGACAGATCCTTCAGAGGGATGACATTTATTTCTGAGGCAGGGGTAAGTAAAGTAGCAACATTAACTCTGAGTGTTTTGAAAAAGTGATGATACTGTAGTCCAGTTTTGACAATGTCAAGATTTAACTCCAACTGTGTACTGACTAGATACGAACTGGTCCCTAGCATTTGCATTAACAGAGTATATAGATAAAACACAGTTCCTGAAATTGGAGGTGCTGTGGGATCAGTTTGCACACATGTCCATGTCAGATCCCCATGGTGCAAAACACAGTGGACAGTTAAAACCCCGGGCATGTTTGCTGCTTCACCTGAGTCACACATTTGCGTAATCCCAGCCGGAAGAGTGAGGCTGATAAGCTTTTAGGTTGAGGTTGTGAGCTTGTTGCAGTCAGCAGTTTTGTCCCGGGAGGAAATGCCGGCCGTGTTCTGTGGGCAAACATAAAAGCCCAGACAGGACCGATAATGGCTTAACAGGCCTGCTGGGGGACAGCCTCTGCACACACTCTCATTTAAAACAAGAGAGGCAGAAAAACAGCTATGACAATCTGAGCCAAAGTGTTTAGGAAGTTAAGATTACTCCATCTAGTTTCAGAGAGCTGATTTGTCAGTCTGGGAGTATTCAGGCTTATCGGCACTGGCGTTCACTCACAACTTACTTCAAAAGGGAACTGCATGGAAACTTTTAAGGAGATGAAATTGTCAAGCTAATAGCCTTGAGTCTGAAGCAGACAGAGGAAGTCAGAAGCAGGTCGGATTCTTTAGACAGGTTTTCCATTAAACATCTATGCGTCTCTGATTCCTCACTCCTGTTCCGCTGCCTGATAACGTGACTTAAATCAGGGGATTGCAGCCTCTCTCCTTTTTGGTCTGAGGATGAATCCTGCCAGCTTATCTTCCTCTGACTGGTCCATGAGCAGCAGTCCCTGACCTCTGCTGTCAACTGAGGAGGGTTATGAAGTAAACAGAGTACGCGTCTCTCATACATATTGGAACACACCAGGAATGTCTAATGGAGAGCAAGCACATCCTTTTAATATGCATGTCCGTCAGCTCTGTGAACTCCAACTTAATACACTAAAAGTTGTTTTTCAAAATGTTATACATACTGTATACTGTCATAAAGGGCCCTCCTTTCCAACAAGTCCATTTCAGCCCCTGCCAACTTTAAGGCCACTACTGTGATGGGGAAATACCTAGCAGCAACAACAGCTCAGCCATGAAGCCATTGAGGTGACCAGCTTACACAATGTGATTGCAAAGTCCTGAAGCGTAAAGCGTGTACAAAATAATTTGTCCTTGGTTGCAATACTCACCAACTCGAAAACTGCCTCAAGAAAAAACATCAGCACTTAAACTGCCAGTTGGGATTTTGTGACATGCGTTTTCATGAACATGCAGCCTAAGCCTAACCCCAACAGACGAGCAGCACCATGTACAATGCCGCCATTGGACTCAGGAGAAGTGGAAAGCAGGGCGGGGCGGTATGGCAAAAAAACTCATACCACGGTATTGATTTATATTTCGTTGATTGGAAATGTATTTACATTTATACGTTTTTCCTATCATAGGCTTTCCCTCAAACAAATGCGTCTTGAAGCTACGCTTGACTTGACTTTACTGTCGACATTTCACCAGCGTTGCTTGTTGAAGCAGCTCGTATTTTCATACATTCTTCGTACTCCAATAAGTGCTTCCTATTGAGGTGGAGTAAATTCTTTGTGTTACCTCTTTGAGCAACAACTTTAGTTTGACAACATCTACAATAAATGAGTGGACAGTCAAAATATGTATTTTATTCTACTAAATTAAGGAAGGACAAACATCACATATGTAAATAATGGTCAGGTGTCCACAAATGTTTGGCCGTCTTGTCATATTAACAGGGATGTGACTTGGGAAGTAAACGGTTGCAGGTCAAGTGAATATTTTAGACTGTTTGCTGCCTGTTCACCAAAGCCCTAACTGCTCAGGGGGCTGTGCCTCAGTAACCCATCATTCTGACATCTCTCCACCCTGATGCATGTGCCCGTTTGTGTTTTAATCAAGAAAAATAACAGTGTGAAAAAAGCAGACCTAAGGGGACAAATTGAGTGCATTATTATGTTTTGATGTATATAGATGCCAGAAAAAAGACATTATGTGAATCAAGATGTTGACCCCAATCATTTTTCCTTCAGAAACACAGCAGCACCAGATGAGGAAGCAAAATATGAGTTGCAACTGACATTAAAAAGAAAGAGATAAGGCAGTTCTTGGAGAAAATAGATGGTTCAAATTAAATAGACGGGCAGTTCTATTAATACAGAGAAAGAGTCTTATTTTGTTATGCTGTGTCTTCACCAAACATGCTCCATCTATCAGAGGCAGCTAGTGAAACTCACACACAGAATACACAGACCTCCCTGGGGAGGCGTTCTCCGGTTACGTGCTGGTGTGAATGTAAGCACCTCACTGTATGAGGCCAGGAGGGCCTTTGATGTTTCTGCTGCAGTGGTGCTCAATGTGACCTCAATCCTCATCCTTTATTGTAACTGAGGGGAATACTGAAGCGTTCATTATCCCCCCTGCCTCACCCCTTCCCATCCAAAACTACTGACACAACCCAAGTGTAAAAGTGAGAGCAGCGTGAATATATGTTTTATCACATGGAACACGCACATGCGCACTGGGCTTATAAAGAAAGTTGAGATGCACCAAGAGTCTTCAAAGTAAGCCCATGGCTCAGCGTCTAGCCAGGAAATATATAGTTTTTTTCTACCATTCTGTTTTTTTCACATCAAAAGCTTTCAATCGGATGACAAGCAGTGTCAAGGCAGTGTCAAGGCAGTTCCAACGCGCTGCCTCTTTCAGTCGAAGGATCTCTTTCTCACTTATTCACGCATATTTTTCCTAACTTTGTAATATAGACCCTCTATAGCTCTGAAACCACGACAGCTGCACAAAAGGGAGAAACAAATCACTCCGTATTCGTAGCTGCAGGGCTCCTGATACGGGGAACTGGACTATTATTTATTTCATACAGGTATTTGCTCGCTGTCACTGCGAAGCACATCTTTCTTCCCCCATCATTTTAATACACAGACACGTCACACTCAAACAGATGCACGCTGCACTGGTTCAGTTTGTCTGCTCCACCCGCTGATGGATTGGCTGATCTTTTTTATTTTTATTTTTCAAACGTTAAAGTCCTTCTGCTTGAATTATATAAGGCTAAACTCAAAACAGTGTACTGCAGGATATGAATAATAAAATGTCAGGACAGCGGGAGGGGGAAACAGAGAGTGAGTGAGTGAGTGAAGGGATGGTGGGAGGGGGGACAGAAGGCGAGAGCGAAGCAGCTCAGAGAGTCAGTGAGGGGAGAGATGATAATGATGAGCCCTGAGACTGGCGACTATTTTAAGACTTCCTAAAAGTAAAACGACAGCTTCAACAGACCGGAATATGATGGGTTTTACATGAGCGCATGCAGAGTTCAATTCACTGGTCTGCTGCGGACTGGATGGTGCCTGCAGCGCCTGCATTCAGATCGTTGGATATTATAGAGAGTATTTCGTCTGCAAATAAGGATTGTTTCCTTTTGAGATTTCCGTGCTGATTATTTTTTCAATTCAATGTGAGGTCTGCCACAGCACGAGTAACAGTGTCTTTAAGATAGTTTTTCCAAAACAGTCACAGATATTCAGATTCAAATAAAAAATAAGACACAAAATCATGACGTTTGAGAAGCTGGTCCCAGCATTTTATCATTGGCATTTGAGCTTGATAATCTACTGAATATTCCTTCATTACATTTCTGTCCAATATCGGAGTAAACAACTAATCATTTCAGGGGCCAGAAAATGTAGTCTGATAAATGAGTTCTTGAAGGCCAGTATAAATATTAAGAGCTTCATTTTCTTTTCTTAATATCATTTGGACACCTTACACGATCACATGGTACATTCTTCGATAGTAAACTGGAATGAGTTCTTTATTTGTGGTCTATTTTCTTCTTTATGTTTCTCCATTAGAAGTCACACTTTATCTAATGTGTTCTGACAGGAGCATCACACACTCTAGATTCACACTATCCACCACTGAGAGGCACACCAAGCTCTCAACTCCACACACACCCTTCTGACCATTAGAAATAGCAGCCCACCAGGGAACTACGAGCTGAGTGACGACAGACTGAGAATGACAGATTTCCAAACACTATCATCAAAAAAAAGGAGTGTTACTGTCTTTTCAATGCCAAATTCAGAGGCTGTTAAAAGCTGTGCGCTGAAACTGAGGATTTGGCAGCGATGCAACATTTTAAAAAGGGATGAGAATGTTAGGTAGAGCTGTCTGCATCTATGTTTGTTGAACACAGAAACAAGCACAAATGGACTTTTGGCTGTTTACTTACTTACATATCTGTCTATACAGAGAAGTGTGCCGGTGACAAAGCATGTAACTGACAGAGGGAGCGGAGACTGCAGGGAATTTAGATTAAGGGCTGCCTGTCTGCTCTCTGACGTCCACACGTCTTTAAAGAAGGGTTTTGAGGAGGCAGCCTTTGTCACTTCAGCTTCAAGGTGCAGAGCGGAGACTAGCTTAGCCTGCTTCTAAACCGACACAGGGAGACCGCTCTTGATGTTTGAGCAATATAATGAGCTCATCACAATAAAGCTACTTCTGAGAGAGGAGAGGTTATACTTTAATGACAGTGCAGATTTCTTTGGAGGTTTTTCATTTCTCTAATGAAAATTAAACCAATGCACTTTGTATCTTTGAACCTTCGCATCTTTTTAATTTGAAGTAAAACAGATAAATATCTTTAGTGCTTGCCCAAACAGATATTGCACAAACTAATTATGACATTGTCAGTGGCTGCAAAAAAACTGGTTCGCTGGAAAACAATTATTTCCTGCCTTGAGATGCTATCTATGCAGAAACATGGATTAAATCTAATTAAAAATTTGATTTTACAAAATTTGAAATAATAATGACCAAAAGGTCAACAGCGGTGTTGGGCAAATAGATAAAATAGTTTTTAAAGGTGATGGTAGGTACGGGGGGAGTACGTGAATTAAGCCTACAAACACAAACCCAATAGGTTAAGATAAACCATACAGAGGAAAATCCATATGATTTTAATGTCTCATAAAGAAAGCAACCCTCTCTTGAACAGCCAGGTATAGGATGATAAAACCTGCCTGTGCAGCTTGCTGTTATGTTAAACACTGATAAATCACCGATATAGCAGAGTGAGTAATACACTCATCTGCAACCGCTTCTTATTCACTGGAGCATCTTATTTTCATCACATAATACATGTTTGGTGCTGTATGTACAGCTGTAGCAATGAGGGCCATGGGCTCAGTAAACATGTACAGCCTAGCTGAGTTCAAAGGTCTTCTCTTGACATGGCTTTACACTCAAATTTAAATTAAAGCAGCTGCCGTGCAGGTTCTGACTCTAAGGAGCATGATCTGTTCTTTTTTTACTCCATGACGTTCATATCAACTGCTTCGGGTGTTTTTAGCAAAGCACAGGTCAGGCTGACTCAGATCCTCTTGAGTGAACTGGTGCGAAAAACAACAGCAGGAGGTGGTCGTGCAGGGCAAGTGAGAGGAGACATCTAGGTCACTAAGGGTTTGGAGCTCTGGCCTGAGAAGAAGCTGAGAAACATTCCAGCATGGATTCTCCTGAGATGAGGACCGTGTCCGGCTGCTGCAGACAGACACGGCCACACATTTTGCTGCCACTTTAGAGCTCCATCCCCTCGGTGGATGTTACTGACAGCTGAGGCTTAACTGCGACTAAAAACATCTCATTAGCCTTTCAATAAGCTAATTGGCTTCTTAGTTTTTGCTAATACTCAAAATCCTGGAACACGATAGAGCATTGAGATAAATAGACGTGTAAACATGCATTCAAGTAGCAGAAATTAATTGGTAAGGGTTTAGCAATGGAACTGACTGAAAGCTGATCCAAGGGTCCCAGAAGCAAAGAAATCCGCAGCAGGGGAAATCATGTTGGGAAAGTTTCTGGAATAGACTCTGCTATGGGCCGTCAACTTAAAATTATTTTTTAGGTTCCCAAGTTTCTCCCTCCTACACACACTGCTGATCTCCCCTCTTCTCAGGTACACTGTGCAACTCATTTCTCTTATATTTATTATCATGTTTTATCCTCCCTTTTCTGCTGTTTGACCTTTAGTTGTACTTTTGTAACATCACATTGTTTTTAGCACTTTGGATCTAGAGACATTTTAATTATTAATCTATTATGACAACAACAATAACCTCGAGCACATTTGAGAGATTCTAGCAGCCCCATACTTGAGCAGAAAGAAAGAGGGCAATTGCAACTTTAAGACCTTTCAGAGGGATGATAAAGTATTGTATGGCTCAGTTGCCTTTTCCTCATATTCGGCTGGACTAGAGCATGCCAAGTTGAGCTGAGTTTGAGACAAACACCGGAGCTCTGCAGGTCATGAGTGGGGGTCAGGGTACAAAGGCACCATGTGGGAAACACAGTTATTTTAAAGACATACGCTTTGTAGATAGAGCTGCAGCTTCATCACAAACCAAATGATCAAAAACGAAAAGCTATTTGACTGGGTTCACAGAGCAAGCCATTCAAAAGGCCTGCTTTGTGAAGGTCTTCGGGGTTTCCCAGATAATCCGTGAAAATCCGGAAATAATAAACAAGACTGACAGCCAAAGCAGAAATACCATGCCTGAACTGAAGCAGCCGAGGAAAAATAACAGCATGAAAGTGATAAAAATGCTCTGAAGTTTTTAAAATGAGCTTTAGACAAATGAAAAGAAGTTCTCGGCTGCAGGGATGTGAAGGTGGAAAACTTCTAAAGCCACTCTACTCTTTGGAGCCAAAGAAATAAATCATAACTTTCACCTCGAGGATCCGCACCTAATGAAGGAGTCTACGTGCCATTACTAAGATTAAATCAGTCCAGTGTATGACGGATGGTCTTTGAGAAGCACCTCAGTTGCTTATGATGTGCAATAAACTCCTTTATGGAATTAAAAAAGGACAAATTCTATTTTATAAGCACTCACTATTTTCATTTGTAATTTACCTTTATTAATTTGTTTACAAAATCCTGGTTTATTTAATTATAAAATCATTATGTACAGCGTCACTTTGTCAATAAGAAGGTCTCAATAGGTTTTACTGTATCAAATTAAAGTTAATGAATGTTTTCTCACTGAATTAATGCAGCTTGTTTTGTTTAATCAATATAATTACCCCAGACAGTCCGATTATGGCTGCAAGTGGATGAAAGTCATGCCCGTTATTGAGAAGGGTAGGAATCATTATGATACTATGATAGCTCTTGACTTGTAGGATATGTTTAAACAAATATCTGCAATGTAGCTTCAGCGATAAGAATATGTGTCTTTGGCCCAGCGTTCATTCTGCTGTGTTAGTTGGCAGAGTTGGACATGATATGCACTGCAATTTACAGCAGCAGCCCTGATGAATCCTTAAGATAGCATTGTATCGGACACACCGCCACATGCATAACAATGACTTCGGCTGTATAGGTGAAGGCAATTGACTCAACCTTGAGGCAGCTCTTCTGCTTTCTGTAAACAAAGGAGAAAATGAGTCACCATTAAAGAGAGTGTCCTGCTGAATGTCCAAAACAAAAATTACCCCGCATATATATTGCAAAAGCCGCAGGAGTTTTTTATAAGTGTATCTCAGTGAATTGCCCATTATGATACGAAGCGCATGATATGCTGATTCTAAAATAATAGGGATGATTTTTAAAGCCTTGAGGTCAAAAGATGTGGTGTTGTGAGGTTTAGGAAGTATTTGATCTCCAGTGAGATTTATATATTTCATTAATAGGCTTTTAAATTAGATTTACGGTCCTAGCTGTGTTCAAGTCAATCTGATTTGGTTATTTGGAAGTGTGATTGAAGAATGGCAGGTGGCTGAAAGGGAAGTCTGCTGCTGGGGACTGTTGCTTCCCAGGACGACACACTGGGAAAGGATCATAAAGGGGGAACATAATGGCAGCTATTTCTCTGGCTAAATAAAACGAGTTATCTGGGCCATTCAGTTTTATACAGCTTTTTTGTGGCTGAAAGTAGCATGGTCCGTTGAATAGATGAGTTAAAGCTCTGCATCTGCAACCCTGGGTGTAAGTTACATCAGTAATCAACACGGAGAGGGGGCTGCTTACTGTGATGAACATCTCAACACATGCCACAGAGTCACTATGACTTCCCTGTGTCTTGTTAATGAGGTTGGCGAGACAAGAAGGGAGGCCTTCACTGAGAGTTATAGAGATGGATTCCCCGGCTCGTCTATATTGATGGTTATAAAAAAAAAAAAAACTCCAAAAATGATTACCTTCCTACGCATGGCACCATGGAGAATTAATGCTGCAGGTACAGCTGTCCTTATTCTAAGCCAATTCTACGTCTACTTCTGTCTCAAGCTCTTTGTTACATTTTTGAAAATGCTTAAAATGTCATCAAACGATTCCATACAATCCTTTCTGAGAAAAGACTGAAATCAATGTTGCAGCATCTCAAATTCTTATAGTTATGCAACACATGTCCTTGAAGGAGCTGAATTAAATGTTTAATTATTGATGTCTAATGGGGGGTGAATGCGTACACGCCCCCACTTCTGCTTAAACTAGCTAGTCTGTTTGTGTACACACACTCGCACTAAGGGTGGGCATGAATCATAAGATAATCATGATCTCATTTTCCAAACTGATTTAATTTCTAAACAACACTGATTGATGCACACTTGCATTAAAGCAACCTCCTTCTGACTTGCAGTGATTTATTATGAACACATGTACATACAGCACATATAGGGACAAAGCAGAGCATGGTGGGAAGTCCTACAAAACATAATGCAAGGAAGAAGTAAAACTTTGTTGAAGGAAATATGAAAAAGGATAAAAGATAATGAAAACACATGTTGTGGTCAAAACAAAACAAGTGGTCTCCTTTGAGGAGATTTAAGACAATAATGATAGTCTCCAAAAACACAACAAGAGGACACTGAAGTCCAAAGCAAAGTCAAGCACACAAAAATACAACACAAATAAAGAAGATTCTAGTTACTTAAAAAAATGGTCAAAAGAAAAATGTTTAATGAATTTTTCTTCCAATTACTACTCCACATTAAACCAATCTATTATTAACAGGATCTCCAGTCCTTGTGGAGTTTCTTCATTTTAGTTTACTGTCTAAAGCTTCATTAAAATGGGATTCATTTTATGGCAAAGTGGGTAGTAAAATATTTGACCTTAGTCCCTGAAATTAAACCCATCATTCCTAAAAGCATTTTAGACATTAGGCAAATAACAGCATAACATTATAAATTATTGGAACCTCATGTGACCTTCCTCACAAGTGCTGTATTATTATTATTATTATTATTATTATTATTATTATTATTATTATTATTATTATTATTATTATTATTATTATTATTATTATAAATACTCACTTAAATGTTTAAATATATTTAAACACATACAATCTCAGACCCGCCAAGGCCAAATCATACATAAATAGTCCAATTAATCTACTTGGGTTTTTGCTCTTGCAATGCTTATTAGCTTTTGTTTTCATTGCAAAAGTATATTAGAGAAAGACATTATGAGAATTGTTCTGCACCAATTCATTAGATAATACACACTATACAGTGGGGCAAAAAAGTATTTAGTCAGCCACCAATTGTGCAAGTTCTCCCATTTAAAAAGATGAGAGAGGCCTGTCATTTTTATCATAGGTACACTTCAACTATGAGAGACAGAATGAGAAAAAAAAATCCAGGAAATCACATTGTAGGATTTTTAATGAATTAATTGGTAAATTCCTCGGTAAAATAAGTATTTGGTCACCTACAAACAAGCAAGATTTCTGGCTCTCACAGACCTGTAACTTCTTCTTTAAGAGGCTCCTCTGTCCTCCACTCGTTACCTGTATTAATGGCACCTTTTTGAACTCGTTATCAGTACAAAAGACACCTGTCCACAACCTCAAACAGTCATACTCCAAACTCCACTATGGCCAAGACCAAAGAGCTGTCAAAGGAGACCAGAGACAAAATTGTAGACCTGCACCAGGCTGGGAAAACTGAATCTGCAATAGGTAAGCAGCTAGGTGTGAAGAAATCAACTGTGGGAGCAATTATTAGAAAATTGAAGACATACAAGACCACTGCTAATCTCCCTCGATCTGGGGCTCCACGCAAGATCTCACCCCGTGGGGTCAAAAATGATCACAAGAACGGTGAGAAAAAATCCCAGAACCACACGGGGGGACCTAGTGAATGACCTGCAGAGAGCTGGGACCAAAGTAACAGAGGCTACCATCAGTAACACACTACGCCGCCAGGGACTTAAATCCTGCAGTTCCAGACGTGTCCCCCTGCTTAAGCCAGTACATGTCCAGGCCCGTCTGAAGTTTGCTAGAGGGCATTTGTATGATCCAGAAGAGGATTGGGAGAATGTCATATGGTCAGATGAAACCAAAATAGAACTTTTTGGTAAAAACTCAACTCGTCGTGTTTGGAGGAGAAAGAATGCAGAGTTGCATCCAAAGAACACCATACCTACTGTGAAACATGGGGGTGGAAACATCATGCTTTGGGGCTGCTTTTCTGCAAAGGGACCAGGACGACTGATCCGTGTAAAGGAAAGAATGAATGGGGCCATGTATCGTGAGATTTTGAGTGAAAACCTCCTTCCATCAGCAAGGGCACTGAAGATGAAGCGTGGCTGGGTCTTTCAGCATGACAATGATCCCAAACACACCGCCAGGGCAACGAAGGAGTGGCTTCGTAAGAAGCATTTCAAGGTCCTGGAGTGGCCTAGCCAGTCTCCAGATCTCAACCCCATAGAAAATCTTTGGAGGGAGTTGAAAGTCTGTGTTGCCCAGCGACAGCCCCAAAACATCAGTGCTTTAGAGGAGATCTGCATGGAGGAATGGGCCAAAATACCAGCAACAGTGTGTGGAAACCTTGTGAAGACTTACAGAAAACGTTTGACCTCTGTCATTGCCAACAAAGGGTATATAACAAAGTATTGAGATGAACTTTTGTTATTGACCAAATACTTATTTTCCACAATCATTTGAAATAAATTCTTTAAAAATCCTACAATGTGATTTTCTGGATTTTTTCCCCCCATTCTGTCTCTCATAGTTGAGGTATACCTATGATAAAAATTACAGGCCTCTCTCATCTTTTTAAATGGGAGAACTTGCACAATTGGTGGCTGACTAAATACTTTTTTGCCCCACTGTATGTGGGATGCTGTATTTTTGTATTCCTTTTCTATTGCCTGTAGAGTTATCTTCAACCCAATGTGAATTATTCAAGCAATACTGTTTTATCCACATCACAAAGCATGTCTAAATGGGTAATAAATGGGCTCAGTCCTTTGGCATTTATGCACTGCTCAACCAATGTAACTATTGAAGACAAGAGCAGCTTGTTAACAACTGAAAAACGGCTCGACGAGGACTACAGCAAAGGTAAAACGTAAAGGAAAAAAAATTAACAACTCAGTTCATCATTCTCTTGATAAACCAATAAAATATGTATACTTTAATAGACTATGCCTTTGAGTGTAAAACAGAAAATTGATACGTATCATTAAACTCTTTAGAATTCAGAAGGTTATATGTGCAATTCAAGATGAGGCCGGCATCAAAAAATATGCACACTGCATTTTAGTTATTTCAACAGAAGATCTCCATGAAAAATAATTATATTTTTGTCTGGTTCAAAACTAAAATAGCAGAGTATAAACTCCAGGTTTGTACTCTGCTATATATGTGCTTATTGTGTGATTCACAGTAATACCACATCCTGTTTTGACCCAAATCTTATTGAACAACATTCTACATTAATGTAATTACAGCGCTACTTAGGGCTGAACATCTTACAGTATTGGTGCTGAGCAGTAGCATTGTGCATAAATGGTGACATTGAATATGAATGTAGTTCATAAAAAGATGGGCACCATTGTACACAAATATGAAAAGACACAAAGGCATCCAGCCATCCGCCCACACATGCTATCTTTCTGTATCTATCTCCTACCCAAAACAACACAAGCTGGATGAGCTCAGCCACAACTGGGACGCAGAATTTCTCTCTGATCGCTCTGATGTGGCCCTTAGAGGCCAGAGTGAAGCCAGCGGCGCTTTAACACACCAATACTGCCCCGGTATTGAAGCTCCACAGGCCTGCGGGGAGGTCGAAGAAATGCCTCGCCCCACAGCTCCAGAGGCAGGATAGGAAGGCCGCAAGGGTACTGGGATGTTTGGACATGACTGACAAAATACCACCTGTCATACATACATAGCCCAGGAACACACTGACCATTTGTGAAGCTAACTCCAGCTGACAGACAGGAGAAAAGAGACATGGCACGCGAGAAATAAAAATCACAACAGTGAAAGGAAACCAAAGAGGGCAAAGGTGTGAGACAGAGAGGGAACATGAAGCACAATAAATGCTGCTATCTGCGAGGAAAATAAGAAAATGTGGTTTCTTACAGAAGAACAGAAAAGGTTTTTTCCCTGAAAGCACCGACTTTCAGAGACAGATGACACCCTCAATTAGAGCGCCTGCTTTGATCAAGTCATTAGGGATGGAAGGGAATGCCACTATTATTTGGCACAGCGTTCTGACATCCCTATTAATTGTAACTGCAAGTTAGTGTCATTTTATCCCCGCTAATTATTTCAACACAGCCTTTGTACAACAGAAAACATAAATTGAATGAAGTTTAATTTGTCAGCAGCGGATGAATACACATAACATGAACGGATTAGGGCATTTGTGTTGCCAGGAACAGGAGGTTAACAAATTACAATTGAGAAATTGGCACTATAATTAGCATTTTCTTCCCACCTTTACGGAAGAATTCCTAATATCACTTTTAAATTAAGTACTTCACTATTAAAGCAAAACTCAATCACACCAACGTAATCCTGTAGAAGCATTCTTTCATTCCAAATGGGAAAATAAGGTGATTCCAAAATATGAATATCGCAAGTCATATATTTGAATAAAATTGCCTATTCATGCATCCAAAGACAGAGAGGCAAACTCACAAAATGTGCAACTTTAGTGGCCATTAAACCAGTGCAAATAAGACATGAACAGATCACAAACCTGTGCTCCTATTGCACACATTCAAATGAGATGATATACATTCATTTGGTAAGAGAAAAGGTTGCAAATGTGCTCTAGAATAAAAGCAAATAGAAAATGATCAGGGTCTTCAGAAAGTTTGTGATAACTAAAAGGCATTAAGGCTAAATGCGTCAGTTGAAATCCATTTATTTTGGGATGCAGTGATAAGAATGTCGTTTTTGAAAATAAAACGGAACTATCAAGCAAAATATTCCTCTGCCATATCCCAAATCCTTGCCTCACAAGTACCTCTTTCCTCTCCATTTCTTTTCTTCCTTTAGCAAGTTTGGATATTAGCGGCACTCTGGTTAGACCTCTGCTCAGGCTGCATATTTGTACTTTGACACATAGATAATTGCAATCAGAAGCGCAAAGGGCAAATTCCACACAGCTGCAAGACCATCTATACGTTGTGAATACAGCTTGTGGTTGCACCATTATAAACTGGATGCATAGTCTTTTGTTAAATGATCTTTTGTTACATAGTCTGACAGTGTACGAACAGACACCACAATCACAACCTCAGCAAATGATGGAGTGTCAAAGTGGCTTTCAGCTGTGGCTCCCTAAAGAAGCTGTGAATTCGAGCCGATGTGATCATTTGGTGTTTTATCGGTTTTGCTTTAATATTTATGGAGATAACACTTTTAATCATTTGACCAGTGAAATATATTTTAAAGACGGATGAGGAAAAATGTGAAGGAAGGAGCGTTCTGTGATTCATTGCACCATCCCTGTATGCATATATTTAAAAACATGTCTCATTTGTTACCATTATAAGCCATTAACCTGCTCCCCTGCTGACTCAAGTCCAACATGGAGCCACAACAGGAGCGGATAACCCATCACTTCTCTGCAACTGGCAGGAGGGTGACGTGCAGCAGAATATTTTAATGGAAAGAGCTGAGGAGGAAATGGCTGTTCACGGTTAGAGCGTAAGAGAGTCACACAACCCACAAACAACTGCTTGGGCTGTGCATTAATTTTAACAGCGTTTCCACTGGCAACATCACAGATGAGAACATATTGAAGTGAACAAAACATTCATTCAGTTCATGTTGTCTATAAGCTACAGTAACAGATCTTCAGCTTGCATGCTGAACTTTGAAAAAGGGAATCCTTACTCCTGGTCCTCAATGATTACAAAGAAACTTTTGATTGGCCGGGTTAAGCCAGTAGAGGATCTGGTCAGTCCTCCCTGCCTGACTCCTGCTTCGGGGTATTTTACTCCTCTGTCTTTGCTTAAAGCATTCAAAAAGATGTCACCGTCATCAGTGAGGACGGCTCCAGCATGTCCTCTACCTGCCCCCTGTCCAAGCCCGTCCCTTATGGGGCCTGAAGCACCTGTCCTTCAGAACAGCCAGGCTTCTGCGTAACACTGCTGTCACGACGCCGCTCTATCTGCAGATAACCACGCCTCGGGGGAAGTGGAGAGCTGACGAGGAAAAGGGATTGAAATGCTGAGGGAAAGAGGGGATGTGGTTCACACCTTCCTTATGCTATACAAACCGAGGCATGCAAATGATTATTAATCAGTCCCACAAGTTTTAAAATGACCTCCAATGGTCTATACTTGGAGAACTTTTTGAGTAAAGTGAAGTTTTAGAAATGGCAGGTTAGAAGTTGTGATATTTTTTGATAATTACCAATTTGAAACAAAGATCAAATACACAACCATGTTTCAATAGTTCTTTACACACAGGACAAATGTGTTATGTATTACCTGTAAACAAAAAACAAGTTGCAGTGTGTGTGAGCAACTGACAGGGACTATATTCTCTTTTGTATTGTGGGTTACTTTTACCAAAATAAAAGCACCAATATGACAATATAAATGGGGTTGCTCGTAGATGAAACTACTGACAATTATCCCCAAAATGCCCTTAACTTTACACAGCTTTATAGTGCGTTTTAGCTCGAGGAAACAATGTTTTGGTTCCTCATTACTGTTAAAGTTACTGTTTTTCAGTTCTGACCAATCTGTATTTAACAGATTTAACTAATACTTTTTACAATTTATAATTTAAACAATATATCACTTTTCAGTCAATTCATATATTTATTTGTTACTGTTTGTTTTACAAGGTCCAGCCTGATGTTGCCTTTCATATAAAAGTAACTCAAACACAGTGGATTTTTTTCTAATTATTACTACTGGTATTAGACCATACTCAGGATCAGCCGTCAGCTAGGTATCAGTACGTAAACAGTTTGATTGGTTTGTTAAAAGCCACGGTACACTATCTGTGCAGTTGCAAACAGCAGGCAGACAGTCACACATTAGCTGTGTAACTCATTTGGTTAATAAACGTTGGGATTGCGATAATTGAAGCATTGAATCTTTATAAAATGACACATAAAGCATTTTACTCATGACACACACAGTATGCCTCGGTTTACCTATGAGTTCCTGTTGAGGTGCCGAGCTGAATCAAGCCTCCGCGTATGTTTACACACTCTGTAGAAGCCAAGACTGATTTCTACTCTGCTACCCGTCAGTGGGTAAAAGAATGGAGAGGAATATATTTAAAAGTCAAATTGAGGTTTTTATGTTGACATGAATGTGTTCGCCAGCTGAGTAAAATTCAAATTCTAGGTTTTTTGTGCCGTGGTGGATGTATTAATAATGTGGAAAACGTTTCAATCAGCGGAATGCCATCTGTTGAGGACGGTAATGATATGAGCACTGCCTTCACTGTGCAGGATAGAGCTCAAGTTAGGAGTATATGAATGTTGCTAACATACGGATCATGTACCAATCAGGAGATAATGATAACAGCCTGACAATGCTGAGGTATGTCATGACTGTATACAATGCTCTGCCTCTGCTTGTGAATCTATTACATAAGCTAGCGTGTCTCCGGATTCAACATTATGTTCACGTATTTGTGCACAATATGGGCGCCTGCATATATTATGTTCTGCCTGCAGGAATGTATTTACAACTAATGGTGGGCCTGTGTATCATGTGGATGTGTCTGCAAAACAGTGAGACAGAGAGTGAGAACAGCACAAAGACTTTCATCTAGCCAAGTTTGACAGCAAACTCTGACATTCCGGGAAGCTTCCCCTGCCTTATTTCTGTGCATAGTACTGCTTATACTTTTACATCCTTGTTTGTTTGTCACCCACGCCGTACCTTCCTGTTTTACAGTCTGGATAAAACTTTCTTGAGGGACCCTGCGTGGATACAGCTATGTGGGTTGTGGAATACAGATTTAATTTGTTTAGCCTTTGTTACCTTTACATTTAATAATGACAGGATGTTCATTTTTGTTCATTCCGATAAGGAAAACTTCCATAGATTTGGAAAATAAGTTTTTTAATAGTCAAGTTTGTCTCAGTTATTCTAGAACAAAAGTTTATTTTGTGCAGCCTCCCACACATGTCCTGACCCAGAGAATTACAGCAGGATGCAGCAGGGAATGTGTTAAAAGGACTACATATTTTGCTGTGCCTGTAACAGACAGACCATAGGGGTTTGACTAATGAGTTAGAGCCACCTGTGCGCATGGTGCCAGGAGCTCATAGACTATAGTGCTGATGAGCTTCTGAGGGCCAATGTGCAACTGGGCTCCGTCGTTAACCCTCTTCACATCTCCATCCATCTTTGAAATGTTTTTCAAGTCTCCCATTCACTCTTTTGAATCAAAAACTTTGCCTGGACACAGAATCTTTTTTCCTAGGCTTCATTCACGAAGGAGCTCAGTGTGGGAGCACATTTACCGTATATCAAGGCTAGTGTGGGCTTTTTCAGAAAGTCTTTTAGTCTGTGGTCGGGAACACACAAAGTTGTGAGCAAGGAATGAAGAGAGCTTTTTTAACTCCTGTGCTTAGGGAGCAGTAATTGACTTTCAGAGACTGCTGCAACTTCAGCATTAAACTACCGACTGCACCAAAATCCTATTTATTCAGACAAATGCAAGAAAGCAAATCTGGCTATCCTTTTGCAGTTACCCTTTGATAATGAACAAACCACATGGTAAAAACAAGAGTAATAATGAATGAGTTGTGTTTGGGTATTGTTTGTGTCTAAAAAGCCTGATTCCTAAATTGCCATGGAGCTTTATTGTTGAAGACAAACTATTATTCAGATATCAAATAATTAAGCCACACTGTTGCATTGGTGGTCTTCATCAGTATGAACACATTGCAGTTTAATGTAGTCAATCTAAAAAACACTATTAATCCAGAAATAATGCATAGAGAACTGATAATGTATTAATCCACTGCTTAAAAAAGTCCACACCTAAAACATATTTCATGCAGTTTGAGTACGTTTGGTTCAGTAGCCAGCAGTTCTAAGAAACAAAACATTGTTTTGAAAATAAATGTCGTTATGACTAAACAACTGAGACAAATACACTTTTCATTATGTGTTTTCCTTCTCAACAGGGATTTCTCTGCCTCTTAAATTAAGGCAATGTTTTATCTCTCTTTTGTTCTGCACATCCATATTTTGCAATAATATCCATCAGTGGTGAACCGTCAGGGCCTTCAAGGTTTTCAGAGAATAGCCTGGAACCCTCAGATAAAAAAAAAATAAAAATTGAATTAGAAGGTGTGTACAGAAGGTCCAGCTGTGATAGACACGCTTTGCCACTGATATCCATAGACTGACTAAGCTACCAACAGTTTACTGTGTCAACAATATCCATAAATACATAGATATACATATAAAAATCAGCAAAAGTTTCACCTCTATAATAAGCGTTGCATTTAAAACACTTACGATTTTAATCTGACCCACAGTAATTAGCTGGAATTAGCTTTTAGACTTTAATTACAAAGACAGGTGGAAACAATTAAATAAAAGGCTAGTTAATACAAAGGTAATTGCAGCGAATTGTTCCTGTAGTCTCTTTCTAGGGAGTAGCTAAGATGGGCCCCAAAACAACCCCCGACCTAAAGCTAGTATAATCATGACGAACTCAAATCTAGAGATGGTTTCTCTTTCATATTGACAGGTTCAATTGGCAAAACTGTTCTTCTCCACATGTTTCACCTTTGTTTGAAATAAGGCCACCCCCTACACAGTCCTCTGCAGAAAGCTTGTCTGCAGCCGATAAAATAGGTGTAAGCACAGCCTTGATGGTGAATGACAGGTAGAATCACATAGATCCACTCCAGGACTACAACAATGGCTGCGACTATCGGTGTAGCTCTTCACCTTCCACAATCCAGGTAAACTATTTCCACCAAAGCGACGTCATTGGAAGGGTGATGTGCCAAACGCCTTCCTGAAGTGTTATAAACAACTACCCAAAAGAAAGTGCGCCTAGGAGGTTTTATGCTATAAGTATATCTGGACATACAGCAGCAAGTTGCACAAAATACTGTGGTCAGGTTTACCAATTTGATTTTCTTTCAAACATAACAGTCTTGAATAGCAAAAAAACACTACTTGCTTTTAAATCATGTAATTGAACTTGCTGTGGCCCACTTAAACTGGGCTCTAACATTGCTTAGGGAGGCAGTCTGCAAGCACTGAAAGGACTGGAAGACAGTTAAAGATGTGAGCGCCACAAGAGCTTCCAACAGTACCAGAATCTGCTCACGATTACTGCTAGAATAGTCCACAAAGCTTGAAGCACGCCGGGTTGATTTTTCAGCAGAGATGATCCTAAGCACCGATCAAATCCACCAAGAATTCATGCAGAAGCACAGGTACAATGTTCTGGAATGGCCATCCCAGTCCCCAGACCTTAACATCATTGAAAATGTATGGATTTATTTGAAGAAGGCTGTCCATGCACGGAGGCCAAGAAACCTGACTGAACTGGAGACGTTTTGTGTGGAAGAATGGGCCAAAATACCACCTGCCAGGCTTAAGGGACTTGTCTGTGGCTACAGGAGGCGTCTACAGGCCGTTATTGCAGCAAAAGGAGGCAATACTAAATATTAATGGAATTATTTCTTAGGGGTGCCCAAATTTATGCACATGCCTATTTTTGTTTGAATGCACATAAACATGTTTCTGTTTGACCAATAAAAGTTATTTCACTACTGAGATGTTTCTGTTACCATAAGGTATAACATATGTTAAAATGAAGTTGCTGCTTCAAAAGCTCAGCAAGTGACAAACTGATGCAGTGGTTTTCCTAAGGGGTGCCCAAACTTTTGCATACCACTGTAAATAAGACAAATACATCTGACTGACAGAGAGCTGTGACAGTGTGTACACAAATTCAAATCTCATATTATTTATTGATGCTAAAAAGCTTCAGCACCTTTAAAACTGAAAAAAAGTTGTTAATTTAAACTAACAATCTTTGTTTTCTATGTGGAACAAATCTGCCCAAATCATCAGTGTTTTAATCAGGATTTAAAATCCATTTAGTCATATGTATATTTGCACTTCAGATTACTTTAATAAAAGAGGGAAATCAGCACAAGGCAGTTTCTCAGTAATTAAGTCGGTTTGGCAGTTTGAGAAAATCTCCCGATTATTAAATCTGCCACCCACAGTAGATATAAACAATGGGAATTATTCATGTTTCTATATTTATATATACAACAGCATGCTGCATGTGTGAGAAGACAAAGTTAAATTAAAGGGTGTGCTGTCAAGTAGGCAGGATGAATTGCAGCGAATTGTTCCTTGTGTCTCCATTATTCATGAAGGTATTCACGTCTGAAGGATGGGCACAAACAACAACGAGACATTCAGTCTATTAAATTATTGACGGAACCTCAAGATCTCAGAGTGGTTTCTCTTTTTCATATTGCTCAGGTTCAATCTGGCAAGCTACTCTGTTCTTTTCCTACTTGTTTACCCTTTTTTTGTTTTGACTTACAAAACCATCCCCACTTCCTCACCTCCCAGCCTTCCTCTCTGCCAGACAGGCTCTTCAGTCTTGCAGCAAGGGATGAAATATTCTAGGTTTACTGAAATCCCTTGATGAGGAAGCAGGGTTCGAATCACATTATGATTCATTTCTATGGCTCTAATCTAATGGCATGAACGACTATTCAATGTGCCCTTGTAGCTAACTTCACTTCACAAAACATCCAGTGTTAAACTTAATTTCTCAAGCTAATACAGCTGACAGGTCCAAATGGCAAGGTGAGGGGTGAGTCTAATACTGAGCTACTGACATGTGGAAAATCTATAAAATACAAACTAAGCCAATATGGGAAATGTGGACTTGTTTCCTGAGAGTATTGGTGTGTTTTTATATGCTATGAAGTAGTATCTGTGGAATACAGTTTCATCAAAGTTGCACAACCTTAAGGTGGACTGTTCGGAGCCTGTTTTCTTCTTTTGATTTCTCTTTCAAAGCACACACAGTCTTGTGAGAATCAAGCAAGAATAAACACTAACTTGCTGTTTTAAGTCTGTTTACATTTGACTCTGCTGTGGTCCTTCACTCTCAACCCTGCCTCTAACAGGTTTGCTTAGGGGAAGGCAGATCTGAAGCAACAGTTGAAGGCTGGAGGAAGTTAGACGAATGCTCAGATGCAGACACACCTAAGAGCTGTCCAACAACCAAAAAATCTGCTCATCCCTGATTAACCTGCCTAGAGAGATGGGGAGTTTGCCAAATAGCACATAGGCAGCCGTAATTGAAAGGGAGGACTACGATGTGGCGCCTATCTCCTTTCTCTCGCCTTGAGACTTCTTCCTGAAATGAAGTTAGAAAAAGAAAACTAGTGGTGCATAAAGAAACTACTATCTGTTTTCGACTGATAGCACCAGACACCATAACAATTCTATCAGCAGGCACATTTCCTCTGTGAAATAGTAGCAGCATTGCATGAAAGAATCCAATAAAAAGCAAGAATACTAAGATAAAATGGCTGTTTCATTTTTGCTGCGCATAAAGCTGATGTGTCTGACATAATATGATGCATATGCCTGAGTAAATGAGATGCTATAGTGTCAGTTATGCATATTGGGGAACAAAATGTGATAGGGGCTATTCAAACAGCATAGGGAACAACTCTAACATGGCTGGATCTTCAATTTCAGCTCTGGGCCTGGGAACACGGTTTCCTGATGCCATGATGCAGTTTGTCCTGAGCATCCTCAGAGCAGGGCTTATCCCTAAAGACTTCCACCTACGCAACGCCACATAACACCCGCCTCAGAGGGAATCAGCCCTGCAAAGGTCGAAAGCATGCAGGTTAAAATGGTCATACTCCCGGTGAAGTCTAACAACTGCAGACAGGGTTGTATGCAGTGCAAAAACAAAAGTCTAGAACCTGTGTAGGTGTGTTAAATGGAAGGATGTGCTTTGTGTTTCCAAGGTGTTGGCAAATTAATAAAACATTTGTCAATGCCAAAACAAGTCTTGCTAATGTGCTTCTTTAAAGTTGTGCAACTAAGCTTTGTTCAAGCCTGCAGATTAAGTGCAATTAAAAGGGATACCATTTTCTTCACACTCTAGTTGCATGCTCTTGTGTGTGTGTAAGTTGCTTCTTAGCAAGGCTTAAATAAGATGTATTGCCTTCAAGCTTATTTAAATACATTTCACGTGTTCAAGTCTGAGCTTGTATTCACAAAGCTGCCTAATCATTACACATTTTGCTGAAGTTTAAGCAGCTGTCTTCACACCAGGATCAGTTCTGAAACATCGATATAATACGTTGGGCCTATAAAGAAACAAAATTGATTTTCATTGTGATTAGAGTAATTGTTATTGAAAGCTTCTCACTACTGAAGAGCATTCACCTCAATTTGAAAAGTGTAAATTAATATTTTTCAACCAACCTTTGATTGATATGGTCTTATCTTGTCAATGCACTGCCTTTTAATACTCAAACCACTCTGACTATGATACTTATTTTACTTTAGCAGTGTAGGTGGTGAAAAGATGAAAGAAGCTCACATTATCATTAGTTTGGTGAGTTTTTGAAAAGAGTTTTGGCTGCAATCCGGGGTCAGAATGTTTTATTGTTGTTGTGTGATTAACTTTGTTTCTTATATTGTTTCCAATACCATTCACATACCCTTCTAACACACACACACACACACACACACACACACACACACACACACACACACACACACACACACACACACACACACACACACACACACACACACACACACACACACACACACACACACACACACACACACACACACACACACACACACACACACACACACACACACACACACACACAGAAAATACAGAGACGATAGTGTAGGTGGGTGTATGTTGCCCAAAGGTCCGGAGAGTGAATATAGATGTGTACCGTAGGCGTTGTAGTATGCATCTCGTCAGTTCAGAATGTGTTTGTTTGAGTGGTGGGAGGACATGAGCCTCAAAGGGAAAAAGTGAATAGTGAAACTTCAGGTCAAGTCGATTCACGTACATTCTTTTTAAACAGTGCAATCAGTCACTCTGTGTCACCTGATAGCCTTTAGTCTTCTAGAACATACTGGGCAACTATGGTTGGGTTTAGTTTGAATTTAAAAGACTGATTGTGTCTCCAATTCCAGTTATGCTTATTGATACCGCTTCTGGATGATGGGGCGCTGGATATCAGATACAGCTTCAGCTAATTTTATTCATAGAATAGATCAGCAACTATTATCTTTCTAATTCCAACCCTAACCTTTTAAAAGTCCTGTTTTGTTATGCATCAAATTGACCTTATAAATACTAACCATGTGTAATCTTTTCATCTGCATTCAAGTCTTGCATTACACCGGGACATTAGGATGACTGCAATGGACTGTGGCTTGCAGTCAAACAGCTTTTAGATGCTGTCCTTCAGTGGTTGCGGCACTATCAATGACCAGCATAGTGGCCATTCATATTAAGACAGTACTGTTATGGTTTTCAATATAAGCTGGAAGAAGAAGACATGAAACCACTCGAGACATTTGTTCGCAAGAGGGAAATTGTAGTGCAGCGCACCGTCAGCACGGGGCTACCTGTGTTAATGAGATTGCTGTGGTTGGAGCTGCAGCTACCACCTGACACCCACTCTTGTTTATTAGTAGCCAGATCAATAGTTTATGGTCTTGCTTTACAGAATCCTATTGAAAAGTTCAATGACAAACGAGAGAAGAAGAGACCTGCATTATTACCTGAATGTGCCTAAAACTCAATCAGCAGCCAGGCTCAGTGGTAATTGACCAGGCTTTGTGGACGGCCGCGTGGGGCTCTCTGACAATAAGCCGATGTCAGTCACCTCATTAACTTTATGTGTATTATGCAAAAAGTAAAAAACGGGGGGGGGGTCAGCAGGTGGTGCAGATTCTTTTCTCAAAGCGCTATTGAACAAACTGCAAATAATTAGACCTGCAGAATGAATATAGAAGGTGAAGCTGAAAATAAATCAAGAGATGTGTTTGTGAACACAGAGAAAAATCCATGAGGTACATGCCCCTTCCTTTTCCAGCACTGAAATATACTGCATAAATACATCCTATAGAGCAGACACCTTCAATCAATGAACCTTTGTGCTGTAGAGTTGAACTGCAAACCCTCTCATGGAACAGGGCTTTATGTCGAAAGGCCAAAGCCATAATAATAATGAAATTTGACACAAGAGAGCGCTGACAAAGAGGGCTGTTCAAAATGTTCATGTGCAGAACTGAGCAGAGTATTGATAAAAGGCATTTAAAAAGGTGAGTAATTCAAGAGAGAAACATTCAAATGGAAATCAAGATGAACTCAAACAATTGATTGACGGATTAGAGGTAATCATGACACAATATGGGGTTTTAACTTAATGGCAGAGCAAAGGTTTGCTTTATTAATCCACTACCCTTCCCCTTGAGCTACATCGATTACTTTGCATCTATTTAACTTTTTCAGTTAAATATCAACCTAACAATTCAAACCTACCTGCTCAGAAAAAATATAGTTAGTCCTTTATGAACTGAACTTTTGCAACTGCATGCAGCACAAACAAGCTGTTGAGACAACAGTATTATCACTTTTTCATTTCATATAACAAGTAAGTTGGGAATTTACAGGGTCAAAAGAAACAGAGCAACATGAGTGTTTATGTGAAGTCAGATTTCTGGATTAAAAAAGAAATGTAGTCCAATTTATCTCCTCCTTTTACGTGCTATCTGCAGCAGGGGATGGGTATAGCTTCAAGGTTGGTCAGAGTAAATCAAAACCATAAAGCTGTGGACCATAAAACAAAACAATGAGCTAAAAGACAGTAAAGTACTTTGTAGAGCAGAGGCGAACAGTAGTGCTAGTGGGTTTGCAAGGACTTAATATTACATTTGATTGTTTATTAATATTAAAACAACATTTGAAGCAGCTTCAATAAAAAGCCCAACCATTAATAACCCTATATCTGACATCCAGTATTGTGCCTATAGAATTCTAATTTAAAGACATATATGAGCAAACCTGCTCAAGCCAAACACTTTAGGAGTGCAGTTGCTGTGATAATGCAGTGGTGAGATTTCTCTCGGGATAGAGTTGATAAATTACCGTGGCGAAAGAGGCAAAGAGGTTCACCCTTTTTCACACCCTGCCGAGGAGTGTGATTAGGTGCTGCTCTCCAAATCTGAGCATTGTTTAATTTGTCATTTCAGGTACAGTTATCTTTACCTCGATAGAGCTATGAGAGAGGGAGATGTGTATCTGTCCCACGGGACAGGCTGAGCTGGCTGTGGTTTGATAAGGTATCACTTACATTTTATTGTGAATGGTTTTCCTGACCCTGTGCGCCTCACTCCAGTGCTGTTATCCTTGCTGTGGGGTGGCTGAGAATATCAGTATTGGAGATGCGGGAGTCAAAAATAGACCACCATAAATTTACAGCATGAAGCTAATAGATTTATTGATTAGCCAGCCTTCTACAAGTCCACATTCACTGTTACACTAGATTCAGAACATGGTGTACCCCTGCTGCAAGAGATGGTGCCAGATATATGGGACACATTTGTATTCCCAACCAGATGCTTTTTCTTTCATTCTTAACCTCTAGCTGTACCTTTCTACTCCCTCCACACCTCCTGCTGCTCGGCAGTTCAAAGCTTCCTCAGTACTCTTAATCCTGTAATAACCAGCCTCTATCAAACCTCACTGATTCTCCAAACAATCATGCATGCAGGTTCCACAAGGATTCCTGTGTTTATTTACTCCCAAGTCTATGTGCGTGTGTTCCCCATCCCCGGTTTAATCTTGTTGTTGCATCTTTTTCTGGTCTAAGAGTGGCAGTGCTCTAAATGCAGTGATAATGAATAGGCCTCGGGGAGTCTTTGCTGACTTGCAGCAGCAGGCTAATGAGATTAGCAAAACCACCGAGGGCCCGTTAACAGTGTAAGGCCCCCCATGAGGTAGAACAAGATGAGGAAGCAGGCAGAACTGTTGCATTAATGTGGCTTGGATCTACCAAGTCAAGCTAACGTAACACTGTCCATTTTACTATCAAAATATTGCTACAGAAACACATTTTAAATGTGTTCATTCTTATCCATATCATACGGGTCTCATTGAACTTGGGGTCAAAACAAGAAAGACGCTGTCAATGTGTTTGTAACTCATCCCTTCATGGTCTCACCCTCTATGGACTTATTCATATATAATAGTTATTGTACAGATTGATTCTTTCCTATTTTCACACCATCTCTTTGCAAAGCCCATTTCCCACTCCATCTGCAGAAGCTTGATCCATTCTTACACAATGTTCAGACAAATTAAATGCCAAATCAGCTTGGGGGAACTTCTTCTACACTCAAATTGAAAACCAACGGATCATAGGCTGAATTTATTTCACATCATAGTCTACATAATGGCTGTCGCTCATGACATTGACATAAATACTGACCTGTGAGCATTGCCAGCACATCAACAAACAAAGTAGGCACATAAACAAACTAACAAAACATCTCTAATGCTACTATGGCATTTTAATTTAACAAAGAAGGAAAATGTCTTTGTGCAGCAAAATGAATGTGGCAGCTTCGAAACATTGTTAATGGATACTGGCTTGAGGGCAAGCTTTTGATTAAGCACTTCATTTGTATGGCAGTGGGCTGAGGCATTGTGTCTGTTTCTGATAGAGGGCAAACAGACAGAATAATGTGGACAAAAAAAACAGCTCCACCAAATAAAAGTAAAAAATATTCAATTTGATCAAATCATGAAACTGTTGACCCTGAGCCTGTACAAGACTAATACAATTCATGAGCATGTGATTTTAGAAACTGCATTCAGAGAAAGGAAGGGAACATTTTCATGCTTGTTTAAGCACTGATTGCTATCATGCTGCCTTCATATAGCAATTGCGTTTTCAGCGTTGGGGGGTCCACTGCATGACATGGGCGACGTATCTTTTCCATTATAAATTATGAAGACAACAATTGTGAACTGACTTTTCATCATATCTCTCTGTGAATGTGCTCATTTACAAGGGCCATAGGCTTCCTATTGATCATGGCAGCACTGACTGTAGTCAAGCATCATCATGCTCCACTCAAACTCATTTATTTTTTGATGCAGTGACAGGATGCAATAACAAATGTGTCATGTAAAATAAATGAAAAACGCTCCTCTGCACAGAACAGAGCCACAGTTCTAAAATGACCTCAAGAGCTCAACATACAACAGACACAACACAAGCAAATTAACAAACGTTACGACACACTAAATCTTCCATTTGGAAAAAACATGCACAGCTTGCACACAGGTATTGATCTGCCATGTCTCTTTCCTGTCAGTCACTGACTCTGATAATAAATTACAAAGATAGAAAAAGGAACACAAAAGGAAAAGTTTCCAACACAGTTTGAGCTTCTGCGATACTGCAGATAAAACATCTGCCATGGTTCAGTCGAGCCATGGGAGTTTACAAGAAAGAACAGGCACACAAATCCCTAAAACCACCACCACCCACACAGAAAGGAAGATGGATATGAGAAATATCAGACCTGGGGGACTGCACAGCACTATAAAAACACACTTTTTGTTATTGTGGTTTTGTACTAGTAGCTATTCAATGCACAAGCTCAAACATGACTCTTTTCATCTGTTTTTATAAAACCACTGCTAACAATTTTCCATGTTGTTTTTTTACTTTGCAAAAGCTCAATGCATTTTTGGTTGAACAACAGTTAACTTACCCAAACTCTGGTTCTGATTTAATAATTGCACCATGCAGTAACACATTTGCTAAGCTTTTAATGTGATGACCAAGAAGGCTCTAGGAAGTCAGATATAACAGGAAGTTACAACAGCTTGTATACTGTGCTTTTACAGCCTTATAACTCAGCCATTAATGCAGTGTACACAACAAGAGGAAACCCACCCAAATGATAATGAAATGAAACAATGTGTTGTTTCAGCATGATGTAATGCATTTGCAACTTTTACACAGCAGCTGATGTTAAACTGGGCTAATTGACAGTTAAGACAACATGGAAGGAGATAAGAGTAGAAGCTGGCCAAAAGCTTTCAGAAAATAGAAATGTGGACTTACAGAAGTGAAGTTGTGTGCGCCGCATATCTCTCCCTTGTATTTGCATGAGAGGAGCATTTCATCCAATTGGTGGCTCAGTCTGTCCATAAACTCCAGGTTGGTCCCTTCAAAGTTTCTCGGGGGCAGAAAGAGCTTGAAGTCTGACAGCTTACTGAACCAGGCTCGGCGGTCCTCTTGAAGCAAGTCCAGAACCATGGGCCTCACTGTGCGGTTAGCCAGTAGCAGCCCCAGCCAGTGGCCAGCGAAATACAGATCGCTCTTGGTGAGCTTGTAGAGGCGGATAGGGTTGTTGTTGCAGATAGTGACCGTTGGGAAGGCCAGTTCTTTGGCCCACTCTGTGTGGATCCTAGTGTGTGTGGGGAAGGAGAGCCAGTGCAGTAGGCGGTTAGAGGACCAGGATAAAAGCAGCCCCAGTGAGGTGCAGAGGGCCAACAGCCAGAAGGCCCTGCGGCCCACAGAGCCACCAGGGAGGCAAACATGCCTTAGGCCGTGCAGGCGTGTCCTTGATAGCAGTGTGGATGTGACTCGAGCCAGAGTTGGCTTAGCAGAACGCCGCTGACGACCCTTCCTGATGATAGCTGGGGATCCCCGGCGGAGACAGTGCCCCTCCAGGGCCATAGCTGCGCACAGCGCTCCTACAGCCGCGGGAAAGGCTTCATTTCCCAGCCAGGCTTCAGGGGCTGGGGCCCACATGTAGCTCCAGGATAAATCCACTACTGTAATCCACACCTGGATTTTGGTTTGGCCTTGTGAATACTAACGGTCCATGCAGTCTCAACTGAAATATTACACTATATAAAAATGTAATACCCACAAGTACCCCCAAGGAAATCAGTGGGTTTTGCAGTCGTCCTTCCTCTTGTAGTGGAGCCCTGATTAACTCAGCAGCAGCCAGGCTACTTGTTGGTCATCTCTCCTGGTCTCTCAATCTAAGAGTGCTCTAATCTTCCAACACAAATACGCTGGGCAAATGTGCTCCAAGCAAGGTGGCTTTTACATGAGTGACTCCAACATCCGCTGCAGTTAGTGTGACAGTGAACAAGAGAGGAAGAGACAGAGAGAGCGAAGGAAACAGGAAGAGGGAGGGGAAGAGAAATGGGGAGAGGGGGATAGAATACAAAATACCAAGGGCTAAGCAGAGAGGACAAAAACACTAATGAAAGAAAATTAGGTAATTAAAATAATAAGAGGACAGCGGAGGGAATTTGTCAGCGAGGTGCAGTCTGCAAGGAGAGCTTGCCTTGTTCCAGCGCTGTGGTGTCTCCTCTTCTGAGTTACATGTGTTCCTTTTTTTTGCTTTACTGACTTCACAATCGCAAGCCAGAGGCAGCAACTAGTTCCTTGTCACAAATGTATACAAGCTTTAATTACATTCACAAAAGTCTCCGATGTTCATTTGTTTTCTGTCTCACTTTTCATGGCTTGAGTTCTTCTTGATGTCACTGGTCTGTTCCTAGTCTCTACTCCCTCTTGGCTTTAACCAGTGCCATTAGGTCCTGCGGGTAACCACAGGGAGCTTCATCTTGTAGCGGACCTGCTTCCCAGCGCCCGTCACAGTAAGAAACATGCTACAACACTCTTTCACATGGACACGAAGGCACTCATGCGCACCAACACGGACATACACTCACAGCTGTTTCCTGCGGGAAACCAGAGCAGAGATAATCAGTTCTGTCACACTCTGATCTCAACATCTCTCCCCCTTTTGCCATTTTTCTTCTTCTTCTTCTTCGACCCTAGCTTTTTCACCCCCACTCAAACACAGCATCTCTAATCTCAATATTCCCCTCATGTCTCTGCTCCTCCTTCTAAAAATACTCTCCCCATATCAAATTCATCAACTTGCCCTCACGCTCCTCCTCCGCCGTTTCGCTCTTGTGTCAGTCAAGCCCCGTGAGCTCAACCTCCTGTCAGTCTCCTTTTTTCTCCTCCACCTCCTCTTCTTCTTCTTCTTTTCCACTTTGAGAATGCACTCTCGCTTTTTCTCCGTTTTCAGGGAAGGGTTCTTTGTGCACTTTCCTCCCTCTGTGTCCTTGTCAGCTTAATCCAGCGTGCTCCCTCTCCCCACTCCGAATGACTTCTCTCCCCTCACTGATCTCTCATTCCTCCCTCCAGGTCTCTTGCAGTTTGCTCCTCAATATTGTTCCGTTTTACCCGGCGGCTTGTCCTCCCGTTGCACCTCTCCTCCTCCTCCTGCGCCACAGCTCTGTCCACACAGCCGGTGAGCCCGTCACTGATGAGAGCGCCTGTCTCTCTCTGTGCTAACTCGCGCCGTCCTTCGCCCCCCTCTGTTTGTCTGCTGCTGCTGCTGCTGCTGCTGCTGAGCCACAGCCACGGTGCAATGAGAGGCTGCTGTGTGCATGCATGTGAAGGTTTGTGCAGCAGAGGAGAAACATTCCACATGTGCTCTCCACTACACTTTCAACTCATTTTCACCCTCATGGTGGTTGAATATTCTGTTTTGTAACATAGTGTTTGTAATATAAAGGGAAGTGAGGCAAATGTAGAAAGAAATAAAGAACAATACGAGTGCTGTGTTCGTCTTTATTTGATAAAATTATACTTTGCATTTAATCAAATTCTAGCCTGTCCTTTAACATTCCCTTAGTTTTAGTCTTGTTATATTAAATAAAAGATCTAATTAACTTCGCCAATTGTATTTTCTATACATAATAAGTGCCTTTGCTCTTTTACATCCTTTGAGACCTGTTTTTATCTTTGAAGTGTTCAGTTACCATGGTAACATGTGTTGTTTTCCACCACAAGGGTTTTATTTATTTTCATTAAAAAAAAACTACTTTTTGTTTAGTTTTATTGATTTTTAATGCATGAAAAGGGTATTGAATAAAACAAAATGATTGTCTGTAACTCCAAGGCTTTTAATGTTTTCCCAAGAGTAAGGTGAACAGAAATCGCCCAAACCAGCCACATAAACACAGCCCCTAAAAAGTTCACAGATGTATGAACTGCACCCAACATATGCAATGGTTCAATTCGTCTTATTTTATCTTCCATGAAACTTGGACTAGAGCAGTATTTTAATCTTTTAGCCAGTCTGGCTCTTTGTAAACACATTCTATCCAACATCAACCTTTGAGGATATTGTGCAAGGACATTATGCTTTCACATGGTTTCTCATTGAAACCTCCTTTTGTTGTACCATTTTCTTTGCTTTATTGGGAAGTGTTGGTTCATACTCGGCCTGCCAGCAAACCATCTATTTTCAACAGTCAAGTTAAAACCCTTTCATCTATAAAAGTAAATAGGCCTCTGAGCCAACTCCTTTTAAGTGCTCTGTGCACCCAACGCATAAATGCATAGATCAATTTCAAATTCAAGGTGCTCATCAGCATTCTTCAGCGTTCTTCTGCTAATTTCAGAGGAAATGTTTTCTCTGTGTGATGAAAAACTCTGTTTTTTATTAATTCTCAGTTCCTGCTGTTTCAGAATAAAGCATCTTCTCTCTATTTTGTATTCAATGTGTAGCTCAGAGAAATTATCACAACATCAGATTGTTTTAGATGCATTGCTGAGGCTAACCGAATTAAAATAGAAATCACAATGATACAAATCCCTAATATGCTGAAAGATCAACCAAGTGTGTGGGCATGACATTAT
Organism: Eleginops maclovinus; assembly: GCF_036324505.1. Taxonomy (NCBI): domain Eukaryota; kingdom Metazoa; phylum Chordata; class Actinopteri; order Perciformes; family Eleginopidae; genus Eleginops; species Eleginops maclovinus. The sequence goes on from NC_086364.1 coordinate 10,450,937, forward strand.
TTTGACTTAAGCACATTGCTTTTCATTGTTTGGCTCGATGTTCAGCAACACCGCTGTGATCTCATCTTTAAATATGTGATGAGAAGACATTTTATCTCCGGAGCTATGAAGCCCACACAAGTCTATAAAAACCTTTCACAAAATCAAAAGAAATTAATGTAGAAACCCAAAAAGCACGTTAGCACATTATGCTCACACAGAAAACGTCATTCCAAAATAGCCAAACAAGGCCCCTGAGAATGTTGAATGAGTTAAATACCTTCATGTATAATGGAGAACTGGACCAAATACAAAGAACAGGGATACATTACTGAAATGTCAAAACAATGCACGCAGTTTTTTTCTCTTACATCAATTTTGTGCGTCACTGACACGCACGCACGCACGCGCGCGCACACACACACACACACACACACACACACACACACACACACACACACACACACACACACACACACACACACACACACACACACACACACACACACACACACACACACACACACACACACACACACACACACACACACACACACACACACACACACACACACACACACACACACACACACACACAGCCTGCCTACACAATCAGAGGCATCCTTCCAGAGCCTGGATCCAAAGGGCTGAATAATTAGCTTACAGCCATAAAGAGCGTTTCACAGTCCAACTATGCAGTCAGTGTAAAGAATAGCTCAAAGGTTTAACATATCCAATTTGCAAATCCTAAAACATAAGGGAAAGCACTGATTAATTAAAGATATAACCAAACCAAGCGTCAGATACAATTACACAGCAATCTATGGCTTCGACGCCATGGCATGCATTTCCTGTAAAATATTCCTGTACGCTTTCGTCAACAAAATTGTGTTAGATCAAAGGACACAGAGTGGGAAACTGGTCGAGAGAAAGCAGCCTCTAAATAAAAAAACACAGTTAAACATTCATAGATGCATGTTAATAAGGCCTAGAATGTTTTTGAAAAAAATGCTGAATAGCACAACAGTGGATTCGCGGAATAGGAGTGCAGAGCGGGGAAGGCCACACGATTCAAGCGTGTCTTTTCTGTGAAAGCACAGGTGAGGCCATGACACTGGCGAGTAGATAAAACATGAGAGATGCACTACTATTAAAACTCAGAAACTCCACAGGGTACCTTCAAAGCAGCATTAAAGTCTTTTTGGGCAGCTGAAAACACAAAACTAGCAAACAGTCACCCAGTACAGTTGCTAACAATGACTACGGTGTTGGCAAACAACTGCTTGGGGTCCCTGTCCACCTGACAAATGTAACTCCAATATTGAATGTCTTCTTTTATTTTTATTTGATCTCCACCAACTCGAATGGGAAATATATGGCTGCACAGCTTGCTTAGTTAGTTGCTTACTTTGTTTGTATGATGCCTGCTGGTCAGGAAGTGTACTGTTTGCCGTTTGAAAGATTCTTCAGAAAGAACTGAAAGGGCTAAACACTAGAATTTGATAAATGAAGACTACACTTGATGTTAGAAATACATAATAACTGCCCTAAAGTTAAACATGATAATGAGTCAGTTTCTTTTTCTATAAAGATTCAAATGGTTTAAGTTGCCTATAAAGCAAATCTAGAGTTCATTTCTGTGACAGCTCTCTCCCTGTTTGGAGCTACAGTACCAAAAAGGATGTCCCAAGATACATTTACAGATCAATCAAATCATAGATCAAATGTTATACATGATAGCCGTTTGTGCTTGACTGTGCTTGCTTTGGTGCAAAGCTTTCAATACCCTGGCTCACACTGAACAAATGGAACACTGCAGTAGTAATTCTACCTGTAGAGAGCGCCGCTGACATAACTCAAAGAAAATTGAAAAAAGAGCCTCTTTAGGTAAAACTGATCATTTAACTGTGATGTAGACACTTAGCTATAATTCAGCCCTAGGCAGGAAAGGAACAATCCTTCACTGAGGTATACCACAGGGGGACTGGAATAGAGCACTCTCATTCACGTCTTATTTTAATAAGAGCAGGTGAAGGGAGTCTCCTTCAGTCTGTTCTGTAAGTGCAGCTCCACATGCAGGGGACGGTTCAAGAAGAAGTCAAGATTTAATTTTGTGTCTTGAGGCTAAAAAACGGCTGAAACGTTTTCAGAATTTCCCTTTACAGGCTCAAAATGATCATCTTATTCCTCAACAATTAGAATAAAATGATTGCAGCTTAGCATCTTATTGCAACTAATAGATAGCAGATTCCAGTCATTTTCGGCTCAATCAATGAGGTGTAAGTGAATTGCTTCCATTACTGATGGACAGTTTTTGTTTCAGCCTGCAATTCCATCAGCCAGGCCTAGTACGATAAAGCTGACTCACAGCTGCCTCATCGCCACCATGACTAAACATCCCTGCCTCAACATCAGCGTGTTAATAACAGGCTCATGGACTAATTCGTGTTCCCTTCACTCTTCATTCTCACCTTTTGGGACTCAATGTTAAAAAGGAAGCGCTGGTTGACGATGGCATTAAAATTCCCCCCCGGGTCACTTTTCCTGACTCCAACCAAACAGCACATTCAGTAACACCGAGGTTGCCGATAACGAAGACGACAAAGAGAGAAGACAGCTCCCTCCTGCCCGGAATGACTAGTTCACAAGGTCGCCAAAAGTTTGCCTCAGTCTCCCTTAATTTCCCCTCATTGTGATATATCTAACAAGCTGAGAACAGAGACTGAGGAACTGGATGTGAGCTTAATGAATGCCACGAAAATTCCCTGTCGCATGTTGAATCACCGCCATTTAGATCAAAACCAGGAAAATCTGCCTGGCAAGAGTGTGGACAGGAGCGAGAATGCCCAGGGCAGACGGTCACTTCATGTTACCATCCTCGCCAGCCACAGTCCGTCTGCACAACAAACGTTCTATGAAACGTCATGTTTTTGGCAGGTAAATCATTTGTTTATTTTGATTTAATCATCAGGCACAATCTTGATTAAACCAAGACAAGTGCAGCGGTTCTTACCGAGTCAACCCCTCACAAATTTTATGAGTTTTATGAAGTGACCTAGAGTGCACAAGAACGGAGGTGGAATTGTTCTGAATAATAATTCAATCCGATGAGAGCAGTGAAGATCAGTTCTCAGTTCTTTACACTAGCTTCTTGTTCGACAGAAAATAGACGTACAAATTATACTGTTGGTTTAGAGCCAAAATACTTTTCTGATCTGCTGTTTTAACAGACCATCTCTCAGATTGTATATGACAGGTCTGTTTACTTTCCTCAGAGTCCAGCTTAGACATCAAAGAGCAGCATTCCGTTTTATGCACATCTAGTACTTACTTCCCATTTGTTTGTACTGCCGTAATTGTTTGAATTTAATATCACAAACCCCCAGCACCCTTAAACCCTTTTCTTTCAAATCAGGGCTACGTTTGCAACTACATTACATTCCATTAGTTTTATTATTATTTATTTATTTTATATTTATTTTTTAAATCCTGTACTACATTGAAATGTTGAGTCTACTTTTAAATGTGATTTATTCTCTTCAAGCTTATTTTTAATTTAACAAAACGCTAACTGCTGCTACTATCTGCTGTCAGCGAGTAGCATCAGTTAGCTCAGTTAGAGTTACTAACATTATCTTCCTTGCTTGTGTCTTGTGTTGTTGCACTGCTAGATGGTTTTTCATTTAAGTAATGTTATCTGGAGAAATTAATGTGTAACGTTACAGCTGTCCATATTTGACAGCTGTGTATAAGGGAATTGTACTCTGAAACTGTAAGCGTCAAATCACCCAAATGCCGGATCTAACATTATGTTGCTGTAAACAGCAGATACTCATTTAAGGTCAAAAGTAGCAGGAAAAAGTTAATTATATAGACAAATATGCTATAGGACATCATCCCATGCTATTTAATGGTTGACTAAGCATATGTTAATGCTGCTCCCCTCTTTTTGTCAAACTGCCACACTCACTCTTATTTAAATACAATAGGGAGCAGTTGTTTTGGATCAGGCCCAACACCTGGCTCACATCTCGACTGAACAGGAGGCCTTTTAAAATTTCAAGAGGCACTAATCTCAACAAAAAGATGGAGGCGTTCAAACAAACATATTTGAATATATGTCCTTTATTCAACCAGGAAAATCTCATTGAGATTAAAATCTCTTTTCCAAGAGAGACCTGGCTAAGAAAAGCAGCAACAACAGTGTTACAGCAAACAATACCCTTCAGACGAATACAACACAAAACACAAAAGAAACGGTAAAAACCATTTCAGAATGAGGAGCTGGCTGGTACTTCAAGGGCTGGATGAATCCTTCACTTGTTTTGAGGTCAAAGTGTGTATTTGTTATAATAACCAAACATTGGTAGGTTGTTTAACCAGCTGGATTCTGATCCCTATGATGATCTAACATTATCTCCCGGTTAAACTCGTAATCTTCCCCAGCTGACACCACCTAAATACTCCTTGACAGTTTGGCAGCATCCCAGCCACACTCTGCACACACATCCCTGCCCTTTACAGCTCCCCTCGGCCAGAAGCTCTCTTTGTTAACCCAGGCAACACTATCCACATCTTATAGAGGAAAACAACACCTCAGCAGCTGTAATACTTAATACAATACTGTATAACCATATTTTCAATTTGCCGTTGTAGAAAGGCAGCAAGGCAGAAGTAATGAAATGACACACAGGAAGCTGCACATGCTTTTAATTCATCAAAAGTAAGAATGCTCAAGGAGGTTTAATGTCTCTGGATCTTGTATAATTAAACTGCTCCATTAGCTACATTTGTGTAAAAACTAAACGTTTTCTTTGCTGTAGAAACCAAATGAACATGTTGATATTCGAAATGATTTACAAAAAAAGACTATTGTGTGAATGATTTATGTAATGAAGGAGCGGAAAGTGAAACCAATGGAATGGTAAAGTAGTCTGTTTTAGAGGAGTGGAAGTTATTTATGCTTGCAGTTAAACTGGATAAACGTGTCAATCATTTGCGAGAATGAACACAGATAACAATTATTAACATTTTAATAAAGTTACTAAGTGATTGTTAATCTTTTACTCCTCTTGCATCTCAACATTAAGAAAAGTTTTGGATGGGTTGCTTTTGAAAAAAGTGCCAATACTCTGTTTTGTGCCAAGGAAAAAACTACCAAGCACAAAAACATGTCCGATAACCAAGAAAAGAGACTGACAAACACAGTCCTGTGATAAATCAAATTGTTAAAGGTCACGTATTGGAAAATTAAATATTCACTTTGCATATTGGGTCTGTTTTTGCTGCTGTAGCTTGGCAGGTACTCTACTTCCACCAGCCACTGTTTAATAGCTTTTCTATCATTTGTGGCAAAGCAGAAAGAATATACCCACATTTATGAGCTTGGCTAAGAAGTAGCTTTTGCTGTTGTGTGTTTTTTGGATGAATGCATTGAAAGTCCACTCAAAGAGGTGTAATCTGCAGAGCTGAGGGATAATCACCTTTTGGGTGCCCGGTATGGTCTTTCAACTTTTCCATTCAATTATTTTGCAGCTGAAATGATAACACAATCAAAAAAATGTAATCTGTAACTATTTTACATTTTGTTGTTTTGAGAACAAATCCTAACAATAGCACTCGCCAGCTCCTCAATTGTAACGAACACTCCTTTTGTTTTCCCTTTGTGATTGTTATTGTTATTTGGGGTTTTTGGTCACACTAGAAAGTCCTTTTAAGAAGCACTTTTGTAAAATGTGATACACATTTTAACCATTCTCTGACATCACAGTAAAGTCTTACCAAACAATGTATTTAAAAAGCAAATAAATCACCCTTGAAACAAATTCTGTGCCTTAAGTAATTTAAATAAACATCCACGTATACATTTGCTACCCTGGTGTGTTGTGTTTATTATGTTTCTGTTTTAATCCAGTTCAACAACAACTGCAGGTATAATGAACAGGCTGGTAACAACTTTTTTTTCTGTAGAAGGTCTCAAAGTTAAAAGGAGAAAAATAAATGATGCCAGTTTTATTATTTTTTTATTTCCTATGGTACTAATGATTGTGAAGCGAAGTATATAAAATGTGCTGTATTCATGACCTCATGGCTGCTGCGTGTCAGCTTGAACAAGAATCCGGATTCCCATAATTGCAGTTGTCAGACTGTGACCCAGTACTTATCAGCGTAATCCTTTTGTAACACCATGAAGATCCAGACTATTACTTTATCTGAAGATTGTTAGGGAGGCAGTTTTGAGTCGCTCCATCACTTAACAGGACTTCCATAAGTGTAGGGTACTTTGTTCGGAAAAACAATGAAACATATGATTAGCCTTATTATAATCTGCCTGGCATGAAATAATAAACAACATCACAATCACTGATGTATTTCTGATTGCAGAATATGAAAGCATTTGCATTGCAGTTTCTCCTGTTTAAAGCAATCAGCATTAAGGTGCTAAAGTGTACTGACCTCATAATGATACTGGACCTCCTGCAGTTACACTTGGCACCTTTTTGTTGTTATTTCTCTTTTTAAAGCAGGAGAAGGTAGTCTTTTCCATGTCATTTAGAAAAAATATTCTATGACCAGAGACGTTGGCCAGAGAGATGCCATTAGCATTAGCTTTCCTACAAACTCAGGTGCTAAGAAGAACTTATCATAAAGAGAATCCAACAAAAAAGCCACAATAAAACCTGAGTACATATCAGCAAGACTATATAAAAAAGAGTTTAGCCTTCTGCTAACAGTAGCCAAAGGCTTACAGCTATGGAAAACTGAAGTTTGTGTTTATGTAGCTAGATCTCAACACTTTAATAGTTAGTTGTTTTTATAGAAATTAAACTAGTAACTGCTTATCGATCACAATCACGATCTGTTTGAAAGGTGACTGTATGAAGTCCGTACATATGCCCATCTGTGCATATGTACGATGCACAGAGAGGGAAGAACTGCAGGACAACAGCTATATTTTCAGTGGTCCTTTGTGCCTTTTTCAGAAAAATGTATACCCCACTGCATACTCCTGATGTTTCCAAGGCAACCGAAAGCCACATCTTGAACAACATGTATGGGTGTGGCAGCAGTGGGACAAATGAAAAAATACATTGTCTTTACAAGTAATCAAATCCAATTGGATTTATAATGAACCTGTCGTCAATCTGTTTCCTAAATAACAAAGCAAAGGATAAAGAAATCTCTGTGAGGGAATGGAAAGCTCGGGGCCGAGATTGCCACAACAGTTCCAGCTAATGATGCTATTAGCGTTTTAGAGCAGCACAATCAATCAGAGAAGTGATTAGCATGAGCATGTACAGAGAGCCGGGCCATTAGTCAGATGTGATGTGTATAACCTTCAAGACTCCACTAAACCACCGTGCTCATGCCCGCACAACAAAAGTATATCAACAGTAAGAAACACAAATGGCCTTTAGAAAAGCATCATTATTTTCTTTGTGGTATTGTGTGTTTGTGCCATTAAATGATGAACTTTTAATTCACCGTATGTGAGCTTTTTTATGCTGTTTGAATACAGAACTTAAAGATAAAACTGTGAGAGGATGTAGCAGAGGAATAGCAACACAGAGCTGACGCTGAGCCAGGCCAGACGAGGGTGCTGAGGTGAAGCAAGTAACAAACACAGAGGGCAGTTATACAGCTGTTGTTAAAATGTAACCATGGAAATTCATCTGTAACCTATTTATTCCAGGGATTTATTCTAATTGAGGCCATAAGGTCTCCAAATAGCACAGTTTATAAAGACCTGTGACGTGTTCATTTGGATTTAAAGTAAAGGCTGCAAATGAAGCATAACTATATTCAGGGTAAATGTCAGTGAATACATAGATACATACATGTAAACGTTTCTAAATATGAGAAAAGGTACAAAAACACAGTGATTACTTTATTACTGAATATTTAATGATGCTGCAATTATAAATCGTTTGGGCTTTTGTTGGATTCATGCAATCCCAATGTTTTTTAAGTCACATGTGTATCCACTGAGAGACAAAACCCAGAGAGAAAGAGGAGTGAATCTTAAACTGGCAGTTCATTCCAGTTTAAATCAAGTCTATGAAGATGTGTCTACTGTAATCACAGAAATCAAGAGTGGCAAGTGGTGAAACACAATAATCCGTGACTGAAGAACTTTTTCTACGGGAGGCTCATTTGACAAGTTGCTGATTAATCTCTCATTTTATCTATCACCTCAATAGATAGATAGTTTAATGGCATTGTTATAGTGCTCATTTTTCACAGGGCTTTGTGGGCTTCTGTATTTATGACCTCTCAATGGATCATGTGACAGCATAATGTTCAATGTCATCGTTTTTACCTTGAACATTGAGATTTTACTCCCAATTATCACCCCGGTGTACCTATATTCTGGACAATGCCAGTCATTAATGCCAGCAGAGAGCCTTCATTGTCTATTTTCGTGGTGAAGATCAGATTGCACTCAACCATAGTCAGGGAGATACTGAGACATCGATGTTTATGTCCATTGACAGTAACTTTCTTTTGGAACTGGATTTCAAGGAGTTAATCAGGAATTTTGGTGCCAAGAAAAACAGGCATACACACATCTTAGAGCACATTAGTGTTATTAAATAGATGTTATGAAGTATAAATAAATTGCACTCATAAAGTATGTATGTTGCGGTGAGTCATGGCTTAGCAGACCATGTGCTGAAGTATGTTGGTTTGTTGTGGTTTAGCTAAGGGGCTCATGAGAGGATTAATTCACCCATTCCCCTGTGATTGGGGATTTTAGCTATACATAAGTCATAAATAGTTTTGATAATCCTTTGCCCCTTTCAGATGCAGTGATTCCACCATGTTAGCTCCAATTTTGAGCAAATAAATAAGTTCCCTTCTCTGTTTAAGCCATAGCTTATTAACCAGCATGAAGTTGCCACAGCAGAGTCTTTCTGAATCCTGGTACAAAGCTACAGCTGCAGAGTAACTGGAGAAGAAATCATTGTGGTACAGTCAACACCATCAATCATACTGCCCTCAGCAAGCCTGCACTTTTGATTTTTACAACTTTGATCTTGAACTGAGAATTCATTTTGAAACGTATGAAAAAGTCAGTATGGCCTGATGGTAAAGTTAGATACGGGCAAGTCAACGCTCTGCTTTCAAACCTCCTCAACCCCAGCTAGCTTTCATCCCTAGAGTAGAAATGTATTGCATTAGCATTTTATTTGTTGGACTTAACTATAGTGTTTATCCCCTCAGAACATCTTTCCTCATGATCCTCAATAAGGCACAAGCGTCTTCCAGCTTCTTAATCTCTAGGCTGGACTGCAGTGATAGTATACATCATTAAATCTCCTCACACAATGAGTGGATGTTCCTGAAGGAGGAAGGAGAGAAGTATGAGAACTGTGGAAGACACTCACTGGTAGGCCAGTTTATAGCTGTTTTCCCAAGGATAGGTTGAATCTTCGGGGAATCCGCTTTTAGCAAGGCGCTAGAAGAAGATTGCCATGACATGGAACTGTAAGCGCTCCCATGAATTAAAGATGGGTTTAAGTTATCCTTCTGGCTTGAACTGACTCACACAGCTTCCAATTCCCCATTTAATTTGAAACACCATAGCTATCAAGTCCTTTGATTTTCAGAAACATTCAAGACATGTCTGTGGTTAGGTTTCAGGGCTACTCTGGACCTGACGGAGCATCATTAAAGAGCCAACAATTTACTTTGCCTCACTTTGAAACGTATTCTATTCTGGGCAGTGTTTACTTGGGAATCAAAGGCTCTGAAGATTAACTTAGGCTGGCTCAGGCATTAAATCCTCCTGCAAATCTTAAAAGGAAGGCAAACGTAACAAGCAGCAATCTGTTGAATAGAACCACCAATCTGGAGCCCAATCATGGCCATCATCGCTGTCATGCTAAAACAGAGGAAATGGATCTCTTCACCTGGGTTATTTACTTCACTCATGCTTGTTCCTCTCTGACCCACTCCCTGAATTGATAGAGTTACTGTACCTTTTGTCAAATCACTTAGCAAAATCATTATGGTGAATCCTCTGGAGACACTGAATGTAAAACAATCTAGTCTAGCAAAGCAATAGACGGGCGAATTGACTGTTATTGTCATCCATTGTTTAACTTGGCAACTTATTTTAACATGTTGTGCAGAGCCAGTCCCAGATTTTTCCACCATTTTACCTTTCAATGAGTAGCCTATGACTAAGGCACAATACTTGGGGGCCACCCTGATCCCAACTGCAAGTTCAGAAAAGGGAAGTGAGAAGCTTCCCATGAACTGGTCCTTTACACGTTAACAAACATACTGTAAAGGGTTCTGGTTTGCTTAATGCTTTCTTGATTAATATCCAACAGAGGACAAAAGGAATGAAACCTGAAAAATATGGTGCTGCTTTCCAAGAAGTGCCAAGCTAGATTATTTGTTATGTTGACAGAACAGTTCCCTTTCCAGCCTGCATTATAAACTGATGAGCTCTCTTGGCACCCTCCTGGAAAATACTGGAGCTTGTATTTTTTAGGTCAAGTTTGTAATGTTTAAGTCTAGACATTTCTGCTGGCCATTATATTGATATTGATTGAGGTACAGTGGACTAATCACACAATGACAGTATTTTTCAGTGCTCAACTAAAGAGCGTTATCAAAAGTGATAGACATCTCATCATATATTTCCAAAGTTTTCTCTTTTGCTGTAATGTCTATTTGATTCTTAAACATATAGTAGATAGAGTTTAAAATGTAAAGGTCGGAGATGTTGGCATAGGGCAAAGCAGTAATGAGATTTGTTAAAGGTTACCTGCATTAGATCCACACTAGTGGATGACCTTTGAAGCTGAAAATAAAAACAGTAAATTGGTGGCTCTGAAAGAGGAAATGTGAACTATCAAATAAGCATCATTACAACAGGGCATAGTCAAATACTAAATATCACACAGAAAATACAGTTCCCATGAACATGTAAAGCACATTTGGTTCATATCCATACACTTCTTGTTATGGCCATTAATGTTGTTTGTTAGTGGCCGCTAACAACAGAAATATAAGATAAACAAAATATCAGACCATCTCTAAAACATCTACAGGTTCATGAAGCCTAACACAACAACACACTAATTATAAATGCTCTGTTCCAGGGTTGGTTTTCTGGTTTCATTTATAATAGTATCAATTATGTTTTCAGGTTGCTCTTAAATAAATTATTATCTTAAGGAGGGATGTAACAGTAACGCACCTCAGGGTTTTCATATAAATCACTACACTGAAAGAAAAGAGCATTGCATGTCCTTCACATCTTCTTAAGCTGTTCAACTCTAGAAAACTAGAAGGACCTTTAACAGTAAAGCAACATGCTCTTGTAACATATCTGAAACTCAACGTTCCAAAGATATCTTATCATTATCTGAACAATAGAAATCAGTTGTTGGGTTTAGCTTATCTCCGCTCATGTGTTTAGCAGCAAGCTCCAAATGACAAACAGCTCTAAAGGTACGCAGCCTGATATGAACACATGCAGTGGGGATGATGTTCTCTTTGCAGCAAAATACTGATGAACGTTAGACTAAGGTGGATGTGCTTGTTTTCATAAATAACTGTAAGGGTTGTACCCGGGTAGACAATGATGTATATTGTTTATGCATGATTACATTCATTTTAATATATCGAAAAATAAAAACCTGAATTCCTGTTTCATTCAGTTGTAGTAAATTAATACGCTTTACGAATCCAGAAACCCATTAAACACCTCAATGAGTAAAATGTGTCTTTCATGTTATTAGGAAAGTTGTTGTTATTGATTGCTACCAGCTAATGATGTCCATATATCACTTTGTCCCCAGATAATAAACAAGAAGAGAATTCACTCGTTAGCAGGAAAGACTAAAGTGTTAGCGACATCACTTCATCTCTCAAACGGATGCCTTTAAAGGAACTGACTACCATGGGTAGTACCTATTGAATTACAATATGCTAAAAGCTTATTTTGGAATTTTGCCCAATGATGCCAAAACATTACTGCTTTCCCTGATGTATACTGATGTATGAGGCTTATACGGGACTGTATAACTTTTCTGATGGTTGGACATTATGAAAACCAAAAACCCAAGCACCATTTTATTATATTATAATACAAATAATGATAATGTTTGATTTACACATATAGATCATTTGTGTCATCATGAATGTTTAACTTACAAAAATATCAGTTCCGAAAGAAAAGGAAAGCCACTAATCTAACCACACTTTGCTGATGACTTTCTGTTTATCTTTATGTATTGATCTGTCTGTTTGCCTGCCTTCTTCCAGGGAATAATTATTGTCAGAGCCCCCACAGGGAAGTATTATCTGGAAGAACAAATGCTGCAGAACCGAAATAGATGGTCTGCGAATTGATTCCTTTAATCATTTAATTGACACTTATTGTTTGCAGAGCTTGGCCACAGCTGATGCTGACTTATCAGGAAGTACCTTCAATAAATGACCTCACTCACATAAAAAATGGATTGAATACACTTTAAAGCCCTAACAAATGAAATGAGCAAAGGAGCAAAAGAGCCCCATGTTGGTGGATACCCTTCAGACTTTTACTGGGCTGAACCATTTGGACTGAGGTGGGTCACGCAGTGTCACGTCTTCCCATGCAGCCGTGAATCCTTAGCGGCACTTGTGAAAATGTCCTGATATAAAATAAAAATGACCGGAGAATTGAAAGCTCAGCTCAGTCACTTACATCTCTGTCCAACAGACCACAAGTAAGAAAGAAAATCCCCTCAAAGTCAAAATGAGCGTGGTGGGATTTCGGGATGAAGACCTACAAAAAAGGATTTGCTTTTTTATTCATCTTTAGCTTGAATGCGTTTTTTCAGGTCTTTTTCTGCTGGTGTGCAATTACAGACCAAAAAATAATTATGAGCCAAAAACAAAACATAACACCCAGATGATATAGTGCATAGGAAACCACGGTATAAATGAACAAAGGCTATGAGCTAATCAGCATGTGTTATTCATCTCTGCCAGCTAGCTGGGGGCCTTGCAGAGCTCAAGTGAGGGTGTGTTTGTTCTCAACCTATTGGATCTACACCAAACTCATCAATACAGAGCACAAAAACATCCCCGCAAATCTACAGCTACGGTGATCAAAGCAAAGCCGGCAAACCAAATACCATTTTATTGTTTTTACTACTTCATAAATCCTATCTTATGGTATTCTCTGTTCTTTGGGTTTTTTTTCAACAAAACGGGAGTACAACGAGTAAAAACCAAAACAAGTGCAAGGTGCAGATAAAGCATGTCAAACAAAAAAGAAGCTCCTTGAAAAAGCTCATGCCAATTACTGACACCACCAATTTATAATAAAAAAATGCATTATAAAGATTACTCAGTAACACTTCCTTCATTTGTTTTGTGAAATCCCATAACATGATAAGATATGATGATGCACATGTTTTTATAGATGCATTATATACTTTACCTATACAATGTTAACCCATGACACCACAAAAACAACAAAGCATACAGTTTATAGTTGAAGTCTGTATATGTAAGTACAGGTAGTCATAATGTCTTATAGGCTAGACCAGTCAACCTCTTTCGTGAGACAAATATTCAGTTTGCTACCTCTATACTGTTTAATGACTGTTGATGTCGTGCATCAGAAAGCATCATATGTGTGTATGAGTTTTTACATTTCGCCTAATTGATACCAATTCTTCTTCAACATATAAACACATCAAATGATTTGATTCTAATGATTGGGATTTCTGCACAAATGAATGTAAACCCTGCAATCTGGGAGCCATTATTATTCACAGATTAGTGTTTATGATCCAATTATGCAACAATCTTTTTCCTTAGGACAAACTGCAAAGTGAACTTAAGCGTCCTATGATTATGCTGTAATCCAACGGTCTGCATTTACACTGTGACAGTTCTCGGCCACAGTGACTCATGGTTATCACACGCTAGAGTGCTTTAAGAGAACTGAAGTCCGACTTTCTTTCACATCTCAAGAAAATCTGTCATAAGTCACACAGTTTCTTATCACAGACTACACGCTTCTTTGACCTATTACTTATTCAGACCTTCAGGAGGAAGCAACACATATATTCAAGTATATTTGATTTCAATGTTTTACCATGCTGTCTTCACAGAGTAATCCTATTGCTAACCGCCAAGTGTAGTCAGCAGGTTTTTGCAAAGTGGGAGTTAATATAATATAATACACACATCTTTACATTTTTAAAAGGTCGGGAGAGAGGGTGCCTATGATCATGTCTTTGAACTTTACAAGTTTTCTAAGTAACTATGTTACACTTAACCAAACAACCCTCCTGATTTTATTGCGACGTTGGGAATTCGTCCGCAGAAGGGAAATTGCTTGAAAGGTTGTTTGGTCGAAAGCCAGCGTTACTTTTTTTTAACAAAGCAGCAAGAAGCTTTTCTCACCATACAGCAGTGTTGTGCTGATATGTCCATTTTTATAAATACCTCGTTGTTCAGGAAATATCGAGTCAGAAAGTGCATTGCTAATAAACAACATCATTTAAAAATACAATTGAAAAGTTCAATACTCAAGATGCCTGTTTCTTAATGTTTTAATTTCATCCTGTCTCTGCACAGGTTGCATGTCTGTTAATTATGAGTACAATATAATTTGTTTATGCACAACCACAGTAACTTCTTTCTTTTGGGAGCCATTACATTTCTCATTATAATCCTACAATAGCTCATAGAAAGACATACAAATTATAAACTTTTTTTTGCAGATGCAGAGCAATCAGGAGGAGCACCGGTGTACTACCAAGAGAGCTCAGCAACAATGCAACACATATTTTTAAAATGTTAAATATAACATCTTGCATCTTCAAAAGGATTTTTTTTTACATTCACCTATCTTGACTCGCTCTCATTTCATTTGTTAATTTCCCGAAAGGGATTATCTTTGTCCTCCAAAACTTTAATGTTATCTACTTTTTTAATCAGATTGCACACAGTCTTACGTGCAACTGTAGGCCAGAACCAACACGGATAATGTGCATTCATAGAGCTTCTCAGTGCACTCGTTGCCAAGTCTGACAAAATGAACATTTCAGGCCCTCCCATTTACCAAATTTGAATGGAGCTCTGGGAGTGATCCAATTACCACCTGCAGAGCCACTCTGTTATAAAGCCTGGTGGTTCTCCTGTGTTCACTCCTTTCTCATATATTTTCTGATCTCTAACGGTCACATTGTCAAACAGACCCCGACTTGATGATCTGACCTTTTTAATGGCAACAATGTTTTAATAAAAAAATACTGTACCATTGTAAGTGCCTTAGGACTACAGCAGTCTACTCCCTGTGAGTGAGAAGTCTTCTTTGATCTTCAAAAAGTTATTTTTTTCTAATATCGTTTTCACTTTCTGACCCGGACCTCACTTCCCTCTGAGGGAAACTCATCCATCTCGGCTCACATGTTTTCCCTTTCAGATCTGATGTCACCTTTCATCTCCTGAGATGACACATCCTGAGATGTCTGTTGTGTGCTTTTGGCAGGGGGAGCACCTGCTAATGCGAGCCAGCCGGCAGCTGAAAGGGAGTCCTAATGGGCATGTAAGCCACGGAGACACACACTGGTCCTCATTAACTCTGCTTTTGTTAGCCTCCACTTCTAATTAGTGCCCTTCATTATCATAGTAAAGCATTGAAGGACCCTGTAGTCAAAAAAGCGAGGATTTTTTTTTTCTCCAACTTTTGAATCTTAAATCTAGACTTTACATAACAGCCTCATTTGATTTAGGTCTGGATGTAGAGGTCTAGTACACTACTGAACAGTGAAGAGCAATGAGAGCCCAGCAGTCTGTTGCAAAGGCTGGAAAATAAGACAGCACTCAACAAAATACAATGCACCAGTATTCATGTTGGTGTCTGTGATTCAAAAGGTAATCTGAGCTCATTTTCTAAATTTCAAAAGGATGCATCCAGTCTGTTGAAATGATACCTGCTGGATCAAAGCGCGACTCACAAAAACACATTTTGTCAACATATAGGTGTTGAAATTATTTCCCCTACTGATCTTTTGAGTTTTGCTCACCAAAATGCATTATGTGAACCTCCAAAGGACATCGCTTTTTCTTCTTTATCAGACTGATCAATGCGGAATTTAAGTATTTTAAATATCTGCATTGTTTTGACGATTTACTCCTTAGATTTAATAATTAGCAATGAAATTAGGTTAAGTTGACCTAGGTCTGTAATCGAGCTGTTGAGTTTAATTTGTCAGGCTGTAGTGCTGATAAAGGAAAAGACAGCGGGAATAATCCCACATGATTTTTGGGGGGGATTTTTGGAAGAACATTTGGGTTTTCCTGGACCACAAATGAAAATGCACTTATCAAACATCTACAAAGCCTGATGTTATATTGAAACTTGGATTAACTCCATTGTTTCGAGTTCATTTGCTTCTTCCTTTTTATTTGCACGTTTTTGCATTTTAAAAATGATTTTATAACACAACTGTTTTTATTCCTTTCCTTTAACAGACAGTGGCCATTATTATTCAGTTTATGAATTGGACAAAACCAATATTTTTTTCATTTCAAAATGACAGAGAAACATTTTAGCATTCATTTGTATCTTGTGACTAAAATTATCATTCTCCCCAAGTCATTCATTTTA
This sequence comes from Eleginops maclovinus, assembly GCF_036324505.1. Taxonomy (NCBI): domain Eukaryota; kingdom Metazoa; phylum Chordata; class Actinopteri; order Perciformes; family Eleginopidae; genus Eleginops; species Eleginops maclovinus. The sequence goes on from NC_086364.1 coordinate 10,467,552, forward strand.
ATCATGTTCACTGCAAGTATTTATTGGTGCTATTTTATTTTACTGTCAGTGCCATTTGCTTTGTGGTTGTTTACCCAGGGGGAGGCAATGACATTAAGAAAACGCTGTCAAATTGGCAATTTCATATTCAGTAATGGTTACAGGTTAACATAAGAATATTAAATCAAAAATTGAAATCTTAGTGAGTGGATGGTCTGTTAACTCAACCTATCAGAACAACTGGGCAAAACGTTGCATTGTGTTGCACATCACTGTGAACCTTACTCATTGTATAACATGTGATTCATAAAAAAATTGCATTCCTTTCTTCCAAAACACAATCAATGTCAATAGTTTTTATCACCGATCTACAGCAGGTTGTAGTTTGTGGCCTAGTCCACACTTGCACAGGTCTGTCTGTAGAAAGGGTTTTATTTCTCCTCTGTTCTCAAAAGATATCCCATTCACACAGGCATTGTTATAGATAAAACCTCTGTCCTGATGACAATGCAAATAATACATTTTAATCGCCGTCTAGGCTAGTGGGCGATGTTGGTGAAGGGGCCTATGCTGTGGGAGTTTGAATAATGTAGCAGTGAGTGACCTCTCTAGCACATTTTGACGCCTCTCTTGCCCACTTTGGTGGAAAGGTACATTTATGTGTTAACATGTAAAACCTCCCGCTACCAAGGTTCTTTGGCCACATCAGCCGTTAAGGGATGTATTTGTGCCGCCGATGCACTACTTGACGCCTCATAGGTGACTACTAACAGATGAGATGATCGTGGACACGATGTTACAAATCAGAAACTAGGTGTAGACTTCACAACTGAAAACAGAGTTCCAGAAAATCATCAACCAGATGGCCAATTTTTTACCAAAGATTGATTTTAGTTACCTTTAACCTCATTTAGGTGGGGATGAGCGGTCAAAAGGCATAGTAAAAGCTGTGAACCAGTGGCCTTGTAAGACATTGAGTAGCCAGAATAGAACACCAGTACCTTTCTAAAAATTGCATTAAAGCAGCCCATGTTTGTCATCATCATGAAGCTATTCCAAAAAATATCCACTAATAATACTGTAAAAAGGTTAGATTATCAGGAAGTTAGATATTATGTTAAGTGGTCATGACAATGAGTGTAATAATGCAGTCTTCACCTGGTGGGGGGATATGGATTTGACAAAGAGAAAACTGTTTTGCTCCGTTTCCCATCAAGGCAAGGCAAGGGAAGTTTATTTATATAGCACCTTTCTAAACAAGGCAATTCAAAGTGCTTTACAAACATGAAAGACATTAAGACCATTAACAAAATAGTGCAGGAGAACCACATTATAAAAGGGCATTTAAAAACAGTCATTTAAGAGCAAAGATGCAATCATTTATTGAGATCAGTTTATCTCCTCTGTCCATCATACCTTATGTCTCTTATTAATCAATGAGACATACTAGAATAATTCACTGTATCTTTCCACAAGCTGAAAGAACCTTGCTCCCAGCAACCATTACGTTACACTACAGTTAAGTGCAGATCATCTCTGGAACATTTTAATGTATTCGGTAAAATCGGCTGCCATTCGTGTCTATGTTACTTTGCATATTAAAAGGGACAGGTGTTGGATGTTCAACTCTAATTACGAGTGGAAATTACAGTCCTTTTGTGGAAAAAGCCACGTGGAAGTTCCCCTATCATAGAGCTATGGCTCTACTCGAACAGCTCCAACAGAGAATACTAATCCCTCTAGTCCTGGGAGGATTTCTGTGTCTGTACTAGAGATTGCAGCTTCAATAGTAATGGAGAACCTTTAAGTCAGGAGAGCACAAAGAGAATTTTCCATTTGGGTCTCATGTAAGGACTTGATTAAAATTGAGAAAAGTGAAGTGGCAGCACCAGAGCCCACCCTGGCTGGCTTCCAGTTCTGACCCAGCAAAGTACAAATTCCTCTTGGAAGGTTCTGTGTGCAACACCAGGAGCTTCTTCAAAGTTTGAAGTGGAAACTGATGTAAGGTGAAGAAATACAGATGCCTGTTCAGTGCCCTCAAAAACATTATATTATCAAACTTTCCCGGGGCAAAAACCAGGTCCTGAGAAGAAGCTCCATCAGGACAAAAATGACAATGTTGCGGAATGAATGTTGCAAAAGAGGAGAATACAGCCGTATATGAACTGAACTGACATCCACTGCTGACAGAGCGTCTGCAGTCATACCTTTCACGCATTTCAAGTCAAAACGATGAGATTATTAGTGGGAGAGAAATGGTTTAGTCATTAAAGTAAGGTGGCCTCGTTTTCTGGGAGTTCACAGCACAGAATGCTGAATTAGTTTCACAAGCAGCGGTCCAGCTGCTTTGATCTCATCGAAACGGGCAGAAGAACTGAGACTGAATTGAATCATCTTTTTTATGAAAAAGGATGAAATTCGATAGGGTGTGCCAGTCACACCCCAGGGGGATTGAGAGAATGAAATCCATGGTTACATTTGTGTGAAATGAGTGTTTCATTTTGGGCGGCAGTGTGTGCTACAACATGTAAAGAAGGAGGCTTAACAAAAAAAAAGCGAATAGAAAGATAAATCAGTATTTACATTTACATATAGGCAACATCGGACTGAAGACTCTGAAGAACAAGATTGAAATGGCTGGTTATTTATTTAAAAGCACTAATGCTAGAGAGGAGGACCCAGCAGGGCTGCACAAACCCGGCACCGCTGAGTTTCTGCTGGTGCACTTTGTGAAACACTGTTTCTCAGCAGTGTTCATCGTTACCATGGAGCTCCTCGGTTGGGGGCAGAGAGCCAAAAACATGTCAACAAAGGGGCGTGGCCAGCAGCAGCTCATTTGGATTGCAAGTTACCGACACAGAATCAGCTCTCTGGAAAAGTGCTGAAACAGAGGGGTTTATGACATGATATAATGCAAGATCTCTTTGAGCAAAACACTTCAGACATGTTTTGTATATATCTGAGACCTATAATATATTCTTGAAATTCAGTATAATATGAAGACCTTTAAAGATCCTTTTTTCAAAGTAAAAGTACTAGTATGAATGTATAACTGTCCCATGAATGCACTGGATATAAGTATGCACTAGAAGTATAATGGAAAAAGGACAGCACTTCCTCACTGGAAGACGCACATGTTGCCGTCATGCTGCTAACATTGTGCAGAGTAGACTTTACTTAGGCATCACTAAAGACTGAAGCATATGCTCCAGCAATCTGCTACTGGCGGCATGCAGTAAATAGTACTGGGAAAAAAAACTATTATTAAAAAATCTGTCAAGTATACAAGGAGACACAGCTGTAGTTCTTATCCAACATCATTTATAATTAGTACATATTGTTTTCCTTAAAATAACAAAATGGGAGACTGTGGCGCAGTGCGTTGATCATCGGAACAGGGGAGACAGGATTTCCACTTCAATATGTAAATCCTATTTTTTTACACTTCCTCTAAAAAACTGATGGACACACACCAAAATAGTATTTTTTTGTCTGAAATGTCAAGGTTTGCAGATTCCTATAACAACATTTACAATCCAAAAACAAGACCTACCTCCAAAAGCACCCGAAGGTCAGTTTTTGAATATGACACTTTGATATGAGGGACATCTGTGAAAACTGAAAGCGTCTGTGTATGGCTATGGGTGCTTTTTGGATTGATTTTGATGGTACACGTATGAACTGTACTGCAGTCATGAACAACCAAACGCTACTTTCAGCTCTTGGGAAGAGAATGCTGATTACAGAGCTGTAACAATGTTTCGGAGCCATCACAGTGAAATATAAAGACGTATTTATAAAACTGAAAGAAAAATGGCAGATATTGTTTCAGGGAATCAACCTTGGATGCTGCCTGAGGAAGACTGCCAAGCTTGAGCCATGATGCAACTCTTCAGTTCTCTAAGCCCTTTTCTGTTCCTTTCGTCTGTTGGACATGTTTCACTTCTTTGCTTCAAATGCCTTCCCTTCTTTTTCTTACATGGACCATTGGTTCACAAACACAATGAGTAGCCTAATACAATCAGTCACAAACTTTTTACGTATCATAATATTTTATGGTTGTAATGACTTGTTCTGAGTGTGCACGTTCAGAACACAAATACTTGAATACATGTAGTACCTTTAGTGAAGAGCCTCTAACACAAATAACAAAAAGGCGAGTTTAACAGAGAATAATAGAAAGATGAATAAAGAAAGCTGATTGCGCAGTCACAAAAGTATTGCATGGCTTTTGCAGAAGATAAACCTTTGCAAATAACACAACAAGAAACTGTACAATTCTCAAAGCACCAGCAAAGGGTGAAATGCACACCTACCTACGCTACCACCAAACACTGTCTCTTTGCCAGTTGCACATTCAGTAATTAAATTATGTTGGATGCAGACATTTGCTGCGAAATAAGCCCATCTCTTTGCAAATGAGCCTTGTTGCAAAATAGTGCAATTCAGAATATATGGATGCATTTAAATAGTCATTAAATAACAAATCGTTTTTTTTCAGGAGCATTTTCTAGTGATTTTGATCAAAGCTGCTTTGAGTGGCCTTGAGGGGAGGAGGGGAGGGTTGAAAGTCAACACCCATTCAGTGTAGTTAGATATTTGAAGATACACAGGAAAAGGATAAATTAATGAAACATAAGGCTATTATCAAAATGAATAAACAAATGATTTCTACCCGCTCACCCATCCCTCCAATTCTTTCCCTTTACTCTCCTAATTGCCTACGAGAGGTTTGGTTGGAAGTGGCACGCCATCCTAACAAGAGCTCTGGCTTAGGCGGACTCTCACCCCTCATAACCAATGCATTGGCCTCAAGCACATTTATACTTGCCACATGGAAAACATAAAAGGCAAATTACCCTCAGCTGCAAAACTTTATGGCTGTGTTTGCACTGTAACAACATTACTAAAATATTTGTTTGTGAACCAGACCTTGAGACGGACAGATAGCAGCTGCAAGTGGAGCTGTCAGTGCCCTACATCCATTATTTGTGTATTTGCCCCTCAGACTTTAGTCCGAATCAATCAATTCAAGGGGAAAAGGGGAAATGAAGTTTAAAACATAAAGGGAGTGATATTTTTAGTTAAAAGTTAAAAGCTGAATGAACATGTTCTTTTCCGGAAGCTGCAGGAGTGTTGTAATAAAGAAGTCTATTTCGGGATTAATCATTCATGTCTCCTACGGCAAGGGTTCAAGGCTTTGGGGTCAAGACTGCTGCAAGAGGTTGTAACAGAAGGGGTTGAAACACAATGTTCTCTACTATAGATTTAAATATTTAGCAAGCAGACACTGTTTATGTTTTTAAGCACAAGCCAGATGATCATTTTAGATTTTCTTGTTTGAGACAAATCCCATGAAAAGACCATAATCCTACTTACAAGAGTTGTTTGTATAACCAGAGCCTTATTTATCTTTTCAACCATGCCAGAGAGCTCCACTGTTGGAACAGAAAATGAACTACCAAAAACACATCAATATGTTTTATTCTGCCTCTGAAAAAATGTCAAACAATTGACAGTACAATTTTGGAGGACTACTGAGTTCTGGGGCGTCAATGACAGGGTATGGAAGTCAAGCAGCATATAGTTTGTTTGATTTTTCATAGGATTTGTTGATGATAAAAACTAGATTTAACACCTTGTTGTTGTATGCTTCTGCCAAACATTGAAATTACAATCTACAGTCATGTCTGTCCAAAGTGCAATCACATCTTCATTTAACCTGTTAGAGATTGGTGAGAAATGGTCATAATCGGCATTTTAATCCTTAAGCTCAATAATGTGTTTATGTTGGGTTATCCTTGAGTTCAGGCTAAGGTTTGCACCATATTTGAAGAAATTAACTCAAGGCGTTATCGTCCACAATAGACAGACAGACAAACATCCCAAAAACTGCTGTCCACGGCTGTGCTGGGACATAGAAATATAAATTATCACCAGCCTAGTCCTTTAAGGTGGCCAGCCAAAGAGGCTGGAATCCATTGTTCGACGTATGCATTGATTCTTAATGGAAGTGTAAGGCATTGAGGAAAATTAAAGAGCATAGAGATCAAGAAAGGGAAGAAGATTCATCGAGCCAGGATTTGGTCTCTGAGGCCCTAATTGTCTCTGGATGGTAATCCACTCTAGTATATTAATGAAGAAAGCAGCAGCTCCCGGGGGAGCGTTTCCTCCCACGGCCTGTCTCACCACTAAAACATTAACCTATGAAGTGTGATTATGCGCATGAGCACCAACACCCACGCCGTTGCTTATCACCCCATGACTGAGATCATTAAGACATTTTCTTCATTAGGTGTCGCGAAGTGTATGACTAACAAAGCGAAGCGAGACGAGGATCGCGTCACGCTCATAATTTCAGGCACACTTGGAGTCTGTGGTACTCTGCTCTGCAAAAAAAGTTACCGAGATGCTTTGGTAGCTTTGTTCCCCCACAAGGTCAGGTCTGCATGTGCGTGGCGAGGCTCGTGGCGAGGCTCATGTGACTGTGACAGAAGGCGAGGGCAGCTCAGACCGACACACTTTCTCCTCATGAGCCTTTCTCTTGCTATTGAAGCTTGTAATGCGACCTTCTGCTCATACAGTATCTTAAGACCTGCAGATAGGATACATTGCACACTTAAACCGTCACACTCCATATATTATTATATGCCAGAGTGCTTTTTTTGAAAACTGTGCTCTTAGAAAACATAATAAAGGGTTACAAAATACAAATGGAACCTATAATTCAGTGCTTCCTTTAATGTAGCTCATGGATTCCATCAGGGTTACCCTTTCTATTCAGGTCATTCCCTTCAATTAAGTTGTTTTACTATCCTATGTTCAAAGCTTGCTTCTTCTCCCCTTCCCCTCTTTACCTAGAGCTTTAGCAACCTCCTATAAAGTCTGATGTAAGACATTACTGAAAATAATTGCTTGTTTGTGAGGAAGTATGCCATTGCTTTGCCTTCACTACAGCCAAAAATATGTCCCTCGTTTCATCAGGCATTGCCTTCACCTAGGAGATTTAGAGGCCTGGAGGGAATGCCATAGATGTTTAAAATGCATAACTATGAGAACGAAGGAGCAAAATAGCTAATTACTGCAACAACTGAGGGGACTGCCAGTCACAGTGGCACTTTTCTGCTCAGTTGGATTCATTTTCAAGTGGAGGGCTTGAGGCGCAAGGCATTAAAGAGCCCTCCCTCGCTACGCCCTGGGATGATAATGGAGCAACATACGCGTACATCTAAATGTTTCTTAGAGAAATCACCACCATTACACTACAGCTGTGGAGATGATTTCCAAATTAGGCATAGCTTTTAGCAAAGTAACACATTGCAATATTAACCTGACATTGAAAAGAAGGTATTATCACTTGGCTTATTGGCTACACAGAATACATTTCCTGCCCAGTGTGCTATTACCCACATTAACACAAAACAGACATTAAAATCACCAGAAAAAGCAAGTCTTTCTAGGATAAGCAGTAGCTATAAATTCAGAGAATAATATGGCATACATTTTAGTAAGTGCCATATGTCTGCTTTCTGCTCTATATAATTTAATGGCTTTATGTTTAAGTGATTCAACCCATGGCCACTTCAATTTAGTTTAATTTCTACTCTCCAGCATTCCCACTGACAGTTGTGTCTTCCTCTACATAAAAAAGGTTCACTTACAGTAATTGAGAGGTACTATGAACTTAAAATGCTACTGAGATTCAAAGAAAAATTGTGCATGCAATATATATAGCTACATGTAATGAGCAAAACACAACATGTTAACGATCAACATCTGAATAGTAGAAAAGTACACAAAACAATAGATCAATAGTGTGCTGCATTATGTAGCTTTAAAGAGTTGAATGAGGAGATACCACACTAATACTATCTGTCTGTTAAATACAAAGCTATTAGTTTAGCTTAGCATAAACATGGCTAACTTGGTCCTGTGAAAGGGACAATTACTAAATCATGTTTTGTGACTTGCAAATATAACACACATTATTAGGATTACACAGTTGACTAAGTTTTCTAAACACTTTTTTGAGTGATACGTTCAAAGTTAGCAAATCAGGCTCATGTGTTACACTAAATAGTGTTTGGAGTGCCTCAATTTTGTGGCATAAGTCTACATTTATTTAGTTATTCCTGCATTCAAGTGACAAATGTTGGATATTAGTTTATGAAGGTCAAAATATATCCAAAACATTATTTTTTTTAACCAAATGTGGGTTATTGATTTTCACTTTCTGGTAAGAGTTGTGAACATGATACATTTTCCAACATCTGCTGCTGTTGGTAAAACTTTTTGGCTCCTATTTGCATCTTTTTATGTACAAAGTTAGGGAGGTTTGCAGTGTTACTCACTCACTGTTAATCCAGGGAACCTAAAACATCATGTTGGGCCCCAAGTAAAAGATGTGTAAGATATTGATGAGAGAATTTAAGTTGTTGTTGGTACAGTAACATTATTTTGCTCTGACATTTAGGTTAGCCAACACAAAAACATTAAACATGTTACTTACACACAAACACAGGCACACATACGCTGAGAACTTCACATAGAACTTCACATGTACAATTACATTTTCTCTGAAAAGTGATCCAGCTGGCAGAGTATTCCCTGTTTTCCTCACTGCAGTCCTTTGTTCCCTCTCTGCAGAGATATGACATTGTCTGAAGCTGATGGATGAGTGCCTCTGTTCTCTTCATTAAGAGGCTTGCCTCCTCCGGCGGCTCCTTAAATCACCGGGGTTATACTCCTTTCTGTTCCAGCAGCTCTTTGGTGAAAACTGTTGTTTTACTATTTTTTATGTCTGCCACAGCATGTTTCTGTTAATATTGGTAATGTTTGCCTTGAATCCACATGCCTTCAGGCCAGAAAGGTTTAAAGTTGGTTTCTTATTAAAAATGCACTTTATCAAAACAAAGTAATCTGTTTTTCGAGAGTAGACATGGAACATGAGCAGCGTAACATGTTTAATCTCCACATGTAACAGTCAATATATCTTGAGGAGGCTTGTTGCTTTTATTCATTACAAAATGTTCATCATATACCTTGAACCCATGTATTGCTTTGTATTTTTATTGTGTTATAATGCTGTATCGTGTGTCATAATTGAGTTAAATCTGCTGTACCATAAAGTGTGTACATTGTTTGTATCAACGCATTCTGCATCAGTCAACAGGCGTTTTAATATGTGACAGCTATTTTATAGTTCAATAAAAGCATTTGCATTTAAAGCATATCACTTATTACTTATACAAGTGTGCAAACTGTCCCCAGAGATATTTTTGAATAAGCACAGTAAAGGGCTGGCAGATAGCTCAGTGGTTAGAGCTGGTGGCCAGTGTTGGGTGTAACGCGTTACAAAAGTAACGGAGTTACAGTAATGTATTACTTTTTGCTGTAACACAGTAATATAACACATTACTTCTGAAATTGGGTAATATAATATCTGTTACAATTCTCAGTAACGCAGTTACAACACATTTTAACTCGAAATGATGTGGTGTTTTGTTTCTAAGAATTCACCAACATCGTGAGACATTTCAACACCAGAGAAATAAATATGCAGGTAGAATAGTAACTCAGTAAGCTTGTTTACTATTGGTTAAGACGGCTGCAGAAACAGATTCACAATGCAGAGCTGCGGGCTCGGAGAAAAGAACAGAAAAAGACAGGAGTGCGCGCAGGCCAAAGCAACATAGGTGACTTTCTCTCGGTCTGCTGCTTGAACCCCGAGAAGTTCAGAGACTCGTGGCGGAGTGTTGAAGAAATGCAGCCTCTGTCCTCTGTGGAATCACCGCCTTTTAGAAAGCTTGTCAGCCAAATCCCCATTAACACACCAATGATCAGGTGAGCTAACGTTGCCATAGAGACCCGTTCATATACAGCAGGTTATTGGGCCGTGCAGAGGCTCCACTAACATGTTATTAATAACACACAGAGACGTAATGTTACCAGTATCAAGTATTATTTAGCCCACTTAAACGGAGCATGAGTTTAATTTCTAGCTCTTTCCCTAATTTTTAGCATGTACTGCCAGATAGATAGCTTTAATTGTTGAGCTGCAATAAACTGCATTTAAAGCCATTCTTTTGCAGTTATTTTTGGGAAAGTAACTCAAAGTAACGCAAAAGTAGTGTAACACATTACAGTTCAGAGACAGTAATAATGTAATGTAACTTATTACTTTAAAAAGACAGTAATAAGTAATATGTACTGTATTACATTTTGGAAGTAACTTGCCCAACACTGCTGGTGGCCCATAAGCGGTTTTCACTTCCCAGTACACAGGTTTAACTCCATCTCACGAAACAGGCAATGTCCTCTCCTCTGTCTCCAACCCCTCAGACTCGGCATCTATTAATAAAGGCACTCTCTGGTAACAGCATTGGAAAAACCCTCATCCATGCCTTCAACACCAGACTAGTGTAACATCATGTTGTACAGCACATCCCCTAATATCCTCAACAGACTCGACTTTTAATTGTTTATTTTGTTATACTGTAATTGCCCTCCTGGGATTTTCTTTGAACATTACTGTTTAACCATGTGAAGTGCCTTTGAGTTGATTTTAAAGCAGTATTCTAGTAAATACTAAGTATAGAATATTATTATTGCCTCTAAAGAGATGATGTGTTCTGTTTGTTGTTGTTTGTGTCCTGTCAGAGATGAGCTTATTGGCTGTCACCGTGCTGATCTGAAGGACAGGTAACACTAACTTAGCCCTGAGATTGCTGATGCCACCGGCAGGAAGGTGAGAGCCGTCTGCTTTCAATCTAAGCGGCTCTGTCCAACTGTGTCTGTGTCAGGTTGTGGCTGAGAGCTCTGACACACAATTGACTTTTATAACTCACACATGAATCAAGTGTCAGAAATTAACATTCTGGCTCACCAGCCAAGGGCTGCTACGCTGAGTTCAAAAACCCTGTGAATAAAGAAGATTTCTTATGGGGAATATTGCTTCTCAATGGATAAACAGTACTGTATGTATCATACTGTGTATATACTATGTAAATATAATATGGGTTTCAAAGTGCTTTTCTCTGAAGGATTACATACTTCAACAGCCAAACCACAGCGAGGATCAATTTACTGAAATAAACAAACCTGCCAATCATTTTGAGGAGGTAATTTATATTTAAACAAATGCTTACTCATTAAATAAAGGAAGATAACATAACTTTTTTGCTTTTGCATTTGATGGTTTTCCACTCAGCCTGAGAGGCGATCTTTACATTTTTCCCCCTTAACGAAAATCTGACAACACTTGCTGAATGATTTCGGGCCCTGCTCTTATCCAGGGTTCACAGTGTAACCCTGCACAGTTGTGTTGATTATGATCAATATTATGTGAGCATATCACATTTATGTCATCAATGCCTGATTTCCATCAGCAATTAATGAGAAATTATGAAGCATGTCTGCATAGAGAACATACATGACAGTGTAGGGCATGAGCCTTGTTATGAACTGCTTGATATGGCATAGGAGCTAATACAAACAAAGAAAGGCTTGGGGAGATCTTTATTGGATATTGCTAGACTTGTGTGTTTATTCCCCAACCCATCAAGGTCAGCCAAATGAAAGCCATATTTAATAGAATAAGACTTTATGTTGTGTAGTTATCAAAATAAATGATGTTGTGGCTATAAACCTCCCCACGTGTCGTTACTGTTTATTAGTCTTTATCTGTTTTCCGGAAAAGATAGGTAGAAGAGTCTTCGTTGGAAAATACAAAAGTCGATAACAACATTGCATGCTGCTTTCATGTTGGGCCCTGCCATTTTATTTTCATTGGGTCGGACTGTTATCATCATTCAATAATATATTCCATTCGACCTTGCCAGTTTAGCTCTCTATACTTTCAACCTTGGAGAAGACTTGGATAATGTGTCATTTAGCTTAGTTCTTACGCACACACTAGATAATATCTTGGTTTTTAATCACAGACCAAAGTGAGACATTAAGCAGTCAGTGAAAGGAGATGGATGATAAAACCACACATTCATTGCACAGCAAACGCTCCAAGTCAACCCCAATTAATTTCCGGAATGTGCGGTATAGTTTGCATTAGAGCTCATTTAGTGGGTGGGGTGCGATAGAGACAAGTGAGGCACATAGTAATATTCTCTTCGTTAGTCACTATGTTCAGTGGGGGAGTCTGAGAAGAGAACTCGCGCAGCGGCAACAAAAGGAATCTAATGACTGAAGATTACATTGCAATTAAAAGTCAATGATTGCAAACATGCCACCACAAATTAAATACTCAATGTCATTATAAACAGCATTAATTATAACACAACTTATCTTCATTAGGAGTGGCCAAACCTCAAACAAGTTTCAAAGAGTTCATTTATATTTAAAAAAACAAACTCTACATACTGCGACACACCATGAGGAGGTCATATCATTGAAGGGAGGAGGCTGTGTATTTAGCAAAAGTAGGTTATGTACAATATCCTACAGGCATTGACCAGATTTAGTTTCCGTTTTTAAAATGAACAACATTCTATCCGAGGTGCTGATTTAGAGACAGCTCAAAGAACCGCAGCCTGTCGCAGCAGATACATGAAGGTGTGATCATACATCTTTCAACACCAATCCCTCATTAACAGCCTTGCCCACACAGCATTAAGCACCTATTCCTCCATTTGAAGAGATATCTAACCTTCACCATTGACCTAACTTATGTTGTCACATCCTTCTTTGATATTTTACTTTACTGGCATCTGTCCTAGGTGCTGCTTTTGAGGGATATACTGTATATTATGGCGCTGTCCATGTCTTGTTGAACTCAGAATGCAGTAGCCAGGGAGCTGTCCAGGGTGCTGATACTGAGACCGCTGGTACTGTGGCTGCAGCAGAAGCTATCAGAGAGCCATCCTGTGACAAACTGCACACTGTGCCAGGGTCATGTGGGGACATCTCTATCCCCACATGACCCTTGGCAAGATAAACATGTTTAGGAAATACTCTAAATGGATGGACATGTAAATGTAAACATACAAATACAAAGAGCCACTCACTTAGGGCTTTTAGAGTTATCGATCCTATCCCCTGGCTTTTTTCAGAGCTGTAGTTTTAACGCAGGATTCCCACAGGGGTTACCAACAGGAATATAAGACTCTTCAATGCCAAACAAAATGCTATTTAATACCTGTTTCAGGATCAATAAAAAAGCCAAAGCATTAAAGTAGAGTTCTGCAGTATACTGTATATGAATGATGATATTATTAATTAGAAAAAGGACCCTGAAAAGGACCCTTGCTCATTAACAGCCGATGAGCCTCCCAGCAGCAGCAGCAGCAACAGCAGCAGCGACAGTGCATGTAGTCCTGATGGTGCTGACTGCACACAAAAAAGACCCTCCTGCAGGGAAAAAAAACATTGCTGCCTTCTAGCCACATTGAATACAAAGAACTTTTATTACATTAATATCACAGCCTACAGCAGGCAAGAGATATCATATATTTAAGTGTGGATGAAATTGAAGACTCTTTAATACCTCCTCAGGCCTTTGTGGAGGAAACAGGATGTTTTTGTCCATTTGCAGTTTGCTAAGAGTGCTGTGGAGTGAGCAATAAAAAGCTGAATATATGCTTTATATGCTTGAGAGACCTTAGCAGCGCTTCCAAAAAAGCACATTGCTTCGTGAGAGTGCTTCAATCATTCATGAATAGTTAAGGTAACGTCCTCAATACATGCTGAAGGGAACCAAAGTGCACAAATAGCTTTAAATCAGTCTTTATCCAAGAATAATACACAGGGAATTACTTGTATGCTAATAATTCTAAACTTATTTGGGAACTGATTATGTAAGTCCTAAAGTTGAAAATATATTTATTTAAGTCAAGACCATGGTGTGATGAAGCTAGCCCATATTGTGCTGTGTAACCATTACTACTGTTTGTAAAGACACTTCAGTTTAGACTGTTCATTCCAGGTCTGCCATTTCAACAGCAGCTGTTAGTGGATGTTGCTTCATCCTGTTACCAACAAATCCACTGTAAATCCGAGTCTCAAATTATGCAAGGAAGCAAATGCTTCGGCAAAAAGAAGACAAAGTGAGTGGGAATATATTTCCATCAATGCTTATTTTAGGTCCATTTCAAACAGCATAAAAATATGAAATTCTAAGTCTGTCTCTAAGTGTTGTGTCAGGACCTGAAGCCTGCAGGTAATGATCGGCCGCCTACAGACTGAACAGAAGAAGTTCTGCTGGGAAAGCCAGCTGCAATCCAGTCACAGCGCTTAGAGAGTTGGATTAATCCCTTTAAAACTTATTAAGTTGTCCCTACTCACAAAGGTGATGTAACTTTGTGTTTAGCAGAAAAAATACATAGAAACACAGTCAATATAAAAAAGGAAATGGGTTTCTGATCTGAGGTGAGCAGAGTAAATATTTTTCCTAAAATGTCATACTCGATTAAATGTTGCCCATTGCTTATTAGAGAGTCATAAAATAAGACTTTTTGTTGGTGATAGACGGCAGTACCTAGTCAGTTCCTGCCATTGCATCATTTAATTGGCAAAATTGCTTTGAAGAACATGCCAAAGCTGGTTCGACAGCTGTTCTCATGCAAAAATCATTCCTGAGAGCCTCTGAAGCAGTGTCAGAGATTGGGTTTTGAACTACTGTGATAATGATAGACTGACAATTACTGGTGAACTGGGGAATCAAGGGAATAAACTATCAAAGTGACACTGTGTTACTAATCCAGCATTACTGAGGAAACTCTCTGTGCTAAAGTGTTTTTATTTTGGCCATACCTTAATCACATTCACAAAAAGAAGGGGGTTTAATGACAGACTGTAAAGCGCAGCATTGAGTATCACTTTATCCCAAAGTAGATGAGAAGCTGAATCTTGCAGCAGCGCTCCTTTGGTGTTTTCTTCTTTTAGTAAGCTGCCTGTGATGTAAGATTTGTCACTCACAGCAGGATGCGGGGGTCCTCGGTAGTTGTCAGGAACAACATGTTTCCATTCAGCTTGGGAGGCCTCATTTATGCACTGTTGAAGTATACTGTATCAGTAGCTGTGGCGCTGCCTTATAGTCGCTGTGTATCAGACCAACACGTGCTGCTTCTCTCAATGAAGAAGATTAGTAATCCAGATCCTCTGCTTTTGTTGTGATCCATGCTTGTTTCAATGCCTGTGTTGATTCTGAAGTTTCTCATCTGTTCCTTCTTGAATCTGTATTCAGAGAAGTGCATGCAATATGTATAGGGCAGACATACATACTTTCCAACACCATGGTCATGCATGCTGAAATGTTTGTCAACTTGTTCCTACAAATTGCTTAAATAGTCTCAACACTGGTTTCTAATCTTGCTGCTGACTGACAGCCCGTCAAATGTATTTAATTAATTCTTCCTGTCGCCACTTCAGAATATCTGCCAACAATCTGCTTCACCCCATAATGCTTTCATACATTTTAATTCAATTCTAATCAACAAAGGCAGCACTGAAAGCTTTAAATGACTCTGCAATGGCATGACGCACTGTCTGCAGCAGCAGGAAGACAGTGGCTGCACAGCCTTCGTTGACTACATTCAGTCTATGAAAGACACAGGCAAACAGGGCGAGGAAACATCAGAACCAGAACAGGGTTTTATTTCACACATCACTGACCAATTCACAGTGACACTAAACAAAATAAATCCCTGACAAACACGGCAGAGGTCAGAGACGCTCCAAATGTTCAGTTATGGCCTGACATAGAGAAATGCTTCAGAGAGGGCAGAGTCACCGCAGTGATGGATGTCTACCTTTCTGACGCAGGAGAGCATGAAATGATCACCGGAGCGTACCGAGGCAAACCATTTAGGCTATAAATGTTGTGTAATTTCTAAAAATACTTCATAACTCTGGATGTGTTTGTGTGTTCAGCTGTGTTTTTCTTTTTTAGTTTATAATAAAGCTGCAGCTTCAGTTTGTCACACAGCCCAAGTGGTGAAAGAAGGCACTGTCATCTCTATGTTGACATTTATAATAGTTTCCCTATGCAGTCAGTACAAACATATCAAATAAAGACCAAAATCTACCATTTTGATTTAGTGTTTAGATTTCCAAGTATGACTGAACTTATTGGCGACTAGAAATGTGTGTAACCTTCTGAGAGGTTTAAATATAAACAGATATTTGAACATCTTTAATAAGACTATTATTATAATCTATAACGTATACTCTCGGCTGTTTTGTCATTAATGTTGGTAATACTTGCAAGAGTCTTCAGAAACTAAGAGAATATGTTAGATGCTGAACTGATAATGATTGTTTTTACTCAGTCCAAATCCATCACACGCATCAACTCTGATATTTAATTTGCTCTTCTTTGAAAAAAAAAATATATATTTAGAGATTTTCAATGATTGCTACCCTGCCAGTTCCACTGTCAATCAAACACAGACATTGACACATCCCTTCAAAGGCTGATGTTAACCCAAGGACCTTATTTTTATTTTCTCAATAAATAAAGGTTAACAATACATGTTAGTTACTCTAATGAGTACTTCAGCTGCTTCTCAATATTTCCTTAAAAAGATTGGAAAACTAAAACAACGACAAAAAGACTAGCAAAAGGTAATGCCAAATTGGGCAAAGGGCATAATAACAAGGGTTGGAAGTTTCCCTTTTACAAAACCCCATAGTCTTAATTGCCGACCTCTAATGTTTTGTGACCACATGTTGCACCATTTGAGCCTCTCACGCTGACAATATCCACAGGCAGAAATATTAAGACCTGGCAAAGAACTCTAAAAGATACAAAAGATTCTCAGGAGCAATTTTTAGATATTAAAATGTCCCTTTCTTTCTAAAATATATTGTTTCCTGCTGAAAAAAAGTGGACAAATCAACATAGTGATATCATGTACAAAACAGGCTATGTGGTTAAATTATTGGTAAACTGCTGCTTCCGAGGTCAAGGGTGAACTTTGAGCAGCACACACTTTAGTGCTTTATGCACTGCGAAACGATTGCAGCATGATGTGTAGCAGCAGAGGTCTGATGTAGAATACTCAGACCCACCGATAGATCCCACATGACAGCTTCCCTAGAGATGGAGGACGGAGGAGAAATGTGCAATGCGGAGGCCTGTAAATCAGGAGGGTTGGCCTTAATTAGATGTAAATGTCTTTAATATGTTCTCTTGATTAGCAAAGGTATGTGCAGCCACCGTCTGCCAGATTACAAATCATCCCCAATTATTCAAATAGTCTTGATTCATTGCAGAGACACATTTCCTCCTGCACTTTCCAAGCACAGATGCCAGTAACACCAATGGACACACAACCTTGATGTGAGAAAAGGGAGAACATGAGCGAGGCAGTGGAGCTCATCAGCGACTCTGATGCTGCTCAAACACACAGACAGATGGGGAACAATGTGAGGAGGGCTCGTCCTTATCACACAGCTCCCGTTCGAGACAGAAGAATTGCATTTCCTATGTGTGAGCCAAAAAAACACAGTCTCACATGTTTAAGGGTGATCTTTCAAGAGAGCATTCGAGGCATTTAGAGGACATTAGGGGCTGATAGCGCCCATGAAAAACTTTAAGAAAGTGGAAGGCGAGATAGACCACCGGCGGCAGAGTCGATAACATGATCAAAGCTGTTTCAGGAAGATTACTTTAAAGACTCTGAAAACCGTATCTCTCTGCTTTTTACTTAGAGCAAAGGGAGAGACTTCTGTATTTGTGATTCTGTCTTGAGCTTTTCTCACTGGTTTGAAGTGCCTTAGCTTGATGGAAGATGAGATCACTCACTTCAATAAACAAATCATGGTTGAGCAACATTTCATCATCAAAATCTAATAAATAGTGAATGATAACTAAAGGGGAATAGTATCACTGTTCAGCTGGTTATTGTTGCGCTGTGTGAATAGAGTGCAATTAAAAGGACAAAAGACTTAGCATTATTTTCTGACACACAGCAGAATGCTGATCACAGTTTACACTAGGTGAGTGAGTTCCTCCCATCAACAGTGAATCTGTTTTTCAGCCGGTAAAGTCTCGACTAAGCCCAGGGGGTAACACCAGGGCTGTTTCTCATATCATATGTTTTCAACAACAAGCATCTCCTGACAGCAGAAATGGATTGGAAAGTCGAATCTGTCAAGATGCAAGTCACAGCATGTCATGTGAGCGGATGCTCTCTCCTTGGTCCGAAAATGGATCGATGTAAGAGCTTGAGAGGAGAGTGAGAGCGAAGAGAAAAAAAACGGAGAACCTGCTTTAGAAATATCCAAACAGCTGAAACAGCAGATTAAACCTGGATTTTTTTAATGTAGCAAAATTAAATTAGGATATAAATGACCTTTATGAAAATCTGAGGTTGATCAATATATTGTTTCCTTAAAACATCTCTACCTTTAACATTCAAAAGGGCTTTGTCCAAAAACTGCTGCAGCAAAAGGAGAGATAGTCATTGCATCAGAGTCATCTAAGGCCAATTCCTAATATGCGTTTCCACATGTCCATAGGGGTCTGCTTTGGTCCTTCTGACTGAAATCTTGTCATCTGCCAATGTTCAACCCCAAGGGGACGTCTTCTGTTTGCTCACAATTTGTGAATGCTGACTGCGCATGCTCCAGTTTCAGTCCCCATTGTGTTCCAGTTGGTGGCGTATGCACCTTGGCTTTTTTTCCAAGAAAAAAAAAAAGAATAATTTGAAGAGAGTTTGTGTTAGGAGACTTCCTGTTACCCAACTACATATTGTTAATCTTTTAAGCAATACAAACACAAAGAATGTCGTAACACCACGCATAATGACACTGCCACTAACGGGAATGAAGGGTGGCACATACGTGAAGCCCCAAACTGATTCAAATGCCTCAATTGTACTATCAAAGGAAGTGTGTAAAGGTCCAAGTAACCACAATGATCCATCGTTATACAAAAGTATGCCCAAGTGTTTTAGTGAGAACAAGGATTACAGTTTAAGCAGTTTATTTGCCTAGAATATCAACTTGGAGGAAGCTGTTTTGGCTTACAATCACTTCGTCCACTTATTCCTTGCTGTTGGGTTGATTGAAAGGAAACATATGGAGAACTGACAGCAGCAAGGCCACCTGTGCAAATGAAAACAGGCTTTATGCAAAGCCATCTGATTTCAAATGCATAACTCAAAGACAGCACATATGTCCCTGTTTCACTGTCCAATATATATATATATATATATAATGGGATATTTTCCTCTGTATACATTTTTCCTCAGCATTGTTCTTTGTTTAACTCTAAATTCCTTCACTAAATTCCACATTACCATCTGTTTGCCTTGATCATACCCAGACGTTGAAGTGATAAGCCATACATGCACAAGGACCTGTCAGGATTAAAAACGTCTACACTATGTGGTTTAATAGAAATGAAAGCAAGCCAGTTATGTCAATCATCTTTGAAAGTTCCTGTTCATTTTAGTGGGCCGTTAACCCCTTTATATTAAAGTTCCCTTGATTGTCATTGTTTTTCCGAAAGAAATGTCCACTAGTCCCTGACTCAAACATGAAGAAAACTGTCAACTTGGCAGACTTCCAAAACTGTTCCACACAAAGGTAGGAGGGTAATTTGGGATAAAAAAAGGAGTTTCAGCACAAAAGACTGAGCACTCTGGTCTGGTTGTGCCTCATTATATCAACAAAACATCCCTAAATCATGAATAAATTACATGAGAAAGATTGTTCCTATTCTACATTCTTTTACAATTCATTCTTTGCCCATTGTGTTCAGATTTGGTCAGCTGTGAAGTGTGATTGATGGCTGGCCCTGCGGCAGTGAATGAACTGATGTAAAGTAACATGCTGGGCATACATGTGTGGCGTGCATTAGCTTTGACATCTGGCAAGAAAAAAATCAGCTAACGCAACACAGTGCCATGGTTTGGGTATTCGCACTGGCTAACATGATGGCCACTGACCTGACAGTGGATGAAAGCCTAGGGGCTGGAATCAAGTAAACACCCCCACTCGACCTCATTATGTAGAGCTGTCAGTGTAGACTGCAGCTCAATAATACAGTACTGCAAGGGAAACACAGACTCAACTATTCGTCCTCAGAGCTGACCTCAGAGAGACAAACGAGAAACACCGTTCACTCTTCCAAGCTCCTCTTCTTCTCCTCTGCCGTATAATTAATTAAGAGCTAAGAATTAATTAAAAATGTTCACCCATGTGTTAGGCGAAATGTTACATACTACATTGGCAGTGTTCTTTCAGCACAATGTCAAAACGTGTTAACAAAGAGGTCGAGGTGCTTCTGAAAGATTTAAAGATACAAGATGTAATGTAGCTGACTGGGGAGCTAATTAAATCGTAAACGCTTTACAATGCCGACGTGTTCACCGAGGAATAAGTTGCAAAGGTATATAATTAAAATACATATAACAAAACCCTCTTCATTAAATGGTTTATCTTTTGACATCATGACTCAAGGACTGAAAATAATTAATATTATACAACAAAACAGTGTCCAAAACAAATGTTTTAAAGCTAATTGTATTACTTTGGCTTCCACATAGAAAGTAGTAAACAAAACCAGGACAAGAAAATACATGGTTTATGAATTATCAGCACTGAATACAAACTCATGAAAAAAGACTTCCAACACTATAATGATTTATTTTACCGTCTGACAAAGAAAAGCAATGCAGTTTACATTATGGAAATAATTTCCCAGGCGGCTGACCTATTCCAACCCTGTATTTTTTACTTTAATCAACACACTCATAGTAGAAGAATATTTTGTTTCCCCATCCCCAGCAATAAGCAGTAGTTGCTGTAGAAGAAACAAATTGTCATGTCCTTAGTTTAAGCAATAAGTCATATTAAGAACAGACGTAATGGAAATGGTCCTTTATTGTTTTGTCTGGCGTACAGGTTGTATTTTGATTTTTGTTCAGGTAGGGTTTGGAGGTGAAGGGAATTGTTGTAGCTTGTTAGTAGCTGGTGCAGCTGTAAGGCTCACAGATAATTAAACCCTGTAGACCTAACCACTGACACTTCTGAATAAATCAAGATGGATACAAAAAGGGCTGCAACTCACTATTTACATTCCTGTCAAAAAAAATTGAAGCCCCACTTGACTTCATTCTCCCTGTTTATTTTGGCCCTGACACTCCTACACATACAGCTGATGAGGTTCCTACTGCAAAAGCTGCAAAACAGCGAATAACCTTCCCTGAGAAACTGACATCTGAACAGTTAAGTGATTATCAACATTGTCATTGATTCATTTCAGAAAATGTACTGATTGATCTGGTTAATGTTTCAATAGATGGGTCAATTGAATTTGCAAGATAAAGAAACCAACAAACAGACAGTCAAAAGAGACTAGCTCAATCACAATCAAATCGCCATTGTGCTTTCCATTTCCCACAGAAGACGTAGATGAGATGACTTCACCAATATTTATACAGTAAAACCTTTGTGATTGAAATTCGAAGACACACCAACAAACAATACATCTAATTTGCATCCGAAAAAGGAATTTCAGGATATAGAAATATGTTGGATTCGGTAGAACATGTATCTTTGTTTCAAAGACTTGGCAAAAGGATCTGTGCACCGACTGTAAATCAACATGCAGACAAGGACTCATCATGTCATAACTGTTTTTATGATTTGCAAGACACTCACCTGAGGATTCGCTCACAAAGCAGCATTCATCAGCAATTTCAATTAGGGAGTTCGATTTGATTTTAGCGTATTACCACTTGAGTTTTCCTCAATGCCTTTCGGTTAGAGCTATGCTGATTGGTAGAACATAAACTACACTTACCATGGATCATCTCCCTGCTTCAGATTTATGGGGTCCTGGACTGTAGGCAGTGAGATATACTGTACAATATATAACTGGCTGGCTTTATCTTTGGCAGTAAATTATTGGGGGGTGTACACAGGAGCAAGGGGTTGAATTGTGACTGAAACTGTGCATGTGTGTGTGTTGGTGTGTCATGGCACAAACACTGCTTTTTGTCCATGTAATCAATGGTATAGTCTTGGCCTTTAACCGCTCTGCGACTGCCCGTGCTTTTCCAATGTTTATTAACAGAGCAGCATCGCGGGTCACTGCTTTGAGAGTCACCGGCTCAAACTTTTGCCTCCATTGTTGCTTCACTGGTACTTCCAGGCCCTTCCATGCTTACTTTGTACAATTGAGTTTATCAAAGAGGACTTTCATGTTTGAAATACATCCCAAGGATCTCTTTTGTCTTATTTCTTCATCAAACAATATTAGCAATTACATTTTACAGCTTTTTGTAGGCATGGCAACAGACTTGGCTTACATAAAGTTTTCTTACATTAACATGATTTTAACACACAACAGATGTGAGTGTGTGTGCATGTTAGGACAAAAAGCAGGTTTTCACAAGGTAGACCATTATATTTTGATTCTTAATTGAACTTAGTTAAAGGTTGAGGTTCTGTTAAAAGTGCAAGAAAATGGTATCATTGCTTTATTTATTCTGATGTTTGACGTCTCCTTCATTAAACCTGAACTTCTTCCGCTACTGAGTTTGAACTCTATAACTGCATTACACTGATGCCGTTGCAGCTGATGGACGAGAGAATAATAAACGGGGCTTTGTCACTTCAATGTAAACAGATGTTGCTTGCAGCGGATTTGCTGAAATGGCTGACTGTTGTTTTTCTTTTGAGCGCAGTCTCAGTAAAGTGAGTGTTGATAGTGAAGTGAATGGAACAAGCCAAGTTTGTGTGTGATCATATGCATTTTTGTAAGCCCAGTGATTAGCTTATAATTATGACACTCTACTTTTATGTTGTCAATCAACCTATTTTCCATACAGATTTAGGTTAATATACAGACACAGGCGGGAACACAAGAAGTTAGCAGCAGTAAAAGTGGGTTCAGTTATTATTTTGGGTCATTGCTACAGTGTTACTATAAAAATCTGTTAAAATGCTATTATTTTTATGCATGTTTCCCTTTAATAGAGCTTTTCCTGTATATTGTTTCCTTTCTGTTGTGTTGTATAAAATCCATTGGGGTGCTACTCTGACAAAAGTACATTTTACAATTGACTATTTACTTGAAAGGATGATCCATTATAAGACTATTATGCATATTAGTGAGCCGTTGAGTATGGTTAGCAGCTATTGAGCCTTTAAGGAATTAATTTAATTTCCTAACTGATTACAGGCAATACACTTTTGCCTTTATTGATGTTTATTCTGTTTTCTGACTGTTGTGGACATTGCCTGCCAACACACACCCAATGCATGCAGGGACAAGCTCCAATCCTCCCCTAACCTTAGGTATAAATAAGAAGGTATAAAACATAAAGGCTCAAGGGAGTCAACTCTCTCCACACACCGTAGAATCCTCCCGCAACACATTAATGTGCTGCACCGCTGTGACAGATGTACCCGTTCCATATCAACCCACAGGTACTTAGTGTTCACAGGATTACAAGTTGTAAACATAAAATAAGCCTGGTATATATTTATAGAAGCTTGTATCCAGACTTCAGAGAAATGGCAGCAGTGGGACTTATCAGCAAAACTGTGCGGGTTGACTGTCAGATTTTGGCTGTGGTGGGCTGACTGTTAACATTCACCACCAAGTTTCTCTAAAAAGTGTCCTAATGTAAAGCACTTTGAGCAGCAACTCTTACATCAAATATTTTGCATTATTAGCAATTTTGGAAAAGACAAAGAGCTTATCTTAACTGGAAATAAATATAGAAAACCTCTCAGGGCCTCATTAAAAATGTAAACTGAAACACTTTAGGGAAAGGCTTAATTTTTCCTTTCTTATTCTCCCAAAAAGTATTCAGGCTCTGATTACAAAGACACTACTTTGTAAATACGATCAATTCATTGTTGGTTTTGCTCTTTACTACCCATCTCCTTAGTAGCAAAACAAATAAACAAATATCAACATGTCAGGTAGCTACTATTACCAAGGCAACTAGAGTATCAAGAACTTAGGGATCAGAGGACAAAGAAACTAATAGAGCTCCAGGGTCTTTCTTTTCAATAGCTTTTCATTAAAAAACATTACTCTCATATGGCACCTTCTTCAGATCCAGTCAAGTCCATTGTGAGATCTTTGATGTTAACTGCACACTGAGGTCTTTGAGAGACCAACTGAAGATGTTAAGTGGGGTTAAACCCCAAGGACATAATAAGATGCTACCTTCAATTGGAAAAATGTTTCTCACAAACAACACGACTCAATACAATATCATCCGTGTACACATATATCTTGTCCTCAGGGCTTCATAAATAACATTTATTCAATTTGAGCGTGGCACCATGTGTGTTGCACACTGATGTGCAGTGTAACCATGCTCCAAATGGGAGGCTAATGGAAAGCCTGTCATGGGGCAGTCATCACTTCTGCCCGGCGCTTCACAGGCTCTGGAGCATAAAGTGTTCTGGACATCTCGGGCCAAAAAACAAAACAAAACAAAAAAAACACAAGGGAAAATAAACCCTCTTAAATAACACAATGAGTAACAACATTTTCCATAGCCATCAAACCCGATCATCAACAAACCGATGCATGACTCGCCTCCCCCTGCTGGTGTACAATGTCTATTGTAAAATGCTAACAGTGACTGACAACGCCCCCTGATTATTTCATCACAGAGTAAGGCATGCTGAATTTAGCAGTCAATTCAAATGCCTCAGCCTTTCAGCAAGTCAGAAGACAAGTGCTGCGGTACTGCTGATGTTGTCTATAGTGCCTTGAGTTAAAATGAACAAGTTTAGATACAAGAACAACTGCCGGAGATATCGCCAGTGTGTCTCTCTTTGTTAGTTTGTTTAGGCTTTGCACTGTCATACAATGTTACAATTAGGTCAATTTAACTCAACCAAAGTTCAAAGCAAAACTTATTAATCATTTGTGTCACTGTTGAATAAACAAAATGAAATTACGATGCCAAAACTGTCAGCCTACGCTAGTGTCTGTGGAGCTGCACATAGGCTTTAATGAATTACTGAGCCAAGAAAGAAGATGCTCCATTAAAACGGCACAAAAGTGACTCATGTATAATTGATGAGTGACTCAGAGTTGGGAATTTGATGTTGGGGACTGGTGGGTGTTATAAGATGTAGCGCCAATGCAAATTCAGGCTTAGGCATTCAGAAGGTTTGATTCTCACCATTAAAGTCAAGAAACCAGAGGAACCATGAAGGAATTCTGGCTTTGTATTAAGGCATTAATGGCATTGTTGCTTTTTCCAAAATAATAACGTTTTTCGATCCAAGTAAAAGCAGTGCTGTGATGTTAAAATGACTCTTTCCAGTGCCATAATCCCTGCTGCCTAACAAGCTTTCACAAATTGTCAATTTTCATAGTGAAAAATTACATGTGAAACTTAAGGGAAACAAATGCCGCTGTCCACATTAGTAATTCTGATGGAAATGTCAAGTAAGGCTGTTTCCAAATTACTTCTTCACTCTCAGTAGTCTCACAGGCTTTAGAAAGCAGCGCTGAGTGTAAATGCCAGTACACGCATTGCAACTGTAGTTCTGTCTTTCTACATCGGGAGGTGGTGATTAGAGTAGTTTAAATAATTCAGAAAATGTCCAACATAAAAGCAAAACAAGGTGTAACTGTGATAAAATACTTTTACAGGAAGTGCAGGAAAAGCTAAAATGGTGTGCTAGAGGCCAAGTGAGCCCTTTCTTGAACAATCCTCTATCCAGCATCTTTAACAGCACTCCTGCAATTAGCAGTTAAACCATATTGAAATCTAAATGTATTATGATTTTAGATTTAGTGTAGGATTAAGTGAGACCTGATAACCCGTACAGTACATATAGAAAACATGACATACAAAGCCCCGGTGAGTCATGATAGTTTCTAACCCGGTTAGTTGCAGTCATTACTTACCCATTTACCTGAAAAATAGTCAAATGCTGGTCCTCTTGGGAATACTTATGGTTGTTTTGCAGATACAACATTTAATTAATATGTATTAAAGCAATGTTCTGTTAGTTGCTGAAAGTAGAGAGGTTGTATGTGAAAAAACAGCAAAACAACAACAGCAGTAGTTTGGGTTCATTCAATCTGCCTGGTGTCCGTGACGACAGAGACATTCTGCCAATGTTTATTTTCATTTTAGATTAAAATGCCATTTCAAATCAACTTAGCATTTTGGTTTCATTTCACCAATATACCAAATTAGATTATTTCTCCAGATGGGGTTTGACTTATAATAATACTTTTTCTCAGACATACAGCAAGTGGTTGGAAAGGAAATCTTCTCAGTTCTAGAAAACTAGCAGTGCCTGCCAACTCAACTTCTTCCTGGAGGCTGTTCAGACTCCTGAGCCTCTTTTTATTTTCCAAGTACCAATCTTTCTTAATTTCAAATACCCAATCTGTTTCTGCATTACAACTCAATCAAATATTTTCAACACAATTTGAGAGAGGCATTTTAGGAAGAATGAAGTCGTCAGACTATAATCAATAACGCGGTCTTTTAATACCTTTGTTTGAACACAATAAGAAAGCCAAAGCAAAAAAGAAGCCCGGAGGCCTCTGCAGAGGGCTGCTGAACTCTTAAGTTGTTCAATACTGGCAGTGAACACTGCACTGCTCTATGTGGCATGGCAGTAAGAAGCCAACAGACATTAACAGTCAACACTGTAGAGGTTAAATAACCCAGCAGGGAAATGTGCGAGTCGAGGATTGTGCATGCACTGCATTGATTTTCTCTTCTGTTTAATGTCTTCAGCTGGTGCAGATGGTTGCACTAATTCCTCTAAAGAATGTAATGCCTGATCCACTCTGATTACGCAGTCCGTAACACCAGTGCTCACATTTAAATACACATGGAAAATTAGTCTAATGTGATTACCGCAACAATGACGGTTTCATCTTACAGTTGCCTAAGACTCTGAGGTGGATTTAACTAAATCTGAGATTCAGAGCTACTTCCAGGCTAAATGGTGATTTTCTTTAATTGCTGGCTGAACAGTTAATTGTAGCTATGTTAACACAGACGGACATCTGCAGCATATCATTTGAGATGTGCTGCTCATTTTAAAAGTGCCATGTGATGCAATGATTGAAGAAGATGATGTCTGCTGAAACATAACATAAATGGGAAAGGATTGAGTGTCGCCAACAAAATCATATATTTATGAAATATTTTTTCTGGGATACTACATATCAAAACAGAAATATCTTCCCAAAAAATGCTGTATAGAAAAAATACTGCTGGGTTTATTTGTAGTGTTGTTTGTGGGGAAAGCAGGACATGTCTCTCAGGGGAAACTGTTTTAAACCACTGTTAATATTTGATAAGGTTGTTTTTATATTCCCACATCTATCATTTAATCAGGAAACAAAGAAGCATACACAGTGTTTATTATAGTCCACAGCCCTGTTAAATGCAGATGTTCTGTTTTTACGGATTTTGTCCATTTCAAAAAAGCATTGCACTTTATAAGCGGTGAAATATGTTAAACTCTGACTGAGGAGCATTCAATTAGGTCTGCATTTTATCTGCTGGATTTAAAAGGGCTCATATTAAAAATGAGCAGGTGGTGCAGAAGGAAAGCTATTTCCCACCACACTAGCATGGGTTCAATCCTTTTAGCTTACACTTTACCTCCCAACGAAGGTCCATTTCTCTTTAGTTTTTTCTGTACTTACTCCATCTCCATGGTCATGTGACCAAAACAGATTTTTGCTTTTGAACTTAGCTAATTCTCAAGCAGTGGTTTGTAAGGATTTCAGAGTTCAATTTCTCACTGAAAAGTACATAAGGTCAGACACGTAAATGTAAAACCAATCAGTCAAGCTCTCAACAGGCAGAACATAATGTGAATAAATATTTCTCTC
This sequence comes from Eleginops maclovinus, assembly GCF_036324505.1. Lineage (NCBI taxonomy): Eukaryota > Metazoa > Chordata > Actinopteri > Perciformes > Eleginopidae > Eleginops > Eleginops maclovinus. The sequence goes on from NC_086364.1 coordinate 10,495,345, forward strand.
CCATTCTCTTCAATTAATTTTAATTGTTAAAGCCTGCTTGTCAGTTCTCTCCCCAGTAGACGTAATGGAAAGATAATCAATTTCCACCATAACAATGAGAGGAACTTCAGATTAAACACAACAGTGAGCAACCATCAGTACAAAAACGCTTGTTTACGTTCCAGAGAGGACCAGCAGAGCTTCATGCAGCTATAAAGGAAATCTGCCAATGGCTATAATGATCGACACACTGTTTTGTCGGAAGAAAACAAAGGTCTCATTTTTAAATAACTACAGGTTAAAAACTAATCAATGTACATCCCTGGGCGTAAGTATAAGCTATTTTGCAGCCTTGTACAAGCAGTGGTAGCCAAATCAGGAATAATAGCTGCTGGTGCTCTCATTAAGGAGTCATTTCACCTTTGCTTTTGCCCTTTCCACAATAGAAAATATAACAGAGGGGAATACAACACACAGCAGACTAGCTGCTCTGTAAGGCTCATTACAAACATCAGAACAAAAGTATGGATGGATAACAAAAGGGGAGAGAATTAAAATATCCATGATGTTTCAAGCTGGGTTTGTGCCAAAGAGAGGGCCATGTTTCTCCGTACCGTGACCATTATGGTATGACTCAGTTTGTAAGTCTAAAGGATAAAATGTGGAAAAACATATAGCACTTCTGTAGGAGGTCAAAGGGCAGATATTTCATGGTCGGGCACAGTGTCTACATGAGCAGACTTTAGGAAATGATGGTATTCTACCCATGAAAACAATTGCTTTGTGACTTGCAGCTGCCGGACTTCTTTTAGAAAACATGCATTTTCCGTGCAGCAGTGTTTGACAGCGTGTCCCTTAGTCCTGATTCTGGTTCTCTTGGGCCTCCCTTTCCTCCAGCAGGTCCATCATTTTATGTCAAAAAACTAAAACTCCAACTCAACATCCAATACTATTTATTTACATGCTTAAATAAATCAAATACTCATGATGTCAAATGCTCAACTTTCACATTCACTAATCTAAACTGAATCCGCTGCTTTTATTGCATACAGTATCTGCAGAACATTTGTGCCGGCACTAAAGCAAGTACATAAGTTAACCTGGAAAGCATTACTGTACATCAATGATGTCCCCAATCTTTTTATTTCTCCCTAACTTAGTTAAATGACACCCTGTGCAGTAAACTGAAACCAGCCAAAACAGGCTTTCAGGATAATAAAGCTGGAACAAACAGGGTCCGATGTGCTCTGTGTGCCCATCAGTGAAAGCACTCTACTTATAATGCTTAAATGTGGCTAATATCCAAAGGCATGAATAAAAACAAGAGGCAATGCAATATTTGGATGTATCTTCTGGGGTAGTTTATGTGACTGACAACCTTATTACTGTAAAAAAAGATATACACATTGTGTACAGTGCAGCATACACACAATGTGACCTTATATTGCAGCACAGGGCAATCCAAAGGCAGAACAAAAAAGTACCACTTTGTATTTTGACTATACAATAAAATACAATAGATGTTTACATTATGGCACACGTTTAAGTTTGGGCCAATCTAAGGGAAAGAGTTGGGACATCCCTTCTCTATTGTTATTGGAAAAGGATTAACTATGTGCTCCATGATTTCTTTACCGTCAAGACACTGAAATGTGAAATATGTGCAGAAAGCTCAGGGAAACCAACCTGACCGAGGCAGACAGCTGAACTGTTTATCACACAGTTCAGATAAAAGTTTGTAATGAGACACTGAAACTAGACACTTATTCATTGCATGCCTAAAAAAGCTGCTGTCTGTGTTTGGATTTATAATCACAAACTCTTCTAGAAAAAAAAAACCAAATATACAATTACAGTTACTGAGGAAATATTGAATAATATCATAAAATAATCATCCCATCATTTTGTTAGTACATTGATATTTGTTATTTTCGACTTTGTGCTGCTCAAAATCACCAAGAAGATCCAATAGCACTCCCTGCATGTACATCAACAAGTGCAAATTTAAAAACGTGTCTCTTTTAAACAGGACACACATAAAAGTATTTGTGTTCCTTCATCCTTCTGGTTTAAACAGCCTAACTTCACTACAGAACTACAGAAGAGATGATAGAGTGAATTTGTGTCACCTTTCTGCTAAATAAAACAAACTTAAGGGTGACATAAACGGAAACAAACACGATCAACACAGCAAACTATGAGGGGGGGGGCATGAGGAACTGAGATGAGGCTGTGTCAGGATTATTATGTAAAAGATGGAGTGCCTGGTCTATCAGACAGGCAATGGACCGGTGTTATTTGGATTTGGCACTGCACAGCTCTCTAACCTGATGACTATTATATGGATGCGACACAGCAAAGAGACAGAATAGAGACAGAAGGAAGAGCGGGGGAGAAGGAAAGGACACAAATATTGCAGATGTATCCTTGTCATAATGCCATTAAGATTCCCTCTTTATACCAACGCAAGGAGGACAAACTGAGGCTGATAAACAATCCCTGACAAGCAAAAGAGCCACGCGTTATAATTGCATGGTCACACAACAAATAACAGTTATTAGCCGTCGGAAAATAAATAGCTTGAGGACATGTTGGACAAAACAATTTGCTTTACTCTGCCTCAGAAAACACAAACATTAACATTGTTCTTCAAATGTTCTCAGAATAACAGGATGTTTTTGAGTGTATAATTTCTGTCTTGACGTGGGTATGAGGATAGAGATGTGGTCATTTTTAAGCTTTTGTCACATTGAGTACAGGAGCAGGAGTTAACCTTTTCATAAATATTCATTCAAAATCCATTTCTATCATTTTTTAAATACAACACTTATCTGAATGTAAGGATTTTAAACATAATGTCTAAATATTTTATCTCATTGACACATAAAAAATGTCAATGTTATTGATCTAGGAACCTGGCAAAATGTAGAAAAATAGATCGCCATTTAAAAGGTTGTTGCACTCAGCACTTGACTTCAAACTAGCACAAATGTTCAATCAAATACTTTGATATTTTTAGACCATGACCCTATTCCTTCATTCAGAGGTATGATCTTGACCTGAAACCATTGAACGTATTTCGTGTGCAGAACATTTTGCTCTTATTTAATCCTCAGCATCTGTATTCTCAGCATTATGTATCTATGTACTTTTTTGTAAGTGAGGACTGCTATGAATGTCTTGCAGGACACAACCTGGTGTGAATCTGACCTTGTATTTTTCTTCAGGAGGAACTGCCTCCAGTTCTTTATGTACAAAGTTTCAGGGAGAAATTATTTTGAGTGAGGGAGTCAGGCTCAGTAAATATAACAACCCCTGAATGTGTTTACCAGTGAGTGTTATGTTCAAGAAATGAGCAAACATCAAAAGTGAACAGTGTTTGTACCTCAGGTGTAAATCTTTGTTAAAAAATAATGTTACCATTCCATGCAGAGGAGCCTTCAGATAAAATGATGAAGCTTGCAGATGCATCACCAACACAGAGATTGTGGATAAATAGCATTTTTGGGATGTAAACAAATCCTCAAAACATGTAAATGAAACTCTTAGTACTGTAATGACTATTTATTGCAATTTTTGGAGACAAGACATTTTGCTGTTGAGAAAGTATGCTCCCAACACTTTCTTTTAATGATGCAGTTTGTTTGTTGCCTGCTAAATTATTTTGTGTGGCTGTTTCTCTTTCCACATCACAATATTGTACCACAAACCAGATGGTACCACATATTTAGCCCTGTTGGTGCTATGCTAACTGCTCTATGGAGAATACAGCTATGCTGGTATCTCTTTAAAGGTCTCTTGTTGTGTTATATTTGAACCATATATTATAGGGACATATCTAAGAAAAACATGTCTGTGAAGTGACTAACTTTACTCTAAGTCCCTCCTGCAGACATCCTGCTGAATACACAGACACAGAGGTGCTGCCGGAGGGGATTTAGCTCACCACTGTATATGGGGGACGATAGATTGGGAGGTGTCACGTGGGCGGGACATTGCCAGGACTTCAATATAAAGCCAGCCCACATTTCCGATGACGTCAAGTCTGCAGCAAATCTGGATGAGCTCTTTTGTACCCCCGTTTTTAGAGATGTGGGTAATAAAGAGAGGGTTGTAATTTCCTGTGAGTCTCCTTACACACATATTTAAGCATTTTGCATAATAGGTGACCTTTAACGGCTGGACTACAAAGCAGCCACTCTGGATTAAATCCTAACATCAGCATGCTAACACTTCATAAATGTAGCCAGTTTTTTGTACAGCTGACTGCTGGATCGAGTCGGTGCTTCAGTGGCGCTTACAAACTTCTAATGTGTTGCTTTTAAAACAGGATTCAAGGGCCTTTAGGATTCATCACCTGTGAACCATAATTGGGTTAGCATTTTGTTGGCCAATGTATCAAGTTTTTTTGTGGATATTTTATTGGATACGTGAAAAATGTGTCCAGCATAGAGAGAAGCTCATAAGCATACATCCTCGGTGCACCGCTGATGGCTCTACACACTTGTTTCAATGCAAACAGACTGGCAACGCCGTCTAAAGAGCCATGCTGCTAAAATGGCTATGAAGTCATAATTATTCATTAGCTACAACATTATCATACAATAATCAGCAACCTCATGAGGTGAAGACACATGCTGCTGATTGGCGTCTGACATGAATAACCTGTGTATCAGCTGCACCTCTTGATATTAATATTAATAAGCTTTTGCACAGAGTGAGTACAGTCATCACACATTCATCAGGGGGGCCTAACAAACCAAGCTTTTGTTCCCTGCAGCCTTTAGGCGCTGACATTTCCTCTCTGAGGGAGCGCTAAACCAGGTCAGCTCACAGACACTGACGGAGGAAACAGGACACCACTGAGATACAGAAAGACTCCCCGATGCGTGTAGGGAGGGAGCGCCATTTCTACCAGCCTCTGCTCCACGCCTCCACAAACAAATCAGGAGAGACTTCCCACCGATGAACAATCTATCCGTGGATGTATTTTTCAGCCGTAGTGTCAGTTACAACTGGAACACAGTTAATGGCCTGCCACATGTTTGAACAGGACTTCAGGAAACGGTGTTACTCTGAACATTTATCACTTCTAAAAAGGTGAGAAGCAAAAATGAGAAATGCTGCCGTGCACATAAAGTACAGTACATCTAATAGGATAGAACAAATCTGCTGAATATATTCCTCCAACAAGAAAGAGGATGAAACTCCTACTCAGCCTTTCTATTGTTAGGAGCTGAATCAAAGACATCACTCTGTGGCAGTCTCCTCCCTGTTGAGAAACATGTTGATATTTTTACACTTTAAAGCAGGAAGGTTCAAATGTTCAAAGGATGCTAGTTTTTAGGGTTGAATTCAACATTACAATGAAGCAGTAGGGAGTACTCAATATGAGAGCTCACAGAACCCAACATTGATTAATTTAAAAGTCATTTGTCAACTTTTTAAATACTTAAAAAGCTGGTTACTATTTTCATTATTTAAGAGATATTGGAGCATGTTGTATAACATGCTGTTTGAGAACTCAATATCAGTCCTAATCAGCTTAGGGTTTCCAAAGTGCTGAACGGCTCAACATGTGGCTCAGTAGTGTTTCAATTTAAGAGCAAGCCATACAATGATATTTCAAAAGGAAGGACAAAACACTTTCTGGCCCCTGTTGTCATCTTACTTATTCATAAGAGGATTAGTCCCTCATTTCCTCTGGTTAATTACACCTGAGCTACAAATTAATCATATAAGTGGTAAATGGACTTCATTTCTATAGTGCCTTGATAGTCTTCAGAGCCGTCAAAGCACTTTCACCGCATGACAACATTTTCCCATTCACACACATTTATGATATGAGCAGGGCTGCAATGCAAGCTGCTAAACTGAAGGACCTAATGTAATGTAATGCTTATTCACACAACCACCAACCTTCCGACAAGTGGACAACCAGTTATACCTTCAGTAGACCCAGTTTATTCAACACAGTGAATTTAAACATCTCCAAAAAGGGACACATTCTTTCAAATGTACCACTCTGTATACTGCCACATATTTTCCCAACAAGCTGTTAGCTAGCATGAAAGAAACTCAACATTTCAAGTGTTCATCTATGTTTACAGTACATTTCCATCAAACAAAAGTATGGCAAAAAAGAAAAGCAATTACCAGTAATAATTCTTGGTACAAGGGCCACGGCAGCACTGCAGATGTCAGTGTGAAGTTATATTGAAGTTTGATTTACAACCACTGGACTTTTATTGCTTTGTTTGATAGCATCAGATACTGTCAGCAGATGGTTTGCTGCTCCCTCAACACAACGTGTGACGGAAAGCCCATTGGATCACGCAGCTAACGCACAGGAGCATCAAACATATTGTCAATATACGACTTACTTTCCTTAGATTAAATCATATTGTACTGTCATCTATAATCATTTTGAACAGATGCTTGGACCCACTCAGTAATATTTTTATTTTAATAAGGTATTATAGAGGAGGTAGTACATACAAAAAAAAAAGACTTTTCAGGAACTCAAGGGCAGAGAAACCTTCTGCTTTTTCTCTTGTGCAGTCACACATAATGCAACTCCACGCTTCTGTTTTGCTCCTTACAATCACAACTTAACTGCAAGCTTTTGCATTGAACACATTTTATTTATGAATGGATGAATCAAATGAGGAATGAAGATATATTAGATTCCACTCTTTGTTGTTGTTGTCTTTGTCATTCATTTTAAGGTATGAAATAACATCAGTTGTTTATTGTATTTAAATCACGGTGTTCACTAGCACATATTTAAAAGTCCTCTTTAGTTGGAGTCCCTTGCAAATGAGGAGAAAACTAACCACAGCACATCGTTCTCGCTGTTGATGCTCATTATTATTTGTGTTCAGCCATTTCAGAGGACAAATAGATTTTTTTAAGAGAACACTTCAGGACAGAGTGATATGCACAACACAAGAATCATAAAGCTATAGCTAATGCTAAAGCATGATGAGCAGATACCTGATGAAGAGACAGGGACAATGAATATGGGTATTTAATGCCATTACAATCGATACGGCTGAAGATATATTTCAATAAAAAACAAACATTTTAGCTTCTATAGCCAGGGGATCAAGGCATAGGAATAGAATTTTTTGTAAACTTCAATATCTGTATCAGATAATGTGGCAGACCATCAAGTGAATGTTGACATCTGTAATAGAAAAGGTGTAACACTCAGACGTGATGGTGCTATATGAAATGTCAGAGAATCAATATATTTTACTCCGAACAATAACTGTAAACGTTGTGGTGGCTCTAGAGAAAAACCTGCTCACAGGATTCTTTCTCTGGCGACCATGAACATCTGCATACATTTTAACGGAATTCCTCAAATAGATTTTCATTCTGAACCAAGGTGGTGGCTTGAACAGTATAAACATCTGTAAAGCCATGCTTACAATGCAGATGTTTCTAAACATATGAACCTATTTCTGTTCATTGCTTGAGTTGAATTTAGTGGTAGCAAATTGTAAGGCTGTAAATAAGAATTTCACTTTCCCTCGAACGATGACCCTCAATTGTCATGCAGAAAGTAAACATCCTGGTTGTGAGCCCAGTCTTTAGCAATGTTATTTGTATGTAAACAGGAAAAGGTCCTGCCTTTAATATTATAAATCAGCTTCTAAACACTTTCAAAGCTGATTCAGAGGCAAACACATGTAAAAGAAAATCAGTGTGATATTTGAAAAGCGCTCAGATGTTTATGAGATGAATAATGTGGGTATACTGCAGTGATTTTCAGTTAGTGACAGACGGCAGCGGACGGTTCATCACTCATGGAAATCGCCTCCTGTTCCCGATGTGCAGCCACCTCATCAAACCCTGCAGTCAGTGATGAGTTCTCGCTTTGGAAACAGACACCTCCTCCTTCTCTTCTCTACCCCACACACACACACTGACATGTTCAAAACACCACAAATGACACTTTCCTAAACAGAGAGCGAGGCTGGGAAGTTGACAACCCAAACACTAATGAAAAACAAATCCTCACTGAATCTCATCTGAAAGGAATTTCAGCCAACTATTCAGGATTCATTCCAGACTGCAAATCTCCTTTTGGCATGTCACCATCCCATTGTTTCCAGCCATACCTGTGCATGTTTTTGCCTTCTTATGCAGTGTAATGCCAAAACACAAGCAGATTTCTGGAAACTCATTAAAGACCGAAAACAGTCAAACAACATGTTTTTCAAACCATAAAAGGAATGTATTAGAATCGTAGTTCAGTGGTTGGTTTTATTTGTACAGTTCTTTGATTCAGTTCTGATTTTGGCTCATATGCAGACCTAGAAAGCTGCTTTAATATTATTCTTTCAGCCCTGCAGTCAATGGGGGGGCGAGGGTTGAAAGAGACCAGAAATGTGACACTCATACAAAGCAGCAGGTAAAAGCCTTAAGGCCAAGCAGGCGCAGCTATTGGATGAATGCATCACAATAACAGACCCACTGTGTTCCTGCAGCGCTATAACAATCACACAATCAGGAGAGACGAGGTGAAAAAAAACTGAAATGTGTGTATTTGTGTGAATCACAGACATCAGCCATTCGACTGCATTGCACAGTTTTCAGTCATTTCTGCACCCAATAATCTAAAACAAGAGTCTTGCAGCTCATGGTTTCATTTCTGAGATCTTGTGGACATTTCTAAATGTTTTAAAGACTCTAGATTAATGGTTGTTTAAAAACAATGGTACAATCTGAAAACACAACTCTACTTCAGACAGTAGTTGTGTATCATAACTGCTCAGAAGTTTTTATTTGAACCAGAGGGACACACAGCATAGGACAAACAGACAGACTTTTCCAATTTCCATTCTTACCAAATATCGCTTTCAAATGAATAGAAATTGCTGCAAATGTACTATTAGTAAAAATGATCAACAATCACAAAAATGGCAAAATAAAATATTACTGTAGTAGAAGAATGACTAAAATAATCAGCTAAATATTTCATTATCAATTCATTAGGGCACGTTTCAGACAAAAGATACAACACATTTCCCATTCCAGCTTCTCAGTTTGTATTATGTTCAGGGGTTTTTATGAGGGCAATACTGTGTTGCTGATCTGGAATATAAAATATATCAATTCTCGCGAGAACATATCCCCCGTATACAGGATGGCGCTGCAGATATAAACAACAACGCAACACTGGAGCTGAGTAAAAACAGAGCTGTCTATGCCGTCTGAGTCAACGCGCAGCTTGTGAACAGGCGAGGCAGGCAACTGCTTGGGGCCCCGAGCCGCTAGGGGGACCCCAAGAGCTGGCATGTTAAGCCAAATACTAGTTAACTTATGGTAAGGTACGCACACCAACCGGCACATACGCATTTAACACTGATGTTACAGGCGCTTAACTTGTATAGTAACAAACTACGTTAATTACTATTTGGCCGCGAACTTAAACGTGCTACTCTCCAACTGCACATGCGCATTTACGTCACGTAAATAAAGGGAGTCTTTTCGTACACATATTCCGATTGGATGGAATGTTGATTGACATTGGCTTTGCCGAGTCAGAAACCCTACTTCCCGCCCGGTTTCGAAAATGAACGTAAGTGAATGGGTGACGTCTCTAGGTCAGTTATCCCACTTCACGTTAACCCGTGTGCTGCCATCGTTCATTAAATTGGAAACTAAGCTGGAGGAAAATGAAGAGGAGCTATCCATCTGGTTGTGAGAAGAAGAAGAAAAAGAAAAAAGAAAGAAAGACAGACAGTGGTAAGTGGAGCAGATAATGATCTAAGCATAACATCAACAGTAAATGACTCCTGTTATTGAACTACTGACTAGTGTTATTTATTGTTGAACTAACAGGGAGACAGACTAGCAGCTAGTGTTAAGCTAGCTACTATGAATGCTATGATAGCAATGAATAATGAAAGCTATGCCCAAGGAGAACAATTACAAATCTCTTTCATATCTCTCCTCAGGATCTTTACTTAAATTTATGACCACAAAAAAAACAGATAAAGTGCCCCTACCAAATGCTGACGATGAAAACCGTAAGTCCAGTGTTCCACTTTAATTGTTAACTGTTGACTGTAACTGTTTAATTGTTAATTGTAAAGATTATTTATGACAATATAGAACTACACAATTTAGTTTTTTGTCATATCATTTCCAGCAACATCTACCTCCAGTGGGATAGTGGACACTCCGCCTGGTGGTTGTCATGAGCAGGAAGAGACACCAGAGGCACATTGAGTGCCCATCCCAGGTTATGATACAGATGACTGTGAGTTTAATAAATCAATACATTTTACTTTAGTTGATAACATATACCATGCCCTGTAAAGATTCTTTATGACAATGTATACCTTGTTTTTTTTTTGTCATTCAGTTCCGGCAATGTCCACCTCCAGCAGGACTGCAACTCCTACCCCTCATCATGACACGTCACCTGCTTCTACAACAGCTTTGACCACATCAGAAGACCCTGCAGAATGGTCAAGTGTTCTAAGCCATACTGAGGTGTGTGCATTAGTCACAAATAGGCCTAAGCAGATCAAAGATGTGGTTTTCCCACAGAATTCTGAGAAAAATCCACGTAGATTCACAAAGGAAAACTACGAAATGGTAATGAGAAATGAGGAAAAGATACAGCGAACATCGCTTCTTTATTCAGTTAGCACAGACTCTGTCTTCTGTTTTGCGTGCAAAGTTTTTGGTAAACAGGACAATGCACTTACAAAAGGAGGTTTCAGAAATTGGAGGAATCTGGCTGGACATCTAAAGGAACATGAATATTCCAAAACACACATTACCTGTATGACAACTTGGCATGAACTCCAGATGAGGCTCAAAACTAAAACAGCCATTGATCAGATCAACAAGGATTTGATGCATCTTGAGATGCAGCACTGGAGAGGTGTCATACGCAGAGTGATTGCCATAAAATGCCACCTAGCTGAAAGGAACCTCGCTTTGAGAGGGCATACAAATGTGCTATATGACCCACATAATGGTCATTTCTTGTCACAGGTGGAATTAATGGTACAATTTGATCCAATCATGAATGAACATTTGAGGAGGATCCAAAACAAGGAAACAAAGGTGCACTACCTCAGCAGTCAAATCCAAAATGAAATCATAGCACTAATTGGAGACAAAGTAATTCATGAGATAGTCAAAAAGGTGAAAAAAGCAAAGTACTTTTCTGTCATAATGGACTGTACTCCTGACATTAGCCACACCGAGCAGCTTTCTGTTGTCTTGAGAGTGGTGAACTGCGAGCCATCAGTTGGCGCATCTATCTCTGAACATTTCGTAGGATTTGTTGATGTTCAAGATACCACTGGCAAAGGTCTGTGTGACACATTCCTGGAGAAGCTGGACCAGTTCAGCTTGAGCATTGCAGATTGCTGTGGACAATCCTACGATAATGGGAGCAACATGATGGGACGTAAACAAGGGGTTCAAGCAAGAATATTGCAAATGAATGAGAAGGCACTGTGTGTCCCATGCAGTAGTCACACTCTTAATCTGGTTGTAGCAGACGCTGCAAAATCTTCAGTAGTCTCCATCTCCTTTTTTGGTGTTCTCCAGAGACTGTATAATCTTTTTAGCTCCTCTGTGCAACGCTGGGCAGTTTTACAGGAACATGTCAAACAGTTAACAGTAAAATCTTTGTCAGTGACCAGATGGGAGGCCAGGATTGACAGTGTGAAAGTGGTGCGTTACCACCTGCCGCAGATCATACAAGCTTTGTCTGCTCTCCAAAAACTTTCAGTGCAGAAGAAGGACTCAGAGACATTGTCCACAGCAACCAGCATTAAGGATGAACTCCTGACATTGAGTTTTGTAATGTGCACTGTAATCTGGTACAACATATTGTATCAGATCAACCACGTCAGCAAGATTCTCCAGAGTCCCACTGTTTCTCTTGAAACACTTAAAAGAGAAACAAGCACAGTGAGAGTGTATCTGGAGAATTTCAGGGGAAATGGACTTGCTGCCTCTCAGACTGATGCTAGAGAGATAGCAGAAAACCTAGAGATTGATATGAAGTTTCCTGAAAAAAGAAAGCGGAAAACAACCAGGCAGTTCCTGTATGAGGGCAGAGAAGAAACGCAGTCCACTCCAGATGAGCACTTTAACAGAGAGATTTTTCTGCCCCTAGTGGACACAGCCCTCACTCGTTTGGATGAAAGATTTTCAAAAATGGAGGATGTTTATGCCCTTTATGGTTTTATCTTCTCCAAAGAAAATATGTCAAAAAATATTCAGGGTGGCAAACTTGAAGACAGCTGCAAGAAACTGGAAAACACACTACATGACATTGATTCTGAGGATTTGGTTCTGGAGATCAGGGCTGCTGTCTATGCCTTTCCTGATCATGTATCTGCCTCCCCAAGAGAGATGCTTGATTACATTTACAAGGAACAGCTTCTGGATCTTTATGGAAATCTCAGCATTGCCTTCCGTCTGCTATTAACTCTTCCAGTCACTGTTGCCTCTGGAGAGAGAAGTTTCTCAGCTTTAAAACGAATCTCAGGTCAACCATGTCACAAGAGAGACTTTCAGGACTGGCTCTTATTTCAATAGAGCACAGTGTGCGAAGGTCTGTGGATCTGGAGGACATAGTGTCAGCATTTGCACAAGCCAAGGCCCGTAAATTTTTGCTTGGGGCCCCAACAGACTCTAGAATCGCCACTGCGTCTGACGGTCTATTTGACACAATGTTAATATTTTTGGAGTAATTATATAGAACAGAAACATCGTTTTCTGGCATCACTTCAAAGTTTCAAAGGGAAAATCGTCATTTCGAAAGTAAGAGGACGCAGAGCCCCTGTTACCCGGTTTGGAAAAAGCCCTGATGTGCTATAGCACATTACATATTTTTGAGGGACCTTTAATCAAGCAAAACAACACTTTTGGAGGCTTTAGGAAATGAATCAAGCATTTTTTGTTATGTTGTGAAATTATAAAGAGCAAATTATAAATGTAAAAATAATCTGCACATTAATAATCATTTAAATAATTGTCGTTCGCATCTCTTACGTAATTAGTTTCATAGATGTACACAAATACTTCCAACGTGTAAACTATCAACTGTCAAGTCTCTGCCATGGCAAATATACTCGCAATACACAATTTCACGCTGGATTTTTTTGTAATGCATATTTATGAAATTTTAATGAATAAGATGAAGAGATAATATAAAATAGGAATAGAGTTGTACACCAGTGTGTTTGGGGTTTATCCATTAGGGAGTAAATGGTGAGAATCCTCTCATTATCCCATTGCCTCCCCCTCAATCTCTGCCCGCCTTCTCTCTTCATAAGCCTCATCACTTTGAAAACTGAGTTTCTCTGTCTGTTTTTGAAGAGAGGAGAAAACACATACCACCATAGAATTTCTATTTCTTGAATAAGTCTGCTTCATACCCATGGAGACATTGTACAAGTTTGTCTTTTTACCATCATGCTTGTTGGACTGATGGTGCAACTTTACATCTCTTCTGCAAGAAAACCTAAAATAAAAGTTGTATTTTTCCTTTTAATTACAGACCTGGCAGGTGCGTATTGGATTATGACACATCAGGTTATCGCACTACTAAAGGGGGTACGTAGGTTACAGACCTATCAAATGAAAACCTATTCTGTTACTTTTTCTTACTTTTAAGTGCATCCCTTTTATTCACAGTCACTGAAAGGAGATAGAACAACATGGCATTCACATCATCACTGTATGAACAGGGACAGAATATAATGCGTTTGCAAACGTGTTGAAAGCGAGTTATCAGAGAGACATCTGTCTCTGAATAATGCATAAAGAGACGGATGATATGTACATGTCTTTTTTTGTCGTGATTATACCTAACAAGAAGGTGCTGTGGTGCTGTGTTGTCTAATGCCTTGTAATACAATTACTTATGAAATGAACAAAGGGCTTTTAAAAAGTGCAGATGTTTATCACTCCTAGAGAGGCAACGACTTAGAAAATAAATCTGATTCTTGTCCCACACAGCTCTGAGCAAGTAAGAAAACAATAGCTTTCTGTCCACTGCCTCTACTATCATATGGGTTTAGTAATGCTGGGTCTCACAACATGTACAGAGTTATAAACAGTTGTAATATACCACAGTAACAAAACATTGGGCATTATGAAAAACACACTTCTACAAAATCCTCCACAAACTATAGCAGTTAACAAAAAACTGTTTTGTGTACAACCTAATGTAACCTCGCTCAATTCATTTTTTTCAATTAGCATTTTAATAGAATATAAGCCATGACCGTAAAAGCTATATACTCTCAAACACATCACAGGCACTTAAGTTGCCTGTCAAGTTACAGCCGTGTCATTGGGTGTTGATTAGTCAGGATGCATAAACACTTCAGTGATGTGTAGTACGCTATCGAATACAGAGCACTTTAGGAAACGACCCGGTTTATTGTGCAAATTAAAGAGTCTTAAGAACGGACTAATTATATTAATTTAAAAGGGGCTTTATTATGCCTTTTTTGACTAAATTTGTATATTGTACCTCTTTAGTGTTCAAAAGCACAATAAAGCACCCTCCGTATGAAACAAGGGCCCAGTCTGCTCTGATTGGCTAGCTGGCTGGCTGTGTTGTGATTGGTCGACCACTAAGAGACGTCCTGCCTATTACGTACAATGTGTTGGAGAACTATCCAATAGAAGCGCAATAAACAGTACATCTGAAATATCAGACTTACTACTCACATGCTTGGGTCAAATGTTAATTGGTTCAAAACATGATTACTATGTTCAATTTTATGAACCGCAGGGGCTGGAATCTAAAACATTTAATGTATTCTTTACTTGTGAGACGGTCTGACAATTGATTGTGAATTGATGCCAAATGAGAGCATAACAGTAAATCAGAGAGCTTTTCTGTTACATCAAAGACGCCGTCAAGCCCTGAAGGATTTAGTCTTCACCCAGTTGCTGAGGAAATAGCGAGAATGACAGTGACAACATCAAATCAACCTTCAGTAGGGTAGTGTTTATAGCTTAAACATGTGTAGCATCAGTATTGGTCAATGGTTTCCATCAAAAACATTTCCTTCTCATTCTCGATCTGACAGTTAAGGTAATGTTGGCATCATGTTTGGCCCACTTCAGCGTTTGTCTTTGGATGGTGTTGATAGACATTTTTGTCCACATTTTGTTTATATCTTATCAAAACTTTGGTTGATTACTCTGAATTTGTGTCCAGACAAACAGGGACGCTGGGGTAATAATCATTTGGACTTTGGTCTTCCAATTAAATATGTCTTAAAAAATTGTAAAATGTCTTAATAAAAAATAATAAAAGACAACTCTTCTTTATAACCATTTCCAGAATAACTGCTAAGGCTTTTTTCATGTGTTGGCCTCGCCATGATTTTCTATCAGAACAGTCTGATGCAGCCATAGAAAGAGACGTGCATCAGTCGCAGGTGGACTAGAGAGAGTAAAGTGCTTCAGGAAAAAATCGCCAGCTTCTTACTGCTGCTGCATAAGCAGGACAGCTTGCAAAAACACATTTCATCCACTTGAGTCACACTACAGACAATCCTTAACATAACTAATCTCCTTTATCTCTGATCACTCTGGAATTATTGATGCATGAATCATTAAGCTACATCTACAAACAGTATGAATTATGTGTTTAATTGAACAGAAAATCTGAAAGCTGTGCAACGAAACAAAGGCAGCTTCGAAAAGCTTTGCTATTGTTTTTAAGAAGCATTTTGAGAGCCACAAACAACTAGAGAGGGAATTATATGTTTTGTTTCCATGATATGCTGCAGCTAGCACAGTAGCATTGATGAGACAAAAGAAACAAAGACATCATGCTGTGTAAGATTCATCTGCATCTCAGAATTATTCATTTAGTTTCTTTGGACTGAAAGATTTCCTTAATTTGCTGATGTTTTGTTCCATGGTTCATTGTCGTTTCTTATCAACAGAGTTGCTAAACTGTAGATTACGATAACATTGCCTGTCAGCAGCTAAACCTCATCAAGCATTACACTCTCTGATGCACACTCGTGAAAGAAAATGTGTTGCTGGCTGTCTGATTGCAGGACAGAGAGACATATTAATAAACATGTGCATTCATTTAACACTCAATTGCAGCTGCTTGTCATAGATTTCTCTGATGCAGAAATCTGCAGGAGGGTAGCAGCAGCTGTTAACTCTTGGAGTGTAAACCACAACTTTCTTTATTTGTACACATATATATAGAAAGAGAGCAACAAACTTAGAAATACATATTAAGGATTGACACATTTGTATAATTTGTGAATATACAGGTGGCTTGCCATAATTGAATAACCTAACTGCATCGACTAGAGATTTTATAACATTTCGTACTAAGTTGTTTTCTGATTTATATTGAAGTGAGCAACTTAATTTATGTCTGGTAATGGAACATAATAACAGGGACATTGAGAAATACATTATCACACAGGCTTTAAAAAAGTCTACAGCTTAATAATGTCTTCTATTTTTCATTCAGTCTTTAAAAAACACAACCTTGTGTGGATAATTGTTTAAATGACAGAACCACAGTCACGGTAATAATGGATATATTTCATGTTAATTACCGGCCCACTACGTGACCGTTTTTAAAATCGACATGCAGCCCATCAGTAAGTCTGACGGAGTCGAGGGTGCAAATTGTGCGCATAAATCCTAAGCCACAAAATCTAAATTATCCATGAAACTTTAAATAATGAAAAATTCATTTAGATATTTATGCTTTTCATTACAACTGTGATGAATGAGATATTTAAATTGTAAATTACATTAAATCCAAATGTAGTCGTTCAACAAAGCTGTTCCTGTAGTAAAGATTAAGTAAACCAATAAAAAACAAATACAATGTTTGTTTTGCAGGATTACTCTTAACCATAACCTGAGGTAGTGTTAAACATTATTGCACATATTCCCTCACCTCCACGGAACCAGGATAAATAACCTGATCTTACACTCATATTACCAGGGCACACATGCCCTAGGATGTGGAACACAATGAACCCTTGCTGTGCTTCAAACAATCCATGAAAACAATATCACCTTGGGAACCACGCAGCGGGAAGCATGGAAACAACCGTAACAACTCAGATGACAGCTTGAGAATTACATCCTGTGGATAAATATATGTCATGTTTGCTCCTCATCACTGAAAGCTCCCTGCCCACATAGTCAATACCCGGGAGGCACACGAAAGGTATGGATGGATGAATATATTCATGCATTTTCTTAACGCACTGTATATCATCACACACACACACACACACACACACACACACACACACACACACACACACACACACACACACACACACACACACACACACACACACACACACACACACACACACACACACACACACACACACACACACACACACACACACACACACACACACAGGTTTTGGCAGAAGCAGCAGAACAGGTGTTTTGCCCAGGGGCTGCACTTCCTCCTAAACCCTTGGTGTGATAGCGAGCTTCTTCTGCCAAAACATTAACCTGGGTTGTTCTGGAAAAACTAAAGTAACAGTTAACAATTGCACTTTAAGGATTGTTTATTTAGACTTAGTGTCGGATTACACCGAACAATAAATGGAGGCTCTTGGGTTAAATACTTAATATAGGGTTTTTAAGTTAGTTGTAGTATTGATGTGCTAAACCATCTAAATCATGACTAAAAGTGACTATTTTAGATGTGTGAAGCTTTTTTCCCAGGAAAATGTATGCTTTATTAAATAAAAGTGTATCCATTTAAATCTAATGACACTTATGCTCCTCTTTTTCTGCATTTTTGGCTTCGAAAAGCAAAAAAAATAACAACACCCCCAGAGTTTCACACACACTTTGGAGAGGTATATTAACAGCCATCCAACTTTTTTTTTAAATTCACCATGAAAAACAACGGCAGCCGTTATTGCTCAACTAATGCCTCCCCATAGATATGAGGGTTGCAAAAAGTCTAAACAACTGCACCTTGGAAATAAAAAAACAACATGATGTATGTAGCACTTAAAAGGTATGGCTTCCTGAGAAGTTCATGTACTTGCTGGAGACTTACTGTTGTGAATTTGTATCCTCTGTGTGGATTTAGTTTACTGTAAGTTGCTTTTGTATAAAAAAGTCAAGTAAATCTCATGCAGTGGCCGCACGATGCTGCCACAAACACATGCGGCCCAACGTGCTGCTTCACTGCATGCGCTCAAGCTTGAAGTGACACATTACATACACATGGTTTCTTCCAATTTGTAGCTTTATTGACTTTTACAAACAGCATAAAGAGGACCAATGTCACCTTGACTAACCTCTACAAATAAGTGTACCAGAATCAGCAATCATTGACACATTTCTATTCCTAATGCTCCTCATCTATCCAATCTGATGATGTCGTCAGAGCAGACTCAGTCAACATGCAGCCCCCACAGGGCCGAGTCGTTCACCGCTATATCTCCGCTCCCCATCAGCCTCAATCATCACCCTCTCTTCAGGGTTCTATTACAAGCTGCACTTTACAAAACAACTTCTCTTAAATGGCACTTTGGCACCCAAAGGCGGAGCTGTGATGCTTTTAGTGGAAGTGGAAAGCGCCTAAAGCCTTGGGGCGCAGGTGGGCAGGGCTACAGTTGGAACACAAGACAAATCTAATCACACCATTTAGTTCAAACGCAAACACACACCCCTCCTGAGAGACGAGATGGCAGTGGCTGGACTTGAGTATTAGATGCATTTGTTCTCCCTCTCGCTCTCCTCTTCCCTCATTCAGGGCTGTCACCTGTGGCTCTCCTAATCTACTGGAGAGGATGTGTGCGGTTGGCAGAGCCCCGACACCTCAGCATGGAGGGAAAGGAGTTGGATATAGAGTTAGGTTTGGAAATTAAAGAGTGGGAGGACAGGGGGAGAGAGGGGAAAACTCATATCGGGTCACTGCGGGAGTATAGAACGGATGCAATCCCAATGTGCATCACTTCATTAAAGCGCAATGGCTTTTGAAAGCGGCTGTGTGGAACTGAACTACCAGTGGACCGCAAGGGGCAGGGCTTTTACACAACACTCTTTATGATCATTTGAACTGTTTTTGACTCCTCTCCAACTACACACACAAACACACCTCCCAGCATGCAGTACAATTATGTGCAAAACACCCCTCTCAGTAGTCTGAATGTACTCCTCGTGTACATTACAATAATGTTGAAAAAAACAGCATTTGCAGCACACTAATTTAGAAGTAATTGTTTTCGGGTTTTCTCACAAACACTAGTGTATAACAGTATATCTGAGTGACTCTGCAGGCTGTATTGGCTTTTTTACTGTGCCATGGCTCCGAATCTCAATGATTATTTTCTGTAACACTGCAGGGAACAGAAGACTACAAGTTAGTTTGAGAAAATTATTTTATTTCTGCCCAGTGGCTGAGCTAGGGAACAGTGTGAAACCTGTTTCTAAAACATTAGTGTGCATGTTTGTGTGTAAGAAAAAGAAAAATACAAATGTGTTTGTATTTATAAATATGAGTATCTGCATGATTTAGTGCCAGTGTTTGCATTTAAAGTGCCACAAAACCTCTCTCCAGACCTCTGCACAAATACAGATTAACCAACAGACTCTCCATGACGCCTCTACGCTCACGACTGGATACCATCTCCCCTTCCAAGAATTTGTATTTTTCCTTCTCAGACAGCAAAGTTTTATCAGCGGATGCCAAAATGGAAATGCTAAATTGGACACAGCGCTTTATTTGGTCCTAGCTGGATGGGTTGTGGCAGGAAATAATTTCATCAGTTTCTGGAAAAGCACAGATAAACAAATGATCATTGGTATGATTAATCTTATTACGGAGATTTGATTGTTCTGCATAACGTAGCAGCAAATCACTCATGCTCTGAAAAATGTGACTGGCACATTCAATGGATTTCCTATGATGAGCAAATCTGGATCTGAAACCACTTCATCACACAGTGTCACAGGCACAGAAAGGAAATCAGTAATTGAGACACAGATAGGCCTTACATTGCTCATTACTATCGGATTAGCCTCTGGCACAAAGCTGACGTAACAAAGTCCCACCTGATGTAAGTCATAAGACCCGCCTGACTGAATTAAGACTTTTCAAGGAGTTTCATTGGAATTTTATAAAACAGTAAAAAAATAAAAATTGTAGAAAACTGTGAAACCGCTGTTATCTCAGACAGAGTGATTTACTGCTAAAGGATTAAAACATATAAGAAGGGGTTTCCTCATGGAGTTAGAAAGCAAGAAAACTAAATAAATTCATATACCACATTTTGAGAATAAAGAAAAAACCTTGTGACTCATCTTTTAAACATAAAGACACATGTGATTTTTGTTGTATGTTTGTCATTGAATCTTTGGACTGTACGTTCTAATATCTGCCACATTTTGAATCTATTTGGCAAAGTCTACAAAGTAAATCTGATTTTTGGTATTCACAAACCAGACACTGGATGTAAAGTTTGATGCACTACAATGCTATGTAACACTACTGGGTTACAAGTAGTGTTGAAACGCACATAATTCACACCTGCTGTAGGTCGCACAGCTTCTTACATTCTACTGTAAGTATGATACCTAACAACCAAACCTCTTTCATGCTGTAACATGCTGCTTCAATTTCTTTTCTTCAAGCATTTTTGTTGTGAAAAGTGTAAAAAGTGTGATTTTCCCAGAGAGCTTTAAGATTTCCAGTATTAAAGGTCCCTTATTATACTTTTTTCAACAATATATTTTAGGTCTCAGATATATACAAAACATGTCTCTGAAGTGTTTGGCTCGCAATACCAAACAGATTGTAGCATGCCATAAACCTCTCAGTTTCAGCCCTGTTTCAAAGGTGCTGATTCTGAATCTGTAGCTTTGAAATGCAAATAAACTGCCCCTCCCTACACCCCCCTGCAATATGTTAGGTTAAAGAAAAAACATGCTCTAGGAGGAGATTCAGGTAATAAAGTAGGCCGAAGTTACATGTGTTGATTATTGGCTAATGGTTGCACAAAAAAAAACTACATTGTGACATCACAGAGATGTCATGACACAGAGGGGATTCATGTTTGTGTATAAAAGACATAAAAAAGTGGATTTTGTACAATAGGTGACCTTTAAGTGAACTGCAACCTTCAGACAGTGAGAGGAAAAAAATAAAGTAGCAAGGGAGCACATACTGTAGGTGTCTGTGTTTATCTTTGGTTGTCCTGAGAAGACAAAAGACAAAAATGAAGCCGGTTTATAACCACATATATATATATATATTATTCATTTCATGGGCTGCTCCACAACACACTGCACCACAACACACTGTAATAAAGATAAGAGAGATTTGTTTTCATAGAAGTGCAAGAATATCATCTTTACCTGGATCCCCATTAGCTGCCGCCAACATGATGGTACTTTGTCCCGGAGTAAACACACACAGTAAACGATCTATGCTGACAAAGACAGGACTAGCAGAACTATGACCCACAAAATACACTTGCTTGTGTGAGGTACTCCTTTTGCTGCGGCTCATTCAATTGAAACAACTTTAAGCTTCTGTATCTTGGAAATTAACTTGAACAATTGTGAGAATCTAGGACAGGTTGAAATAACCGCTTTGAAGACACACATCATCTTTTTTGCAGATGACTGCAGGGATGATCTCGTCTTTGCAACAATTAAAACCCTCTTGCAGATGAGTGCGTTCAGAAGTAAGAACTCATTTTGACTACTGAAATTACTTTTTTAATAGATGTTCTCCAATGAGGCTGATTCATTTCAACTGCCAGATGTCTGTATATAAGTCTACCATCAACACAATTCTGCTGAGAGAGAAGTTCCTCCTAAGCAGCTCCTGACTGTTTCCAGCAGAAAACACTTATTTTCACACTGTGTTGCAATAAACCTATGATGCACCTCTCTTTTTCTTATTCTGTAGCTTAGAAATCAGTAGACAAAGAGAAAACTAGGGTCAGAATGGTCAATGTTGATGTGGCAGAATAACATAAATAGATTGTTTTTGCACAGAAACACGGACAGTTCGAGACCAAAACAACATTTGTTCTTGTCCTGAAGCCACGCAAAATCCAAACTTAATATTTTACAAGAATTTTTCGCTGATCTCCAGAGCACCATCAATATCACCTCATGGCTTGGATTGTTTAGTTTTCCCTTATGGATGGAATTTTCTAGTTTAGATCCTTTGTTGACATCACCTTTTTTCCCTCTTCTGCTTTTTTCTGAAGATGGATCAGTGAGACACAGGTTTTCAACAAAATTGATGCTTAATTATAAATAAACCATGATTGTTGTTTGTCAAGTTCTTCAGTTAAGAGAGCCTGTTTTCTATTTATAAGTGGATTTATTGATTTATTTTCAGACGGATATTGAAAATATATTTTTTTAATCAGCAGTAATCACACTAATTGCTGCAATCACTTGGTGAGGGTTTTAAAGTACCCTCATTTCCTCCATGCTTGAAATTACAGCAGACCAAATTACATCAACTCACTTTTTTTTGGTTTTTGTAATGTCCCTTTTACATCAGGAAGTGCCTTTTCCCCCTGCTATCCACCACTAATCATCACATAAAAACAAAACACTAAGTATACATGTTTAACAATTTGTTCACAACATTGTTTGATTCCCTGCCTGCTATTGTTTTGCTTTTTACAACCTTACACCTGAGCCTTTTTAGTGAAAAAGCTGTAAAATATCAAGTAAGAACTATTGAGGTTTCCAGCTAAATTTAAGATAAATGTTGCAAGGTTCATAGGACGGCTCGTAGCGTACACTTCACTGCTTATTTATTTTTAAAGTACATTTTTAAGAACAATTTAGATTCAGTTTCAGAAATGCAGCTACATTGATATACTGTATTTTTCTACAAAGACAGAAGCAACAGTTCTCCGATGTGTATAATACAACATTTTAGAAAACCCTGTGCCGGTTGGATGTTTACCTAAAACTTATTTATAACAAAAAATAAAAATAAAAAACTGAAGGACTTTTTAAATCACTGCGGTGACTAAATCTCGTAACAATACCACAGCTCCTCCTACAGGACGCCTTGAGGCAAACGGTATATTGGTATTCTCCAAATCCACAGATCAGACGAAGAGAGCGTTAGCAAAACTAGGACTGAACAAAGTGGAGTTGAATACTGTGATGGCTGTTTGGCTGCAATTTATAGATTGTGCAAAGGTAAATGTGTCTCTAACTCGACATGCATCGAAAACTAAAAGAACTGCAGTGTAACTGATGGAGGCTCGTTCTGATGTTTCGCAGTTGAAGCTGCAGTGACAGGGTTCCTAAACTTTCAGTTATTTAGACTGAACATGTTTAAGATTTAATACATCCAAAAAGTTAACAAGAAATGGAATAAATATATGTAAAAGAAGGCTTCAGCATTTTTCCACAGGACTTCTCAGGCAGCGCGGAGAAGACAGTCTTTAAATCTTCATGTTGAGGAATAACATTTACAGAAAGCATAATTTAATAGTTAACTGAATAAATAAAGTGGGTATGAGTCTGAGTAATTTATAAAAAGGTCTTATTTTTGTTTTTTGTAAGTATTGAGGGTGCGTAGGGGACACAGTATTCTTAAAACATTCTGACTGCAGCTTTGTTGACAAAAGAATAACTTTACAAAGATTTCATGAACAATATGTACGCCTCAAAAACACTAATACAAAAAAAACAGTTCCTTTGGAAATATGGCTGTGGAAGGTTTTGGGTTCGGCTCAGAATTGAACTCACATTCTTATGTAGACAGTAAAAACATAAATATATTATAACCAGGAATGCCATTACAAATCTGATCCATTATTATAAAAAGAAAGACTATGTGAAGCTTTAAAATCAAATGTCCATAATCCCTTTAATATTATGTTCACTTATAGGAAGTATACCTAACTTCATATACTGTATGTAATGCTCTGGGTGGTAATGCTGAAAAACCAAACCACCTTTGCTGTAGCATCTATTTAATTATTGTTTATACTTCATAATAGCATCTGAGAATATTTGGATCCATTAGAGTTAATGTCCTTCAGCGGTGGTGCTGGTACATCTTTTCATCGGGATCATAATTATCTGTGGCTCGGACTGCAGATATGAACACTGATTAGACCGAACAGGACAGCTTTGAACTTGGATAAGGGTTTCGTGCAAATTAGCCTTTAAAAGATCTCGCTTGCTGCCTGGAACATGTTGAATAACACTCTGAGAGCAGGACTATTTTTAACAGCAGAACTCTGCATCAGCCCTCATACGGAAAAACAAGTTTGCTTGAAGCAAACTGAAGCTCCTGTCAGTCTGTGCTGTTTGCACAAATACACCCTGTGATTACTTGATGAGCTTAACACAGTTATTCAAAACAAAAGTCAGCAACAGGTTAGGTTTGAGGCAACGTGAAGCATTGAACCGTTTTCAAGTCAAGCAGCATCAGTTAAAGCACCCTCCGAGGCGGGATAATAGCAGCATCCAACATGTCCGCCTCCTCCTCTTGCTCTGATGATCCCTGCCCGCCATCACATAAAGGTTAGTTTAGTCGAGGCCGATCTAACGTCCTGAACCTGACGCAATCTGACCTGCTGCCTGCCAGAATACGATTGATAGATCTGCCTTACGAGTGAATAAATAAGCAGTATGGATTTGATCTCCCTGCTTTGCTTCCTGCAACACTCATGGGCGGTTCCAGGGGGGGCAGTGCCCCTGTAACATGGGGCTTGGATCCCCCTGTGGCCCCCCTCCAAAAGAATAAATCTATGATAATGCAATTCCTGTAAAATAATAAATTACTGTGCTGTGACCTCAGACAAAGTTAACATGGATTCCTATTCTTTCAGTAATGTAATTGAATAAATTGAAACTAAATTACTGACACAAATGTTAAGAAATAAAATAAAAGCAGAGTTTGGCTGCATAAATAATGTATTTATTACCCCAAATGTATTTTAATGTTCTGTATCTTGGGCCAAAGTAACAATTTTTTTTCAAAACAAGTAACAAAGTTATTGCACAAACTCTGTTACTAAATCAAACACCAATAATGTTATTTTATGGGTTTGTTCATGCGCTCTGACTTTATACACAACTAAAAATGTTAAAATCTCCTTCCTGCCTTAAATGTGCCCCTCTCATTACATCATTAAATTAGACTAGAATCACCACTTTAAAAAAAAATATGACCAATTATTTCCGTGCAGGTTTATGGGTCGAGGCTGTGTCATGTCTCGTTATCCTGCTGATGTACTTTGGACTACGCGTCATGTTTCGCCTTGTACCTGACAATCACTGTCAGAGCTGGCTTCAGGAGCACTGTTACAGTGCGGTCGGTGTCCCTGAACAAAAGGGGGCACAGAAGCAGCTGACAGGTGTTAATACGTGTCAGCTCAAAAACTGCGACATGTGCAACGCAGCTGGCTTTGAAGCCAAGACAATGATAAGGGATCACAAGGGAGGATTGACAAACGCAAATGTTTACTCCCGGTCTTCCGACTAAAGGGCTACTTAATCTGATAAGACCCTAAAACATAAGGATGAACACACTGGTCTCATCCAGCAGCTACTGTTTCACTCTTGACTATGCTATACCATCTAGTGGAGCCCTCGGGTAGAGCATGAGGTGGAGGAGAGGAGCTCAGGCTGAGCTTTCCGTATTGAACAGAAACACTCACAACAAGCTGTGATCGTGTATCTCGGGGAAAAGCTTTGCTCCACCGTGTTCTGTCGTCCTGGAGAGTTAACGGTGGGCAGAAAGGCAGCAGAAGGCGTCCGGCTGTGAACTTGCAGCTGTGAGCTTCACGGAGTTCAATAATAAGCTGCAAGCAAAACTCTGCGGGGTTCCACTGAACACAACATGAAATACCGTAAAAACAACAACCCGCCATTTAGCAGGGGGAGTAAACACAAAGCAGTAATGTGACTAAACACTTGTTGGCATTATTACCTGTATAGAAAGTGTGTCTGACTGTGTGATTTCTGCACTTTACATACCACCAGGGGGAGCAGTGATCTAATGTGACATGCTGTCCCTCCTGACTGTATTCAGGTGGAAGTAAAAGGAACATTATATAGATTAGACATACACTAACAATGTGTTGGAACCTGTGTGTGTCAGTGTGTGCAATTTCTCCAAAAAGGTGCGAGAGTTCAAACCCCAGAAGTGCTGGTTCATGATGAAAGAAACCGCTAGAAAGGAAAATCATGATCACATGACAAACAGGTTGCCTCTTAAAGTCACTGTAATATTTTTAGATTATTGCTTTTAAAGAACACACCACAGACCTGAGACACAAAGCTTTAAAAAGAGAGAAAAACGGATACTGTAAAAATCAATCCAAAACTTCAAATTGCGGGAACATCAGTTTCGATCTTGCTGTCAGATTCTGTCAGTCTGCTCGAAAGGCCATTCACTTAAAATTCCTCCGTGCTCCCTCATCCTCATATTTTCTCTTTCATTGCAATTTTCACTTCTATATCAATGGACGTGATTACATTTCTCACAAAGGGACTATCTTTTGCAGCAGCCACAATTTGGAGCAGCTGCCTGGCTGGTAGATTACTTATGCTTTAATAAAACATCCAAGCCAGTGAGGTCATGGCTGGATTAGGTTTTTCATTTTCTTGTTTTCTGTCCATCACAGAAAAATTACATGATTGCTCCTCCTGAAAACCATTGCTAATATATATAAAAAAGTAATTCATTTTCTACTACAAGAGTAAAGCTGTGACCTTGTAGCCTTAGCAGAGAGAGATAAACCTACTGTACCTCCCTCCCTGAGGAGTTTCTCTACAAGCTTGTTTCCCTGATTGAGTAGTGAAGTCTGGGATTGCTGTGGGCAGTCCAGTTCTGCCCAGTCCGGGGGTTGAATCTCTCCCCGACCTCCTATAAGAGAGGGGTGAGACTCTGCATGCTGCTGCGTCCCACACAGCTCCACAGCCGGGGGAGGCAGACTGTGAGTAATACTTTAAAACAGAACACTTACCTAAGACGACCAGACAAAACAGCAGAGAGGTGGGAGAGAAGCCCAGAGGACAACCGGGATCAGGGGAGAAGGTCAGCCGGCAGGGGGAAGGACATCGCAGATAGTTCACCCAAAAAGAAGACAGAGGGAGAGAGATATTTAGAATGTGCAGCAGCCAAGTCCAAATAAAACCATGACATATAAATGTCATAAAAACATTAAGTTGGTCAGATCGCTCAAAGGTTTTCCTTAAGTAACTTTGCACTAAAGCTACACGGTTAGTGAGTCCATGTTAAACATCATTGGATATCATTGAACATTTAACTTATATAATTATCTTTTAATCTGCCAAATATTTTGTTGATCATCGATTGATCATTTGGTCCATAAGATGACCAGAATTAATAAGAAATGAAACTAACATTTTTGCTACTATTGCACTAAAATTCAATGAATATTTTGTTATTAATCCACTTTGTTGTGTTTTAGTCCACGATGTAGAGCTTTTATGTATTTTTAATTACCAAATATATTCCAAAATCGTTCACTGAAGATTTGAACTAGAACATTAGCTCAATTGCTCGCAACAAGCTGTGACCCCTGAAGGGAATGCAATCATACTTTATGTGGAAATGTCAACAATCATCACGTCATTATCAGCAGCCTGACTATACTGGCTTGATGTACTCATTGTAAAATTGAAATGTATTAAATGCGTGTAACGGCTAATCAAAGAAATAAAATACAAAGTTTACCTAAACTAAAACTGCCGCCGGGGCACCAGAAAGCAAATCTTACGCAGGGAATAATGTCCAGGCAGAATATCCTTCCATCGTTTATTGTAGCATTCCAATATTATACACAGAATCATGATTTTCATCTTTGTTCCTTCCTGGCTGTAAAAAAAACACATGCTCATATGGTGCGCCAATCCCACCAACACCTGTTTTAAATATATACTAAACACCAGGTGCCCAAACCTCCTTCAAAATAAAAGCATAGAGAACTACTGCAACCAAAATAACCATGATAAATAATGATTCATTTAATACAAACAAAAGCAGCTAAAAACTAGATAGCATAAACTTTTATATAGCTCCAACAAAGACTGTGGAAAAGTTTGCAGTAAAAGTAGAAAGAATAAGTGCAACCAAACGAGAAAATGCTCCAATTATAACTGTACTGTATGAACCAGCCAGGGGAGGTGAATTGTAGAGGAACCCAACAAACGTTGACAGCCTGATCTAAGACATACAATTAGTAGTAAAATTACTGCCTTCTTTCAGTCCAGTAGATAAACCAACTAATGATATGTTTAACAGAATATTGTCAAAACACAATTAAAGAAGAAAATACTGAGGAATAGTGAATTTCTTGTGCCCCTGTGAGACAGTTTTACCATGTTTGCAGGGAAAAAATGTAATCCGTAGCTTCTATAAATCGTCAGGGTTAATGCACCTGAGCTCTCCCACAGGACTGCTATTCCTGAAAAATACAACAGCTTGCTTAAGGAATTCTTAAATAATTGAAAAGACAATACCGGCCAAGAAGTGAGTTATATTTATAGAATCCCAGTTAATAGAAAAAGACCTAAGGTTGTAAAGCCAGTGCTCTGAATTTATGCAAGAAAGAAGCAGTCCTGAATATAAAAGGAACAAAGAATCTTAACATGAGGCTCAATGGAGGGAGGAGATGTAAGAGTACAGAGTGTGCACTGCTCAAACTAACTCTTATACCAGTGTCCAACTCCTTCAGATGTGGTGAAAGTGACAGAACAGGAGTTCATAAAAGGACGGCTGGACACAAAGGAACCAAGATGAGAGAGAAGAAGCACTTTTATTAACGGACACCTTCTAATCAAAGGATGCGGAAACAATTTACATTTTAATAAGACTGTTAATAGTGGTAGTCTAGTTTTTACCCTTATACTACCTACAACTCTTGGATCAAGCATGGTTATTATCACCGGAAATCAGATGAGTTTTTTTACATACTGTATATCCATCCGACTTCGCACATATTCCCACCTGACTCATCACATATTCCCACCTGACTCATCACATATTCCCACCTGACTCATCATAAAAACTCAGCTGTTAGAGTTTTTCTTTTCCAGACATTGCCACATGCTCTTCTTATTAATTACATGAAACAAACCGTGCCATCTATTTCGTTACCATGTTCACAATTCTACATTTAAATGTTCCTTTTCAAAAATAAATAATATATGTTTATGTAGAAATTAGAATGAACCCCTGCAGCGCTTAATTAATAAATGGCCTTTACTTTGTAGTTTACCATCTCTGCTCTTTATAGTTTATATGTAGATTTTTTAGAAATAGATTCTTCTGATGTGTGTGGGGTGGTGTTTAATTTAAGCTATAACACACTGCAGCAAACTGTACTGAACACACACTTACACACATAGAGACACACTAGTGACAGACGTTATGGAGGAATGGTACGTAGGCTCTATAGCGGGCAAAGAAGCCTCAGCAACCCCAGCTTTTAAATGTCAGTTCTGAGCCCCCCTATACGATTCAACAGCAATATTATTAGGTTGAGTTGTTCCCAGGGTAACAGGAATCCCCTCCTGAGTTTCTGAACAGCTTGTCAGAGCAGACTGGGCTGGAGAGCAGGAGACGAGGAAATTACCAAACTGAAATACCCGTCCAGCGAAAACAAGAGGTGTAATCGCTTAAGTGGGAGCATGACTTTGGAAGAGTGCAGGTAAACCTTCAACTTACTTTTTTTGCCAGAGCTGCAAAGTGCAAAGCAGGAAAGCTACTGTGCTTTTGAAGCAGGAGTAAAAGTGTTAAAACACACACTGATAGACACCGTGTGACATTTGAGGAGCTTTGGCAAATGTAAGTAATAAGATATATGATTAAAAAGTTGATTTAAAAAAAATGTTTTAGTTTATGAAAACATCGTGAACTTTGAAAAATACAACGATGTATTCAAACAAAATACATTTCCATTTTAGGTTGAATATGATTGTGATTTAGTTTGGATAAAAAAATAAAATCAGAGCTGCATATGTTAATATTAGAGTCCTGCTTTTTTCCAGATGCAGACTTTATGCTTTCAGATGCTACCTTCAGGAATCAGAGTTAACCCGAGAAATATTGCTCACAACTTTCTATACCAAACAAAACTATATAACGATAGAGCTGAACTGAAATCTCTGCTCAACTCGAAATTTAAAGTGCTGTGTTTGCAAGATTCTATGTACGGAAACTAAGTTTAAAAAACAACGATTAATTAAACAAATTGCAATTTAGTTGAAAAAGTTTTTAAATACCTTAACGAGTGTAAGATGACAATGAATTGTTTGAAAAAAATTCCCAGTTTGGGATTAAGAATGTTTTTCTGAGAACAGCCCTACATGACACATGACATTACTCTCTTAAAACCTGAAATAAATGAGTGCGTCTCTGCCATGCATGCAGCTGTGCTCTGCAGCGTCACTGTGGAGAGGCAGGTGGAGTGATTACAGATGAGAGGGATCGGCTCTCCTTGTCTCTTTTTAATTGCCTCCCACACTTTAATAGGAACCATCTATCACTCTCTGCAACCAAGAGACAGTCTGTGGAAATTCACACAGCTCTGAGTAAGACTATTTATTACTTCTCACTGCAAAACATCCAGTGTTCAAATCAAGCCGTCTATCAGCCACAAACACACACACCCAGACACGCGCAAGCACGCACGCGCCTGGCCTAACTGCTGTCAAACACTCTGAGGATTGTCTCCTGCATTTCAACCGTTTCTCTTCAGATGAGAGCAAATGGACATTAAAAAAAAGGACAGGCTTTCATGAGTCAGCACCTTCACTTCTCCAGAGCTCGATGAGATTCCAATCGTCCAATCTATCAAACACTGCAGCCAATATCTCTGTAACAACAAAGACTTTCATCAAAAACATTAAAAGTCCCTTAAAAAAGTCCACCTGATGTGCTCTTTATAATCAAAAGGATGATTTTCATATCCAGGTCAGAATTGGTTAAGAGATGTTTTGCTTCATTTCATGAATATTTGCTACTGCACGGTGGCTCTTTTCTTTCTCAAATGTTTTCAGAGAACAACACAACACCTGCTAAAGAGCAAGAAGGCCTTCAACATCTGCAAACTCAATCTATGGTGAAACAATTGTCCTGATGAAGGATGATGAACCATGCTTTTTTTTCAAATGAAACACATTTAAGAAGTTGCTCTAGCTACCATTATCAGGTGCTGTTTTAACAAAGTTTGGCTGAAAAACTGTGAAGGCAGGATGTTATTCAATTATTCAGATGCAGCGCCATAGACTAAGTAAGTGAGTGAGTCGTGGATCCTAAGTCCTGGATCCCGAGTCCTGGATATGAGTCATGGCTGTCGTTGCAGTCCTGCCTGATGCTCACTTTACTACTTCTTTGATGGCAACCACAGGATTGTTGACATCGACCTGGATTCATCTTATTATTATTAAGTATAAGCATTTGGACTACCTATGTTGTAAATGTACTATTTTTGTTTAATTCACACAGGACATCCATCGCCATCGGTCTGTCCTGAGAGAGGGATCCCTCCTCTGTTGCTCTCCCTGAGGTTTCTTCAATTGCTCCCCCATACCTTTGAGGTTTCTTTTGGAAGTTTATCCTTGTCCGATGGGAGGACAGATAGTCATATTCTGTACAAACTGGTAAGTCCACTGAGACAAATGTAATTTTTTTTATATTGGGCTATATGAATGAACTTTGATTGATTGAAGTGTAAAAGAGCTCTGAGTAGGGAAAAGG
This sequence comes from Eleginops maclovinus, assembly GCF_036324505.1. NCBI lineage: Eukaryota > Metazoa > Chordata > Actinopteri > Perciformes > Eleginopidae > Eleginops > Eleginops maclovinus. The sequence goes on from NC_086364.1 coordinate 10,527,089, forward strand.
TGCGCTAGCTGCTATGCTAATTCATGCAGGAAAAACACTTTATATTAACAATGAATTAAATGAAGAGGTAACATGTCATGACAAGGTGACAGGTGTAGCAAACCTAAAAATAAACAACGTCTAACACTGCAGCTCCCCTCAGCCTTAGAAAACAGTATAGTCAGTTTCAGGTGATTGTTTCTCTCTGACGCACATCCCTCAGTTCTTATAGCTCTCATCAAAGCTGGAAAACTTTTAAAAGACACTGTACACTACCTGCTGAGCAGCAAACAACAGACCCAGTTAAAGACTAGCTGGAGAACATACTGGAGCATTGAGCAGCTAAAGAGCATGACTCTTAGGGTTGGGTTATAGTACAAATACTAGTGCTAGTAAATGTTGTACAGAGGTTTGAGGTAGCCATCATCCCTGGTAAATGTTTTCCTGCCATTACCATTTTGACCCTACTCATAATTGATGATGAGATATTCTAACCCAATGACCTTTTGTGGTAATGGCTGCACAGTTTTATAATAAGAAATGTAAAAATAATCCAGACATATTTGATGTCTGATCTCCTTCGGAGAGTAAAATGTAGTTCTGTGGGTTGGAATAGAGTTTGGCTGTGTGACATAAGTACTGATAAATGATCCACTGAAGTGTCAGAGGTGTTTAACATAAAATGTAAGACAGCATTTTCAGTCTCAGCCTTAAAACTCCCATATTCTAAGGTTTCCAGCTGACTGTGTGAGGGGTCTGAGATTGAGAACCTGTCCCTCTGTGGGGATGTGTCCCTGGTTTCTGCATTGATCCTGAGAAGAGAAGGATTTAAAGTCATGTAGCATTGTCAGCAGTGGGTGTTAATACCTTTTTACCTCCACTTATGTGGAACAAATCCCTCTGTATATTCCCGGACCATTAGGGTGAATCAGACTACTGAGCAGAACAACAGCAGCTTGTCACAACAGGCTGAGCGATGAGGCCCTAACAGGCTGTCAAAGTCAGAACAAGCAGCAATGAAAGGCCCAATTCATTAGACAAGAAGCAAACAATACAGCTGAATACAAAACACAAAGTCAGGACATCGTCACAACATCAGCCTGTGGGATAGCAGCATTTTAAAAAGCATTAAGCACTGGACCAACTTGTTTTACAATAACTTCAGTCAGGTAAACGGTTGTAACTTAAATGATTGCTAGATATCAAAAACTCATACGCTCACGTTCTTAAAACCACAGTTCATTGTTTAATAGTTGTACCTGTGTAAAGTGTTTTAGAGCAAAGACCTTTTATTTTCAGTACTTCATGAAAAGCAAGGAGATATTAACTTTTGTTTTGTAGTTATCTATGACTCATCTCTAAAAGAGGGCACAGCGCTGATTTATTCTCACATCATGTCGGTCTCTCCCTGAACGCGAACAATGAAATGGAAATGAAAGCTTGAAGGAGTTTATGAAGAGCACAAAGTGCAGTTTATTCCGGTGTAATGTAAAATATAAGAATGCATGCGAGCTGGATCTGGGACTTGTTATCTTCCCCAGGTACAAACAAAGCCTATTTTTACATTACAAAACCTGCCACACATGAAGGATGGTAACAAATTCTGGCAGAGGCTTTAACGCTCGCAGAAGGACGACGGGCATCAATCTTGCTCGCATCAATGTCAAGTAGCCCTTCGTAAAACTGGAATCTGAGGCCCACCCACCTGCTCCTACGGGGCCAAAATTCATGCGGTGACAGAACCCATTTCCTTTAACACACATAGCCTGGATGTTAACTTCAGGAAATGAAACCTGATGGAGGTTTATATTTTACTCTGCACATCAGCCTCTGGACAAATTGATTGCTGACTTCAACTTTTGGAGGACGGAGGCAATGAATCCTACAGCACATAAACCAAAGATAGACTAAAATGTCAAAGAGAAGAAATGGGCTTTCAATCCGTGTTATAACAATATCTTAGACGTGCACATTAGGTGATTTACTGAAGAGAACACTTCCAGCAAAACATCACTGATCACACATCGTATTACCAAAACAGAAATAAAACCTTCCTCTCTGCATTCAGGGAAAATATGATACCACCTCCCGACTACATAATGCCACACACATCCAAATAACATGAAATAAAGAGAAACATGTCCTTTCCCTACCTTTATTGAGATTATAAAAACCTACGCTTCACTGATCCTATATTTGCAGTTGAAAAGCTTAAAGGGAAAACAGGTCTTTTCTCCTGCGTCCTCAAACACAGTCACTGGGAATTACACCGTCTAATCCAGAAACGAAAGCTTCTCATCAGCTGCCGGGAAAGGTTCAAAGAAAATGGAGAAGCTCGAGTAAGGACACGTTCAGAGACCTTCAGACTAGCACTTCATGTTCACTCTCCACTGAAAACATCTTAAGTTCCATATTTGTACTTTATCAAAGTCAACTTCATCAAATCAGGGCTCCCAGGCAAAGTTGAATGTGTCACATTGTTATCCAGGAATTGATGGCCTGCAAGAACATTTCCATTTAAGAGCAGCCGAATACATTTCTGGTGACTCGAGGTGTCTTCACAGAACAGCAGCAATATGGTGTTTACGTTTCAAAGTATTATCTACCAGAAATGTGTGCTTATGTTAGTGTTAACTTCTTTTAATTGAGTCTTATCTTAAACAAAGAAAGCAAAGCATGGCTAGTTTTTTCTAGTCAATAAAAACGTAAAAACAATTTAGGTCACTCGTTTGTTTTTCTCAAGCCCTATTGTGAATCTTAATTCCTAAAATTCCAAAAAATTAACTAATGACACTGCATTAAAGTGTTGTTTTTTTTTCCTTCAACACTAGGGCAAGTTGCTTTAGTCACAGATGAGTTTAATGACATCGGTGCTGCCTCGTCATCCCCTCGTCTTAGTCATAGAAAATAAATTCATTAGGAAATGTACCCTGGATTAAGGGCTGAGTTTTTCATGGAATCATATTTTACTCAGACTAATTCTCACCAGACTCATGTAAAGTAGAAGAAAAAAAAAAAGTCTGTGGGATATGGGTTGGATAAGACGCCTTTAATCGAAAGAATCGGAGCTTGGAATCCAATGTCAAGCTCTTTTAATATATTCAAGAATGCTATAAAGAAGAAGAGGTGAAGAGTTTTATGATGTTTCACAACCAAATCTCAAAGCATGGCGTAGTGCAAGTGTATAAAGAAATGTACACCGCCTTGTTTAAAGGTTCGCCGTTGGTGTGTATTATTCGCCTTTCAGACTGTGGAAAACATACAAGAATACCCAGAATTATTAGTAGTAGTTTGCTCATTGGCTGTAATCTCCTTCAAATTCCTTCATACTTCATGTTCTAGCAACTCTGAGCTAGAACATGAAACCTGGCTGAGACTTATTAAGGTAAAGTCTTAATGAATCTTATAACTAAAAGGTCATGTCATGATGGCGTGACCTTTAGATTTGGCTCTTGGTTTTCACCTCTATAATTAAGGCCTGGTTAGGTTATTAAAGCTATTTGTTTAAGGTCCGATAGAATTGAGTTAAGCAAAGATCACATTTATTCTTTCAAAAATGGTATCCTCCCACTCGCTCTGCTTTATTGCTCTTATAAAATTACCAATTACATAACAAATAGGAATAAATATATACAAAACACTTATTTTATTGGTGAAATAGCAAGCATTTGTTCTCATTAAGACCATACATTAGTAAATACTGATCATGTTGCTGACTCTCACCCAAAGCAGTACATCATTTTGCACCAGCAGGAGGATCCTCTCACCTCTGCACGCACGCACGCACGCACGCACGCACGCACGCACGCACGCACGCACGCACGCACGCACGCACGCACACACACACACCAGCAGCAGTGTGTATCAAGCTGTGAGCCTCTTTAATCTGTTACTGCATCCTCTGTGGACCACTCTGTCAGCAAAGGTAGGGGGAAAGAGCAGGCTTACGACTCAGAGCCTCTCAATTTATTAGAGCCCTGCTGACTCCTGATACTCGACTGCAGTGTTCAAGTTCACCACGATGCAAATCAGCTCCCAACGAGATGGCACACAGAGCCTCCGGCTGGGGAAGAGGAGCTTATGATGCACGGCAAGTGATGACATGAGCAGAGAGTGATGCAGAGAGGACAGCAAGAGCAGAACAAAGAGGAAGAGATAAGAGCAGAACAGGAAGTCGATCGGCAGACCCGACAGCTTAGTTTTTATTTGTTCATGTTATTGAGACATTTGCTGCAGTTAATAGCAGATGTTGCCTCATCATTTCTAGCAGGGGCCATTAAGGCTGGAATGATTTCCAGGCCATTGGGATGTCACAGCGTTGCTTTATAGCTCAATCCACAGCTGCTTTCTGCTTAAGTTATCTCCCTCCGCGCTCACAGACACACTGCGGAGAGAAAGTTGTGTGAACTGTGAAGTGCCAAACACCTTGAGCTGCTCGGCTGAATTATGGTGTTTGCAAAGGCTGACTGTGAGGCGTCAGCATAAACCAAGGTTCCTTCCTCTATCAGTCCACCGTGAACTCAACGTGGGAAATCTTATTAAACTGACAACTTACCACCGCCTCCTCGGAGCAGGAAGAGGAAATTTTGTTTTTAACAAAAGGTACTCAGTGAACATTTGTGAGCCATATCAGCACCAGGTGTGAAAAGTGTTGTGTTAAGTTCGTAATTTAAGTACATTTAGCTTAGGTTTGCTATAAATGGTACGTTTTGTGGGGTGCTGTAACTTTCACATTAATATCTAATAACAGTTGGGACTTAAAACAACCTCAGTGTGTCATCCGGGAGCAAATTTAAGCCGCCTGACGTGACTTTATAGATTTGTTTGGCACAAATCCAACCAAGTACTAGATCATTTGCACATTTACTTATACGTTCGTTCTAGACTAATTCGGTTCATATTTCCAAGCTTAAGATTCAGGAATTAAAGACAATTAAATGTGTTGGTGGTCACCGATTTAACTGAGTATGAGATGACAATATGTTGTATGTATTGAGACTTAGGCCAGGGAGTCAAGTGGAATCCCAGCTCCTTGTCATTAGTCTGTACTATTGTCCCACAAAACATTAACCCTGATGTAACAGCCAATCAATATTTAGGTAATTATTACAGCGTTAAATGGAAAATGAATTGCTTTCTTTGCTGACAAATGATTGCTTTTGAAAATATGTAATTGAAAACAAAACAGGTGTAGATATTTCAGTAGCAGAGCAAGAGGATGATTCATGTGTAAAACTATGGTGTAATTAAATGAATGTGATGAATTCACTTGGAGCTAAGAATTTAATCTAGAGATATAGCATTTGTTTTTGCTTCAGAGTGAACAAAAATGTACACACAGGTATCTGCCAGTAGATTCAATTGTCACATTGCAATAAAAATGTGTGACAGAATGTAATGTTTTTTTGTATTAATTTAAAAGAAAAAGCTTGTGAAAATGCCACCAACTGGACTTTATAATACATTCATAAAGGAAGAAAAGTCCTGACGGGACTCATCACATTGTTCCTCTATTCTATTGTAGTAAGCTTTTTCCTGCATCACACAGTACAATAGGTTATAGAACAAGAACAATAGCAAGCGCTGCTTTGGCTTTAATTCGGAAAAATCATGTCATCAGAATAGAGTCCAGACTGCAGTGACACATGCCAAAAAAAAGGCCGGACATTCTGCAGCACTTCCCCTTAGTTAATAATAATGTAACTTTAAATTATACTAAACGGATATTTTATTACTTAAATGGGATAATGGATATTTCAGTGCTTCACTCTTGTGAAACACTAATTAAAATCTCTGTCTTGAAGTTTAAACTACGGTGGCTGATAGGTGCAAATGTGGTAAACCAAAACACTTACATTAGGACAGGGGTGTCCAAACTACGGCCCGGGGGCCAAATGAGCCCCACAGGCCATTTTGAATCGGCCCTCTGAAAATTCTAAAAGTATAATGCAATATTGCCCACAAATTAAACTTTTGCTTGTCTTATATTGTGCTTCTCAAATATATATGTACATATATTAATGAGCCCAATTTAAAATAAATTCAGTCATTTAGAATGTTAAACATTTTCTAACAAATCTTAGTTGATAATAAGAAAAAACCCAATAACTTATTTCTATAACCAGCTTGAAATGTAACCTTCATATTTACTCTTATTATCAGCAATCTGAGGCTTCTGTTTTAAGGAAGGAGCTGCCAGCAAAATTAATGAAACCCTAAAGACAGACGGGATGTAGGCTGTTCTTTTCTGAACACGTTTTCAAGTATCACGCATTCATTCCCCTACATTTGATTTGTTTTACTAACTTATAACTTAAGTTTTGAGGCAATATTCACCTCTATCAGTGGCCCAGCTCTCCGTATATTTTTCTGTATGCGGCCCTCGGTGAAAAAAGTTTGGACACCCCTGCATTAGGAGAAACGAGCTGCACCTTCAGAAAGGATACAACTATAAAAAACACAAATGTGCCAAAATACATGTAAATGAAGAAACATCTCCACCAACTTGAATTCACATATGAAGCATGGGTTAGTCTGTTTCATAATTGTAATACAATTCATAAAGTGTTTTGTCAGTATATTTGAAATAGCTAGTAAATAATAGTTAGCTGAGTTAGTTAGCTACCTTACAGCAGATCGGCAATAATATCGGAAGGAATTTTGAGATCACATTGTCAAAATATGTGATCGAATGATTTTATTATGTGATCATGCCTCGGTGTAAAACATATTAAGTGCAATAAATAACTTAAACATAAGGATAGTAGAGTAATACATACTATGAGTGTAAAAGGTAACCTTGTCATCATTATTTCACAACTTTGACAGTTATTGCTGCATGCACTTGAAAATAAGGAATGTCTTTGAAGATTTGAGGGCAGTTCCACAGGGTTGTTGACGTCAGCAAAGCCAAGAGGCTTGAGATCTGAGAGGTTGGCTGAAAGCAATAACCTTGAAAAGCTCTATAGAAACACCAAGGGAAAAGAACATTTACAGTTACGAGACAGCGACAACGTTCTGAGGAATACTCTTTGTAAGCCAGCCTACAAAACCACTGACAGTTATCCATTTTCCTGTCAGTGAGTGGACTGATGTTAATCTGAGTGCTGCGATATCAGACCCTTTGTGACTTTGAAACAGGTACAAAAGTAAGAAATGACCAGAAGCGTATACTTGACCCTGATGAAAGAAAAACACAGAGGAAGGGATGGAGCTAGCAGGCTGGGTCGTTGTAATTCAAAGTCTCATTACAGCCTCTGTTCACAGGAGCATCTGAGGCAATAATCGAGCATCCTGACCAAACGGGTTTTTAAAAAATATATAATTACCCAAAAATGACTCTAAGTGGCGCCTTAAAGGTACAAATGTAATCTAAACTGCTTTTAAGTTTAAAATTACACAGGCACTCCCTGCTGAATTAGCAAGTATTACAATGTGACCCCCAAAATTATGTTTCTCAGCCAAAACCGGTTGTACAGACCAGGCACAGAATCAATCGCAACTCCAAAGCAATGTCAACACAGCACCACAGAGGAATAATTAGTAGGGATGCACCAATTGCAAATTTCCCAGCCGTTAATGTTTTGAATAAACCTTTGGCCAATACAGACATAATGTTGTTTGTTTTTACATGTATTGCACTTTTTGTTCCAGTTCAGCCTCACTGAGCCAACGGCCGTAGTCTCTTCTTTACATCCCTTGTAGTTCCCCTATGAACGTGAAAATGGTATTTCACAGCAGAGTTTGCCTTCACATTCCAGCAGAATTTGTTACACACTTCACTTCAGAAAACCTTCTTGGCGTTCTGTCTAATGGAAGAGAAAGCTTTATTTACACTTGATTATATAGTGTACTAGAAGACGACTGGGTGTAATTTTCAGACACTGTGAAGGTAAATCTCTGCCCAATTGAAGCTGAGGGGAGCAGTCGATGGGCCGTAATTGTTTTCTGGAGGCTGAAGAGTTGTATTCTTTAATCCCTGCAATATGATTAGTTCAGGTTCTGCACCGCTCCTTATTGTGTAGTCATTTTTTAACCCATCTTTTGTAGGAGTTTTTGTTTGGGGTTTTATTCCAACTTTAACTTATTTTGGGGTTCAAGGAAATCACATAAACAATGGTCTGGCTTCAAATTTCGCACCAATGTATTCTGTAACAACAAACTAGTTGGGTCAGCAAAAACCTGTCTGAAGACAAAACCATAAATCACATCTCTGGCTTCTTGATCTTGTTTTTGTTTAGTTTTTATGGTGCCTTGGGCGTTGGAAAGCAATCCTGTGCCTACTTAATCAACATCAGAAGTTCCCCAAATCTTTTTTCCCCCAACAAGCTTTTCTTTCTTCTGGTCTGAACATGTGGGGCTTAGTGGAAAGAGAATACACACAACTATCCAATACACAGAACATCTGAATTATCATGAGATACTCTCTATCTAATCGAAGCTCACTTGCCTAAAGACACCCATTCTTGCGAGAAAAATTGAAAAAGAAATGAAGAAAGACAGATAGAGGGCAGCAGTTCATTTATCTGCAGTGTGTGTTTGTCTAACAGAGGTGTGCTGCATCCCTGCATGTTAAAAGTTACCCAGCACACAGGCCCTAATGATGCATGACAGGGCTACAGCAATTACTGCTTTTTACACCACAAATGCTATCTTAACTTTTTTTCCCGGTGAAACATGTTGCCGCTCTCACCTGAAAGGTGTGATTTATCCGGAGGCCATGAAGTCGAGACAACAGGGGAGGGTGAAAATTAGAAAATAGGTGCACGGCATGAAGCAGCCTACAGTAAATGGTCTCTTTCACTTTCTGCTATCTTTTCTAAACCTCCGCCTGCTTTCTGATCAGTACACTGATATATTGCAGGGTCATTCACTAGATTGTGACTGTGACATTTCACGAAGAATAAACATCTTTTAAAAATATATTTTTCAAGTTATACTACTGACAAATCTTCGGTTGAAAGACAAGCACTGGTTGACCCAAACAATAAAGACATCTGAGCACTGAAGAACTTGACAGAGAATGAAAGTGTGTCAAAAAATTCCCCATTTGTTTTGCTTATTTGTCATACTTAATAATAATCTAGACATGATCAATTAGACACACAAACCAAACTCCAACTACATGTTCTTGGGGTTTAAAGTTGTGTTTCCATCAGACGTAATATACCCCAAAGTATTTACTAGCCTATAATGACTAAATCATTAGCAGTTAAATTGGACATTAAATTGCAGATATTTAATTTCAAACAGAGCTGGTAATTATTCAGAAGAAAGGATGAAAAAGGGACCTAAATGAGAGACTGCACTGAGTTACCGCAGCTAGCCTGATGTGATGCAAGGACTTTAGCGCAGTGTAGGGAACACTTTATGGCTGTGCAGTAAGGACTGTATGGTTGGAGGCACACACAGTTAGCTGACAGCACAAGGCACTAAAGGTCACATACATTTGTCAGAATGAAAAATACTTTCTCAAAACAGTACAGCGGTCTTTTGCCTGACTGACATTTCACCTTAATTATATTCCCCCTGGAGTCCAAGCATTACTAATACTGATTTCAAACAGAGCAATCTAGCCACATAAATCACAGCTTTTTATTGTACCAACAAACCAAAAAATACACTCCCATTGGAGTCATTACTGGGATCAGCCATAAATTGATAGTAAAAAATGTCATTTAAGCACGGTGTTATGGTTCTGAAAATGAACCATGGCACAAGTAATGTTGCGAGAGGTTTGGTGTGTATTATGATATAAGTAGCATTTGAGATTCAGTCTTCACTGGCTTCAGTAAATATTTCCTGATTAGAAATCTGTATTTTATCAATAAACTGTCCAGCACAGTACATTGTATTTTTCTGGGTGTTAGTGGAAAGAGTGAAATCCAAGTGTCACGCCACCAGAACAGCAATTCTGTCCAATACAACCAGAAGCTGGTTTTTGGAACAACACAACCACAAACAGGCAACCTCTAAGATGTTTGCAGTCATTTCTGCTAAGATATCACAATAAAAAGTTGAATGCAAAACTGAAATTGAACAAATGACTTAAATAACAAGGGTTTGGGTAGCATCATTACTTTCGTACACTGAATAACCTCACAGCAAAAAGCTGTCTCCCTCTGAGTGTTTCTGTGTCAGGGTCACACTGGCCTCCTCCAGTTGCTCGACTTCTCTACACTGCATGAAGATTGAAGGAAAATGAAAAGAAAGATATTTTAAGATGAAAAAGGGTGCTGGTCATCTTGGCAGGCAACGTCTAGCCTCCTCGGTCTGTAAATGACTGTGCATGGTGCGAGACACAAAGACAGATGGATGGGTTTAGATTCTGTATTGTGAACCTCCAGATAGGAACAGCACCGAGCAGCGGGGGCTGAATTACCAGGCGGGGGCTCTGCTGCCCACCATCATATGTTTCTATCAGAGTTTCCAAAGCGTTTTCCTTCTGAAAATCACGCTGAACAACCAGAGGGCAAATACGAAAAGTAAAGACAGAAAAACTTCAAAGAATATTCACTGATTTGGAAAGTGAACAATTGATCTCAGAAGTCTGATGTGCAGTTTGTCACAGGTTAAAAACTATTCCTACTGTTTAATAAAATATATTATTTAGATTTAGAAGAGACTATTTTAAATACAGGTTTCATTCTGTTACTGTGAACGTGTGATTTCCTACGTCAGATTTAAAATCGGGGTTTTACAGTATCATTTTTCTTGTGATTTCTCAGCTGTATTCATCCAATCCCCGCCCTACTGTGTTTCATTAGATCGTGTTACTGCAGCTCCTGCTGGCCCTGGTGCGTACTCCACTTGTATACACTGTGCTGAGCCTCCACCACGCCGGATACACAAAACCCCCGCTAGGTTCAATTTGCACCACTAAACGAAAGCAATCAACAAGCAAAACTGCTTTGCACAACCCCATCTTTTATGCAGGAGTCAAGAAATTAGGTAGAAACAGGACAAACAATTATAATGAATAAAAGTAACAAAAAAGATGATTCAGACTGCAGCTCTGTAATCAACCAATCTAATCTTTATAGCACAGGGTACTATGTTGTTGCCTTCCAGAAAATAGTTTTTTTATATTGATTCTTCCCATGAATACAGGAACTACTTGTTAGGCTAGGTTGTGTTATTGAGTGTTGCTCTGAAGTGTTCGACTGTGAGAGCAGTGCACTCCTTTAACACTGGGTCAGAGACGGACAGCAGGAAGCTGTTGTAGAGATGAGAAACACAATCACAACCAGCTTGCCCGAGCAACGCTGTGCTGGATCCACTGAAGGACCGGTCCTGTGCTGCTCCTCTCATCACGGGTCAGTCAGTCCTTCTCACAGGGGGCCGGGCAGCCGCCCAGGCGCTCGGGGAGTTTGGCGGCGCTTCTGTCACTGCAGGACGGCCAAGTCTGGCAGCGCTACATCAACTCCTCCTACACATAATTTTCCTCCCAGGCAGAGCGACCACTTGCAGGGACCTGCCTGCAATCTGTTGACAGGTTGGCAGGAATCAGTGGAAAACCCAATCACTCCCTGACCCATCATGCATCAGTACTTGTCGATGGGAAATACGGGTTTGGTTCCAGATCATACCGAGTTTTCTGCAACCATCAGTTAAATAATACTAATTTAAGTAAATTGTTGAATCTATGATTGGAAAAATTATGTTTTGTCGATCTGCAATTTATTGGAATTATCAATTAAGGTTGATGTGATGTTTTTAAAAGTGAAATTATTTTCAAAACACAATCAAAAATGTAATGTTATGTAATATGAGATAATAGATAAACTGCAAATCCTTACATTTCAGAGGCAGTAACCAACCAATAGTTGGAGTTTTTGCTAAATAAATGAAGGAAAAAAAATCAGTTCTCAAAATAGCAATTAAAGATTGTGAGACTTATGAATTAACGCACTACAAGCCATTTGTTATCCTGTGCATCGGATTGTTTACGTGTGGTCTTTGCTATCATATTTTAACAAATAAGGATAACATCAAATTATCAAATCATAAGTATTTTTTCGGCCGAGTCAAATATATTTTGTCTGCATTTTACTGTGTATTTCATTCATATACAAAACGTTTTTAATTCAGGCATCTCCATAGTGCCATGCGTAAGCCATTGTGTTGTGCAGAATAAACCTTGCATTAGCTAATTATTATTCATTGTTCCCATAGAGTGGATCCTCGGCATCAGCATCTAATTTCCCCACACATCAGAAATTATGCAAAAAAAGGGGCTTTCACATGCACCTTTACATTACTGCATATATATTGCATTTATTTAAAAAAATGATAACTTTTGTTTTATTTTCACTTTTAAAAAGCTTAATGAAAAAGCTCTATGGGCACTTTCCAGTATGATTAATTGTCTAGATAAGCAACTCAGCATTCTGGGTTTAAAGTGTGGCAGTTATATGACAGAATATAACTGCGTTAGACACCAGGCTTTCCTAAAGTGAGTCTCAGACAGAAAGCAAGAAAGAAGAACATTTCCGCTAAAGGAATGGTATAAATGATTCATTCATCTTAATCAATTAGTTACTTTTACAGTGCTGTGTTAGGACTTGTTCACACACATCACATGTGGAATACACGAGTTTGCATATGGTTACATGCACAGAATGATGTATGCATCAGTGCAAATTCAAACTCCCAAATACTCACATGCAAGCTGTAACATGTGCTCCAACACACAGAGGAGCAGATAAACACACTCACACAGAGCTGCTGCCCAGAGCAACGCAGCTCCATCTGCTTCAGACTCTGTCGCGCTCTCTACACAGCGCCTAGAGTCTCTAACAATGCCTATTCAAATAGCGTTTATTACAGGAGTGCAGAACAGGGGGATATAGCACAGGCATGTGAAAAAGCCAGTCCAGCCGCGGGTATGTCTGGATTCCACACACTCAGCTCTCTTAGTACAATTGCATCCTCTGAAAAGGCAATTACTGGCTAAAATGCTGAAAGTTTAATGGGCTATCAGTCAGGAAATCAATGCAGCGCAGAACAGACAGCTCAACTTTACAGTGAACAACTCAGGGAAACTGTTCATGATGCCACTGGATAGGACTGTTTCTGGAATTCACTAATGTGATATGGCAGTGCAAAAATAGAGTAGAAAATATGAAAAAAAATCTTAAGATTGGATTTTTTGGTAGTTCGTAATAACCACAGCAGTGTTAATAACGAAAACTAGGACGAAAAATGTTCGTCAACAACCTTTTTTACATGACTAAGACCAGGGGTTCTTAACCTTTTTGACCTTAACCCAATTGGCCCAATTTTTATAGTACAAAGTGGCCCGGGGCCCATTAAATATTTACACTGTATAGGTTTAATTGACCTCACTCACGGTTTGATTTGTATTCAATAATAAACCAAATCCACTTACAGTTTAACAAGCAAAAACCTTGTCAAATAAAATGACATGATAAAATGGGATCATCACAAAGACTTTTATTAGACATGTGTATGTAAACCTGCACACACATCAAGCCACTGAACAGGCTGATAATTCCTGGCACAAATCAAGGCGGGACAAGAAATGTTTTTAAAGGATCAAGTCAGGCTTTTTAATTAAAAAAGGACCAATATTTAGATTTTACTTATAATAAAAAAAGTACAAATATATATATAAATCAATCAATCAATAAAAAGGTGACAAAATAAATACATTCAAATAATATGAATATGTTTTTTAATGAAATAAACTGTAAATACAATTGAAATAAAGTGCAAATGAAACTATAGCCTTATAATCTGCGAAGTCATTTGACAATTTCTTCAGCAGGCATGCAGAACCAGAAGAATCTTTATATCTGACAAATCAACAATAACAACAATAATAACAACAATGAACAACAGTAATACAACTCCCTTTTTTATCTTCACCTCTTAATGAGACATTTGGGCCTGCCTCTGAGACATAATCAGATCCAGTCTGGGTGGAATGGGGGAAAGGCTCACTCTCAGAGTAGCCTCCAGCATTGCTCTGAGTCTGTTTCGGGTTTTGGTCTTGGTTGTGGCCACAATGGAGAATCCTGATTCACACAGGTATGTAGTCGTGAATGGGAGAAGGACTTTCACGGCCCTCAGTGCAAGACATGGGTACTCCTTTGAGACAGCAATCCAGAAGGAGCCCAGGTCCAGTTTGCCCCACTGCAACTTTAAAGTGCTGTCAGTGGAAACTTCCAGAAGCTGGGATTCCAGATGCGAGGGCAAAACAACATCATTTTTGATCCACTGAAAATGGGTCCAAAATCCACATGTTTCCCTCTCTGGAATCCTCAGGAAAGTAGTTATCAAATTTCTCTGCCAGTTGTGAGAGGTGCTGAGAGACACTGATATTCACCTGAGGGGAGTTTTCCAAAATGTCAGACTGGCTATATGGACACACTTTATTTATGAAAGGAAAAACACACTGCACTGTTTCTGTGGGAGAAGGAGAGACGCCATCTGGCTACAAATTAGATGGGAAGAATACAACCAACCTGAAGAGACACTTGAAGGCGCACCATCCTGCTATTTATGCGGTTACATGCTGCTATCCCGACATACCTCTACTCCGACATTGACGTCTAATTGTCGGAGTGGCGGCATTTCCATTTTTTTTTTTAAACGTGCCGCCATTCCGACATGGTGCGTTGGGTCAGCATAACTCCACTTAAGTGGAAGCATTCGGAGCGGTAGTACACTGTCAGACACGCAGGGCCCCCCTCCTCCCTCATGGACGCTTCTGATAGCCCTCCCGAATCCACCGCCACTGCTTCTCAAAGTCTCTCCATCGTCATCCCATCAGCTCCGGTCTACAGCTCCGCAGAATTGGGAGCAGCCTCGATGGCTTGCATATCTTTAACTTTCTTTGAGCGACTCCCTTGCAGATCGGATGCAGGGCGATCGGACAACAACGAAATTGAGTGCTAACCAGTCAGTGCATCCATTACAACAATAGGCTATATTATATTATACAAAATAAACTGAATATGTTAAAAAGACACACAAACAAAAATGAAAGAAAGACGACGCCTCGACGTGCCTGTGCAGACCGTCGGAATGGCGGTACTAAATTGTCGGAATGGCGTACTAAAATTGTGTCGTAATAGGGGCATGTCGTAATAGGGGTATGTCGGAATAGGGGCATGTCGGAATAGAGGGTGCACCCCTATTTATGCAATGGTATGTTAGCTAACTGTAAACTGTAACAATACATGATAAGTCGTAATGCTAACTAAGCATATCAATTTGCTAATTTAAGTCTATATTACTGGGCTGTCGGCAATTAGTGGCACATTTGCTAGCTAGCCACGTGGCTTAGACTTTCTTGCAAAAAAGTGTTCAGTTTGCGGTAGCAAAGGAATGAGCCTGGCTTCCAAGCTAATGTTGGCTGGGCATGCATTGCAATAACTATCCAGTCACACTGCAATAAGTGTTTTTTTTTTAAAAGATTACACAGCAATTTATCTGGAAGATGAAAGATAATATTATTATGTAAGTATATATAGACAGTATGCACCTTAGCGGATCAGCAAGGACAGCACAGCAGCATTGCATCAATGTGAGAGTCTATGCTAGAGATATCCAACTAACTAAGGAAAGGAATCCAGATATTACACAAAGTGTTAAGAGAGTGAAATGTTGCTTTACGAATTTCAACACTTGATACTGTCAACTTCAATTTCAGATACCTGTATTTGCCTAACTGAATTAGTTTAAAAAGAAAAAACATTTTGACTAAAAGTTGACTAAAATGTACAGTACAGGAAAATAAAAACTCTCTTCTCACCTTGGCTCCTAAAAAAACATCCAGCCATCGAAAACCCTGTTTACTTATTGATTGATTTCACTATTAAAGAGCTACACTCGCAATAATAAGCTGGTAATAAGATAGTAAGTCAAACAGACAGGGGTATCTTTTATAAATAGAGCAAGGAGTTGATAAGGCAGTGCACAGACAAATGAACAAGTGGAATTTTATGGGGCCTGAACAAAGAGAAGAGTGCAAACATATCAGTCAAGGTTACATAGAGACAATGGAAGAGAATACATTGACATTCAACAGAGGGGAAACAAATGCAAGAATGACAAGAATGACAGCTTTTCTGGAGAGTGAGCGAGTACAAGCAGAGGAAAAACAGAATATGGATTTCCTAAAAAATAATTATTTCAATTGCATATTTAGACTTTACTGCGCTTTAACTGCCTATCATGTTGTTCATGATAGTCGAATCATGTGTCCATCAGTTATGAATAAGCTTTCATTTATCAACAAGATGACCATTTCCACTAATCAGATATGTTCCTTAATGACAAATCCTTTCCTGTGGAGAGCTATGACATTACCAGACATCTGTATGGTTCCTATTGATCGACCCCATTGTGCTTGAATCCACTTAGATGTACCTTGGTGTGCATGGCCCTGAAATGTCAGCCAGCTAAATGAAATATGTATTGACTGGTTTGAAATCTGCTATATTTACCTTGATAATTTTTTAGCAAGATTACATTTAGTTTTTAAGGCTCAAGATATTGTTTTATTTCTCTCGTCTTCAGTGTATGTCATTTACAACTTCCATTAACAATCCAGACTCAAAAACTGGAGAGGAGACAGCAGGAGGCTAATGGATTCAGAAGGACGATTTACAAAAAGTATCCAGCAGCATCACAAAAACAAGGCTTAAATACCCACTCTTCAATGTTGTCAACTGCTCTAAGGGACAGAAAACCCTTCGGTACACAGTTTGGAAACATTTGTTTCATTTAATCCTTTGCACATCTTTGTATGGAACACACAGCCTTGAAGTACAATATCTAGATAGTTAAAACATATTCAAATATATAGTAATATGTAGTATGAGGGCGCTGACTGCCCCGCCCACTTTTCGGCGAAAATAATGCATTAGGGCGCAGATGTAATAGTTTCTTAAAGCTGCCGAGTCACATATTGCACCAAACAACAACTAAATCCAGAGTCACGTTTTCTTTACTTTCCTCTACAGAAAAAAAGACAGTAAAAGAAATGATCTAACTCAGAAATATTTTTTCTTCGTAAAAACACAGCGGTCTGCGCCGTCTGGCACTCTATTTGACACCATTTTGATATTTTTTGAGTAATTATACTGTTTTTGATGAACAGAAATATGTTTTCCTGGCATCATTTTAAAAAGTTACGGGGAAAAACTGCATTTTGGTATGAGGGCGCACGTTCAAAGTAAGAGGATACAGCACCCCTAGTACCTGGTTTAGACAAAACCCTGATGTGTGCACATGGTGCTTTTCCTTAAATAAATGTGTGGCCCCGGGGTTTATATGTCAAATTATCATTATCTATGTGTCATATAGACACCCTGCATGGGCCATGTTATATCACAGTATAGAAGCGCTGGTTAGTTGCTGTGCTAAGATGCAGCCATCCATGATCCCCACCAACAACACTTGATTTGATTTCTACAAAAAAAGGGAACCACTGAGTTGTCTTCTTCCACACTCCACTGTGTGAGGAGCTTTGACCATAATGAAGGGAAAACTGGTGAAAGCTGTTGATGGGTTCCCAACACTTTGCCATGCAACTATAACAACAAACCATTGGTTTGAAAATGAAAAAAACAACCCTTGGAAACAGATCGCTCGCTAAGGAAATCAAATACTTCTTTGTGTACCAGCGTACTGGCAACAACAGAAAAAAAACTTCCCCAATTTGGTAGTACATAACTTAGCAGAACACAAGCAAATCTAAGGAGGCCAGAGAGAGCATGCTACTTGCATAAACTTTACCTTTAGCCAGGAAAAAACTGTGTCTGTACAGCTCTGCTGCCAACTTCCTCCTGAGCAGTCTGTTGCAAACAAACGTTTGCTCTTTTGTACTCTCATTCTGCTCCTTGTCATGTTGTATTTTCTAAGCAGTATTACATTGCATGCTGTCGTGAAATATGTAATACTTTTATTGCAACTTGAAGCACAAGAGAGCTTTCTTTCAAACTTTTTCTGAACTCATAGACTTTACTTTTGTCAAAGACAAAGCTCCTACAGCAAATACGGGTATCCAAGTACAAGTGATCCAGAAGAAGCATTGCAGTTGTGGCACAAAAGCAAAGAGAATACTCTCCAGTGTTATTACCATATTAGAAGCCATTCATACATTTTACATTACACCGAGGCACTAAAATAAGTCTCTCTTGCACTGCAAAGAGCTGGTGGAAGCAAAGAAAGTAAGGCACAGGCAGAAGCAAACAAAAACAAAGATTGTTATTCCTAAGCGTGTGTTCAGTTCTTCTGCTTGTGGCAGCAAGATCTACGTTTTTTCTCAAGTTCATGTTAATTTGAATTTACTGATATTGGATCAAGAACAACATTAAGTCAAGATGCAGAAGAAATGGTTTTGTTGCCATGCCAAGGACAGCCTTTTTTGTTGAATACAAGGAGTTGATTGGGATGCAAAGTCACTTCAAAAGTTAAGAGCCCACATCTCTCTGGAGCTGAAAAAGGGCTTAACACTCATTTGAATATGGGGAGTGTTGAATACAAAGTTGTGCAAAGAACTGCAAAGCAGCTTGGAAATGATCAAATATGGTGAGTCCATACCAAGCACTGGTATCTTCCTTTTTAGCTATTACTTGTTTACGTTTTGACAAATATGCCCGATAAAAGTGTAGTGAATGAGCTAACATCTGTGAGAATTGGCACAATTAAAAATACGTGGAATTAGCTTAAATGTTGCTGGACTACCTATTAGCAGATAAGTTGTGTTTGAATACCACTATTAGTGGACTCATTTGATATTAAATAAAACAAAAACAATGTTCTTAAAATACAATTTTTTGGACATGAGTTGCGCTTATAATGATATCCCCAGGAAGCGTGACTGAATGACATCTTTATGAGATCCATATCCTCCTCTTGTAAAAAATATGGTGAGTTCAATATAACAGCTTTTATTTCACACTAAATGAATATGAAAACAACTCACTTCGTCAAAAAGAGTGCTGTTGGCTCCATTGCTACCAAGTACATTCTTTGGGCTTGTTACCAATACAGTCAAAACTGTTTTTTTTAATAACAACAGTGTTTACCCTCACAGAAATATCTTATTTCCTTTCTTATCTTCAGTTGGTAAGATCGATAGCACGCATGGTTCACAAAATGTAGAAATACTTACCACTAGCAACACTAACACGAAGGAACTAACAACTAACAACAGTATCTTGTCTGTTAAATTCATGCACATACTGTATATGTCCAAACAACAGTTTGTCAATTTAGGGGTCAGTTCCTCTGTCCTCCAGGCTCTTCTGCACTGTGTTTCTAATGGTTGCATGGCAACCTCACTATGGCAATGAGCTTCAGAGAAGTTACACTGACCCGCTGATCATTTCCCATTCAGAAAGTTAATATTAAAGTGGATGCAGCAGTCCCTCGCTCCCCTCCTGATGCTCTCTATGGTCCTGAACGTTGTTTCTCACTCAGCAAAAGGCCTAAGCTGACCAAAAACAGTGTTTGATGTTTATTTAACTTAATCACTTAAACTAATTAAACCTCATACTGTACTGTCCTCTGCAGAGAACAAACCATCTTTCCATCTGCTATGTCTGCAGCTGTGAATACCAGCTGGGTTTGGATCAAACTCTTATTAAAGCACAATATGACGAATCATACATTTGCCTTTGACAAATCGCCTCATTGAAACAAATATTCACTTTTAAGAGAATATCAGACTAATATAAAATGCAATTAGATGTATAAACAAACAGTAAATGATTCCTTTTGCTTGCTAATTGTCTCATTGTTTGATCTAGGATATGTGTCTGTACCGCGAGGTTTGAACGTGGATAATTGTTTGCTAAGCCGCAGATTGAACTTGATTTGCTGACATCATGGTGTTATAAGGAATCTTATAAACGACAATTAGCACAATATATGACACCCTCTATCCTTTTTGACCCATGCTTCAGATAAGGAAAAGTACCACCCATAAATAACTTAAACTGGGAGCAATTGGAAGAGATGTCAGAAAGAGTAACTGAGGAGGGAACAGAGTGATATAAGTGTGAGCAGAATTTAGAAAGGTGTCAAACCCCAGAGGCTATATGAATTCACTCCTATCCTGTCCATGGTTTGTAGCCTTATGTTTATTTTAAAGGGTTTTCCTTGCTAGTGGGCTTGCACTGTTGTATGCATGCAGGTTTCATAGACTCTCTGACTGATGGAGGTGATAATGAACGAGGACACAGTGACTGCATCGATGCGGCAGGCTTGAAGTGAACAGACATGACTCTTCAGTGCTTTCTTTCCTTCTCTGTATTCAGGTATCACAGCACACGTTTCTTTACAAGCGAACGCTGTAAGAGATGACAATGAAGGCTGAAAACAAAACAAACACCATGAAAGAACATCTGTCTGTTTCAAATAGTTTCAAAAATGTGTTCATTTCCATGCAGCTGTAGTGCCAGCATCAGGATCAATATTCTGATCATTCATGTCACATCAGATTGCTTTGCAGAACAGCTCATCGGCTGCTTCCCTCATAAACAACTGTCGGATCCACTCTGTCTTACTGTTGTTCATCTGGCATATAAAATGTCTGCAAACAGCCAAATGTCCTTTCATTAATGAACAGGAATAGTAAACAGCTTTCTTCTCGCAGGTTGAATTTTTTTGTAAGTTCATTTGAAACTGGTTTGTTGATGTAATTAGTGTTATGCTTCACAATCAAGCATAAGAGGCACCATTACGGTATGAGGAATCATAACATTGTGTAAAATATGAAAAATACTGGTGTTCTTTAAAATCTCCAGCCAAACAAATAATACAAAATACATGTTTATATTATGTGCCAGTTATGATTTCTTTATTTTTTGTGCCACTTTTCAAATGCCTGAGCGATTACTGTGTATAAATCCATAAAACCACAGAGGTTACACTATTGTATTTGTCCATTGCTTCTCGAGTTTATTTTCAATCGGCATGATCCGGTTTTGATTCGTTGTTAAGTATAATTCTCTTTGTTAAAATATTATATTGGTGTCTATTGTATGCCTTTATTGGATATTGACAAAAGAAAAAATAATGGATACCTCTAATAATAGTGATATCTGTTAAAGTGTTAATGGTGGAATTTTGGGGTATTTATTTCCTTTGTGTGAGGGAAAAGATATCCCTATCTTCAAAAAGCTGAACAGGTTTAACGTGATTCAATGTTTCATTACAGTATCTTTGAACAAGGACCTATTTAATCATACAAAATAATGAAACAACCTTTTATATAATATAACCTTAAATATATACAGTGGGGCAAAAAAGTATTTAGTCAGCCACCAATTGAGCAAGTTCTCCCATTTAAAAAGATGAGAGAGGCCTGTAATTTTCATCATAGGTATACCTCAACTATGAGAGACAGAATGAGAAAAAAAAATCCAGGAAATCACATTGTAGGATTTTTAATGAATTTATTTTCAAATGATTGTGGAAAATAAGTATTTGGTCAATAACAAAAGTTCATCTCAATACTTTGTTATATACCCTTTGTTGGCAACGACAGAGGTCAAACGTTTTCTGTAAGTCTTCACAAGGTTTTCACACTGTTGCTGGTATTTTGGCCCATTCCTCCATGCAGATCTCCTCTAAAGCACTGATGTTTTGGGGCTGTCGCTGGGCAACACGGACTTTCAACTCCCTCCAAAGATTTTCTATGGGGTTGAGATCTGGAGACTGGCTAGGCCACTCCAGGACCTTGAAATGCTTCTTACGAAGCCACTCCTTCGTTGCCCTGGCGGTGTGTTTGGGATCATTGTCATGCTGAAAGACCCAGCCACGCTTCATCTTCAGTGCCCTTGCTGATGGAAGGAGGTTTTCACTCAAAATCTCACGATACATGGCCCCATTCATTCTTTCCTTTACACGGATCAGTCGTCCTGGTCCCTTTGCAGAAAAACAGCCCCAAAGCATGATGTTTCCACCCCCATGCTTCACAGTAGGTATGGTGTTCTTTGGATGCAACTCTGCATTCTTTCTCCTCCAAACACGACGAGTTGAGTTTTGACCAAAAAGTTCTATTTTGGTTTCATCTGACCATATGACATTCTCCCAATCCTCTTCTGGATCATCCAAATGCCCTCTAGCAAACTTCGGACGGGCCTGGACATGTACTGGCTTAAGCAGGGGGACACGTCTGGAACTGCAGGATTAAAGTCCCTGGCGGCGTAGTGTGTTACTGATGGTAGCCTCTGTTACTTTGGTCCCAGCTCTCTGCAGGTCATTCACTAGGTCCCCCCGTGTGGTTCTGGGATTTTTGCTCACCGTTCTTGTGATCATTTTGACCCCACGGGGTGAGATCTTGCGTGGAGCCCCAGATTGAGGGAGATTAGCAGTGGTCTTGTATGTCTTCCATTTTCTAATAATTGCTCCCACAGTTGATTTCTTCACACCAAGCTGCTTACCTATTGCAGATTCAGTTTTCCCAGCCTGGTGCAGGTCTACAATTTTGTCTCTGGTCTCCTTTGACAGCTCTTTGGTCTTGGCCATAGTGGAGTTTGGAGTATGACTGTTTGAGGTTGTGGACAGGTGTCTTTCATACTGATAACGAGTTCAAAAAGGTGCCATTAATACAGGTAACGAGTGGAGGACAGAGGAGCCTCTTAAAGAAGAAGTTACAGGTCTGTGAGAGCCAGAAATCTTGCTTGTTTGTAGGTGACCAAATACTTATTTTACCGAGGAATTTACCAATAAATTCATTAAAAATCAGACAATGTGATTTCCTGGATTTTTTTTTCTCATTCTGTCTCTCATAGTTGAGGTATGCCTATGATAAAAATTACAGGCCTCTCTCATCTTTTTAAATGGGAGAACTTGCACAATTGGTGGCTGACTAAATACTTTTTTGCCCCACTGTATATTTTAAAGAAAATGACAGCTTCAAAACACCTTTGGCTTTCAATATAACCTGCTCAATTAAAAGAGGGTTTCAGCAGACTACTGAAATATGTAATTAAATGTTATTTTCAAAGCGATGACAAATGAAAAGCAGTGTTTGCTACATACTTTGATGACTGCACAGGTATATTTAGGGCCAATCAGGTACATGTTTTAACCATCTTAGAGAATGGCACAATCTTCGGTATATTAGGTGGTGTGCTAGTGGTGGCAGGACACAGCTGGGGAGTGGATTGAGAGATCTGATCTGCCATCGCAGCCTTGGGCCTCAGACCTCGTCTGTCAGGGCTCACAACGGGACAGTAATAGCACGCTGTGGCCGGATGTAATGATGCACATCCGCTCACATAGGACTGGAACCCATTATCAACACAAGCAGCAAGATACTGTATAAAGGAAGCTCCTGCTGTCACATACTAGGTGAGATCAGAGAACATGTTTCCAATTGCTTAACAGCCTGGTAGAGAACACTGCAGAGATCTAGGCTATATAAAAAATATATTTTAAGAACTTAAAACGGGACCAAAGGAAGTTTCTGTGCCTCTTGTGGATTAGATCACAGCTCTTTGTCTACTGTTTCTGTCAGTGTCACCACTAATCCTTCCCCTGAAAAAAAATCACATACACTTCTCATCTTAAGTGTTTTTTTTCCCACCAATAGCACATCTGAGCCTGCCTTCTTGATATGTTCCGCCAGAGCTTGCGACCAATCCCATCATCCTCGGAGGGCGTCGCGTCTCTGTAGCCCTGCTGGATCACATTAACATCACACTCATTGAAGTCGACAGGCCAGCAGAGCCGGGAGAAAACCAGCAGAGAGCGGAGGGACTTTGTAAAGTGTAAGGACCCTGACGCACCTTCACTCCTGAGGTGGACACACAGATGCATCCAGTAGTGCTGACACTTCTACCGATGCTCTTCCACTTAGCCCTTCTGCTTCCACCGTCATTGCCCAAACCTCAAAACACCTGCAGTGTTTCTTTTTGTGTTTCGTTGTGAGACCTGCGAGCTGTCTGTTAGGTGCCAAAAGTTCCACCCCTCTCCTTGTATTATGCTTTGGGCCTGGTTCTGCCGCACAGCTACAATCACAGTATAGAGGAGAGGATGGTGCACAGGCATGGAGGCTCACAGGGTCAGGCTTCCAGTGGGCGCTGCTGCTTCGTGCAGTGTTATATAACCCATCAAGTTCCTATTAACCTCGCGGCCCTCGTGTTTGAACTGAGGTGACGGAGGAGAAGATGGAGAGCTTCACCGTGATGCAACACAAAGTACTTTAGAGATGATGGAAACCACTGGAGTGCAATTAGCAGGATTATTGTCATTATAACACAATTAAGAGAAAACATGACGACTAATTGTTATTTACAGCTTAGCCAGCCAGCATGAGGTGTGTGTGTGTGTGTGTGTGTGTGTGTGTGTGTGTGTGTGTGTGTGTGTGTGTGTGTGTGTGTGTGTGTGTGTGTGTGTCTTTATTTCTATGCAATAATGATCATATGCAAATATAGGAATGTTGATCGGCCATTAGAGCACTTACTGGGTAATGCATTAAGGTTCTGGCCATTTGATTGCTCTTGGTATTTCAGCTTTTAAAGCCCTTATTAACAGCTCTCACATTAGCAAAGTGACAAAAACATCTTAGAAACATTGCTTATATAAAACTCATAAATGAAAAAGACACTCAGAAACTGATACATGCCTTCGTCCCAGCCTAGATAGACTACTGTAATGCACTTTTCACTGACCTCCCGAAAAAAACTACTGACAGACTACAGCTGATCCAACTCTCTGCAGCTCGACTGTTAGCTAGAATGAAGAAGAGGGAGCACATTAGTCCAGTTTTAGCCAGGATTGATTTTAAGGTCCTCCTCCTGACATATAAGGCTCTTAATGGGCAAGGTCCAAGCTATATCGCTAACTCAGGTATAAACCGTCAAGAGCTCTGCGATCCTCAGCTGCTGCTTTGTTTAACTTTCCAAGAAACAGCGGCAAAAAGAAGATTGGTGATGCAGCTTTCGTTAATAATGCCCCAAAGCTATGGAACCAAATACCTGAAGACATCAGCGAAGCCTGCTCGGTGGAAGTCTCTAAAACAAAACTCAAAACATATTTATACAAAAGAGCCTTTTAGGAAGCAAACTCCTGCTCTCTGCAGCACTATCCCAATGTCACCTGATTGTGTGTTGAATCATTGTACGTTTAATCTAAGTATATTTTTATTATGTCTACTCTATGATATTTTTAGTTGTTTTATTTTAATGTCTGTTACTGATAACTTTATTCTATGTGATATCAATTTACTGTGACATGTCGACTGTGAAGCACATTGACCTGCATTTATTAAATGAAAGATGCTATACAAATAAAGACTATTATTATTATTATTATTATTATTATTATTATTATTATTATTATTATTATTATTATTATTATTATTATTATTATTATTATTAATAATAATAATAATTAGCTGTCATTAAGAACATGATAAGATGTTTGTCTAATATCTCAAATATATGACATGTAGGCTTTTTAGTGGCCTTCATTCAACCATAGTGCCCTTTACTGTATTTATTAACTTCATAAATCTGTAAGATATTGACATTTGGGTAACACTTTACTTGAATGGGTGTTCATAAGACTGACATAACCATGACATAAGTTATGTCACTTTTGATGCAAAGGTGACATTGTTTGAGATGTCCTTGTTATGACAACTTGACATAAACCAAGACAACAAAACCTGTCATAAACATGTCATAGCAGACCGTAACTGTCAAACTTAAGAAAAACGTTTAGCTTGATATCTTAGCGCGACATTAAACCGTCATATATGGATGGTTTTGACACTCGCTGTCACAAAACCATTATAATTGTGTCCTAAATGTTGTCCTTTTCATTAAGATATCAAGCTAAACGTTTTTCTTAAGTTTGACAGTTAGGTCTGCTATGACATGTTTATGACAGGTTTTGTTGTCTTGGTTCTTGTCAGGTTGTCATAACAAGGACATCTCAAACAATGTCACCTTTGCATCAAAAGTGACATAACTTAACGAATGACACTTAACGACAACTGTCATAAGTATTCATTAATGTTTATGACAGGTGTCATGTCATGGTTATGACAATGTTATGTCAGTCTTATGAACACCCATTCAAGTAAAGTGTTACCGAAATTGATAACGTCAAAGCCTCACTTTTGATTGTAATAAATGGATTCTGCAACACGAATGTAACATCTTGTTCATTTTACTTAATTATAAGAAATTGTATAATACATAAAAAAATATATATAGTTCACTGTGCATTTAAGAGGACTGTTTGTGTTAAAGTAGTTTCCTGTCAACATGACACATTTATCTGATAATATGGCAAAGCAGAAAATGGCATATGGATATAAACGTGCTTATATGTTAAAACCAGAAGTAAGTGACATGCATGGCAGCATATTTGTGATGCCATCCTCTTATATCTGGGCTGCTCGGCAATATGAGTTTTCTTTTAAAAGGAGATGGTCCTTGACTCTGCATCCTGCTTTTTGGTCGTTTAATGTAGTATTATTTGTTAAAAGAGCGAAGTGGATACCAGCTTAAGTGTTTCTAAGGTGTTGAACAATGTAGTAGTGTCTTTAAGTAGTGAGCTTTTACTCAAAACATCGACTGATAATATTTGCTATCCTTTCTCTCCCACCATGTACGCCCTGAGCGTGCTGCGTGCCTACAGCCACAGCAAAAGCGCCGTCAGTCTCTGTTCACACTTCACAGTTGACAGCACTTTGAGTTCAGTGTCTTGCTTCATGAAAACACAGCCCGGAGGAAAGATAAATGTCAGATCTTGCATTGCAATATTTATATAAATATATACGCACTGCATTTTGTTTTGTTCTAATATCTTGAAACCTCTCTCTACTGGTCTGTCAGAGGTCCTTTCTTTTGCAGCAGTAACATGTATTTGCAAATGTCAAGCTCATCAGACCGCATGCTGGTAAAAGCACTTCATGGCTACATTGCGGATATCACAGTGACATCTAAAGCATCTCTTTCTGTGCTATTTAGAATTACTTTTCATCCAGTTTTATTTTTGCCATTTTAAAGATAATGCGGGGTGCAATTAAGAGTCTTTGTCGCTTTGTCACAAATTGTACAAATAACAAGCAGATATCTCTCCCTGTTTAGTGTCAGTTTGTTCTTCAAAACAGACTTTTACTTTCTCCTTCTAATAAATGAAGCTCAGTAAACACTCTGTGGCTATGGGAGGTTGTCAAGGCTAAAGCTGTGTAGAAACAATGTATTATGTCTTAAAGTGATACACAAATCAAGCCCTCAATGTTTTGGCATTTCCTCTGTACATGTTTCAATTCATCAGTAACAATTTTTAACCTCAAAGGTCCTGTATCATGCTATATTTGAACAATATATTATAGGGCAATATCTATAAAAAACTTGTCTGTGAAGTGTTTTGCTCAAAATACCAAACCGATCACCCATTGTAGCATGCCTATTACCCCTCTATTTCAGCCCTGTTCCTGAATTGCTGATTCTGTGAAATTTGAGCAGAGCTGAAGCTGGCCACGCCCCTTTGGAGCATCATGCAGCTCTCTCTCTGTGAAAGTTTTTTACCAGGAGAAGATACTCAGCTAAAGGCTGCCGTGATTAAACCCCATATTATGTTCAAACCACATCAAGCATTATTTCTGAAACACTCCTCCGTGTTTACCACTAGAACAGAAACATTATATGCATTATATATACAACAACTCTAAGTCCCTCCTGCAGACATCCTGCTGAATACACAGACACACAGAGGTGCTCGAGGGGATTCAGCTCGCGACTGTATATTACAGGAGTTCAATGTAAAGCCAGCCCACATTTGGATTATGACATCATATCGGCAGCAAATCTGGATCAGCTCGTTTGTACCCCCGTTTTTAGAGATGTGGGTAAGGAGGAAAAGAGAGAGGGTTGTATTTTCTGACACTCTGTGAGTCTCCTTACACACCGGGGACACATATTTATGTATAAAAGACAGCAGAAAGAGCATTTTTGAATAATAGGGGACCTTTAAGCCATTTCAGCAGTCTGCAAGCCAATGACAGAGAGTGTGAGTTAGGAAAACATTTGTCAGGACATGAAGGCTGCCACTTTGACCTTTTACTGACTGATGGAGAGCACCATTACAGTATGTCTGGAATCAGCTCCCATATGAACACTGTGTTTAAGATTTAAACTATAATTGAGAAACCCAGAGGATGAGAATAAGGACGGCTTTGTTGAATTGTATTGAGTATTTATGTCCTTTCAAAGATTTGAAACACCCACATTTGAATAACAAGCATGCTACCTAGTCAGAATATGATAACCATTACAATAATTAGTTGAAATGACACAAAATATGTTCTGATGTTTCACATAAAAGGCATTCATTCTCATCCCTGAGACACTCAAATATACATGACAATTTAAATAGATATTTCTCCCTGGCTTAGATGCGTATCGCTTTATAACACCTGTCTGAGTTGAAATTGGTTTGCAAGGAATTTGTTGCGTGAAAGTAGATTGACACATTAATACTGGATAAGCAAAAGAGCGGTGGCAGTGAAAGCCCAGAGCAAACTAAGTTTGAGAAAATGGGCAGAGAGGCTTTTTTCTCAAGGTAAATAATTTTGCCGGAAGACATTGAAACTCCTGACAGTGCCTCTCAAAAGCGATTTTTCATTTCCACTGTTCCCCAGAGAAAATTAAGGGGAAAATGACAGGGGGAAACAAGGGAGAGAGATGCATCCACAGACCATAATGACCGTGGTTAACGGTGTGCCAAAGTGACTGCCAAGAGGGATTTCACTGGCCTTCCTTAAAACTAGAAAGTTAGTTTCAGCAATAGCTGCACCGCTCAAGTATTTATTATATTTGGATACCCTTGAAAAACTTGACCACAAATATCTTTCGTGCCCCATGAAATGTTCCAGTTGTTAATAACATTTTTTTAAAGAAATTAAGGAAGACCAAATATCCAAAAGCTGTAAGGTAAATACAATTATTCTTGGCAACTCTCCATTTATACATATTCATATCTTAAAGTATATCTTAATTGGTACCACTGTACAATAATCCTTTATAAAGGATTCATAAATGGTTAATAATTAGGTTATGAATTGGGTTGTAAACACTTAATTAATCACTAACAACCATTCATAAACCAGTTCTAACATAGTGTTCATACATCAATACAGGCTCACTATTTGGCAAGATGACTAAGCCTTATATTGGCTACCTAGCTTACTTTGTCTTCTTCATCAGCCAACATCCTTGGTGTCTGTTGTTAAATAACTGGTCACCACAGATCAAATTGCTGTCTGTAATGGATCTACAGACAAATACACCAGGATATACTCCTTCAGCTATTTAAGAAGAAAACAGACAACAGAGATATTAAAGCAACACTTAAGCTAAAACAATTATTGTGTTTCAATTTACGGTGTGGAGAACGTAACATTTAGTTAAAGCTAATTCCCTCCGTTGTGAGTTTGGTCTTGAGCCAAGGTCAGTAAAACCGCCTCCGTAAAACAAGGCAATGCAAAGAAAATAAATAATTCAAGTCTTAAGAATAAAGCACATGGTAGTAGTGGAGAGCTGAGGGGAAAGTGCTGACATTATTTTAGAGTATATACGTCTGAAGCAAAGTGAAAAAAATGTGATCATCTTGTCTGGCATTGATAGGGTTTATATGAATGTTAAGGGGAAAAACTGTACCGTAATGTTTGAAAGAGCCTCCGTCTCTTATAATTTACAAAAGTGTTTCTGGTTTTATGGCACAGCTCATTCCCCATAACCCTTCCTTTGCACCTTACACTAACACATTAAGGTATGTTACTGCAGAGTGGAGATGGATGATAAAACCCACAGACAGTGAGGACTCTGAAACGTCAAATAAATGTACATTTTTCCTGGCCGTATTCTTCCTTTATTCCTTACTTTCCTTACACTGCCTTTTCCTGGCAGGTTTTAATCTCATAGCGTGCAGTGAAGTTTAAGTATAAAGACTTTATTAAACTACATTTAAAATAGCTAAGTTAGCAAGCAGACTATCAGTCTCCATAGTGAGGAAACACGGTCGTGTTGGTAAACATAGTGAAGCTGCAAGTGTGAGGGGGTAGCACTCAGTTTGGGGAAAGGCCAGTAGGTTTTACTTGCGAGTGTGCCTAAAAACAAACTACTGTACTCAATGTTGCACTTAAGGTCCATAAAAAAACAGGCTCTTTTTCCTGAGGGGTCTGTGAAAATATCATTAGATTTCCAGGTTTTTTCAAGATGCATGTCTGGAAGCTACATGAAGCAACGCTATGTGGCCATAACAGTCCAAAGAGCCACTTTATTAAATCAGTTTGTGGTGATAAGTACTTCCTGGTTTACTGGTATCGAAGCAACTGGTGTTTTGGATGGGTGTTTGGTTAGATGTCGATAATAAGGGGTGAACACAAGCTTAAGAGATGTTTAAATACAGATTAGATACATCAGTTAATATCGCATTCACATACAGCCCTGGAAAATGTTTAAGAAACAACTCCACATTTTTCTTAAATCTTTATCTCTACATGTATGGCAGTCATTCCAGTGTTTGTTGAATTCCAAAACAGAAAAATGCTGTCAGTAGTTCATAGAATGAGATGAAAAAATATATAAATAATTTAACTCAAAGACAAAACTATAAATAGTAAAACTGATAATGCTGAAGTGGTCTCTTCATTTTTTCTGGAGCTGTGTCTCGAGATGGAATTTTAAAAAGATGCTAGTGGTTATATAATGCGAAACTATCCTGCTGAACAAAATGTGCAAGAACCTCATCTTATTTTATTGAATAAAAACAAATAAAAAATGATTTCATTGGCTTTTTCTGAAAGTTCTCAATCTTTTGCTACGTCGATGTTAAAAGATTAAAAAATATATTTAAATCTTTTAACAGATGAGAAGAGAAGTAAGAAAAACTCAACTTTATGCGGTAATAATGTAACTCAATTCTATGTATTAATCTTTGTTGTAATTTCTTCTTTTTTGAATGACAAAGAGATACAGTCTTTAGAAATCCTGTCTCATGTGGTGGCTGTAAATGGTATTTTCATTAATAACAAAGAAAACATATTTTATTTATATCAAAAGATACTCGAAATTTCATATTCTGACATTGTGGGCACCAGACCAAAAGTCTCTTTACTTCATTAAGTGAAGGACATCTGTTGTACAGACAATATTTCAACCTGAGTGCAGCACTCAGAGGGAAAACAGATATAGCAAATCATTCAGATAGAAATATATTAACTTAAAAGGTCAGGATCTACAATACTACAGCTTGGGTGGTTTCACAAGCCCTTAAGAAAAGTGAATAATTTGACTTGACTTGATGTGTAGGAATATGATTAAAGAGGACTTCAATCCCCAATGTGTTTTAAGAGTCCCAAAACATTAAGAGGCATTGAAGGAATAACAGAGAGCTATCTATCTATCTGTCTGTCTGTCTGTCTGTCTGTCTGTCTGTCTGTCTGTCTGTCTGTCTGTCTGTCTGTCTGTCTGTCTGTCTATATATCTATCTATCTATCTATCTATCAGCGTTTGTATCAACCCTCCACTTATCTTGTAAGCCAGCTTTGTGTGAATATAAATCACCATGTTTGAACACACTGCAGCATCCTGTGATGAACAGCCTTAGTTTTCCCACAATACAAATGCTGCTACATGCAGGGGTCAGAGGGTCAGGCAAGATGCAAAAAAGTAACTAATAACATATCTATATACACTGAGCCTTCCCGTCTTACTGGAGCCAGCTGTCTTCTGACCTGTTACCTAACAATACAAAATAAACTGCAAATCCTCCCAGACACTGTCACAGTGAGAGAGAAAAGAGATCTAGCCGAGCTGGATTTACAGTCAAGCATTAGGAGCACAGACACCTTGACAGGCTGGAGGCGCCGATAGGGAGCGTGTTGCCGATTCCACAGTGTGACTGAAGCCATGCATTGGCTCAGATCCCCACCGATCCCCCAGAGTCTGCTCTCAACACGCTCCACCTGCTGAGAGCAAGTGTTGCACAGGGACTGCTCAGGATGCCGGCCTCACGCTGCTGTGTTTTATACCTCGCCTGTGTTTGCAGTCCACACAGGGGGGGAACACTGTGCTTCCCACAACAAATCCCATCAAAGACTAAACTTCTGTGAGGGTTAGCATTATGTACCAGAAAAAAACAAGGGAAAACAAAGTAACTGAACAGAGGGAGAGGGAGACAGTATATAGGGCAACAATCAAAACGAGCATTTTGGATTTATCAGGGACCAGTTTAAAATGAGTCCTAACAAATATAACTTTAAAGCTATAATATTGGTTATGTATTTTAGTTCTGCTCGTGTTAGTTGAAGTTCTGAATACATTCACACTTGACTTCATAGGTTAAGAGAATGTACAAACAAACGTCATAATTTACCATTAAAACTTGTCAAGTGGTTTTACATCTAAGTGATTAAATAAGGACAAATACTCAAGTAACAATAAGGGTTTGACTCATCACTTGGTGGATAAAGTAGGTTAAGATAATGATGTTGTCAGAGTAGAAAACACAGAAGGTTTTTTGGGAAACTGAATGAACAGAATATAACTGCAGTGTAACTTGGTCCAGAGCCAGGTTTGAACTGATCTGATTGACAAGAAAGCCCAGTAGGCCCGACAAACAGAAAAGAACCAGGCTGTGAGAAAGCAACTCAGTGCTAACACAGATCGCTTGACACAAAAAGGTCAGAAGCGTTTTTAAAAAGCAAAAAAAAGTAGAGGTTTGACATTTTGTTATTGATGTTAAGTTACCAGATGTGTTGCCAAGGACCTCAAGGAGCTGTGGAGGAGTGTGGAATTTTTTGCTTCGCCATGGTGTGTGAGGTTGAATTAAAGAGGTTTTATCTGTGTGGACGGCAGAGTTGATGTGTTCAGCATCAAAGGATTGACATCCCAGCCAACACACAGCTATGTAGAGGAATTTATATTTGTTTTGGTCCATGCTTGATGCCACAAAGTCATTTTGTAGCGTGCGGTTGTGGCTCAGGGGGGAAATGCTGGTCTACCAATTGGAGGGTTGGTGGTTTGACCCTCGGCTAGTGCATTATAAAGTGTCCTTTGGCAAGCTAATAACACAGAAACTGATTTTTTAAGCAAAAAAAGGGTATAAATGTACATTTTCATTGTAAAAATGTGTGTGTTTGTGTAAAGAGGTTATACTCACTTAATCGTATTTAAATCAATGAAGGAAGTCTCAATAATAGACCCACCCGCAAGAGCACAATATGTTTAACAGCATCTAAATTGCAGCCTTGAAAACTATCTATTATTGAATCAATATGTCTCAGAACCTCCCAGCTCATCACTTACAGTATGTGATGTGGATTCATAGGAAATTCATTGTATTCCTTTTTAAATCTCTGCTCTCAGTGAAAAAGGGCTGCAGCACTGGAGATAGGGTAACCTTCTGCAAGGTAAGACAGATAAAAACATGACAATTGTGTCAAGATATGACTTTTGCAAAATGTTTGCAGGATGACAGGGACTTTATTGTACTAAATACTGAGTAAATACTACAGACACTGCGCATGACAAAATGCAGTGGCGGGCCGTGCATTTCACACCTAGGCCTTCAGTGATATCCTACACAGTCCTACCTGAATTATTCCACCTCGTAATACCATCATTATGACGCCATGGCTCTAGAAACTATACATTTAGACAGAAACGCAGTATAACCGGGCGTTGCATCACCTTAACATAGTCAAGTACAACAGAGTTATATTACTATTTCCGAAGCATTTATAATCAATACATCAGCATTTACAGTTAACTCAATTAATCAGATTATCTGACAAACCGCTCCTTGACACCTGTGTCTGTCACATAACGCAGAACAAGTGCCAGCTGTGCTACATTACCCACATCTGACGTCTCGTCCACCATAACAGCGACAAAGGGTGCTTTTTTAATCTTCATTTTGATCTCTTCTCCCATCACTTCAGCAATAGCATAAATCAGGTCGTTTTGTATTTTGCCTGACGTCCCAGTAAACATGTTGTTTGTGTACAGGTGGTAATGCAAATCTGTGTTGTTCTCAGCAAGAAAAGAAAGAAGCTCCACGTAGTTTCCTCTGTTTCTGGACTCGGCGCTTTCATCGTGTCCCATAAATGAAAGTTCCTGTTTACCCAAACACAGGACACAATCAATCAGTCTTTCAATATTTCCCTATTTTTGTTCACCCTTTCGTTGTGGAGCTCCGTTTCCCTGCGCACTTGTTCGTTGAGCTGTAGATCCACTCGGGTGTCCCCAAAGGTTTTCAAAAGCACCAGTGCTTCCAAGTGCCCAGCTGTGCTTTGGTGTCTCGTTGCTGCCTTGGTTAGACAACTCAAGTTTGCAAATTTAGTGTGGCTCCAAACACCAAATCGATCAGTTGCAAATACCAGGCATTCCCGGCAGTACAATTTGCAGTGCCTTTCGGAGGCTGTGAGCCAGGGGTACCACTCGTAGTTTCCCTGCTGTGCTAGGCTCGCTAGCGTTGGAGTTGGTCGTTCCCTTTTCAAGATGTGTAGCTTTACTTGAAAAGTTCGTTTTGAAAATGGCGTTGTAATTATATCTTCTACCAAATTGATCTCTTCTCCTCCTTCAGCCATTGACGGTTGAAAAAAATAGCTTGTAGAAATCTACACAAATTAGCTCGCTCAAGTTCTAGCTCTATTTGCTAGCTTTGCCCATAGACTGTATGGCTATGCCTACTGCCTAGCTCTGCCTCTCAATAGTGCGTATCCAATCAGAAGATGTGCACGTGCTAACGTTAGCGTACGCCTGCTAGCTGGCCCGTTGTCGCCACCTCGAAATCTGATTGGTTAACGCCACAGTTTTGTTTGCGTTCACTTTAAGCTACAGGCGCCCGCACTGTTGATTCTGAAGGCCTAAGGGCAGATTTCTTTGACCCTAGCAACACATTATGGCTGAAATATGATTGGATAAAAGCTCTAACATAAAGGCCAGCCCTCCAAATCTCGTTCTGAGGCTGGAAGCAGCGCAGCCAAGACTAACGCTATAAAATGAAGAGAATAGACTATGGGGAATAATTTAATACGTATTTGTGGAAAAAATATATCAACATTTAATTTATATTCTGATGATGTTTAGGCCAGCAGAGAAGGCCTTGCTGGCCCTGACGGCCCACCACTGACGAAATGTAAATGTACAGAAAATAAGAAATGATAGATGCCAGAGCACTTTTGGATTATTAATGGCTGATACTTTGCCAAACCAGAAACTGGCAGCAGCAGTTGATTAGTGAGAGTCTTCATCAAACATATGGAAATATTTAGATGACTAGCAGATAGAGGATGGAACTCACTCTGGAGAAATCTCTCATTTGAGCTTATCAAAACTGCTAATAAGTTTGTTCATTAATGCGTCAACAAATCATTGATGTGTCTGCCCTCTGCTTTGAAAACTCGAAAAGCCATTGTATTGAGTAAAAGGTTAAGAGGATGACTTATAAGGATGTTTATACTTAATTGAAGTTAACCCAAGATGTTGTACTTCCTTAGACAACCTTCAACAAGTGGACAGTAGTGACAGGAGATTTAACCACACCCTGTGCTTACAAGTAGATTGGCTTGAGAACATTTTTTTTAAAAAGGGATTAATAATCAAAATACATTTGATTATATACAAACACCAATTACGTACTTGTTAAATAACTTCCAACATTACATGGAAGGTAAACGTTTTTCCACATGTAGTCAATGTGCCAGTGTATTTCAGTATGTAGGCTACATTATGTAGCTTTAACTGTCCATGGATTTATGAAATACCCATCTAATTAAATACCCCGTAAACCGAAGTCAACACATGCTGAGAAAGAGAGAGCTTAAAAAGAGAAGAGAGATTATCATAATATAGCCGTGAATTTTGCAAGACATTAATGAGACAGGCTGGAGGACTACTAATGACCCTGACAGTGAGTGCAATTATCCATAGATTAATTCACTATTAAAACTTCCACTCCTCCGTTTGCATGCATATGCATGCATGCATGTACTAATGAGATATCATGGCTCCACTTACAATTGCTTTATTAATCATGTAACAAAGATGTGTAGCAGCATCATGCTGAGAAGAACCGCTGTGCTTTATAATGATCAGTCAAATGTGTCACTGAATCTCTCAGTAAGAGCTGCAGCCACACAAATATGGCAGCAGCCGGCAAAATGACACACTCACTTTCAGTCTGCTGCTAGCACGCCTTTTTTTTTCTTCAATATCCCATTTACTGGGTTGTATAACCATTTGATGCAATAATCTCCTCTGTTCTGATCTGAGTCATACAGCCTGTCTGTTGAAACAGCTCTCAAAGAAGCCGTCGACAGTCTCCCACCATGCCCAGGACCTGGGTTTGCCTGCGAAAGTCTGCTCCGTCTGCTTCTGCATCACAGGCTGAAAGCTTTTCATGTCAGCTATTATTTACAAAGATGAAATCATCACATTTTCTACTGATTGAAAGGTATACTTCTCTAATGTGCACCTACATGAAAAACATAAATGTTCTTGAGTAGGTCTGATTTTGTTGCAACTTCTACTAATTTACTTTATATTAAACAACTCCTGGCAATTATGTCTCTAATTACATACTTTTTATGCAGATGTGTGTAGTTATCATTATTTTTCACATTCTATATGCCTATTTACACTAATGTATTTTGTGTAATTGCTGTATAATGTGTTCATGACCATGGTCGACACTCAAATTAGCCCTGACTGCAATCGAGAGAAATCAAGAGGAAGAACAATTACCAGAGATGTAGATTTACAGAAACTTAGTTGGTAAAAGAACAAATTAAGTGGGTGTGAGGCATGTTAGTGACAGACTACTATATGAACACCAACAACACAGCCGTCAGAAGGTAGGGAGCGAGGGAGCATGAACAACAGCAGCATACAACCGGAATCCAGCTCCTGATACAAAAACATCTGTCTCAAGAGCGGAGAGAGAAGTGAAAACATGCTGAGAACATAAAATAAAAAGGGGTGAAAAAAAATGAATGAATGAAATATCATACACCACATGCAGTTTGTCTGGGCTGATCCACACTGCGCCATGTGTACCAGAACAGAGTGATGTATGTAAATAAAAAATACGCAAGTAAAAAATATCTAGTAAGTATGCTAACAAGCTAAGAGAGCCCCAATTTACCTGGAATTTAAACGTTTTTTGTTGTAACCAAGTAAAATGTTGATGTTGTTTTTCTGACCCTCGTCAACTCCTCACTGGGGTCCCACAGGGGTCGGTCCTGGGTCCATTCCTCTTCTCTAAGTTCTCTCCTTCGCTTCTCCTACTACAGCTACGCAGATGACACACAACTAATTCTCTAGACTTGCTTGAAATTATTATATCTGCAATTTCCTTGTTGTTCCGAGTTTGATTCTCTATGTTTGTTGCACTTACTGTAAGTTGCTTTGGATAAAAGTGTCATCCAAATGAAATGCAATGTATTGTTATGTAAAAACATGAAACTTGGTACAGGTATTTCTATATTTTACTACCTTGAAAAAATTGTTCTTTTCAACGTGACAACATAAAAAAATAACGTTTTTCTGCAACATGTATTTCTTATCTGATCTTCATGCTGGTTGTAACACCATCAACTCTTTTTAAGATGGTTTCAAAGTCCGAACCATACAACAGCCTTTTTACATTAACATCATCGAAACTGCAAAGGATCAATCGTTACCTTTGGACCATCATTTTTATCCATCTTTGAATCCTTTAGCAAGAGCATTCCAGCCTTACGGAGCTGCTGGTAGTAGTCACTTAGTCTTGTTTTATGTTCCTCAACGTCAAAAAAAAGCCTTGTAAAATATACTTGTTAATAAGAAACTGGAAAAACAGGAATGTGTCTAATGCAGGCAAGGCTTTTGAACATCTATGCCAATAACACACATGCACACACTCATTCACACGTTTGCAATTGCAAATTTGTCAGTTTTCACTCTCCGGGACACATCAAACAGGCACCTTCTGCCAAAGGGAAGCGCAATAGTCAAAGCTGTGACCTTTCAGCTCCCTGCTCCACCACCTCACACCCACCCATACGCACAATTTCTGACATTCATGAACATAACACAAACATGATGTGATGTGTCAATGGGAAGTGAAATCCTGAGGCAAATATCTTGGTAATATATACATATAATATTAAAATATCAAACGTTTTGTCTATTCCTGGTTTAAATTGCTGGATCCAGCACTATTAATCAATGAAATCAATAATATCATCACATTATTACACAGCTTAGTGTATACTCATTTCTGATTGGTTGCTTCCGACATTCTACGGTCTGTTGTTTCTGAATAGCAACCGTGGCAAACCAATCGATTCAATCAGTTTCTTTAAAGCAAGCTGGGGCCAAAAAAAAAAAAGCATTAGTTTTCCACTGGTTACTCCACCAGAAAAGACCTTGGAACACTTGTTGAACATTGATTTGTATATGTATAGAGAGTGATTGGTCCTGCTCACACTGTCAGGGGTTTATTTCGACAATGACCAGCTTGCTGAACATTATCCCTCTCATATTTTCATCAAGGTGTTTCATCAACAGTATTATGATTATTTTTTTCCTCCATATCCACCATTACTACTTGAGAGTATGGAAAAGGAGTATAGGCTCTGCTGCTGCCGTGGAGAGGAGACGCTGGTGCGGGA
Organism: Eleginops maclovinus; assembly: GCF_036324505.1. NCBI lineage: Eukaryota > Metazoa > Chordata > Actinopteri > Perciformes > Eleginopidae > Eleginops > Eleginops maclovinus. Next base: position 10,565,736 of record NC_086364.1, read on the forward strand.
GTGAAAATGCTTCGTCTCATCACAGCAGGAGACTGACAAGTGGAGGAGAGTCAACTTTCTAAAGTAGAAACCTGAAAAGAACCTCTAATTGTCCTCCATCAGCTTCATCTTTGGCTTCACTCCTGCATTCAATGCAGATGCTGGCGAATTGCCAGGCAGCAGCAGGAGGCAGAAGAGGTGCAGCGTTTTACAGAACTTCTGTTTGTTCACTTTGCTGAAAAATCTACTAACCCTTTTTAGATATTTTTTTTCCTCTACCAGAGAGAACTTTCTGCACCCTGTTCCATTCACGGACTGATTATAAAGAGCAGTAGTACAGACAGCATGCAGTGTAGAGAGAGTAGTGTAGTAGGGGATAAGACAGATGAGAGAAGACCTAATAGAAATTAAAAAAGAGGTATCATACACTCACAAACCCACACACAGTTCCAGCATACCGTCCCATCTTTTGCTCAAGAAACTAATGACTCAAAGAAACAATTGATCCTCTGATATCTGCTTCAGACTCTATTCATCATTATATTTCTACCATTGTAGCGTATGGAGACTAGGGGTTGACATTTCGAAAGAATTGAGAATAATCTATTTTCTGATGATTTTTCTCTTCTTTCTGGCAGCCCTATGCCGCCACAGCAAAAGGTCATCGCACTGACTGCCTGTGTTTGACATTACCATTAGTTATGGTATCACCAGAGATACATTCTGTAGTCTTAACGTCTAACATTCCCTCTATGTGTAGACTTGTGTGTTTCAATAAATAATGTTTGATTAACTAAATAACAATGGCATAAAGGTCCTAGAAACTCACATTTTGAGAAACGGGGTGTAATGTCACCACACCAATAGAGATGATTATCCCGTTTTGTTGAAAAGTCATTTTCTCATGTATTTTTCAGGTTAGTAATAATTGTCAGTATGTAGCTCTTATCTTAATCTGGGTGACAGTGGAGATTTATTTACACAGTATTCTGGGGATTTATGTCGATGTTATGTCCGCAGATATAATCTAGCCTTGCAGACGGGTTGCTGCTGTTTTAAAAGGGAAATGTTTTGATATTGTACTGTACACTCTTACACTCAGTCATGTCTTTAGTGTTTTATCATGAAGGTTTAATGAGCTCCTCTAAAGTGAACCTGTATTTAAACTCCTGTATAATTTCACTCATCTATCTTTAAGGAAAGTTAAGTATGTTGTTTACTGCACTCTATAATTATAGTTGCTTTTAATCACTTCTAAGCAGGTGATAATGTGTAGAATACTGTCAGTGAATGCACGATGTTGTGGGCAAAACATGTATAGAGAGGTGTTAAATAAACCATTATTTTTTATATAATGAAGCTACAGTAATTGACACCAAATTGACACGGACATAAGCAGAAAAAAAAGTTGTTTTCTGTATGTTGATTACTTCATCTTGAAAATAATACAAACACAGACACACAGCAATCCGAGTCACAGTTGCTGACTGATAATGGTAACTGTCATAGCAACCATAGTAGCCTGAAACTAACCTTTGAATAGTAATATCACTATACAAATATAAATATGCACCCCCTGGTACCATATCAACCTTGTCCCTTTCTGGCATTGAGTTTGATTGGCAGCACCAACAATTATCAGTGATTCCCTCTTATCCATAGCCTTGGCCTCAGCTTAAGGGGCCCTTTGGTTGATATAATCCCACATCTGGATGCACATCACAACACTGAGCTTTAATGAACAGAACTGTGAAAAAATAAATAAATGTTATTGCAGAATGATAATGATTTCATCGCTCAGTTCTTCATCAGGTCAGGTCTAATCTATGGTTATAGTGTCTGGGCAACGGATCATCGTCAAAAAGAGTGCTGGAATAGTCTCAATGTAAAGGAAAAAGCCATCTGGAAATAATTTAGAGATGATGACTTTTATCTACGATTACATCTCAGTAGTTAACAGGTTTGGAACAAAAAGCACTGCTCAGAGATACAGGGAGATACGAGCAGGCTGCAACAGGACACACGCAGCCAGATCAACTCAAATAGGAGAATTTAAATCAAAGATACATATACGGAGAACTATGCAACACAACAATGTATGTGGTTTCCAAAAGTCAATGTAGACAATGCAGGCTGCCTGGACAGCAAATGGGCTTCCTCCAAAAGCAAATACAAAAGCCTGTTAGCTTTGATTTTCAAGGAAAGGCAAGGAAAGTTTATTTATATAGTACCTTTCAACACAAGGCAATTAAAAGTGCTTAACAAAAATTAAAGTCATTAAGAGCATTAAAAAACAGTTAAAAAGCAAAGACTATAAAACGAACATAAAACATGAATAACACAGGTTTAAAATACATGAATAAAAGCTACAGAGCAATGTTAGATAAGAATAGATCAAGGAAAAGCAGCGGCAAAATTAATGGATTTAAAAGTAGAAGGAGTTGCAGCTGACCTGCAGGGTTTGGGTAGTTTGTTCCAGATATTTGGAGCATTTCAGTATGAAAACAGACCGTGATAGTGGGGCCTCACGATCCTTCCAAAGGGGTTTTTAATAAAGGGGTAAAGTATCAAAGTGATACTATACGAGTACAATTGTATCCAACAAGTGATATTATTACTGCATTACTTAAGTGATATCATGTTTGTGTCATTTTCCCCCTTTATTTAAACTAAATGATGAACCTCAAGAATTCTAAGTTGAAAATTGGCAACAGAAATAACCACTACGAACTAACTGAACACTTCTTTTACCCGAATCAACGTGCGAATATGATCTTTATTTGTGGCATTAAGTAAAGCTATTGCTGTGAAAATAAATAGTAGGCAGGGGAAAATGGGACAGGAAGACTTCCAAAAAGTGACTTACATTCATATGCAGCATGAGGGCAGAGATATGAAACTGTATTGTTGCAGGAGCACTAAATGTGTGCCGAGAGGGAGTTTCACAATCAACCATGAATTACACATGAATCCATCTTTCGAATTTTAAATTGTGACTCATAAAATTGGAGAAGATTTTCCTCTATGACACCGAGAAAAATGATTGCAGGTAGAGTCATTCGGCTCTGCACAATGTGTTATCAGTCAAAACATTAATCTTTTAAATGAGCTGGAATTAGCATTTGAATTAGTCGAAAAGCAAGATGCAGAAGAAAGGAACAGATGGAGAGGGAGGATTAAGAGGAACCTGATAAGATCTGAGAAAAAAACAAACTGTAAAGCCGAATAAATGAGGCGCAGATTAGAATATTAAACAATGATGATTAAAGCACATTAAAGTGTCACTGTGAAATTCACCCTACACACACCATATGACTGTTCTCTGCAATCTCTTGCACTCCGGACTACTCTGATAAAAAGGTGATGTATTGTGTTTTTACTCACCAAGAAGTCTGCTGTCATCCACTGAAAGCAAAGAGAAATGAATGCCAACTTTCATCACTCATCAATCTGTCCATTGCTGCTGCACTCTCACACAGTCTGTCTTCATCTTCCTCGTTTTAAGAAAAGACTTCAGACACTCTTCAGTAGAGGGCTGTTTCTCTGCAGTCTCCATCACACTTTATCTCTGAAAACTGCCAAGAAAACAACTGAAGAAAATGTGTATAGGACATAACAAAGTCCACAGTGCTTTAGTTTGTGTAGGAAGTTAACAGAATGAGAAATGAATCCATCTCTCCATCTCACTCCATTACTCCTTATCTGTTACATAACTATTGCTGAAATAATATGTGCTTTTATTTCAGAGAGTCTAACGTGGATCACCCCCTTTCTTTCAATTTTCTTTAATTTATTTGTGAAGAGTTGATCATCAGACTCTGCAGGTGTCCATAACAATGGCTTTCGTCGTCAATATCAAGCTCTCTCACTAATCTGGAGTATTGCTCATGATTGTTATGATTCCTAATAAGTCTATTGATTTAGATACTTAAGCTAGTGTCTATTGCTTATTGCTCAGTTTAAAATAAAAAGCTATCCTGTGCCCATTTCTGATCGTCAAAGTATGTTTGTTGTTTGCCACAGAGTCTTATACTCTATTACTGAAGTCATCTGGGAGTCCATTAATGAAGTATTGTATCACTGGTCATCAGTTTTCAGGTACTGAATGTTTTTTGGAACGTACTCCAGTTGCAGTTAACAGTAAATTATCCTCTCACTGGCTGATGGCATACTTAGAAAATGTTATTTTGTATATGAAAGGTCTATAAGTTTAACAGCAACCTTTGAAAGATGCCTAAGGGAAATATTATGAAAATGTATTGGTTTGACAATCGTGACTTATTCATGTTTGTTATGAATAAACCATAAGTTAGTATGATATTGATTACTTCCAACACACTGTCAATTTTAAATCCAACTTCCTTGTCTTTAATGCAGAAGCAAAGATAATCATTTTCTGAGCCAGTGCAGAAAACAATCACCATACTGTACACAGAGCCTACGGTGATGATATGTTGATAGGACTCTTGATGAATATCAATGACTCAACAATTCACCTCACCTATACCAGCTTTAAAAACTCAATTTCTGGACTGTACACTGTCTTGGAAAAAAGTTGTCTCTCGACTGCAGCAATATTTAACAGCTCAGTGGTGGAGAACAGTGCAATAAGCGACTGGCTTCAAAAGAGATTTTGTTTTGAAGCCAACAAAGCCAGTCATGGCCCGAGTAGTAGCTCGAAGGAGAGCTGCTTTAATTTTCCCTGTTTCAAAACTCCCTGGCAAAGAAACCATCTCGAGGTCTAGAGGCCACAAATAAGTCTTTGCTGCTACTTTTGGAAATGCAAAGGGAAAGGAATAAAGTCTTCCTGTGAGACACAAAGATCAGATACAGGCTGAAAGTTTTACACTGGCAACTTTACTGCAACGGTTTTACACCTTACACGATAATTGCAAGGTAATGGAATAGAAAAACCACAACGTTCTGATTGAATGCTTCATGAACTGCTGGAAGTCAAAGTCAACACTGGTCTGGACTTCAATATTACTAAGTGAAGATGGAGCTGAGCTCAACTATCCAGGTATGAAATTGTCAGTCTCAACCCTTCACTGAGAACATCCACCAGAGTGCATGTGAAGGTGAGGTGGGGGGTAGGGGGGGGGACATGCAACACAGGTCTGCTGCACAACTTGATTAAAAGCTACATGTCCCTGCAAGCATTCTGGTCCGAACAACCCTCCTCTGCTCTGTGCAAGTATCACTAAAGTTTTCACATACATCTAGACGCTGGGTTAATTTTACAGTAAGATAACAACACAACTTATGAAAATGTTACATTACGGAGGCTGTTATACGTCTTTTTATGAGCCTACATTGTGTATTAGATGTGTCACATTAGCTTATTTAAACAACGCAAACCATGAGGAAGTTGCACGTTGGGCACTTCATTATATATAATGTTATGTTATGTCAGAATATATATCATTCTAACTAAGATTAAATAGAAAAGCAATGTTGAAGTTCTAGTATTTCTATGTTTCGGTTCAGTAATATGAATAACCCTGGGTTTGATGTCTGACAAGTGTGTGACTGATGCTTCTTCATTAATCAAACCCAGAACGTCCCGCCTGTCATGCAGAGCTAAAGAACACGCAGCTGGCTGCTCTAACTTATAACGCAGATTGGTTTATTTGTCTGGCCTGCTGTGAGGATTTAGTTTTTATTTTGTGTGGGAAGGACATTTTTCACATTAAACAATCCCCCCCCCCACCTAACAATCAGCTTAACATTCATGTAGCGCACAACGAAAGCCTTAAAGCTTAATGTTAACGTTGTAGCACAGCTGGAACCTGAAGGAAAATATGACACGTCATGTACGGTTGGATGCTATCTCACCTGGAGTGAAAACTGTGATGGCAGGGAAACTGATAAGGAGATAGAATGGAACAGCGCAGCAGATAAAGGAAAGATCCAGCACTTCTCATTTACTGTATACCGTATATACACACACGAACACACACAGTCAGTAATCAGGAGAGGCATCTTTATTGAGTCTGTGTGGCCAACCCTTTGCCAGGCAGTTAACTGCCATCTGTCATGGCTGCTGATCAGGCTGCAGTCGCTCCCTCACATCTGATGAAGCGGTGATCATAAAGGTGAGCAAATTAACCAGCAATTAAACTTATCTTTGTTCCTCGCTGTTCGCTTCAGACGTTTCTGACTGATAAGAGCTCACAGCAGGCAGCCTGTGAACCATACAAAGGTCCCAGTTCAGAGGCAGAGAAAAGCAGCAGTGTGTGATGTGACTGTGTGGGGATAGACATAAATAATATGTACGTTTTTGTAATTAATATGCAGTAATGATGGTAGCCTTTGAAGTTTAAGATGCGATTAAAATGAGAGAAATCAATAAAAAGATTTCCGGATTGTAATTACCACACTGTTTTAAATGTATTTATTATGCAAAAGTATGACTGGTGGACTGGGATTTTCTCTGGTATAGCCATTTACTACATAACTGGTATCTTGACATAACCTGTGTGTGTGTGTGTGTGTGTGTGTGTGTGTGTGTGTGTGTGTGTGTGTGTGTGTGTGTGTGTGTGTGTGTGTGTGTGTGTGTGTGTGTGTGTGTGTGTGTGTGTGTGTGTGTGTGTGTACGTGTGTGTGTGTGTCAAGCACTTATCGCATTATGTTATTCTTCATTGCCGTTAATGACATCCAGTTCACTCTTACTCCATCTTCACAGCGCCTTCAGACACAGACCTCATAATACGCCGAGGAGTGATGGAGGCACAGAGGCGAGGTTTAATGAGTTTTTGGGAGAGAATCTTTTGATTATTCAGAAATTGCGCATAATGAATGATATCTGGTTAAAGTATTTGGTTCCAAATGCCAGCAGTAATGAACAAAGTTATTGCTAGAGAGTCAATCCATCCACAGATAATAACTCATAGAGTAAGCTAAGTGACATAGAGCTGGTATCCTGTTGTGTTGCACATCGTTTTCAGTTATTCACTCTAAACAGACCGTGATATTTCCATTGCAATTTGAGTAACATATGTTAATGTCTTCATTTTGTCTTCATCTTGATAGGCATTGAACAGAGAAATGAACAGCTGGCCATACATGTCTTGCAGAAAAACCTCATCACTTATTAATATTTCTCCCATAGCCAATGGATCAAATGATGTATAATATTAAATCTTACTCTCATCGTGACAAAGCCTTAGGAAACTATATTTTACAGTGAATTTTTGAATTTTTTTAGCTCATTATTTTAGTCTTCTGATCCACAACTACCCTTATGTTTTGGTTCACGTTCACCTCTCTGATGAAACCCACTGTACATGCCTGCTGTGTACCAAACAAGAAACAGACAAGTTTTATTATCAGCTGGTAAACTTAGCAATGGATTTATTGTCTATAGAGGCGGATAACAGCCTCAGGAGTTGGCAAAAACTAAAGCCAAAAACATACTTTTGACAAATTCACAGTGCAGAGAGTTATATCCTCAGTTTAGTCAACACACTGTACTCTCGGGGTGGCACTGTATTGTGTGATTGGTGTTCAACATTAGGGAGTATCTCTGCCTGTTTTCACACAGGATTTATCTCTGTTTGAATACAGAACATCGATACAAAATGGTTTGTCTCTAAAAGATCCTCCTGTTCTTTTATTCCCAAACCCTGACACCAAAACTTGACATTTACCATAGATGATAAGGATCAATAAATGCTGCTCTGCTGGAAATATCCCAATGTGGAAAAGTGTCTATATTTGGTCCATTACATGCAGCAATGAGAAAAGTAAATACACCCAGAAACCAAAACATGGGGCCGAAACATGTCAAATATATCGCTTTTAACTGAATTATAGCGTATTTAGACTTTACAGGGTGGATTCGTCCATTTCCACAAAATAAATCTCTCAATGTCAATGTTTCTAATACGGGCAATATAAGGATTATAGATACAGTGCGGCATGAAAGTTACCAAATCTTTTCAAGACTTTCTCAACCAATAATGCCATCTATTTTCTCATCTATACTCTCTGAATGTGTAGGTTCCCCAGACTAACAGAGATCGATGTCAGGGACACAAACTGAACGCGCCAAATTGTTCTCTTGAATCATCTATTACACGCTCAAAGGCCTTGATCTCTAACACATAGACACACAAACACACAAACAGAGGAAGGACACAGCCGCCAACCTCTGATCCACTCATTGTCCTTTCTCCACACCCCGGATCAAAGACAGGCCCCGGGGATAAAACAAGAGCAACACTGTGGCTTCACTGCAAAATAAGTACAATGAGAATCTGTCACACAGAAAGGAGCACGCAAAGCCTGGACACAGTGCAGCTACACACTGAGAATAACTCAAATCAATCATTTTAGCTTTGTCCACAGGCTACAAGGGCGTACTATATTCTTTTTCAAATAAGCATCTGATTTATGCCTGAAAAAGTGTCATGAGAGTCATAGAGTTTGACAGTTGCTTAATTCATCATCTGAGACACGTCATCCGGGGGACAATGAGCCTGTGCTGCGATAATGACAGCTCAATTAAATCGTTTTGATGGGAAACAATACATGGCCTGAAACCTCAGTGAAGACGATGATAATAACTAGTCAACGTTTCTCTTTTAATTATTACATGAATAAATATTTCTCTGAGAAAATGATTTATGGAGCCATCCGTCATGTTGGTTCTTCTAGCTTTTATTCTTTGCTTTGTTTTTCTAAAATGAAACTAATTTGTCAGTGTAAAAACATGACACAAGGCCAGACTAATCAATAAAAACTAAATGTAAAACAATTGTGATATCCAAAGCAAAAAACAAAAAAAGGAGACTGACATCTACCCACTAGATTTAAATCTGAGGAATGTTGCTGAGTCACTTAGCAACAGATCACTGCCTTGGGTCTGATTTGTCCCTTCTCACAACAGGGGGTTTTCACAACTCAAGTCAGGACTGAGCAGATCATCTTAAGTCTGTACAGTGTGATGGTTTACAGAGATTAACTTAGTATCAACTAGTGTTTTGGTTACCTGAAATGGTAACGTTAGCATTGGCTCAAGCTTTTTTAGAAAAGGCGGATAACATTCGAGTGCTATAAACAGGTACAATCATGCAGTGTCACAATTGAGACAATGATCTTCATACATTTACATTTTTTTATTTTTTAGAACTAATGACCAAAAAACATCACCCTTAAAGAGCTCATTAATGGGCCCACGTCCTTTTCTATTCCATAGAAGGAAAGCACAGTCCACTGAGGGAGGGAACAAATGATTGTTTGACAGTGAGGCTAGTGTGTTGAGTTTAAATTGACAGTGGAACAGGGATCGGATTTTAAGAGCAGGAATTACTATTGGATTAGATTTATACCCATGGGAAGGCACTGGCTCAAGCTTTTGTAGAAATACACAATTTGGGATATTTGTGGCTAACTTTTCAACAGTAGAAAGTAGACTTTAGGACAGTTGTAAGACCCTGAGGAAACAGTTTATTTTGTGATATGGTGTTTAATAATATATGTACTTTAGTTTGACACAAAGGATTACAATACTAAAGATTTGAAGTTTTAGAAATTCATTTAGTCAATTGAGCTATTAAAATGTGCAGGAGGTCTTAGTTTCCCCTCAGATATACTGTAGAACTGATATGAGGTCCTACAGCCGCACCCAAGAGGACACCACATTTATAATGAAAAGTAGCAGGAGAGACAGGTGTTTTCTGAACGACGAGTCCCACTGAGTAAATTTTAACAGTGGATGACAGGCCGCATGACAAACACACATGCAACGTCTGCTGTGCTCCCCTAAACATAAGGCCTGTTAATGTAGCAGACATTGCAGATCATTACTCCCTCTTTTCTTCCCCACAGTAAAGCCTGCCAGCCCCCCCCCTCGACTGTCACCGACCTCTCTCAGCCCCGACAACCTCCCATCTGCTCGCCAGTTCACCCGGGGACGATCAGACAGAAGAGCAACCAGGGAGCAGATCTAAAGGCGGCAAATCCACTCTGCATGCAACAGAGCAGCCACCGCTACAGGACAAACCACTGCATTCAGACCCACTAATGAAGTCAAACAGTCAGCACATTATGTAATCAGACAGGGAAAAATGTCTTGCTAAGGGGCAGTGAGTCTTTCAAGGCATTTGAAACGGCACTGTGAATAGATATGACGTAAAAACAGACGCACACTTTATGGTTTGCTTCAATCTCATGCAGGTCAGCAAGCACGCAGAGTCAATTCTAAATATGTTCAGCTAAAAGGTTGAAGTAAAGTTTCATCTCCTGATGGACACACACCATTACATTTGATCAAATGTTTCAAATGTTCTCCGCTGCGTTCACATTCACTTCTCGTCTCTCAGATAGAGTTTGTCACACTGCAGCTGAACCACGGGCGTCTCTCCTCAGTGGAGAGCTCAATCCTGTGAGGTTTACAAATATTCCACATGAAGGGAAATGAAGGCACACATTCAGCAACTTCCCCTACTGCCAGATATTGATATCCACATACAGTTTATTGACAACATTATTTTAGCTGGACGGGTAATTGTCTCGATCTGCAGATTTTAATCTAATACTTATTTTTTCCTCTTGAATCCAGATACAGAATGTATGTTAACACTCTTTGAACACTTTTTCCTCCTGTTACAAGCTGCTGTTGGCGACGTCTGTGAAACGCAGAGCCACGTTTGCGACAGTTGGAGATGAAAAGCTGCTACAGAATGTTTGGGATGCTGCTCTTTACTTATGAATATGAAGACAAACAAATTTGCAAGCAACAACATTTCTGTGTATTTACCAAACCATTGAGGGTGTCTCTCACTGAAGTAGCTTATGCGCCATTATGTCAACATGTTGTGTTTTGTTGCTGCATTGCATTATTGCAGAAACAATAAGCCAACTCAGATGTGTTACTGTTAAAGCTGTTTGAAGCAACTTTTTATATATTCAGAAGTCAATCTGACAAGAAAGAGAAACAAATGTGTTAACAGGAAAAATAACAAAAGCAAAAAATCAATCAAGACAATAAAAAAGTTTTAAACTAGAGAACAACAAAACGGTAAAGAAGGGAATCACAAGCTAACAGGTCTACTTAAACTCGGGTCTTTTTGCTGAATAGATAGTTTTGTTATTATATATTATATTACATGCCAGAGGGGTTATCTAATACACAAAAGTATGTTCGGGTACGGTTTTCAAACACAGATTTTGCAAACCTACGCAGGATTTCAAAAGTTAAACAACTACAAATGTGACCCGACGTACTCTTTTATTTTCTTCACCACAGATTCATTGAAGTGTTGCAAAGAAAACCTGCGGGTCAAAACCAAGCCACTGCCCTAAATTGACCTGTTGTAATTTAAACTGTGCCATTTAAGGTCAGTGTTCCTGTTCTGCAGTCAAAACACACACATGCTTCAACATCCTCTCACTCAGATGATTCATACAGTCAGTGTGCTTGCAGAGGGAGTGGAAAAGCCCAGGAGATGAGCTGTAAGCAGCAAACCCTAAATGCGACAGAAGATGATCCACTGAAAGGTTAAACAAGTTCGACAAGGAGGAGGACGAGGAGAGGAAGGTTTAAGTGATGTCGAGAAAGAGGAGGGGGTGAAGGAGTTTCATGGATGAGACAGGAAATGAACCCCGAAGAAACAAGAGACGTACCATGGGGAGGACTCACTGAGTGATGGAGAAGAAGGGGGGTTGTGGATATTGTAGTGCCAGCTGCTGCACTGTAAAACATTACAGCTCTGTTTAGTTAAGTCCACTTACTTCCTCTCTTTAACACAAAGAGCTCTAACAAGTTTTGGATTTTGAACTCATCTGCGTGAGTTTTAAAAAGTAGAACTTACTGTTATTAATTGTGTTGACTATTTGAAAATGTTATCAGATCAGTATGTGTTGATTGAACTTGGGTTTCAAAGTTATCAGATGGGGGGGCGGGGCGTGGGGGAAAAGGCGGGAGTGGGCCAATGGGAGCTACAAAATTAATATTTGGACTTTTGAGTTTAATTGTCTTCTTTAATTCATGGCAAGGTTGAAGCATGAACAGAATAATTTAAACACCGCAGATAAGTCATATATCATATCGAAATACAGACACTTTGTAGTAAATGATCAAGGACTACTTCGACACGCGGGAAGAGACTATGCCTGACAACGGCCTAGAACCGAGGCGGAGTAACACGACGCGGGGACCGAAGTGACGAGTGGTGAACGTGTCGAAGCAGATTTTTTTTACACGAGGCTGAGGAACAGCAGGTGAGTTTAATTATCTCTAATTAAGTCTTTTAACATTAACCTCATGTGTAGTAACGTAATAACGTTAAATGTGTAGGTTGTGCTTTTTTAATAGCCTGAAAATGTGTCTGCAACATTAGTTTTTATTCGAGCCCGACATGAGTTAGCTAGTTTGCTAGTTAGCCACCTAACGGTTGAGGCTGCGTGTTAGGGCTGCTGTCACTTCGTGCTCGTGCTTTGCTCACTCTTTGTATTTTATATTGACTAGTTACTCCAATTCATTTAGTAAAGTTGTTTTAACATGGATATTATGCCGATAATTAATAATGAGCAGCATGCGCTGTTTTCCTCGGTCCCCTATTACCGGTATGTTTTACACAGACAGATGGAGACCGTCACGGTAGCGTATCGCTACCCAGGACATTATTAAGAGACTGAGTGTAAATGTTGCCTGTGTGTTTGTCTATGTGTTCCGTTATCTTCATACTGTTTTCAAATCGTTTATCAACCATGTCATTTATCATACCCGCTACGGCAGTTTATTATAATCTTGCAAGTACCAGCATTACAACTTTCTGTTTAATACCATTTACCATTAACGTCACCTGTTCTTTTGCAATAACCACTCAAACAAGTATGTCGTTGTTAAATTCCATGTCCGTTTATTTAGTTTAGTTACATGTTAACACAGCGTAAATGTTCGTCTCACCAGCCTCGTCTGGTGTTTGTATTTGGGGTTGCGTGCCGCGTCAACGCGGTTTAAATTCACGTCACGACTTCCGGGTAAACCGGAAGTGACCCTGTGTTGTCTTAATTATTTTTATTGCTGTTTTTATATATTTTGGCTATGCCAAAATAGGAGCAATAGTACACTGTTTACGTGCTTAAAGGTTTTCTAGTTTATAGAGGGAGAATGGTAGCTGTTTAAAGCTGTTTTCATTTTTATTGCCTTATGGGCCTTCATTTGGGAAAATAAACGATCCCATCATTTTCCTTGGTGTTTACCACCAAGTTCAAGTCGCTCGAACACATCTACCCATGACAGCTTGCAATTTGATGAATTAACTGAAAATGAACGTCATTTATAGATAAAAAATATATAGTTTTAACTAACGTTAAGTGTCTGAGAACTGTTGAATTATTACTTTGGTTGACAGAGGAGTAGGCTGATGACAGAGGAGAGGATCTGTGATGGCACAGGGCTGTTTACCAGTTTAAACCATTGAGTTGAACAGATTGTAAAATATATTTATTTTAATGTTTAGTCAGAGAGGTAGGAAAGGAAGGATAGGATATTAAATGCTTAACTAATCATTATCAACAGGTTGGAGGTTTTAGAGCCTACTTAACTCATGTTGGCACTACTGATGAATTGAAAAATAATATTGATTTGTGTTTTTGTTTTATTCAGTTTATAATGTAATATTCAACATCACAATTTACAGTCTTCAAAATTAACAGCAACACTACTTATAACAAACCCAAACTGAATATTTTAAACACCATAAAGGTTGTAATTCTTGCAGGGTTGTTGAATCATACTGCATAAGTGTTAGCTAAACGTAATCCAATAAACTAAATGTAATTGAAAATAACATAGAATATTGGTTTATAGTTGTTGTTGTTTTTTTGTAGTTAATAGATAACTGTTCTTAACCACTAATTGTCTAAATAAATGTTATGTTAATTTCATTTTTAATTTTTCTGTTCACAGAATTCAAGCACGTCCAGTTCATGTGGAAATGTAAGTTTTGTGCCTTTTCCTCCAGTGGCCAAGGAAAAATAATACAGCATTATAAAGAGCATCATGGACATCACCGGAGGTGTTCAGGCCTTGTCTGCATTTATCAAGACTGTTTGAACACATTTCAAACCCAAACTGAACTTAAAAACCACTTGAAAGAACATTCAAAAGGTCATAAAATTGTGACCAAGTTATGCTGTGATTTGTGTACATTCTCAGAGCCTAGTAACATTATCAAATATTGTGCCCATCTGAAGACTCATTTGAGGAACAGGGAAACAGTTAAATGTCCGTTTGCAGGTTGCTCTTTCAAGTCCAATGTACTGTCAACATTTACTTCTCATAGAAGTCGCTATCATAGGTTGTCCACCTTAAACAGTTTAAGACCAGAGCTTTTTGTACACCATGCACTTACAAATGCAGTGCTAGAAGAGGATTCTGTTTCTGGGACTGAGGCATCAACTTCATATGATTCAGTACCCGAGGGTGTACCTCCTCTTGAAAATGGAGAGGCAATTAAACGTCAGTTGGCATCTTTATTTATCCGTATGCAAACAATTCTGCATGTTTCAAATTCTGCAGTACAGGAAGTAATTGATGAGTTATTTGACATTGGAGACTTTGCTTATAAAAATATTAAAACAATTATAGAGAAAGTTTTGGAGGAAAATAACTGTGCAGCTGATGCCTCTGTTGTAACATCATTGTCTGATGAAATACAATCGTTGAACCCACTCAAATTTCTTTCAAGAGCAGGGCCTTTGGGCACAGAACGTAAAAGGCAGTCATTTTACAGAAAGATTTTTACAGTGATTGAACCGGTTGAATATGTGCTAAATCCACAAGAAAAAAATCATTCATTTGTTTATGTTCCTATTTTAGATTTGTTAAGTAAGTTGTTGGAAAGAAGTGAGATTCTAGAGAAATTACAGAGATCCAATGGACAGGAAGGTCATTACTGCTCATTTCAAGATGGTGAATACTTTAAAGAAAACAAACTTTTTGCTGAAGAATTAGGCATAGCTCTTGGCTTATACATTGATGATTTTGAAATCTGTAATCCATTGGGAACTTCAAGAAAGAAACATAAGTTGTGTGGTATATATTGGGTGATAGCTAACTTACCCATAAGACTTAGATCAACATTATCATCAATTTATCTAGCTGCATTGTGCAAAACTGTACATATAAAACAATATGGTTACAGCAAAGTTTTGGAGCCTCTGATTAGAGACCTTCAGCATTTAGAGACGACTGGTGTATTTGTGAAAAGACTTGGGTCTTGTGTCAAAGGTACTGTTTTGTATGTGTCTGCCGATAACTTAGGTGCACACTCCCTTGCTGGATACCAAGAGTCTTTCAACGTGGAGAAATTTTGCAGATTTTGTTTGGCTAACCTTAAAGATATTCAGCATCATGATGTCAGAAGTGGGGCATTTACTTTGAGAACACCAGAACTGTTTGATGAAGCCATTAATGTGCTTAACACAACTAATGCCTCGTGTGTTCATGGTTTGAAGAGAGACTGTCCTTTAAGCAGACTTGCCCACTTTCATCCTGTAAAAGGTTTTCCACCTGATTTTCTGCACGATTTATTGGAGGGAATTGTACCTGTGGAACTATGCATATGTCTTTCAGATCTTATTGCTAAAAAGTATTTCACATTGAATGATCTTAATGATAGAATAGCATCATTTCCTTTTCAGTTTTCTGACAAAACTAACAGGCCTCAGACAATACCAACAAACTTTTCAAAAAAAAGAACAATTGGTGGCAACGGACACGAGAACTGGGCACTTCTGAGATTTCTTCCACTGTTGATTGGCCATCATGTTCCAGAGAGTGAAAAGACTTGGTCTGTGATCCTTGAACTGAAAGACATTGTGGAGGTGTTATCAAGCCCCTCTTTCACAACAGAAACCCTGTGCTACCTACAAGCCAAAATTTCTGACCACAGACAGTTGCTCTTAGAATTATTTCCTGGTACTAAATTACGCCCTAAACATCATTATCTTGAACATTATCCTGTTCTGATTCAGAAATTTGGACCATTAATTGAGTTCTGGACAATACGATTTGAGGCAAAACATTCTTTTTTTAAAAGAATGGTTCACAATACTGGCAATTTCAAAAATATTCTGCACACGTTGGCCACAAGACATCAACTGATGTTGTCATATTACTTGGAGATGCCAACTATTTTCAAGCCAAGCATTGAGACTGGACGAGTATCAGTTGTGTCTGTGGGCATCCTAGATGCTGCAATCAGAGAGGCTGTATGGAATAAGTTTGAAGGTCTGGACTCTGTTTCACTCACCTCCATTGCTTACTTGAATGGGACAAAATATTCTAAAGGCATGGTACTCTCAGTTGGACAGACGTGTGGACTGCCAGATTTTGGGAGAGTATTGGAGATCTGTGTAGTGGATGGTTACATATCATTCATTACTGAACTATTCACAGCGACCTTCCAAGAGCATTTCAGGTGTTACCAGCTTGCCAGAAGAGATCCTGCAACAATTGTGGTCATTGATCCGGACCGTCTGAATGACTACATTCCCCTTGCTGCATACCCTGTTGAAGAAAAGCTGCTCGTCACTCCAAGGACATTCATGTTACATTAAGGTAATATTTGATTGGGTTGGTTTGTCATAAATTTAAACAAACTCTTAATCTTTGGACCACATAACGGGATATAAACTGCACTTTAAAGGTTAGACGACACTATTTGCTATATAACGATGTAGTGTAGAAATGGCTACCTGATCTCTGAATTCACCCTCCCTATCTGTTGTAATCTCTCTGCTGTTTTAACTCCATTCACAGCTTCTTTTAGATTTATGTTATTTACTGTTTAATGAAGCGTTTTCTTGTTTGTTCACTGTGTTTCAGTTCTTGGTATCTCATCAATGATGCTTCTCAGAGTCATCGTCTCACCTCAGGAAATAAGACGTGTCACCCTACAGGAGGTTCCCCCATCAGTTGATGAGCTATGTGTAGTTCTGGGCAACACTCTGGGCCTCCGTGGGAAGTTCCTTTTACAGTTTGAAGATCCAGACTTTGGGAATGAGCTCTGCAATTTGACAGACATCAAGGACCTACCAACTGAACGAGCCACACTGAAAGTTCTGTTCACGTTTTCTGAACCAGTTTCTGACTCGACATTAGATACTGCAAGCCTTAGTTCCCAGAATAGTGCAAGCCCCGAGCCCCCTAGTAGTGGTGATTCTTCAGAATGGCCTGATCCCTTTGTTATTTCAGATTTCTCCCATGACGTTGAGTTTCAGCTGAGGGTAGCAAATGATGCCTATGCCAAGGATGGAGCTGTGACGGTCATCTCAAAGAGTGTGAAGAGTGAAATACTGGACAGACTGGCTGATAGCATAACCAGAATCACTTGCTATCCAAGTAAAGACAATTTAGAAAGCGTAGCCAAAGCTCTTGTTGCAAAGCATCCTTGTCTCAGGGAGCCGGGTTCAGGTAAAGGATGGTACTGCTGGAGATTCAGCCTGATATTCAAGATGGGCAATTACCGTCAGAGGATGATGGCAGCTGGATGCCCTGAAGTTCTTGTAAATAAAAGAAAAAGACAGGGAAACACCAAGCCAGTCAAGAAGGCAAAAAAGGGAGAGATCCACTACTTACCAGAGCCACCTGATGGACAAACTACTGTTAAATCAGAGAAGGATCGTGAGACCATGCTTTTGGAAGTGCAGAAGAGAGAGCCAGATTTGCACCTGCTCGATGAATTGATGACTGCAACATTCTCCCAGCGAAGACAAGAGATCATTGGTGACGAGCCACTCATTGCTGCAGTCAAGGACAGATGGCCTGCATTGTTTAGTGAGAGACAGGTAATTCTTTGCCAACTGAGTACAGCATAGAAATCCTATATTTTGTTGTTTTAGGTAGTCAAACTATGCACTATATGTTGCAATCATATTTGTGTTTCCCTTGTGTCCCTTAGAGCTCTATGCTGCTCTTATTTTCCCTCACTCATTGCCCTTTTCTCTGCTGTAATATTATTGGTTTCAGCTCAGTGCTGAGTTCAGTAGAATCGTCACCAAAGACCTGCTGGAGTCATTCCTGGATGGACTTGATGCCTTGGTGCCAGATGTTCTACAGATGTACGGAGAAGCTGCTGCATCAGGCAGGAGGGTGCGCCTGAGCAGTGTTCTCAGTTGTCTTCAAAAGGAGGTATGTACTGCACAGAAATCATTTCTTGTTAATGTACTAAAATTAGTATTCTGGCTTGGGTATCTTATTCACAAACTCTTGTCTTGTTCTTGTAGGACACGAACCAAAACAAAAGAACAGCTGTCCTACTTGGTCTTCCATGCTACCTTGCAGAAGATTCCTCTGACATAATCAGGATGTGTGATGTAAGACACCGTATTTACACATTTTATATTACATTGTTTTGTTTTAACATTTTTTATTTTCATAAGTCGTAAGGGGTAATTTTTTACAAATAAAATAGTAAATGAGTGAAAAATTAATGAAATGTGCCCTTAATTTAAATTGAAAATGTAATGAAACCTAAAATGCAGTAACTTAACCAATATGTAATAAAATATCCAGACTTATATTGTTTTTAAATAATGTAATGTTAACTTATCACATTAGGCTACTTTTTAAAATAGCTTAGTATAGTATATACTATATATAGTATAGTATATCAGAGAAGGGTTTGCTGAGATGATAAAGTAGTAGGCTACATCCTAGATTTATTTTTTTGGACCACATGTTATATGCTAGTTAAGAGGTGTGTCCCGGAGTTTCTGTCCATGTGCATGTAGCTGTATGATGCATAGTCTATTATAATCATTCTTTCATTTCAAATGCAATGTATATAACATTGAATTCTTATTCATACTTAAAATCAGAATATACTACATTTTTGAGAAATAGAGAACATTCAGTACATTTTCTCTCAGTTTAGCTCCTCCTAGTGGCCAAAATTACTGTTGGTTTGTTTTATTATTTGGGCTTAACAATGAACATTCAGAAAGGCAATGACAACACTCACTCAATTAATGTCAAAGACATTTGTAGCCTTTCTCTATTAGCCTAGCAGTGATGTTTAAGTCAGTCAGTTAAGATGTGTGTTTTTGTCTTTATGTTTTCAGGCTCATGGTGAAACCCTTGACGTGCTAATGAGCGGGATGCAAGTTGGACTGTTGATTGGACACGAAGGCCCTCTGCATGATGCATTTCCATTGGATGTTTTCAACGTGGCTCTGGTAGTAGAGGAGAAGATCATCCTACATGACCTCCGAGATGTGTCCACAGGCTTTGCCATGTTACTGGGTGCAATCTACTGCCTAAACCTTGAGTACCCACGTAATATGAAGTATTCTTTTGAGTTCCTGCAGAGGGTTGTCATGAACATTAAACCGGACCAATGTTCAGCCAGAATCCATGGACTCAGAAATAAACTGCTTAGATATCGCATGTAAACAAAGAAATGCACTCGTCAAGCAACTACTAGGAGGCAGCAGTTATTTGGGAAGCTTGCCTTGTTCTTTACACTAGCATACAGGTTTTCATCGGCTTAGTTTGTTCAGCACAAGTCAGGTATGCGTGACAAATGTGTCACTTGTGAAGTTGAAAAATCTGAAATTGTTGAAAAATCTAAAATAGTTCAAATGTGCAAAACATTTTGAGGTATAATGAAAACAAACTTGTTTCGAATTGTGGTTAAAGAATCTTTTAGACGTGGATGTTGATGTTTTGTAAAGCTCTGCGTATACCACATTTTTCCTCTGTACAACTTTGCCATACTTATTCTCTCATTGACAGTTTTAAAATTGTGTTCAATTAACACAAATTTAAGTGAGGATAAGTAAGTAAGTATTTATAATGTACACCATTGTTTTTGTTCATATGACGATATGGACCGGTTATCTCACTTTTTGCCTCTTATGACACCTGCCCATCTGTCCCCCTTTCCCCAGCACTCTCGGTTGTCAACCTCAGTGAGGCCTGTTTTGATGCCAAGACATGTTTAAGATGTATCAATGTTCCACATTGTTCATATTCATGTCGAGATTTTATGATTATCTGTTTACTATCTCACATACCTCATTGTTCAACCCCACCTCACCTTCTTTCTTTCTACGAGTCCACCCTCTGTCTCGCTGTCTGTCTGCAAGTCCACCCTCTGTCTGTCTGTCAGTCCACCCTCTGTCAGTCCACCCTCTGTCTGTCTGTCTGTCTGTCTGTCCACCCTCTGTCTGTCTGTCTTGTCTGTCTGCAAGTCCACCCTCTGTCTGTCTGTCTTGTCTGCCTGCAAGTCCACCCTCTGTCTGTCTGTCTTGTCTGTCTGCAAGTCCACCCTCTGTCTGTCTGTCTTGTCTGTCTGCAAGTCCACCCTCTGTCTGTCTGTCTGCAAGTCCACCCTCTGTCTGTCTGTCTTGTCTGTCTGCAAGTCCACCCTCTGTCTGTCTGTCTTGTCTGTCTGCAAGTCCACCCTCTGTCTGTCTGTCTTGTCTGTCTGCAAGTCCACCCTCTGTCTGACTGTCTTGTCTGTCTGCAAGTCCACCCTCTGTACATTACAGAGACATACATTGGGTATGGCATGTTAAAACCTTTAACTTCTGTTAAAGTTTATATAAATGTATTTATAAAATAAATGTTCTTGGACAAATGCAAGAATTCAGTGTGAAGCTCTGTCATTTACCATGCAAGTTGAAACAAATTTAGAATTTTAATCCTCTTAACTTTAAATGGGGAGTCGTATAAATACGGCTAAGTTAGTTTAACTCAGAACTGTGAGTTACAATAATAATGAAATATCTGTTTGTTTTACTAGCTAAAGAATGTTATTGTATTGATAATGTTTAAAAAAAATGTTGTTTTAACTCACAGTATCAAGTTTAAACAAGATGTGATTAAAAGTTTTCATGTATCAATGATGTATAACTATATTTTGTTTCAACTAATGGTATCAAGTTAACATTACAAGTGATTAAAAGTTAAGTCAACTTTGACAACTTAAAAAACAACATTGTGACAACTAGAACAGTGTAGTATAATCAACCTTTTGAACTTTATTTTCAGAGTTGAAACAAAGGTAATCTTAAATTGAGTTAACTTGCAGTTTTAAGGCAGCAGGTGAACCTTCATTTGCAAGTTGAACTGACCTGAAATGTCTTACAGTGTGATGGAGCTGCATACGCTCTGTTCAGCTGGTAATGGGAGCGTGCGAGCTGTTAGCGCATGACTCAGCGCTGATGGGTCACACCAAGGCCATGAATGAATGACACAGCACCTGCAGCTAGAGGACGACTTCAAAGCAACATGTTGGTACTGCAACGCTGTTTGTATGCAAGTGTGTGTGAATATTGTATTGTTTAGGCAGCCACAACTTTAATAAATGTATAAACAAAACCAACTTGTTTCAACTAAAAATCATTTGGCTGTAGCAGATTCAGATAAAACAACCCTGAGAATCATGTCATTTCTGATCTCACAATCCCGGAGGAGCAAGATGAAGAGCAGGTAGAGCACAGGCAGATGGGAGGGAGAAGAGAAGCACGATGATGCCACAGAAGGATGAGTCTGAGATAGTGATTGTTTCATGAAGACCTGACTCCTCTCTTTGTAGGCCACTGTGCTTGCTAGGTCAGCTAAATATAGTACGAGTCTCAACAATTGAGGCTAATCTTTGCAGATGGGATGTGTGCGGCGCGGCGGTGGTAGCAGCAGGGATGGATGTAGTCTCAGGCTACTGCAACAGAGCGTATAAACCCCTCCTACACACACACGGTCTCTCCCACAAATATCAAACCCAACAGCTCGGTCGTGAATTCTCTGTCATTTTGCACTTTAATTCATATCTCCGTATGTTCATGCAGGGGTAAAAGGAGTTGCTTAGCAACTTCACTCCAGACTGACACTTTTGTGCTTGTTTCTATCCCTTCCAAAAATATACTCCCTGAGTGTGTATCCATTTTCTCTACTCTTTAACAACACCAACACACACACCAATCAATATGGAGTAACTACTTCTTTCAGCAGTGTTTAAGGTGTAATACAGAGCTGAACGATTTGTTTTATATAGCGCTCAAATGTTATCCGCCTTTTCTGAAATTACTGCGCTTGATAAAAGAATAACATATTAATCCTTCAGACACAAGTTAATGTAAATAAGAATCCCATTCATAGTTGTATGGGCCATGTGTGTCTTCTTAACTTATGGTTATCGGTTAGACCTTGGAGAACCGCAACCATCAATTAAAATGAATGATCAATTAATACAGTACACCATTTCAATTTCAATAAATTCATTAACAAAGAGGAAACATAACAATAAAAATAATATGTGATAAAGATATTACAGTTACTGTTTTAACACCGACAACATCAAATCGTAATTCATTTTTATTCAGTTTTTATTTCTATTCTTTCTAAGGTGCCGCAGAAGCTCCTCTCGATCGATTCCTCTACTTCCTCACAGTGCTTTATTCTCTCGGTGTTGCAAAAGAAATAACAGCGCTACTACAATTTCCTGAGCCTCAGTCCTCCTCTGGGAGCATCTCAGCATGAAAACCCAACACCCTGAAACCGAAAAAATATATATTTGATGTCATGCTGTTGAAACTCCTGTGAAAGGAGGAACCTGAAGTTCCCTTTGGAGGTTTTTACATTATGGTGATGATGTGGGCAGCGGGATGACGTGTCACCACTCACTGAAAAGCTGTGGCAGTAATTATGAGCTGTTGGTTGAAACGTCAGACATTTACACTGACGAGTACGATCCCCGAAGGCGACGTAGCACAATGTTTGTGTTAATTTCTAATTAGCAACCTCGACTGACTGGGAAATACCAGCCGATTTGGCCCGCTGTCCTTATAATGAATTCAATTACCAATGAATGCATGGTGGAATTAAAACCACATACCCATACTCCAGCTGTGTCCCTGAGGAAGGTGGAGCAGCGAGATAAGCGCATTAAAGAAGGCTTGGCCACACAAATTACACACACATCCTCAGCAAGTCATATTCTAAATACCTTAATGATTCCACAGGATGATCTGATGGTGTTTGTGATTACCTCCTTAATGCGGGGCTGTGACAGCATGTGACCGCACTGAGTCTGTTCTTTGTCAGTTCCTTGATTGGCTTAATTAGCACGTCTCTCATGAGAACAAGAGTGTGATCCGTTTGAGATTTCTATAGAAACAAAGGAAAAGGACACGTGCGATTGTTGATAACATATGCTCGCACGTATATTTCAAAGGTTATAAGTGAAGCATTTGCATCAAAAAGACATGACTACAATCATTTCGAGTGTAATTACTGCATGTAAACAAGGACTCTGCCAAGCAGACTGGCAGCCTCCGCTCTGTATGTTGGACGATGTGACGCTGGCTCAGATATGGCAGCAAGTGTGCTCGAGGGTTAAGTGGCACCAACCAAAGCTGAAATTTAATCCCAGTGTGGAAGGGCAGGAGATGTGGGGGAAAATAAAATATAAATGGAGTAAATGACACATAACATGCTTATCCTCTTTGGCAAAAGTAAAGACAAAGTGTTAAAAACAAATACTTCCTCTCTTTTTGGAGACAGTCTTAGTTTTTAACATCAATTACCTTCTTTAATCTAGTGGTTCTTCCCATTATTTCTCCTGGTTATGACACTTGTTTGGACTTGAAAAGCCATGAAACCATGAACCCAAAACTACAGAAATGAATACTACACAGCTACAGCGTGGTAGTTCAAAGCTTCTGGAAATAGTCCGTAAACAGCTCAGGTTTCTCCCCCTGACTTTGTAGGGATGGTACCATATGTTGTTCCTACAGATGGAAAAAATGTAAAAACCTACAAAGTAAGTTAAAAGTGTTCCTATAAGAAGGACTAGCACTGATAATATACTGACTGCTAATATAATAATTAACTGTATATCTTAAACTACATATTTCCTTTTGAATACAGCCTTAAATCAAAGTAGAGTTAGATAAACCATTTTCTGAAAATCACATATGTATTATTATATTATGATTTATAATTGATGAAGCCATATATAGCTAGTGTCACATAAAATATTCAAACCTTGGACATAATGTATTTATGACTGAATAACGCCATCATATTGAAATGTTCTACACACTGTGTGGATATTTTATGTTCATTTTGTGTGCTTTATGCTGGCATACGTTGTGTTTCTGAAAGCCTTTACATCTTTATTCAAATTTAAAACAACCCTCTGTTTCAACAACGCCTGGCAGCACAGTGTAATGGGTCCAGAGGTAAAGGTTTAAAGAGCTTAATATTATACACCAGGGATCCATAAGTGCATTCAGGTCCTTTGCCTGAACCTGGTGAAAGTTGGTAATATTCATTGCTTTAACACTAAAGAGACAAATATCTCTAAAATGGCTTTTTGATGTCAAAATGTATGTTTTGGATATTGGACACTAATGTATGTCCCTGCTTGTCTTGCAATCCCTTTGTATTTATAATGAGTTCTCATACAAAGTAAGGCCTTTGCAGGCTGCCTATTAGAATGCATTTAAAATCCATTAGTTTTTACAGAATACATTCAAATTTTAAACGATTAATTGACACACACATTGAAATCATTCTATGATTGTTGCGGCCGTTGTTAATTTAATTTGAATATTGTTTGAAATTTAGAAGATAGAGTTGGTGGATGAAACCCTCTGTAATTGTCACAAATACATGCACACACAGTGGAATTCCATCTCTGCATTTAACCCATCCTAGTGCTAGGAGCAGAGGGGAGCTTTTGTACAGCGCCCAGGTGAGGGGGGTGTCCCGTGCCTTGCTCAATGGCACTATGGCAGGGCACAGCATGTAAACTGGGACCTGGGGAGTAGCAGTCCACACTCCATATATAGGTCTGTTAGGGGACTTGAACCGGCGACCCTACGCCTCCCAGTCCCTACTGACTGAGCCACTACCGGATTTGTACATATGCATATGCACATTTCTCAACACAGGCCAGAGCAACTCCTGATGATTCAAAAAGGCAGAGACCAGGATTAACACATGAAAATATACATGTGTAACATTTAGTAAAAAAGATGTTGAAACATTGCACGCTGCAAGATGAAAAAATAAGACGTTGCTTCTGAACACATTCCTTCAATTTCCTAAATTCTTATGCAAATCCTGCACTATATAAAGGCTGTGTGCTAACTTGGCTGCGAAAAACAGCAATCATCACTCCATGCCCCGTGGGCCCGAGTGTGTAATGAGAACAGATCTACAGCAATAACACAAAATCTGTGCCTGAGCTCTACATGCAGGTTTCATCTGCGTTTATTCTGGGGTGTTTGTAGTCCTCTTCTGTTTCTCTCCGTGCCAAACGAGGCCATGCCGTGTGTTTAGGGTGTTGGGGGAGGGGGGAGTGAAGGGAGAGAGGCAGGAGGATACTGGGAGAAAACATTTTGTCCTAAAACGACGATCTGAATTTCAGATCCACTGTAAAGAGAGGGCAGTCCTGGACGGGGTGTTGTTGTCATTTGTCATTTTCCTGAAGCCATGTCGTTCGTACGAGGTCAAACAAACTCGCCTCAACCTAGTTAGAATTCCTCATGTGCACCTGCTTACTCAATGCCTTTCAGCTAAACAAACAGAGAGAGGCATCATGGGAACAGTAGTATACATGGATTTTCAGTGTTGCAGGTGAACAGATATGTGGGGAACGGGGATAAAAAGGACGAAGAAAGGGAACAAATGGAGGTGGAGGAAATCATGCTCCACAACACGAGCATGAGACTCCCACGGGACAGCGGCCCAGGAGAGGAGCGTGAGATGGAGAAAAACGCCCCTGTGCCACCCACTACAGCTTCAGGGGGAGATAAATAAAAGAGGGAGGAGGGGAGGACAAAGACGAGAGTTGGAGCAAGAAGAGAGATGAAAGTAAAGGCACACACCTCACAGGAAGCTATCAGATCAGAAACTAAGTTGATTTACTCCTCGGTAAAGTCTACAGATGGAGGATGATGAATTACTGATGAGCTCCTCGTTGACACTCTAAACCTGTGTATGCTCGGTGTTGGTTTGCTTGGAACATAAGCGCCGAAGCTACGCATCTAATGTTAGCAGCAGAGCATGTCCCGCGTCAGATCGGCTTAAATTCAAGCCCGAGGCACTGCGGCTCCGATGGCTCTAGGGCCAAACAGCAAGCTGACGGCACTTGGGGGCTGAATCCCTCACTGCAGAGAAGTTTGACTTAGACACGATACATTCCTTAAGTGTCTCTATTCTGACACTGGAATGATGTCATGGTAAAAAGCTAAAACATCTGGTAAAGTAAGGGGAACAAAAATGACAGAATATGGAAGTTTAAATATAGAATTTTAAAATGGTAAATGAACTGATATACAGCTGCGGAAGAAATTAAGAGACCACTTCAGCATTATCACTTTCTTTCGTTTGATTATTTATAGGTATGTCTTTGCGTTTTTATTGTATTCTATAAACTACTGAGCACATTTCTCTGTGTTGGAATTCAACAGACACTAGAATGGCTGCCATACATGTAGAGATAAAGATTTAAGAAAAATTTGGAGTAGTCTCATTTTTTTCCGGGGCTGTATATAGTGCTATATACGTTTTTAACAATTCCTCAAAGCACTTTATATACACAAGTCAGCACTCACACATTCAAACACATACAGAGGCAGAGGCTGCAAGGTGCCACTTCACACAGCCATTTGACCGCACTAAGACAGCAAATTCTTAATTGCTTCCTGGGATCAAACCGACAAGTTTCAGAGTTGAAGATGGCCTCACTTTCAATATCAACGCAAGATTTCTAGAGCCGAAATAACAAGAGAAGTGAATTATTGTACCATTGTTGTGTTTTGATATCCAATCATGAGAGAAAGTCTTGCTGACGATTAGCTCTGTTTTTTTTATCACATAGCTACTGTAAACTATGTTGTTGAGTTTCCACTTAGCGAAATGTCTGAGGGAATTTAAGTTCCCCCTGGTAAACAAAGATGCAGCATAAACGTCGTGGGCTTTTACTGTGAAAGGTAAACAAGAAAAGAGAGCGCGCCGCTGTGGTTTACAATAAAGAAAGCATTAAGAATTTGCCGTCTTAGCTCAGACAACGGAGCGTCCTTTTTATCGCTTTTTATTAGCTTCATAAGTATAGTCATGACTCATAAACCTTGGCTACATTACTTTACTATCATATTTGCTGGGAGAGTCTGCTCTCCAAAAGCAAAACACTTATATAGAGTGGTGGAGGAACGAGTCCCTAAAACCTGAAAGTTTGTCAGCATTTTACACACATCTCGGAGTCAATGGGATTTCTCCATTGGATTTTGGAAAATAGCTCGAAATAAGGTCTGTGGTTGATACAAATTTAAAAGACGTCATCAGACGTTTCGTTCTACGACATTAAATACATCAGCAGTGACCGCGCTGGTGATTTAAGAAGAGTTTATGTGTCTGAAAAACGATGGTTGTTAACAAGTGGCTGAATAGGACTACAGAAGTTGTCGAGGACGGTGTACGTCATTACGCCGAACACGTAAACACTCCGCTAAGTTTGTTGGCCCCTGTTCTATATGTATATCAGACTGGTAATTGAAACAGCCATGACTTCTACTTAAATTCAGTGTGGCGAAAAGCTTTGTTAAAATATGCAAGCTCGCGAAAGTCAGTTGAAACTACCTTAAGTTGGCGTGACGTTGAAGTCGCGCGACCATGCTGTACTCCTCTGTAGTTCCTTTATAGCATAACGTTAGCATTTCTGGCGATTAGATTTATGATTCGAAAATGATCAAAGTCGGGTAGACATGTGGAGATTATCCGGCTGAACAAAACGTGCATTTAACAAACAGGTTCGTTTTCCACGGATCTTATTGTTTACAACATTCCAAAATCGTATGGAGATATCGCATTGCGTTTTTGCACGTCAATGTAGCTCATAAGTACTTATTAAAGCACAGCGATTCTTAAGGCACCAAAACTGAAGGAATGCACCGTTATAGGCCGGGTAGCGCAATATTAAAAGCAGTGACACCGCAGAGAGAAAACAGGCAGCTGTAGACCCTGAGGCTCACAGACACCTCTATGTGAAAAGGTTGACTTTTAACAAACAGTTTAGTTATGACCTCAGCAGGCCGGCAACACACACTTTCAAAAATAGAGACTAGGATGAACTGGCAGCGATACAGAGTCAGTCGACACGCTGCTGTGTAAGGGAGGCGGCGGTTCCTTACGTCTTTGGTGACAAAACAACCCCGGACTGCTGATTCCTCTAGAGCAGGGGTGGGCAAACTTTTTGACTCGCGGGCCACAATGGGTTCTAAAATTTGACAGAGGGGCCGGGCCAGGAGCATTTGGATGGAGTGTTTGGGTCGGATATACTAAAGCATTACATGTAGTGTGTGCAAACCTTATAGCACAGTAAGAACACTATAACCCAATTTATTAACTATCTTTCAAATGAGCAAAATAGCCCTTATCAGTTAATAAGTTTGTCTCAAGGAATATGCAAGATATGGCGTTTACACACTATTTTGCACGATACTGGGAGGAGGAAATGTAAATAGATTAAAATAGCATACACACTGTGATTTATCAAGATTGCGTCTGTTTTTAATAAGTTTCAATCGAAGGTGCAAAGTTAAAGAAATCAACATTTATTGATAAAATTGAATCACTTTCAACATTCAAAACATATTATTACACAACGAAATATTCAAGCTCAATAATATCTACTTGTGTTAAACCCCGCAAAATCATGGATGGATTGTCTTGACTGCGCGCTCTACAAACTCGCCACGGACGCCCTCACCTTCATACGCAAATAGTACACGTACAGTGGGGCAAAAAAGTATTTAGTCAGCCACCAATTGTGCAAGTTCTCCCATTTAAAAAGATGAGAGAGGCCTGTAATTTTTATCATAGGTACACTTCAACTATGAGAGACAGAATGAGAAAAAGAAATCCAGGAAATCACATTGTAGGATTTTTAATGAATTAATTGGTAAATTCCTCGGTAAAATAAGTATTTGGTCACCTACAAACAAGCAAGATTTCTGGCTCTCACAGACCTGTAACTTCTTCTTTAAGAGGCTCCTCTGTCCTCCACTCGTTACCTGTATTAATGGCACCTTTTTGAACTCGTTATCAGTATAAAAGACACCTGTCCACAACCTCAAACAGTCATACTCCAAACTCCACTATGGCCAAGACCAAAGAGCTGTCAAAGGAGACCAGAGACAAAATTGTAGACCTGCACCAGGCTGGGAAAACTGAATCTGCAATAGGTAAGCAGCTTGGTGTGAAGAAATCAACTGTGGGAGCAATTATTAGAAAATGGAAGACATACAAGACCACTGCTAATCTCCCTCCATCTGGGGCTCCACGCAAGATCTCACCCCGTGGGGTCAAAATGATCACAAGAACGGTGAGCAAGAATCCCAGAACCACACGGGGGGACCTAGTGAATGACCTGCAGAGAGCTGGGACCAAAGTAACAGAGGCTACCATCAGTAACACACTACGCCGCCAGGGACTTAAATCCTGCAGTTCCAGACATGTCCCCCTGCTTAAGCCAGTACATGTCCAGGCCCGTCTGAAGTTTGCTAGAGGGCATTTGGATGATCCAGAAGAGGATTGGGAGAATGTCATATGGTCAGATGAAACCAAAATAGAACTTTTTGGTAAAAACTCAACTCGTCGTGTTTGGAGGAGAAAGAATGCAGAGTTGCATCCAAAGAACACCATACCTACTGTGAAGCATGGGGGTGGAAACATCATGCTTTGGGGCTGTTTTTCTGCAAAGGGACCAGGACGACTGATCCGTGTAAAGGAAAGAATGAATGGGGCCATGTATCGTGAGATTTTGAGTGAAAACCTCCTTCCATCAGCAAGGGCACTGAAGATGAAGCGTGGCTGGGTCTTTCAGCATGACAATGATCTCAAACACACCGCCAGGGCAACGAAGGAGTGGCTTCGTAAGAAGCATTTCAAGGTCCTGGAGTGGCCTAGCCAGTCTCCAGATCTCAACCCCATAGAAAATCTTTGGAGGGAGTTGAAAGTCCGTGTTGCCCAGCGACAGCCCCAAAACATCACTGCTTTAGAGGAGATCTGCATGGAGGAATGGGCCAGAATACCAGCAACAGTGTGGAAACCTTGTGAAGACTTACAGAAAACGTTTGACCTCTGTCATTGCCAACAAAGGGTATATAATAAAGTATTGAGATTAACTTTTGTTATTGACCAAATACTTATTTTCCACAATCATTTGAAAATTAATTCATTAAAAATCCTACAATGTGATTTCCTGGATTTTTTTTTCTCATTCTGTCTCTCATAGTTGAAGTATACCTATGATAAAAATTACAGGCCTCTCATCTTTTTAAATGGGAGAACTTGCACAATTGGTGGCTGACTAAATACTTTTTTGCCCCACTGTATATCGTTCACAAGCACACGGACACAGGCTGTATTAAATATCCTACCTGCAGCTGAAAATTAAAATTAAGAGCGATGTGTGGCGTGTTAATTCAGCTACTGTACCGCTGCTGTGCGTAAATGCGCATTGCTCTTAATTAAAAGACGCACTTCCAAACTTTCCATATGCATTTTTTTATAACACAGCAGAAAAACAATTTCAGTGGGAACAGTGTTGTTGGTCTCCCTTTTTTGCCAGTGCATCAAAGTCTGGAGTTAGTTTTGTTGTGGCAATCCTCAGGACAGATCTGAGGTGTTGGTCAGTTAACTTGGATCTGTGATGGGCTTTGTTGATGTTCATGACGCTAAACGTCTGCTCACACACGTAGGTCGAGCCAAACAACACCAGCATCTTCTGTGCAGTACTCCGGAGGCCTGGAAACGTGGTCTCGTTAAGTGAAGCGTAAAAGTCATTCAGTTTAAGAGACTTGAACTTCTCCTTTAAGACGGAGTCAGACTGAAGATCGATCAGTTCCAATTGCAGCTCCTGCGGTGCTGCTTCGGGGTCTTGTGACAGGGGACAGGACACCAGTTGAAGTGACTTGTCAATTTTTTCAAAATCACAGAACCGACGGCAAAATTCTCTGTGCAGGTCGTCCAGTGATTTGCAGTATTTCTTCGCATTTCGGGCTGCCTCTTTCTGCACGGCGAGTGTGGGAAAATGTGTGAAAGATTTGTTTGACATTTGCCTGGAGAATAAAACCAGCTTGGATTTGAAGGCTCTCACATTTGTGTGCATGTCGTGCACAAACTGATCTTTCCCCTGTAGCTTCACGTTCAGTTCATTCATGTGTGAAAATATGTCCACAGCAAACGCAAAGTCACAAAGCCAGTTTGTGTCGCTCAGCTCAGGGAATTCGTCGAATTTCCCCATTAACTCCAAAAATGAGCGAATCTCCTCTTTGAGCTCCCAGACTCGTTGAAGCACTTTCCCCAAACTTAACCAGCGGACGCGAGAGTGGTAAAGTAGGTCCTGGTGATCCGCATCAGTTTCTTCCAGGAACGTAATGAACTGGCGATGATTAAGTCCCCTTGCTCGTATCAAGTTAACAAGTTTTACTACTGGACCCACGACGTGATTAAACTGCAATACAGATTTACACAAAGACTCCTGATGAATGATGCAGTGAAGAAAAATAACATCCTGGTCAGGGTTTTCTTCTTTCACTTTATCCTGGATTCTTTTCAGCAGCCCGACGTTTTTTCCAGTTAAATTTGGCGATCCATCCGTGGTGACATTGGCAAGTTTACTCCAAGGTAGCTTCATTCTCTCGATGACAGCAGACACCTGTTCATATAAGTCCTCTCCTCGCGTTTTCCCTTTCAGTGATTCCATGCTCAAAAGCTCCTCCGTTATCTCAAAACTGTCGTTAATCCCTCGGATAAAAATTAGGAGCTGAGCAGTGTCTTTTATGTCGTTACTTTCATCCATCGCTAGTGAATATAACTTAAAAGACTCCGCCTTTTTGTTTAACTCACTGACTATATCTTCGTCAATCAGTTCCACGCGGCGAGTCACTGTCCTGCGTGATAAACTGATTTTTTCAAACTTGGCTTTGCTCTCCGGACACAAGAGGCCTGCTGTCTCTACCATGCATTCTTTCAAAAACTCGCCTTCGGAGAAAGGCTTGCTAGCCTTTGCTAATTTGAATGCCAGCAAATAACTTGCCTTGGCACTTGACTCTTGAATCGCAGTTTGTCGGTGAAAAAAGTTCTGTTGACTCTGTAAATTAGCTGCCAACCTCTGAGCAGTAGCCACCCGTTCTTGTGTTGATTGCTTGCTAGCATAGTTTGCATGCTTCGTGGCAAAGTGACGGCTGATATTGTACTCTTTGAAAACCGCAACAGTTTCTTGGCATATCAGACATACAGCCATTGATCGAACTTCAGTGAAAAAGTATTTTGTTGTCCACTTCTTATTAAACACTCGGCATTCGCTGTCCACTTTCCGTTTCTTTGGTCCGCTCATTTTCACAGAAGGGCTCAAGTGAAAATAAAGAGTGCCGTATTTACCGCACTATAAAGCGGTTTAAAATCCGGTGCGCCTTATGGTGCGGAAATACGGTAATATTCGCCACTCCAATAACGGTTAATGTGGTTAGAGTGCGCCATCTATTGAGGAAACGTGGGCATTGCAGGGAAAGTGGAAAATGAAGGAGTTTTTACTTTAATCTGGACAAGTTCGGCGGGCCGGATTAAAAAGCCTAACGGGCCGTATGTGGCCCGGGGGCCGTAGTTTGCCCATGTCTGCTCTAGAGGCATCTTTAAGAGGCCGTAAGCTCTTCAGAGCCTGGGATAAACACATCACAGCAGCATTAAACAAGTGCCAGAGGGGAAATTCAGGAGTGAACTCATGTTGAATGACTGAACGTTTCATGCCACTATGCAAGGCCCAGAAATGATACTTTTATTTTACACATTAAAACGGTTTGCAGTTGAGAAGCTGGTGTGATGTAGTTTGATCAGATAGCACAGTGAGAGTACTACACTATTTTAATGTATAATCCAATATCTTCCCCCATAAACAAAAAAACAACAGGCTGTTTGCCCTCTGAAACAACACAAATGAGGATTGTTTGTCAGTATTTTTTTAAAAACGCATTGATATGACAGTCCATTATCTGCTAAAGGAAACTTAAAACAACCTGTTTGTTAAGTTTTTGGAAGGATGGTGATCATAGAGAAAACTTTTGGTAAGATAAGGGATTCAAAACATTCTCCAACATCAAAGCTGGACAGTCTAGTGCGGTCAATTCGATGTTTTCCCGTAGTTTCCACTTCATAATAATATATAATAGAGTGGGGCAGGGATGATGTATTTTTGTAGGCCGACCCGGAAGTAAGCTGCGCATGGGTTACCTCGACAAAAAAGTAATGTGATTTCTCCATAGGATTTTGGAATATCGTAAAAAATAAGATCTGTGGAAAACGAACCTGTTTGATGAATACACGTTTTGTTCATCCGGATAATCACAAGTACACCGTCCTCGACAACTTCTGTAGTCCTATTCAGCCACTTCAGTTTTTCAGTCACGTAAACTCAAAAATCACCAATAGGGTCACTGCAGACGCTAAACGTGATCCGTCTTTTAAATTTATGTAAACCACAGACCTTATTACGAGCTATTTTCCAAAATCCTACGGAGAAATCCCATTTACTCTGAGACCAGAGAACCGGAAGTGGTAAAATGCTAACTCACTTCCGGGTTTTAGGACTCGCTCCTGCACCACTCTATTATTACTTCTTTCACTCAGTCTCTTATTGGTCTGATCGGATGTTCAATAGGTCATATTTCCCTGCCTACGCATCTTATAATTTAGTAAAAACATCCCTAATAAAGTACCACACCAAAAAAATACAATTTACGTCTATATTTGGATATTAAGGATGAAGTTTATTTATTATAGTTATTGGTATACCTATTAATTTGTACTTCATTGAGAATGAAAGCATCATAACACAACTCAATGGATCCTAACATTAACTGTTAGCTCCAGTAGTCCATCATTTTTCTACAGTTACTTCAGGTTCCAAAGGGACTCAAGACGAGGGAGGTAAAGACGCTTTTTTATAAAGATTGTAACAAGACACACTCCAATTACAGAATGTTCCTCAGACAACTTAATGTGCCACTTCAGTAGAGCTCTGCATACGTCTCCACAGCTGACGACACAAATTGTCTGTCTGTGACTGCAAATACATTTTCCCCCTTAAAAATAAATCCACCAATTGGTTACCTCTCTGTGTGTTTACATTGCAACCACTTGCTGCCTGTCAAAACCTAGCCAAGGTGAAATCTAATACTTGAAGTGGCTTTTAGGTGGTTTGTATAAGAGCTGAAAAATCACACATTCTGTACAGAAAAGAAAACTGAAATCATACTTGCAAGATTTTGCTCTGCTTTCTGAATGGATTGCACAGATTAATTTGCAGGATTATTGATCAAATCTGAATGATAGAGAAACTCTTAGTCCCCAGCACCACTACGGTTGCTCACTGAATAGATTTCCGATCATTTCCTACAGAAGGAAACCTCATTGACGAGCTACGTGTGCACTGTGCTATCCTCATGAAAATCTATTGCTCGATATATTGTTATCTTTAAAGTGCTTCCAGTCTAAAAATGTACCACGTCAGTTTGATACCTGAATAGAATGACACCCAAAACTACCCGTGCATTACAATTTCAATGAATTATCTCATCAGTTCTCTCTCATCGGCACATAGTTTGGAAAAATGAGCAGAAAACGATCGGCGGCTATGACCGAGAAGCCTTAAATCTTCGCTTTCACGGATATAATGGTGTTCTTCAGAGAAAGACAGCTATAAAAGAGAGTGGGAGTGACAGAGATTGTAGCTGGGAAAAGGAAGGGAGTCAGAGAGAGAAAGAGAAATGTGACAGCAGTGCCGAGACTCATAACTCAAATAGTGCAGCAGTCATTACTCACCACTAATTTCAAAAATGATGTTATTACTTTTCTTATTACCCCCTTGGAGGAATGAATTGTCAAACGGCTTGTTAAATTACTTGGACTTTATATCCAAATTAGTGCATGCATTCACTCATTCCTGTACTGAGTGTTCACAGCAGCCAATAAAATACAAGATGAACAATGCTGAAGTCCTCCATTGTGCTCAATATATAATATAACACATTTGAATATATTCACAAACTTAATTTACCAAATCAGAAGAACACATAAGTTGACGAAGGTGGTTCTTGGATATTCACGTGTTAAAATATGTAATTAAATAAGACCACCTACTTCCATTGCAGGGCAATTCAAGCGTCCATTTGCAGCTTTAATTACAGACATATCTTAATTCCTAACGTTTCCTGAATTTATACAATTATTCAACAACATTTTTGTATGAAGCAAAGATTCTGTTTTTTATATTCTGTTTTAATTGGCTGGTCATTTTGTCTACATTTGATAAGAAAGCTTCCTTCATGGTTACCTTTTTGCTTTTGGAATTCATAGTAATATACATTTCCACTCAATCCCACAGTACAACTCAAAGGGTGTTCCAGTTTCACCACTTTACAGATTATTTTAAAGAATAACAGCTATTTTCACTGATTAATATATTTTAATATATTGTATATTGTTGTATGTTTTTATTTTATTTCTGTTTATTGTCAACAAAAACATCCAAGTGGCTTAAAGGGCATCATCGCCCGATTAATTGTCACCTTTATTGTGAAATATCTGTACAATGTTTCATTGACAGTAGCTTCAACATCAAAAATGAAAGCAGCAAGTATTGTGTCTTTAAATATTTCCAGAGACCAGCTTTTATAAGTCAATGCTTACTATTTAAAAAAAAAAAAAAAAGGTCTGAATTGAGCAATAGGAGGGTGAATATAAAATGAGTTGTGTTTTATAGTCAGCGTCAGGCAAAGAGCAAGAACAAGAAACTGCTAACATTCAGAATTGGGATTTGGGCTGCAACTAACGATTATTTTAGTAGTCGACTAGTCAGTAGATTATTTTTTCGATTAGTCATCGATTAACCCTCGCATTCCACCGTTGACATTGGCCTCATGTCGTAGACCAGCATGTTTAGAACGCTCTCAGTGAGGAGTCTGACCATTTGAGGGGTGCAGACGCCTCTCCGCAGGACAAAGTCATCCACACGCCTTTGCTTTGAACTTCTAAAATGGCTAAATGAAAATAGAAAGCTATTAGGCATAGTTACCACAAATTGTAGACTTAAATTAATACATTTTATGGATTTTATCTGACAAATTAATGATTTATAATTAGTTATGTATACATTTATTTATCTACGGTATTTATCTATCTTCCTATCTATTTAGCATACGTGCAGTCATGCAGAGCTAGGTAAAGTTAGGTAGGCGAGGTGACCGTGTGAATTTACAATGTTAACATGAGGGAAGAGGGACACTTAGACTGTAATTCAATGTTCTTAAGCAATTGGGTTAACACATTATCTTTCATGAGAGGGCCTAAAAGTAACTAATGTCTCTGGACTAGAGGACGCGTTTTCCGAAAGGTAAACAAAAACCGGCTAACTTACCCATCCGGAACTTCGGGCTCTAGACGTCCTGGGTGTTTGCATTTAAGATGCTCATGCATCGCCGTTGCACTGCCGTACTAGGCCAGCTCTGCGTTGCAGACGGTACACATGACTTGTTTATTAGCTTTATTTTCCTTACAAAATGCCCAGACTTTAGATAATCGCGGTCTCAATTTTACTGCAGTCTGCTCACGCTGATCCGGAGCCTCTGCCATGATTCGTCTCTGTTAGACTTCGTCAGTGGTTGGTTTAGGACGCAGATGGTGCAAAGACGAAGCTGCTACTTCTTTTTTTATTTTATTGGCGGTTGGCACCCAACTCGGTGCATTACCGCCACCACCTGTTACGGGTGTGGAGCATCAATGGGGATTAGACACTTTATAAACAAAACAATGGGGAAATTAATGATCCTTTTGCTTCCCCTTCAGAACCGGAAGCAGTAAAATGCTAATCCACAGCATACAAAATTACGGTGGTGGCTTGCCAACTCTATTGCAATTTCATTTGCGTGTGTTCTAATGAGTCATGAGTTAAATGCCTAGGTTGCTTAAATAATACAACGCTTCGACAACTAAATTTCGCGTCGACAAAATGTCGTTGTCGACTAGTTGTTGCAGCTTTAATTGGGATATAATTGCATAATTGTATTTATAGATGCACATATGCCCGCAAATTTACACACTTACAAGGCAGACAGAGAATAATCCTTCCAATCCATTTAATAATTGTGTTACTGAAACTTAAAGAGGAATTCGTTCCATTCCTTTGACAGTTGCATTTGAGCACATTTTCCACTTCCTGCTCCTACACTGCAAATTGTTTTATGCTTGCCAAGATTTAAAATCTTAGATCTGGAAATATGAGATTAATTATCTTGTTATATCTTTGAATTCATGGTATATTCTTAAAATGATCATGAATATGTCTTTTGTGCCTCAATTAGTCAGGAAATCTTAAAGTTGAGTAATTTACTGGTAAAACAAGCTAGTACCATCTGAGTACCAAGCGACTACCATTCTCTTCCACTAAAAATAACTTGTTTCAAGATTCAGTGACACAAACTCAAGTTCAATTGTTTGATTTAAGAATCACACATAAGGCATTCTTTTACAAAAATACATTTTTTATTCGAAGGCTTCACCTTCACCTTTTCTATGTGAGAAAATATCACAAAGATCATATTGTATCAGCACAAACACACTTTCTTTGAAACTAATAGAAAAATATGAGGTGTAATCAATAAGCATGTACTATATATATATATATTATATTTACATTTTTATACATTCTGCACCTCCGCCCCTCCCCCCACGTTTGGTCACACCACGATGATATTATGTTGCAAAAATAATGTTTAATACTATGCAGTTGTTCAGACATATTCCATTTTTTTTCACCTGCACCTTGCTAGTTAGCAAGCTCACGTTAGATAACCTTAAACAATGTAAAAGGTAATGTTCACGTTACACTAACACGTGACTGTTAGAGGTTACTTTAGCTAACAGAACTTTTGCTTGGTAACGTTAGCTAACTCTGTGCCCTTTGCCTTTTGACAGGTAATGTTAAAGTTAAGATTTGGGATTAGCAACATAGGATATGGATGACTTGGATGACACCACATTGTCGGTGTTAGGAGGCAAGTTAAGAAGTGTGTTCAACATCGTAACTAGTATCAGTTGTTAAGGTTATCATTGGCGCTCTCAATTTGTGGATTCACCTAAAAGCTAGCTAGCTAAGTAGCTAGCTAAATAGTTGGTCAGTATGTCGGAAACGTTCAGGAATCTTTGAGTGGGTAATTGGGGAACTGGGTGCGCGACACGGGGCTGAGTAACGGTAAAAAAGTTTTAGGAGGAGGCAGAACAAAATAGACTGTAACGGCGTGGATACAATGAACACGCAACTGTTGCGGAGCGCATGTGTAGTCGGAGCACAGGTGAGGAGAGAAGGTGTAGTCGCCGCCCATTCTCTTGGTCGGCCTTCGTCGCTGTCTGTGTTCCTTTTGTATAATGTTACGTTAGCTATTTGAGGTTTGGTGAAGTGCTAGCTACCGCTGCTACTCAGTAGCTAACGTTACCTGCTACCTATTAGCAATATAACATCAGTTAAAATGATTGTAGGGTGCTACGTTTAAGTTAGTGGCCGAGCACAGAGCAACAAGGGCTTACGTTGGTTAGTAAGTTTGAGACACACAGTAAATTTGCACCGTGGCCATCGTTCGTGGCTCAGAGACTGAGCGACCAACTTCACACACACAAACGGAGGTAACCTTACGCAAAGTTTCCCAACGGCCCGCATCACTTACATACACACATTTAAGTGCACGTACGCTACTGACAGTGCTACAGTGCAGAGCCTTTAGAACTCGCATCACACACACCGTCGCACACACAAGCAAGCTGCCTTCCCTGGGATCTTCAGTGGATTACAAATTCACACATAACCACATGGACTCTCTAACAAGGACTCTCCTAACATCATTAATTGGAACCTAAATTAAGATCTTGATAAGACGATTTATACGTTGTATTTTTAAGCCTATAGAAGTGTGAATGAGTGATTGGGCATTAGGCTGCTTCTGTTTATTATTGTTAATGTTAATTCCACTTCCTGGGTTTTTGTCCATCTAATGTCATTTTAATAATTAATGGTATTTAACTATTTAAACAGATATTGAAGGGTATTTAATAATGGGATTTAAGATATTTTATAATTTATAATTGCCATTAATTAATAAAGAATTCTGATTTGATGTGAAACTGATTTTGCTAATTTTACAGCCGCCAATATCGATGAGGGTGTTTTGAAAACCCTCAGCAGGGAGGACCTCAAGGATCTCTTTCAGGGTCCAGAGAATTTTCTCCCGTGGAAGTAGTTATGGAATGTCATCAATCCAAAAGGTAAATATACTACACATCGGAATAGCCAATGTGACATCATGATGTCCTATGTGTTTAATAGTTTCTCTTTTTCTTGATTCCCCCAAAATTTCAATAGGGTGAGAATCTTACTGAGCAAGATGCCAACAGTGGAAGTGGGGTTGTACCTAGTGCTGTGCCACCATGCCAGCGTCAAACCTTCACCCCCATACACAAATCCACCACCAAAAGAATGAAATTGCCAGACCCACCAGAGTATGTTGTGTACACAGATTCTGAGCTAGACATGGTTGCGCAGCCAGTACTTTGAATTGCTCCGCAATGGAAAGGGACGGGATTGTAAGATGTCGAAAGAGCAGGAATACAATCACCAGCATGGTTGCAATCCTGAAAGCTAGTCCCCTCGGAAAAGAAATTACCTACCCCTCCAAACACGAATTGAGAGCCATGTCACAGAAGATTGTCGACTATTATCCAATGCTTCGAGATGCTACAGATCTGCCATATGTAGGTTTTATGTATACACATCTCTAAAACTGTTTGTGTGTGGTGGGGGGGGGTAACGAGACTAACAACTTTCCAAAACATTCCTTTACCACAGCTGACCATCTACTCTAAAATTTGTAAGCGACTCCAAAATATGAAGTCCCCAAGGAAGAAGCAGGGTCCCCATGCCACAACCAGGGGTGGGACAGAGGTCTTTCTTTGATGCAACCACAGAAAATGAAACCGACGCTGACACAAGTGTTTCAACCGTTCAACCGTAAATCTTCCAAGCAACGATGAACAGAGTGACGAACACCTCAGTCCAGGTATGTTCTAAAAGTCTGGAAAATAAAAGTGCTATGATGCCTACTAATATAATTGTGCATACATACATTGCATTTTGTAATCATATGATATGATTTGTCTTCCCTGCTGCTGGTGCAGAAGTGATTACATTGAAATGTCTGTCCCTGACTCTCCTGTTGCATCTGTTTTAGTGGGCCCGGATAGTCTGAACATGCAGGCAAGGCACTACAAGATAATCAGCAACATGTACAACAGACCCAACCCAAAACCCAACCAAAGCGCAGTTGCTCAAATTTTGGACCTTGAGTTTGAGTCGATTCAGATGCAAAAAAGGGAAGAAGACAAAGCCACAAAAATCTTTGAGGAATATCGGTTCTTCCCGCCAACTCCTCATCCCGTCAAGTCGCTGGTCCCTCCGACACCTGTTCCGTTGGTGGTCCCACCGATCCATGTCCCTTTCCAGTCGGGGGCCCGGCCGAACCATGTCCCAGTCCAGTCGGGGGCCCGGCTGACCCATGTCCCTGTCCTGTCGGGGGTCCCACCGACTCAAGTTCATGCCCCGTTAACTCAAGCT
The DNA here is from genome assembly GCF_036324505.1 of Eleginops maclovinus. Taxonomy (NCBI): domain Eukaryota; kingdom Metazoa; phylum Chordata; class Actinopteri; order Perciformes; family Eleginopidae; genus Eleginops; species Eleginops maclovinus. Next base: position 10,606,400 of record NC_086364.1, read on the forward strand.
CATGTCTCGCCGACTGTAGTTCATGTCCCGTTGGTGGTCCAGCCGATGCCAATACTACCAGGGGGTCCCGCCAAAGCCATGTCCTCCCTCTTCTGGGGTCCCGCTGACACCATTACCACCCGGGTTCCCGCCAAAGCCATGTCCTGCCTCTTCCGGGGTCCCGCTGACACCATTACCACCCGGGTTCCCGCCAAAGCCATGTCCTCCCTCTTCCGGGGTCCCGCTGACACCATTACCACCCGGGTTCCCGCCAAAGCCATGTCCTGCCTCTTCCGGGGTCCCGCTGACACCATTACCACCCGGGTTCCCGCCAAAGCCATGTCCTGCCTCTTTGGGGGTCCCGCTGATGCCAGTACCAACTGGGGTCCCGCCGACAACTGCTCATGTCCCGTCGGGGGTCCCGCCGACTGGTGCTCCTGTCTCCTCGGTGGCCCTGCCGCCTCCCGCTCCAGGTGCTCCTTACTTTCCTCCAGAGGCGTCTCGCCGTCCTACAGCCTGTCGTCCAGAGGCGTCTCGCCGTCCTACAGTCCGTCGTCCAGAGGCGTCTCGCCTTCCTACAGCCCGTCGTCCAGAGGCGTCTCGCCGTCCTCCAGCCTGTCATACAGCCCGTCGTCCTCCAGCCCGTCGTCCTCCAGCCCGTCGTCCAGAGGCGTCTCGCCGTCCTACAGCCCGCCGTCCTACAGCCCGTCGTCCAGAGGCGTCTCGCCGTCCTCCAGCCTGTCCTACAGCCCGTCGTCCAGAGGCGTCTCGCCGTCCTCCAGCCTGTCCTACAGCCCGTCGTCCAGAGGCGTCTCGCCGTCCTCCAGCCCGTCATACAGACCGTCCTCCACAGCTGTCTCACCGCCTTCCAGGCCGTCCTCCGGCAGTTTCTCGCTGCCCTCCGGAGCTATTCCGCTGTCTTCCAGGTCGTCCTCCGGAGCTGTCTCGCCACCTTCCAGGCCGTCCTCCAGAACTGTCTCGCCGCCCTCCCGAGCTATTCCACTGCCCTCCAGGTCGTCCTCCAGAGTTCCCTCGCCATGGTCTACACCAGGGGTTTTCAACTGGTTTTGTCCCAGGGACCACCATTCGGACTAGAAAGCAATCCGCGGCCCACTGATGTGCCTGCGCGTGCGCGTGTGTATTTGGTGTTACATGCATAGCTCAATGCATGAAACATGAAAGAGAGGCCACGCAGATTTTATAATAATAAAAGTAGATTTATTAAATTAAATTAAATTAAAGATTATTTTAAAGAAAGAATAAAGAATAATAAAGTGTTGTGCAATTCAGTATTGGGAAAAGTAACTAAAAATGTCATGCAAAGTCAGTCTAGGTGTGTGACAAAACAACAACGGAGAACAAAAATCCAACAACACCGGAGAACCAAAATCCAACAAATGAAGACCAAGGCAGCCTCAACTGCTGGCTGGTCAGGGCTTTTATAACCCAGCCAGGACAGACCTGTCACCAATCACCTGCTGTAGAGACAGAGAGATTGAGAAAAGCAGAGAGAGATTGAGAAAAGCAGGGAGAGAGAACAGGCTTACCATTAACACAGGGCGGGGCCTAAACCCGCCAGGGTCGTAACAGTGAAAACATGGGAGAATTAGGCCTACCTGTCAGTGTGATATCTGGGCGTGGTGAAGTCCACACAGCCTGTCTATTCGTGGCGAAATGGTAGACAGAGACAGTCTCATGTCATTCTCTGGATCAAGCCTAGCCCTGTACTTATTCTTTAAGTACGCCAGTGTAGAAAAACCACTCTCACACAGGTATGTGGTTGGAAAGGGCAAAAGACACCTCATTGCTTTTGCAGCAAGCTGTGGAAATTCTGTCTGGCAACTTATCCAGAATTTAACAAGGGGCTGTGTGTCGTACATATGCCTCCTGACAGAGTCTGTGGACATCTCAATCAGCTTATCCTCTTCCACAGCCGTCAGACTTGACCCTACTGATGCATCGTCACTGAATGGGAGCAGGATCCACTTGCTGTCACGGCGCCACTCTTCCGAATCAGTGAAGTACTTTGCGAATTGACGCACAAGCTTCCTCAAATGCTCACATATAGTGTCGTTGATGTCAGTGCTGTCAGGGTATTCCTCAACTGAAGGAAACATCGCCAAGTTATTGCTCTCCACTCGTTCGATCCACTTTGACATTTTTTTCACAAATGCGTCGAGCTTCTCGTAGAGCTGCATGACGTTTGCATCTCTCCCTTGCATGGAGCTGTTCAACTTGTTCAGCTCTGCAAAAACATCTGTGAGGTACGCCAGCTTAGTTAAACAGTAACTATCGTTGAAATTGGAAGCCAGATCAGAATGCTTCTCGCACAAGAACTCGTAGATAGCTCCGCGTAGTTCAAACACACGGGCGAGCACAGCGCCGCGAGACAGCCAACGCACCTCTGAATGATAAAGGAGAGAGCTGTGTTCACTTCCCAAGTCATGGCATAGGGATGAAAACAGGCGTGTATTCAATGCGTTTCGTTTTATGAAGTTGACCGTCTTGACAACGACATCAAACACACCACTGAGCTCAACACTGAGATCTTTGGAGGCGAGAGCCTCTCTATGAATCAGGCAGTGTGTCCAAATTACCCCCGGAGCCACCCTCCTTACATGCGCAAACAGTCCAGTCTTGCTGCCACTCATGGCTCGGGCCCCATCGCTGCATAATGCAACGCACCTCTGCCACGAGATATTGTGCTCCGTGAAAAAATCGTCCAGTGCTTTAAATATTTCTACACCGGTAGTTCGCCCGGGCAGTGGTTTGCAAAAAAGAAATTCCTCGCACATAGTGCCACTGTCCTCGTATCGCACAAATGTTAACAGTTGCGCATCATTAGTAACATCTGTCGTCTCGTCGATTTGAAGGGAAAACAGAACTGTCTGAAGTTTTGCCATCAGCTGGTCTTTGACATCATTTGCCATTTCCCCAATTCGTCTTCCGATTGTGTTGTCTGACAACGGAATAGTTTTTAATTTGTTGGCACATTCTTCGCTTACCATAGCTCTGCACATATCTATGGCTGCTGGCAATATCAGCTGCTCTGCAATGGTATGGGGCTTCATTACTAATTGCAACCCGAGAGCGACCATGTTCGATGCTTTCAGTCCCCGTTTTCTTACTTTTGCATTTACTACCATGGGGTAGCCGCCTGTCCCCTTTGATCCCGCGAACATCCATTACCACCGGGTTGGCCTTCCAAGCCATGTTGCGTCTCATATGCCCGCTAAGTTCCCCCGGTTTCCCCCATAGCCTGTCATTTCGGGGTTCGCTGAACCATTACCACCGGGTACCGCCTGTCCTGCCTCTGTCGCGTCCCTGTGACACCATTTAACATTCCCCCATAGCATTTTCTTTTTCGTCCCATTTTTCCCGAAAGCTTGTTCCTTTCGGAGGTCCCTTGCCGTCACGTGGGGTCCCCGACTGCTCTGTCGTGGGCAGCCTGCCCCTGTTCATGGGCCCTGTCCCTCCTCCATTTCCTACTACCAAGGCCGACTCTACAGCTGTGTCCAGATATATAGCTGTCGCCTCCGCTCCTGTTTCCGCCCATGTCTCCGGCCTCCGGAGTTCCCTCGCCGTGGCCTCTGCCCATGTCCCAGGCCTCCGGAGTTCCCTTGCCACAAGGCCTGTCCTGTCCATGCTTTGTCTCATGCTCTGCCTTGCCCGTGGGTCGTCCGCCCGAATCCCGCCTCCGGACCCCCTCCACCCACCCTTTTGGCCTTGGTCATTACTGCTGTTTTCTTGAAACTCTTCTAATCCAGAGTAAAGTGTTTGTCCTTGTTCAATTCTAGCCTAGGGAGGATCCATCACTTTACTTGGAGAAGCGGCCTCTCTCCACCCCGGTGTTACTCTTCGATTGAACGGCCTGCACCCTTGCCGTGGGAAACATACCTGTGAGCACTTTGCCAAAGGAGGATTTCTTTGACGGAACGTTAATGTTGAGTCCTAGTCATTGAATCACCTGTTTTTTTTGTTACTGATGTCAATTTGCTTTCCAGAATTATTTCAGTTGTCAATAAATGCTAGAAATGTCACTTGCAGTCCTGGTTGTGATTTAAGTAAAAATCGGTTTCCATTTTTAAGATTTATGCTCTAAGATAAAGAATTGAATTAAGAATTATTTACTAATATTAAGTGTATTTCCCTTATTACTGCACTGTTGCTGGTCTGATCTTAAGTAATTTGATCTAAAAACCAGCATTTTCTACTTATTTTAAACCTTTGAACGCTTATCAGAACCGTCTTATTTTAAGCTTCCTTATCAAGTAAAATTATCTTGCTGCATGGACAGATCATTTCACTAGTAATGAAAAGTAATTTTCTCCTAAAATTCAGTTTTTATTTCATGTATTTCAGCTAGTCTTTTTTGCAGTGTACTTATCTCTTAGTGTTCAGATGAAATTAGGATTCCATCACAACTTTTCAGGCAGACACTAAATGAGAAAAAAGAATAGGAAGTATGGGATGGCTCCTGTGATTCAAGCTGTGCATGTTTTTGTGCAAAACTGAGTTAAAGTCTCATGCATTCCATCCCAGCAGGCAGAGGGCTTTTGAAACTGCATTATCAGCAGCAGCATGTGCAGGATCCCCGGGGTCCGGACCCTGCAGTAGGCAACTAACGACTGTTATTAAGGCTCCAGCAAATCAACTTTTACAGATTCAATGCAGAGTGTTTATTGCCGAGTGATATATCACACCTGCAGAGACCCTCATCTTTATTAGTGCATGCAGAGATCAATCTGCTCAATGACAGGGGGAGAGTTAGTGGTGGGGATTGTTGTGTGTGTGTGTGTGTGTGTGTGTGTGTGTGTGTGTGTGTGTGTGTGTGTGTGTGTGTGTGTGTGTGTGTGTGTGTGTGTGTGTGTGTGTGTGTGTGTGTGTGTGTGTGTGTGTGTGTGTGTGTGTGTGTGTGTGTGTGATGGCATGTAAGCTGGTATATGTGCAGGAAGTGGAATGTCTGGGTTCTCGTTTCAGACAGGGGTGAAAGAGGTGCTGCAGATCAGGCAGTGAAAGAAAAATAAAGACCTTTTTGAACATTAAAGTATAGAAACTTTTCATAGTAGAGGCACAAAAAATAATTATGATACCTGAAAGTGAGCATAATAGGGCCCCTTTGAGACGAATGCATACACACACATCATTGGTCACACTAAGCTCGAGATGGTTCCTTTAACAGGTGAAATAAGAGCTCAACAAAGGGCTATGCCCACTCATAAATCAAAATGAGGTTGGAGCAAAAATGGAACATGTAGTGAAGAGACAGAAAAGCAAAAAGGAATAGATTAGGATGGAATATGTAGGAAGTGAGTGGGAAGCAGATGAGTAAGATGTAGAAACATATGCTTTCATGAGAGGCACAATCAGTGTCAACTAGAAATAAATGAGGAGCAGAACTATGCCGGACTGAAAAGTCTTAATTGCCATATGCATCAGAGCTGTGCTATCTCTCCTACACGTATACAGTATACCTGTACTGTCTGATCCCACTGGTAATCAGAGTGAAATGTGCAAGAAAACACTACAGGCATAAATATCCAGATGTACGCAAAATTCAGATTTCCACTTTCTCTAGTAGCACAAATGAATAAGAATATGTTTTGTTTTTTTGTTTTCAACAGACAGTAGAGCAAGTGTAAAGGACCAAATTAAGCCCATCGACAACTTAAGTAAACAATTTTCACTTCACAAAAATGTCACATATTTCTTTATGACAGTGTTAAAACAGGGAGCAAAAACTATCCCAAAATGCCACAGGTCACATGCACAGAAAGCATTACCTGTGATATGAAGTTGAAATGCTATTTTTTTTAACACAAATAATAAAAAAGTAACTAATGAGCATAAGTGAGGGTGTTTTGATTAGTTCCACAAACTTGTTCAATGTGCATTAGCATGTTCCATGTGTCACCATCCTTAACTTATACAGTACTCCGCTTCCATGCTATTGTTGCCGGGAACCTGCAGAAGGGTCTTCCAGCTCTAGCATTTGATTTGCACTCATCATAGTGTGACTGCCATGCATGCCAGTCCGCTTGTTGTGCTTACCTACTAACTTTCCATGTGGAACTCGTGCTTGTAGACCCAGGTTTTGCATTTATCTCATTAAACAGCACACCGTGTATTCTGCATGCGACTGTGAGCAGCAGACTGTGGGGGTTTGGTATGAATACACCACGGTTAGTCTCTAAGATCTGCTGTATGAACACACATGCATGCATGTATTACCTAATGCCTCTCATATTCAATTCACTTTTGTGGTTTTAAATTCCTTCTGTCAGCTCATTTCCTCCTCAGCCACCCACCTCTCCAGGAAATACACTGTGCCACCTTTAATCTGCACTTCCTGCCACTCACAGGAAGTTCATTTATGTGGTGGCGGGAGAGGAAGACACTGGCAGAGCAAATGCTGGACTGATTGTGAAGACGGAAAAAGGAGGCAAAGAAACCCTCTTAAAAAACAGTTGTCATAGAGACAAAACATCATGGACATGCTGAGATGCAACCATGCATCCCAAAGAAGCAGTAAAAACAAAAGCCCGCTTACTGAGCAGACACTAGCCATTAACATCCCGCGCCAAATTAGACGCAGTGAAGAAGAAGAGGTGTCACCCGGCACTACACTGATCCACTCTGAGATGACAACGTTGAAATAAAAATGTCACTCCTTCTCCATCTTCGAGAATAATAGTCTAAACAGTCACTGGTCAGGAGAGAAAGCTAATCTCAACACAGCAAACTGCAACACAACTCACACCTGAGCTGCTGCGATGTCCTGGCCTCCACTCTGCACAGCTCACTTCAGGATTCATCAAGTGGGAGTGTGCATTCAGTCGGACCAGGCATGGATTTACAGAGCCGAGGCCCAGGGGCCACAGGGATGTGTTGGCAGCCCTCCAGTGAATGGGAAACACCTGTAGATAGCTAAACATGGACATATTCATTAACCTCATAATATACCTCACAGAGTATGCATGAAATCACATTTGTATTTTGGATACAGGTGCCAGTATGATTATACTGTGTGATTCATGAGGTTTAAAAAGAGCCATTACCTCAAAGTGGTGTCGTCAGATTACTTGGGTCGTCTCACCAACAAACCAACCAAACAATATTTAATTTATATGATATAAAGCAGCAATTCATCACATTAGAACCAGAACATGTTTTGTAATTCTTCAGAATTAATGTAATAATGTAGTCAATGTATTGTTGTTTGCTTAAACCCAATACATCTCAGAACTATTCAAATCTAATATAGTATTTCGAGAATTTACTTTCAGTTCAAATCAACAGATGTATTTATCTTGCCATCAGTTCAGTTTTTTATCTTTCTAGACTTGCCCAAAAACCAACGAGATCAAACAAAACCATCAGACAGAACCAGACTGAGTGTTTTGTGCCAGCCCATAAGCAACATGTTCATAGTGTTTTTCTTAAGGGTGTGGAAAGTCACTCGGGGAAAAGTAGGAACTCAATACCTATATTATTAAGTAGGTGAGGCAAGGTTGAGAGAAAGTGCTAAACCAATGCCCTTTAAAAGCAATTGTTGAGCACACAGGCATTCTTTACTGACAGCATGTATTTGTGCGTATCGATTAATTTTCTGTCACTTTGCTGAATTCAACCACCCGCAAAAAGACTGAAAATGGCAACAACACAGCTACTGTACACCTCACACACAAATGTGTCATCTTGGAAGCTGTAATATTATAAGTAAGGGATAATGTGCAGCGAGGTGGTCATTATTGGGAGAAGAACACACGACTGAAGGTAATTATTCCGCTTATTACACGGCCAACTACCGACTCGACTCCAGTTATTAATTGAAATTATTTTATTGACTCACTGACCCGAGGTTTTCTGTAACTGTTCAAATCTGTTCACAGTTTCTGATCAACTAACAAGTCCTTAAACCCTGCAGAGCCCAGACCGGGTTCCTGTTAGTGTTTACTTCCTGTCAGTCTTCTTCTGCGGATTTATCTGACGTCCAGCGCTCCATATTTTAACTTATTTTCCTTTCTATTTCTTGATCGTCCTTCACAACGGTCAATAAGTCCTTGACAGCGGTATGTACTACTGGATTAACGTGTCACACGTTCTGAATTAACGAATCTGAATCGAGTATTCAATTAAGCCATGAAATAAGACATGATTATGTCTTGATTATATCCCAGTTCTCGGTATGACCCCTTTCCCTCACACCTTCCCCTCTTTCCATGTTTTCCAAACACAGATCTGCTCATAACACCCTGCAGCCCATTGGCTTTTTCATGTCAAGGGCTGCTGTGAATGATTTAACATATGCCCAGTCATGTCCTGGAGCACGGAAGAGGAAATTTCAAGTTTCATTACATTTGTGCTGAGCTGTAGGCGAGTAATTACACTCCAGCAGCAGCCCTTTCACTCCCTCCCTCCAACAGCGGGGTTGAATGTGCACCAACTCAGCAAAAAAACTTTTATTCTCGAGGGCCGAAGGTGCCAAAACAGGTCAGTCTTTGAATGAAAGTATATTTTAAAAACTTTCAATGAAGTATACTTAAAATGACGTTGTTGTGAAATGATGTGAAAGCGTGGAAAGTCAAATAGTTTTTCTCTCTGAGTTGTCACTCTGCTCTCCTACAAGGTCGACATAAGGTCAAACTTCTCGGGCAAGGTACATCTGTCCAGATTTTCCCCACAGGTTGCAATGCTAACTGGCATTCAGCCACTGACTCTTCTGTGCTGAATGGAGCCAAAAGGTCAAAGACCGCACCTCGGCTGTGTGGCCACGGCACAGCAGCCATGTCCGGAAATCATAAGAAGGAGAGGATATGAAAGTGTAATGTCACTCAGGTCCACTAGCGTAAAGCTGACATTATCCTCTTCTCCCTCAAGCCTCAACATGACATTTAAGCAAGCCGTCATACAGATGACATTATACCTGCATGCATGAAGATATCTGTGAACATGCTTATATCGCTCTTCACCAGTGGATATTAACCTGGAGCTAGGTGACCTCTGAAGTGTAATTAAATCGAGATGTAGCAGGATTATTAACAAGTTGGCAACAAGCAAAAAAAAACTTTGGATCCCTCCCCCAACAATCAGTCAGTCAAAATGTCATCACATCATATTGTTATTTATTTTATATAGATTTGTGCGGAATTGTCAACAATTCTTGGATATTTTGTCATTTTTCGACCTGTCAATCTGAAAAGGAAACACTTTCATTTTTTTCTTTTCATGAAGGGTCCTGAGTTTACTTTGTATTATTTTAGAGGGTCACGAGGGTGGGAAGGAAGTGCTCGAGGCCACTCTACTTATAAAAACCTTTCTTGTATTTTTGCAATTCAGGATCTGGCTTTAAGTATTGGCGAACTAAAAACCCCTTTTTTATATTTTCCCACATTAAATCCTCCCCATGAGTCATATTTATGTGTCCAAAGATGGAAAATGACTTGCGAGGAGACTTCAAAGAGCTGCAACGACTGCTTGGTATTCTGAGACGATTTATAATCTGGTGATCTGTATCCATCGATGGGTCTTAATCGGCATTTATCAGGTCTTTAATCTTCCTCCTCTTGGTCAACATGTGTTGAGTCAGGATGAAAACTGGAGGCAGGTCATTAATGAACAGATTAAACTGTTCAAAGAAAATCAGATGAATGATATTCACTGCAACATTTGGTAATGAACATTTTAAATGTTATCTTGGGGCTACTCCGCATTACCATTCTCCTAGGATACATGCAGTCAGACATTTTGAGTAAAACACAGACTTTGGCCCCATTTATACTGGGATTATTGTTCCAGAGAGAGCTAGGTAATTAAATATTTGACATGATCCACAGTTAGTGCACTCTCATGGCCCTTTAGCCACTGCCAAATCCCAGGACGAAGGTGTGGTTCAGGGTTTTTAAAGGGGAAATACCAGCTGCCGCATATCTCATATTAACTTTAAAATATGCGATGGTAACGACATGGAACAGTCCGTTTAAAAAGAAAGTTAGTAGGTATGTGGGACTGTAGGTTTGAGGGAGAGCAAGATTAAAAAAAGCATCCTACAAATGGACTTTGGATGAGTTTGAATCATCTATCAGCTAGCGCGATATTGAAATCATCCATCACTTGTTATTATGTTTATTTTTATTCTGTAAAACAACTTCCAATTTCTTCAACACTACATTACAGAAACTCCTTTTTGTAAAAACCTTGTTCTTTCCCAACTTTTTAGAACTTGCAGGTGCTATAAATTGCCATATTTTCTTCTGTTTGCATAATATAATACTACAATGCTGCACATTTCTGCTTAAATAATTAGCAGGTCACCGGTCAGGGCCAATCAGCTGACAGCCGGCTGGATTTGCCTGGTGTCTCATTGGTCTTTGCATCTCTATGTCTTAGTAAAAAAAACAAACTAAATCCAGCAGAGTCCGTTATGAATTTACTTTCATGAGATGGAAGAGTGATTTTATTGCACAAATAAACGCAAGGAAAAGACACTGTCTTTGATCATTCACACAGAAGAGACCGAGGGGAGACCTCTGAGGTGAGGAGGACAGGCAGACATATTGGAGTTGTGCAGATGTAATGAGCATAGGTCGCTGCATGGTGAGGGACTAATTACAGCAGAGTGATTTGGAATAATAGGTTCTGAGTTTCTGAACTGAGGTCAACTCCTCTGAGGACAGAAATGATGATCAGTTCAGAGACCAGGCAATACATCTCCCTGCAGGCAAACCCTTCCTCTAATAACAACATTACGCAAATGCTTCTCAATTTGTATCCCTCAGCCATCCTTCACTTTCATCACTTCCTTGCTTCTGCTTCAAAGCCTTGTCCTCTCTCTCTCATATTTTCCTTTTTGTGTTGCCTCTCACACCAGTGGTTGTTGAATTATTGATGGGATGTTGAGCTGGTGAGATCTCTCCTGCTGCGGACTTGTTTGTTGGTCTGGGTTTTTGTTGCTTTCTCTTTTTGTTGTCACACTGCGTCCTTGTGTTAATGTGTGTGTGTGTGTGTGTGTGTGTGTGTGTGTGTGTGTGTGTGTGTGTGTGTGTGTGTGTGTGTGTGTGTGTGTGTGCATTTGTGTGTCTAATCAAATCTGCTGGTGCACCAACGCTCAAATTTTAAATAAGTGAGCGTTTTTTCGAAACTCACTGCATTTGAAGGAGCAGAAATAAATGCAAAACATGCAGAGGGATGTTAGTGGTTCCTGTATGTTAGCTAAGCATGACAGCAAGGAGAAAGGCACAACATGGACGGGGCTGGGGCGGGGGCAGAGAATGCTAGCAGTGCTAAGGAACAGTTAATGTGACACAATACAAGCTGCCTAGTGATGCTCTCACCTTGAACTAAGAGTCGATCTTTAACAGTAGAGGCAAGGAGAAATGTTTAATGCACGAGAAATGTTATTATGAAAAGAAATGTGTGTGTTAACCTTGCAGATGAAGTTAATCATTTCCACTAATATGAACGGTTTGGAGGGTGTGGGTCTGTAAGTGCCTCACATGCTTGCTCACCTATGAAGGCAAACCCAATGGCTTTAAGTAGGTGCCGCTCCGGGAAGCAGGGTTGTTGTGATCTTCACGGGAGTAGGAAATGTACAGGTGCATCTCAATAAATTAGAATATCGTGGAAAAGTTCATTTATAAGTCAATAAAAAAAAAAAACTCATATATTATGGATTCATTACACAAAGTGAAATATTTCAAGTTTTTATTTGTCTTAATCTTTACGACTACGGCTTACAGCTAATGAAAACTCAACAATCAGTATCTCAGAAAATTTGAATATTGTGAAAAAGTTCAATATTGTAGACTCACGGTGTCACTCTAATCAGCTAATTACCTCAAAACACCTGCTAAGGTGTCCTGAGCCTTTGAATGGTTTCTCAGGAGGGTAAGCCTCAAAAGGTCATTGCTAAAGAAGCTGGCTGTTCACAGAGAACTGTATCCAAGCATATTCATAGAAAGTTGAGTGGAAGGAAAAAGTGTGGTCTGAAAAAGTGCTCAAGCAACAGGGATAACCGCGGCCTTGAGAGGATTGTCAAGAAAAGGCCATTGAACAATTTGGAGGAGCTTCACAAGGAATGGACTGAGGCTGGAGTCAGTGCATCAAGAGCCACTACGCACAGACGTATCCAGGACATGGGCTACAACTGTCGCATTCCTCGTGTCAAGCCACTCCTGAACCTGAGACAACGTCACAAGCGTCTTACCTGGGCTAAGGAGAAAAAGAACAGGTCTATTGCTCAGTGGTCCAAAGTCCTCTTTTCAGATGAAAGTACATTTTGCATTTCATTTGGAAATCAATGTCCCTGAGTCTGGAGGAACAGTGGAGATGCACATAATCCACGTTGCTTTAAGTTCAGTGTGAATTTTCCACAGTCAGTAATGATTTGGGGAGCAAAATCCTCTGCTGGTGTTGGTCCACTGTGTGGAGATGCTGATTTCATTTTCCAGCAGGACTTGGCACCTGCCTATAGAGAATCTATGGGGTATTGTCAAGAGTAAGATGAGAGACACAAGACCCCAAAATGCAGACGAGATGAAGGCCGCTACCAAAACAACCTGGGCTTCCATAACACCTCAGCAGTGCCACAGGCTGATCGCCTCCATGCCACGTCGCATTGACGCAGTAATTCATTCAAAAGGAGGCCCAACCAAGTCCTTAGTGCATACACATGAACGTTATTTTCAGAAGGCCGGCATTTTTGTATTAAAAATCTTTTTTTTGTATTGGTTTTATGTAATATTTAAATTCTCTGAGATACTGATTTTTGGGTTTATTAGCTGTGAGCCGTAATCATCAAAATTAAGACAAATAAAGGCTTGAAATATTTCACTTTGTGTGTGATGAATCCATATACTATATGATTTACTTTTTTTATTGACTTAATGAAATAAATGAATTTTTCCACGATATTCAAATTTATTGAGCTGCACCTGTATGTGTGGCGTGTGCTGGTATCCAAACAGTTTATTGATTATTTCTCAGTGTGTATGAATATGTGGCAAATGCAAAGGGAAATTAAGTGAAACAATCCTGGATATTGCATGGGCCCCCCTGTCGCACGTCTCCGTGGAGAGGACGCGCACACAAAGAAAAGGGGGGACTCTCCACAACACCGGGTGCGTTCGGCCGGATAGTTTTTTTCCTTTTTTTGTGGATCATAAATACAGACATTTCCGTTTGCTGCCGACGGTTACAGGAGCAGCTTTTTCAACGAACTATAGTGGCCTGGCGTAAAGACAGAGAAAATTTCTGTTTTTTACAGAGCAGACCTTTTGTTGAGTTTTGTGTATGTTTATGGCTTGACAGAAAAACTATTAATAATTATAATACGAATAAGGCATACAAACTGTCTGTGTTTGTTTGTGAATGGGTGTGAAAGGAGTAACTTTTCGATTTGTTATTTCTATAACTTTCTATAATAGCTTAAACGTTTGGGGATTTCAGATGCCACATGCAAGGCTGGGATATGTGTATGCTAGCAATTAGCCTTAGCAACGGTGGTTTGTTAGCTTACTTAAAAGATAAGTATTTCTAGTCACACATTCTAATAATTGTTTTTGCCAGGTTTTAAAGATGCAGAGGAATTTAAGTTTTTATATTTGCTAAGAGCAATCAAAAACATGTTTCATATCTTTAAAACCATGTTTAATATTAATTGGGTTTACTAATGTCACAGTGTGGTTTGTTTTCCCAGTTCGGAAAAGCATATCCACACAAAAAAAAAAAAAGTTTTTGGGCCTCCTCCCAGAGAGTCCTGGCAGATCCACAGAATAGCATGAAAGTCCTAGCTCAGTCTACAAATCCCAGAGGAAACAGAGGCAGGCTTTAGTACAAAATCCAAAGTCCCTGAGAAACACTAGCCTATATTTAACTAGGCCGGGGGAAGATGCTTTAATGTCGTATCCATAGCTGTTTGACGGAATACTACATTCCCCTGCTTAGAAACAGTGTAAATGATTGTTTTTGGATTATATAATGCTTTTCCCTGAACACCACCATGCATTGCAGAATTTATCCACATCTTTGATGATTCATTAAAGAGTTTATACTCAGAGTAATCATTTGTATTCTTACAAAACCTCACAGAAACCAAATAATGAGCACCTCACAACGGAGATTTCCTTTGAGCCTCTAGTTTTATTACCAGTCAGCTAAACCCACCTGCAGTGTGGAACTCACAACCAGAGCTCCTGCCACTCCAGCACTGACATGAATATGCAACTCGTTTTGGTCTAAACTATTGAAATGAATGACTGTCCAGAGAAAGATGCTACAGGGAACTTCAGCTTGAAAGAGATCTTGAAACATGATGAAGCTCCAGGGAGCCTTTCTCCCTTCAGCAACCACCAACAAATTAATTACTTGATGCTTACTCAATGAAGAGGACAAAACTGGATGTTGAGTCTTATCTCCGGCTTCTGAAAAGAGTTATTAGTGTGTAGTGAGAAGCCATATTGAGCTGCTTGAAGCAATTTAAGTAGGAATTGTTTTCAAACCCCTTTCAGACAAAGAGATTAACAACAAAGAGCTTTTTCTGTTTCCTGTTTCCACAAGATTCAGGGCTATTTCAGGGCTGCACAGTATTGGAAAAAAACAGACATTGACATTGACATTTTACTGGAATATATTGAATATTGACATTTGAGTTTATTATTTTTCATTGAATTCACAAATACTTTCTAAAGTTAAATGCATTTATCTGGAGGACGACAATGTTGTTCACTAGCAACCAATGTCCTGGATAGATGCAAATACCCGTGTCTGCTAAACAAGCAAAAAAAAAAAGGTATTTTAATGTTGTACTCTCCAGTGTTTGAAAAGCACATCCCCTCTCTTTGCCCTGCAGTGGGTGTCAGTGCTCCTGGGAAACCGGAGTGTAGAAAGTCAACGAGATTCCGGTCAGACTTCAGTGGGTGGCAATAAACTGTCATTAGCTGCATTTAGAGACTTGTGTCTTGTGTTTGCTCGCAGCGGTTTTACCATTAAGCTGATTACACCCAAAGCTTTTGAAGACACGTTTATTAATGCCAATAATTCTGTCTGGATTAGGAAGGAATCCAAATCATCTGCTACACTCTGCTCATTTCAGATAAGCAAACCTCTCCCTCTCTCTGGCTTACTCTCAATTGCATATATCATAGGACTTAGCTACATCAAGTACATGTACCGTCTGTTGCTTGTATCAGCTCTGCTCTTTTGATAATGGCAAAACAAAACACTCAACTCCACATTCAGAGTGGGTCGCATGAAAAATTAGCTTCATCCAGCGGTGGTTGTTTTTCTGACCCTGCGGGGAAACTGTATTTTTTTTCTTGCTTTCCGCCGCAGGGAGCTCAGGGACCGGTCAACTACAGCACCACCGACCTCATCAACATCCCAGCACAGCAGATGTTTGGCGGCAAATTTATGGGTCACTTTCTGGAGGAAAAATGTATCGGGAATAACCCTGAGAGACTATTAATGTTTCCGTTATTCGGGAATTACAGATGTTTTAACTGGGACATCTGTTAGAATCCAACATATGCCAGTACTTCATCACGACTGATAGATCATTGTTGTTGTTTTTAAAGCCTTCCTTTCAATTGTTTGAAGCTGAAAAAATAACAAGCGGAGGAAATCAAAGAGTAACTTAGGATTGATTATTCATCATACACTGCTTACCATAAACATGACAGAGCTTTGTCAAGACGAATTCAGATAAGGCGTAATTATTGCAGAGGAACCTCACCTGTTTACACACATAGTGTAATGTTAAGACATACATCATTTTATTATTTCCTAAGTAAAATGATGCAAGCTAGACCATAAAAGGGAGAAATCACAAAGATCATAGAGAGATAACACCTTCCCCTGAGCAGCGTCTCAACAGAATATAACGCATCGCAGCCTCCGGGCATGTGTTTTCAAGTTTGCAGCGCAGGATTCATCAAGGCTTAGGTTTCTAACTGCTTAGCCTGTCAACAGACATAGACTGATTGTTTAAGCAGTTATTCGGGCAGCAAGGTTTGGACATTTATGTCTGATTATTTAACAAAGACAAAAGGTAACCAGCTGAGCTGACATCAGTACTTTGTTTCTGAGATATGTAACCTTATTGAATCACGAAGGAACACGCACACGGAGCACTTACCAATGTGTTTCTCTCTGCAAACTGCTGCACGTAATAAATGGAAAATGTGAAAAGAGTCAGGGTGTTGCATCAGCACTTGAGAAAACACAAGACCTTGTTTTCCAATTTGCTGTAGATAAGTATTCAGCGAATCATATTGCTTCTCTGTCATTCTGCAGAAATTTACATCAGAAAATCACTTCTTTCCCCATAAAATCTGCAATTTAATGGCCAGCACAGGCTGTGAGTAACAAAACACCAGCAGGCAATTTTATAAATACACAAATTCACATTTCTCCTTTTTGAGCTCACACAGAAGCTACCACGATCACCTTCCAGGCTAATAATCAGTTGTCCATGACCGGCCCCACCATAATATGCAACCTCAATTTGGGAGACTGAGCCCTGTTTACATACTCTTGTTTTTCTCTTTGCAGCAGCTCTGCCACTCTTGGTTGGACTGTGCAAGGACAAGTGAAGCAGTTTCAGGGTTTTCTTGTCATGGATTGAAGTGATGGATCAGACAAAATGTCAACCTGTTGGTAGGGCAAGATAAAAAGTAGTGAGTTTAATGTTACTATATGGCAGAATATCGGCATTAGCACAATTTTGTATGTTGCAATAACTTCCTTTCCACAATGTAGACAACAATGTGTCTTCAGCAGAATGTTTGTACAACATGAGGGATGAATGATAAAGATCTTCCAACATAGACCGATAATGAACTGCTTCCATTGGCCAACCGATAAAACCGTTCGTTTCTTATTTTTGCATTTTAAAGGTCCCATATTATGCATAATGCTCTTTTTGATGTCTTTTATACATAAATATGTGTCCCCGGTGTGTAAG
Organism: Eleginops maclovinus; assembly: GCF_036324505.1. Classification (NCBI taxonomy): domain Eukaryota; kingdom Metazoa; phylum Chordata; class Actinopteri; order Perciformes; family Eleginopidae; genus Eleginops; species Eleginops maclovinus. Next base: position 10,623,339 of record NC_086364.1, read on the forward strand.
GAGAATCACAAGGTGTCAGAAAATACAACCCTCTCTCTTTTCCTCCTTACCCACATTTCTAAAAATGGGGGGACAAACGAGCTGATCCAGATATGCTTTGGTTATGATGTAATAACGAAAATTTGGGCTGGTTTTAAATTGAAATCCTGGCAACGTCCCGCCCACGTGACACGTCCCAACCTATCGTCCCCCATATACAGTGTCTGTGTATTCAGCAGGATGTCTGCAGGAGGGACTTAGAGTTGTTGTATATATAATACATATAATGTCACTGTTCTAGCGGTAAACACTGAGAAGTGTTTCAGAAATAATGCTTGATGTGGTTTGAACATAATATGGGGTTTAATCACGGCAGCGTTTAGCTGAATTTCTCCGTTAGAAACTTCTCTCTTCAGACAGAGGGATCATGATGCTCCAAAGGGGCGTGGCCATCTTCAGCTCTGCTCAGTCAGTAGGGGCTTGGACTGGAATCATAGGGTCGCCGGTTCAAGTCCTCTAACAGACCTGAAATATGGAAAGTGAACTGCTACTTGGAGAGGTCCCAGTTCACCTCCTGGGCCCTGCTGTGGTGCCCTTGAGCAAGGCACCGGACATCTCCAATCCCCCCTCCCCATTGCTCCCAGGGCGCTGCACGGTAGCTGCCCACTGCTCCTAGTACTGGGATGGGTTAAATGCAGAGGACCAATTTCACTGTGTGTGCTCTGCTGTGTGCATGTATGTGACTAATAAAGAGGGTTTCATCCTCCGATTCTTCTTCTTAGTATTTAAAGCGACAGTCACAGAATCAGCACTTCAGCAACAGGGCTGAAATGGAGGGATATGAGGCATGCTACAATGGGTGATCTGTTTGGTATTTTGAGCAAAACACTTCACAGACAAGTTTTGTAAAGATATTGCCCTACAATATATTGTTCAAAAATAGCACAGTAGGAGACCTTTAAAACAAATTCCAAAACATGTAGTTTATGAAGCGAACCAGAGGTGGAAGATGTGTATACTCTTTTGTCTGACCTAACCAAATCCAACAACAGCACTATGTTACCACAAAAGAAAAAAAGAGCAGTTTTGACTTTTCAAATGTTCATCTATTTTTCTAGTAAAGTACACCATGAAACTTCACAAACGTACTTTTGCTTTTATGGAGCTAAAAATTCAAATTAAATGCTTTGACATATTCTGTCAAATTAAATACTCAACATAAAAATAAAGGCTTTTAAAGAACTGAAGCCTTCCGCTGCTTAGTCTGCAGATAATACACAGTGACAAGTGGCAAAGACGTATGCTTATGTGTAGAGAACTGACAGAAATACCAAAACATGCAACAGCTCCTCCATAGAGCCACACTATTATGAAACAACGAGGAATTCAGAGGTCATGATGTGCAAACTGCTTGTGTTTGACCAAGGATCCAAAATCCATAGTAAAGTGCATAGTTAAGTTTAATGGTTACTGTCAAGTTACAAATTCAGATTTTACTCACAGAATGACAATTAAAATGTATTAAATGAAGCTCCGTCTCGAACCGGGGTCAAGTTGTTTTGAGCACATCGCTGATATCACATATCTTTCACAGTAGTTTTGAAAACTGATTATTTTGGCAGTTATTCGAGCAGCAAGAGCTCAGACTTTTACCTTTAAATAATTGAACAAAGAAAAAAGGTACAAAGGCAACCAGCAGCCAGCTGAGCCGACATCAGTAGCTTGATTCTAAGCTATGTAACCTTTGTGAATCACAAAGGAAAACACAGAAAGAGCACTTAAATATGTGCCTCTCTGCAAACTGCAACATGAGGGGAGAATGGAAAAGGGGAAAAGAGGCAGGGTGTTGCATCAGCGCCGGTAAAAAAACCACGAGACCTTGTTTTCTTGTAAATATATATTCAGCCAATCATGTTGGATATTGCGTTGCTGCCATCTGCAGAAATCTACCATAGAAAATCATTCCCTTCTGCCTGTAGGCTAAGCTGTAATGGCCAGCACAAAGCACTTGCAGGCATTTGAATAGACACACACATTTCTTTGTCTTATGCCCACATAAAGCTACAACAATAATATTTCGATTTAATAATCATCACATAACCATGATTATTTCCAAACTGGCATATTTAAGCACAGTATGTTTGTAATTAACATATAATTTTCCCTGGCAGAGATGTTGGAGGGTTTAATTCCAAAATAGACAAATAAGTGGATTGCTTTGACAAAAGCAACGCAGTAAAACAGAAAAAGGGCTATTTTGCTTTGTTGTTCATGGAGCCACATTTTAAGAAATTAAGGGCCTGCAGAGCAAAACATATTCCTAAACTTTTATTGTTGAGGGGGTATTGAGCCATCTTTATATTCCACTCCTCCATTCTTGGTTTAACCCAAGTTGTTCAGCCGCCTGTCGTCCCATTGAGCAAAAATGTGCTCCCTCTTTTACAAGATTTCTAAACAAGTTTGGTCCAATCATCCCTCAAATTGTTGTTTGGGATATTAGATTTTTCTAGTTAGCACACAAAAACACCAAGACGAACCACCATCGACATTTCATCAGCACTCTCCATTACTCCACTTTAATGAAGGTTAGGGGAGGTTGATTGTGTTCTTTGACAAGGTATTGGTTATTGTGTGGATTATTTGCCATGTCGCTGATGTGTTAAGAGTTGCTTTATGTTGGTTGGTCATGTATGTGTATAGTCCCTTTCAGTAAACATGTGTTATATGTGGTGAATACCGTGATAGAAACAATATTTTAGAACCTATGGCAGATAATTACTAAATTAAAGTATAGTAGATGCTGTAAATGTATCTTTATGTGTAACTTCTGCCCTTACACAGACATTCACATAGCAACAATATCAACCACGACCCACTCCAGATTGGTAGGGAGGGCATTTGATGGCCCTAATTTATAGGTATCCATATTTCACAGTGGGGGAGAGCTTAAAATCATGCAGCAACTTGGTCAGCACTTAACGGCTCCTCTGAATACCTTAAATCAGGAAGTGATTTACACTCCAGCCCTTACTCCTACATTAGCCACAGTCTCTCCATCAACAAGGGTCAAGAAATAACACCTTTGGAGAGGAATTCTGTCCTCTATAATTCGACTATCTAAAAACAAATTTCATTTTTAACAGCCAGGTAGCCAGACCACAGGGTAATTACTATTGATAGCACATTGTTTTGTGATTCAATGTTTTTTAAATAAATAGACAAGGTATACGTGAACCGCACATTGTAATAAACGTCTGCCTGTTTAAATCATGAAAAACATGTAGGCTGATTTTGTACATCACATTTAGACAGAATGGGATTCCAAACCGTGACACTGCAGTGGGTTTAGTGGACTGACAACATGAAGGACAACAGACCGGAGCGCCTTCACAAGGAGGGTGCCTTTTACAACAGTCACAGGCTCAATCAGAAATGTCTTTCACAGCTTTTCACACAAGATGGATACTATTTTAGACATAGCTTTTTCATAGAAGGAAACCAAGTTTTTTGTTTAACAGGCTTGATAAAAAAAAAAGAGCACGCTATGGCTGAACGATTAATTGCATTTGCGATAATATCGCGATATGACAAAACGAGATTTTCCAACCGCAAAGGCTGCGATTTGAATGGTGACCAGATCACGTGACTTGCGAGCGAGCCGAGCGAGCCGAGCGAAGCCGAGCGAAGCCGAGCGAAGCCGAGCGAAGCCGAGCGAAGCCGAGCGAAGCCGAGCAGGCAGGGAAAGAAGTCAACGTTGCGCTTGAACCTGTTGCACAATGGCCTCAGGCTCGTCAGAAGAGTGCACGGCTGGAAGTTTGGTACCAAAGAGGGGCGGCACATCAGTTGTGTGGAATTATTTTGGCTTTAAAAAGGAAGATGCTGCGCAACGTCAGGTATTGTGCAGAACGTGCCTCGCTACTGTTGCTACCTCACGAGGTTCACGATTGTAATCACGATTGATTCATTGCTTGTGTTTGTTGAAAAATACATGAGAAGAGGACCTTGAAAAAAATCGCATATTAAATCGCAATTGCAATATTGAGGAAAAAAATCGCAATTAGATTATTTTCCAAAATCGTTCAGCCCTAGAGCACGCAAAGGAAGAAACTTTAGATGTGAGGTGGACAAACAGCTATGTGGGGTTGCCACTTACAAAGTTGATGGACGGACGTGATTCGTGTCAGTTAGAGGCTCATCAGCAATATTGTTTTATGAGTTTGTATTTAAAAAAATAAATGAAACTAAACTATTTAACAGTAGTAAATAAAAAAACAAGCCAATGGACAACAAGGTCAGAATGCTGGGCCACCGGATAGCTCAGTGGTTACCGCTACCTCAAAGACCAGTTCGTATCCTGAGCTGGCCGATCAATTCGGGGGAATCTCCTCCTCTCTGTCTCCCCCTTTCACTCTATGTTCTTCAATAAAGGCCCTCTGGCCAAAAAATATCTTTACAAAAACAAGCTCACAAGGTTTAAAATGTCAGTTTGGGATCAGGACTCTGGAGGGCAGGTCAAGTTCTTCCAAACCAAAGTGAGAAACAAACGTTTGTTATGGTCCTCTACTCGTGCACAGGGAGTTTTCATGGCCAACAGAAAAAGGGCCTTTCGTTACGATGTTGCCGGAAAGTTGGAATAAAACTTTTCTCTTAAACAGATTCCTGTTTGTCGTTGAAAACCAGGAAAAAAATTGATGTCCCACTCAACTTCAATAAGGGGCCACGCCCAAACCCAAAAGTATACAGCATTTGTGTCCACATGAATTGATCTCTTTGACTAATTAATATCTTTACTTTGTGTCCAGTGATGATCTTCAATCAATTCTTGTCTAAATAAAGACATTTTTTCTTCCACTTCATCACTATCCTTTCCTCTTACAAGCATCCCCCCCCATCCTTTACCCATTCCCTTTTCTCTGTCACACACACAAACACACACATGCTGTACAAACTGTCTGCTGGTTTCCTCCTGTCCTCATTAGTAGGCAAGGCCCCCATTCTTGTTTGCACACTCCACTGTTCTGACTAAATGAGAAAATTAATGAGCTGAGGTGAGCTTGAGGGAACACCACAACCTTCAGTGCCCCCTCCTCACTCCCTCCACCTCACCCTCTCGCCCCCCTGTGTTACTCTCTCACCTCTCTGCTCCGTCTCCTGTCTTGGTCTGATCCTTGTTTAATTTCATGCTGTTGCTGCAGCTGACACCTGTCTGGGCTCTGCAGTTTGGCCCTCGGTAAACAAAGGGAATGCTCTAAAACTTGACCCCCCGTCTCCTCTACCCTTCTCATCACTCTTGCTGTTTGGCCGGAGGAACATAACACTCGATAAAAACCAGAGAAAGAGAGCAGCAATGATCACGGAGAGAGGCTGTTGGATTATTAAGTGCTTTCAATAAAACAGTAGAAGAAGCCCGCAGGCCAGAAGTGCAGACAAAAGTTCTATAAAGTAGGATTCTTCAAATGCAACTTTGTAAAAAGGGTTAATTTACATAAATACTCTGACACAAGGAACACATGGAAGCTGGGTCATCCAAATACCTGTTAACACACTGATGAATGAAATAAGTAAATGATATATATGGAGTAGCCACATGGCTGCCGGCAGAGAGGATTAATAATGAATCCGTCTCTCTGGAGTGGACGCTTGGAAACACATGGACATGAGCACATAAGTACAAACACAGGCTGAGGCACAAACATTTCTAAGCGAGCTCAAGGCATGGGGGTGACTGATAGATTGGATAAAGTCCTGTTTGTACAGTCTGCTGCCTCAGCTGAACTACATACTTGATTCATTACCTGAGTGTGACTGAAGAAAACCCTGTGCATCTTGAAAGGAAGACGTTCTTCTTTATGTCTACTATCAGGCATTTTTCACCAGTGTCGCACAACTGGTCTCGTTGAAAACTGAGGTCCAGATTTTTGTCTGGCTTTCTAAGGGACCCTTTAAGGGCTTTGAACCGTCGGATCCTCTATTGCTCCGTGTGGTCATCCATATTTGAAATTGTTTAAATAAGAGCAGAGAGAGAAAAGCCAGAAGCAGCACCATTAGAGGGGGCTCCTGTGGTATTTTTTTTATGTCGGATCTAATAGCTGAATGGGGCCGGGGGGAGGCATTGCACCGAAGGCAGCGAGCACACCCAGGGTTTTTAATCAGCCCTTTAAATAAACCATGATTGCATCCTTTGCTCTGTCTTTCCACACAGCGCGATGGCCTACAGTAATCAGATCGACTGATATATTAGCCCGAGAAGCGATCCTAACTCATTTTAAATGCCGGGATGATACTGGAGGGTGGGGCGGGGAGATACTTCTCACCGAAGAGACGGAAAAAGAAAATGTAACACTGCAATGGAGGAGCAGTGGGGCAGAACACAACGACAAAGCCAACTGAAATAAACTACATGAAACGGACCGCTGGCTCACTCCTGATGATCTCTATGCTATGCAGCAGTTACTCATTACCAACAGAACCAGGATCCATATTCCAGCTCTGAGTTAAGACATGTCCTTGTGGGGGAGAACTTGAGGATGCTCAGAGTGTGTTAATAATACATGCGGTTTAGGGAGTTACAGACTTGACACACAGAGTGGATGTGTCAGGAAGCAAAAGGGGGGGGGGGGGGGGAAATGAAAAGGTGGTTTGATCAATTACAGAGGGGGGAAGAAAGTCTTCTCCATGTTGGGGTCTGTTTCATACTTTTCCTAAAACTACTTTATGTTTCAAGCTGAGAACAAAAGGTATGTCATGTGTATTTACGTATATCAAAAACCCTCATGAGGGAATGTCACTTGAAACAACAAAGGGATGCAATGATTGTAAAACCATGGATCAAACCCATACACAAAGTCTTTAAAATCTCTCCCGGGAAACACAGATGTGAGTCTTTCTTCTTTCTTTTTGTTTAAGAATGGTTCTTTGTCTCCGTTGAGCAATTATTCAAATCCCAAATGACTTCCCCCCCAGAGTAATTGATTGTAAGAGATAGAGAGATATGCTTCCTTCTTCTGGCTTAATGAAAACATCAGAGGATCATTAACATTGTAAGGAATTCAGAATATTGCACTGATGCATTGGTATTGAATTTCTTTATGCTAAATCTGGGGGATCAGAAGATGGATTGAATGCATTTTACCAGAGAAATCATTGCAGTTGACTACAGCATATCTATGTACAGTATATTGGTTTTAGCCAACTCTCTGTTGAAGAGCCAAAACAAGCCGCCTAGCTACAGCAATAAACAATGTGCAAACAGGTGGTATCCATCATAAATCGCCAGCCACTGTTTCTCTGATCCTAACCACAATGGAATTATACACTTTATTGCATTTTGCATCTGTGTCATTTTTTCAGTTAAGCTGCCCAAATCCACTGTAAGGCAGTTCCTCTAAAGAAACTCACCTAGACTCATAAGTAATTGATATGGCGGGCTGCGTTTAGATCCTGTTAAACATTTATGACCAATTGCTCCTTTTATTCAACAAAAACAGTTTTTAAAAAAAGCATATTTAACAAAGGATTCAACAAAGTATTGTTTAGGTAAATCAGGTAATGCAAATAACATTAAAATATTTAAACTGATACCCAGACTTAGTTTCTGATTTCTTGTCAGAAGAAAACAGAAACTAGTTCCATAAACTTTCTTAGCAAGATGTCAGCACTCTTTAACCAGCAACCCTTTTAACAGCTGGATCCGAACATCTGTCTCAACTGCTTCCTATTTGTTTAGGCTTTCAAAGAATGAGCAACTTGCTGACAACCAGATGTTGTGTTCCATCTAAATACACCATTAAAACTTTACATTTTGAGTTACTTCTTGTAGGCGAAAAAACCCCACTTGAGGGTTATTTTAAAAGATGCAGAGGTGCACTTTCCAACCTTTGAGTGCAAGCATTTGGAGCCACCGAGATCATTTTAATCTACACAAATAAACCCAACGGATGGAGAAAGAGAGGGTGGGTGCAGTGTGGGAAATCACATTAGAGGGTGACAGGGTAATACCCCAGAAAAGGGTTGAAGGATTCCCTCCTGCTTGCTGCCGCCAGCCTGCCGGCCTGGATCGATTCTCAGAGTGAAAAAGAGAAGAGGAGAGTGAGAGATGGCCTCTATACCCACCTGTCTATCAAGGCCATTTGTCACCTGTCACGGCCTTGGCACCACTAATCTTGGGTCCTGTCCTGGACCTGTTATTCATTCTGACATTCCAATAGTGGCAGACAAACTGTGCTGCAGCATCTGCTTCTCAAGCTTCAGACAAATCACATGGGGAAATCTGACTGATGGATGTAATCCTGAAAGCAGTGAGGAGCGGGATCTCTCCAAAACTCGACAACGACTCGATTAATCAGAATCATCATTAATATTGAGAGGAGGTGTATTTTAGCAAAATCACATAGGGGTCCTGTCCGTCCTGGAGACAAGCTGCATTAAAAACACATCAACATCACATCACTACCACTGACCTGCGTCTGATTTAAAGTGAGCGTCTGAAGGAAAAGCTTTTGAGCTCCAGGTGACTGTGGCTGTTATTATAGAAACATTCTCATCTTATTTAAGCATGTTGCATAGTTACTGTGCAGGCATAGCAGTCCTACGCATAGTTATGAGAGTGGCACTGGCTTTCAGACTGAATGCCAGCGTTTTAAAGATTGTGTTTCATACATTTGATTTGATATCAAAGCAAGGGAGCCTGGAATGATTAAATGTATGAAGAGAGGCAAGTGTCCTTGAAGCTATGATGAGAAAGAGTGACGAAGCGGGTAAGAACGGACGTTTTGTTGTAAAGCAATAAAAGAGAAGAGAAAATGAGAAGAGCTCTAAGAGTAGAGATGCGTACTCAGAGTTGGGCCGGGTGGTGGTACATTAGCTTTCAGTGTTACCAGGTGAATGGTGCCGCCTCCACACTCAGGTCTTCAAACCAGACGTCCTGAAACAGGGTTTACTACAGTTCACACATTTTAAATTTAAAGCCTGGGGCCATATTCAAAAAACCTCATTAACATTTTACGAGTAGCTACTAACTGTCTGAGTCAGACAGCTCCTTCCGGTGCCGCACCACTTTGGCATTTAAATAAAGAACAATAATCCACTTGTAATACTAAAATGTGAAGGCAGGTGAATTATGGAGGAACCAGCCAGCTCAACAACAAATCAATCCAATAACACCAGAGATTATGAGTCGCACAACTTCCCAATATGGTGAAAAATATAGTTTGGTCAGAATCTTTTATCAAACCATAAGAGAACTCTTCAGACCCCACTTCTTGGGAATATTGACGAAGTGAGTATTGACCCAAGTCTATCTATATGTAGGTGTATAGGGTTAGAGGGAGTCTGTTTTGGTCTACTATAAGCTGTAGCTTTTCGTGCTGGCGCCCCATAGTTTAAACGTATTTAGCAGAATAGCATTAATCACCCCCATAGGTAGATTGAGACCTTATTCTGATACCCCCCCAACGATCCTTAGCATAAAGTAATAAACAACAAGTCAATTCAAGAGCCACGTACTATGAACAATAATCCACATTGGCATTTCTGCTAAATTCTCCTTATCTTACTCTCACACACATCCTGTCTCACACCTTGGCTTGTTGAACGAGCCACAAACCAACCTTCTCCAGTAAAGGGGAGCAAAGATTAGATAGCTAATTAGCTGCTCGGCTCCGGCACAATAAACTGCATGTAAATGTTCCTGCAAATGTCACTGGGACAACATTACACAGACCCAACACTCTGACAGCCCACAAATCTGATTGTGTTTCAACACCAAATGAAGAGCAGAAGCAGCGGTTTGGTCATTCACATTTACCTTACTCTGGAGCTTACTTTTGAGAAATGTATTTTATGGTAGCTTGTATTTATATGTGCAATATGTGAAGTAGTTAGCTTAATGGCCCATTTTCATTTTTATAATATCTGAATAACAGAAAACCAGGTTGTTTTCTAATTCAGGGTTTATTTGTATTTATTTAATTTCAATATGTTTCTTTACTTAGTCTACTTTCTGCATGGGGCAAATCACTGTTCTATTTATATCAATCAGTAATGCTAAGTAGGTCATTGCTAAAATATTTGCTAAATAGAAACATGTTCATTATTTCATTCCTTTAGTGATTAAAAAACAAAGTTAGAAATGTATTTATTGGGATGAATCCTTGAGATGCACCATCTCATTTTCAAGAGGGTCCCGTTGACCCCGTTGGACAATGAAGGGCAGCACAACATTTTGAAGCCTACTGGACCTCGACCAATGAGCGTCAGCGATGTCAGAGAGGGTGTCAGCGGTCACATTAAATACATTTGCTGTGAAAGTCCTGCTTCACGTTTAAAATTGTGAACACTTTACCTCTCAAGTCAATATTAACCGTCCACACATATAACGTGAGAGTATTTCTGATATCCAATTTTCCCCGTAATGAATGGATAGATTTAAAGAATATAATTCCGATAACACTGCTTGTGTATGGCTAAAAAGAAGTTAGCGCAGTATGAAAAACAAAGAGCAACTGTTAACCTTGACTCTTTCTACACATCACCAATCCTATTTTAAAGTCGTCTGTTTTCAGAGCCTGTTGTAAGTCCTCCTCTCCATTGCCCAAAACAATCTTCTAAACTATTACTGACTGAGCAACAAGAACAGTCTTAAAAAGTTGAAACACAGATTAATGACCAAGGGTTAATGTGATAACAGCTCTTACTCCCCAAAAAAAGGGAGAGCAGTAAATGCTGAAGAGCTGGACTAATCAGGCAAGTGCAATTTTAAGCAGTTATCTGTAAGAGATTACCCTGAGCACACTGACGAACAATACCTCCAGCCAAACACATTATTATAGATGCACAGCCCACACTCTCCATCCCTCTCTCCGTTTCCTGTTGTTTTCTCTCGCCGTCTCTCGCTGTTTCAGGCCTCCGGCCCACCAGAGCTGAGAGTGATTGGATCAGACGTCAGCATGCCAGCTTCGCACAGCACAGACGCAGGAAAACACAAAGAGGTCCAATGCACGGATGATCACGGACGCAGAAGCATACACAAGCTGGGGGAATGTGCACGTACAGCTGCATTATGAAAAAGCATACATTTAGGGATTTAGAGGCTTTTTCGCCGCTTGGCAAGTCTAATCTCCCAATTTATGAATTCTCCATTTTATTCTTGTGTTCCAAAGATAGCCCAGTCAGTGATGGTCAGCATCAAAGCCACAAGAGAAACCGTTAAACCCCTGTGGGTGCTTATTTAACACCGAGTCAGAGACGGACTTGGTCGTACAATACTTCAGTGATCACAGAAGGATCACTCATTCTGTAAAACGCATATTTCCTTAATCTATGACCAAGTGACTGGAATACCCTTTTTCTCATCTAGCATTTTCGACAAACACTCTCCATAGTGAGTGAGAATAATGAGTCCACCTGATGAGTGCTTCATCACTGATGAGAACATTTGGCATAATACTTGCATTGCCTGTTGTGAGCACATATGTTGCACATTAAATGCAAACTACTAAGAGTTTGTTCCATTTTTGGTTTGTTTCTGTCACTCCGGTGAGAGTTGATTATGAACCGGAGCTGTTGTAGGTTCTGGACTGTCTAATAAATTGTAATGGGATTTTTGTCACTTTATTCCAACTTTTAAAAGACCAGACATGTAATGGATGAAATTGAAAACATAAAATGTTAGATAAATCAACAATGGAGAAAAATAATTATTTGCAACCCCAACCTAAACTGTCAACCATCGAATCATCAATATAATTCAGCTTTTTTTGATATACTAGCTCAATAAAGTGCAGAACTACTGTCTTAGGAAGTGTTGATATACAGGATCTTGAATGCTAGTGCGAGTTTTGTTTTTTTTAATTGTTACTAGTGAAGTCTGACTGTTCTCTGAACGTCTGCAGAAAGTGTTCAAGGAACATTCAGACGTGATGAGTTTTGAATCGGACAGGCCCTCAGCCCTCAAGACGTTAAGTCTAAATATTAAAAATCAGTCAGTCAAGGGTGTATGACAGAACAGCACTGGAATAAACATTACAGATAAATACATTACAGAAAAACACATTCTCCATACTTTACTTTGTTGCACTTTGTCTTAAGTCTGTGAAATTTAGAAGTCATCTCATCTCAGGTTTTATCTACTGAAAAACATTTCCAATCTAAAATAGCAAGAGATATTAGTCATGAGTCTTGAAGGTCATACCTAGAATATGATGGATACAATTGCTAAAGATAAGGAGAGTGCAGTTTAAAGCTTCAGTGAAAAAGGACTTAGTGGCCTTAACTAGTTTTCGATCCAACAGATAGAGTGGGTGAGAAAATGACAGATAATTCAGTCATTTTAGTTCAGATGTGGGCATGGATGTGTTCATTATTCCTTATATCGTATCTTCCCTGACATTTCAAATCAACAGGTTTTCACAGAGCTGCTTTTAGTGGTAATAACCACTCTGACAGCACACGGCATTTAGAGTATGAAAATGTGTGTCTTATAAAACGTTTGCAGCTGGTAAACAAGCTCCCAGACAATGTTGCATCAGTCTTCTGTTTTGTAATTGAAAAAAATCCTTTCAGGAAATAAGGACTCTACTACCTGCTTGAATGTGAATGAATTATAAATTTATCCTTGGTGTATGCATCATGAATTAGTATTAGAACCACACTCTCACGCACATTTCTGCTCCTGCCCCTAAAAAGTATAAACTACAACTCAATTCCTTCCATAATTAGGTAGTTATTCTGTTCATGAAATGTATCTTTCTTTATTTTCATTTTTCAACTCCTTTGGTGCAGACAATTTGTCATCGCACATAAACAGTTTCACAATTCACAGCTGAAAAAAACGTTCTCCCGACACGTCACTTTCCACAAAAGAGGCTTGACTTTCAGACGCTTTATCCTGGAAATGCAGTTTTAATTTGATCTCCGCATCAATAATTTATGCTTTGAGGCGTTTTGTTCCCCCTCTCAGCCTTGCTGTCATACTAAAAAGGGATTGTGCCTTTGAGCAGCATCTTGCACTAAAGCAGGCTGCCTTATGCATGCTGCAGAAGTATAACTACTAGAACGGCTCACTGATTAAAAGCTATGGGTGGATGCTTGCACACACCTCCTAGTCACCAGTTAGCAGGTGATTAATGGACTTGAGATGTTTATGACCAGAAGACATGAAGAGTAAACAGGCAGGAAAAGTCTGAGGTAGTGAGGTGAATAGAAAATGAGAAATAATAAGAGTAGAATCAAACAGGATGTGCATGTAGCCTGTTGCTCAGTGCATCATCTAGCTTTGGCCTGGGAAAGATGCCGGCGGTGTATCGCTTCAGTCTGCTCATTATTATCTCGCGACCGCCTCTCTGTTTGTATTATTCATCCGCCTGACCCTCTGCTGTCTCAGCCCTGGGTGGGCACTGTGCTGCCGATGCTAATTAGCCAATGGTCAGGTTGTAAACCTGTACCTCCGATCCAACTGTTCCATTAGTGAGTCAGTGCTGCTGCCCACAGCTCATGAGACTGTTCAGGCAGCTAATGTGAACAGCTTCAATCCCTGCTTGCGTTGCTGTCCGTTTTTTTTTCTTTCGGATTGGAGCTGCTAAATACAGCTGAGCGTCCGAAAGACAGCCGGGGGGTAACACTTCAAGCATAACGCAGTCGTGTTTCTGGAGGAATGTTGCCGTTACTTGGTCGGATTAGACAACTAGCAGAATGTAACAGCGTATTATAGTTTTATTCTTAAAAAAGGCTTGAGGGCAGAGCAGGGGAGTGGGCTCTGATTTGTGTCATGTTCCCACACCAGTGTTTTTTTTTTTATAAGCTCACACTGTCAGTGTTTGGTTTAAAGTCAGTCCATTATCATATTGCTAGCACTGCATCCCGTCACTCTGCGGAAAGGTTTATGCACAATACTGCTGCAGGTGTTGATGCGTCAGAAACCCAGACAGAGCTGGAGTGTGTTGCAGTTTTGGCCAGTCAAACACTAATTTCAACAAACGCAATATTTCTACCTATTTCAGCCACATTTGATGTTTCCACACCCCATCTCCTGACATAACATTACCCAAACAACAAAACTACATTCTTACATTACATTCTATAAACAGGAACATATTTTTTATGTCGCCGTTGTAAACGTGATGAAAACTTTTCCTTTCACTTTCTTGATCCTCCTTAACAACGGTCGATAAGTCCTTGACAGCGGTCTGTACTACTGGATTAACAACGTGTCACATGTTCAGAATTGACCAATCAGATTTGAGTATTCAACTAAGCCATGTAATAATGTGAGTTATTTTATATTATTATAATATAGTATTAGGAAAGGATTATTGTTTGGGTGGAAATAAGAAGTATATTTGTTGTTGTTTGTTTAAGTTAAAGACATAACTCAGTGTTTAACTTCCACAGACTGTACTCTGCCAACATACAGCTCTGGAAAAAATTAAGAGACCACTCCAAATGTTTCTTAAATCTTTGTCTCTACGTGTATGAAGCCATTCCAGTGTCTGTTGAATTCCAGCAGAGAGATGTTGTCAGTAGTTTATAGAATAACATTTTAAAAAGTGTCAATTTTACTGAAACACAACCTATAATCAAACCAGAGAAACTGATAATGCTTAATTGGTGTCTTTATTTTTTCCGGAGCTGTATATTAACGGACACACAATTCTATTTGGCGACCAATTTTAGCATTTCTTATTTTCAAATCCATCATAGGGAAACAACGCCACCTGCAATCATATAAGTTGTGGCTTCATCCGCTGCCAGGATGTAGCATCAGATGGATTGACTCGTGTGGAGCTGCAGCGGCATGCAAAGGCGTGTAGTATCTGCTGCATCCTGTTATTCCCTATGGGAGGCGAACTGAGCACGGCATGAAGGTGTAAGCATCGTAGTCATGACACATTATGCACACCAGGTCTGTCACCACGCAGAGAATGTATTTTTGGACGGAAATGTGTTGTCACATTTACAGTTGTTCTGAAGGCTACCACAAGCATCAAAGGGCTCAAACAACATTATACTTCTTTCACATTCTCTACTACACTGGATTGTGGAATATGTTTCTTATTCTTTGTATTTCCCCAACAACAGTAAACCCCACCAGTGCTCACTTAAATTGCCATCTACTCGAGCGGAAAAGAGGAAAAAAATCATATGAAACTGGGACTGGGATAAATGTGTTGAATAAAACATGTGCCCCAACTCTTATATCTCATTTAAGTCAAAGCAACAAGTCCTCTTTTTGTCTCTGGACGTAAAAGTAGGACTACAAAGTGCCAAGCTACTCAAAAAAAAGAAAAACCTTGGAGCTACTTCAGACAGCTTTTATTTCATCAGAACAACTTTCATGGCTATGCTGACCTCAGACTGCAGTTTACTGACATCCTGTTGAATAGCAGCTGAGTGGAGGCAGCTCGGCTCCTTTTAATTACATTCTGTGATCAGTGTCGAGAGGACATCAGAAGGAGGGTGATGATGTGAGCTTGAGGAGTACAAATTAATTGCTATGAACTTTCTCTTTTGGCACTTTTGATTTGGATTTCTCAAAAATATGTATGTGGTTTGCACTCAGGATATCAAGACAGTTATTCATCTTTAAACGGCTAGAAGATTAGGACAGACTTTTTTCCTTGTAACAGGCCATCATCACTTGTCATGTCGTTTTCCCCGGACCGTTGCTTTGGAGAAGTTATTCTTGACATTGCATCAGTGACGTAGATAAACACCTCAGGACCCGTCACTGAGCTGAAGCATGTACCTCTCTAAATTAATTTGTATTACAAAGATGTTGACATGTCAGGGACAGGTTTCCAATTACCAGACGGACTATTGAAATATAGCCAAACCCCTCCAAGCAGCGATTGTCAAATCTTACCTAACAAACAATAATGGCAGGCTGCCAGGCCTGGGATGAAAGGCTGTGCATCCGGCTGTAATAAAATACATTTCACATTTTAAGAGTTTGGAGGGTCAGGCCTTTTTGTGTTTTTCAGAAGAACAAAAGTGTCAGAGGGGTGTTTTTATTTGCCCAAGCATTAGCATGTCTGGCTAACTAGCAATACAGACACTGGTAAACGTGTTACATGACAAGGGAACACGTCATTAATTAACCACAATTTTTAGGGGTAAATCAATCATCAATCCAATGCAAATCTAGGTTTTGTTCATTTGTTATTCCACACACATCTCCAAAAGGTGGAATATACTTCCATACTAATACAACATATCTGTGAAGGACAAGCTCTGTCATGGGAACACAAGAATAATTCATCACATATTCTCTCTGCCGTCACTGGAGAGTAACCAGAGGGCTTCTTTCTCGAACATACACACACAATCCGTGTATCATTCGTTCATTTGTTTTTCCGATTTCAAAACCAAAACCAGAAATCGGATTACGGTTCGTTTTCTCGTTTTTCCGATTTCAAAACCAAAACCAGAAATCGGATTACGGTTCGTTTTCTCGTTTTTTCGATTATGCACCCCCAAACGGAAAATGGAAAATGAAACATTCGGATAACAAATCCTGGGAGTGTTAGTTGTCAGGACAGCTTCTTCCAGCTCTTGGTCTGTGATGTGCCCCTTCCGTCTCAGCCCAACGTCGCCACAGAATCTCCTCACCGACATCTCCGAGGACCCCTTAATTCCCATACTCTTCAATGTCTCAGACATTTCGGCGTGAGTTTTCCCCGACAGAAAGAGTTGATTTATCATCTCGTAGTGAGACTCCAAATTAGCCATGTTTCCTTACAGATCAGTTGTGGCATGAGTCAGTTGTTGGCTCGCGATCGGTTTCCCTGACAACTAACACTCCCAGAATCCGTGTATCATTCGTTCATTTGTTATCCGATTGTTTCATTTTCCATTTTCCGTTTGGGGGTGCATAATCGAAAAAACGAGAAAACGAACCGTAATCCGATTTCTGGTTTTGGTTTTGAAATCGGAAAAACAAATGAACGAATGATACACGGATTACACACGCACAAAAATACAGGTTTAATATCAAGACGGTCATTTTATGAGACTATTACAGCGGTTTTCAATCATATGCACAGAAAATCCTTGCAGGTATTCTTTGAAAAGCTTCCCTTTAGGATGAATTCAGATCACAACTGAGCTATTACGTAGAACGAACCAGTGGGGGCACAAATTTCTGTGACATCCCCAGCCCCTGGAATCGTGTGTGGTCCTGCTATTTGATTGTATTCTCTGCTGTTTGTTTGTTTGTTTGTTGTTTGTGATTAAATGATCAACAGTCTGTTAAATCAGTGGTGTCCAACCCTTTCAAAATCAGATATGATTTGAATATTCTCTAGTGCGCACCATAGGCATAACACACGTAAGATAACTTTCACTGTGTACACACACACTCCTTACAGCTGCAGTGACCGACCAAGATCAGAGGCAGTGTGCAGGCACACTGTCCTTTGGGTGTTAATAATAGAGCAGGTAAGAGGAATGGTTTGACTCTCCCCAGTGTGTCAAAATCCAAGTCTGAGGTTTCTAAAAGTTCATTGTTGTAAATAAGAAAACACATCACAGTTGCCGCTGGTAAACAACTCAGAACATGTAATCTTGCCTCAAAAAGTCAACACTTATTAAGGTCGCAGGGACAATATGTGTACTATATTTGTCCGGGTAAATGATGGAAATGATGTGTGTGGCATCACAGTCATAGGTTCATCTAGAGTTCAAACACCATTGTTCTGCACAAGGAAACGGAGAGCTCTCACTGCACTGACACATCTAACACGCCTTTAAAAGGTAGGATCTGTATTATAGTAAAAAAAAAACAGCGTCTCGCCTAAAATCAAGCGCTCCTCCACCACTGCTGGGAAAAAAAATAGCAATGTTTTAACATTCCAGAAACATAAGCAGAGAAAAGGCCACTTTTTAAAAGGTTGCAGGGAAGAACCGTTCTGCATGTATTCATACATTTCTGGTCCGCTTCACATAAATCAACATCTAGAAAAAATACAAGAAAGTAATGCATTTAATGCATTTCCATAACAGTTGGGTGATACTAGAATTTAGTTTTGCAAAAAAACAACAACACATAAAGCACCCTCTACTCCGTCTCTGCAGCTAAATGGATGTCTGGAGATGAAAGGAACAACAAGATATTTACAAGATAAGACATATGTACTTACACAGTAGTCACAAAAATTACAAAGCTCTTTCACCACTAGACTTTGGAGTCCCATCCTGCCAGCCACTTCATTTGATTTAATACAATTTCAATGTTTGCTTCCAGAGGGACCAGTAGTTAAAAGCATTCCTGTGTCCTTGAAACCAACCGATGCCATCATCGCTTTCAACTCCAGCCGCCCTCTCTACAGTACTGCTGCAGTTTCTACCTGCATCTCCGGCCTCAGCCTGCAGTCATCATTCAGAATGGCCCCGTACCGAGCCTACCACTGACCCATCTCTTATGCCCCCATTATGCAAAAAATGCAGTTTTTGCTGTCTTTATACATAAATACGTGTCCCCGGTGTGTAAGGAAACTCACAAAGTCTCAGAAAATACAACCCTCTCTCTTTTGTTCTTACCTACATCTCTAAAAACGACAAACAAGCTGATCCAGATTTGCTGCCGATATGACGTCATACCCGAAATGTGGGCTGGCTTTACATTGAACTCCTGGCAACATCCCGCCCACGTGACGTCCCAACCTATCGTCCGCAGTATACAGTCGCGAGCTGAATCCCCTCGAGCACGTCTGAGTGTCTGTGTATTCAGCAAGATGTCTGCAGGAGAGACTTAGAGTTGTTGTATATATAATACATATAATGTCACTGTTCTAGTGGTAAACACTGAGGAGTGTTTCAGAAATAATGCTTGATGTGGTTTGGAACACAATATGGCGTTTAATCAAGGCAGCGTTTAGCTGAGTTTCTTCTCCAGTAGAAAACTTTCACAGAGAGAGAGCTGCATGACGCTCCAAAGGGGCGTGGCCAGCTTCAGCTCAGCTCAAATTTAAAGCGACAGTCACAGAATCAGCAATCAGGAACTGGGCTGAAATTGAGGAGTATGACGCATGGCACAATGGGGGATCTGTTTGGTATTTTGAGCAAAACACTTCACAGACAAGTTTTGTATAGATATTGCCTTACAATATAATGTTCAAATATAGCATAATAGGAGACCTTTAACTCATTTTGTCGTAGTCTGATGGCACTACAGTGGATGCACAATCTGCAATCTGTAGCATTAAACTGACAGAGATTTTATATATATATATATATATATATATATATATATGTAATTAATTTACTGTCAGCAGGTGATTGATGGCATCAAATATTAGCAGTAATAAATAACCGTTGCGTATTACAAAGTTGGAACAAAACAAACGGCTCAATGAATGATAATCATATCTTTAGTCCCCAGTCCAAAAACCCTGGATGCTGCATTTCCCATTCCAACTCAGTCTTGTATTAAACTAATACAAGACTGCATTAACCCCCACCTGGTTAATGCACCTGCTTTCAATGTCCACACGCTGGTTTTCTATTATGAATTCCAAGTCTCTAGGGCCAAGCCGGAAAAATCCTGGTAATGTCAGCAAGATTATTTCTCGGTCCTGATAAAGACTCCACTCCATCAGTACGCTGATTTCTGAATGTGGAGAACAGAATAAAAAACATCAAATGATGGTTTTCAAGGCACCAAAATCTGCTCAGAGGGTAAACAAACCCACCAATCAATGCAGGAAAATATCAGCTTTCTTCGTATTATGCCCACAGATGGATTCTCACATATAAACATCTTTAACCAAGGCGGTCCCTCGTGTCATATTAAAGAAATGCCTCCATCACAGCCTGCTCTTGCATCCTGTCCCTCCCTGAGCTCATAACTACCTGCTTTGCTCTCGTAGCTCACAGCCACACATTGTGCTAATCCAGCCTGCCTCCATTTTTAGATGAAGATGAATGAAGGAGCCTGTGGGCCACACCAGCATATGCAGTCTGCAAACAAAAGCGCATAAATATTAACATGGTGTATCACATTTCCCACTTTCCTCACACTCAAAAACACAAGAGATACACTGATTGTAATGTTCTCGTACGATTTCCATTCCTGATTTGTTTTGTAAAGGTCTGATGCCGAGTAATACAGCTGCTGGCAAAAATGAAAGAGACCACTCCAAATGTTTCTTAAATGTGTATCTCTACATGTCTGGCAGCCATTCCAGTGTCTGTTGAATTCCAACACAGAGAAATGTTGGCAGTAGTTTATAGAATACACTACAAAAATAAAAAATACATATCAAAGACATACCTATAACTATTCTATTTAATATTCCTCACCTTTCACACTGATTGTACATATTATATCCTGCTGTAAATTTAGTTTTTGTTTATATTTTCTGTACATTTTTTGGTGAAAATTGTATATTTTTTACTATCTTTTAAATGCTATTTTATTTTATTGTAATTACATTGCCTTGTTTTTATGCTGCTGCAACGAAAGAAAATCCCAAATTGGGATCAATAAAGTAAATCTATCTATCTAAATAATAAACCAGAGAAAATGATAATGCTGAAGTGGTCTATTAATTTTTTCCGGGGCTTTAAGTGTGTCGATGAACTTTTCTTTCATGGAAATTTACATTTTATTGTATGTTCATAATAAATCATTGACCACTAAACAACTTCTCCAAAACCATATCATGGCATTTATGAGACATCAGCTTTCAGCCTGCCGGTTTGGACCGGTGGCCGATCGATCGGAGTGTCTCTGAAAGACACCCCAAGGAGCTCTCTCAGAAATGTTCCCCGCCCACCCCCAAAGCCCCAGCTTACTCTCATTGCATTTGATCACTTGTATAATGTAAGGGCCTCTCTCTCTGGGGCTCTTTCTTCCTTCAACCCTCCACGCCTCTTGCCATGTTCTCTTCTGTCTGTCTGCCGCTAACCTTCCCTCCATGTGCCCTCTTCACTGAGAACCTTCTGTAATGATATCTATTGTGCTTTCCATCTCTCCTTCACACGCCCTCGCAGTGTCAGAGTCACACTGTCCTCCTTAATGACAGTCTCTCATCTCATTTTACTGCAAATGTTGACGTCCTGGAGACATAAAGAGCGGGGCTGGACCTAAGTGACACTGTGAAAACCGAGCTCCCTGGTTGTCTGAATGTACGAATATTTCATTCTATCTCTCTGTTGCCTAAAGCTGGTTGATTCTTTGACTGACTAGAATCTATTTGGGGTGAGCGAGGAAGGCACTTAGGGATTAATTATTGTCGGTATTTGCATGAGAATGCCGCAGCCTTCAGCATTCCTTTCACATGCTGCGGCCTTAGATGAGATTAATTTGGGGTTTCTGTTCTATTGATTGTCTCTGATAATGACAAACTCTCCAAAGAGAGAGCATCAATCAGACACTCTGTGCTGTCTGCGGGCTCTGTCGGATTCTCCATAAACAACAAGGAAACTGAAAAACTCTGTCAACTACATCCTTCCACAAAGATGTTTTTCTTCTCCAAACAGAGATCTTTGTGTGTGCTGAAAGGAATCCATACATAAAGGCTTGAAATAAACAGAACAATATAGGGTCTGGGCGTGGGAAATCAAACCATAACGATGCAAAGCAATAAACACTTCTTCTGCGAATGTGAGAAGCAATAAAAACGGTTATATATAATAACTCTGAGGGGAAACAAGCACAGACTCTAAAGCCCACATGGTTCTTGGCATTCTTTTTTAAATGAAAATCTCATTAAAAGGAATTCTTCTGAAAGATAAATCATACAGGTCCAAACTCTCAGTGTCCTGTACTAACAAAGCCCTCAAATGATTATGTTTCTCTTCAGCTAGCCTGCAGCTCTGTATCTCTAGCAATGTCAATTATTCATTTATATTACGGACAGTGCAGGGTTCCAGGCTCTCAGTTAGCATACAGATTTGATAATAATGAGAGTATAAATGGCTCGGATGAGGAGTAAAGAGCAGTAAATATCTGGCAGAGGGAGGCTTTAATACAATGGTGTACATGCTTAGCAATAGACAGCTAATACCATTCTATGTTTAAGAACTGCTCTCAACCCAGAGGCTGTACGATAAATATACATCTCTCTGAATCCAGTGACCCCTGACCTCAAGCATCTGTTTAAGCCGCTGCCGCAGCTATAGGGCTCAAGAAGTGGATGTTCAATAAGAGGCGCACAGGATAAAATGGATATAGTATGTTGAAAGAAAATGGGGGGGGGGGGGGAGCTGAAAGGGTGAAGAGAGGAAATAAATGAAGATGTAAATGGATGAGAGGTGGAAGCACAGAAGGAGTCACCTGAGAGGAGAGTGCAGCAGATAAAAGTCTGTGATGGGGGAGAGTAACATTTTCTGCCGTAAACACTCCATGTTTGGTGTATTTTTCCTAGGAAAAAGGATCTAGTGCACACATCAACTGACAGTTAGCATTTTTAAACGACAGCTAAAGACACATTTAAGATCAGCGACGCACTTCTTTTAAATGGTCTTTTAGTCCTTAATATTTACCTACGTTTATATTGTTTTATTGGTCTTAAAGGGTCTTAATTTGTATTGTTTATGTAACAGTTTTGTAATAGCAACATTCCTTTTAAGTTGGTCTTTTAAATCGTTTATTATTATATTACCATACCTTTGCTAGAATGTATCTCTTAATCTGTGAAAATGTTATACTTATTGTTATGCTGCATGTATCTGCATTGGTCTTAAACATCTGTTCTTCTTTGTTTTCAACTTGTGATGTATGCCTTTCTGTAAAGCACTTTGAGCTGCGTGTCATGTATGAAAAGTGCTGTATAAATAAAGCTTTACTATTATTATGTGTGGTGCTAGCATTACACAGTATTATCCACAAACATGAATGTGATATGATAGTTTTCTTTGTTTATACTTCCAAGGCAAGGATATTTTAATCGTCATTCTGACAGTTTAAATGATAAAACAGCTGCTTATAAATGTGTTTTGAATTTTTCCATTTCAGGTTTTCTATATTTCAAAGTATTTTCAGATAAACATAAACCTGGGAAAAAAATGTCACTATTACAGAGAATAGAGACATGAATCATTTCTTTTTTGCTTTATTTCACAGCAGTAAAACACAGAGTTGAATTATAATATGTTGTCATTCAGACAAGGCAAACCAGTGCTTTTAGACTTTTTACATCCAATGTTATTTTTCTGTTTCACTAGAAGGGTTACATTTACCACCAACATGTATTCTAGCAAGAGGTTTGTAAAGATAGTGAATGATGTTGGTAAGCATATCAGTTTATCAAATCCCAGGGGAGGTACACACATGCTGAACAGCAAACACTGCAGAAAAGAAATGTAAGAATGATTTACCAGAGTCCGTTAAGCACTCAGAATAGTGGGTGGCAAATTAGATGGGAAATTCTTGCAAATCATAAATTATTTATTGACTAAAAACTAGATGTATGTTTATTCATAGCCTGTTGATATTCAGACAATGGTATCGTGTTGGATAGGATCCCTAAAGTGCCATAAAAATAGGTATAACAGAAAGCCCACACAGGAAGTGAGAGGATTGGGAAACGTAACAGTCATTCAGTCCATGAGAAGAAAAGTCCTTCACTAGAGGTGGAGAGACAGCAAAAAGCTGAGCCAGCATCGAAAGTGTTTACCACCTCCAAAGACGAGGACCTGCTGTTCATTCAGGGCGCAAACATCATTGACTTGAATGACAGTGGGAGGCCAAACCTTTTATACCGGGTCAAAGAAACCACCACGAAGTGAATACTCGGTCAAAGACTTAAATTACTGAAAACACTCACAGGAAAATCTAAATGCACATTCAGTTCTCTAGCTGATGAGGAGGAAAAGAAAGTGAGCAACACACACATGCTAAACTTCGAGAAGGGAAGACACATGAGACAACATTTAATCTAAATTAAAATGAAATGGTGACTGCATTGTTTCCCTTTAATTAAGTCGCAATCATCATCCATCACATTCCAAAGCCATTTGTCATTTTATTCAAGCTAATTTTCAACTGATTAATTCACTGGTGATTATTTTTTAGTTACTACAAAACATTAAAAAAGAGAGACAAATGAATTACATCCAAAACAAAATGTGACATCTATGACACAACAGATGGGAGGGGGAAAAAAGTATGAGAATTATACTTTCTTCCTCCCTTCAACGGTTGCTGAGCAAAAACATGACAACGTCTGGTCCGCCTTAAAAAGGTCACTTCTTTCTGTCATGGAGGGTTGGGTTCTTGGCAGCTAATGTGTAAATGTTCAAAATGGTCTTATTGCGTCTGATTGTGAATGTGTGTGTGAGTGCCAGGGATATTAGGATACAGAAAAGAGAACCACAGCATTCTTGCCAAAAGGGTTTCTCTTGTGAGCAGTGCCAGGTGGCGCAGATGTGTTAATTATACATTTTAAACACTTTATAAGCAGTAAACTACCCGAGAAGAATAACCTTTACTTATTTCGTTCTTTAGAGTTCTACGGACAATATCCTTGCAGATTTGGGTGCATAAGTCAGTACTTGAGCAGACAGACGTGTCCTCCTCCCAGACACCAATATTCCAGGTTTAAATGCTATTCTGCGTATTTTAGAGTGTTTGATTGTTGATGTTATTGATCAACTCAACTCTTAAGACTCACTGATTAAATTACTGATACGGTTTGCTGCCAGAGTTCATTTTGTGTCTCAATGTGCGTTTCCTTCAGTTTGAGATTTAGAAATACGCTGCGACAGTGCCAGCTTAATGGGATTTGGCTTCGTGTGCACTAAGGGTCCTGTTTATACAAGACATCTGTGACCTCATGTGTCTGTAGCCTCGAGGGGAAATGTTTTGCAGAGCGAGGTTTTTCAAATCTGAAATTTCAACAAAGATGATCCCAGTAGCTGCTGAAAATAAAAAGGGAACATATTGAGAACTTGGAATTTAGAGAAGCGTTTTTAGCCCAATCCAGTTGGTTGGTCTAAATGTTAATCTGCAACGTGTTCAAAGCAGCAATCACAGAGTGTTTGAATTAGATTTCTGATAAGAACAATTCCCCTTGTGTTATCGCAGCACCGCCTCATTAACTGTGTGTGTGTTATTGTCACTTAACAGTTCCATGAACAATTACGCTTCTATTGCATAAACACTGCCTGGTCTTACAAAAATACTGGTTTGGAAATCACTTTAAGTTTTGCTGGATAAACATCATGCTCACTGGGGACCCTAATGAACACGACAATGCAGCCCGTATGTGTAGCTGACACTGGATAAAAGAAATTATAGTAGAAAATGTATATTGATACCCTTTTAATATCTCTACAACACAAGTGACTCCTAGCTGGCTATTTTCAAACTGTTCAGTTCTGATCCTGATATACAGTGGGGCAAAAAAGTATTTAGTCAGCCACCAATTGTGCAAGTTCTCCCATTTAAAAAGATGAGAGAGGCCTGTAATTTTTATCATAGGTATACCTCAACTATGAGAGACAGAATGGGGGAAACAATCCAGGAAATCACATTGTAGGATTTTTAATGAATTCATTGGTAAATTCCTCGGTAAAATAAGTATTTGGTCACCTACAAACAAGCAAGATTTCTGGCTCTCACAGACCTGTAACTTCTTCTTTAAGAGGCTCCTCTGTCCTCCACTCGTTACCTGTATTAATGGCACCTTTTTGAACTTGTTATCAGTATAAAAGACACCTGTCCACAACCTCAAACAGTCATACTCCAAACTCTACTATGGTCAAGACCAAAGAGCTGTCAAAGGAGACCAGAGACAAAATTGTAGACCTGCACCAGGCTGGGAAAACTGAATCTGCAATAGGTAAGCAGCTTGGTTTGAAGAAATCAACTGTGGGAGCAATTATTAGAAAATGGAAGACATACAAGACCACTGCTAATCTCCCTCGATCTGGGGCTCCACGCAAGATCTCACCCCGTGGGGTCAAAATGATCACAAGAACGGTGAGCAAAAATCCCAGAACCACACGGGGGGACCTAGTGAATGACCTGCAGAGAGCTGGGTGCAAAGTAACAGAGGCGACCATCAGTAACACACTACGCCATGTCCCCCTGCTTAAGCCAGTACATGTCCAGGCCCGTCTGAAGTTTGCTAGAGGGCATCTGGATGATCCAGAAGAGGATTGGGAGAATGTCATATGGTCAGATGAAACCAAAATAGAACTTTTTGGTAAAAACTCAACTCGTCGTGTTTGGAGGAGAAAGAATGCAGAGTTGCATCCAAAGAACACCATACCTACTGTGAAGCATGGGGGTGGAAACATCATGCTTTGGGGCTGTTTTTCTGCAAAGGGACCAGGACGACTGATCCGTGTAAAGGAAAGAATGAATGGGGCCATGTATCGTGAGATTTTGAGTGAAAACCTCCTTCCATCAGCAAGGGCACTGAAGATGAAGCGTGGCTGGGTCTTTCAGCATGACAATGATCCCAAACACACCGCCAGGGCAACGAAGGAGTGGCTTCGTAAGAAGCATTTCAAGGTCCTGGAGTGGCCTAGCCAGTCTCCAGATCTCAACCCCATAGAAAGTCTTTGGAGGGAGTTGAAAGTCCGTGTTGCCCAGCGACAGCCCCAAAACATCACTGCTTTAGAGGAGATCTGCATCGAGGAATGGGCCAAAATACCAGCAACAGTGTGTGGAAACCTTGTGAAGACTTACAGAAAACGTTTGACCTCTGTCATTGCCAACAAAGGGTATATAACAAAGTATTGAGATGAACTTTTGTTATTGACCAAATACTTATTTTCCACAATCATTTGAAAATAAATTCTTTAAAAATCCTACAATGTGATTTTCTGGATTTTATTTTTCTCATTCTGTCTCTCATAGTTGAGGTATACCTATGATAAAAATTACAGGCCTCTCTCATCTTTTTAAATGGGAGAACTTGCACAATTGGTGGCTGACTAAATACTTTTTTGCCCCACTGTACTTATATAAATGATGTTAATCTTTACCACAGAAAGTTTGTGACATTCGCTTGAGTTGATGATCAATGCAAAAATAACTTACCTCTTTATTTCACACATATACAGTTACTGGGACTCCCTGACGAGGGACAAAATAATCACTGTTCCACCACTAAAACATTTTTTTTTCCAGGATCCTGTGAATGATTTTCATATCAAAAGGAAAATATATTGAGTTCAATTATTTGTTCTCATTTCTGACTGGCCTCTTCATTTCGTCTCTGCAGATATAAAACACTGCGTTTTCCAACAGAACTTATATCACTTCAGATCTCGTCAAACATGCATCTTCAAAGAAAACTCAAGATGGAATATTGACTATATTAGATTATAATGTTGCAAAAAACTGTCATAAACGGCATCAAAATGAAAGGCAGCGCTCTGGTCTCTCTTTCCCAACACACTGCGCTCTCTGTACTGGGCTCTCAGATGGTTGGACATGGACTTTGTGCAGATTAGTGTCTCATAAAACCTGATGATCTTTACTGGGACTCCACTTATGACCCATTAAAGAGTGGAGGAGGGCAAGGCTGACACCCAACACACTAACAAAGGAAATTTCACACCTGAAAGCACACATAATGTCAGGTTGGTGTGATAAAATAAGATGTGCCTTTATTAATGCCCTTGCAATAATTTAGGAGTTTAAACAGCAACAGATAGAGAAAGAAAAACAGTACAGATCCACACAAGGATAAAAAATAAAAATAAAAACGATATACAGGTAAGTAACAGTTTTAAAACGAACTGTTAGAACAAAAAAAGAATTAAGAGTCCAGTGGGCATGTATACATTTCGTATTGTTGAAAATATACACGTGTATATGTGTCAGGGTTTCCGTTAGCCGGTAATTAAAGTTTTTTTAGCTGGTGAAATGTATTAAAAAAACGGTCAATTCAAAACCTGCCGGCCAAATGTCCGGTAATAATGCTCATACAACACTTAGATAATGTAGGCTATCCCTAAAAATGTGTGTTTTGACAGCTACATTACTTTAATAGTGCTGCGTCATGACATCACCAAATTTTCTCCCCAACGCCGCTCACAACAACAACAGTCGGGGACTGTGTCGGGTCGATGATCATATTGCTTTCGTCATACAAAGCCAGATTGAATTAAAGAACTACTTCTCAAACCTTATTCTTTTCTCCAGAGTGCCGTGGTTCATTGTTTATTAATGTGGTTCAGCAGCATATACCGCCCGCTGCAGTGCTGCTCGTCCACCGGCGTTTAGTCTGCCGTTAGCTCACGGCAGCGGCCGCTGGAAAGTATTCACTGACTGACCGCCACACGAGCAGCTGATGCGTACCCCCTATCCCCATCAGTGTATGTGTTTCAGTCTGAATTGACGCTGTTTGGCATCACAACGCTGTTATGAAAGTTTGCCTGGTATAAGTCGGGTGATGTTTAGTGTGGTGTATTAAATCTGTTCAGATGTACAGGTAGTAAAATCGGTTCACATATACAGTTAGGCACTCTCAGAGGTCATAGAGAGTGCAGAGAAGATGTTGTTTAGAAAGTCCAATCTGGGGTGCCATAGGGGGTTGCATAACAAACCTCTGGAATAGGTCAGAGGGCCTCCATGGATGAGTAAGAAAAGGACAAATGTATAGCTCACCTTATTTGGGTACACATTCGTATAGAACATCGCCTTTGGTCACACACACACACACATTTTCTCCTATAAATTCCATGCACAAAGACAGTTCGGGGGGACTTCCACAATTGGCTCTGGGAACTTCGTATTGCCCGTGTTGGTGTATGCTGTTGTAATAAAACTTATTATATACAAGCTGGTGTCTCCGGAGACTTCCTTCTTCATCTTCACAAACATCACTACCAGATATACCTCATTAGCATAGCAGCCGAAGCTAATCTGACTACCTTGACTACTTATTGCTATCTTATTGGGGCATAAACCGGCAACAACAACAACAGCATATTTAACCGGCGAAGAACCAGAGCTTAATCAGGCTCTAGCCTTCGGGGGGCGGGGAAAAAAACGTGTTGACATTATAGTTGCTTTTGTAACATCTGTTATTGAAACATGACCGGTAAGTTTCGAATTTGTCCGGTAAAATCAATTATTTCCGGACACTTGACCGGCAAGAAAAGATCCTAGCGCAAACCCTGGTATGTGTGCAGAAAAAAGTGCAGGTCAAAGTTATTGTTCAAATGGTGCAGGATTTATGTGCAGTCCGGGTTATTGTTCAGTTATCTTATATCCCAGGCTCCTCCAACAACTCAACATACATAGTGCAAATAAGATGAATAAAATCGTGCAAAAATTAGATAAGAAAATATATACAATAACAACACAAAGGATGTAAAGATGTAAAATATATACATATGTAGAACAAATTTAAATTATTTAAATATACTGTACAGTAATTTAAATACTTTACACTGTTGTATGAGGAGGTATAGACAGATGCATATATTACGTATAACAGATGTATATGGCAGATATGTATAATTTATAGATATGTGTGCTATAAACAGATGTGAGTAGACATTCACAGAGCTCAGGAGTTCAGCAGTCTTATAGCCTGTGGTATAAAACTGTCCCTGAGTCTGGTGGTCTTGGTCTGGATGCTGCGGTACCGTCTGCCAGACGGCAGCAGACAGAACAGATTGTTGCTGGGGTGATTGGGGTCCTTTAATATCCTACCGGCCTTCTTCCTACACCGCTGGGTGTAGAGGTCCTCCATGGATGGCAGCTCTGTCCTGGTGATGTGCTGAGCAGTTTTCACCACCCTCTGTAGAGTGTTACGGTTGAGTGCGGTGCAACTGCCATACCAGGCCGTGATGCAGCCAGTCAGGATACTCTCGATGGTGCACCTGTAGAAGTTGCAGAGTATCCTGGAGTCCATGTTGAACTTCTGCAGCCTGCGGAGGAAGAAGAGCCGCTGTCGAGCCGTCTTGGATATGACCCTGGTGTGATGTGTCCATGTCAGGTCCTTACTGATGTTTACCCCGAGGAACCTGAAGCTGCTGACTCTCTCCACAGGAGTCCCGTCGATGGGGATGGGTGTGTGTGCCTCTCTCTGCCTCTTCCTGTAGTCCACAATCAGCTCCTTTGTTTTGCTGACGTTGAGATGGAGGTTGTTGTCCTGGCACCAAGATGTCAGGGCTCTTACCTCCTCTCTGTACGCCATCTCTTCGCCGTCTCTTCGCCGTCTGTGATCAGGCTGATGACGGTCGTGTCATCAGCAAACTTGATGATGGTGTTGGAGCTGTGTGCGGCCACGCAGTCGTGCGTGAACAGGGAGTAGAGGAGAGGGCTGAGCACACAACCCTGAGGGGCTCCGGTATTGAGGGTCAAGGTGGAGGATGTGATGTTCCCCATCCGCACTGCCTGGGATCTGCCGTCAGGAAGCTCAGGATCCAGTCACAGAGGGCGCTGTTGAGCCCGAGGTCCCTGAACTTAATGATGAGCTTGGAGGGTACAATGGTGTATAAATACTTGTGTCCAGAATGCAATGAAAACTGATGTATGCGTTTGTAGAGGAAAACATACACTTTCTTTATATACCAAACACTAGTAACTCTATTGATAGTTTGGGTAACCAATTAACTCTTTGACAATCAATGGATAGTAATGTATCAACAAATATATTCAATATTTACGCCACTACGGACTGCTCCTCTCTCTGCTGTGTTATGCTGTTATCTCATCATAACGTGAACACTTTGATATTTGGGATTGTTAGTCTTATAAAGAGCTGTGATGGTGCGAGTATGTTGATATAGACATAAATGAGAAGATGAAATACAAAGTCCAGGTTCGGTGAGTCATCCGTGAGGTTGAAGTCTCAATAGATGCCAAACATCGCACAGCAGCCAAGATTTTAAGAGTATATCAAACATTTATTTCCAACATCAAGCAGAACAGCAGTTCCAGAGCTCTCCATACCCGCGGAATAAAAATGCTGGTGAAGAAATAGTGAAACATTGACATACTTATCTGGTTTAAAGTTGTCAAATGTGAATATTTTATTTCAACAAATACAAGAATCAGCATTTAAAATGAAATTGGTTGATTTCAGTTGATTTGCAGACAATCAGTTATTTATCAGATTATTTTGGTAATTAAGTAATATAGTCGGTCCCTTAGCCAGCTAAAAAAACAAACCGTGACCTGGTTATGCATTTCTTTGTCATCTGTAACATTATCACCAATATCTTTTTCAAACATTGTGAAAACGTCAAGTGGAACCCTGTCTTTTTCAATATGTTTTTAACCTTGTATCTATCTAATGCGTTTCATACTTACGACCGAGAACTTATATTGCTGTCTTTAAAAACTGTGCTCTTCTCTTCCCTCTGACACACAAACTTTCACCAGCTCTCTGACCCCTCCACTCATGCTGCCTTTATGGAGTCAACAAGTGTGAGACGACACGGCTTTGTGTGTCAGCAGCCTTACTCCACCTCCCTGCAAAATTAAGGCATCCAAACCTAGGTCACGTGCTCCACTCCTCCTGCACCTCCCGCCCGCCTGCCATCCTGCTGAGTAAACGTCCATGTAGAAATCAAATCAAACACTGCCCCTGCTGCTCGCCGGCTGACAAGTACATATTCATGACAAGTCAAACGCTACAACCGCCAACACTGAGCCGGCACGTTGGCTTCACGGGGATGCTCTCATCTGGTCAGGAGGAGCAGCCGGTATCGCTGCAGAGGTACCAGAGGTGTTGCTGCAGCATGACATGATGGACAGTTACTAATGGTACGACTCGCCCTTTAGTGCCGTATGTGGTATCTCAGGGTGGAGTTTGAATCCAGATCCGTGAACATCCACGTATCCACACGCTAAATAATAAATGTGTAGGGAAAGTGAGGCGGCAACTGCCAACGCAGAACGGAATATGAATGCTCAGGAAGGAAAGACAAGAAGGCAGAGCAGACCCAAAACATCAGAGCGGAATATTATCAGAGAGAGAACGACGAAAAGAAAGAAAGGAAAGTACAAGGTTAACAAAGTTACTTGTGGATCTGTACAGGAACATAACCGTAGGCAACTATAGCTGCTATTTAAGACAGTTTTATGTCTAAAACTGTAATTTGTGTTTTTGCATGACTCTACAAGTCTACAATATCTAATGAATAAAAGATGCAATTTATTTTAATTGAGGACAGCCCTTTATGCAAAAAGGATCTGGTTTGTAAAATATTCATCCAAATGAGATCCCAAATAATACTCCCAAGTACTGGTGAATCCACACTGGCTCATATGTAAGCTCAAAATGTCAGATTTATGTGAGAGAGCATAAAGACACCGACTGAGATCATTCCGTGATAAAGACTTGTTTTTTTGCCCAGACACAACAGCTTTTCAGCTGGCAGATGATTCAAATTCAGTGTCATCACCACACTACGTCTTTCTCCTCTAAGTGAGGATATGGAAACGTATCTGTTGTTTATCTCTGGTGTACCCATGGCAACAAAGCTCATGTAGCTGGTCGTTTTCTTGTTTGTTTTCAACTTGAGGAAATGTCTGAGGAGACAGTAGTAGAAGAGAGGAGGACTGAACAGGTGGAGGATGGATCTTACATTCATTCAGCGGTTTGTTATCACACAAACACTCAGAACATCAAGCAGAACATTATTCATGCTGGCTTTGTTTTATTTCCTCCGCAGCACAGATGCCAAACCAAAGAGGAGTGAAGCAAGCTGGAAGTGCGACATCACTAGGACTCAGCAGAACAAAATACAATTCTCCTAAAAACAACAAACATCAAGTTTTTGGGTCAGAGTAAAATGCAGATGTATCCAGAAACACTCTGACAGATCAGACTGCAGTTCAAACACAACACATGACGTCTGTTTTATTTTTCATTTAAAATAGGGTTACATTTACACACCCAGGCTTTTGATTGATAGCGGTCATTTTACTTTGGATAAAGTTAAACAAAGAAAAGAAAGAGGCTGGTCAGACAGAAACAGCTGTGGCAAAGACTTAAACTGACTTTGGCTTCCTGGGGCAAATGTCTGTGATTTCCCGTCATGCTGTCCTGCACAGCTGCGTCATTTTGACAAAAAGAGCGCACATCGTCCTGACACCGAGGTTAGAATTCTTCCAGAAGTAGGGCGACCACACCTGGAGACAGGGAGGGGGGCTGGCAGGTGGAGATTTATCTTGACATTTAAAGTTTTAGGTATTTCAGCAGTCCCATTTCGAGTGGATATAGTCACTGTGACAGCTACCGTTGCTTTGTGGACTGTAGTTGTGATAGTTGGACTATGGCATTTTGGGCTCCAGGTTTTTAGCTAACAGGAAAGGAGTCGAGGGTGGAAATAAGAATCAAACACTGACCAAGACAATTTTAAAGGATGAAAAAGATTACTATTAACTTCACAAACTGAAAACACACTGAAGTTGTACGCGACAATGACACCCAAATTGGGCAACGTAGTGGTAGCGACCAGAGCATCACAAAATATGAGTCAGATGGGTGGATACGTATTGAAGATAAGCACTACACTCAAAACATGACAAGTGCGTTTAGAAACTGTCTAAAGACACTCCAACTTACATTTAAATGAAGGGCTCCCATTTGAGCAGTGGTCACTTTCCATTAAAGCCACCTATATCCCTTTATAGCGGCAAAGGCCCAGAGCACACAGCTCTCAGGTGAGTCTGAACGCCTGAGATCAAAAGAGCTCCTGGGCAGCTTTCAGAGATTAAAGAGACAAGTGGACAAAAAAGAGAGTCTGAAAGAGTGTCAGTCTGTTTAAGGAGGTTGTAGGATTATTTTTTTTTTCAACACCAGCCAGTCAGGTCTAAGCAGTTAGATGTTGAGTAAACTCTTATGTTCAGGCAGCTTGTTACGGAAGCTGACGGAGCCAAAAACCACTCAGGAACACTGCACAGTGAATTCCTCACAAAACAACCGTCTGATAGGATTTGCTCCGCCCTATCATTTGGAAAAAAACTGCAGATCAAGTATACCTACAATTATCGTTGTCATGCAAGTCACAATGTTCCTGGGAAGCTAACTATTGATGTTTGCTTGAAACGCGGCCAAGAGGAGTCAAGTTACGGTGACCTTTGATTTTATAACCATTAGTGGATATCTGTTGAGAGCAGTGGACGGCTAATGCATTGAGCAGCTGCAACACACACAAATGCAGAATCAACCAAGACTGACTGCATGTGACAGCACATATCACACACACACACACACACACACACACCTCTTGTGGCCATGATGAAGTAGATCTCCGGACGGGCTCTGAGGTAATGGGCCGTACCCCTGTCCTCTCTTCCTGCTTCCCCTCCTCTCTTTACTGGCCTGAATGCAGGCTAACGTGAAGTGATGACTTCTCCTCTCCTGAGTCACAGCTCACCGGCTCCTCCACCTCTTGACGACCTCTCCATGACAGAACAACCGAATGCCAGGAATATGACGCCTCTAATTTCCTGTCTGGCTTAAGAGACCTCTGGTAGATTACCTCTGCCAGGAAATTAAACCTATATATCGGGGGTGTCAATGATTCATGTCTTTGAATTAGGGCTGGGCAATAGGTCTTCAAAATAATATCTCAAGGCTATGCCCTGACATCTCAATAGTTTTATATTTTAAATTCGAAATGTTTTCATATATAAAGGCGCACCGGACTATAAGGCGCATTAAGCGAAATGTTGTTACCTCCAGCGTTGTTATGCTCTATACCGTAGTGAAGAGCAGCTGGGTATGTGACACTCTCTGAGGAAAGAGGAGGGGGAAACAGCGGAGCTGGAGTAATCCTTTTTTATTGTCTTCGAACACCCGACAACGCAGCCAACCTGGCAACATCTTCACTTTCCCAAAACTACTTCTTCCGCACACACACGCCCACCCCGCATGTCGCTCTCCTACACACTCCTTTTCTACATGCCGTAAAACGGATACATATTATATAATTATTAATTATATAACAGAAACAAAACAGTCAGATAAGTCAGTAATAAGTTCAGTTATAACACGTAAAATACAATAACGTTAGCGTATTCACAATAACTCTGAAAATTGTTCACTTATAACATGTAAAATACAACACAATACTCTTTTTCAGTTCCTTCCTCGTCCACAAATCCCTCAAATTCTTCATCTTCAGTGTCCGAGTTGAACAGTTGGGCGATTACGGCATCCAGCATGCCCGGATCCCTTTCGTCATTATCCGAGTCAGTGTCGTTGCTGCTACCTGGCAGTTCAGTGACGATTCCGGCCTTCGTGAAAGCTCGGACCACAGTTGAGACTGATACATTAGCCCAGGCATCCACGGTCCATTGGCAGATAGTGGCGTAAATCGCCCGGCGCTGTCTCCCTGTCTTGGTGAATGTGTGTTCGCCTTCTGTCATCCACTGCTCCCACGCAGCTCGCAGTTTAACTTTGAACGCCCTGTTTACACCAATATCTAGCGGCTGGAGTACTTTAGTTAATCCACCCGGAATGATGGCAAACTCCGAATTAGTTTGCTTCACTTGTTTTTTGACAGCATCGGTGAGATGGGCGCGCATGGAGTCGCAGATCAATAGGGACGGAGATTTTTGGAAAAAGCCATCCGGTCTCTTGACGTAAATTTCTCTCAGCCACTCCCTCATCTTTTCCTCGTCCATCCAGCCCTTCGGGTTAACTTTGATAATGACGCCGGCTGGGAAATTTTCTTTTGGCAAAGTCTTCCTCTTGAAAATGACCATGGGTGGAAGTTTCTGGCCATTAGCCTGGCAACCGAGAACTACAGTGAAGGATGACTTCTCGTTCCCTGTCGTACGTATAGACACCGTTCTGGTCCCTGTTTTCTCCACAGTGCGGTTCACGGGGATATCAAAGGTGAGGGGAACCTCGTCCATGTTAGTGATGTGCTCTGGCCGGATCTTCTTTTCAGTGATCTTTTCGCAGTATGCGCGGAAAGCGGCCAGCTTTTCTTCGTAATCTTTTGGCAGTTGCTGCGAGACGGTAGTTCGTGTGTTGATGGAGAGATGACGTCTTTTCATAAAACGAAAGCACCAAGAAGGACCGCCTCGAAAGTCATTGATATACATGTCCCGTGCTAACGCTGTTGCCTTTATTCGAATAGACTGTAGAGACGCTTCTACCTGCTGCTCTCTGTTCAATAATCCACTGTTCAATGTTGTCCTCTAACTGCGGCCATCTCGCGTTGTTTCCTCGGAAACTCTGTGTGGTCTTCTTTACTTGGCGCAGGTCATCTTCTTGCTTCCTCCACTTCCGTATCATTGATTCATTAATGTTGAATTCTCTCCCAGCTGCTCTATTCCCATGTTCTACTGCGTGACTGATAGCCTTGAGTTTGAAGTCCGCGTCGTAAGCGTGTCTCTTGACCGGTGCCATTTGGTGCAACTCCGCGACGCTCCTGACTACGGTAGCCGTAATGCTGCAAGCGGTGCGGCTTTGTAGTTTACCAAAGTCGTACTAAAACATTTTGACAGAGCGCCGTGAGCGCTGTGTACCACACAAAATCACTTCGAGGTCAGTAAACACAACCAGAATTACCGTAATCCATATATAAAGCGCACTGGATTATAAAACGCACTGTTGTTTTTTGAGAAAATGTAAGGCTTTTAAGTGCGCCTTATAGTCCGGAAAATACGGTAATCTGAACACTGAGGTGAAATAGCCCATAGTGTTCAGGAAGGTGACTGTTATTTTGAGTTCTTGGTCACAGAGAATCAATCACTGCATACAGCCCTACTGTATATAACATTGCATCATGTTATTCTACACTTTTACATTTGTCCCGCCTGTTGAGCCAGTGAGACCTGTCGCTACTTCAATTGGGGATGGCATCACCCTCTGTACGAATCAAAATAAAGAGATAAATAACTGTTGAAATGGCTTATCAAATATACATGGAGAGCTGTTAATATACCCAAGCGTCCTAATCAGTACATAATATGTATTATAAGGTAAATATTTAATATAATTCACACCCCAGAGTCAAAAATAAGCTTATTTAGTCGACACAACCCAGGAGCCACTGTCACAAAGGCCTACATAGTTTACCTCTACATTCACAAGCGGCTTAGGTTGACAAAAAGGACGAGGAGCTTTCATTTCTCTCATGCTTTTGCTCTTCAGTCTCTGTATGTTCCGGAAAGCTCAGGTCAGGGCAACAGACAACCCTTTTCACACACTGCTAGCTTGCAACCAAGTCAAGTATGCAAAACCAGCAGACATTTGTGTATCCTTTTCATGATTAAAGCTCTGAAAAAGGATGAAGCGTTTTTCCTTTTAAGAAACTGCTTTCAACACGTCAACTGAATTTCCTATTTTATTCACCACTGAGCGAGTAATCTGAAGTACAGTCAAAAAAAATAGGTATCAGTTGTTCGAGGGTGAAGAATCTCCTTCAGGGGAAATTGCTGCACCTTTAAGCCTCACCACAACATACAGTGTATCATCAGCGGAGCGTAATCCAGCGCTGCAGACAGCTTCAGAGCGGACTACACACCATCCACACTCCCCGAGCTATGGGTCTATGGCTACACTCCAGCTATTCCTCCAGGCTGGTTACAGAGCACAGGCTGCTGCTGCCTCTCCGGGGCGTTTTAGAGAGGCGTGCTAGTGGGTGGCAGTGGTGCTTTCCATGCCCTTTAAAAAGAGACTCAGACATCATGTCCATCGGGAACGCAAAATGCCATGGTAATGCCACATCAGAGATTAATACAGTACATCAACTAAAGCTTAAATGTGATGCATTAGGTTTCAAATGCTGAGGAAGGAATTTGTTATTGATGAAAGGCAGGGGAGAGGGAGGAAGGAGGAGGGGTACCGATTAGAAAGCAACCTACCCTCCCCGATGGGTAATTGACTGTAGCGATAAGATACAAAATAGGATAAGCATTACTTTATTAATCCCAAACTGGGAAATGTTGGTGTTACAATACAAAGAATAGAAAATAATTTGAAATGAAAAGAAGAAATAAACAATGCTCAAGTGTAGACATCTCAAAGAAGAAATAGAAATAAACTGGCATTAGAGAAAAGATGTATGCAGTTGACTGTGAAGATAAATAATCTATAAACTGTCCGACAAGCAAACGCTATTGAAATCAACACAATAGAGAGTATATAGAGCAGGATATTATATATTATTATATTATATACATAACAGTGCAATGAATGGAATATTAAATAAAATATAAATGTGAAATATAAAAGTGTGAATGCTGCTGCTAGGGTTGTGCTGCTGGTGAGAGCAGGGAGAATCAGGCCTTGCGATGATCAGCCGGTGGAGGGCTGATGCCACGAGGTGTGTGTGGTGGATAATTACTGCCGCTGTAAACAGCCAGGGCCGTCACAGCTGCTGTTCCAGCGATGCTCTGGTCAGAGGAATAGACGAGTGGATAATTAGTGTCTGTGTGATACAGAGCTCAGGGTCCAGCTGCTATCAGGTTTCACATTAGGGCTGAGAGTGTGACAGGGGGCTGCCTGGCCTGCACCGCTCCAGGGGGGGGGTTATATTTATATATCTGAAACATGCAGTGAGTGCAGGTCAGACACACTGAGCTGATTCTCTCTGGCAGACACTGATGTAGCTTGTCAGTGTGATCAATCAGCATTTAATCGAGGCTGTAATCACCCAGGACAAAACACACACAGGCAAGGGGGAGTCCATCAGGTCCTTTACACACCATCTCCTCCGTATCACAACTCTGTGAGGAGAAGTGAGGTGATCCCAATGTTCCCCACACTTAATTATACTCATATTCAGACGGGTTATCATCACGATCGATAAAATAAATCAATGGTGATAGATGACGACCTTAATGATAGTAATACATGACAGTTGCTCATCTTAAGTTATTAAGTGAAGAATATGAGGTGCTCTTTAATTAAAATGAGGTTTAAATGAAGTTTAATCAAATGTGTGTCTCTGTAGTTGCCGTAAAAAGATGGAATTGATTGACAAACGATTTAAAGAGCTGTATTTACATTTTTAAGATAAAAAAAAGTATTCAAACAATATGAAGTAGACCTTTAATTGTGTTCTGGTTTTGACTTTCTGTAAGTATTTGTAAGCAACTGTGACTGACAGAATATTGCTTTTTTATTTAATGGTTATTTCATTTTTGGGGGGCAGGTAAAATCAGATGTTCTTCTCCCTGCTCCTTTCCACCATGTGCTATACAATTTGTGTTAAGTGTAAATGTTTTGTTTTAAAATAACTGCCATGTGTGGAATAAAGAAACAAATAAATAATAAAATATTTGAATAACCAAAGCATCACTGAAACAAAAACAATTACAGCAAGCGCAGAAAGCTGGCACTGTGCTGGTCTGATCTGTCATCTCTTTCACATGACATTTGGGTTCCTTTTTTTATTATCTTATTGCTGATTTTAGTCTATACTTTATTGAGGTGAAGTTCTTCTGTGCTGCTTTTGGCAACATTTACAATTTGAAAGTTTGTCTTCGTCTGTTAATTTTTTTTTTAAAAAGGTGTTATTGATTCTGAAACTCAGTTAATAAAGCACTTCCAGTTTTGACTAAATTTCAAACTATGTCCATTCATTTCTCACTGGTACACAGTTGAACAGACTACTATAGGAATGTAATACTTTACCCGTTGCTGGTCAGCGTCGCAACCCATCGAGAAAAGGAAAATGACACCATATTCATACCAACTGAAGAGCACAATGCTGCTGCGGTCATCATGAGAAGTCTTTCTGTGTCGTGCAGTCGCCCCCTGTATTTCAGCTGTTGGTAAGTATGTCACTTGCTTGTATAATAACTTTCAAGAGCCGAATGTCATTAAGTGCTTCATGAAAGATACAAGGCAACCAACATAAAAATGGCCTTAGAGGAGTAACACATAAAAAGGGAAACAAATTAAAAGAAGAGTAAATATAACTGTACAAAAAAAGCAGATGTAAACACACTGAGCAATCTTTACTCTGACCCGTCAGCAGCCTTTAAGACATACTGGACTGAAAGAATCTCTCAGAGGCGTTTGAGTTGTTCACCTTAAGTTTGCTGCATGTGGCTGTGCTCTCTTTTAGCCTCCTAGAAAAGCACCAGAGTGCTTATTTAGAAACAATCCTTGTGAAGTGCTCACATATGAACATAAACGAGCAACTCAAGCAGTCTGCATATTTTCCAATCGCTTAAAGTTCTTCTCTCATGCTATATTTGAACATTATATTGTATGGCAATATCTATACAAAACATGTCTGTGAAATGTTTTGCTCAAAATACCAAACAGATCACCCAATGTAGCCATGCCTAATCATACCCCTCTATTTCAGCCCAGTTCCTGAAGTGCTGATTCTGTGACTGTCGCTTTAAATTTGAGCTGAGCTGAAGCTGGCCACGCCCCTTTGGAGCAGCATGCAGTTCTCTCTCCTCTGTGAATGTTTTCTACTGGGAGAAGATACTCCGCTAAACGCTGCCGTGAATAAACGCCATATTATGTGCTTGATTTTTCTTTTGTTTTTTCTTTATTTTCCCTATACCGCTCTGCTGCGGAGGGGATTCAGCTCGCGACTGTATATTGCGGACGATAGGTTGGGACGTGTCACGGGGGTGGGATGTTGCCAGGAGTTCAATGTAAAGCCAGCCCACATTTCAGTTATGACGTCATAACTGAAGCAAATCTGGATCAGCTCGTTTGTCCCCCCGTTTTAGAGATGTGGGTAAGGAGGAAAAGAGAGAGGGTTGTATTTTCTGACACTCTGTGAGTCTCCTTTCACACCGGGGACACATATTATGTATAAAAGACAGCAAAAAGTGCATTTTGCATAATAGGGAAACTTCTGATCTGAGGCTCGTACAATATGTGAACATAGACATGTGCACACTGATGATACCGCTTCCCTTTTCTGCAGCGCTCTGCTCCAGTTCCATCAGTCACGTCACATCACACTGACTCCCGTGTCCCACAATCCTCCCTACGGTCATTCATCACAATGTCACTCAAACGCTGAGTCGGGTCCCTGGAGTTTCATGGTAATATTGTCCCTTTCCCTGTGTCTGTGTGTGTGTGTATTCATTCATGTATGCATATATTTTGGTGTGTACCCCTTTGTCTGAATGAATGTGTGGATTGATGTGAGTGTTGTTCTATTTTTGGTGGCCCTTCTTTTTTTCCCTTTGCTCTCAGAAGACGCAGGAGATATGAAGGTGTGTCGCTGCAGTGACAGAGAGACAAGAGATGGAGGGGGGTCCACAGAGAGGAGTGGGGGGGCTCAGCAGCAGCAGCAGCAACAGGCGGAGGGCAAAGATGACGACAGTGCCTTCTAGTAGCCTCTCTGTCAACACGATTATCTTTGAACCCTGATTAAGGTCAAAGGCATGTCATACAGCATGCACAGTGGTTGCTAAGGGGAGTCAAACAGAGACTCATTGGGCTGCAGCGCAGAGCCGAGCTAGCTTTGCATTACCTCCCTGAACATTCTAAAGAAGGAAATTATATAAATGTTCTTCTGGCAGAATTGTCGAATTTGTGCGGCTCACTGAAATATGAATCTAAACTCCAAGCAAAGCATGAATAGAAATCACTACGGCCAACGTGAGAGGCACTATTCTTATTTTTCCAAACAGCCTCTCTGCATTGAGTATCTCCCAGGATTCAACACAGATATCAATCAGACACTTAAGCTGTAATGTCTTACATAACACACAGCTGCGGTGCAACAATGCTGCTGATGGGCTCGGTTAATAACAACAGTGTCCACTCGTTAAATTAAACACCTCATCTGAGCAGAGCAGATCCTAGAGGCAGCTCCACAGTGCGGAGTGCTGTCCATGCTCCGCTGGTCAGTTTTAAAGCAGGCAAACTGTCGTTAATGCAGATCTATAAAGTGCAATCTGTCAAATAGAAAGTCAAGCTGCTAGTTAAGTTTGTGCCATGATACAAACATTAAGAGACCACTTCAGCATTATCATTTTATCTTATAGGTATGTCTTTGAGTTTAAATATTTTTTTGTATTCTATAAACTACTGACAATTTTTCTCAGTTGGAATTCAACAGACACTGGAATGGCTGTCATACATGTAGAGATAAAGATTTAAGAAACATTTGGAGTGGTCTCTTAATTTTTTCCGGGGCTGTATGTAATCACTGGGCTCCATTGAGTAAAACAATGGAAGATAAAACTAAAAGCTGGCTGCAGCTTTGAATGCATTGTTCAGAAATCTGGTTCTGGAAAGAGCTGCTTCTCGTCAAACTGTGTTGTTGATGACGTTGAGCCAACAAAACATTATCTTTGAAGACATGAGCATGGGCAAGATTTTTCTGACGCAAAACAAACGGCTCATTAATTAGTGAAAAAAACAAATGGACAGAATAAGAGTTGTGTTATTGCTGAGTCGTGCAAAAGAGCACAGTAGAAAACATGAAGGTAACTCTTGCAAGCTTGTAATCCTTCCTGGGGATGACTGTCACTGTCCCGTTGAAATAACAAATCATTGAGTCACCGGGGGAGGGTTATATTAGCTGCAGCTAATTAACATTAATAATTTGACAACAGGCCAAAATCACTCTTTTGGCGTCGTCCTGCTTAATGTGCTCTCTCCAAGCTGCCGTCTGTTCTCAGCCAATGAGTGATTGTGAGAAAAAAGATGCTTTCTCTCCCAATACCAATTACGGTTCATCGATTCAATACTGCCGATACTGAGTAATGATCCGATACGAGTGCTTTAGGGTCCAGAACTATAAATCTGCACAGTCACTTCATTGAGTAGCCTAACACTGAACCCAAGGGTTGATAGTGTCTAATCATTTTAAGGAACAGAACAAAATCTGACTTTTTAGGCTCAACAAACTGTTATTTTAAGCATGTCAAATTAACGGATCTGGATCAGGGCTTTGAATTTCAGTAGCTCGTGAGATGTGGTGCCAAAAGTTAATCCAAGGAGTCCATGCTGCCTTAAATTTACACATAATGTTTTTCCTTACTGTTGTCTTCAACAAAAGGTCTCAATAACAGAACTACATTTACACTTAAGTTTCAGTTATTTGTTTAACTCATATTCTCTAATGGATATCATGTGATATGGTTTCAATAAAATGTCAATTAACCCCACCCCTATACTTAAATTATTATTATAATAATAAAAGGGAATGCCATGCAGTCTTTTTGATATCAATCTATACTTGAACTGCATTAGCAGGCCATAAAAATGCAACACTAAAAACCTACACTCTGTGTTCAGTGTGATGGATTACACGACTCAAGAGTCTGCCAACAGTGTTAAACAGCTGAATGAAACTCTAAACTCAAAACAAAATGCTGAAGAACTGTTAAATATTCAGAAACATGATGTGCGATAGCGAGGTATTCCTTAAAAGGTATTTAAACATCCTGACTGTCATTAAAGAAATAGCAGAAGAGTTTTATTTTTGTAGTTCTGTCAGTTTTCTCGATGGAAACCTGGGTTGTGCTATTTAGGCATTATCATTCCTCTGTTGAGGCATTCAAAGACAGTATGTAAAGGGCACTTCTTCCACTCACTGACTGACATAGTTACAAATCTGTAAAGTGAGTGCAAGTATGCAACAAGTGGGTGTTCAGAAAACTGTTTTAGTGGCATAACCAACTTGTGGTAGAAATCGCTCGCTTTGATCTGCCAAAGAGTATTTTCTGAAGATGTTAGCCTTAAATCATTACATTTCACCACCACAACACCAGCCTGATCGTTGGATTTTAAAATATAAGCACATTGATAGAGAATAAAGGAAACAACAGGCTGTTACACCCAACAGCAAGCCCAACCTGAGGAATAAATGAACACCAGAATCCTTCCAAATAGCGTTACAGTGTGGCTGCATTTTGCTGCTGCAATACCAGAAACTCCTTCAATGCTCCGTTGTGAAAAGAAATACAAGTCGTTTAGGGGAACTTTTTACTACGGCCACAGACAATTCAATTTCTCTCCTTCAGTGGCCAAAATACCGGCTGCAGAACTCTATGTAACAGTGAGCACAGAGCTATTATGGGATGACAAGGCCACAGCAGAGAATATATTTGCAGAACAAATCGTGAGAGCCAACCTTTGCAGCAAAACACGAGAGTCCCAAGGAGAAAAACAGAGGAGGAGAAAACCCAGCATAGCAGCGTGGGAGGGAAAGAGTAGCTATCAGTAAACACCAAGCCATTTTGCCAGCAGTGAAAAAAAATATCATCCATTTCTGGAAACTTGTAAGACTATCAACACCTCAGAAGCTCAGTCCTGGGAGGACTGGGACGCTGCAGGAAGGCGCTGACCCCAACAGAGCTGACATTTAAAAGAAGACAAGAGTGG
Source organism: Eleginops maclovinus (assembly GCF_036324505.1). Lineage (NCBI taxonomy): Eukaryota > Metazoa > Chordata > Actinopteri > Perciformes > Eleginopidae > Eleginops > Eleginops maclovinus. The sequence goes on from NC_086364.1 coordinate 10,667,516, forward strand.
ACTCACGGTTTTGAAGTCGCTGTGGCCACACTCCTGGCCTTGGTAACGGCAGTAGAGCATCATGTCTTTGAGGTCGTGGCCGACCCTCTCGATGAACTCCTTCATGCTGAACGCCTTGGGCGTGTACGCCGTGAAGTTAGATCTCTCCTGTAAGAAAGCCAGAACTTCAGGCTCGGCCAGGTGAGGCTGGGGGATGGTCAGGTGCACATCCAGCAGGGACAGCAGATCCCCAGCGTGGTACAGATCGTTGCGGGTGAGGTGGCTGAAGCGGTAAGCGTTGAGGTTACAAACGGTCACAGCGGGGAACACCAGTGTGCTGGAAACCACGGCGTCCAAGCTGGTCACATGAGGGTAGGAGAAGAAATAGGCCAGCCGCTCAGCACTCTCCAGAGCTAATAATCCCAGGCAGGCCAGCAGAGCTGCAGCCCAGAGCAAGCGGCGCACACTTGGCTGACCATAAGGGAAGATGAAACGCAGGCCATGCAGCGTACTGGTGTGAGCGAAGGCCTGCCAGGAGGTGGGGTGCAGGCTGGAGCTCTCTTGGCTCCCCTGACTGCCACAGCTCTCCTTTAGATCCATCATCAGCCCTCCAGCCCCTCAGCCAAGGAGCCCCGGGTGCACTCACACCTGCAGAGACAGAGGGAATGTCATTAATAGACTGAAATGCACAGTCCATAATCATATTGATAAAGCAAGAGAGGATCCAGACAGAGAAACAGAAGAAATGTTGAAAATAGAGGCGTCAAGAGTGAAATAGAGAGGAAAAAAGTATGAGGCAAAAACAGAGCCCTGCAGCAACACTGACACAATAAATGATAAAACACAAAAAAAACGTAACATTTAAAGCAAAGCAACAACTGAAGAGAAAGTATAAACAAGGAGGCAAAGACCTCCCCAACCAAAATAACTACTGAAGAGCGTTAGAGGAAGAAGAAAGATGCTCCCTTCAGGGCATCCCTTTCCACTCTCAATCACTCCCCTGAGCCCAGAGCTACTGTGGCTGCAAGCCCGCCTGTGGCTCCTATTACACCTCCAACACCCCACACACACATGCACACTCGACCCAAATCCCAAATTGCCCCCCCACCCTCGCCTCCATAATCTGTCGCCTTCTGACTGCTCGATTTCATTGACAAAAATCCCAGAGGTAAGTCCTCTGTGACACCCGGAGCGAGAGGTGAGAGTCACTTAAGCCGTGAGCCAATCAAAGCTGCCTCTGTGTGTTTAACATCCCGACTCGTCTCCATTCAAAAACACACACTCTCTCATGCATGAGAGTGCACCCAAATGGACACACACACTGCAAATATGTCCAGGCTTTTCAGGATCTCCCATGCGCCCCAACTAATGACAAGCCTAAGCACCTCTCTCTCGTTCAGCCTAGTGAGAAGACATCCAGCCGGCGCGAGTGTGTGTGTGTGTGTGTGTGTGTGTGTGTGTGTGTGTGTGTGTGTGTGTGTGTGTGTGTGTGTGTGTGTGTGTGTGTGTGTGTGTCTCAGAGCGCACGTGTGTGTTTGTGCGTGAAAGAGAGAAAGAGAGAGGGGAGCTGTTGATGATCAGAGTCGCTGGTTAGTCTTGCATGGCGATCCTAACTCCTCCCGTTTTCCTCTGGCCAGATACAGCCGCTTTCCCTCCTCGTCCCAGCTCTTCTGTGGCGGTGGCGAACAACAGCAGAGCCGCGAGAGACGCACACACACCACCACACATGCTCGCACAGAGGAGGAGAGAGAGAGAGGAAGGGGTGGGGGGAGAGGAGGTAAGACGGCGCTCTCCTCCTTTGCTCTCTGCACAGCAAAGTCACTTCTTGAATACGTTTCCTCTCTCCTCCAGCACCTTCCCGCTCTCATTAATCCATCAGTCGCTCAGATTTCCACCTCTCGCCTGTCACCGCAAACAGGGTGAGGGACTGATGCAAAACGGAAGGCTGACTGAGAGACAAATAGTAGAGGGGGAAACAGTGGTGGTTGCTTGGTCGGGGAAGGGGGGGGGGGGGGGGTGTATGTCATGTGAAGTGAAGCAGAAGCAGAGATGGAGTAAAAGAGGTGGAAGGGAGGGATGAGGACAAAAATAAGATAGTAAAACTATAAAAAGAGCGAGCAAGTGCGGTTACCCAGGCTGCCCGGCGAGGAGAGTAATTCAGACAGATAATGTCACGTTCACAGAGAGGGTAAAGATAGAAAAATAATAATAAGTGGGGTTTTTTTCATGTGTAATGAAACACTGTTACCGCCGATATCTGTGAGCTGAGGCATTGCAGCTTCATGAGTAGTAGTGTGTTGATCAATCAAGAGTCAGTACGTGAAGAGATTCAAGGGGAGGGCAAAAGGGAAAAAATAATATGGTTAATGTGGTGAAAGAGACGAGATACTTCAAACAGCTTGTATCCAGACTCAGAGGAAGAGGGCAATTGTAAACATGATCTTACAAAAATGTGAATTTCCCTAATCAAGTGAAGGCGAAAGATAGTTAAAGCATCATAAAGTGGATTATGTCAAACAGTGAGAGAAATAATAATAATAATAATAATAATAAACTTTATTTATATGACACCTTTCATGCTTGACGCAGAGTATGTATGACAATATAAATGGACAACATAATTAAAAACAAGGTATGAACAAACAGAAAGAGTTATATCATACAACCATAAAACAATAAAACAGGAACAGTGATACTACTAAAATTACAATTGCCCCAATTTAAAAAAAAGATAGGTCTTGCGATTCTTAGATTTGATGGGACCATAAAAACAGAAAGCAGCCTCCCCTGGAATGAAGCTTGTATGTTTTTTGAAGGCAAGCATAGAAGGAGAATTGAAAGCTTAAGAATATGTTATACTTTTATACATTTCTTTACATTTTGCTGTAGTGGTTAGTTTGGGTATCTGCTGATCCAATACTACAAATCACAGAATGGCAGTCCCCGCTAACAGGGTCAGCACCGGAAGAAACGTCACCATCTCCAGGAAACATCACTTAACACCTTGTTCCAAATTCCCCCCTCACTACAGAACACTTTTGTCAAGAACGCAGTTAAACCCATCTGACAGAAATTTAAAAAATACAGCCGTAGAACAAAGCAATGAACAGCAGCTGTTACAGCTGTGCCACAAGTCATAATTAATGACATCGGTTTCAAAAGACGGCTCCAAGGCAAGGATGTCTTATTTTGCTGAATGCCTGTTGCCTCGAATACTCACTCCTCTCTCCTCTCTAACCACCGCCGCTCCCTTCTACTTGGTTATATTTGCTGCATCATATTAAGCCTAACTACAACAATGTTCAAGCAAAAGGTCAAGTAGATGATTATTATAATCTGCACCACTACTTCACACTACATGCACGCAATACACCTACCCCATTTGTAACAACACTCACTCGCATTCTGTAAAAGGTGACGTGTCATTCCAACATGCCAATTACAGTTATTTATCTGATGTGTGCTGTTGACATACAGTGGGGCAAAAAAGTATTTAGTCAGCCACCAATTGTGCAAGTTCTCCCATTTAAAAAGACGAGAGAGGCCTGTAATTTTCATCATAGGTACACTTCAACTATGAGAGACAGAATGGGGGAAACAATCCAGGAAATCACATTGTAGGATTTTAAAGAATTAATTGGTAAATTCCTCGGTAAAATAAGTATTTGGTCACCTACAAACAAGCAAGATTTCTGGCTCTCACAGACCTGTAACTTCTTCTTTAAGAGGCTCCTCTGTCCTCCACTCGTTACCTGTATTAATGGCACCTTTTTGAACTCGTTATCAGTATAAAAGACACCTGTCCACAACCTCAAACAGTCATACTCCAAACTCCACTATGGCCAAGACCAAAGAGCTGTCAATGGAGACCAGAGACAAAATTGTAGACCTGCACCAGGCTGGGAAAACTGAATCTGCAATAGGTAAGCAGCTTGGTGTGAAGAAATCAACTGTGGGAGCAATTATTAGAAAATGGAAGACATACAAGACCACTGCTAATCTCCCTCGATCTGGGGCTCCACGCAAGATCTCACCCCGTGGGGTCAAAATGATCACAAGAACGGTGAGCAAAAATCCCAGAACCAGACGGGGGGACCTAGTGAATGACCTGCAGAGAGCTGGGACCAAAGTAACAGAGGCTACCATCAGTAACACACTACGCCGCCAGGGACTTAAATCCTGCACTTCCAGACGTGTCCCCCTGCTTAAGCCAGTACATGTCCAGGCCCGTCTGAAGTTTGCTAGAGGGCATTTGGATGATCCAGAAGAGGATTGGGAGAATGTCATATGGTCAGATGAAACCAAAATAGAACTTTTTGGTAAAAACTCAACTCGTCGTGTTTGGAGGAGAAAGAATGCAGAGTTGCATCCAAAGAACACCATACCTACTGTGAAGCATGGGGGTGGAAACATCATGCTTTGGGGCTGTTTTTCTGCAAGGGACCAGGACGACTGATCCGTGTAAAGGAAAGAATGAATGGGGCCATGTATCGTGAGATTTTGAGTGAAAACCTCCTTCCATCAGCAAGGGCACTGAAGATGAAGCGTGGCTGGGTCTTTCAGCATGACAATGATCCCAAACACACCACCAGGGCAACGAAGGAGTGGCTTCGTAAGAAGCATTTCAAGGTCCTGGAGTGGCCTAGCCAGTCTCCAGATCTCAACCCCATAGAAAATCTTTGGAGGGAGTTGAAAGTCTGTGTTGCCCAGCGACAGCCCCAAAACATCACTGCTTTAGAGGAGATCTGCATGGAGGAATGGGCCAAAATACCAGCAGCAGTGTGTGAAAACCTTGTGAAGACTTACAGAAAACATTTGACCTCTGTCATTACCAACAAAGGGTATAACAAAGTATTGAGATAAACTTTTGTTATTGACCAAATACTTATTTTCCACAATAATTTGAAAATAAATTCTTTAAAAATCAGACAATGTGATTTCCTGGATTTTATTTTTCTCATTTTGTCTCTCATAGTTAAGGTATACCTATGATAAAAATGACAGGCCTCTCTCATCTTTTTAAATGGGAGAACTTGCACAATTGGTGGCTGACTAAATACTTTTTTGCCCCACTGTACCTGTGACAACATAACACCAAAAACTCTTATGGTTGTGGTTTATTTATGGTTTTATCTTGACATAATGGTATTGAATAATTGTTTTAAAACGTATTTGGCAGTCACTGACTATACACTATTAAAGTGTTAAAATGTCATTTAACCAAAGCTTACTGTTGTTGTATGTTGCTTAGCCTACCTTCATGATAAGATACATTACAATTACTAAATGATACACACTTTAATAAGCTACACGTATATTTTGACTGTGCTCCTTTTAATTGGAATTATCTGTCTGTGATGTAAAATCAACATGAGCAAATAATAAACAGCATTTTGCAAGATTTGTGTATAGTATATTGACTATTTTACAATGTCATAGGAGAGTAGCGGTACAATGTAAGCTGTTGTCCTGAGTCCCACTGTAAAGTGAAGTGCAAGTTAAACTAAAAGCAAGGTTAACTTAACCTTGGACACTGAATAAATTGCAATGCCGCTTAATCGTTAAAACCTCTGACACATCCCGCAAAAAGCGATTTTTGTCCTTCAACCTTAAATCATTAGCAAATCACAGTTTTCTTATGGAACTTGTCCTTTGTTTAACACACCTTAAAATGTAACTCTAGCTAGCGTTTATGCTAACTATAAGATAGCTAGCTAAGCAAGGTAGTGTAGCACATTAAAATATTTCATCAGGCTTGCAAGCATTCCAATTTATAATACATTTCAATACAATTTTGATCTAATAACAACTTGCTACATTGGGTTAAAAGCGAATTTATAGTCCATACCTGTCGATATTTGAACATCAATTACAGCTAGCAGGGCGTTTAGCGAGCTCACCTGTTGTGCAGCAGGTCGTGGCATCGAGCTCGTCGTTTTAATCTTCCTTCAAGAAATGTCATTCTTTAGAAGTGCATTGGAGAGCTCAATAGATTCACAATATACAGATAATATGTCAGGGCTTTTTTTCCTGCACAAACCATCTCACGGAAATAATACAAAACTCGAAATAGGTATGTACATTTTTTTAAATGGCAACCGGAAGTGGTGGATGATTTCAGAATAAAAGCATATGACGTGGATCATAAAACTATTTTTATAATTGTGTTATGATGAAGACTGAGGAGAATATAGAACACAAATAAAGCAGCAGTTTTATGATCAAACATTATTAAAACATTAATGCTAATAATGCTTACATAGTTGTATCACACCTGAATAAGGCTCTGAATGCAGGACTTCTACTTGTACTGGAACATTTTTACAGTGTGCTTTAAGTAAAAGGATCTCAATATGTTTGCTCTTTTATTTCAATGGTTTAACAATTATTATTATTACAATGAGTATTCTATGACTTTTCCATATTTGTTTATTACTTCCTCAAAATATGAAGAAAAAAATGGAAACTCTCAATGTATAGTAAGTATTTATCCGTCTAACGGAGAAAAACAAAACAAATGTATAACATGTTGACAACCTTACCCATAATATCACACATTGTTGAAGCCAAGAATAAACAAATACACCAAATAGTTTTTTAGTCCAGGACTTACAATAAATAAATGTTTTTTTAAATGATTTATGATGCTGTCTTCCTATTAGACACATTGTCACATATTTGCACATGTCATACACAGTATAAGAGGCTATGTTCAATTTGCATCTTATGGAATCTGCTCATCACTTCACACTTTCAGACACAGTTCAGCAATTTGCTAGAACACAGAAACCCTAATTAAAAGTGTATAATGACTGAAGAGCATTTTATTTTCATTCTTCTGTCATTCACCCACACACACTGTCAGTCCATCACAAAGTGTTTCACCCAAAAGGAATGTGTTGTGGTCACAGACAGCTGCAGTGTTTGCTGGTTTCTTAACAACTTAATTAAGCAAATCTCCTCTTTTTTCGCTAAGGTAATGAGCATAGTATTACAGGGATTAAGCATTCTCCAGGGTTGAAAATAAGGCATTATGCTTTAGCAATTTTATCTGCCTTTAATCCATCCGGCCGTTTTTCCATCCACGGGATTATTAAAGGAAAGTCTTGTTAGCCTTATATTCTTCTCTTTTTAATTAGCAAGGTATTACTGCTAAAATGCTCAGTGCAACACTCTGAATTATGAACCAAGTTTATTCTTTCTGCTGCAGTGTGAAGGCATACATTTGCCTTCTTGACTTGGATCAACACTGACAGCAGATAATCAGTCATACAGTTAAAAGGTGTCAAACTAAATGTACATAAGAGCAGATGATGTTGACTAATTAAAGCCCAAAAGAGTGTCTCAGTAAGCCCTACATGTACTAACAGAGCCACAGACCTGGGAATGATTCTCCAAGTCTGATGAACTCTTGCTAATATATTCCCTCATTTAGTGTTTTGATGATGATGTCGGACATTTTACCAGGAATTCTCCCATAGATGTTAAATTGGGCCAGGATCTGATCACTATGAAAGCCAAATAGAATTATTCACATCATATCTACACTCATCAAAGGCTTCTATGACCCCGTCTGCCCTGTGTGAAGGCATCTGTGTTAGCTTTGTTTCTTAGCGTATCCACGGTTATGTTTTTTATGTATCACATCTGTATATAAGCACAACATTTGTACAGAAAATAATGCATCACAGAAACAACTGTGCAATGCTAGATTTCTGAATGCTTTAAGATACTAACTCATTGTCACCACTTTTTGAATTTCACAAATGGGAGACACAAAACTGTGAATACATGAGTTGCTTGAGAAACATGTTGGGGATCATCATTAGAACACGAAATGGAGGCATCTTTTATGCAAGAATGCTGTTCACTTCATAACTCCAGCTGTTCAACAGAAAGAACGCTTAATTTCACATCAAATAACATTGAAGAATCTTGAATAAAATGCTTTCTAAATGGAAAGTTAAATGTATGTTTCGTGAATTATTGTCTTGAACTTTTTTCTTTGTTGATGTTGCAAATAGAGTGTAGATTAACTACCTCCAAAATAAACAGCAGGACGTCGGATATGAAAACAAAGGCTTCTTTATGTAGAGAAATCAGTAGCGACCATTACACGTTCAGCAAACACCACAAAACATATAATCAACAGCTCCATGTATTTACTAGTCATTTTTCGTATACGCGGCACTACTTTCATCCTAAGGAAAACGCGCGTAACTCTTGTTTTAGCCGCTAAGCATTCTGGTAGTTCAGTTTCTTAACCCTTTGTTAGGCAATAGAACAGAAAACATATCTCAAATCAATATCAATCAGATAGAATACAACAAAATATAATTATTTCTAACTCTCCTTTTAACTGTAAATAGTAATACAACCTTTAGCAGCTTTCTATGCATTAAATCAATAAACAGATTAAATCATTAATCTTATAACTGTAAGCTATTCAGTTACAACATTCTCCCCCCGATGAACTACTCTGGTCATCTAAATCTCCAGACAATACAGTAACTGAATAGGTCTCCTCAACAAAGTCCCTGATGTAGTGCGAACTGAGCACGACCTAACAAGACCATCTCGGCCTGGAAACAGTTCTTTGATTCTTCCCAGTTTCCAGGTTTGTCTGGGTGTGTGATCTTCTCCAATGAGTACGACGTCACCCACTTTCAGTGGGGTGGGTGTCGGTGTGTCACAGCGGTGTGCTGACTTCAAGTCTAGTAGGTAATCTTTGCGCCAGGCATTCCAGAAGCTGGTTGTGAGTCTCTGCCTGTACTTCCATCTTCGTGTGATCTCTGCCTTGTTAGCAGTTGGGTGCTGTGTTTCAGCTGGGAATGGCTTGGGTAGTGGAGAGGTCAGTCGTTTACCCACCAGGAAGTGAGCTGGAGTCAGTGGCTGTGGCTCATCCACTTCATTATGCACAAAGGTCAGAGGCCTAGAGTTTAGTGTAGCCTCAACCTCTGTCAGGACTGTGCACATTTCTTCGAAGTTGAGTGAAGCTCTTCCAAGAACTTTCTTCAGGCATGTTTTTACTGATCGGACGAGCCTCTCCCAGAATCCGCCCCACCAGGCTACTCGCTCAGTGATGAATCTCCAAGTGATTCCCCTTTCTGAGAAGAACTGCAGCAGTTCAGGGTCTTTGATGGCTTTCCACAGCTCTTTCAAGTCCTGATCAGCTCTCTTGAACGTTCCTGCGTTGTCTGAGTAGATCACCTTGCATAATCCTCTTCTAGCAATGAATCTTTTCAGCGCTAACAGGAATGTCTCTGTTGACTGATCTGAGACTAGCTCCAAGTGTACGGCTCTGGTTACCGCACAGGTGAATAGCGTGATGTATGACTTTTTTACAGAATCCTCCGCTTTCACATAAAGCGGTCCTGCAAAATCCACACCTGTGACTTCGAATGGTGGGGATTCAGTTATTCTGTCCTTTGGTAAAGGTGCAGTGATCTGCCTTCCAGCCTTTGCCTTGAATCTTTTGCAGATTGTGTTCTTGCCACAACACTCTTGACCAGCTGCCTTGCGCGCATGATCCAGTATCTCTCCCTAACTTGTACGAGGGTGTCTCTCACTCCTGAATGCATCACCTTCTCACGACAGTACTGTATGAGCATTTCTGAATATTTATGCTTGCTGGGCAGGATCCATGGGTGCTGCTCTCTGAATGTGAAGTCAGACTGCTGCAGCCTTCCTCCCACACTGAGCAGTTCATGTTCATCCAGGAATGGCTTGAGTTCTTTAATCTCAGTCACTGAGGCCCTTTCCTGTCTTTAGTTGTTGTTTGATCTCTTGACTGAAACTCTGTTGTTGTGTTATCTTGATCCAGTACCTTTCGGCCTCGAAGAGCTCGTCAGCAGTCAGTTCTCCTCTTGTCTTTGGTTTTGTTTGAGCATTTGCTATGAATCTCTTTATCCAGGCTGTCACTCTGAAGATTCTTTTCAGTTTGCTGTATCTGGCTAGCTCCAGCACTGGTTCAGTGAGGTCTGCGTCATTTGCAGCAAGCTGTACAGTGACTTGGTGACTCGACTTGAGTTCTGTGTTCGCCCTTTCTGGAACATAATCATCATCAGTCTCCTCTGACTGATGTCACAATGCTGGGACCATTCCACCATAGATGGCTATGTTTCAAGTTTTCAACAGTTTGTCCTCTGGTGGGGAGGTCAGCTGGATTTATCTTTCCTGTGATGTGTGACCATGACTCTGGGTTGGTCAGTGACTGGATCTCGGTCACTCTATTTGCGACGAACTGTTTCCACTTCTGAGCAGAGCTGCAGATCAAATGCAGCGTAATCATAGAATCTGTCCACATTCTTATCTGAATTGGTTCCATTTTCAGAGTAATCATCAAGTTGTTTGCTAGTCTCGCTCCGATCACAGCTCCCATGAGCTCTAGGTGTGGCAGTGTCATTTTCTTGAGAGGGGCCACCCTGGATTTGGACGCGACTAGGCTCATTGTAGGTTCTCCGTCTTGAGTTTCACCTTGCAGGTAGGCTACAGCACTGTAAGCTCTTTCACTGGCGTCACAGAACACATGTAGTTTCAGGGCATGCTTGTTCTCTGACTGCGTGTCTGTTCGGTACCACCTTGGTATGGCGAGTTGGTGTAGCTGGGGTAGTTCTAAACACCACTGTTGCCATTCTCGAGTCAGATCGGGTGGTAGCTCCTCATCCCAGGAGAGTCCTCTCTCCCACATTTTTTGAAACATGCACTTGATTCTGATGGTGAAGGGAGTCAGGAACCCAAGCGGGTCATAAATACGTGCGGATGACTGTAGAACGCTCCTCTTTGTGTTCTTCTTTTGCTTTAGAATGCTCACTAGCGGTCTGAGGTCAAAGGTGAAGTCATCGGTCTCTGGTCTCCACACTAAGCCTAACACCTTCAGCACTGCTCCGTGTGTCTCTGGCGCCAGTGTGTGGTCTGCTGTGCTCTCCTCCCATTTCCTCTTCAGCTCAGGAGAGTTGGTCATCCACTTGCAGAGGTCCATGCCTGCGGTTGACAGCATTTGCTTAGCGGTGGTTGTTACATAGTAAGCCTCTTCCACAGTGCGTGAGCTTGCAAAAAAGTCATCAACATAGAGTGACTCTCTTATTGTCTCTACAACTTGTGGCTGTTCGGTTTCATAATTTTGCAGATGCTTTCTGATTGTAGCGGCGAGTAAGAAGGGACTTGGGGAGGCTCCAAACAGCACTCTTGTCATCCTCAGCATCCGCAGCCTTTCATCCTGTTCTCCATTTGGTGGGCCCGAGAGCCACAGGAACCTCACTGCGTCTCTGTCTTTCTCGGCGAGGGATATCTGCAGAAACGCCTTTTTTATGTCTGCCATGAAGGCGATCTCATGTTTTCTGAACCTAATCAGGACGCTGAGAATATCCGGATTTAGGTTTGGTCCTGTGAGTAAACAGTCATTGAGAGATGGATAGCCATCTTCATGGGACGACGCATCAAATACCACTCTCAATTTTGTGGTCACCTTGTCCTCTCGGAGTACTGCGTGGTGAGGTAAGTAGTATTTCACATTGTCTGCATTTGCATTGTCTGACTTTTCGTATACGCGGCACTACTTTCATCCTAAGGAAAACGCGCGTAACTCTTTAGTTTTAGCCGCTAAGCATTCTGGTAGTTCAGTTTCTTAACCCTTTGTTAGGCAATAAAACAGAAAACATATCTCAAATCAATATCAATCAGATAGAATACAACAAAATATAATTATTTCTAACTCTCCTTTTAACTGTAAATAGTAATACAACCTTTAGCAGCTTTCTATGCATTAAATCAATAAACAGATTAAATCTTATAACTGTAAGCTATTAAGTTACAACAGAGTGAGTAATGTGATACAAGAAAAGGCTCAGACTTGATCTGACAATAAAATATCCTTATCTTCATCTCATGGTAGGCTTACCAAAACACTCACTTGACTTGATCGTATATATCGATCGTAAGGTCTCCAGCTCTATGTATTTTCCTGTTAAAAGACATTTTCAAAATGTAATCAACTTTGGTGGAAATGAATCACTGCTGACATAAGTCATTTCAGTAAAAAGCATGTTCCAGCCTTGTACCACGAAGTTAGCAATTATCCTCGGACTGTGAAGGATTAACCACAAGGCTAAGCTTGTTAAAAAAGATGGTTGTTTGATATTTTAGTCCTCTTCATCGGAATCGCAGAGAGTTAACAGTACTTTACATCAGAGATGAGAAAGTTATCTTCCCTCTTGGGTATCCAACCCCAAGCAAACCACAGATAACTCTTCTTTTTTTTTTAAAAACCTTTAAAAGGGTCAGTATGCATTTATTATGCAGTGCTTGGTGAGACTGAAAGTGTAATGAAACTTTCCGACTATCTTTATGGATTATGAAAAACAATTCGCTCTTACAAGACAGATCATTAGGAAGTCTGAGTACCACAGTTGGCAAGACTGGCACAGTTGATGTTTTACCTCTGGCAAGAAACGGTTAAAGTTGATGGGCAAATTATTTCAGTGTTATCAGTAGCTGAAGAATAGCTGAATCGGTCCTCTTGCTCCTCTTAATTGGTCGATGTGTAGATAACAGAGGTAGCAACCCGGTCTGCACGTGCACACACACACACTTTCAAAGAGCCTTGTCCTATTTAATTTAAGTTTCCCTCCAATTAAAAGTGCCATCTTCAGGTCTCTTAGCTGTCTCATAAACTCATGCACTTGACTAATGATGTCCACTAGGACCTGAGCTGCCAATGAGGGTGTTTAATGCTACCCCCTGCTGGCTTTATTTCTAAATAAAAAAGAACATGAAAGTCATTATGTAGATTAAATGCTTATTTTAAATGTTCTATTTTGTAACATTTTATGAACTTAATGATTCATTTAAGTACATTTATGTTTGTATTTCACACCCAAAAAATAGGCAGACTTATTGATGAATAAAATAATCTGTAGTTGCAGCCCTAATCCATTTACAGATTATAGAGTAAACTGTTCCCATTTCAGCCAATTAACTCGGAGCAACTCGCATTTGGGATTATATACAATGCAACTAATTTCATCATTCCCATTTCCTCTTTTAAACATAGACCAGGCAGTTTCAGCAGCTGCAGTATACACCAAACGACAACGAGGCAGAGGATTAACCTGATTTTTTTTTTTCACAGTGAGGCAGAGTAGAGGATGAGTTGGGAAAGCCTCCATAAGAGCCTGTTAGTCACAGTGTAACTCCAGCCTGAGGCTCTGGCTCTCTGCAGACATGGCCTGGTAAACACTTTTTTAATCAAGCCTCATGTGACTGAGACACACCTCTTAACGCATGGCAAACAAGATGGGTCACACTGTCTACTCCACTTCAAGATTCGGAAAATCCCAACTGAAAATGGAGCGCAGGCCGACAGAAAAGCCTCTCCTTGGTTTAATTCTTCAGGATCAGCAAATCAATGCTTTGTAGATAGGTTGTTTATTGCAAAGTCACTTAATTAAAGTGCAACAATACATAATGAAAGTGAAAGAGTATCAGCCCAAATACACCAACGCAGACAATCTTGGACTTATTCTTTGTGAGAATATAAGACGTGAAGCTGAAAACAAACAGCTGATTTCAGGAGCTTTTGCAAGTGATTAATGAGCATGTGTTGGCTTTGAGTGACTGCCTGTTATAACAAATCCATCACCAGTGATGCAGATTAATGACAGCAGCAAGGAATTAACTTTTCTCTGCCGTATTCATGAACTGGAACATTTAACACAGCTGATGAAAGGAAAAAAAAGTACAACATATATACATGTTCACAAGTTCTTTGTTGTTCAGTCAGATTATTTTTAAATCATGAAAACACATCATGACATCTTTACTGTCGTCCAGCCGTGGAATAGCTCCAGTCGGTGGAGACGGTGTGTGCAGGAGGTTAGTTGATGCAACATCAGAGGCTGTAGGTGTCTTCAGGTAACTCTCCCAGGAGTTCATCCAGGTCATCATCTGCACATCAGACAGACGTAGATAAGAAGATGAAATAATGTGCAATTCACATCAAATTCAACTGGTAGAAAACTAAGAAGACTTATTTGGGCAGGTTTGCCCTTATTGGACAGCAGAGCACAGAGATAGACAGGAAACACTGGGATTGGTTGGAGCCTTTACCATTCAGGTTTTTTTGACAGTTACGGGTGCACCAAATGTTCCTTTTTTTCCATTTTGGGCTTCTATTGAGATTTTCCAATTAAGCTTTGAACATCTTTGGCATCATCATAAAAGGATTCAAAGTTTATGAACAAATCCCTAAATTTCTTAAAACTTTTAAAAATCAAATTCATTTTCTTTAATAAATAGAACCTGGCTGTTTTGTTGCTGCTAGCTTGCAACGCGAGTACAGGCGCACAAAAACTGCAGTGAAGTGTTGTTTTTGAAAAGCTCAATAGCAAGTAATATGAATTGAAGCAGAATGTTCTGATAGATTTCCTTAGTTTACATGTGAATTCTGGGATTAATTACATTCATCATTTTCGAATAATATTGACTAGCTCTAGAGTTATTAAATCTACATTTTCTTAGCTAAAGCTCTTTACAGTATTGCTTCTCATTGATGTGTTCACACGCACTATCCAATGGCAGCGAGGCAACGTCCAATGCCTGAGTAGTGCCAGCAATTTACGTGAGTGAGCATCTGTCTTTGCCTAAGGCTAGTCATGCATCCTACTGAACCGATCAGCCTCAATTTTTCAGAATTTCATAACATTTACTGAGTGTATCAGTAAACAGCAATTAGTAACTGTCTGGAATATTTGACTCTGGATGGATCTTTGACTGATGGAAATTAAGGTCCATGATGCAGTTTTCCATGAGGAGCTTGGCCGGTCTCCATGTTTCATATAATTATTACAAGGAAAGAGTTGGCCGCTGATCAGACTAATCATTGTCATTCAGAAAATACAAATTACAGCTCTGCAACCATGTGGGTCGTTGTATTGAATAATACAAATGAAAAAGCAGATTAATCAAACTGGAAAACATTGATTAGCTGTAGTTTTAGTTCAGAACAATGCAATCAGAAGCTTTTGTTATGCTGCGGTTAGATTGGGTTCAGGTCAACGAGTCAAATGTTAATGTGACGAAACGTTACCAGACGGTGTTGCAGTTTTATACAACAAAACTTAATTTTCCTAGAGTTAACACTTGTCAACCCCAGGTTGTGACTAGAATGAATCACTTTCTCTCATCACAGGTGTTTTTACATATAAAGAGGCCCCACCTGCATCCCAGCCTGAGTCCTGTGCTGCTGCGTTCCCAGCATGCTGTCTGCTGGTGCCGGCTCTAGTGTCTCTTGGGGTTTCCGCATCTTCGTCTCTCTCCGAGCATTTTTCCCCCTCTTGTCCCTCGTCATCCTCCTCGTCAAACAACAGCTGCATCCGAGACACGGGCTCCCGGAGGACGGCGGGGGACCTCGGCTCCTGGATAGGAAAATATATTTTTTTTAGCTCAAAGGATTTTCCTGATTTGACATTTGTTGGGCTGTGCTATTTTTGCTTTGAGCTGACAGTCGGGGTGCGTACCAGGACGAGCAGGGGGAGCTGAGTGGAGGACAGACTGACTCCATCAGGGCCATAGATCTTCAGCAGGTTGTTGGGCGTCACATTCAGGTAATGGTTACGATGGGAAGGAGAAAACACACCCACCTGTCCACACAGCAAGCCACAAATCTGATTGTAACCACTTTACATTTAAGTTAAGTAACTACAAGGAACTTTCACTTGTGTTGATTTTGGCAAAACCTCTGGAAAAAAGCAGTAGCAACAGAGCCCGGCCAACACCCGCTGGAGTCTGTGCTGAGGAGTTTACGTTAACCTTCATGAGTTCGTCTTATTCTGCCACATTGGACTAGGTTGCACCTACAACAGGATTTAGCATACCTTCAAAGAAATAGTCAATCTTCTCTCTTTTAGTTTCGTTTGCTTATGCAGATCTTATGAAAGACATCAGTATTGCATTGAGACAGTTCCTAACCAGTCACTCATCATTACTTTCAGATCAAACTTTAAACTGCAGTTGAAGAAATGGAAGCGGTGAGTCTCACCTGTTTGAGCAGCAGTACAGCGCCGACTTTCAGCTCTTCCACTCGGTCCTCTAGGAGACGCCGATGAACCGTTCCCTGAATCTCCCCTTCAGCCGGGAAGATTAAGGACAGAGCAACAAAAGAAATAGGTATCATTTAAAAACATCGAATGCTTGCATTCCAAACTGTCGACTTCAAAGTAAAAGTCAACTTTATTGTCAATCTTTCAGTTTGTGTGTACAGACAGAGAGATCGAAACACTGTTTCCCACAATCCCGAGGATTAAAAAATACAAATATATATAAAAACGTATGGGAGGACTTACAGTACATCCCATAATTACAGAGTAAATGGGGAAGTTAGACCTCCAATCCGATGATCAAAGATGCTGTATCTGAATTTGATGCAGCAGAACGGGAGTATGGTGTGGAAACATTAGTTTTCATTAAATATTATTCACTCTTCACTAAAAAGTATTGAGGTATATATCAAAAATAATATATATATAGACAGGTTGACAGCAGCTTTGGGGCTATCTGCCAGCAGGTGGGAGGCACATTACTGACAGAACGCTCCCTCCTGGTGTCACAAGCACTTAAGACCTACCCACTGCTGTTGCCAATCTACTGCAATTGAATCACTAATAAGCACTTAAGTCCTGTGTTGAGTACAACAACCACTCCTGAGTGTTAATAATCAGCACACCTCATGTAGCTGCTCGGTGGGGGCCATGGCAACCGGCTAAGCTTAAGAGGAGGATCATATGAAAAAAGGTTGAAGGCTCAACGGGGAGACGAGAAGAAAAGGAGAAGAGGCAAAGCGAAGAAGAAGGAGGCTTCCAGCTTCAGTTGATGAAGACTGCACACACATGTACGCATCTGTGTGTTATTCAGGTATGATAATGCGGCTTCACCGGCACTTAAAACACAACTGTCAGTTATTTATCATTCACATAGAAGTTAGAAGCTCACACTCATTTCTACCAGGGCTGCACTAAGTAATTGTTTTAACATTTCAAAGCTTCTATTGGGGTTTTCAGAGAATATTGAAACGTCTGTTGTCATATTTTATAACATGAGAACACAATTTCAATGTCCACATTGTGGGTACAGCCCTAATTTATACCACAAGCCAGTGTCCTTACTTCTGTAAGAGTGCGTGCGTGTGTCTTTTACCTGTCGGGTCTTTGAACACAGCCTTGGCATCAGCGTGTGTGTGGATGATGCTCTTCAGCAGCACGGCCATGTTGGGCACTTTGTTTCTCGCCAGCCGTTTCAGTGCAGCCTACAATGACGAGGAAATCAATCAACACACGAGCTTGTTAATCAAATAGCAGCGTGTTCAGTTGTTTGGTGGTTTTTCCGAGCACAAATCTCTAAGACTTACTAATTGAAGTTTCTTAAATACATTGATAATAAGCTTTCTTTCATTTATAATTCAATTAATATTTGGGGATTTTGGACTGCTTGGATACACACATATTCGTACCTCGTCACGCATACCGCTCAAACTGTATTCATCTATATCTTTTTCTCGGCCCCTTACTTTACCTCAAGTATTATTTTAAAATAAATATGTTATGGGACTACATCAATTTATCTATACAAATTAGAGATAAATAAGTTCCACATTTGTACTAACGTCTATTATTGATACCATTGATAAAGAAAACTTCAAATATTAATTTAGTTTAGAGAGATTATCACAGCCTTACACCAAAAAGGAAAACTACAAACTTCAAACATGATTGAACATTATTTACTGTTGATACTTCTCTCTTTTTAATGTTCAGTCAACAGAAGTTGGGAGAAATGTATGTTCATTTGTTTATTGATGCAAACAGGGAGCTGAAGTTAAAGTTCAACCTGAATGAGCTTAGCTAGCATCCATTCCTGCCAGTGGCTCTGTGCATGTGACTGAGTCTTTTTTAGAGACCACAACAGAAACCAATAGTGTATGACTGAATACTGGCGAGTTATTCCACAGAGGTCGAGACATGGAGAGAGAAGAATACTAGCAGTCTCCTTAAGGGTGATTGATGAGTGATTGTTCTGTTTATAATTACAAAAGCCTCTCGTACAGCTACTCCATTTGTCCTGATTATGCCAATGGACCTCCAGCAGCGATACTCTTGTCTGTTATGATAGAACATAAGTCATAAGACAACGACTTGACCTGAATAAAAACGCACTTATCGCAAATTATTTAGCTGGACAGAAATAGTTTGAGGACGCCTTTTTTTACTTGTAGTTTAAAAAATGTTCTAATATGATTACTGGAAAGAAAAACTTAAATAATTTAACATTCAAAAGAGATCAATTTAGTTTTATCAAGGAAACACCAACACTACAGATTGCAAGGTCTCCGAAGTTTGTTTGGCGGTGAACAAAACAAGAAGGACCAAAAATAATCACCTTTCGGAGAACCATGACCACACTGTAGGAGTGCAGGAAGCACGAGGAGTTCCTCTCATCCAATCCCATCTCTGCCTTCATCGTTGCCCAGGGACCGCCGCTGAACTCCTCTTCTTCAGTCTGTGAGCTGGAGCCCTTTAAACAGAGACATTCAGTAACCGTGGCTTCAAAATACCAGGTTTATGTTTTTAACTGCCACCAGCAGCTCTTAAGGTCACTTTGTCGCTGGGTTTGTGGTTCGTCAAACATTTCCCGACCCTGTCAGCCGCTTTTTTTTGCCTCCAGGAGGCTGAATTATGACAAATGTGTGGATGTGCGCTTATGTTTATGCTAATTGTGCGTACATGGTCGCACCTTCACATTTTCTATTACACATGTTTCTTGGTCTGGCAATTGGACCAATGTACTTTTGATTGTCTGAGTACATTATTTGTCAATTTAGTATGTTTATTTTTGGGTCTGCCTCAGAAAGCCACAGAATGAGGAATAAAACACACAAAAAACACAGTATGAAGCTGCCACTTTAGAATTTACACATGTGTGGAATAGGAGCAAGATACAAAAAAGCTTGTAGTGTGATCAAGAAAATGTAAATAATTTAAGGATATAAAGGCATATCTGGTTGGGAAAGGGACCCCCATATGTTTTTTTGCTTTTATTACCTGGCTTGGTGACCGGGCCACAGCACCATGAGCAGGAGTCTGAGGGACAGAAACCACAATGTCGTCCAGCCTCTGACCCTGCAGCTGAGAGAGAATAATTCAATTATTCCACTGCACCATGATGGAAAAACACCGTACCAATGAAATGCTCTTGACAGGGGTGGTTCCATTATAGCTTTGGTGACAACACCAGCAGCGGCATCATTTCTGACCATGTGGGTGAGATAACGTGTGATTTCACTGCTCAGTTGCTTTTATTTGAACAGGAGTCCACATCAACACACTGCACGGAGGCAAACACAAACAGGAACTCCAGATGGTGAGGCGAGAACCACAGCTCTGACTGGGCCTCTTGAAATAATTACTGTTAATAATAATTTCAATACATTTTATTATTGTCATTTTAAGACTATTATATAACACTGATGACACAGTAATATTGTCCTTTCTTTATATCCTGTGATATGTGTATAACATAGCTATCTTCACAGGCCTGCTGCTGGATGAGACTAACCTGCTGTGGCAGGAACCCGGCAGGCCCCGGGAAGCGTCGGGTCCTGGGTCTGTGAGGCTCGGAGCGGGGCCTCTTCTGAGGAAGCTTATTAGAGGCTGAGACCAGCTGGACCAGGCGGTTGGTGAGGACTGGTGTGTGAAGGGGGTGAGGGCTGAGGGTGGAGGAGTTCACAGAGGAACAGGAAGAGGGCCCTGGGGTGACTGTCTCAAAGAAGACACGACCCTGAGGAGAGGCTCCTGGTGTTGCCCACGGTCTCTGGGGCCTGTTGAGTGTCCTGGAAATGGGGCTGGGAGTAGGGGAATATGCAGTAAGGCCAGAGAAAACGCCTGGATTCTGAGGAGGTGCTGACAGGCGAGCCGGGGGGGGGTTTGGAGTTCTCAGAACCGGAGTGGAGCATATCCGATTAGGTAGGTAAATACTAGAAGAGCCAGGTGTCTGGCGAGTAGCGTTCAAGTCTCTCAGGGTCCGATTAGGTTGGGTCTGAATCCCGCTGCATGTCGGGGGTCGGAGTGTTTTTGCTGAAGATGCAGGATTAAACGCAGGTGGGGCTGGAGCAGCTGACTGCACCATCTGCTGATCACACTCATCCAGGTCTGCCAGGTCAACATCCCAATCATCAAAATCATCCTGAGCCCCACAGGGCTTCAGCGGCCCTGCCGTGTTGGAATGACTCTGTTGGGGTGCCAAAGCAGCCTGAGATTTATCCAGTGTGCCAGTATAAGTCTGAACAGAGGACAAGGACGAGGAGGAGGAGGGCCGTCTTAAAGCCTGAACAACAGTTTGTCCCGCAGCAGTGTGTGTGCTGCTCCTCGATGCCGTGCCCGTACACGGAGCGGCTGATCCCTCTCTAGTTTGCGGAAGGCAGATTTTCTCCGGCTCTCGGTGAGAAACAGAGGAGGCCCGCAGCGAACAGGAAGACACAGCAGCTGCCACATCAGCTGATCCAGACGCTGAGTGGACTGCCCAGTCGGTCCCGAGCAGGTCCTGGGAGACACACACACAGATTTATACAGTGGAAAGGATGAATAGAATGAGGATCATTACGTCATAGAAATGGAGCAGCCCATGCTCAATGGTGGATTGTTATTAAGTACATTTACTAAGTACTGTATTTTTTTTCCTTTTCATTTTTTACCCTCATACATCTTTTCAGTGGTTAGGAAATTAGATAAAAGTAACTCGACTTTTTACAGCACTACTTTTATTAGACAGCTTTGGTTATTTAACAAATACTAAATCTCAACATAAAATGGTTTGTAATAAATTAAACTACCATATTGCATATAAGCATAGCCCGAATGACTCCCGTATTAATAATAAGTTGATCGACTGATTGTATTTGCTTTATTTTCAGTGTTATGATTCCAGCTTTCTACGTCATTTAGTACTCGTACTTTAAATAATGTAGGTTAATGTTCCTGATTATTCTTACAAGCTTTTTTACTGAAGTAACAAGTTCAAGGTACCTAAGAAAGTATGTTTAGAGTATTTTACTGACAGTTAAGTACCATCAGGTGTGTTATTGCTGGGACTCACCTCATCATCAAAGTCCTCGCCAATGTTGAACAGGCCACTTAATTTGCAGGTCTGTAACCGGAGACAAAACACTGATGTATCACAGCAAAATATCACAGCAAATGCAGCTATAAATGTCCCGATGCTAAAGATGCTCTATTAAACATGTCATAAACTATTATTTGAATTAAACGTTATGTTAGCATTTGTTAGCTTAGTTAGCACAGATTGTTTTTTGTTTGCTTTTTGGCTCACTTACCATCGCAGTCATGTGATATCGCGATTAAAGTCGTATTTGATCGGTCTGTACACCAAAGTTTCTGAGACATTGAATGCCATGTACTACCTGCGTTTAATTGTAATATGTCGTTTTTTTTCGCATGTCTTTAATTTTACAAGAAATCGCTGCTAACTAACTTTAGGTGCGCTGCTGCTAGGGACCGCGCCGCCACGTTCAAACACGACGTAATGACGGAGGGTGTGTTTTTACAAAGAGCATTAAGGCAGAGCAAGATGATTCACTCCGCTATTCGTATTTCTTACTTTCTTGACGTTCTAAAAGTTTATTTAGAATCTTCAAATATGAGAAACTTTCTGAAAATAAATAGTCTAATATATCATATAATAATTATACCTTCAATATTGTTTTACCTTCAATACTAGTTGCATCTATTGATGGGCACAATATATGCCTCTAGGTTTAAACTTCAATACAAGTGCAGAAATTACATTTGCTATAAGCATCTCAAATAAATAAATGATCCTAACTTGAATTGCATTGCTTTGCGACAGCTTTTTACTTAAACCACAACAGGAAATAAACAGAGAACATCTAAGATTCATGTTTACGTTTAAAACTGTGAAATGGGGACACGTTTTATGCATCTTGACATTTCTTGGTTCTTTGATCAGATAACTGTTTTTGAAGGGAACAATCCTGCCACCCGGTGGCCATTTAGTTTAATACATGTATCAGTTTTCATTCTGATCTAATAATAACTAGTGCTGAAGTTGTGTTTGAGCAACAAGCTTGCGACTTGTGTTTGAGCAAAAGTCCTTTTTAGTTGTAATATTTGACATAAAAGGTACACACGACTGATTTAAATAATGAAAGTGTTTACTTGACCTTTGCTTGGACCCCCGTGACTCACTGCAGCTCCAGTGAAGGTGAGTAGAGGCAGCAGGCTGACATTTTCTCCAAGCAGTATGATGTGTGGACTTACAAGGTAAAGGCATAACAACTGCTTTTACCTTTGAAAAAAACACACAACTGATGATGCTTTTGGTATCATAAAATGACAATACAACCTCACAAAAATATATTAAAAGGAAATCAAGATAACAAGGGACAAAACTAAATGTATTAGATCCTTTCAGTAATTCAAATTACAAGGTTGACAGTGTGGATTCATAGAAAGAAACAGAACAAACTTAACATGCCGAGTATATTTAGTATTCTATATAGTCTCACTCCTCACTGTAGCAGATTTGTTTTTAATTCAATGATCTGTTGTGCTACTTTGCAATAGTTTGTGGCATTAACTTCTAGTCTATTTTTGTAGAGGAAACTTGCATTGTGATTACTATCGTGTCTCCTTTTACCTTTGTTAACTTTCGAGCGGGGTTTACGTTAAGGTGCCATGTCAAAGGACTCCTTTCCATTCACTTCTACCTCGCTGCGATCCCTGAGGCTGGAGCAGGAGCTTCAGGAGTGGGAGGATGCTCGGCGAGCGTTGGCTAATAGGAGAGCCATGACCAGGGCCATGCTGCCCAGGGCCCCCAGGCCTCCTCCCAGGCAGCAGCGGCTCCAGGAGGTCCGGGCCCCTCGTGCCCAGATCCGGTGCAGAGACACGGCCGTCCACAACACCTTCATGTGTGGGGACATGAAAGGCGTGTATGCGGTGCTGAAGGATGCTGCGATGGTCAACGCCCTGATGGAGACGGTGCATGAAGACATGTTGTGGGCTCCAGAGATGGGTAGGAATTTAAGACCTTTTTCAAATAGTAATAGGTTAGGATGTAGGCCTTTACCTACACAATTTACTCAAAGAAACACATATAGAGCCCAAGAAGGGACTGACAATGACCACAAAGAAGTTCATCTGCGAAGAGACTCAATAGGACTATAAAAAGAGACAAAACAAAACAAAGAAACACAAATGACTACAAAGTAGCATAAAACAGCTGCACAGACACCAAAACAAATACAAATAGATGCAAAAAAAAAAGGAAAGAAGTACAAAGTAACTACAAACAGAGACAAAATGACCACAAAAAGAAACACAACATTACACATCACTTGACTTGACATACACTGTGTCTCTGTCCCTGTGTCAGGCATGTGGACGCTGAGCTCCAAGGTGAAGCAGACCTCACCATTACGCCTGGCTGCCAGCAGAGGACACTCAGGATGTGTGGAGGAGCTGTTGTTTCGTGGGGCCGAGGTAAACGATGACCCCGGGGGGAGCACGGCCCTCCATGACGCCTGTGTGGGCGGCCATGATTTGTGTGTCCAGCTGCTGCTCTCTCATGGAGCTGATCCTGAAGTGCTGGCAGCAGACGGCAGTGCTCCGCTTCACCTGAGCTGCACCTCCGCACAGTCACTGCGGTGAGTGAGAGAGGCGCTCACAACTAACCTCGAGTTCTTCATTAATATCAATTATGTCTATGAGGCTCAACTTTTGGCTCAATCAATTAGTCTATCTGCAAATATTGATAACTGATTAATCGTGAAGTGGAAACCGCATCTCAGTTATGGAGAGGCTTTTTTGTGTTGTTTCTATCAAGCTGAATATCTTTGGAGTTGCAGAGGGCCATACCCGGTTAACCACTTGGTTAACTTCAGTTGAGTTTCTTGTTAATTTTCTCTCTCCAACTATAGTATTTAAAAAACAAATGTTCGGGTAAGAAGACAAATTGTTTACATTCTTCTCTGAGACTGAGAATTTCCTTTAACCAAAAGATATTCGATATTCCTTCTTTTAAGAAAACAGTAACTTATATCAAAAGACTGTCGGTTTTTCCAGATGTGCCTTTTGTTCCAGGTGTGCTGAGTTGCTGATAGAGGGAGGAGCAGAGGTCAGTGTGAGGCTGAAGGCATCAAGGATCACACCTCTGCACCTGGCTGCCCGGCGAGGCCTGGAGCAGCATGTGGAGCTGCTCCTTGGCCACGGAGCAGATGTGTTGGCCACAAATCAGGAGGGGGAGACACCACTGAACGCTGCCTGCTCCGGCGCCGAGAGACCCTCTGAGGCCGGACGCTATCTACGAGTGATCCAAAAGCTGCTGGCTGCAGGAGCTGATCCCAGAACTGCAGGCAGAAAGCAGCACACACCCCTACACAATGCCTGTGCAAACTGCACCCCCCGGATTGTGGACGTCCTCCTGCAGCATGGAGCCCCGGCAGATGTTGCAAACTGTGCAGGATACACACCGATGGACTGCCTGATGCAGGTAGCTCATGAGGGATGGAGGGAAGGAAGTTAAGAAAGTGATTGATCCGATAGAAATATTATTATTTTATTTTAAAGCTTGGGCAGTGGGATTAACACTTTTCTGCTTGTTCTTTAAGGCGGTTGAAGATTACCCCAGCCACCAACCAGAAGCAATAGCACGGTCACTTCTGAACCATGGAGTTCAGCCTGTCTCACCAAAGGTTAAAACACACTGAGAAAATGACACTGAAAAGTAGTGATACTATAGCATAGATAAGTTATTAAATAAACCCCTTAAATCATGCAAAGATAAGTCAACCAATAGATTGTTTTGGTAAAACAGAAAAATAATCACCAAATATTTTGAAGACCAATTAATCATTATTTACCTTTAAAAAAAAGGCAGCTTCTATTGTGGAGATATCCTGCCTCTCTGCTCATATCGTATTAAATTGACAAAACAAAACGTTTGAAGACATTGCCCTTGACAAACTTGGATTGACGTTTTTCTTCGAAGTTCTCTTAGCCATTATATACCATTATATATGTATATATATATAAAATTATTATTTTATAATTAGAAAATAAATTTGAAGATTATTTGAAGAAGAAAATATCAGTACTTGCAACCATACTAAATAGTGTTTGGAAGTCCCTTAAATAATAGATTGTGTTCTCCTCTTTCCAGATGTTGAAACAGTGTGTCCTCTCCCCTGCCACTCTGGAGGTGATGCTGAACTCGTACACATTAATCCCACGCTGTGAGTGGATGGATTCTCTGTCCGCGGAGATATATGAGGTAAATAAACCGTTTAACCTCCTCTTCCTCTCTTTGTTTATCATCCTGTGATCTAAAATGTTTTTGTCTGCACTTTTGCTGCCTCAGGAGCACAAATCTTTCTTCGACTCGGTGCGTCAGCGGACTGGGCAGCCTCGCTCTCTGCAGCATCTCTGTCGGTATGCTTTACGCCTGCGCCTCGGAGCCCGGTGTTTCACAGCGGTCAGTGAACTGCACATTCCCAGCTCTGTGAAGGACTATCTGCTGCTGCATAACGACGGGATGCTCCAGTGACTTTGTATGATAAACTATTTGGAAACAACATTTATTTGAAATAACAAGAACTTGTTTCTGTTACTCTTTTTTTTGGGTCAATCTTCTTTTTGTCAAATTGAAATACCTTTCAGGTTGAGTTTCCGTTACACTTTTTTTTTGACCTCCTGTTTAAGTATTTACTTTTTATATATTTATATTGTGTATATTGGTTATGACTATTGTTTTAACAATAATTTCAACAATAAACTGATTGCACAAAACATGTGAAATGAAAGTACTGTTGTGATGTGCATCAAAAATAAGCTTACATGCATAGCGTTTAAATTAAATCATATATATGAGCATTATTCACCACTACCAATAAAACTACTTTACTGAAAACATTAGTAATAACATGCTTTTGTTATTTTTAGCATTTTATATTAAAACTTGATACACATGGACAGTATGCAAATAGACAAATGCTACTTAAATGTGTACTTGCTGCACTACCTCTATTGATTTTATAGCAAGTATAACTTGTAACATACTAAATTAGCATTTAAAAAATGTTTCATAACATATTGTAATAGATTAAATAACAAATATTAAACAAAATAATAAAAATAAGCAACATGTACCAAAAATGAAAATAATCAGTAATATACTAGCTATACTAATTTATTGTCAATTATGTATCTTAATGCTTCTATTGCTTTAAAAATGAACAGTTAATAAACAAAATGTTTAAAGAAATTGGACAGAAATGTAAGTGTCTCAATAGTATACCTAAGCACAGTACTTTAGCACATGTATTTGGTTACGTTACACTGCCGTTAATAGGTTCCTAAATTACAAGTAACGTTAATATAACGCTTTTATATCTATAGTTATTATTGTACTAGCAGGTGGAGCAACAGGCGTGACCCGTCTCCAAAACAAGCGCACCCAACTGCCCACGATGACGTCACAACGTCTCGTCGCCTCTCTGTTTATTATGTGTTTTTTAAGGAGCAGCTGCTAACTGCTAGCATTGAGCCTCGTCTTTAAACATGCTTTGAATAAACATAAACAGCTGGCAGGTAAGATTGTTTAAAATCAATAAAACACAGAGGTTCACACGAGTTTTGTGTTCAGTTTGAAAACTGCTGCGACAAAAACAAAAGCAAGCAGCGAGAGTCGTAAACAGCCGAAGGTCGTTTTTTTTTTTTAGCTAGCAAGGTAGGCTAGCTTGCAAGCTAACTTAGCTCGTTAACTAGCAACATAAACAACAGCATAACTAGTTAGTAGCACATGTTTGATTACAGCACATTTTGGTGATTTCAATATGTAGTGCATTGACTAACGTGGCATACATAAATCCCGGTTGACACCTCTTTAAACAGCTGGGTGTTACGATTTAGCTTCACGGCTACAAACAGCTGTTGACCAACCCCGACCGTTCGCTGCTGCGGAGCTTTATGTAACTTTCACACTAAAAAACTCGTATGACTTTTCCAAATGACAATACTTTTTTGAAGATTACTACTCTCTTCCAAACAAAACACGATTATGTAGTTAATCAGTTCCAAATGCTGCGATATAGTGTGTTTATATGAAACCCAAATAATCATTTTCTTGTGTAAAATAGATGTGACTTCGTTCACTGAATCAGAATCTAGCTTTATTATTGCTGCAAGGTGATAACGGATTGGTTTTTTATTTATCAATTATTGCATATCCATTTAAGAACCTAAACCGGAAGTAATGTTTTCTACTGTCATCATAAAGGCCATGTTCCGACGTTTGGATAAAATGTTCTTTATTTTGGGGAAATGTATGTTAGAGGTGCAACCAGAACGAAAAATAGCCCACTGTTCCATGCAACTCAATGCAGAAAAGCAGAATTTGTTTCAAGTTGTTCTTGAAATAACTTGGTAAATATCGTGTGAGTTATATATATTGGTAAAAAGGAACTTCAATGAATGATACATAAAGCCACAATATATTTCCATGAATATAAAATTAAGAATATAGAATGTTACCATGATATGTTATTATGTTAAAAGTTGGATAAGGCTTGCTAAATTGTGACACTATTTGATTTGGCAGTGTATAACTAAACGTGTCTTGCCTATGTGTTTGGAGGACAGAGATGGCAGTGTGTGCACTGACCATGCTGGATGGGATGGAGAATGAGGTGACGGCGGCAGGTGGGGTGTTGCTCCTGGTCCTGGCTCTCGTCTTCTCTTGGCTCTCTACTCACGTGGCCGACCGGGGTGACCACATACTGGGCACCATCCTCACCGTGGGCGCTCACGCCTCTCTGATCGGACTGGGGGGCAACGAGAGCTACAGCGGAGGGTCTCCGAGCACAGACACCCCTGAGCAGCAGAGTCCTCCGCCCTCTCAGGAGAACAAGCCAGACGACGGCGAGTCGGGGACGGAGAGAGGAGAGGGTGACGGGACAGGGGAGGGAGCTGAGGGGGTTAGGGCTGATCACCTGCTGGACATACAGAGCAAACAACCACAGGCTGGAAGACCGCACACTTCAGATGAGGAGGACGATGATGATGATGATGATGATGAGGATGATGATGATGATGATAATGAGGAGCAGGAAGAAATAAAAAAGATTACAAACCATATTCCAGTGTTGTCCAGCGCCGTCTCCCCCACAACCACCACAGCCACTTCCATCTCTGTCCGCTTAAAGTTTTTAAATGACACAGAGGAGTTGGCTGTTGTCGAACCACAGGATACAGTGGGAGTGCTGAAAAGGTAAAACAACCTAAAACATCCACCTGCAGACTTCAAGTAAAAACTGTTAGAGGAATAGTTTACAGTTTGGGAAATTCTTTACTTTCTTGCAGAGGGATAGGCAAGGAAAACTTAGAATTATCTACCCGTTTTTGCTCACTGAATACAGAACTTTGTTTTCAGTGTTTACGTGTAAACAGTCTCCTCCTTGGTTCAGCTTTACAGCATGGAACGACAGAGCTGGCAAAAGTAATGCAGGTTCTAACCCTGCTATCTGGAATGTTTACATGATTAAAATAAATGTAGTTACCCTTCTAGTATATTGAGCATCAGAAGCTAATGTTATTGTTTTCTCATCTTACTCTCTGCAACAAAGTAAATAAGCAAATGTTTAAAAATGCTTTACTGGTCCATTAATATGTATGTCTTTTCGTCTCCTTTCTGCTCCAGCAAATACTTCTCAGGTCGAGAGCATCAAATAAAATTTATCTACCAAGGCCATCTGCTGCAGGATCCCAAGAAGACCCTGTTATCCCTAAACATCACACAGAACAGCGTGATCCACTGCCACATCTCCCAGGCCCAGCACGAGGACCCTCCAGAGGAAGGGGCTCAGCCTGGGGCCGGAGCAGGAGCTGGGTCCGGGGTGTCGGGAGGATTCAGGGCTGCTGGTGTAGCCATAAGCACCAGCAGCCTGGTGGTGCCCGTGTTTGTGGTGATACTGGCCGTGGTGTGGTACTTCCGCATCAACTACAGGCAGTTCTTCACCGCGCCTGCGACCATCTCCCTCGTGGGAGTCACTGTGTTCTTCAGCTTTCTGATATTTGGGATGCACAGCCGCTGAAAAGGCAGAGAGAAGGCACACACACTTACAGCTGAATGTTGTGAGAAGAATAAAAATAACTGTAGCAGGGGGTGGCTCCTGGAGAGACAAGACTAATCCAAATGGGCTTGGTGCAGATCCAACAGCTGATTGGATCCCTGCAGCGTGTGTGTGAGTGAATGAGATGGTGTGTGGGTGGCTAGGGGAGCCTGTTTGTGCATGTACTAAGATGAAACAGCAGATGAGTGATTGTACAGTATATGTGGAGTAAATAATAATCAGCAGTGAGTGAAGAACTTTAGCTTCTCTCCAAACATGACTTAGTGGTGCACACCATGTTTAAAACACTCTTGGCTTTATCTGGTCCGCTCTTTTATTGTTGCTAAAGATTCATGATGCTTTTTTGTCTGTCTTTGTTTTTTAGGCCACTGTTTCTGTGTAAAAAAAAAAAAGTATAAATGTACTAATAGATACAACACTCTAATACTCTTTGGAACCACTCACTGTTGTGCTGTATGTTCCAATTTTACTACCAATATATTGTCTTATTTGAACTGCAAATATGGAGTGGCTGAAAATGATTTTTTTTGCTCAAAAACTGTTGCTTTAGAAATAGGCTAATTTAAATAATCACTAGACATGGAAATAGACACTTTTTGAGATAATATTGTAAATATATTGTGTATTTTCTGTAAATAAAATAATAGAATGAATCAGATGAACCTGCATCTGGCACTTAAAGATTTGGAGGAACCCTCCTGATTATGCTGGATTGCTCTGGCTTCAGTGATGTCTCAAATTAAAGCATTTTAAACCAAACGTGTTCCAGTATTTCTTTGTAGGCTAAAGAAGTAAGCCTCTGGGTTGTGTTTTATTTATTTATATACAAACACCAGTATGCATTAAAGTGACAAAACTGATCAGATTGTAATCATGTACAAGCCATCCACACATGCACAGGTCCGTGCTTATGCATGAGCATTTTTTGGAAACTCACAACATCACGTTCTTTGTAATTGCACTCGCACACAGATACAGAAAGAGCCACTGGACAACAACGGTTGTTTGCCGCATCCAAGAAAAAGTGGCTTAAGAATTTAAATCACTACAGTTCATTTATCTTTAGTGCACGTCACAAGACTTTACTGAAAAATATTCAAAAGCTTTCCACAGACCATAACAGAAACAGAAAGGAGTAACCATACTGGAAATGAAACCAAGCTTTGACAGATTGTCACGTTCAATGCATTTGAGAAAAATGAAAGTACTTGGCTTTAGGGACTGTATGAAAAATACTCAAGTGGTTGGGGGGGGGGGGGGGGGGGGGCGGTTCATTTGAGCCACCAAATCAGTGAATCAGACTCGGCCAGCACTATTATCGTTCCTGTTATTAAAACGGAGTTATTGGTCCTTCTAGCAAGTTGATCCTGACGAGGAATCACAACAAAGTGCATCTTTATGATCCATGAAGTACTTCTTCTTTTCCTCAAATAATACATATAACCAGAGGAATGAAATTAAATTAATCAAATTTAGAGAAAGCTTTTCTTGAAAAGGAAGTTATACAATGTGAAAACAGTATTCATGCTCGTTCAAAATGGACCCCATTTACAGGCGTTATGGAGAAAAGTGAGACGCTGTATCACTCAATATCGGCATTTATTTTTTGAGGCTGTCTCCCCTGGAAGGTGTCACACTGACAGAAATAGTTAAAAAAGGTGCTTCTGAGAGAGGAGGTCGAACTCTGGCTCCTCTAACTTCCACACCAGCTCACTAATCACTTTGAAGTGGGTATAACGGTCAGCTTTGGGAAATAACAGAAATTCGGCGCATTTCTAGGTTATCCAACTATCCAACAGTGTGATGTACACTGGCAGCTTAACCCTCCTCCACCCTGAAGTAATTTTTCGTACAGTCCCTTAGTTTTGCAGCATTGATGTCCATATATATACAAACAAAATACATCCTTCTGCTCAACTGTGCACTTCTGACTAAAATAATTTCAGAAACTGTAAAGCCTTTGGGTTTAAGAATAAGACACACACATAAAGAAAGCCTCTTTAAAATATCAACTGTGAAAAGTACAAGATTAGTAAAATAGTGCATCTGACCTCTTTTATCTTACAACTTTAGAAATGATATTGTCTCAGACTTATTAATCATGATCCTGAATGACAAACAAAACTGCATCACTTAATGAACCTGATCTCTAACAAGTGAAAATATACACTTTTCTTTTTTAAAGGAAAGAAATAAAGTTACGTCGTCATGATTACTTTTCCATCTCGTGTCATACATACACGTACTGTACATGTGCCCCAGAAGTCTCATGGCTCAAGAAATATCAAAATCTGCATTAGCACACAAATAATATACACATCACTGAACAGGCAGTGACAAACAAAAACTTAAATATATTTTTGATGTAAACAAAGTTAAATATTAAAAATGGCACACGCACTATCTCAGAAATGTCACATTCTAGGATGCATAGTTTTATAAAAATATAAATGATCACACACACACACGCACTATTACCACACATACAAACACTACGTGAAAAAAAGCGTTCAAACTGACTGCGAGTCAGCTTACAGACACACTCACAACTGTGCAATACAATGCTAGAATTAAAAAGCCACTGATGAAAAGTCCTGTGTCGAATGCTGGAAATAAAGCAGTCGAGCTCATTAAGTCTCCTCCACAAAGAGTTTGTTTTTTTTTCAATATCAGAAGGTCACAGAATTGCCAACAACGACAAAGTATATGAAGTTTGAGAAAGACAAATTGAGGGCCAACCAAAATCATTGCTGACTGACTACAGCTAAGGGGGGACAATTTAAGACTCCTAATGCGACTTTTCACAGCAAATGTTTTGACAATGAATAGCAGAAAAAGCATAGGTTTAATTAGTGGTGTTACCAAAGCTATGTTTATAAGTAAACCCTGTCAGTAAGCAAGAATACAGCAGCAGGGACGTGAAATAAGTTGCAGCCATTCATTATTATTACCCCTGTGGTTATCCTGATATATCATGTCAAAATACCTCCCGTGAAAAAAGTACATACTGTTTACATTACAAGTATATTATATACATATAATAAAAGTATATTGTATATAAATATTGCACTACTTTATTTGTAAATTGTACTGTAGCTGACAGGTTTAGACACAGAGTGTGGCGAGGGAGTCATTTGGAGGAAAAACCTCTTAGATATGTTAAAACTGTACCGTCAAAACTGTGGACACTCCTGTAGCTGTTTTATGAGAGAAAAATCCGGGAACAAATCTCAAATATTCTTTTATATTCTTCCTTTTTTGTTGTCAATAAACCACATGACTTCCCTGTAGTAGGTCTGTTAATGTAGGTATGAACAGCAGGAATAAATACTCTGACAAAGAGAGGCTATGCTAGTTCAGGTCATCATAGATACTGGCGATAGAGGGTGCTGAGAGCTTTGGCCTCTTTTTTTTGGTCGATAAACTGATATTACTCTGAGAGCTGCTGCTGCTGCCACCACCTCCTCCAGTCAGACTCGCTCCTCCTCCTCCTCCTCCTCCTCCTAATCCTAATCCTCCTCCTCCCCCTCCCCCTCCTCCTCCTCCTCCCACTCCTCCCAATCCTCCGCCTCCAACTCCTACTACTCCGCTGTTCAAACTGAGAGAAGTCCTTTTCTTTTTCTTAGGCCTCTTAGAATCTGAATGGTTGGTGCCTGTGGGACAGAAAAAGTGTCCATTAGTGGTCTTTATGTGTTAAAAGAAACAATTATTGAATGAGGTATAGCTAACCCAATTTAAAAAAGACTTTTCGAGACACATTCAAAACAATTTAGCACTACAGATAAGAGAAAGAATAAGTATGTTCTGATTCTGGGGTAACCTGTCCCTTTCATTAAATGCATTCCTTACTGGCTTTAGATGAGGCTGAGTCAGTGGGTGAAATATCGGGGGAGTCCTCCCACTGCAGGCGGCTCACCAGGGTCTGTCCGTCAGGAATGTCAAAATTGTCGCTCTCCACCGCGGTGTCGGCATCAGGCAGCGATGGCCTGTCAGAAAACACAGACATACTGACTGATTAGATTCGGGGGAACAAAACTCTAAAATAAAAAGTCTATGTATTCCTAATAGTACCGCTATACTAATGTGGTCAGTAAATATTCAAAATGGCTGTAATATTATATAATATCTGCGGCACATATAACGTACACAATCAATCGGACATATGTTACCTTTTTTCTCCTCACCTACTGGTATTTTTAATCACTGGTATTGTAATATGCTACCATTTTACCTAGGCCAGTAACCCAGCACTTGAATCAAACTATGATGACACTCAAAAATAGGTAAATAATCTTTCAAAAATATCTGCATTCGGGCCATCAAGCCTTTCGGTTCTCTCCTCTAGAACCTTTCAGAGGTTGTGCTTTGTTTCAGTTTGTTTTGTTATTGGTCAACCTGGTTTTTAGGGGTAAATATTGGTGTTTTTTAATTAACTAATGGATTTTCCAACCGCTAAATGTAACTAAACAGGAAGACATTCATGATGTTCCGTTTAAGCCCTTCAATAACAATGTCAATACTTTAAACCAGTGAGTTTCAACCAAATTGTTAAAACAAATATATGTATCAACATTCTTATCATTACAAGCTTGAAGTATGACGTGGGTTTTGTGCTGGAATTTTGTGTCTATCGGTGGCATAGATGATGCAGGAACCTCCGCAGATTTTGTTGAATCAGATGCTGGTTGGCGAGACGCTGATCCACTGAGACCCAATATGGGCCTGGAAAAATCCCCTGGCGATAAAAGGTCATCAGTTCAGTTCTGTTATCACTTGTTAGAGAGCTGTGACTTTTAGAAAAGATGGCACCTTTACCAAAGTGTTCACAACACAGACCAGCAGCAGTGTTCATGAAAACAGTATCAGCAAACACCTGCACCATGAGGGTCACAACACACACAAACATGAATTTGTTAGGTACACTTGTGCGTGAGCAGGACACTCACGCGGACGGGCCCAGGAGGAACACCCTGACGGCCCTCCTCTGTTCGTCCGTGTGTTGGGGACATCGCTGAGACCTGATGGTACACAAGGTGGCATTTTAAATCCCTGACTCAGCTTCCTGCATCGCCCCTGACTGCCTGCATACAGCCATAGGGACGACGGGAGGTGGATCGGGCTGCTGCAGACACAATCAGTGACCAATCAGACACGCAGGGCAGGTGTTAATGTTAGGAAATATAAGAAGTAGGTCACTGACAGGGTCCTGCATGGTCTCCCTAAAATATATCCAAATAAATCATTGTTGTTTTGTTTTGAGGAGAAAAACAAGTCAATCACTAGTCCAGCAAAATAAACGCCTGTTGCCACTTGTGTACCCCTGAGTTAGTCCCACCACGCATGACCATTTTCATTAACATACAGATGAAAATGATCAGGTTTCAGAATTAACATGCAACCACAACGTTCAGGTTTAGTCATTTAGTTTCACAAAGGGGGCAGACATAAAGACACTAACCTCAGAATCCAGATTCAGCAACAGGGCTTATCCGACATAATGCCAGGTGCTTCAGGAACTGAAACACCTTGGCACAGTCCCATACAGTGGGGCAAAAAAGTATTTAGTCAGCCACCAATTGTGCAAGTTCTCCCATTTAAAAAGATGAGAGATGCCTGTAATTTTCATCATAGGTATACCTCAACTATGAGAGACAGAATGAGAAAACAAAATCCAGGAAATCACATTGTAGGATTTTTAAAGAATTTATTTTCAAATGATTGTGGAAAATAAGTATTTGGTCAATAACAAAAGTTCATCTCAATACTTTGTTATATACCCTTTGTTGGCAATGACAGAGGTCAAACGTTTTCTGTAAGTCTTCACAAGGTCCATGGCCCATTCCTCCATGCAGATCTCCTCTAAAGCAGTGATGTTTTGGGGCTGTCGCTGGGCAACACGGACTTTCAACTCCCTCCAAAGATTTTCTATGGGGTTGAGATCTGGAGACTGGCTAGGCCACTCCAGGACCTTGAAATGCTTCTTACGAAGCCACTCCTTCGTTGCCCTGGTGGTGTGTTTGGGATCATTGTCATGCTGAAAGACCCAGCCATGCTTCATCTTCAGTGCCCTTGCTGATGGAAGGAGGTTTTCACTCAAAATCTCACGATACATTGCCCCATTCATTCTTTCCTTTACACGGATCAGTCGTCCTGGTCCCTTTGCAGAAAAACAGCCCCAAAGCATGATGTTTCCACCCCCATGCTTCACAGTAGGTATGGTGTTCTTTGGATGCAACTCTGCATTCTTTCTCCTCCAAACACGACGAGTTGAGTTTTTACCAAAAAGTTCTATTTTGGTTTCATCTGACCATATGACATTCTCCCAATCCTCTTCTGGATCATCCAAATGCCCTCTAGCAAACTTCAGACGGGCCTGGACATGTACTGGCTTAAGCAGGGGGACACGTCTTGAACTGCAGGATTTAAGTCCCTGGCGGCGTAGTGTGTTACTGATGGTAGCCTCTGTTACTTTGGTCCCGGCTCTCTGCAGGTCATTCACTAGGTCCCCCCGTGTGGTTCTGGGATTTTTGCTCACCGTTCTTGTGATCATTTTGACCCCACGGGGTGAGATCCTGCGTGGAGCCCCAGATGGAGGGAGATTAGCAGTGGTCTTGTATGTCTTCCATTTTCTAATAATTGCTCCCACAGTTGGTTTCTTCACACCAAGCTGCTTACCTATTGCAGATTCAGTTTTCCCAGCCTGGTGCAGGTCTACAATTTTGTCTCTGGTCTCCTTTGACAGCTCTTTGGTCTTGGCCATAGTGGAGTTTGGAGTATGACTGTTTGAGATTGTGGACAGGTGTCTTTTATACTGATAACGAGTTCAAAAAGGTGCCATTAATACAGGTAACGAGTGGAGGACAGAGGAGCCTCTTAAAGAAGAAGTTACAGGTCTGTGAGAGCCAGAAATCTTGCTTGTTTGTAGGTGACCAAATACTTATTTTACCGAGGAATTTACCAATAAATTCATTAAAAATCAGACAATGTGATTTCCTGGATTGTTTCCCCCATTCTGTCTCTTATAGTTGAAGTGTACCTATGATAAAAATTACAGGCCTCTCTCATCTTTTTAAATGGGAGAACTTGCACAATTGGTGGCTGACTAAATACTTTTTTGCCCCACTGTATATCAGTACCACAAAAGCAGTTAACTGTTTTCCCAACAGTTCCCCTATGTGCCAGTAGATTCTACAGTAATTACCTGGTACACATCTTCTTGGTGTGCTCGGAGATCACCCCACATTGCTGTAGAAACAAACACACCATGAATGATCAACATCTGCAGGATGACAGTAAAAACAATTGTTGTGAGAAATAGAGAAGAAGAAAGATGAATATGTTTGGGTTACGCACCGTTGTTAAAAGGGATCTGACCTCATCAGGGCCTAAAGTTTCATAACTGATGCCGGTATTGTAGTTGTACTAAAATGTAAAGACAAAAAAAACATTATTAAAACCTAGCACTGAGATACAAAACAAGAGGGAACAACTTTGAGGTCTGAAACGAAAGCCACCTTGTAAGGCTCTGTACTGACGCCGCTCCCAAGTTCACCTGGAAAAAAAGACACAACAGTTGATTCTCTAACTTTTGCAACATCTAATCCATTAAACAATTAAAATATTTTTAAATACGATGTCAAGTGGCAATCAAGAGGGTTTCAAACTACTTCAAGTTATATACTTTGAGACAAGCTTATATCTGTTTAAATTTGAATTTAGAAAAACTCTTTAAAGAGCTTGATCAATAAACCAAGTTAATTTTACAGTTCTGCTCTGCACCATGAAATGCATACAAATCCAGATGTAGGCCTGAAAATATACAAAACCATTCGAATTTTTTGTAAAAAAGAAAGAAAAAAAAAGGTAAAGCTTCTGCGTGTATAACCTCTTTACACTGACGTACACTGATGTTCGGATCCTAATTCCTGTTGTGAAAAATTACGCTTAGGTTTCCACACTGATGAACAGACCTGATCCAGGAGCAGCGCAGATTAATTTCAAACATTTACACCACAATTTGAGAGGCACATGGACCAACACTTCACCAATACACAAGGCTCACCGTTTTTATGTTTTAGCGATTTGGATCTTCTTGGAGAATTTTGACTCTGCACAAAGAAAATCATTCAGATAAGATTACTTATTTTACATATTTACACATACAAATGTACTGTAATACAGTTCTGCAAAAGGGACAACAAATTAAAATACCTTATCGGACTTTCTCTTCTTGGCTGTGGTGTGAAATAAGATGTTTGTTTACGGCTTGAAATTAACCAGGGGTTTTTATTAAAATGTTGGTAGAAAAAGTAGAAACATTTCCTCACCTTTTTTTTCTGCCCCATACGACCAGTCATTATCATTGAGATCATCGTTGTCTTCCTGATCACTCTCTGATTTGCTCATGTTATTATTGCTTGCCAGCCTGTTGAAAGATAAAGACGGAAAACAATCAAACTATATCAACATACCTTTTTCAATACAAAGCCTTTTCTGAATGACCGTAACCTACCTGCGGTTTGCGATGCGACTGCTGTTGCGTCCCATGCCGAGACATTTCTCCAAATGCGGGGCGAAGCGAGAAGCTGCTATCAATCTTTTGCAGTTTGGGCACTCGCACTCTTTGTTTTTCCACTGATTGTACACTTGGCCAAATATGTCAACACCTGGCTGATCCACAATTTCTAGAAGAGTAATAGAAAAAGACATAATGCTGTAAGGATACACACCAGAGGAAAATGCATACAGGCCAGAAGAAACTGAAAGATATGGCACCAACCAAACTCCTTCATGCTCTCTTGGTCCGTTTCATCCAAGAAAAAATAACCCTGTTTCACAGCACGATGCACCTCGAAACACAGGCCCAAACAGGCATCTTCCACTAGCTCAGAGTAGATGTCATGGACCAAGGCCTGTAAGATAATTCAAAAAACGAATTCAACTGGATGCCACAATGAAACACATGTCTGTGGGAGACAGTTAATAAAGTAATATATATTCTCT
The DNA here is from genome assembly GCF_036324505.1 of Eleginops maclovinus. NCBI lineage: Eukaryota > Metazoa > Chordata > Actinopteri > Perciformes > Eleginopidae > Eleginops > Eleginops maclovinus. Next base: position 10,705,707 of record NC_086364.1, read on the forward strand.
CACTTCCAGCCTGGTGTTGTCTGGGCCTGACAGGGGCATATCCTCCATTTTCATTTGAAAATCTGTATGGGAAATCTTGATAGCAAGGTAATTGGATGCTGACCTGAGGATTTTAAACAAACAGAAAAAAACAAACTTATAATCATGACATGGTCGACAGAAAACAGATTAAAGGTTCCGGTTCATGACAAACTGATATTTAAAATACTTACTTTAGAAAGAGATGTCAACAATTGTTGCAGATATGTCTTCAATCTATTGAAAACAAATGAAAGAAAAGAAACAACTACTGAATAAGAGGTAACTCAGGTAATTTAGTTCAATGAAGTGTAATGTAGTAATATTGTATAATATAATATGTATAGTACAGCAATTGAACAAATAACATCAATCAATTTGACCTCAATAGAAAAATGACAGTATTTTACATTTAGAAAAAATGAATTAGTGGCTCAAAATATTGAGTTTTTAACTATAAAATAATGATTTCAGTACCTCAAAAAATGACTTGGTATCTCAATAACGATAAACTGTTATTAAGAAGAACATTTCTTATTATAATGCCTTACAGGATTTTTTTCAATCACGAAGGTAACGTTAAGTTTCATTTTTACTTTTATTTTACTCGCGGTAAAAGGCTTCCATAATAAACACTGCAAGAGCAGCTGTAATTTAAAACACCCATCTACATAACGATGCAAACGGCTAGCTCACGTTGGAAGGACACAACTGCAATATTTACCGAGGTAATGATGTCAGGTGTTAGCAACCTGAACACTGCTATTACTTTACTTTTCACCGTTAGCATTTGATAGCTAGCCCTGCTACTCTATAAGCTAGTTTGATCAAGGAAAGACAAGTATGGCATATTGACTGAATTAAATATTCGGATAAAATGTAGTTATGTTTCCAATTTTGCAAGAAGAAAAAAACGTTTCCTATTACCTTAGCCTGAAACAGGCAGTTTCTCCGAGGGTAGCAACATCTCTGTGTCAGTCACTGTCAACCCACAGAAATATATGTTAATAAGAAACCTGCACTTCAGCTACGTCCATCTTCTTATCGCCGGTTAAAGGAAATTCTTTACTTAAAATGTTTGATGTCGCAGGTGTCAGTTAAATTAACACTACAAGCCCGCTTGACACAGAGGAGGCCAACAACGAAGAACTAAACAACAAAACAACTGTTTTCCGGTTCCAACCTTCAAAGTAAAAGCCTTTTGATTATGAGCTGTCAAATGTTTATTGGGCAAAAACATTCCTAATTGTAAGTGGTCCAGGAAGCACTTATATATTTTACTCCAATATGGTTGTATGTAAAATACTTTTACATTCAATATGTGGCTTTACATTAAGTACAAGTAGTAAATGATGGGAACATGGCCGCATTAATATCCTAAAAAGAAGTAAGACAAAAACTTCATTAAGGTTTTGAATGCGTTGCTGTTGTTTCAATCTCTTTGTAGTCATATTCACTCTTTGTGTTTTTATTGTAGGAGAAGCAATGTGGCCACTGGGCCTGTACCTTATAGGCCCTTTCAGTGATTCATTCATAAAGTACTTCAATACACTAGTAGTATAGTATGGTGTACTAGTTATATTCAATAGGGAAAAGTTTAAGGTAAAATATGTTTTGAGGACTGTCCGGGTTCCTAGGAAACGTTTGCCAAGCAGCTAAGTCACCAATGATAACTTTATTTTGAAGTTACACCCATTGTGCAACCGGTCTTACTGACAGATTTGACGCATGTCGGCGAGGTTTCCTTCCACTTCAGACATTAATAAAGGAATACAGCGTTTTCGAACGTTATCTGTGAACGTATAGTTGGGACTGAGCGAATGAGGTCATCGGTGACAACAATATGCACCCCAGTGGACACCCCAGAACTTCAGGAATCTCTGGTTTCACCTGGTAAGTTCCTGGTTCTCTGAGAATTGGGAGGTTTCTACGACATAACTTTCCTCCTTTATTTCCTAGTCTTGTCTTGTCAGGGTTCACTAAAGTAAAACTACCGTCTTGTCCAAGACAAAATGCCATTCAGTTTGAAATGTAATAATTTTACATAAACATTTTAATAATACGCCAGGACTACTGAATTGTGGTTATGTTTGCTTGACAAATGAATAAAATGGTTTATCTATTAAAATTGTCTCTATCAACAAATATTTAGTTTTTCTTTTGACGGATCAGCTAGTTGTTTTAGCTTATGATCTCCTTTGAATAGTCCCAGAAAAAGTAAACCAGCAGTGTCCACTGCTCTCTATCCTTTCTGACAAGGCTTGATACAGAACACGCACCAACTGTTAAAGATCATTTTTTATTTGCCCAAATACTTGAACTACAAGGACATAAGAACACCCTCAGCTATAGAAAACATCAAATTCTGTCAAATGGTCAGCAGTACAAACTCGTAAAGCTTTGCTGTCTTAGATATCTCTATAAACCAACATAAGGGAGAGAAGAAACAACTAAAACAGGTGAATTCAACCAAAAGCTCTCCCCTGTGAGTGAAAAAACTCACTGGCCTCAGAAGTCACAGATGAGGGTTTGCCAAATGAAAGCACTAACAAAACAATAAGCACTCAATACAAAAACAGTATTTACAGGAAAAATTACAAGTTTTGAACCCCAATCATCTGGCAACTTTCCCAAATCCCTTTTACAGACTCACATCTATCGATAGCCGCAATCACGTGTCTTCTAACTGCCCTAATTATTTAAATAGTCCACAATGGTTTTTGTTTCTGACAGGGATGAGATTGAAAATGGCCCAAATCAATCCAATAATAACATTTGTGGTACTCATTTGTCTGTGGACCTAAAATGACAGTCATGGAAATCTTGTCAATGACACGACTGCGCCAAGCAGAACAAATTACGAAAGACCTTTGGAAAGAAAAAGTTAAAGATTTAACAATATCTACATTCATGGTGTTGGTATGACGTCCCCACACAGGCACAAACATGCACGCTGCAGTCAAATCATGGTATGCAACAAAACAGTAAAAACAGCACACATTAAAGCAAAGAAACACACTCTCACACCCTCATATATACACAGCTTTGTGCATGCATGCACACAAACTCACACAGGAGGGACAGATTTACATTAAGTGCACACTTTTTTGGGGATTAAGCATTAGACTAAAACCCATTTGGATTACAGTCCATACCATTAAAAATTCAAAAGAAAATACGACTAATGAAAACCATTCAGCTTAACAAAATGATTCCAGATGGATCAGAACACAATAGAACAAACCTTTAACTCAAATAAACCATAAACGTAAAACAATGGAGCAAACATATACCATCTGTATGACATATTCCTTAACACAGTCAGATTGAGCTGTACATGTGGAAAACCAGTGTTATCCCTTCAATGACAAACGCTCCGTCACACAAACACTGTTTATTACAGTCAGGTCAGAATGATCTAAGACAAACAGAATTGCTTGAGACTTGTGGATAAATGTACGAGACATGTCAGTTAACGTTGATAAACGACAGACACATGGCAATGGATCCTGAAGCGCCTTTAAAAAGTATTCACCTTTTTTAAATCTCTTATTGTTTAAGCCCAATTGGAACAGGCTGTTTTGACACTCAACAGAACATGACTTTACAAAATGATTTTTAATTTATTTCTAATACAAAAAAAAAAATTGTTACAAAAAGGTATCGACTCCTGCAGACCAATAGTTAGAAATTTAATTGAGATTAAAAGTGGGACCAGTAACAAACCTATACCTAAAAGCTCTGTGTGTAATTTAAAATACTTTTTGAAGACAAAGGAACATACTTGTTCAGAAAATAGATTGATAGGGATTGATAAAAAAAAAATTAAAAACACTTTATATGAAGATACATGTTGTTTTGGGTGTTCTCAAGTATATTTAGATACATTTTGCTAACAGGCAATTTTGCTAAGATTGCTGCTGTACTACTAGATGTTATCAAAGTTAGTTATACTTAAATGATGAAATGTCTGCGGCACTTTGTAACACCTCGGACATCGTAGATAGTTGTGGTCAGGCTTCCTCGAAATTAGTGAACAAAGTAAAGTTAATGATGCAGCATAAAGACCCTTTTTCCTGTCAGTGAGTATCAAAGCATCCACGTTGTGCAAGGCTATTAATTAATAAAACATGAAAAGTCCAAAAGGGTGTGAATACTTTATATAGGCACTGCTATCTATTAATTGAGAACATGGGTTAGTAACAAATTCCAAAAAATTTCCAGCAACAAAAACACATTCATAATGGCTTGATTTTTTTCCTGAAAAAATACCACCTCTTTAAGAACCAAATTATAAAATCTACATCATAAAATGAGAACAGAGAACAAAGCGACAATGCTCCGAGAAAAGGAAAAATAGGGAAACATTCTGATGAGTGCAATATTTCATTACCCTGCACACCCCACTCCCCCGTCACTCCCTATAGTGATCCATGTTCTTTGGCTCTATAAAGCCTATTAACAAGTGATGCCGCCTGTCTTCAACTAATTACCAGAATAATAAAATAAACACTGGAAGGTAATGAAATACCATTAACATTAAAAATCTTATCCTAACCCTGAACCTGTAAGTCAAGATTGAAACCAACAACGTCATCAAACTAGTGGGCGGCTTTTTTTGGCATAACGTCAGCGGCCCGTACTGTGAGATGCCAATCACAGCGGGGAGGGGATGAAACAGATTTTGGACATAGGTTTGGACATAGGGGCAGTGTCCCTCAATGAGTAAGATCACCATCGCAGCGACATTGAGTAGGTGAGTGTGAGATGGATGAGGCGATGGGGGCTCCCTCTGGTGGTGAGAGGAGAGCAGGGTTGGCACAGTGGCAGAGCTCCTTTGACTCTTGGCTCAGCTCAGCGCTGCTCAGTTTGTCTCACGAAGACGTTGGTAAGATTCAGTCCGAATCAGAGTCCGACGACGCCTGCGAATTCGAATCACTGCTGCTGTCCTCTGACTTGTTCTCCTTATCTTCTGCCTCGTCTTCATCCTCCTCTTCATCCTCATCCTCATCGTCATCATCCGCCTCCTTCTTCAAACAAACAAGAGAAAGGTTTTTTCTTTAGCACAATCGACTTCCAATTCTTTTTGGTATCTTTGCTTACTGGCAGTGAGAGACAACACTCACATCATCATCATCATCGTCATCATCCTCATCGTCGCTGGAGGAGTCTGCCTCAGAGGAAGCCTTTTCCCGCTCATCTTCATCATCATCCTCCTCCTCTTCCTCCGTGTCCTGTGGGAAGACAGATTTTCAGGTATGGCCACAAATACAACGTTCTCAACGGAAGGATGATGCCAATTCTGCATAATCCAGTAATCATTAACATAAAAATGCAGTTTTAGCCTCAATTCTCAAGTATGGAGAACTCCAGTTTTGTCTCATAATAAAAGTGACTATCTTTTGAGTTTTAGACTTAATAAAAAAATATGTTTTAAAAAAGACATCACCTTGGACTAGGAACAAAAAACTAGGAAGGAGTTTTCAACTGATAAATATAGAAAATATGTCAAAAAGAGACTTACAGATTTTTTAGCCTTTGCCTTGGGGCCTCCTGGTTTTGCTGTAGTTCTTCTTTTCTGAAATTTAGAAAAGCAGATAAACAGTTTGAAACGTGCCATCGTGAGATATTACTGTATTACAATTTCTAATCCAGTTTGTGACAGCATAGTCAGTGCTAACCATGACAGGGGAATATTAAACTTACTTGTGAAGTATATTCTTTGTAGGTGTTTCTCTCTTGGGAAGACAAGCTCTGTGGATGAATTTAAGTGTACGTTAGAAATGTCATATGCCCAACACATTTTGAAAAATGTGCCTCCTTCACAAAAGAAAACATTCTTACATCGAGCCACTGTTCCAGGAGGACTTTGTACTGCCTCTGCTTCTCTTCAGCGATCTTCTTGTAGCGGTCTTTCTCCTTCAGTGATAAGCTCTGCCAGCGGCTGCCGATCTCAGTCATCCGCTCTTTCATTGGGAGGTGATTCAGCTCTCCGTTGGACAGCATCTCCTGAGAGAACTTCTGATACCCATTTCTAGATGGACAGAAGCAAGTGAAAAACCACAACTTTTAGGTTTCAGTAAAATACCGACAAAAGGCAGCACAGACAAGTTTGGATGTTTCAGACTTACGATGGTGGTTTCTTGGGTTCACCCTCAAACTTCATCTTCTTCCCTGAGGCGATGGTGGCAGCAGGTGAGCGCATCTCACACAGGTCTCTCTGTTGAGAGGCAAATCAGTTGAAAGCTGTTTCTAAACTGATACTTAAAATGGAAAAAGCACCAAAAATGGTCCTAAACTAAATAAATATCCATCAGTTTCATAGCCATAATAGATCACAACCAAAAGGGGAAAGCCTGAATTTTTGTCAAATTATTATTACAGAAGAGATAAAAAGTTTCAAAAATTGCCATTCCTATACAGTTCTCCAACAATATGTTTTGTAAAGTAAATGTAGATTTATACTTGTGGCAGTACACCTAGCCCTAACTCAAACAAACAAAATAAAAATGAAACCGTCATGAAAAAACTGGAACAACCTCAAACTAGCAGACAAAAATACTAGTTTACTAAAAACCAATTCAAAAGGTCAAAAGCAAAAACAAAGCCTTGCTGTAAACGGATGCTGTGGAGTGCTTGTAAAAATTGACACTAACCTCGTATCTTTTCTGGTCCTCTGCAGCCTTTTTGATCCACATAATTTTCTCTTTTTTCTCCATGGTGCTCCAGGTTGCTTCCATTGCTTTCTGTGCCTTTGGCCGGTCACTCTGCACAACAAAAGACTCAAATTAAATAAACTTGAGCAGCGTATTTCATGTGAATCTTCCAGCTGTGCTTGTGTTTTCTGGAGAATAGCATCAATGTGTACCTTGAATCTGGCCAGGTAGTCTCCAATGATGCTCTGCTGCCAGATGTCCTGAGCAGTCTTAGGTGGGTCGGGCAGTCGACTACGATCATCTTTCTCCTTCTTCTCCGACTCTGCCTTAAGGACCGTTTCTAAGCGCTTATATTTCTCCTAAAATGACCAAGACAACAACATCATATTAATTACAATTAATGATATATGATTTAGTCTTCCTTCCAGGCATCCACTCTATTGCCTGATATCTCTTTCACAATATCACTTTACCTTCTTCTTATCTGGCAACTCATTCCACATGCGAGCCAGGAGTCTTGTGAGCTCACTGTCAGAAAGGTCCGGCCGCTCCTGCTGCAGTTTGGGACGCTTCTCCTCAGAGAAGATGAACATGGCTGAAATTGGCCTTTTGGGTTTCTCTGGATTGGTCTACAGGTGATAAAGAAAGAGCGTGTGAAAAGGATATTACAACATCCAAGACACTTTTTAAATACCAATATAATATTGAACGGTTTAGAAGTATGTTGATTCAAACATGTAGGGAATGGGACTTAAGCTTACGTGATTAGATATTAAGTGTAATTTCTAAAATAATTAAAAATAATTTAGTTATGATCAAAGTCGTTATCAAGAAAAGGGAAAACATTTTGCATCTGAGGGAAATGTGAAGGGTGTGTACTTGGTCTCACCTTTGCTTTGGAGGCCTTCTTTTTTGCGGCAGGACTGTTGGCTCCGCCTCTCTTAAAACCTAATTTATCCTCAGACAAAACTCGGTTTTGTTCCTCCTCTGACAAACTCTACAGATATAGCAGAAAATACACATGAGGAACTATTGAAGCAAAAGAGTTATACACACTTATTAGGTCATTGATAGCAACAACAAAACCATAGAAAAAAATGTAAGACTTACACTGAGAAATCTGTTCATCTCGATTTCAAACTCCTTCTTCCTCTAAAAAAACAAACAACATTTATATTAAAAATCAGAGTACTGTTTTTGTTTGTTCTTTCCTTTGTTATCCGACAGGATGATTCTAGACTGACCTGTTCACAGCGTTTCTGGTAGGCATCCTTCTCAATCTGTTTCAACAGCTTCCACCGCTGGCTACACATCACCATACGCTCCGTGCTGGGAACGTCCTTCATGCTTGACATCAACTCCGCACAGAACATCGAGTAACCATTTCTGAAGGAAACACACACATTTTAGTCAAGAGCCACCCCCAAAATCATACAACTCATTGACAGCAGAGCAGCCGGCCTCATGAAGATGTGTCAACAGGGAATATGCAGCTGCGACTCACGGAGGAGGTTTGTCTGGTCGGCCTTCAGATTTGTCTTTCAGGTGCCTCTCCGCCTTGGTAAGGGTGGACTTGGAGATATCCCCTTGGGTCATGTTTAACTCTGGGTGCTGCTGGATGTACCCCCGCATCGTTTCCTAGAGTATTGCAAACACAGTTAACAATGTGGAAAGATGGACTGTATGCCATCATAGCTGTTCCTTATTTTTCCACAACAGCTATTATATTTTTACTAACAACATATCACTCACAGTACAATAGTCTTACCTCATACAGTTTCTGCTGCTCTAGGGATTTGGCAATCCATTTGAGTCTCTTCTTGTCAGACAGCTGTGTCCACTGTTTGCCAAGACTTTCCTTAATGTCTTTGGTTGTTGCCTGGTTTTAAACAAAGTTAACATCTGTCACATAACACAATTATGTATTTATACATGTTGGCTTTGAAACAGGCTGGAGGAGTTATGTAATACATTAAACGCATTTAATTACTTGCTGAGTAAGTGCAAGTTGTCGCAGAGCACGTTTTGTGAGAGGCATTGCAGCCTGAAAACACTTTTGCAAACATTTTTGTCTCGACTTTACTTTACTTGGTATTAAAAGTAGTCGAAAAGTTACGGAGTGTAACAAAGTTAGCTTACTTTAATGTTGTGATACTCGGATCAGGTCACTGATTACATTTAGTTAAATGTATGAGACTACATTTCATAAATTAACACCCCCGACCCTGTTTGTAAATTACTTACATCCGGGCGTGTCTTGAGCACAGCCTTCTTTTCGTGGTTGTACCAGAGCTGTTGGGGTGTTTTGGGCTTTTCTGGTACATTTGAACCTTTCTTCGCCATGCTCTCCATAAGGTCCGGGTGTAGTTCTCTACAGGTACACACAAATGAAGGACAGTTATCACCTTTAAAAATGGTGCAGAGGCAGAACTAACTTCACGTGCTAATGTAAATATCACCAATAGTACCACATAATCTTACCTGAACTTCATCATGCTGTGCACAAATGTTTCTTTGTCTCTTACAAAGTCTTCGACATACTTTTTCTGTAGCCATGAAGAAAGAAATAAAAACAATGACTCAATCAGAAACGGACAAGTTAAAAAACAAAATCACTTTTTTAGCTGCATCTCAGACCCATGCTTTTAGCTTACCTTCTTTTTTTCAGGAAGCTCTCGGTACTTCTTAGAGAGAATTTTAGTAAGGTCTAGGTTGCTCATCTCAGGGTGCAATTTTGCGTATTTTGCTCTCTTTTCCATGAAGAAGCGGAAGTATGGAGTCAAGGGCTTCTTGGGGAAATCTGGGTGTTTCTGTACATCATTGGGGAAGGGGAGTAAACGTTGTCAAGTTTTGTTCATAACAGCTACTTGTTGAAGAGTAGAGTCAAATGTAAGTTTGAACGCACCTTTATTTTTTTGCCCTTGTATGGGTTCTTGATATAGTCTTGGGCATCAAATATCAGTTCTGTCAGAGTGCGGAATTTACGAATCTGTAATTAAGGAAGACACGTAAGGTATTTGAAAAAAGAAATCCACATTTGGTATCAAACCAACAAAATCAGATTGTTGTTGCACAATCATTACAAATACTACATTACAAACTTAAACTGACTCACCTCTTTGGAGACCTCCTGCCACTTCTGCTTACACATCTCTGCTGTGAAGGAATTGAAGGCCACCTTCTGCCAGTCAAGGTGGGACTCTGATGTTTTGTATTTAGTCAGGTCCTTCTGAGGCAGGGCCAGTTTCATGGCCTCCAGCAGTTTTAAAAGGTCTTCCTGTGCCCATACTGTGATAACAAAACAAAAAAAACACAATGACACAAAAATAATCAATCTACTAATCTGAGTCCTTAAATTACAAAACTAGCTATAAAATCCTCCATATTATATGAATATAGTGATTTTATAGTATGATATACAGTAACATACTGGGTTATTAATGACTAAATAATGCATTTCAGGGTTGTTTATTCTCAAAAGGGTGTCCTCACTATAATGGCTACAATACAGTTTCAATTATTCCTTTATGTAAAACTAGTTTGCAATTGTTTTTCCGTAGGGTGACTAATCAGTTTGTCTGAAAATTGTTTTATGTTCTATGCTAAAGTAACCTGTAAATTACACGACATAATATGCATTATTTCAGACTTGTACCAAGTGTTCATAATAGCAAATGTACCGTCATTGTGGTAGTGTTAAGAATAATAAAATGATTTACATACATGTCAATACCACACCTTTGTCTTGGGTGGTTGCCTCCATGGCTCCATTCATTTGTGGTTATACGGTGTTCTATTGACAAAAACAGAAAAATCAAGTTGTCAAACATTTATAGAGATACTAATAAAGAACAAAAAGCATTGAAATTCACTATATGGACACACTTTGCTCCTATAACAGGAAAAGCTTTGGGTTTTTTTCTAAATCATATTCTATGTTAAAATTATTTTCCTAAGTATATTAATCATAGAAAAGGAAAATTGTCTGTGATATAAAAGTAACAACTTTGATGAATTAAAGTGGTGGAATTTAAATGTGCCTTGACATAATGGTTTATGTTCATTACACCGCCCCTTAAACGTTTACGCTACATGGTGAGACATAGGCTTTTGCTTGTGACGGCTTCAAATCTCGAATAACACTGCGGAGGGCTTCAACTGGCACAACTAGACAACTGCAGTCTCCGTCGAGCAAATTTCACTAGCCGGAATATAACGTATTAGTACTGTCCTATAGTCCACAACTAAAGTATCGTGAACACACAGGAGCGACCATTTTCTCTCACACTCCGCTCGGTAATGGAGGGTTTTCTGTCGAGGTTGGGGAGGATCCACGAAAGGAGGAAGCGAATGGACGTGGACGGACAGGCAGCTGTAGGCGACCAGCTGACCAAGGACGAGGGATCTGCTTTCGGTCTCCGACGAGGGGGAATGGTGGCTTGGAAGCACTGCAGCCAAATGCGCCACTCGGAAGAGGCGCCTCATCACCGAAGGACGCGAATCTAGCTCCGCCATGCAACCCTATAATCTTTTCCTTAACCGTTTACTAAAACTGGAGCCAGGAAACTATTATAATATTCGCTTATAGTAAATAAATGTGTTTTGGGAGTATTAACAGAGCGAATTATTAAGGTTTTTGGCGTTTGACATCGAGATTTTAGAGCAAAACTCAGAGCATTCTTCAGCGAGGCGTAGCCGAGCTGTGCTCCAATGATGGCGGCTGCTTGTTGTTCATCGTGTCCTTGATGGCCCCAGCTCACTGTGGTGTTCACGATGTGACCTAGCTACCTTATCACAATCGATTTTCACCATTTATGTAACCAAAATGCTTCCAAACTTACACCTGGAGACTTTTGAACATCACATATTTAACAATTTCATAAAGATTACAACATATGGATGGAGTACAAATTCGAGATCTTAGACAATACGACCAAGGGCAAATTGGAACACTAGCTGAAATTGTACGGTTCTCATAAATAGTTCAAGACGTGTTTTTTTTTAGACGTTAACGTTTGAGACAAATAGTGTCTAAATCTTTGCGTGTATGCATTTAAAAACTCATGTTTCCCGGAGGTAGACGGACTTACTGTTACATATAAGTTAAACAGTTGGTGAACGGTTATATTGTGAGATTATTTTAAACGTCAACCAATGGTAGACTTAACTGTATTTTTCATATTATTTTTTTCAACACATTGTTATACCAGGATACAGCTCATGGTGGTGGGTTGGAGGGACTTGCGGAGGCGCAGGAATAAAGAAGGAATCGAAAAATATTTAAACGTTCAAACGCAACACCATCGAGATACTTTGCGAAAGAGTTCGTTTTTACAATAGCTGGTTGTGGTTTCGGCTACGATATAACGAGGTTAAACTATACCTAACATGTAAGGTAAACGCTAAAAGGAAAGATCTTAACATCCGAGGCTGAGAAGCTTCTCTGGCGTGACAAACGGCTCTAGGTCCGCCATGCTTCAGCTCTGATCTAAGGAAACCTACCGTGACAAGGTCCAATGGCGCACTGCAAACACAAAAACACGGAGCTTAAAACTAAACCCAGGGCGTTGCAGACTCCCTTCCCTCGATCCAAAAAGCGTATAAACGAGAACAAGAAGGCGGGTTCTCCAAGCTCGGTCGTCGGTGTTCCTGGGCTAGTCAGTGAGAGAGAGAGAGGGGGAGAGAGAGGGCGAGTCTCTGCACGGTGAGATATTAAACCGAGATCCCTGATGGCTAACCGAGAGAGGCGGCTAGCTGTTCCGCCAACAGCCGCATGGAGGTCTCCGCGCGGAAACCCCCGTTCATTTCCACACGAAAATACCCCGGTTACAGCACAAATAGACGATTTTAGATTATGGGAATTAGTATAAAAAAGTAAAATGATGTAATTTTTTAGTAGATAACAGATTTACCTCCGGGTGTTACAAGCTATTTACCCCGCTGTAGAGGACAACAAATTCGGCTATGGCCGACCTCTTCTGTACCCTGCCTGAGCGGTCGGATTGTTTCGCTTCTTCACAGTCTGCCAACCGACGTGCTTTATAAGTAAACAAAATCAAACCTTAAAGGTCGATTTTGCGGCTTTAAACGCTTATTGTTGTTGGCTTATCGCGCGCTTTCATCCTATTATGAAACCCCGCGGTTGTTGTGTTGGCTTACCTGACTCTCGGCGTGAGCTTCGGTGTCGTTGTGGAGGAAGAAGGGGAGGGTTGAACGATAGCCAGCACTGCGCCGTCGGTCCTGGGCTCCAGTCCCCGCAGAGATGGTCCTTCCCCCCCGCCTCCATCTCACTCGCCGTCTCCCTCCACTCAACTCACAGCAGCTCCTCTCTCTCTATCCAACCATTTCGCTACGCGGAGACATCCATTTTTTCCCTACCTCGTATCGTTGTTTCTGAACCCAACCGAGCGATTTCTATTTCACTCCCATAGACCGGCCATGTCTGTTTTCTTCAACCCGAATATTTAATCGGGAAAGTTTCATGAGCCAAAGTTTTTTAATGTCCGTCTAATTTAATGGAAACAAACTCAATTCACATACAATAATAACTTAATATAATTTAAATGAAATATATATTTTTAAAAATCATTTAATTATTATTATTATACATAAACCTCAGCTTCCAACTTTAGAACTATTTAAGAGGTCTACAAATCAGCCTTCATTTACTTTCACATTGCTCGATTCCTATTTTAGCAAGTAGTAAGAGGCTGTTTGACAGCTTCATTTTGGCCCAGCATGTTGTTTCTTTTCAACTCCACCTTGCGTGTTAGTGGGCGGATCTCCTGGCCGTCCAATCCAGTCAGTCCGATTCAGGGAAAACAAATGACTTCAGGCACTCGGCCTTGTTAAACTGTGCTGCGTTCCATTGCTGTGGGAAATCTTATAATTCTGGCATATATATATGCAATGTGAACTGATTAATAATTTATTTGTAGGGAATATTCAGAGATCCTAATAATTAAGACTTTTTTGTTACAATTAAATGTATTAACAAAAAATAAACGGCCAAATCAAATGTTGTCCCGCTGCCTGTCTTAAGAGTTTTTGTCTGTAGTTACTTAGATGCTTTTTTATTCAATAATTTCCTATTTAATTTCACTTAAAGCATATATGTATGCCCATTTGAAGTTATTGGTATCTATGTAAGATGTACATGTTAAACATTCATTTCCCAGTCTGTTTATAATTTGTCAGTATTGGCCTATTGAAATAAAAGAATGAAAATTTGCACATCTGAGCACTTTTTGAAAACCATAGCACTCATAAATTAGGATACTTTTGTATCGTAGATAGATATTGTAGATGTTTTGTTTTTTTTACACATTTTATTATTTCAGAACAAATGTATTTAGGACATCTGTGGTGTTTTCTTAGTAGAAGTATTAAGAGGTTGGAGTTTACTTGATATCCTTGAAGGCAGCATACAGCTGAGTGGCAGGCCTCCTGGTTCAAGTGAACACCCCTCTCCTGTTATTTGTTGGATACAATTCCAAAGTAAGCTGCGAGTGATGTGAACTATAGTTTTTTTTTGTAATGCATCAGTGTAAACAAGGACTTTAGAGGATGTTTTTATTTTTAATGAGAATTCATACAATCCAATCAAGCATGTACAGTGTTTCAGGCACACAAACACATGAACGGGCATTATAAGGTACATTTACAAATACATTTCTCCCTGATTATATCACCAGTACAACAATGGGGACACGCAATTGATCTCACCCACCAGCTACCCATTACTGATCATCCCATTGTATAATATCATGTAAGCAATCACACACTTAAAAACAAATATAAGTGCATTGCACATCTTTCTATACACACATCAAACATAACAAATAAGAAAAACTCATAACGCAACACAAAACACATCAATGAGAATTAATAGAGGTTATTGTATGGGGAAAAGGCTTGTGTGAAAATGTATTATTTGAGTGCATGTAAAGGGCAAAAAGTAAATAGCAAACAAGATGAGGTGAAATAATTTCATCATAATATGGGCAGATGTATTGTGCAACAGCACTGGGAGTCACTTTAAAGCTATACTGTTGTAATGCATCAAAAGAAAGAAACAATATTCTAGATGGTTTTACCGCACGTCTCAAAGAATACATCTTGCATGTAAATAAGTCAAATGTATTAACTCAAACAATATATAAGTTAAGTATATACGTGTATGAATTCTAGGAATAAGAGATACATTTCCTTTAAGATAAATAATAATAATAATAATAACAGAGGTTTAAAACTGGATATGTTTACAATAACATATTTTTAAAGACACCCTATGTTAAATGTTCACAAAATGATCTGTAGTTGACAATTGATTTTATTTAAAAGTTAGTGAAACATTAATGATACTGTTTATGGCAGTGGGGACTCATTGTACACATCTACCCCAGGTTCCTCCTCAAACGTCACTTTGGCATCATCTCCGTCCAGCTGCACAGCAAACACATCCGGTTACAACAGCAAAACCATATTAAACAACACTATTATGTGAGCCTGAGAGTGTAATGATTGATGCAGAGATTTACTTACACATTTCATCTCCAGGGGCGTGAAGAGTGTGCCGGTCATGAACATGCGCAGAGGGATGGTGAGGATGAGAACAAAAGGCAGAGCCAGAGAAAAGGGACTCATCTTCACTATCCACAGCACACCCAGGCATATGAGCTGGATGAAAGTGAAGAGATGCATCTTCACTGTTCTCACCTGAATAAGTGAAAACATAGAAACGTGTTAACAGGGGAACGCAGTGCCAAAGGTTAAATTGTAAAAAAAATGAATGTTTATTTAAGGTTAGGATGATTGCTGAAGAATATAGATTAAGTGAAAACCAGAAAGCCTATACAATCCAATGAGATAGTGTTGTGTATTTAAGGGGTCATTGGGCCCCTAGGCCAGAGCTAAAATGACTGTTTGACACAAAATGACTTTAGAGATGCAAATTGTATACACTTGGACACAAGATCACCACATAGAGACTCTTTACAACTACAAACAAGGGAGACGACTACACAAAGTTTTACAGCAACCACATAAACATACAGAACAATCACAAAGATGTTAAACAACCAAAAACAAATGCTACGAAAAAAAGATAATGATCTTATGATGTTTGTCCACTGAGATGGCATACAGCAGTATTACTAAAATAAAAGCTCACACACACTGGAAACCAAAATGTAATACAAGAGGCTAAATCACTATTTTACATCTTAATTTAAGTCTTTATAGCCAAGACTAAATGGCTGTGAGTATATTTAGACGTGATACTGTATTTGTCAGACAAAATGCCCTTGCATATTATATGTTTAATTAAATAAGGTCCTGAAGTGTGTTTGAGGAGGCTGCATACCCTGGTGGCGTAGGCATCAGCGGGATGGTATTTCTTTGGCGTGATCATCAGAAGCATCCTGTCCCACATCTGGATTCCACTTAGAGAGGTGATACCCATGTAAAGGAAGATACCGAACAAGGCGGTCATGGGAATCATCTTCAGGATAGGTTCCATGAAAATAGAAACACCTTGAAATAATAGAAAGTGCATAATTATTAAAAGCACAATGTCTAACTTTCTGCTAATGTCTCTTGATCTCTGAGGTGTTGATAGCCAAGTTGTCACTTGTGACATTGCCAAGATTAAATGTATCTTAAAACAGGATAAAAGTACATTTATGACATATTTAATCAAAATGGAGATATGTTCACAGACTGCTGTATGTGCATCAGCACTGTAGATGGCAGCACCTACCAACCATAATGGCCACAAGGATTCCACTGATCCTCTGCTCAATCACCTTCTCGATCTCTGGTTTGGGACCCTTGCTCATGACAGTGAGAGCATTGGCATGGGTGACAGATCGCACAGTAGCAGCGCTCAGCCAGGGCACCCCGAAAATAGAAGCAATGCCCCCCATGGTGACCAGGAGGAGCAGATCAAAATGAAAACCAGATCCTTTCACCATCTTCCTTTCAGGTTTGCTCACAATCAGCCTGGCAATCAGACAACAACAGCATTAAACACAAAGTAATATTGCAGACTATAATGCTGTTATTTTATATTGTCACTCACGTAGTAATCTGAGACTCCAGGAAGATGAGGATGAAGACGAGCAGTGCTGGTACACAGCAGGCCCCCATCATCCAGATTGGGAAGGGCTTCTTTTCTCCCATGGGGTTGATAAGCCAACCTCTGATTTTGGGGTTGGTCACCTCAATGCCTTTTGGTACAACCAGTTTCTACAACAGGAAGATTTGAATTTATCTAATTTATCTACTGAAAAGGTGTTAGGCCCAAGCATAAGAACAAAATAAAGGAATAGAGAAAGATTTATAAAAATGTTGCATTTTGAGAATAAAGATGAACCTTCAGTATGTGCTGGTAGTTTTAAGATATCTCAAAAGTTTGATGTTTATTGTTGATATTTAAACTTTATCCTTAAAATGCAAAAAAAATGTGGCCCTAATACTAAGCTTAGTTTAAGCTTAGTCATATCTGGAGGAAGGAAGGACAAAACATAAAGAGATATGTAACCAGGAACATTAACTTTATTTTTATGTTTATAAACTGTATTTTACAAAACGTTTTAGACAGGCTGCTTTAAAGACAATTATAACAGCTTTAGTTTCAAGTCTGAAAAGGCTGTCTGGCGGCGAGGTTAAGCATTATAAATATATTATACACTTAAACTGCTGTTTTCAGTTCCTTTATGTGGCTAAAAATGTTTTAGTGCTCCCTTCACTGTTCAAAGCAGTACGTTGCTTTGTTCCTTTTTGCCTTTACTATGAATCTTCAAATTGGGCGTGTGCAGACTGCATAACACAGTGACTTTGGATGAGTATGTATTACAACACAACTTCAAGATCGCTCAGAATTTTGAGAATTGTTAGAACTTATTTCATATGACATGCCACAACACTTACCTGAGTGTAAGCATCCTCAATGCAGATATCCACAGCAATCATGACGAAAATAGCAATAGGGACACCGAAATCTCCAATCAAACGACGGACCTAGAGACAGCAGTTTAAATCATGTTCAGAGAAATCATAAAACCTTTTCATAACTACACAATTTCTGGCCATAGAAGGTTGATCTTACTGGGCCAGGGAAGTAATGACCGTTCTTGAAATGGCGGAGAAAGTACGCAATGAAGAAACAACCAAACATAAGGCACATAGAAAGCAGGGCAGTGTTGGGGTAGGCCCTTTCAATCTCCTTCTCGTGAATGGTTAAATTGCCATGTATATCGATTATGGTGTGCTCCGTTACGACTGTGTGGAAAGGGTTGTCCAGTGTGACGTTCAGATGATCGTAGTTCAGAATCAGTGGGTGGGATTTGAAGATCTAAATAACAGGAGATAAGAAATCAGAGGAGGCAAAATAGGGGACAAAACATGAGGTAATGACAGGGAAATGGTGTCTGAAGATGATGAGGTGGGGAAACCTTGATGAGCTTATTGAAGGTCTCGTAGATGAAGATGAGAGAGATGAGAATGGAGAAGATTTCCTGAGTGAAGCGGGAGATGAATCTGACCAGGAAGCTGCCTTCCACAGCAACAATGATGATCACGATCCCTATCAGCCACATCCCTACCCAGATACGGCCCACAATGTACTCGATGCCCTGGGACTTGCAGAACTAGTATAGAATACAGAAAAGAAAATATATGGTAATGAAGAAAAAAAAGCGAATCAAATATTTATTTTATGAGTTTTAACATCTGACATCTACAGAACTGTAAAATATGTATAAATATTCAAACTTTCATTAATAATTTCACTTCATTTTAATTTAATGCCTGATCTTAATACTGACAGTTTGACTTTAGAAGCAAATACCTTCCTCCCTTAATTTATTTCACCCCTATGCCTGGCCCTAATTCTCTCCCATTTACATCTCATACATACAGCATAAAAAGCTTCCTCAAACACCAGCAGTGGTCCAGAGAAGCCGATGACGAGGACAGGCTGGGCGGCGATGATACAGAAGATGATACCCTGGATGCTGGTGGAGACCATTAGCTCTGAAACGCCCATCAATTTTTCTGTTTTGTCCGCTAGAGTAAGACAACAGAGAGTGATATTAACCATTGAAAAGGCCATCAGAGTCCTGCAAGTGAATTGAATCTTAGAAAAATCTCTTTATGGATCTCTCTTTTACCTAGAAGCCCTCCAAAAGTGATGGCAGGGGACAGGGCAGCGAAGTAGATGAAGATGACGGCAGCAAGGACTTGGGGGTTCAGAGCGTCTGTGTAGTCACTGATGTAATGGCGGTAACGGCGCTTCAGGTCTTTTATCATCCCTCCAAAAGGATAGCCTGTACGTGCCAGAGGGTCCTCCCGGGGCTCCTCTGGAGCTTTCTCAACTGGCGAAAAAATCCAATATATATTTGTTTAAATTACCTGTTAAGTTACTATCTATCACCAAATAAGGATTGAGGCTATAGCCCACTGATTTAAGCTCTTTTAATGCCTAATGTTTAAGGAACAAAGAGTTGAGACTAATTTATAAAAGATAATGTTTTTTAGTTAAAGGAATGACTACCGTCGTATTGAGGAACTGATAATGCATTACAAAATATAAAAACAATAGTTTGATGTTGTTGAAAATATGCTGACCTTTGACCCTGTCACCAAAGGCAAGACGAGTGTCCGTGGGACGCAGTCTTTCACACAGCATCTTCTTCTGGTAATTGATGATTGGCACAAGCATTTCCTTATCTTGGATCTCAGTGGGAGGAATCACAATGCTGCAGTCCATGAAGTCAGCAATGGCGTTGGTCAGATCTTTGTCAGTCTCAGCCAAGAAGGCCTCCAGACAGAACACCTTTGAGAGCAGAAAGCTTTTATTCACATGGCGAAAAAAGTGGACTTAGCTAAAGCTACATGCTGCCGAGTGATTGTTTTCCTCCTTCACTACTTTCTCTTTTCTCTCACCCAGTCGGCCATCAAAGCCCCCATAGCGCGGCCACTTTCGCTGTAGTCTATTCCGCAATCGCTGGGGCCCACCAGGACAAAGACAAAGCGAACCGGGACAGGAGACTCCATGGAGGAGTCCATGACCACAGAATCACTAAGCCTCACAAAAGCCACCACTGGTTTCTGCAGAATGTCCACGACACCTATCAAAAACAATCTCTTTTAGTTATATCTGCTCCAGAATCGAACATGAAGACACATGACTGCGTCGGAATTTCATGAACATACCTGAGAGGACAATTGAGGCCTCCATGTTGTCAGAAGTGTCTCTCTGGCAAAATAACGTTTCGTTAGTTCAATCACATTATATAGATGTCCCCCTAAATGTAAGGAAGCCGTGAGAGGCAAGTGAGAAACAATAATTCACATTAAAACATTTCTTTTCCTCTGATAACTCTTACAAACATGTAAGAAAAAGGTTTTGACAGGAAAATATTTTTAAGTTCCTTGTTCTGTGAACTTTATGGAAAAAAAAAAAAAGCATTAACCGTCTCTTTGTCAAGCTATTTATTTCCCCTCCTGTTTGGCATATTAAAGAAAACTAACTTAGAAAAAGGTCCCTGGCAAACAATATTTTTAAAAACCTGGCAGAACAATTTTTAACGTTTTCGGAGAAGATTTTTTTTAATGAACTTTTTCCTGATATAAACCCTTTTTCACACTGGAGAGAAAACTATTAAGATTGGACTTAAAATATGGACAATACATTGTTCTCACTTGCCTCTTGGATCTTACCAACAAATAACGGATAAGGTCTACAAAACTGCATGAAAAACAAAATGTATACCTTCTTTGTTACTGAAAAAGTCTGCATCTCCATGTCTCCAGATGGAGTGACCACAGGTCCCGCAGACTGACTGAAAGGACAGATACAATGTGAATGAAGTGCATGCTGCAGATATTTTTCAAGGCTGACCTCTTGTAGAAAGAAATAGAGTATTAGTGGATCCATGGGTTACCTGCGTCTCATGAGGAGAGCTCTCAGTAGGCCGTCTCGATCACTGGCACGAATCTCATTCTTGTTCAGCAGCTCATCCACCACCTTCTCAGCCACAGCAGACAGACTGCTGGCATTCAGGTCCAGGATGACAGCTCCTAGGTTCATTTGAGTTGATTAAACTGGTCATAAGCGTAAAACTCTTGTTATACGCAAAGATTTCCATTTCATCTAAGGTTACAAAGTCACCTGTGCTCATGGTCTTTCGGAGCTGGATCAGGCTTTTGAATGAGAGATGGGATACATGAGAAGGACTCCATTTTCCAGTGGCTGGGTTTAAGTTCTCTTCGTAGCCCACCCAGCGTCCAGTCTCCTGCCAGGTGTTGCCCTGGAGCTCATTCAGCTCCACATATGCCTATGATAATGCAATGTGGTTGAATAGAAAACACTTTAGTCGATAGTGTTGTTTTGTGTGAATAAAATTCACATTTGTAAGTACGAAGAGTGTGGACCTACTTGAGCATCCCCTCTTGTGGTGGCATTTGTGTTCAGGTTTAGATAAACTGAAATAAAGACACAGAAAACAGCTTGATGAAAAAAGGTCACATCTAAAATAACAAATACTCCACTACTAAGTAAAAATCCTCCGGTCAGACTTTACTCAGATAAAAGTAATATCTAAATATATCTTAATATACTTAATGTACTTAAAGTATTGAAATAAGAAGTATTCATTATGCAGCAAAAATGTTTCCTTTAGTGTTTTACTAATATATAAAGGGATAATAAGTTAATGCTGTAGATGTTCAAGGATGAGATCATTTAAACTCTTTATATAAAGGTATTTGGTTGTCAGAATTTGGAAAAATAATAGAGTAGACATATCAAGTTGCATTGAACTAAAATATTCAAGTTATGTATGTTTTATTCCAACACTACAGGAAAGTTATTTTAAAAGGTTGCTAATAGCTGCATGGGCTGTGAAGGGAACCTACCCTCTGAGTCTCTGGGGAGGACGATGGCTCCCACATTGGGCTCATTCTCCTCTGCATCTTCCTGCCTCCTTGCCTCAGTGTCATAGATGCTGCTCCTGTGTTGAGAATCAGTAACACCAATCAAGACAAATGATGAGCATGAGTGCTTCTCAACAACACTTCATAAAGTCTCACATGTACATTTATTCAACTCATCCCGATTGACAGATGACATTTTGGATCATTTTTGGTGCAATATGCACTTCTATGAAAGTGTGCGTAAGTTGAATTACATTTTGAAGCCTGAATTAATAACAATTAGTCAAAAACCATTCAAGGGTCTCAGTTTGGGCTGATCAACTTCCCTACTTATTTGAAATAGTGCTATAAATCTTATTATGTCCTTCACCACTAGAAGGCAGTGTTGTTCAATATGTACTTTTACATTACACTTCTTCCTAGTTTGGAAAGATTGTCTGATGAGCCTACCTCAGCTATTGGCCCTAATGCAGCACGGAGGGGAAGTTATTAAACACTTCAAGATCCAACATTTTAATTTTTTTATGAATCTTACTTTTCTATGAAAATAAACAAACAGAGCAACATCAGCCAGCCCATGATCTTTATTGAAGGTATATGTACCCTGATCTTTCTGTAACCTTAACCTTTAACCTGTATTAAAAGTGTTCGTCATTTAACATTATCAACTTTGAATGATTATGACAGTGATGGTGTTAGCTTTTAAAACACTTAGCAGAGATAATAGCTTTACATTACATGTGCATTACATTTCAGGCCACCTAATGAATGTAAATCCAATATTTATTCAGTTTTTAGCTTTGGTTTGGTCACCACCATCTCCTGAGTGAAACATCTGACACTACATTAGATGGTCAGGCTTTATCAGAACAGTTTCACTTGAAAAAATCAGGACTGCAATTAACAACTTTTTAAAAATGTCCATAACTGCAGATTATTTTTAGATTAATAATTTCGGCAATGAAATTTCATAAAATGAAGTGATGTGCCGGTATTGGTACCAGTCTGTTAATGGGCAATATCAATGAACTGGACAACGGGGAGATAAAAATGATTATCCAACATGATCCTACTTGAATGCAGGGACAAGATTAGGGAGCACTGCCAGACATGCTCAGTTGGCTTATCACAAACATGATGCAGAATATCAGTGTACATTCACAGAGAGGCTCTAATGAGAGATGGACTCACAGTCTCGCTGGAGAGGGGAACGCTGACTCGATGTCTTCAGAGGTGTCACAGCCCTATACAAGAGGATAGTTGAGGAAGAATTGATAGAAGAAACTTGAGTTAAAATTGAGCGATGAATTTAATTTATGTATAAAATGAACAATACTATGATAGCTTTAAGGAACACTTCATTTTTGAACAATGTCCAAGATCCTCTTCTTCTGTAGCAACTAGTGTTGTATTTAACAAGTGTACCTCAAAACTAAAATTGCTTTCCATTGCTGTTTTTCAGATGTTGAAACCTCAGGTAGTTTTATGCATTCCCTAAGAAAGGAAAAAACAACAAGTTATAATCACAATTAAAAATAACCAATGGGCAATTGGCAATTTATTTTTGGTTTTGTGGGTTTTGATGAAGGTTTAATGCAAACAGGTGCATCTAAAGTATCCAAACGAGTTTTGGCTATACATTTTTTATATTCTTGTAGTACTCATTGTACAAGTAACGATGTGTTCTCATCAAGTTGGCAGGGTTTTATTGACATGTTTATCAGCCACTACAGAGAGCAAAAAGGCCTGCTTTGAGCCATTTTAAGGCGGCTTTAATGAGAATAACCGCCATCTACCAGCACACAGCTGCCTTCAAAGTCATGGCTCAGAACAGATAGTCAACCAGTCGTTCAGAAAGTGAACTACATTATAGTTTAAATAGAAGAGGCACAGAGCCTTATCTCTGGGTTACACCCTACCACCCGACACCTCTGTTCTCCTTCAGTAACAGTGACTCAAAAAACTTCAAATATAGTTCCTCCAAGAGCTAGTATGAGAAAATGTACATTTGGAGTTAAGATTCCAAATTTTGAATTTCTCCTATTGTTACATTTTATATTGTTTTTTATTTCAATTTTACAATAAAAACAATATTTTTAGCAGAGAACTAAACAGAGTTGAAGTGACTTTTTCCACTACACAAATTCACAAAATTGATAAGGAATGATTGCTCAATTTTTTAAACAAAATAAAACCCACAAATTCTTAAACTTTGCCATTTAGTGAGTACCACAAACATTTTTGTTTTTTGAAGTATTACATAGTTCTCTGAGAAAATCTTTTTAAAGAATAATTTCATATGAACTGCCTTCCCTATATTCCGAGCATGGAAACACCCATTATAGGTTAGAATATGTTCCTTTCCCATCAGAAAACATAAACATATCTTTCTTTCAGTCCAGCAATGCCATAAGTGTGTCATGGCCACACCCTTACCTGCAGGTGCGTGCAGGTAATCCCACCTGGTCGACGGTGTC
The DNA here is from genome assembly GCF_036324505.1 of Eleginops maclovinus. NCBI lineage: Eukaryota > Metazoa > Chordata > Actinopteri > Perciformes > Eleginopidae > Eleginops > Eleginops maclovinus. Next base: position 10,729,798 of record NC_086364.1, read on the forward strand.
CGTCTGTCAGCCTAGACGAGCCTGGTGATAAAGTGAGCCAGGACAAACGAAAAGTACAGAGAAACAACGAGAGGAGCGGGAACACCCATATGAAACTACGTCGACCCAAAGAAGAGCCGTACCCCCAACCCATCTCATTGCTGAGCAACCTAGTAGGGGGGTTATGGGAGATAAGGCCTGTGTGACAGACAAACTCTCTATCGGTCAGGGACACCTTGAGGCAGGGATATCCCAACCCTAGTTTGCCCGCTCCACCCTCCCAACATGCAACAGTTCCGAGCCTTGGCAGAGGCATTGAGAGGAACATGTTTGGACCATCAGGCCTCACCTGAGGTACACACAGGGGCAAAGAGGGTAAAAAAGGGGCAACATACAGTATCAGGAGGAAAGCATCTTTATACGTCACCTGGTTTACGAACTGGGGATTCCCTCATGATGAGGGTAGTTCCTCTGCTCATGATGAAATAAACACATTAAAACTAACTCTGTTCATGCTAGCCCTCATGCCCACTTAGTTTGTACTGTACATTGCATGGCAGCAACAGGGTGTTATATCTTCTCCAGCTGAATGAAAGTGGATGCTGGTGGTGTAAGCCGGTCTGATGACAGAATATGGCGTCAGTTTCTGAAAGGGATCAGCAAGAATGGAAAATGTATTTGTTGGACTTAAGATACATTTGTAAACATGAAATAGATTAAATCAAATTCAAAAAAGCTCTCAAAAAATATAAAATGAGGGAGCGAAGATTACAAGAAAGAGAAAAGAAACAACATTTTAAATATACTGGGGATAATGGCAGCAGCCCACTATTAGCTTGGCAACTGTGTCCAACGCCATAAAGAAATGTATATGTTTATGTTTGTTTTGTCATAAGATTCAAAAAGTGCACATGCATTGGTCGATCTATACTTGGTGACTGTAGGTATGTCTGTAGAGAAATAAAGGGTGGACCAAATACAAACTGTGGACTGGTAGCTCGAGAGGTTAACCTCCTGGGCACTGCCGAGGTTTTCCCATAACCATAACTGCTCATAAATTGAGCGGTATAAGAGTACAGTGCCTTTAAATTGAGGGTACAAGATAACGGCATACATTAGAGAAAAATAGGAACATCATTTTGTGCCACGTTTTAAAATTGTAATCTTAGATGAATAATTTTAATTCCAGACCAGAATAATTTTTAAAATGACAAATAAACATAAACAAACGTAAAATGTATTTTCTACAATGTATGCTAATTAGCTACCTAGCAAACTAAGCTAACAAGCTTCCTAATTATAACAGTTTATCCACAACTAGCAATCATTTCACATATTCAATTCATTTTAACTAATTTGAAAGCAGGATAATATGACTGTAATGGGAAATTGTGAACATCATGTAAAATGTCTATAAATGAATGTTAATATTTTCATTCCATTTCGAATTCAACAAGCACTTCGTCACATTTAGTGATAAACTGAAATGATACAAAGGCATAACTGCAGTTCAATGTACTGACTTATCACAAGTAAGTTGCAAATGTTGCATATCGTACATTTTCCTTATATCGTGCAGCTCTAATGGCAGTGTATACTTTATATGAACAAAAGTAACGGACAAGGAAGAAAGAGAGTGTTTTTTGATTGGGGTAACAATAACTTCCTTTTAAAAAGGTAAATAAAAAAATGATGAAGTTGTTGTACAGTGATGTTGATGTTCTCTATTGGACAAAAGCCTCTATTCTGTCAGTGCCTCAGAGTCAGGAAACAGATTTCAGCCTCCAGCCTCAACATGGCTATGTAGCAGCTTGTAAAATGCAAATGTATTTCATGGCTTTACTGGGGAATTTTACATAAAAAAAGTCCATTGTGTGAGGACCTTGTTCCAGTCACACGAAATCTCAAGAGAAAATGGGTAAAATCCTGTCGCAATGGGAAGAAGATATTACATTTGATTTACAGCAGCTTTTTTTTTTGTGGGACACAACTTCATCTATTCCATTTTGTGCTTTAAATCCTTTTTCGCCATAGTGTGAGCTTGGGTCGCGAGTGATATAAAGGAAATAAGTCAAAAGAAAAGATAACGCTTGACTTCACAAGTCCTGAAACTAATAAGGAATGCAGGAAATAATTGGTGTGATAATATTGTTTGTTAGGGATGTTTCCTTTAGGGCATCCGGCAATATCCATAGGATGCAGAGTGAAAAGGTGTTAATTTTTAAAGGATTATATGAGTCAGCATGCTAACATTTCCCAATTAGTACAAAACAGAAAAAAAGGTGCGGCTAATGTGTGTTTGATTTAATAGATGAGGGGATCAATGTGTCTGTCAATCCACACAATGATGATACATACATACATCCTGCAGTGAGGCCCCTAGCTAGACGCCACTGTGACACCGGCCCGTTATCACCAGTGTGTGGAAGCTATCTGCTAGGTCCATGTGTCTCAACATACGGCATACAGACACTCCCAGTCTCCATACAGACTTTTAAAATCCAGATCACATGTTCATGGTGTTTTATCTGAAAATTGTGTGGATATTAAATTAGACAATGGCAAATTGAGATACAAGGAACGTTTGAAATGTGACCCAAATTTACCTTCCTTTTCCCAAAGAAAGATGTCCATCTGTAAAATAAAACGCATAGACCTTCAACTAAAAATAGTGCACCTCCTATGATTTGGAAAGGGCTATAAATGTTATAGCCTTTTCTAATGTTATGCAATAGTGTTTTAAATAGTAAAAACAGTACAATTATATTGCATGTATGTGTGAGTTTGTAAACAGATCTTTTTATGTATATACAGTGGGGCAAAAAAGTATTTAGTCAGCCACCAATTGTGCAAGTTCTCCCATTTAAAAAGATGAGAGATGCCTGTAATTTTTATCATAGGTACACTTCAACTATGAGAGACAGAATGGGGGAAACAATCCAGGAAATCACATTGTAGGATTTTTAATGAATTAATTGGTAAATTCTTCGGTAAAATAAGTATTTGGTCACCTACAAACAAGCAAGATTTCTGGCTCTCACAGACCTGTAACTTCTTCTTTAAGAGGCTCCTCTGTCCTCCACCCGTTACCTGTATTAATGGCACCTTTTTGAACTCGTTATCAGTATAAAAGACACCTGTCCACAACCTCAAACAGTCATACTCCAAACTCCACTATGGCCAAGACCAAAGAGCTGTCAAAGGAGACCAGAGACAAAATTGTAGACCTGCACCAGGCTGGGAAAACTGAATCTGCAATAGGTAAGCAGCTTGGTGTGAAGAAATCAACTGTGGGAGCAATTATTAGAAAATGGAAGACATACAAGACCACTGCTAATCTCCCTCAATCTGAGGCTCCACGCAAGATCTCACCCCGTGGGGTCAAAATGATCACAAGAACGGTGAGCAAAAATCCCAGAACCACACGGGGGGACCTAGTGAATGACCTGCAGAGAGCTGGGACCAAAGTAACAGAGGCTACCATCAGTAACACACTACGCCGCCAGGGACTTAAATCCTGCAGTTCCACACGTGTCCCCCTGCTTAAGCCATTACATGTCCAGGCCCGTCTGAAGTTTGCTAGAGGGCATTTGGATGATCCAGAAGAGGATTGGGAGAATGTCATATGGTCAGATGAAACCAAAATAGAACTTTTTGGTAAAAACTCAACTCGCCGTGTTTGGAGGAGAAAGAATGCAGAGTTGCATCCAAAGAACACCATACCTACTGTGAAGCATGGGGGTGGAAACATCATGCTTTGGGGCTGTTTTTCTGCAAAGGGACCAGGACGACTGATCCGTGTAAAGGAAAGAATGAATGGGGCCATGTATCGTGAGATTTTGAGTGAAAACCTCCTTCCATCAGCAAGGGCACTGAAGATGAAGCGTGGCTGGGTCTTTCAGCATGACAATGATCCCAAACACACCGCCAGGGCAATGAAGGAGTGGCTTCGTAAGAAGCATTTCAAGGTCCTGGAGTGGCCTAGCCAGTCTCCAGATCTCAACCCCATAGAAAATCTTTGGAGGGAGTTGAAAGTCCGTGTTGCCCAGCGACAGCCCCATAACATCAGTGCTTTAGAGGAGATCTGCATGGAGGAATGGGCCAAAATACCAGCAACAGTGTGTGAAAACCTTGTGAAGACTTACAGAAAACGTTTGACCTCTGTCATTGCCAACAAAGGGTATATAACAAAGTATTGAGATGAACTTTTGTTATTGACCAAATACTTATTTTCCACAATAATTTGAAAATAAATTCATTAAAAATCCTACAATGTGATTTCCTGGATTTTTTTTTTCTCATTGTGTCTCTCATAGTTGAGGTATACCTATGATGACAATTACAGGCCTCTCTCATCTTTTTAAATGGGAGAACTTGCACAATTGGTGGCTGACTAAATACTTTTTTGCCCCACTGTATACTGTATGCTGTTGTTAAACGCAGCCCCCCCATTAACTTAAATTCCACAAGAATAAAAAGTAACATAGAAAGAGCAATTTATTTAGAAATGATCCCTTAGGGGTGAAGTTTCACTCTAACATTTTATAAAAAAAGGTCATACAATAGGGTTCTTTTTAACAATCTACAATCTAGCCCAACAGTACCTAAAATGAATAATCTATAGCAGAAGGAGGCTTGAGGTTTAAATGTGATTTGGAGTTTTCATCAACTGTTTAAGAAAAAGGTATACTGTGGGTGGCTGAAACACATGGCAGCTAGTCTTGGGTTATTAGGTGTTGATAATGCGCTGCTGAGAATCCAAATGCCAATGTCAAACAATGATAAAACCCAAAATGTACATACTCTTTCTTGGAAAGTTTTGCAGTCTTTACAAAGAAGATTTAATCTGCCATTTTTTACATTGATCAACTCAAAGAGTAAACGATTTCCACAAGGTTAAATATATTTCAAATTGATGTTAAAATTAGTATTCACAGCATTAAAATTAGGCTTTGTTCAAAAGCCACATAGATCTTCTAAGCAAAGGTCTAACTTCAATATTTTGAAGACTGTACATTTTCAAAGCTTGAATTTGTGGATTAACTACGGCAGCACAGGCTCTATCTGCATCAGAACAAGAGGCTGCTGTGAGTTATCACTGAGAGCCAGAGCCAGCCTCACAGACCCACCTAGTCCCAGTGTGACACCAAACCTCCCACCCTTTTAAAAGAAAACATTGTGGGGCATTCAGAAAATATCTCAATAAAAAAATAGATTCAACCATTATGATTATTTAATAATAATTAATGCTAAGTATTATAATAAGAGGGACTTTGTTGGCATTAAAAGTGCAAGAAGCTATGTTGCCAGAGCATTAAGATACATTAGGAAATAATATAATTAATAATAATGAAGTATATATAGTATTTCTGAATTGTATTTGTGCTTAATTGTCACCCTATCTAGAAATAATCATACACAACATTAATTTAATACATTAAGATTTTATTCACCTTCTTTTTTTCAAAAAAGGCAAAATGACAACAACTTCATTAATTAATGTTTGTAGCATGTCACCTGAATATGACTTCTGGGTTGGTTGCAAACAAGGTTATTATTGTACTGTAATTGAAATATTGTGTGAACACACTCCAGGGTTGAAGCAGTTTTTCAGACGGGTGCTGGCTTATTGCATGAACTCATTTGAATTATCAGTATTTTACCTCAGTGTGACAGCGTCTTTTCTGTAAGGGAGGTCACACAAGAGGCCAAACAGTAAAGCTGGACGCTTTTGTTGAAATTGGCGCCCCTTAGTGTAACTAATGTGGTCGAACCTGAGTGACGAAGTGATTAGGCTTCTGTTCTGCATGATCGTCATGTTTTTTCAGTTTCTACATTCATGAATAGGAACATATGAGATTTTTTTTTTCATGAATTGCAGTACTTATCCACAATGTTTTCTTTTGTTGTACTGAAAAAGAATTAAACAATGAATGAAAACATTCAATTAAAAACACAATTGCCTTAATGCAAGTTATATACTTTGGACGTTTCTTGGTGGTAGCGTTTGGTAAGATTTGTGAACCCTATTAAACCGCAGTGTATCTTCAAAGTCTTTGTTAAATATATTGTTTCTCTCTTGATTAAACTCAAGAGACAAAAACCACAACACTCGTCGCACTAACATAGTCCAACTTTTTCTCAATTCAACCACTTTCTATGCACTGTAGGTTTTTACAGAGGGTTTGTTCATATATCCTTCATAGATGATATTGTCACATTTTCTAAACATAACAATTTTTTAATGGCTTTTAAGAGAATGTTCTTATTTTTGGATATTGAACATCATATTTCACATTTTGCAAATGACCACATATCTGAAGGGATAATGCATATATGAAACACTGCATAACCTGTAATAAGTTTCATGGTGACATCAATGAGTTATGTCACTCAGATGCTAGAAGACTTGAGCACAAAATAACCCTATTGTTTATGCTCAGTGATTCAGAGGCAAGCAACTGTTGCCATATAGGCAATGAAACATAACAAAGGAATAATCTGTTTAACTTGTGTGGTTGCTTGACAACATTACCTTGGGACACGTCAAGACACCATGGCTGTCACCCGAAGGACATCCACCACACCCAGACTTGTTAGATAATAGGGGAGCGTTGTTTAGAGCTGTACATGAATAGACAGCAGTCTATAGATTGTGATAGAGCAGGTTCTTGCATTACTCTTGTGCATCTGTGTGTAAGAACTAGGAAAGGACACCGTGACATCATGAACAAAGTGACCAACAACAGTGGTTGAAGAAATCTTACCTTTATTTAAACCCTACAGTCTTGACATCTGATTTAACCATGTTAAATGACTTAAGACAAAAAGAGCTGACAAACAATAGTGAGAGCTGACAGACCAGTGGTTGGTGGTCTTCAGACGCACTTCAGATGATTGCTCTAGTACCTGACCAGTTTGAACTGAGGAGTTTATTGTAAAAAACAAACAAAAGAACATCAGAAGTTTAGACTGTTTAGACCAGTTTCACAAGTATGAAGTCATAAGCATTGTAAGCATAATTTTGCATTTAGTTACCCACAATTATATAACATTGCTTCATTATCCACAACTTTTACAGTAATGAGTATTAAAAACAATGATAAAATCTTAGAACAGATTGCAGATATTAACAGTTTTACTTGCATTCAATGAAAATGTGTAATTACAAGGGAGATCAGTAACCCTAAAACAACAACAATGAGGCAGTAAGAGAATGCCAGACAATGAGGCAGTAAGAAAAGTGAAGTGATTTCAAATAACCATCGTCTCCCCGTCTCAGCTCTTATTATAAGGAACTTCTAGGAATGAATTCATCATACTGTAACCTTTAAATTCTTTGGGTCATAGTAATCATTAGCAGCCTGAAGCACCACAATGAGAGCAAAGAGGGGGAGCAAGACGTTTGGTGGTCAGCATTTAAGACAGCAGCTAGTGGAGGAAGCACATATCTGTTGGGTTTGTATACAGCATTTTTTTTTATCTCCGGCCATTTATATTATGGTTAGGGTGTAAACCTGAGGTGGTACTGGCGGTATGATGTTGCACTGGCCTGTCTTGATGCTGCAAACTTGAGGGAGGTTTACATGATGATGCACGGGGATCGACTTTTGGTGATCTTCTCCACAGGTTTACCATCATGAGCCATCTGAACTGCATTCATTATCTGTTATCAAAAAGAAAGGCAAATCAGAGAGGGGCAAGGGATTTCCCAGAAGTGAATTAAGTTAATCAAATCCTTTACTTGAGTATACAAATATCACACAGTCAATGTCGTGCATTGAAAATGATTTTTAAAGTAAAAGTCAAATCAGGAAAATTACCTTGGGGTATTGAACTAAAACTACTTGGTGGCAAACATGTCCTTGGACAGACATTATGTTTTTTATTGATGCATTAATGCAACAGTAAACAAAATTAACCAGAACCCAAAGTTCTATCGTATACATTTTTGTATTATCCTACCAATAGTCCTAATCTCAACATTTTTAAATGCAAGTGAGGAAAGCAGGACTTAGGTTATCCAAATAGGTGCCAAATATGTGTTCCTTTTATGGGCTCTCCATACATGTTATAAACAGGATAACGCTGTCAGACAAATATAATGGAGTAAAAAGTATAAAATGTCCAAATGAAATAAAGTGGAGTAGAAAAAGTGGCATTTAAGGTAATTGCTTTAGTAAAGGACAAGTTACTTCAAATATTAACATAAAGTACAACACTTAAAAATGTACCAAGTCACTGAAGTGACTTACGTTATTCAGTTAAAAGGGTTTACTTACGTCATCCTCGTATGGAAACCCTCCTTGTTCCATCTTGGAGAAGATCAGCTTCCCGTTGATTTCAACCTCAAAGCTTCCTGCAATGCCATAACAAATAGAAGATAGCATTACCCTTCATGGTTCCTGGAATGATATCTGCCTTATAACCCGTATTCACATTACAGCTGTACACAGTTCACATTACAGCTGTACACAGTTCACATTAAAGCTGTACACAGTTCACATTAAAGCTGTACACAGTTCAATCAGCTGAAATAACGTGATTATTTGCCTTGTCTTCCCACGAAGCCCGACACCTCCGCATCTTTGAACTCTTCCTTGACAACAGTGGCGAGCTCTTGATAGCGGGGTTCGTACCCTCATCTACCACTGCAAAGAAAACATAACACATATGTATTTTAAAAGAAGAATGCATGTAATTTATAGCTGGTTCAGAGCTAATTATGCTAACTGCTAATCTGTAGCATAACCGTCCTTCACGTTGGATTTACAGCACAGATCTCGACACAGACAGACAAAGGTAAGCTTACAACTTGCACAAAATAAAAACAAGTATAATACAATATGTAATTACCAGTATTCGACTTTAATTTTCACCCCCATCGTAGTAGTAGCAGTAGTAGCAATTCCTCAACTGTAGCTGTGCGTTTCACTCGGTGTGTGCGCTGGTTTTATGACAGCGAGACGGGCAGCGGGGCGGGGTTTAAACTTAGAGACATTAGTCAATAATGGAATGTCACTTAGTACATTTACTCAAATACTTTACCCAAGTACAATTTTGAGGTACTTGTGCTTAGTTTTAGTATTTTCATGTTATAATATTTTACTTTTTACTCTTTTTTAATTTATTTTTATTTAGTTACTTGCTACTTTGCAGGTATGGATTTATACAGTACATACATCAACATTTAAATCATAATGTATTATTATTATTATTATTATTATTATTATTATTATTATTATTATTATTGGTTGAGCTACCTAGCAGTATATCAAGTAATTTAAATAATCCCAGTAGTATTGCTACTTTTACTTAAGTAAAAAATCCTTCTTACACCTCTGGTGGTACATAGCCTTCAGTAACCACAGACCTTTACTTAAGTACAATTATCTGTTACTTGTAGGCTACTTCTAAAGTAGCTGTACATCTGTTTTCTGCATCTTGTTTCACTCATACTATGTATATCTTATTAATGTTTATCCTGTAAATTACTTTTAGTTGATATACTAGTTACTATTGAGATTTGAGCTGAAGTAGGGGGAAACAGTTTAGAGTTACAGTGCAGGACAGGAAGGAGGCATGAAAGGCTTATCCAGAGTCCTTCCCTGATTAAAAAAATGGGGCAATATCAATGGTTACTTTAAAAGTCATTATCAGAAGTTTGGTATTTTATTAGCTTACTCTAGCTTTACTAAAGACTAAAGCACACCATTTACTGACAACATACCAGAGGTGGTATAAGAATGAAGATACAGTACTTTACTGAAGAAAAAGGGCCAGTCATCAATACCACAAAGTAAAAATACTGCAATACAAGTAAACATTTTCCATTCAAATCTTAATTACTTGAGTAAATTCTGTCAGTCATATATCCCACTGATGCATATCAAAATAAATGTTACAATGGCCCGATCTTTTTCCCAGTTTCTACATCCTCCCCAAGCCCAAAGCCTGAGGTCCCTGCATGTCAATTGATTTGCTAACTTAATTCCAAATGTATGTGTGAGGGAATTTGCACAACTATGGGAGCATATCATGTGAGACGCCTTTTGAGGCCCTGTGTCATTGAATTTTAGGACTACTATCATTTAGTCTATCACTTTGAAGTTAGGCAATTCTAACCCAATTAAAGTTTCAGTAGAGCTAATTTAAACAATTTTAAATTCTTTAAACTGTAGTGTAATCTACGACAGAGCAGTATAGCATGACCATGTTTTTTTTATCTTTGAAAATAAGTATCCTTTACCAATCAAAACAATTCAAACATAAACTCTTGTGTTTTGATGATTCAATGTCTTGTGATTCTGTGTCCACTTGATAAAATTGCAATGCTCAGTGTTACTATCTGTGTGTGTTTGGAAAACGATAAGTGTTACACACCCTCTTCATGTTTCTCTTCGACGTGGACTGTCGACCTGCTGCTGAGAGGTGTGGTTCTCCACTGCATGTGGTCTGATTAATCATTATGGACAACCTTCAGACTCATAAACACATAAATCACAAACTTCTGCTACATTACACCTTCAACAGGAAGCTTTCCCCACATTTCTCCGAAGGACACAGAAACACGGACATGAATTAAGGGCCTGAATAAAAGATGTTTGTTTAAAGTCTATCTTTCCTAGATGGTACAGAGTGGGAAATGGCAACCAGCGAAATGTTGACATGTAAGTTTTAATTGTGAAGGTTTCCTTATATCTACATTAGATACACAATTATGTCTTGACTTTTAAATTCAAACAACCTCCTGCTTTATGTCTTTGTTATTTGGTTCAATCTAAATGTCTTCTCAGTTTTTTTGATAAATGATGGATTTTTCACTATTTCCTGACGATAATTAGACTTTTGTTTCATCTCATACTCTTGGTATTCTCAGAGCATTGCAATTTCATAATTTAACCTATAATGGATTGCCTATTTGTATATGTATAAGTTAAACATCATTTCAAATGGAAGTGTGTAAGTATACAACACAGAGTTGAATCTTAGCACTTCGATATATAGATTAATCTCATTTTGTTTTACACTTCTACAATCAAGTTTTATCATTTATTAATTGACCACTTCATTTTCACTGTTTTGGTTCATTGTTTAAGTGTCAGTGGATAGTAAAACAATGTTTTAGCAAAACTATTTTAAGTAATACTAGCATAAAAGGAAAGAAAACCATCAAATATTTACATTACATTACATTACTTAAACAATGCAGCCTAATTTTGTGTCGAATAGGCTGTATAAAAATAAAAAAAATCTTATTTATTATCAAAAAGGAAAACAGTTGTTGCTCCCTAATTTTTCCAGGGGATAAATTGACATCATTTCATTTGAAAGAAATATTGGAATTTAGGCTTTTGCAATAATCCCTTTTTTCTTTTACTTTCGCAGGGGACGGCTGGTGTACATCACATTTAAAGATAATCCTTCTCGGTGGCAGAAACTCTGGAAAGAGCTCTGTGGGGAACTTACTGCTGGGGAAAGAGGAGTTTGTCACTAAAGAGAGGACCTTGTGCTCCCGCCGGCTGGGTTTGGTGGCAGGAAGAAGGCTCACTGTGGTGGATTCCCCCGGCTGGTGGTGCGACTTCAGCTCTCAGGACACATCTAAGCTGGTGAAGAGGGAGATTGTTAACGGCGTCTCTCTTTGCTCACCTGGGCCACATGTATTTCTAATCACAATAAAGGCAAGCTCAGGTTTCTCGGAGAAGCGTCGGAGGGCGGTGGAGGAGCATGTGGCGCTTCTGGGTGAGAGTGTGTGGAGTCACTGCATGGTTGTCTTCATCTCTCCAAACAGGTCTGAACACACACAGTTTTTAGAAATGGGGGGAAAGGCTCTCAGATGGCTCAGTAAGAAGTGCTGTCACAGGTGTCACCATGTTATCTCCAGTGATGATACTGAAGGCCCCGAGCTGCTGGAGAAGATACAGAAACTTGTCACAGAAAACAGAAACAGAGTGTTTGAGATGCAGGAAAACATTTTACAGGCGATTGCAGAAGAGAAAAGGACGGTGGAGGAGCGTGCTCAGAAGAGGTTTGTGAGGATGAAGAAACACAGAGCTCTCATGAGAGGTGAGTTCATTTTAATATTTATATTTTATTTAACACTGGTTAATGTGCACTTCCTACTGTAACACAATATCTTCTTTAGATAAGTCAGCTCTATTTGGTGTAGCTTACTTCCATTGCTTAATTTATGTTAATTACCCTCATTAGCTAAGCAAAGCTCCTTTGCAGCTGGCTCCTGCTTCATGTTTGAACTAACAAACATAATAAGTATATTTCCCTAAATATTAAATTATTCCTGTAACCCAGCTGTTTGTTTACCTGCTTTAGTAAACCAGTGTTGGGGAGTAACTAGTTTCAGGTAAAAGATTTATGTAGTCAAAATAAATGTAAATGTACTCAGTAACAGTTAGTATGACATAATTTTAATCAGAATCATAATAAAGTATATTGCCAAAGATTTATTATTATTATTATTATTATTATTATTTATTATTATTATTATTATTATTATTATTATTATTATTATTATTATTATTATTATTATTATTATTATTATAATAATTTGTTTTGTTTCAGAGAGGTTACGGCCTGTTACTGATGTCCGCATTGTGTTAGTTGGTGCAAAGGGTTCTGGGAAAACATCAACTCTGAACACAATCCTGAACAGCAAGAGCAACCACCCAACAAAGAGAACCGCCCAGTGCATGGTGGGAAAAGCAGCGGTGTTTGGGAGACAGGTGACAGTGGTGGACACGCCAGGCTGGTGGAGGAACTATTATTGTGATGAGAGTCCTGTCTTCGAACGGAGGCAGCTGCTGCTCAGCTTGTCTCTCTGCCCTCCGGGGCCTCACGTCTTTCTGCTGGTGATCCGTGTGGACAGAGCCTTCACTGAGACATACAGGAGGGCGGCAGAGGAGCACATCCAGCTCATCAGCGAGCAAATCTGGAGCCGTGTCATTGTGCTGTTCAGTTTCGGGGACTGGCTGGGAGACACGACCACGGAGCAGTGCATCGAAAGTGAGGGTGAGCCTCTTCGGTGGATCGTTGAGAGATGCAACAACAGGTATCATGTACTGAACAATAAAACTAAAGGGGATGGATTTCAAGTCAGAGAGCTGATTGGGAAGATTGAGGAGATGTTGGCCGGATCTGATGCGGAGCAGCATTGTGAAATAGAGAGGAAGGTGATGGCCCAGCTGAAGAGGAATATGATAAGAGAAGAGCAGAAAGCCAAGGAGAGACTGATGAGGAAGGAGAAACAAAGGCAGATAGCAAAGTCTCAGCTGGGTGAGTTAGATTTGAAAGTGATAAACAACGTTAGAATGATCATGTTCATTTTATAAACAATATTTAGTTGAGCCGTTAAGGGTTTGTTTTTATCTGTTGATTTTTGTTTCAAGTTTAACCAGTTTGATATGTAAAACTTCTCTTCAACAGAAAAGCTTGACCCTCTTCCAGAGCTGAGAATAATGCTTTTAGGCGGCCATAAAACAGGCAAAAGCTCATGTGGAGACACCATCCTTGGCAGAGAGTGCTTCCACACAGGAACCCAAACCACTTCCTGCTCCGAAAATCAAGTCAAAATCAGTGGCAAGACAGTGGCAGTGCTGGACACACCTGGCTGCTTCTCTATGACCTCTGACATCCTCGAGGCATCATGTGCCATACTCCTGGTTGTCAATGTGAGCTCCTCATTTAATGATAACCACATGGGAGCAATAGAGAAACAGCTGGAGGCCGGAGGAAGCCAGATTTGGAGCAGAGCAGTAGTTCTGTTCAGCTACGGGGACTGGCTGGGCGACACGAGTATCGAGCAACGCATTGAGAGCGAGGGAAAGCCGCTGCAGAAGCTCGTGGAGATGTGTGGGAACAGATATCATGTGCTGGACAATAAACACCAGGGAGATAGAGCTGAAGTTCAGGAACTGATTGAACTGATAGACGAAATTCTGGTTGGACAAAGGCTGACCATTCTTCACGGAGGTGATCACATGTGGAAAAGTGTTTCAGTGACACCGTGTGAAACAGATTTAGAAATGCTCACATGCTGCAGACATCCACTGTCCCATGACTGTAAGTAAACCCAGGCCAGTAATGGTCATCCATAGTAATTATTTATTTTGATATTGATATTATGGATTGCATTTATAAAGCACTTTCCCAGTCTTTATCACCCTTTATGAACCCCAACCCATCTATTGTTAGACATCCACAGTCGAAATGTATTATAAGCTTCTTAGAGCCAGTGTTAGGAAGTTAAGCAGGTTGTGATTTAATTGCTAATACCTATTTGATATTGCTGTGAAAACATCAACATTTTTTAAAAGTTTCTCACCCTTGTCATGGCTGGCAACTTCGATCAACAAAGGGAGGATGACTCAAACACTTTTAACACAGACAAGGCAAGGCAAGGATGAAGGGTAAATTTACCTGAGTCAAAGGCAAGGAGGAAGGTCCCAGGTCGGCAGCGGGAAGGCAGTTTGAGGATTGGGTTTGGATGGCTGGAACACAAAAGCATATTATTTCAGAAAGTCTTCACATTACATTAAGCTCTAGCATGCATAACTAGTTGTCACACTTAAATTGTTTTCCCAGGATCACCCAATAAAAGGAACAACTATGCTACTGTTTCAACTCCCACGGCCTCTAAAGATTAGTTGAACAATAACATATGCAAGCCATTGTAACGACAGGATGAGGTTTTTCCTATAGGACGTCATTTGACAGAAGAAGGCGCTGCACTTACAACTGCTGGCACGCACGCAACACAACAAATGTATTATTTTAAAAATCTTCTAGACAAGTCATTTAAAGATTTGGATTTTCAGAAATCAGGATAGGTATTTGAAACTTTACTTTATAGCAAATGCTTAGTTGAGAAAACAATATGAGCAACTCATACAGTACCTCTAAAGATAGTCATATCATGTGTAAAATGGGGAGGGATCAAACTTGTTTATGGCGTGAGGAAGCAGTCTCTGTAATACTTAGATAAACGGTTGTATATCTTAGGAAGGGTGGAGAGGGTTGTTTAAGAGTTGTTGGTATTTTTATGGCACTCACAAATGAGATCACACTGCCATTATTTTCTCCCTGACAGTGACTGGACCAGCCAATCCCAGCCCTCAGACATCACTGAACTGCTCAGAAAGTGCTGGACAGGTAGTGGCAGTACCAGCAGGAAGTAGACGAAGACCGACTGGACACAACATCCTGGACAGAGAGAGCTTTATGTATTGTTTATCTTCCATGTTTTCATCAATGAGGTGGAAAATAATAATGCCCCAGTGGTTCCCTACTGACGATCTCCACCTGAACAGTGAACGCCCTGTGTTCACAACCAGTCATCCTACAATGCTTCTGGTTTTACCTCAAACACAACACAGGGTGCTTGATGAGGAACATGCCATCAGTGTGCATTCCCTCTGCGGTCCTGCACTGAGGGAGCGGACCCTCAGGAGGCTCACTGAGTCTGGAGACCTTCAGGCGCTGATTGACCAATGGGGCGACAGCAGCCTGCAGGAGCTGGAAGCCTTCATTGACTTGTACTTTGAGATGATTTGGCAGCAAACCATGGGGTCATTTCAGGAACCCCACTGTCCCACCGCCGAGGAGGATCCTGTTGTCCAGGAGGAGGCCGGGCAGCAGGAATTGCTCTCCTCCATTGACAGAAAGCTGTCAAAACTGGAGCTCCTTGAGGAGATCAGGAGGGATCTGGCTGAGCTGAGGACGAGCCTGGATCACAGCTGGAAGGCCATACAGGAACTCAGAGAAAAAAGCAAACAGGATGATAATACATGTTGATGCAAGGATGAAAAAAATTGCTATGTAAAAAATGACTAAATGAATGTATGGGTTTCTTCTGACTAAAAAGTCAAAAATAAACAGTCCAAATATCACTTGAATCGCCTTGAATAAAAGAGAAACAGTTTGTTATACAGTATGTTCGTCTGATTTGTTATTTTATTCTCCACAAGGGGGAGTTGTTGTACAGGAGAAGATTTTTATGTGGCCGCTAAAATATCACACCTCTGCAGTGGTCCGAAGAAGTTCTCAAATGTTTAACATAAGTAAAAGTAGTAATACCACATTTTTACAATAGCAATTCCTGCATTCCAAATGTAAGTCATAATACAAAAGTATTGGTATCAAATTATACGCATACAAGTACTAAAAGTTAAATGGCTTAACATGCAGTGTCCTATTGGATTGTAGTTGTTGAAGAACCTTTTCAAATTGGGGCTTTAACATTTTTATTATTATTATGTAGTTATACATTTATTTTATTCTGCTTATTAATTCACCCTTCTTGATCCATATAGTACTGTCTGATAGTTACCTAGGATTGCATACTCTTGTGAAGATTAAAACCAACCGTTTCTGATAATTATGTGTGTTTATGATTCAGTTTAAATATACCTCACCTCTTGCCATAGGAGCTATGTACCTTTATTGTCTCTTATCATCCAGAGTGTTGTTTTACTCAGATAACCCTGGTGTTTAGCCCGGAAGCTCTGAAACATGTTTTGACAACTTTGATAAAAGACAACAGAAATCTCAACAGTAGGTTACAGTGTGATGACATTTTCCAGGCCGAACTTACTGGAGGCATAATTGCAACTACATGATTTGTAGGCAATCATGGTCTATTTATGTCTGACAGTCCTCATCTCAGGGCTTTCTCTGTTTGCATTATACCTTTTTGAACTCCATTACTCCCTCTATTCGCTCTTCGTGCTGTCTTATCATCTATCTTCCTCTGTTGTCAACATGTCATTCCTCCACTCCATTCTGCTGATGCTCATTTTCCCTCTTTGCTGTCTCCCCTCATGACTTCTCTGTCTGCCCTCCTATTCTTTCTGCAGTTCTTCATCCCACACCCCCCCACCTCTCAAATCAAGTCGTGAGTACTTACCCCCCTCCCACTTATTAAAGGAGTTCTGCAGCCTGAGAGGAAGCACAGGAGAAATGGATCTCCTCCCTCTCCTTTCGTCATGGAGGCTGTTCGGAGACAATTCTGGGCCAACATCCATCTCCATTAGCGGGACAGAGCAGCGACCAGGGCGACCCCCCAGCCGCCAGCCTGTATCACGTTTCACTAGATGCTATTTTTCCAGGTGGAAACAGAACCAGGCGGAGAGATGGGCAGAGGCTGGGAACATGGATGGGGAACTGATGATTTAGGCCTTGTGTAAAGGAATCAAGCATCCTCCACTTCCCTTCATGCTCTGATACAATGGTGTGCCCTGGGGGAGATGTCTGGGAGACAGTACAGTGTCGGCCAGTGCAGAGCAGCAGGAGGACTGAACTGTTCTACCCTTAAAGCCCATAAAAAAACTCTGCATCATGACCTCTCAGTGATACTGACTTCATAGCTTTTAGGCTAAAACATAGAATACCCTGCAGAAGCAGCTGTTTCAGGTTAGTGTTTTGTTTGATGCAATTTTTGGGGAAGTTTGGTTCCAATCACTGAGGCTGAAACTTAATTTAGGTCAAAGCTGTGATTAAAAAAACATAAGAGGCTTGCAGGATGATGCAGGGAGTGTGGGCATCGAGGGATTTGTAGAGTCGTGTTCCTCTTTAGTCTCCAGTTGTGAGATTTTCAAATATATGTCAACAACATTTTTCAATCAGAGCTCTTTTTAAAAAAAATGCACAATGTGTAATTTTCTGCTACCAGGGGTACTGTAACTAAATTAAATCGCAAAAGATAGAGTTCTGTTTTGTCATAATGTTGGGATCATGGGAGTTTCTAATACTGGTTGCTGTACACAAACTACAATCCCCTATCTAGTTAAACTATATACTTAAAAGCTGACAGGATATAAACATTTCCTGGCAAAAAAACACAACGCAGGTGATAAGGAAAATATAGACAGATGGATGGATGTAAATCAGGCCAAATCCGTATGAACTGGTCTCCCAGCAGCCGATAGTCCATGCCAAGTCCTGGTTTTAGTGACCTAAGTCAGCCTGTGGGAACAATTTGGGAATATTTGGTGATTCCAGGCTTCAAGATTGGAGGTGATTGAGAAGAGAGTGTCAGAAGTAAATGAGGTACATTTGGCTTTGCTGGCACCTGGATTGGACCAGGAAAACCACACTCACACATGCACGCACTCAGGACTCACCCTCTTCCATCTTCCCAAATACACGTCTGTCATTGAGCCCCATCAGGATATGCCGGGTCAGGGAAAACCTCAAGGGCAAAGTTCAGGAAACAATTAAGGGAAATAACTGCACACCAGTGGACTGAATTCCAGCTCCATTTTGAATATGTTTCTGTTTCTCAGAAGGTCTCACTCGTTAAATCATTGACCCAGGCACTGGAACCCACAATAGAAGAAAAAGCAACACGGTTGTAGGTTAAAAAATTAGATTCCATCTGCTCTGCAAGTGGCTATTACAAGAGCTGGTATAAAGAGGGATGAGTGCGGAGCCCCTGTAAATCAATGGAGGCTTACTGGGTTGGTGGTTTGACCCTGAAGTTGATTTCACTTTCAGACGTTTCGCTCCCAACGTCAACCAACGAGGCAGAATGCTTTCATAGCATTTTATCACTGCGATATGTCAGAAGCACTTAAGATATATATTATGCAGAAACTGGCACAATATACAGTATATCTTGCCTTTCTTTCTCTACTTTCTAGATTTATTCCATTGTATTGTATTTAATGTAGAGGATTTGAACTTTCTTGTGTGACATTCCTCAGGGCCCTCAGACACTTAGACATTTCCTAATTCATTTGACAATAATCCTTTGGTGGCAGGTTAACAGTCCAAAAATTCGCGAAAACAGTTAATTGATTCTCATGTCATTTTGTTAATCATTCTTCTCCTACTTAATGTAAGTTGTCTAATCAGCCAAACATGTTCAATACTTTACTTTGTACTCATTAGCAAATGTTAGCATACTGACAAATTAAGATAAGAGGGTAAACATTAAACCTGTGAAATATCAGCGTGTTAGCATCGCCATTGTTAACATAGCTGCCATGCTGATGTTAGCATTTATCTCGAAGCATCACTCACTGACTTGCTAGCATGGCTGTTGATGTCAAGTCTGGTTTAAATGTTCTTGTAAAATACTGGACAGTTTTCCCTCCCTATGCTTCCTATTGTATTTTAATGAAACAGTCATTGGAGGGAAAATCACATTGTGGTTGAACTTCCAGAAGAAGTCATTACAGTCACAGGACAAAATGTGTGGGAACGACAGGTTTATTGGCTAGAATGTGCATATGTTTATTTGCGGTGTCACATTAACATGCTAATCGCGGTTATATTATACATGGCAGGATCCATAAATTTATTCTGGCACTGCAACAATCTTTGACATTATATTTGGATGGCTGACTTTATGATACTGCAGTATTTTACCTCACGGAAGAAAATGTATGGTTGACTTGAGAAGCCTGCACTCTGTGGGTTGAATGACAACAACTGGAGGGACGTAAGGAGGTTATTGAGATGCATGTTGTGTAAAGAGAGATATGGGATGGCGCTCACTGGAAAAACGACATAATGGAAATAACAAGAGCAAAAAAAAAAAACAGGAGAATGATTACAGATTCTACGTTTAGAGGATGGTAAGTGCAATAAAAATACGATATATGACACACACACACACACACACACACACACACACACACACACACACACACACACACACACACACACACACACACACACACACACACACACACACACACACACACACACACACACACACACACACACACACACGCACAGACGGATTTCCAGGACATTAGCAACCAGCCATATACTACGTTGGTTGAGTGAGAAGCACCAGACCAAACAAGGTTACGGCCTTGGATCACAGCATATAAGACAAAAAGCATGATGGGAAGGTAGCTAAACACAACTACACACCTAACAAACATGATGCAGAAACGCACCTATTGACTTCTCGTTGAATGCAGTAACATGGATTTACAAAAAACGATTAAGCATCTGAATTAAAGCCTTTATTACTCAACACTGTTAATACTATTGAGCCATTTGTGGAAGTGCGGAGCTCAGGATGATCACATTTTGAAAATGTAGGATGCTTGGAGGAAGCTAGAGGAAGAGGATCAGGTTATCAACGATTGCTATTCGATACCATCCAACCAGCTAATCGTATTACTCCCCTTTCTCTTCCCTGCTGTCAATACTCATCTTCAGTATGCTCTCACTCAACAGCTCCCCTTTTTTACTACCTTCTCTTTTAGTCTTTGCTCTTAACATCTCTTTTCATTTGTTTCGATTTCTCCCCTGCTCTCTCCTGCACTCACGTCTTGTCTCCCTCCACATGATGGTCCAGGTGCTTAAGAAGTCAACAGCCTTTATGATCCCAGGATGCTTATAGAGACTAAAGAAAGCCTAAAAAAACAATGCCCCAGCCTTATTCACAGACATTAAACCCCTTTGATCCCAGGACGTTGTGCCTGTGTGAGACAATGTGTTCAAGGCAAGTGAAATGTAAATGTCTCCATCTACAGGGGTATTATGCAGATGCCCTATTTCTTCTATTTGAGCAAACAGCCAGGACATAATTGCAATTCTCAAATTTGAATATATTTGAATCACAATTTGTGCATCATAACAATGGCTCTTCTAATTGATGCAGAAACACATTTATCTTCTGAGGCGCTCGATGCACTCACAGAGAAGAAAAGGTTTAAGATCACACCAACTTCATCAATATTCCATCAACGTCACCTTGAGTGAGGCAGCTCATCCATTTTGTTGATTATAGTGGTTAGCTGAAGAGGATGGAGAAAAGCCGGTAAGAAAGCAGATAAGAACTACTTCTCTCGATTACAGAGCTTCGCAAATGGTCTTATATGAGGCATTGCTTTGATTCAGAGCAGGGAGAGGAATGCGTGAGGAATAAAGGAAATGTGTTCTTACTAAATGGCAAAACAATGCTTTGAAAACCACTTTATAAATGCATCTTTATTGTCCCCATCAAGAGGGACAAAATGATTAAGGCATTAACTCAGATGATTGGAAAATAAAAATGACAGTTACATTTGAACTAGCCCCTTGTGGCTAATAAAAACATGGGATTAACAAGAGGTTGATAAGATGCAGCAGGAGAAAAACTTAAAAAAGGCAAAGCAGCATCATCCGGGCATCTGAATACTATCAGATGGTCCACATCTGAACACTATCAGATGGTCACAACATTCCTCTCAAAACCATTACAAGGATTCTAGGAAGTCTAGTCTTAAAATGTTTGCATAGATATTTATAAATAGTGTTTAGATCAAAATGTTGTTGGAGAACAGCAGCAGTCCAGATTCAGTCTAATGCAAAAAATACATTTCTTTTCTTACATATATGATCGTTTTAAGCCTTTATGTATCCGTACAGATAGTTTCTATTTTATCTACCCAGGGTTTGAGAGATATATATCTTTCTGCTGATTCCCTGATAGAGTGTGACAAAAACTAAATTGGATTTTGTTTGTGGGGCTCAGAGCTGTGAAAAATGAGCTTTTCTTTCCCACAATAAACATCTTCAGTACTAATCCACAGATCTCATGTTCAACATAGGGACTATTTCTTCGATGGAAAGAAGTTCCAAATGTTCATAATACAATCTGTGACATTAAATCACATCCTTGTTTCCCTTATTTACTTTGGTTCATCCAAAACGGCTCTCATCTCATCAAAATCAGTCTAGTTATTAAACTCAAAAGACCATGGGTAAAATTGCTTTAAAAATCTGATAAATGTATCCATTAAGTCTGAAAACAAAGACACTTTTTTTCCTAAAATGTAAATGATGGAGTGGAAACATCTGACTTGGCTCATCCTCTTGAGAGCGACTTTCCAAATAGTTAAAAAACTGAACAGCAGATGAAATGAGTTGTGAAAATTGACATTTTTTGCAGTAGGGTGTCAGTAAAATGATCTGTATACAAGTTTCCAGAGCATCAATCAGTGTAAATACTGACCTGAATTTTTTCTTCTGCACTTTTCAGCTTCGCAGGTAGCATACTTCAGGGTCATCTATTCTGAGGGGTCACATGTTTCACAACCTGGTGCTGCCTGCTCTACACCGTGACAGCAGGGGATCTGAGGGTGAAGCACGCTCCGACCACCAGCCATGTGGAGACAGAAACAGGAAGAGCAGTCATTGTTTTACAGCTGTACAGGAATGTGGCAGTGCACCTGCTCCGTGATACCATCCTCTGTCTGGTTTTATCTGCTATGAAAGGATTGGTGTTTAATGTGTGTGAGTGCAGGGTCAGCAGTATCGGGCTCGAGGCTTCACTGCCCCTCTGCTGCATCCTGTGGCTATGTGAGACACAGAGGGGGTGCAGGACACAAGCCTCTGTGGACTGCAGAGAATTCCCCCACCCTGTCAGGAATTACTGGCTTTCTAATAAGAAATGGTTGTCAGGAACATGTGGATCAGGATGACGTGCTTATGCAGGACCTGTAATTAAAATGTGAACTGATAATAGTTATAATAACTATAAACTTAAATTGTACAGCACTGTTCTTTATAAAATTGGCACATGATTTTCAGTCAAATCCAAACAAAAACATAATAAAATACAAAGAAAGCAAAGCATCATAAAATAACCAAATAGAGTTAGAATACAAAATGGCCAGGGAGGGATTATAAAAACCCAACATTATATTAAATACTTATTAACACTTTCCCATGTAAGAAGGTTTCAATAGTTTAATTAAGTATACAATTGGGTGCACAAAAGTTCAAGTAACTACCCAAGAGGGAGGAATTTTAATGAATAGCATCCAAAAATTAATTATTTCAGTTCTTATTGTGGCCAGACACTTGCCAATTCTGGTCATTTGTTTGCTTTCACTCACAGCATTTGCACATCCTGTGGCCTTTTCTCAACACAGATTATAGTCTGATAATTTGTAATATCAGCTTGCATCAGATGTTTGGAAGATATTTTTTATTTCAGCAGGAAATAAGTGGAGTTTTTGGACACATTTCACAAGCAAAAAGTTGGAATGCAAAACAGCCTTTTATCTCATGCCTAATAAGGAACAACCCCATGAGATCTGGTGTGCAGTTGTGCTGGAGTAAACACATGTTTAACTACAATATAAATTATTGTTTGGAAAATAAAACTTCCATTCAACACACCATACGTGAATAGAAATATTGTAGATCAGGAAAAAATGTTAACAAGCTGGCCCAGCCCTAAAACATTAATTTAACTGCATCAAGCTGAAAAATCAGCCCTGGTCTCAATAATGACCACATATACCATGTGATATGAGCAGTGCTATGCTTGTTACTGCTAGTGTGTGACAGAGGCGATGAGACTAATCCATAGCAGCTCAGTGACGCTTTACTGAGGCAATTCAATGCTAATTATGTATAATGTCAGCATGCTAACATGGCAATGCTCATCAAGTTATATAGCTTTGCCAACTAATCGCTTAGTTGATAGACAAAACCAATTGCCAACTATTATTTCAAAACGACGATTGGTTAAATCAGTGTCAGAATTCTCTTCTCTTTTCGAGATTTAATATTTTTTAATTGATTTTTAAGCATGGTACTTGTTTCAATCTTTCAAATATGGTTGCTGGCATGGCTGTTTATATTCTACAGCAGTACACAGTATTTAAATCAGATTCAATCAGAGGCTACTGGTTGCTTCCTGTTGTTAAGAATTTGCTACCTGATGAAGTCCTCTTTTGTTGTTGTCCACATTTTTTAATTTATTCAAAGCTTGCTCAGATAATGCTTTGTTTTACTTTCGGATGTCTGCCTCCAACCTGCCATCCCATGTGAGCTGTTGGCTGCAGGTCAGTGCTCCTGCCCCTTCACTCTGGAATGTCCATTGAAAGTATATGACTGAACACAAAGCTTTGAACATCCAAGAACAACAGATGCGAGGGAAGCTGCATGATCAAAAGTCTCAAATGTTGGCTTTTTGCTTTGATTTTGTGCAGAGCAGTGTTTCCAATAAATTTCTCTTGAAATCTGGCTTGTAAGTATGCACAGTAAACAAGAGTCGAAGCAGCACATTACCCAGGGGGACGGTTTGTTTCACAGAAACACACACTCTCTATGAACATAACAGAGACATAACAAAGAGAAATTAGGGTTTATCCCGTTCAGAGAATCCACACACAGTGGAAGTCATTTATCAGTCACCTACTGTAAATAGCAGGGGAGCTAATTTATGCTTCACTAATTCACTTAGCACTGTATAAAAGGAGAAGAGCTGGTAAAAAATAATTGGCTCAGTAATGTGCCTTATAACATAACGCAGCCTCAAATTGTGATGGTAGGCTTGCTATACAGCAGGAAATGTTGTTGTGGGGGAAGCCACAGGAAAGAGAAACTATCGACCAAATATTCAAACACATTATTTTCAGCATAAGCCAGTCTGGGGCAAAATAGAATAAATCAGGATTCTTTTATGATGAGTGGTTGGCTTTTATTTTATCCGTTTTACATAAACATATGTGATATGTGGGCATATTCAAATAACAAAAGCTATTTTGTTCCTGCAATAATGTTTTAACAAGGCCAGTTAACTGACAACGGGATCATCTACTTAAAAATCCATTTTATATTTCTCTTTGAACCTCTGATATTTAAGCATACCATTTCGGACGTATGCAATCTTTGGGAGTTAAACTTGACCAAGGGGAAAAAACCATAACCATGAATATGACAGCGTAAAGACATCCTGTCAAGAGAAAAGTGTGGGTTCCCCTGCAGCTCTGGCTCGGATCCAGCGGACTTTTTGTGGTTTACATTTGCAAAACGATTTGTGAAGGGTGAATGCATCTCCTCCTCTGTTTTGAATGAGAACTATAATTCTTGTTTTTAGAAGTATAACCAGTCGCAGGTGATGTCCTATCCCCTACTTGGCGAATGTTTAAAACATGTGGTGTGCACCCTCTGCACTTAATACTCGGTTCTCTCAATGCATGCTGGGCTTTAACCAAGTACAGTGGCTATCCCACTCTTATATCAGCCCCAATCTGTCCCCCGACCAGCACAAAGATAAAAAATCACTGCACAGTTGTAACATCACACCAGGGTCACACTGAACCCTCTTGTCTTGACTTGACTTCTCTGAGTCTAAACATACATTTCTCCATGCTTGAATACTTACCCGGCTTCTCTAAGATCTCAAGTCGATCATAATCTGGATATTAATATTCTCACTTAACAATAAAGATTGTGTGTTTTTTTTTCTCTTTAGATGCATGGCCAGAAATCAACTAGATTGACCAGTCCAGTGAAAAGCCAGTCTAAGAAAACAGGCAATAGAACCGTGTATTCTTATAAATGCAGTTGTCATGTCTGAGAGTTTTTAGGGGGATTGGATTACAAGCATAGGGCAGTATTTAGAAAGTGACACTTTTGTTGTTTTTCCTTGGTTCTCCTTTTTTCCCCTTGGTCAAGATATTTTTTTCACTATTCAATATATATAGCACTATACTGATTTTGAGTATAAGCTATGGTTTTTTGGGGTGAATTGAACAATCTGTGATGGTTTGGTAACACGGTCATTAACGTTGCAAGCTAGCTAACAGCAGCGACCATCATTTCTGTAAAAGGCACAACAGTGTGTTCCATTTCTGACAACACCATTCGTTTGAAACTCAACCACTGCAGCAATGTTTAAAGTGTACGCACATTGAGAAACAGCAAACCTGTCTTTCTGAATATACTGGGACTCAGCTTTTGTCTAAAATGCTAAAAGCAATTACTATTAAAGCCTAGCACAATCAGATTGGCTTGCAAGAAAAATTGCAAAGACACTAAACCGAACAATGGCAAACAACGTGTGAAAATGGTTTTCCTATATATGATAGGTCAAAAGACCAACAAAACCACGCTCCAGTGAATTTCATGTGTCGCTGCCCTTAAGTTGCTCACCGTGACGACTTCCGCCGGCAGCAAGCATCTTTATCAAGATTGTATTTTGTTAGCGACCTTGCAGGCTGATATGACATTTCCTTTCGCTGACCAATCACATGGCCGGAAATGTGATACATTCAGAGAAAAATACATGTATCCTACCAAAGGCTCCTGTCAGCGCATATCCATACATCCACAACGCTACTTATAGAGCTCACATTCAGAGGACATTTTTCTATTTCCAGCTATCGGGTGTATACATTTCAGCCTAGAGTTGTAGAACATCTCTGTTACACTGTTGTTGGGCTGAAACTAAATCAACAACATGGCTGTAGAGTGTGAACATCAATTAGTAGCCATCATTAGACAAATGAGTTGGAGCTCATCAGTGGCTACGGTGAAATTCTAGGTGATGCAGTGGCTTTACTCATGTTGTGGTGACCATGGACAATAAATAGTGGATCTAAAGGACTTGACATGTGAATACAATATCAAAGATTGTGTTGATGGAGAAGAGGGCTGTCAGAGTCATCACACAAGGGGGATAGACAGAGGTGCTACAGGGGTGATCTCAAAAGAGGATGTAGGAAGTGGGAAAATTGATGTGTCCCAAGATCAATACTGGAGAGCATTGGGATCTACAACAGTGAAACTAAATCACCCTGCGGCTGCTGCTTCAGTGGCATCGGCCTCTTTGTCCCCTGAGCTAATGCTCAGTGTGGAGAGGGTGGAAGTAGCGCGGTCAAGAGGATTGCACAAGATGGAGAATGGGGAAGAAAAAAAAGTTGGACGCAGATGAAGGTGTGATTTATTTTGGGGACTACAGCTGCTTCATTGTCACATTGTCGTGGATCAATATCCATCAACAATGGTTTTCCTTAAGTGTAAAGGCTAAGTACCTCGCTGAGCATCGAACACAATTACAATGTCTAAAAGTGCATTAGTGGTTTTGGAGTGGACTCACCAAATTTAGTATCACCTTGACTAAAAACTATCTGTGATGCCGCAGGCAGTGCTTAATGGATTTAAACCATTACATGTTCAGCAAAAGAAGAATGACTTTCAACCATCACAATAAAATGTAAAAAATAAATGTATTTTTACGTTACATAAAGTACAATAATATTTCTATAAACATCTCACATTTAAACCCCATACACATTTACAGAACGTCCTCTGACAGGGATAATACAATATAATTTGCCATGTTGTAATTGAGGACACTGTTAATACATACCGTGATTGGGTAGCAGTATCACACAGTAACATGTGAAACCTGATATCCTTGAAAGTGAAGCCTTTTCACGGTGCATATCCCTCAGAGAAGTGATTTCTCTTTGGGGAAGAACAACCTCATCCTTCATAGTTAATCTGCAGCTGATCTGAGTTCAGCTCAGTCGCCCTCTTGTGGTTCATGATGATAATATTCCTCGTCAAATGTCTGAAGGAAATATGTTTACTTTGATGTTCCTCCGTAATGAGCTACACACCAGCATCTGTTTTTCACAAACATAAAGTGATAGAGCTCATTTAAAAAGTGAGATTAGGTACAATTTATTCATCAGATATGGGGAATAAAAAAGTCACATCAATAGAAAAAATAGAAACACCTGTTGTCCCTGCAGTCCTTGAGGTTTCTGTTTTTGCTGTGAACCAGTTCTCAGGATAAGTTCTGGGGCCGTTCACTGTGGTGGTCTTGTTTCGAGTCAATAATAATAAGCAAATGTGTTTCTAATATTTTACGTGCCTCATTTACATATTTGGGTAAGTAATAAATATTAGAACCACACATCAATAGAATGCTACCCTGCACAGTATACAGCCGTAGACACAGTGTCAACAATTGAAAATTAGATCAGTTGATAAAGGAATATGGCTTAAAGAATGTGGACAGTGTAATAACGTCATACGAGTCAAGTTCTTCCACATCAAATTGGGAAAACGACTTCCCCAAACTATTGCCATTTTTAGGAGATATACGTGATAATAGTTGAAACCAACGAATTTCGGGGGGGGGGGGGGGGAGCGAGAGAGAGAGAGAGAGAGAGAGAGAGAGAGAGAGAGAGAGAGAGAGAGAGAGAGAGAGGAGCAGGTTGTATAGTCTTACTGCAGGAGTATCAGGGGTAATAAACTCGAGGGTGGATTGAACTATCCTCTCGCCTCCTCGGCAGTGCACTTGCAGCCCAGAAGCACTCCGGACAGGACAGTCTCCTCCTCCTCCTCCTCCTCCTCCTCTTCTTCTTCTGTAGTGGTGCTGGTGCTGAGAGGTGCACCCACAGCTTCATCTGACTCCAGTTCCCGAGGTCCCGTACAGGCGCGTAATAGTGCGGACTAATTGATAAAGCCCTCTGCTGCTGGAAATAAAATGAGTTCTCCTGCTGCGCGGCTCTCCTTCTCCTGCTCATCCTCATCCTCCTCCTCCTCATAGAGCTGCCTTCTCTGCAAAGATCTGCTCCTTTGTGACTCCAGCAGGCGACGCAGGATGACTCCTACCTTACCTCTGGTGATTCTGTGCGCTCTGGTGAGTACTCTGCACCGTCAATAGTGCGCGAGTATTTAGCAAACGTATTCACTTTGGAATATCATTTTTGAACATTTCCTTTAACTAATATTTCTAAATGATGCTTACATTTAATTGTATAGCCATTTATAATTTTGATTAATTAAGTAATGTTGCCGGGACTTGAATAGTTTTTATTGTCTTCAGAATTCTTCATTGCACTTATAATCCATTTAAAGTTTTTTTTTACTATCTCAATGAACATATAAACACAATTTAAATAGTATGTACTGTATCAAAGCTGTTTGGTTTCCATTAAAAAAAAATAAAGGACCAATGTGCCGTTTTTTCCCCGTGCTAAACGTGCAGGAGCTGCATGTAGCTAAACAACTAATTATTTGCATGTAGTATTACATTATGCCCAGGTCATAACATGCAGATACATGCACACACACCTCCCTCTTGATTTCCATCCAGGGAGGAAAAGTACGATAACCGTGCTGAGATCAGTTTCTGGAAAATGTAGATTTCTGCTTCACATTGGGCAGCATCCAGACCTCCAGGAATACTTGGCTGACAGATGCCTTGGCCTAGACTTTAACAGCATCAACTCACTTCAAATTATTTTGCTCAATTCTGGGATATTCAAATGTGAAGAGATAAAGATGCTGCTGTTTACAGAAAGTAAATTGATTCATTATGTTCTTATCTGACATGAGCTGTTAATTGTTTGGCTGGGTTTGATGTAAAACATGAAGCTTTTCTGAGAAAAAGTTGATTATGTTGGTGATGAGGCACATCCTCCCAGCTCTCTGGTATGTCCACAGCAGCTGGTCTAATTGGGTTGTGCAGCTCCGTCATCATGTGAACAGCCCTGGATGTGAGGGGACACTCTGTTATGACAGCTGGTTCTAAGGGTGGCGACGGTCGGCTGCACTTTGTTTGAATTAAATTTAAAAATAAACTCTCAAATTGACCATGAAATTGGGAGGAGTACAAAATAACTGTATTGCAGCTGGGTCACTGTACGATGTTGTTGCGAGTGTGGATGCATGTTCCTGCTGCTGGTGGACTAGTTTCCTGCGGATTTTGCCATTAATCTATGTTTGAGCTGAGTGATATTCCAGGGAGATGTCACAGGAAAGGGAGTCTGTGCTGCATTTAGGGACATGAATCCTCTCCCTGCAGATAGAAGAGGGAACTCCCTTGAGGTTGTGGACTGTATGCAGGCTTTGTTTTAGCAACAAAAAAAAACCATGACTTTAATCTTTATGAAAATTTCCAATAAATTCTGAGTTTTTTTGCAGGAATGTTGGGAAGACAGGTTGTAAATTTACAAGGAAAAACTTAAAATGGAATACATAAAGAAGATAATGCTGAGCAGAGGAGCTGTACATCTGTTTTTGAATGAAAGCAGGGACAGAGAGGATGAAGGGGAGGGACAAATGAGAGAGAGAGAGAGAGCGAGAGAGAGAGAGAGCGAGAGAGAGAGCGAGAGAGAGAGAGAGAGAGAGAGAGAGAGAGAGAGAGAGAGAGATTGAATTGATGTCTCAGCAAATGTGAATTAAGTGGAAATGAGCATTTGCTTGTTACATAATAAGCGCCCCAGGACATGAAAGTGTTTGAGTATAAAGCTTTCTCTTTGTTCTAAAACTTCTGGATATGAATTCCTTTTATTTGACATTGTTGCATACACACCACTGGAACAAGCCTCAGTTCTTCTGCCAGTAGAACTGCATGGCATTTATATCAGAGAGAAAGGAAATGCAACAAGAGAGGAGGTGATAACTGGAGTAGATCAGACCACATGCATTTATCTGTCAAGAATAGAGACAGCCATACAGCAAATGCATGTGTATTGACAAATACCTGCAGTCATTACCAAGGTTATAAAACATGTGCAGAATTTGAGGACTCATCTACCATAGGTAAAAATAAATTGACAACATTTCCCCACAAAGAAAAACATTAAATTGGATTAAGCATATTATTTTTCAGTTAAAGCTAGCATAAATCAAGGCAATCTCCTTCTAATTAAAAAAACACAAACATTGTTTCTCTGCCTCTGTGAGGACCATGTCCAGATTTAGACATTGAACACCCTTTTGAAAAGTGAGGACATTAGGGCTGGTCCTCACTTTGTCATAGAGCTGCTAGAGGATTAACATGAAGGGAAACAGTTCAACTTAAAATATGGTGACTAATAATAACCTTTAGTAATACTGTAAAGCTTAATTAATAAATGCATGTACATCATCTGGTTTAAAGAAAACAGATCAAACTATTTGTTGAAGATTTGTAGACAACAAAACTCAAGTAACTGGGGTGGGTGGGGGGGTTATTTAAGGTGTCAGTTGTGATGGTTGATGTTCAGAGTAAGGTGCAATGCATTATTCCCATAAAAAGGTCCTCACAAGTATGGTAGTACAGGTATGCATGTGTGAACCGATGCTCACCTTTAGACAGTAATTTGGATAGGCATGTGTATAATGTTGTGCACACATGACATTATGGTAACTGCCTGGGATGGAGCATGTCATCAGTTTACCATTAGAGCTGATGTGCCTTCAGGGGAGCTATTAGGGCAGTTGAGACTTGTTCAAAGTGTGTCTAATACAGGAGGAGACAACATGAATCATGAATCCTGATCGCAGCTGGATTTAAGGAACAGGTTGAACAGCTGGCAGTAATTTTCATCAATTTGTTTTGCTGTGTATGATTAACTCACCGTGGCCCTTTGTGTGTATGTGTGTCAAAGTGCTGCTCTGATGTACTGTACCGCTGTCCCACTGTGCCAGGTGACGTTGGCGTTGGCGTCTAAGACTGAGAGGGCGGTGCTGCTCTCCTGTAACTCCGGCCAGTACACCACCAGTGGAGAATGCTGCCAGGATTGCCCACCTGGAGAGGGAGTGGTGAAGAAATGCGGTGCCACACAGACTGTCTGCTCCCAGTGTTTGGACAGTAAGTCATGATTTTTTATTAAGTTATAGAGTAAACAATGAGGCTGTCATCCCCCATTTGTGGCAAACAGCAACACATCTTTCCACCCAAATATGTCCCTAAACCTTTCTCTCACCATCATTGATCTGTTACAATGCTGTTTCCAATGAAATCAGCTCACAATCAGATCAACATGGTTGTTGGTTATCCTTCAATGGTAAATGTTAAATGAACTGTCTTTATATAGTGCTTTATCCAGTCTTTATAACCCCTTGAAGTGCTTTACATTCTATAAGTCATCATTCACACATTCACATTGTACAGATCAATGCGCCATTTACTCAAGTATTGTGCCATCAGGAGCAACTCTGGGTTAAGTAACTTCATTAAGGATACATGGACATGTTGACTGCAAGGGCTGGGAATGAACCCACAACGTTCCGATTGAAAGAGTAGGGCACCACCGCAGCAGCCACAGTCGCCATAGATTGGAAAAGTGACTTTAACACCAACATGCTGAAATGTAACTTTACAGAATTGTACTTAAAGCAGTTTTGTAAAACATATGAAAACGTTTTCACGTAATAGAATAACATTCAATCGGGAGACGATCAAAATACAGTGTATACACAAAAAAATGCATGTCATCAGTTTTACACAAGCTCACACTGGATTAATGCAAAGATGCTGCCCTTTCATCATCTTTATTCATGCATCCAAGTTCTTTTTCTATGCCTTTAATGACAGCTCTGGCCATGACATCCAAACAAGAGCCAAAACAATCCCCCTATTGTCCAATTTATTCATTTGTATGAAGTGTCACTTTTGCCTTTATTGAGTGCCCTGAGAAATAAGGCAGGAATTCATATGTTTCACACTCGTAAGTGGGTCCAAATGTGTTCGCTCACAACTCAGCTCAGGCTGTGAACCATTAGCACTCGCTCTACAGACAAGAGCTGGGAGATGTGCCAACACCGCAACATCCAAGAGAAGAAGAAGAAAAACCAATGCTGCAAAACAAATGTGTTCTTTTTGATTTCAGGCGTCTTTCTGCGTCACATTCCTGCAGCTCTTTGTGCCCTTTAAGATATTGGTGCATGTCTTACTAAACGTCAAAGTATAGGTCACAATAATTGCTGCAGCAGAAGGAGCTGAAGAATTGCGACGAGACAAATGTAGCACCGCTTTCTTTCCTTTTGAAAGCACACGCTAATTATGTCAGTTTGAGAGTTTGTAGTGGCTGACACAGAGCAGAAATCCTAAATTAGTCTTGTTTACTCGATTAGAGTGCTCTCTCCTTTGAACATTGATTGATGGCAATAATCCGCTCACACACATGCCAAATGTAAACACTAGCAAATGGACCACGTAACAGTCTTTTAACACCAAAACACACTAATATAAACTGGATGCCATTTTTAGGGAAGTGATACAATTGTGGAGGAATGTTAGCAGGCTGGCAGGAATGCTCTTAGTGCATAAATTAACATTCTTACATTTCTAAACTTCTTTGCACAACATATGCTTATCTCTGTGTTGTGTTATTAAGATTCACAAGTATTGCAGATATTACCCACAGAGTTTTAATCTTTACCATGTGGAACTCAAAAGAACAATCAATGAAATCAGGAGAGAGTGCCACAGGGGTAAAAGAAAAAGAATAGAACAGTACATTTCAAGTAAACCAATTCTATCACACAAAGTCAATGTTAGAGGAGGTAGGGTAAAATTGTTTTTCCATACGAAAACAAAAGAGGAATACAGAGTGGACATGCTTTTGCATCGATATCGTTAAAAATCCAGTCACACCAGTAGATGGAAAATGAGCAGTGTGATTAATAGTCGTCCATCAAACGTGGCGTATGACAGACCGGAGCAGGAAATTAGTTGAGTGAAGGTGCCTGGAGTCTAAAGAGAAACATGTCACAGCTTCACCAGCGCCTGAATTTCATCTCGGGTTTGGCGGAATAAGGAATTTATGTTGCGCGCCATATTCCTTTTCATACTCCAGCCGTAAACAGTGTCAATGCATATGGTAAACCACAACTCCACTTTCCTATAGGAGTTTACGGACTGTAGTTCTGATGAGTTTGTTTCCCACTCACACCCACTCCTACACACCAGCGAATCCCACCAACTCTAGTCGTGTCTCCTCTTTTCTCCATCCTGTACTCGCTTCTCTCAGACAGCACCCCCCCCCCACTGTTGCTATGACTCATCGTCTGTATTAGCGGATAAAATGGTATTAGAGAGCCAGGCACCAAAGAGCTCGACCTGCTCATTTATCATGCATACTGTTACACAAACGCATCTTTACTCATTTGATCCAGCTAATTAAACCATATTGGAAAGCCTATTGTGCCTCTAATAGTGAACAATTATCTTACTCTGCAGTACAGGAGCAGTATTCACTGCTGATAAACACTCAACAATTAAGCTCAAATACCCAGGAGGTTGCACTGAATTTCTGGTTCAAATGCATTTTCTTCAGTTTCACTATTGTTTTATTTTCAGAAGATAAAATCTTAATGTACCTGAGGCCCACAGCAGCAAAGGCACTAAAAAAAGGCAGAGTGGGATTTATATGGAAGTTAGAGGCTGAAGCCCTGACCTTACCTGGAAAACAACAGCTATGAATACATCGTTTAAAGTACAGAAATTAATAATTGAAGAGTAAAATTCAACACATCCTGTTTCATGGTAAATATGGGTGAAGCTTTATTTACCGCGACCCCCCCCACTCCCCTTAATTCCCCACTTCCTGTCAGTGTAACCTGCCCCCTCCTCTTCATGGCCTCCCAATCCTGGCTCGGGACGAGTGCCAGCGTCAGCAGCACTGAAATATTTATCAGTCTCCTCCACTTTTCTCTGCTGTCATGGGAGACATGACAACCGGACCTGGCTCACTTAGTGAACCATTCTGAAAAACTTGCTCTGCAAACTGACTGATGATCTGGGAGAGAAAAAGCAGAGCCTCGTGAGTGAGCGTAGAGTTTAAGAACAGGCTCGCTGGCTGACTGGACCAGGCACACTGGGGATTTGAAGGAGGCAGGAAAGTAGAATCACAGCCCCGTCTATTGAGGGATGAAGCATCAAGAATCGCTTCCAACGTTGGATCATGGGGATCAAGAAAGGGGAAATGGAGATTTACCCCTGGCTGGTCCTCTGTGGCAATTTCAGAGGAAGTCTAACTTTTTGGCACCCTCACATGACAGAAAAAAACAGCTCAGGGCAAAATAGAAACTGTTGATTGTTAAATTACACCTTTCCTCTTTGGGTCTCCTGGTAATAGCTTTTCTTAAAGCTTACAAAACACCTGTTTCAAACCTGGAGGAAAGCTATGTGAACTAATCAAGCAGGGCGATAATTACACACAAATGTTTCATTTTGAAAAAGACCAACAAAGCCGTCACACAGCCTTCCAAAAGTTGAAGATTTATCCACAGTCAGCAGAGGGTCAGGAAGTTAATAGTGGCTCCGCTGAAACAAGGACCCTGACGCGCAGTCGAGTGTCAGAGAAGGCCATCCCCACTAAAAGCTTACACCTAAAGTGCTGATTGCGAAGATCATTGGTGCAAGGCTGTCCAGAGCTACATTATTGATGACACTAATGGGGCCAAAGCACATCAGTGTTTGGAGGGGGGTCTTCACGGGCTGAAGTGGCACATTTTAAAAGCATCATTTCCCCCGTACACAGCCACATCTACCTTAACCAATGGTTGTATTTTACTGACGGACATGAAAACTGAGATCACTCATTGTACTGGTCATCACTCATTTGGGGGCAATTAGAAAAAGGATAATATTTTATTCAAGAAGACACTCAACACCTGATTCTCAATGGCCTTTTTGCTTTCAAATGAAAGTGCTGAAACATTAACTGGAAAAATACAAATGCTACGCAGACACTACTCCGGCCGCATATGGTCGCATTTAGACATGTTTACACACACAAGGACTGGGAAGGGGCTCATGCATGGAAGTTAAAATTAGCAAAGGAAGCCTGTGCGCTGTGGGATAATTGAAATGAATGAGAAGAGCTTTGCTGGTTGAGCCTCACTGCAAAGAAAAACAAAGGCTTCATGCTCACAAATTCAGATAATCGTTCACCTCCAAGGTCTGTTATTTGTCCGGATCGTTCAGCCAGTGTCGCTCTCTTCTATCACTTCTGCCTCGGGACAGCACTAAGAGCAATTGTGTTGAGAGAGAGAGAAAAAGAAAAAACACAGAATCTGATGGGGTATGTGTGTGTGTGTGTGTGTGTGTGTGTGTGTGTGTGTGTGTGTGTGTGTGTGTGTGTGTGTGTGTGTGTGTGTGTGTGTGTGTGTGTGTGTGTGTGTGTGTGTGTGTATGTGTGTGTGTGTGTGTGTGTGGAAACTGAACACACCTACAACCCTGACTGCCCCATTTCCCCTGACCCTTCCACTTCCAGTCGTACATCAAACACTTAGATCTCTAAATCCTGTTCTTGGACTGGGGTTGGACCACCCTCACAGGCGGTGAGTCAAACAGTCACAAGATTTATTTGGGCAAATCAAGCAGACTTATGGTCTGCCTCCTCCCTACCTGTCTATATATGATGACCTCCGTCTTCTGCTTTGCGCCTGCCTGTATAATGTCACAGATTTCAACGTCCGCTTCTTAGATGTGCTGCTGTTTACAAGGTGTTTAGAGCTCCTGTCTGTGCCAGTGTTTTTACTTGACAGAGCCGCTCTCAACGCAGAGCAAGTGCTGGGACATCGCTGCAGGGCTTTTCACACTGAAAATATGCTGTTTCTAAACACGACACACACTAAGTACTTCCCAGGAAAACACACACACACACACACACACACACACACACACACACACACACACACACACACACACACACACACACACACACACACACACACACACACACACACACACACACACACACACACACACACACACACACACACACACACACACACACACACAGCTGATAAGAGCTGTGCAATAAAATCATGAATCAAAAATCACAGTCATGCGGCTCTATTTACAGTTAAACAAAGTCCCAATGATTTATTTTACTTAAAGACGGAGCATGTACCCACCAAGTAGACTTAACAGCAGTGGAAACATGGTTTTTGCTTCATTTTGTGAAATCAAGAGTGAAACAGGCAGTCATTCCACATTTTACAAAGCTGATGTTTTGACATACAGTTGTCTCTAAGTCCAGCACGGTCTGCTTAAAATGTCTCGACAACAAACACTGTAATGTTAATTAAGTTTGTTTTTGACAAATCACAAATCCTTTTCTAATCAAAATCTAACTTTGGTGGTGTAGGGAAGAACTAGAAGTAATGATTGAGTCAAACCAACACAGGTCTTTTATGTTGACTTATTTTCACTTGCGTACTTGAATTAACTTTCAAAACGTACTCAACTTAAATACAAACTTGAACATATTTGATTTAACTTAAACTTTAGTCTTATTGTTTCAATTTAAAACATTAACATTGGGTTGAAAAACTGTGACCATAATATGTGAAAAATGCAGAAGCATCATAGAGAATGCAATTTCTTAGTAATCTTTAGGAATCAGGGTTGCATGTTCTCATATTGTGAAACTTTGCAACACTACTTAGGTTTTTGCAGGGGATAACACATCATTTCTTTCTGTACACCAGCTTTTGCAAGGTGACCGGTCTCATGTTAAGCACTCCACAAAAAAGTGAAATGGGATTTGGAGAAGAGTGAAGGAGCCTCTGTAGTAGGGAATATCGGTCCTGATATTGACAAAATAGCTGGATCTGTTATCAGAAAGTTCAGCCGATCCATGGGCCGATCCATTAACTTGGTTGATTTGCGACATCTTACGGCATGTGTCCGCAGCACATGCACAGCATGCTGGTTAAGTGCACTGACAACCATCGCTACCAACATGGAGCAAACTAAAGAGTCGGCTGTATGGAGGTACTTCACCTTGGATACACCAAATAGTCCCACGGCTGGTTGCAATATATGTCAAAGTAGTGTTTGTTGCAAGGGGTGGTGGTAGCACCGCTAAATATAATACCACAAATATGATCATGCAGTTAACTCTGTCAGAATCACTGCAGAGACGGGAGAAATGTCCACCAAACAGCGTGAAAGCCACAAAGATATTGGAGAAAGTTATGGAATTTATTGTTTTGGATGGCCAACCTTTGTCAGTGGTAGAAAACGTTGGCTTCCGTCGCCTAGTTGAGTTCCTGGAAGCGAGGTACACCTTCACGAAAGTATTTTTCCGAGACCGCACTGCCAGAACTGTACAAGAAAGTGTGCGAACACATCTCACCACTGATATCTGAAGCTCTGGCGTGTGCCCTATGTCTCTCTTAAGTTTAACTGTTCACTGGTTGGACACGAGTTGTAAACCTCAGAGTGCGATGCTCCAAACCAAACATGTTCATGGTTCACACACCGGCGCCACGATTTCGACTGCCTTAAAGGAAATGCTTGTTCAGTGGCATATTCCGTTGAGCAAAGTGCACGTCATTCTAACAGACAACGCTAGAAATATGAAAAAGGCCATGGCCAACATGGGAGTGCGCAACTTAGCTGCTTTGCGCATACGTTACAGCTCGTAGTCAACGAGGGACTATTGTCACAACAGAGTGTGAGTGATAGGCTACCATAGCCTGCTGTCGACACATTTTTTACTGAGAAAACAATCGCTACCTCAGACAACCCATACCAGTACTGGGGTGTCAACAAACATCCGTAACTGGTCTTGCTGCCTCTGCCACAAAATACCTCTGCGCCCCCTGCACTAGTGTAGAGAGTGAGAGACTGTTTAGCACAGTTTCTGACATCTTGGATGAGAAGAGAAACAGACTGATAGCAGAGAGGGTAGAAATGCTTGTTATCACAAAAAAGAATCTGCCATTGCTGCTGTGAGCATTCAGACCAATCAGAGGTTATGAGTGGTGTGCGACTACAGGCCCGTAGCCAGCATTGTGGTGGGGGGGGATCTTTTCCCCCCGAAAGTGGACTTCATTTGGCTCCCTACTCCAATGCCCCCTAAATACACCAGCACACTTCAAATCTTTTAATTTAGACATATTTTATTCATCGTCAAGTTTGTTGTGAGTCTGTTGTTGCTGTCCTTCATTTTTTGTCTGTTGCTCCCCACTGTTAACATAAATGGACATGAATTGCTTCAATTGAGCTATCTCTATAGTCATTAAAACTTTAACAAGAATGAAGAATTTGATATAAATGTAAGTGTTACTCAAACTTCCTACATCTGTGATTGTCTGTCTCTGTTGCTCACCTCAGTTGTCTGTTGCTTTCTTCCATTGCCTGTCTGTTGCTGCCCTCCATTGTCTGTCTCTGTTGTTGTTCTGTCTGTCTGTTGTTGCTGTCCTTTATTGTCTATCTCTCCACTGTTGACATAAATAGATAAGAATTACTTCATGAAGTACACTATCGGTATGGTCATTAAAACTTAAACATGAATTAATAATGATATAAATTGAAGTGTTCCAGAAAAGAGCTTTCAAACAGCATCAAAACCATCTCTTTGTAATTTAAATTGACATAATCAAGGTTGAATGTGTAGTGCCCTACCCTCTTACTTAAAACATTCTTAGTCCATTTCTCCCTTATATTAGTGCCAGATTCATGCAAATGCAGTTCTGGGGTTCTACCTTACCACTAAGAAGGCACACAAAGTTTGATTAAAATCTGTGTCGGTTGGGCCCCAAAGTGTCTGATTTCACGTGAAATGACCCACCCCCCATGTCTCCCTCTTCTTCTTCTATGGCTTCTATTGCATCAGAACGCTCATCAGCTCCAATCGTCTTGGATGCATTTTTGAGTATAGATCGACAGCTTCATCCAGATCCAGAGCCATGTCGTAGTGGGTATGGATGAGAGCCAAGGATGACATGCGGTCCTCTCCCATGCTGCTCCGCATGAATGTGTTGAGTCTCCGGAGAACACTGGCAGACCTCTCACATTCGCAGGAGGTCACTGGCAAGGTGCATGCAATTTTCAGGAGTTTGAAGATGTTCGGATACATCATCTCATCACACTCTTTGATAGCTGAGGCACATGAGCTTGGTCTTTGGTGTAATGCTTTGACCTGCCACTTCAACTTCCACCGTTTCAGCTCCTGGTCAATGACCTCTGGTGATGGCAAGTCATCTTGGTACAGAGCGACTGCTTCAGAGATGTCCACCGTTACATCTGAGTTGCACTGGACAGATGGAATTAGGCCCATGAGCCTTGATGCGACAAAGGCACTGTAGAAGTGACTGTAGGCATCATGCCGTGCTGCCCATCTTGTGCGGCTGAGGTCAATCAGGGGCTTCCGCTTTCCGGTAGAATGTGCCTCCTTATCTACAACCTCCTTGAGAAGGTGTTCCCTCTTCGGGCTGCAGGTGAAGAACATGACGATGTACTTCATCTTATCAATCATGTTGCGCACAACTGGAAGAGCACAAGAGCGTGCAATGACAAGGTTCAAGCAATGCCCATTGCAGTGCATATAAACTGCCTTAGGCGCATCCTTTTTTATCAAAGCTTGAACGCCAACATTTTCGCTGCTCATATTGCTGGCGCCATCGTACCCCTGGCCTCGACAGTCAGCAATCTCTATGCTTAGATGACTCAGCACATCTTTGATCGCGCTTGCAATGTGGCGACCTGTGATCCGTGGCAAAGTACAAATCTCAAGCAACTCCTCTCTGATATTTAAGTCTTTGTCCACGAAGCGAACACACATTGGCATCAGCTCTTCATTATGGGATGTGACCTCATCAGCTAGGACTGTGTACATCTGAGCATGCCTGACCTCTTCCACGATCTTGGCCTGAATCATGTGCTTCCCTATTACATCAATCATTTCATTTTGGCTTTGAGGTGATAGATATGTGGCATTTTTTAGCTTTGGTTTCTCCAAATGCTGCTTCAGCTTTTCATCGTGATTTGAAAGCAGTTTCAATAGGGCCAAGAAATTCCCAGGATTGCCACTACAATGCTGCTGCTCAGCTGATCCTCTCAGTGCAATGCATTGACGGCCACAGTAGAGAACAGCCTCTGCAACGCACTTGAGAATGTGCCTGTTCTCTTTGATGTTGGTCTCCTTTGCACTGTCCATACGGACTGATATCCGGGTATTGGGGTTTTCATGTGACTGTCGAAACAGTTTTGCTCTTTCAAATGCCACTAAATGGTTTGCTTTCGATTGGTGGCTTCCAATTATCTTCGTTTTCTTATGCCATTTACTGAAGGGCGCATTTATCAGTGAAGTTGACTGTTTCCTCTCTGTGGCATTGAGAAAGAGAGCACAGCATATGCAGAAAGCGCCATCGAGTTTCATGCTGTAAACCAGCCACCATCCATGCTCCTCAAACCAATCATACCTGAATGCCCTGTTGCACCCACCAATAAATGGAGTTGGGAAAATGAAATGTTTCGAAGGTCTGACGTGGTTTTTCACCAAATTGTACTTTTGGCCATCAGACATCTGACACACAGCCTGTGCTATTTCCTCAATAGATTTGGTTGCATCTATGAAGAAGCCAAGGTCACTGTCAAGTACAGAGCTCGGCTGGGCTACCTCACATTCTGCTGCCTGTCTCACTCTCACATCCTCAGCCACTTCAGGAGCTGCTGCATCTCTCTGCTCTTCCACTGCACTGTTACCTGGCAAGGCTGTTTCATTGCTGCTACTACTAGCTGCTGGTAGCTCACCCTCCACATGCTGACTCACTAAATAAATACAGCAAAAGAAAGACATTTAAGTCAATTTTAGAGTATTTCAAACCAGACATAATAATAATTTTATTCTCTGAATTATTTTATTTTCTATTGTGCACATAGAATTGTGAGGGTTTGGGTAATTTCATCAAGCAGATATATTGCATTTGTCATAAAACGGTTTTAACAAAAAGCACACACAACAAACGTCTGACAACAAACATCTGCACCTGAAACACAAACATCAGGTGCAGGGAAACTACACTGATTGACTCACATACACCCTATCCATGTTTAACCCCCTTTTTTTTTTTACACCTCTATACTGTATTTTATTTACTATGGCCTTAGGAGCAACAGGCATGGTGACAGTAAAATACAGCCTAGCTGGAGCAACAGGCATGGTGACAGTAAAATACAGCCTAGCTTGATCATCAGCATTGCAAAGTGAGTTACTGAATGTTATTGTCACTTACATTTCTTAAAAATCAACTAATGGGCATAAAATAATTTGGCTTTAGTGTGGGGGGAACCCCTCATAAAATCCGTTTCACTTTCAGGAAAAGGTGGAGAGGCACCAATAGAGACCGAGGTCGAAACTGCACATAATAAGTTCTGTCATAGACATCTGAAGCCGCGAGCACAAAATGGTAACACTCTGCGTCAAGACAGTAGACTCAGGAGACAGACACTAGTCTAAAACAGACGGGGGGAACTGTCAGCTATGTGGCACTTGCAGAGCACAAGCATAACGAGATGGAGGGGGGGAGACATTGAAGCACCGAAGTCACGTTAACACGCCAAGCAATACACTTTTAACAATCCCGAAAATAGTTACTGTTACGTTCGCTATGTTTCCTACAAAATTGACAGTGGTATTTTCTGTGTTCGGCGAGGGATGGGGCTAGCATATAGCCTAATGGAGCTAGGCAACCACTGACAAGTAGCCTAGGTCAGTGAGTGTTCAGATGCAGCTAGGTCTAGCAGCTAAGTAGTAAAGAAATAGAAGCCCTGCACTCAGCAGCTTACCGATTTTGGTCCTTTTCTGGAATAAGTCACCAATGTTTTGGGACAATGTTGCCGCCGACTTCTTTCGTTTACGTTCCTTGTCTTCTTTTTTACCCATTTTCGCTATTCTTCTGATTCTTCTTTGTTCCTATGTAATAGGCGATTAGGCTAGCTACCAACAGAAATGGGGGCATTACCGCCACCGACTGGATTGGTGTAAAACAGTCTGAACAAAATGTGTAAACAGAAATATTAACCATTTTTCTTACTCGTCACTTCTCTGAGTCTACTTTTCTTTTTTATTAGTCTGGATTTTGATATTGTAAATTTAGATTTGAATCATGTATATTCACCGGAGATGAACAATTCATTCATTGAATAGCCCACATATCTTGAGGGGCGTGTCTGTGTATGGGGGGAGGGGGGGGGGGGGGGTCGAGTGCGGGAGGGGGATCGAACGAACCCTTCGATCCCCCCTGGCTACGGGCCTGGACTAAATGTTTACAAATGCTTACTGTTTGTATGTTTGAGCAATTTACTTGTTTACTCTCAGGTTCAGCTGCTATATTTTGTTATGTACTATATTTATAGGAACAGTTTGCACTAAATATTTACAAATAAGTTTGATTACAATGTTTGATTAGTGATTGAAGAATGTTTGGAGAAGTTACTTATTCTGTTTCAGCTGCTGTATTTTATTTATTTGAATTTATTATATATATTTATGTTTGTTTCCATTTTATGGAAGACTGATTTCATTTTATTTTGAATTTGCTGCTGGTGCCGCAAACAGTTTATTTTTTAATAACAAATAAATAATGGTTCATTATATTTATACGTGTTATGTTGTTACATTTTATGTTAGGAAAGTAAAGTTTATTTTATAAAGTAATGTTAAAGTCAAACCTGAAGCCTTAAGTCTCATATATATACATTTTTTTAATTCAACAATGGTATCGGATCGGTTTCGGGTATCGACCGATATGCAAAACCCAGATATCGGAATCGGTATCGAAATCAAAAAAGTCGGATCGGTGCATCCCTACTCTGTAGTGTCTCTGAGCACTAGATTTATTTTCCTGTCAGCCTCTCTACTCCTCTCCCATCTCATTCAACCACTAAAACACACTCACAGGCCCTCCCCTCTCACACTGTATGCATAATTCAGCAGGCATCCAATTATATCTGAAAATAATTCTATATATGGACATGCAATATTAATATATTACTTTGAGCCCCTAAGAACTCTCAGCCTAGGATTAATCTAATTTGAGGTCATCACTTCCCCATGGATGAACTCTTGTGAATCCTCCCGATGCAAACTTTCCTGGAGAGCACATCTGATGTGTTTGAAGTTAGTGAAAAGCAGCAGTCAGCTTTATTTCAATCTGTTCAACACCATTCTCCACGACTCAGCTGTGCTCTGCTATCTGGTTTTCTCACAACCCTTTAAAAATCAATACACTGCAATTGAGTTGTTCTTTAAAATGACTGCCTTTGGACACATGCATTGATTTAAAAGCCACCTTCTTTTACAACAAACTCTTAGAAGGAGTATGTAGAACACGGTTTAGTCCAACAATCAGTCCAAATACCATGACGGTTTTACAAATGTTCACAAAACAGATCTTATACATACTTTTCAACCAGCTTGCACTTTGGTACCAACTGGAATATCACAGAAGTTGGGAAATGTATTGCACAGTCTTTAATGATCTCCAGTCCATACCTTTGGTGACCATCAGGACTCAAATCCTGCAAAGCTAACCAAGTTCTCATCAATGTTAGTATGCTAGATAAAAGGCACCCAATTGTGCTGCCAAACAAAAGAGGGTTTCAGTGCTCAGGTAATATAGATACATTTGAGGCAAATACATCGTTACATTCAGAGAGATCAGTGAAAATAGCGACACAAAGTTACAGCTAAATTATTCCGAGAGTTGATGGTAACTGAAAGGCCTTCAGGTTGACTCTCTCAGAACCAACCGATGGCCTCAATCACACTTATACTTGGATAATTGCAATCAGACTCCATTCTTTGTGAACACGCCCCTCAGACTTCCAAAGATTATCATCTATTATGCTTGTGACAAATGGGTTGACATTTTGACCTTGAGTAGTTGATTAAT
The DNA here is from genome assembly GCF_036324505.1 of Eleginops maclovinus. Classification (NCBI taxonomy): domain Eukaryota; kingdom Metazoa; phylum Chordata; class Actinopteri; order Perciformes; family Eleginopidae; genus Eleginops; species Eleginops maclovinus. The sequence continues at coordinate 10,773,958 of NC_086364.1, forward strand.
TATTCTATTGAAGTGTAATCTTAAATGGTAAAAACAAGGCAGAAGTATTAACCAATCAAAGCAAGAACTACGATCTACGCAGTGCGATTTTTAAGGTTTTGGACATTATTAAATATTCTCTAATCTAATCAAATTCTTTGTGTGAATGAAATATAGGAAAATAGGTCACAAATGGACTCATTTTGGCACAACTAGATAAAGCCTTTACTATACAAGAATGATCACATGGGGATACTAAATACAAGTCTTTATCCTCAGGCATCAGCCTGTCGATGCCCCTGCACTTTACTCTGTGTGTATGACTGAGATTAAAGCAATTTACTCAGCACAGCACAAACACATTGGGATCGATAGAGTAATGAGCACAGCAGGCTTTTGACTTGCTACCTGACAAGAGCACCTTCATGTCCCGGAGCACAAATCACTAACGGCCCAGTGGATCAATGTGTCCTCCCTTCTAATGAATGTGCAGTAAACATGATTAATGTCATTAGACTTTGTTTATCTGCTCATATTTCCTTCCCTCTCTGTCTTCTAACCTCCTTCACTCTTTGCCCCTTCTCTTGTTTCCTCACTCTCACTTTTATGTCTCAACTCCTTCGATCTGTCCTCCAACCTGCAGGTGAGACCTTCTCAGACAACTACAGTCACACAGAGCAGTGCAAGCCTTGCACTGAGTGTTTCGGCCTGATGCGGATGGAGAAGCCCTGTACCGACTCCAACGATGCTGTCTGCACTTGCGACTACAACTATTACTTTGACAAGATGTCTGGCAAGTGCTTGCCGTGTACGGTGTGCCCAGTGGGCATGGGCGTGTATTCGCACTGCGAAAATGAGCATGACACGGTTTGCGAGGAGTGCCTGGACGAAACCTACTCTGAGCGGGAAAGCTCCCTCGACCCCTGCCTGCCCTGCACCATCTGTGAAGAGGAGACTGAGACACAGCTGGCTGAGTGCACACCAAACAGCGACTCTGTCTGCCATAGTAAGTCTGCCACACACACAGATCGCTTTCACACCTTTCCTTCAGCTAACTCGATCCAGACCAACTGGATTTATTGTTGTCTGACGTATTACCAACCAAAACTGAGAGATGTGAACATCGACTGAGTAGTACACTTTTCTTTTAACATTCTTCGTACATTATTGTGCATCATCAGCATGAAGTAGACTCTGAAAGAAAATGTAAACAATAGCTAAAATGATTATTTGATTGACAGAAAATGTATTTGACAATCAATTAATATCAATTTGTTTGTATACCTGTGAGACACAAAATCAGAAATATTTTTAAGAAAATGAAAATGTTGTTTGGATGAAACAAATACATTGAACATATAACTTTAGGCTTAGGAAATTGAGATGAGTAAACATAATTCTGACATTTTATAGCCAAATTAATAAGTTAATTAGGAAATCAGCATTGCTAGTTACGTTTTCCCAGAAAAAAGTAGATGCATATTAGAAAAACCCCTATTTGCTTACCTATTTTTACTTTCCAAGTATCTGTTTTTCTCTGCAAGCAAAGAGCTTTATCTCCAAAGTTATCTGAAACAAACAAGCACATGTGGGTGTGAAAGCATCTTTAGGGGAGAACTACAGTATATCAGAGCACATGCTGCACACTGGCTGTCAGTGAATTTTAAAGCGGTGTTGGAGTCATCATATACTGTATGTCTGAATCACACTGGGAGCAGCCACCAGTAACTCCCACATGTGTTGGTGGGAGCAGGTAAGGTCAGAGGTCAGTGCTGGTCATGTTTTCAAATGGCAGGAAGTCCAAAACTTCAGCATTAAAAGGTCAAAGATTACTGCAGTGTCAACATAGAGACAATGAATAATCTGCTCTCCCAGAAAGTAAAATGCATGGGGTGAAGCTGCATATCTAAGAGTAAAGGCAGTTTATGACCATCAAAGCTGTAAATAATCTTGGCTCAGGCGAGGCATGAAATCAACCTCATCAGGGATCTACAAGGCTCAAATCTGGGAGGTAAAAATGTTTTAGGGGGCATTGCTCTTTGTTTCCTAGATAGAAATCGGGTATCTTTCTTGAACCTCTATTAGATAGGTGAGGACAGAAAAGCTGGGCTTGGTATCTTCAGTAAATAGCTTTCCGGAAAACAAACTATAATTTCAGAGGAGGTTTGTGGGCATTATTTTTTTCTTAGAAAGCTCTCTACTTAAATGTGAGGTTATTTTTAATGCAAACATGGACCAAAGACGCACTTTGTGGTGTGATCGAAATGCTTCTCAGAAGGCAGGAGCTCTTGCTAATGCAGGGCGTTTATCGATTTCCGGTACGTGTTATAGTTTTAAAATGAACATCTTAATAGCGGCTTCTAATTTTAATGTTATGATTTATAATGCAGCTGTAATATTTGTCATTCTACGCCTGACTTCCATGGGATTTCAGGACCTCAGGCACTGGCAGGTATTTGGATCCAGCAAGTTAATGAACCTTAAAATCTGTCAACACCTTGCTGTAGTACAGAGGATGTGTTATGTAGGGTGTAAATTCCTCTCTTGATAGACTGTAATAGCACTGACAGGCAGTGGAGAAATGGACGAGGAAAGATAAGAGCAGGAGAGGGAGATGAGGTGGAAGAAAGGCTAATAACATAAATGATGACTTAACACCTGTCTTTCCACGTGTACCAAACACCATCAAAGGCGCTATATTTACACTTTCAACATTTTTCGTGCAATTTTTAGCCATAATGTTGACTGATGTGGATATCAGACTTTCAGTCCGTCCACTTGTGTCTTGCAGAATAAAGTATCTATATTGTATGGATTGCATTCATGTCACAATAAGTAGGAATTGTTAATACCATTTATAAGCACCATGATCAGGTCAACATTTTATTGATTTTTTACAGATTCTTGCCCAATAGTTAAGTTGAATCCATAGTTTAGTTTAGTATAGTTTTGCCTGCTGAACAGTGCCATGTTTGAAACTGTGGGCATATAATATGCTGATGCTGCACTAAAGGCCAAAGTACAGTAACAAAGCTGTGAGACTGTTAGTCCTGTTAACAATTTTAGAAGATTGAATAAGTGGAAAGTTTAAGAAAAACAAATCAAGAATTACTTTGCCAAATTTCCACATCTGTGATCAAAGGTCTTCCTTGTTAGTTTTGATTATAGAGTAAAATGTAAGGACTCATTCCTGTATTCAAACTTCCTGAATGATGCAACAAGCCTGAAGTTTGAAGCTCTGTAGAAGTCCTGGAAGAAAGCGTGCATACCAAATTTCACATAGTGAGATGCCAGGAACGACTTTTCCTGCATCGTGGAAGTTCTGCCTTGTTATTTTCATCATGTACAGCAATGTAAAAGCTGTGCCTACTCTGAAGACTGTCATGGACTGACAGACATCAAAACAAACTGCACTCTATGCCCCCTAAAACACAGCAGAATATCTACTTTATTCTAGACATATCTGATGTACAGTAGGCCACAATGCAGCCCTTTTGCTGACCATTTAGCGCCCACCCATGCAGCTGATCCCACCTTTGACCCGTCTTTTCCTAAGCATTAGTAATGTAGCGGCAGAGATGGTAGCCACTGGAGATGGCACGATAAGTGACCTTTCGGGATGTCTGTTTGAAAGGAGAGCCCTGTCATAAAGCTCCAGTGGGCCTGTGGGTAAAGGCTGCTGTCACATGTGGTGCTGATGATAGTTCCAGGCCTTGCATGGTGGTCTATGATGCATACAGATAGGTTTTCTGATGCAAACAGGAAGCTGAGATTCTCATCTTGTTTGCCTGTTTTGTAATGTCAGGAAAATATTTTTCAATTTCTATCCCGCTGTGTCTCTTTCTTTTGTGTGTGTAAAAAATAAATGATTGGAATATTTTCAAAACCCTAAATCCCCATTTAATATCCATCTGTCACCAAGTGTCAATTACATTGCACAATGACATAGAGATAGAAAAAGACTGAGCGAAAGAGAGAGGGGCAGAGGGAGCTGCAGCAGATGTGCTGTGCTGGTATTCTATGCTGAGGGTCGATTTGTGTACTGGGATTTCTTCTGCTAATGCTCAGGTTTCGCTGAATGACCTCTATGGGCACCCACACTTGACTGCAGGAGACACGCGCACGCACACACACACACACACACACACACACACACACACACACACACACACACACACACACACACACACACACACACACACACACACACACACACACACACACACACACACACACACACACACACACACACACACACACACACACACACACACACACACACACACACACTTTTTATGAGCATCCAAAATCAATACAGCTGAAAGCAGGCTAACTCGGCACAGCACACTCATCCTCCTGCCAAGTGGCTGCAACTTGTACATTTTTCATTAAACCCCGGACATGGCACATGTGTGAACCTCTTTGCTCTGAATTTGAAATTAACTCCCTGGTCTTTTATCGAAGGTCTCTGTCTGCTTGGCCTCGGCGGAGCATTTTCCCAAACATGCTGTTCAGTCTCCAGTTGAGAATTTTTGCATTGACGTGCCGAGGTTCTGTTCAAATGTTTGTCCTCAAGACAATGAGAGAGGCAAAGATTAAAAAAACTGATAAAGCCAGACTTCTATTCCCTCCTTTTACCCTGCTCATCACGTTCCCCCTTCTCCTTTCATTTCTTTCCTCTATCTCTTCCCACAGTGGCCCTCGAGTGGCTGGGCTAGCGGAGTCATGGAAGGTGGCCAGTGTGCATTCAGTGCCTTCACCGCTGCAGTATAATTACTCCTGCTAATCAGAGCACTTTACAGCAGCTCCTCTGTTCATCTGCACCCCCACCTCACTCTCTCCTAACACTCTGCCTCTCTGTCTGCCCTCCCCTCCGCTCTCCCTATTAACCCTTCCTAATAGAAGACAGAGCGCTCACTTGAATAATTTGTAGTATGTGTGTGTGATGGGTGTGTGGGATGGATGTGTGGACGTCCGGCGACAAGCACAGAGGAAGATTAACATAGAAGCAGAGCTGAGAGAGGGGGCATGTTTGGCGGCTGATAAAGAGTTCATTGTGCATGTGCTGCGCCTGATAGTTGCTCATCTCCACCCTGAACTGGCAGAAGCCACGACACCAACCTCTGCACAAAACCCTGGGGTTAACTTCCCTATAAAGACCTCGATGTCTCATAAAAATTAATTTTTTTCTCCCCCCCTCTCGTCCACACCCCGCTAATAAACACATTTCCCTGCACACACAGCCCCACGCTCGTAAAACCCCGGGCTAGCTTTAGTTTTGTTTCATGAGTGTTTTAAACGCACTGAAGCCAAAATTAAATTGTTATAGCTCTACCGCTGCCTTTAAGCTCCCATTCTGTTCCAGCTGAGGTATGCAGCCTCTGGAGCACCAGGCTTGTCCTTTGGTCTAAAGCCAGTCGTGTTTTCTACATCAGCCCAGTGATATAGAAGGAAAGAGGGGGAGTTACAATAAAGACGTAGTATACTGTAGTTAAGCTGTAGCTCTGTGTTGAGTCACTGTTATGTGAAGCAGACTCCCAGGAGAGCTGTCATCGTGACTCACAATGAGAAAGACAATTTACTGCGAGTCCCAAGGTGCAACTGATGCATTTAAACATCTGCATGAAGAGAGCAGTCATTGCACCAAAGCAAGACACTTACAGTGCAGGATGAAGGATAGCTCAGTTTAAAAAGGAAAGGCTTCATTGACAAACTTTATATAAAGGCAAGACAGTCTGCACACTTTCACTCACTTTCACACCTTCCCATTTACATTTATCCTATTTGCGAGCTCATGTTGCATTGCTAATACCATTAGCCAGACCTGCATTAGCTGAATGATGTATTGCAGAGCTGAGGAAACCTGACTACATCCCGGTAAAGGTCAAGAAATGCATGTAATACAGACACCCCTGTTCCACTCCTCTGAGCGAACTCCCTCCTTTTAGACAGATCTGAATCAATAGCACTGCTTAAAATAGGCCTCTGCATTATTTCTGTGTTTCTAAGTATGGCCTGCACATGTGCTGGATTTTTCTCGACATGAAAGATGCTTTCTACCATTTCAGTAAACCAATCCTCCCCAGGAGGCACGGATGCCCCGTCATCACAGCGCAGACTGAGAGACCAACGTGGCCTCGTAACGCCCAGCAGAAGTTTTTTAAATATGTACACATAAGTTGCCCATCAAGGTCCCATCGGACCATTAAAGCGAGTAACTGTGTCTAAATTATGCATTAAATCAATGTGGAGAAACTTGACTACACCATGTCAGTGAAAAAAGGATATATGTGTTGACAGCCTTTATCCGTGATCGTTTAAGAAAACTCTCCTTTCTGTCATCTGACCACATCCCCGGTCACACAAATTACTTCATTATCTTTAACCTGCAAAAATCATACGGAATACCCTGTTTGTGTCTATCATGATTAAAGCATGAAGATTACATAAAAAAATTCAAAGCAACATCCCAATGAATGAGGTCTGTGGGTTATCCAAGTAACCAGGACATTGTTTCTAGAAAGACACACAGTTGTTGAATTATTAAAATGTAATTTTTCATTCCTGTGAGCAGCACATATTTCATTTGATGCAGCAGTGAATGAGAGTAGAGGCTGAAATGAAAAAGATATTTCTTTAAACTGTGTACTTTTAACTTGATAAGCTCTGCAGTGCTAGCCTTTGCTGCCATGATTTATAATATTTAGGGTAGTGTGTCCCACTGTTTAGCCTTGAAAGAAGCCTCAGGGGTCTCCTCAGGGTTAATGCTGGGAGTGTCTGTCTGAAGCAAATGTTGAGCAGCCGAGGCTCTGCTAGGAATTCTAGGTGCTCAGATCTGAACCAGGCTGCATGTTCTCCATCGCCACAAGGCTGCTGAGCTCAGAGGAGTTTTAGTTTTGGCTGGATAGCCATCCTCAGTCTGCTGTACCATACCCCGAGGGAGGGAATAATCTGCAGACTGCTCTTTGAGCCTTTCTATGATCTGACAGAACTACTGCAGTTTTAGTTACAGCACTTTTAAAACAAAAGTTTAACATGACAGGTCTTGTCTTTTAGGGTGTTTTTATTTTAATTCAGGCCCATCAGAGTGGGCACAGTGCTGCCGCAAGATAGGAAATTACACTGAATTATTAATGGAGTGTACAAAGAAAAAGGAAATAGTTCAATTTATGAAAATTACTCTTCTTTCCAGGCTTTGCTATGATAGAAACCAGAACCCTCCAGTAGCACAGAGCTTTCTGCCTCTCTGGCCCCAGCAAAGGCTACACTCAAAGTGATGACCTCTCAAAGGCCCAGACTTTGTTCTATGTGGATCCATATGGCCTTAATGTCATGCAATGTGCAGAGATCACAAAGATGGTGACGTGTTGAAGAGAGACCTGGCGTGCAGGGCCCGGGCCTGGTGTTCGGTGGGCTGGTGGATGACAGATATTTGCCCCCCTTGTAGAGGAACATTCCTTTTATTTCTGCTCACAGCAACTCAGCCAGAACCCATCTGTCTATCAGAAACAGGTGCTGCTTGTGAGCAGTGTGTCAGACATCTGGTTGGGGACATGGTGACTAAAACTCTAACAAACAAGTACTCAGAGAAGATATGAAAGTATTGCCTTGATAAGCCTGAAATATAACTCAACAACTACTGTGTGGGTGAACACTAATTTCATGTATTCACAGTTTCAAGAGGAGAAATTCTAATATAGCCTTGACTTTTCAGGCAAAAGTTTCAAAATAATCACTGGATAGTTAATTACACTGATTGTCACCATTCATGGTCTCTAGAGTATGAATCCTAAGAATTCGTTTTGGTCAATTAAATGACTAAAAATAGAATTGAACATGTATTTTTGTAAGATAGGATAAAGCTTTTTTGATCCAGGGGACAAGCATAACAAAGCTACAGATGTGGCTTTTCACCTAATTCCATTTCTTTTTAAATTGTTTTCAAGCCTGTCTCTTTTCTCACATATGCTTTATTTTTTCTCCCACACAGATCCTCTGGGCCCAACATATTTTGCTCCCACCTCCGATATGGGCCTTTCTCCACCATCCTTCATCAATTACTTTCCCCCCGGTGTCTCCGAGAGCCCGATGCCAGGAGGAGAGTCGACCACGTCCAGCGCCGGCTCTCCTCGCTTCCTTGAGCACGGACTCAACGAAAACCTCATTCCCATCTACTGCTCCATCCTGGCGGCTGTTGTGGTGGGCCTTGTCGCCTACATTGTTTTTAAGAGGTCAGTTGGTTGAAAAGAACTAGATGAAAAGCTGCTTTGTGGTTATGGACACTAGCACACTTGTGTTTTGCACCTAAGCCACAATATAAAATAGGACATAGAGCATGATGGTGATAGTGGTGTTTGACAAAGTAACAGATGTGGCCTTAGCTTTAGGCTAAAAAAAATGTCAGTAAGGTGCCTGTTGAAATATTCAGGCCTGCAATGGTCTAAGAGTGTTTGACCCACTTTCACAGAATCACTCCAATGTACCACAATGGGTTTTTGAAGAAAAAAGGAAGAGAAAAAGGAGTTAATGCATAACAGAGGTCACACACACAAACACAAAAAAGCAACCGCACATGCAAGCACTCACACAGACAAATACAGGCCTGGGCTGAAAACATGTCTGAAACAAGTAAACAAGCTCATTAGTGGCATCGATTGTTTAGGAAGTGCCAACCAGAAGAAATTTGAGTGCCAGATTTATCGGTGGAGTCACGCACACATCTGGCTAATAATCTTCATGTAATTGTCACCATGAAGAAAACTGTGAATTTCTTTAACACCTGATATTTTATGAGTAAACACTCAAAGGTGTTAACTGTACCACTCAATATCTCATAAATATTTTAATCATGATCCACGAGCATCTTTCCTCTAAAGAGAAGCACCAGTAGAGAATAGTAAATCTTGTTTATGTTTTTGGAATGATAAACAAGCTTCTTTTAAAAGTTTTTCATTTGAAAGAAAATCACAACACATACTGTAAGCAGTATACATTGATAAGGATATAATGATGGTTAAATTCATAGACATTTCTGAAACTCTAAGTTCCTGATTTATGATACAAGTAGACAAAAGCAGCTTCCTTATTTTAGCAGGCGACAGCTGGCTTTCAAATTTTGATTTTATAGCCAGCTAGCTAAAATTGTTACCATTAGCTGCATGAGTTAGTCCAAAACCTAGTCTCGACTTTGACTTTACACCGTTTCAAGCTGACCTTTGATCTTGTTAAAAGGGGTTTTAAACACGCTCTTTCAAAAAAGTTAATGCTTCTTTTTAATTCAATCTGAAACCCATCAAGCTAATGTAGTTAACTGCTTCCTTGGAAAAAGCTTAGAGAATAATAACGTTGTGAGGGTTTTGCCACTACATATTAAGGTTACCTGAACACTACCTAAATCAGTTTAAGGACATTTAAAGTGCTGTTTTAACTTATTAGGTATTGTTTTATAGGTTATAATGGCTGTAAAATCCAAAAGTCTAAACTCAGATTGGATCACATGACAGTATCATATTGAGCAGATCGTAATCTTCCTCTGACCTGCCACTTCTCCCCAGGTGGAATAGCTGCAAGCAGAACAAGCAGGCAGCTAATAACCGCGCAGCTACCAACAACCAGATGGTGACTCCGGAGGGAGAGAAGCTGCACAGCGACAGCGGCATCTCGGTGGACAGTCAGAGTCTGCAGGAGCAGCAACAGCAGCAGCTGCAGCAGGCCCAGGCTGAAGTCAGGCTCAGCCTTCACACTCAGGCACACAGGAACAAATAGGTAAGACTAAAACAAACTCTTTGTTTTAGTGATTAAAAGCAGTATGTCATATTTTTGTTGATGGAAAAAACACATCATAAGGGCTGGATGAAAATCCAATATAGCATAGTGTCTCAGGTTTAGTGGTTGTGCTTAATTGCAGAAAAAATGTGTCAAGTCAAATTACTTTAAAGCACAAAATCACTCAAGGTTGTATATATTTTTTTAAATACAAAACCACCTGTTTTAGGCCCTCGATTCAGATAAGAAACACTAATTTGTTCTGGTTCCAGTTGCCATTATGCAATAAAACAGTCGGGTTGTACTTTATTAAGAACAGACACAGTGTAATGCAACCAATTACATAATATGTTTTGGCATTATGGACAACATTTCTGATGATGGTTCTAATTTGAACTATGACCTCAATAATAATCGTATTATTGAACTCACACATTTCTGTCAAAGTAACTAAAATTTAGATTTTGTTCAAATCACTAGCTTGTTTCTATTATGGACAATGCAGACCCTGCCTTTATCCCACGACTTTACCACAGAAAATCAACGATAACATAAGACACTTCTCCAAGTGTGAAAACATTCCTTCTTCACACCATGATATTCTAGCTGTCATTATTGATTACATCAGAATACTCTGCTGAGACTTAAGTTAGCTAGCTGCGTGCAAGCCTTCTCCTCAGAACAAAATACATTTCTGGGGATTGGGATCAAAAACAATATAACACGTATGAGCAGGACCAACACCTAGCTGCCGAGAGCAGTCAAATCTAACATGCATGATGTATTAGAGTGCAGGAATGTAGAGATTATGATAAAGCACCAGTAGTAACTTGAATATAAGACGGACCGACTTGGCTGTATGGCTCTTCATCACAGATGTTAAGGAATAAAATCAATCAGAGGCTGAAGAAGCCAGCGCTGACAGACGTTACTATCTTAGCTTGCAGCACATTTAAAAATTGTGATGCACAAGGAAAGTATGTAATCGCATATGTTTGATCTATATTTGCCTGTAGCTACTACTCTTACTACTCTGTATCTATATTTGTCCCTCTTTGACTCGTGAAGCAATTTTGGAATTATGTCTGAGGGGCAAACCTTACCACGTAGTGTTACAAGCCCGACAGAATCTAAAAGGTTGTCTCAGACTTGCTCAGTGATCATGTCTGGCTTGGGAGGATAAAAACAACATTATACACTTCACTGATTTATGATGAAGCAATTTACCATGAGCCTAGTTTACTTCTTTCAGCGCAGTGCATTGAGAGACAGAAACAGTTTTTAGTATACCTTCTTACAGTCAGCATGTATTTTATACACTTTTACATTTCTTCTTATTATATCTACATTTGCATATATCAAATACAGGATATATTGTACTGTATATATATATTTTATATATTAAACCAGCTACTAAAACTGAGAGGGGGAATCTTTTAAAAAAGGTCACAAATTTCTATTTCATGAAAAAAAAGTTGTTAGTTTCTAAACACTGGGCAGTGTAGTTTTGAGTCATAATTACCAAAACCGGAGGACAAATCAGTAAAACCAACATAATAGCAATGCGTTAATTCTGCAGAGGCTAAAAAAACAGGATAACTTTTAAACAGCTTGGAGAACCAAGTAAGTGCTGCAGGAGTAAGATGTCACCTCAAAGCAAGCTACCTTTTTTCTAAACTCAAATACATTATAAAGATAAACCAGTGCTTCCACCTGATACCATGACTCTAGTTTAGCCGTTATCTTGTTATTCATTCAGTCATTCATCTTTCCCGAATTTCTCTAAGGATCCTACACGTTTCTTTCAGAGTCTTATTTTAATTATAGTAAAGCTTAAAATGTGGTTATACAGGGATAACAACATGCCTTCAAGACAAACAGCTGATAAATCCTCCCTTGAACAATTCACATCACTGTGTCTTTTCTAGGGAACCCATTACATTCTAATGAGGCTTGGGAAAAGCTTATTTTGTTTTGTTTGTTTGAGTCCCTCTTTCCATTCTTCAACTTCGCAAATGCAAAGCCGGCTGAATGTAAGAGAAAAGAAGGAATTTCTTTTGGAGGAAGTGCATTGGATTGGTTCATTGAGAAGATGACTGCCCCGTTAACCCTGTCGCCACTCCAAATGATCAGCTCATTAGCAGGTGTTACAAGACGGGATACAGGCTGCATTTCAGATTCTGATCCAGAGCCAGTGTTTAGCACGTGCTAATTGGCATTAGCAGAGCCTACGAATGCGGAAGCCATTAAAAATGGCTGCAAATGCTCTTGTGCAGGGAGCCGCTGGTTCTACTAAAACTGACTGGTTCTGTAAAATCGCGAGAGGGGGAGAATAAGTACAATAAATCCCTAATAATCGCAGGGGGTTTCCTGATTCCAATGAACCATATTTTTCTGCCGTCTAAAATAATGGAAACACCTCCAGTCGAAACAAGTCATATAAGCCCATAAAAGGAAAGTAAGAGCAATGAAAATGTCCCGTGTTTTGAATGACAAAATTTAAAGAGGGTATTCCCTGCATGAGTCACTAGTGAGAGCTCCTACTTGAAGTGTGGTCAGCCTCATTTCTGTCTGCTCATCTCCATTAAAAAGAACCATCTATCTATGCAGCACCCCTCCCGGCCCCCCCTTCACTACCTCTTTTGCTGCCTGCTTCCCCCTCTGAATTGTGCATATTGAATGTGTTTAAAATTTAAACAAGACTCTAAGCCCTCACTCACATCGCCCATCCCTGCATCCCTGTCCTGAGTTTGACCTCAAAGTCTACACAAAATGGATTCAAGGCAAATGTCAATCAAAAAAACACATTTGGAGTAAGGTTGCTGCAGAAAATCGTGTTTTTTAAGAGTTAGAACTCTGGGTGCAAGCTTTAAACTGACGGAAAAGTGTTAATATGAATACCAGCGAGTTATTAACAAGAATAATGAGTAAAATTACAACAAGGACATAAGGTAAGAAATGCAAACTGAAAACCCTTGGGGAGGAGGGTCTTTATCATAGCATTGCAATCAACGGCTATACTGTTCAGGTTGCATTTTGAGGTCTTGGACAAGAGCCTGAGGCACCTGAACAGTACATTCTGTGGGTAACATTATCCAGCAGCAGCAGCAGCAGCACTAATAATGTAGCTGAGTCACGTACTGACTTACTATGCAATATCAGTAATAAAGGATGGATGATTCATCATTTCTCCCACGTAAGGAAGTTTTACTAAAGTTTCTTCTTGATGTGGAAGTATACTAATAACTGTCGGGTCACAACAACATTAGACGTAGGCAACATTTCTGGTTCCAAAGTTTATTTGGAAGTGATAGATTTAAATATTTGTGTTTAGTTTTTGTGCAACTCTGTTGGAGGCGATGCGTTGGACAAATAAACAGGAAACAACAACCAAATTAGATTTTTAAACAAAGCACAAGGTTCAGCCAAAACCAAATGTTTATATTTGGTTTTTAAATCATTTCCCCCCATAACACAGATACTTAATACATACACATACTTGCAAATCAAAGGAGTTGTAATGAAGCAATGCATTTATTGAAATACAATATAATTATCAGAAAATACAGAGAAGCATTGAGTAAGTATTTAAAAGATGGCTGTTGTTATTTGCTTGTTCACAGATCTAAAGAGGGAGCAGTTGCAAAATAGCATCAAGCGATCAAAGTGGTTGGTGGAGGAGGTGGCCTTTTTGTTTTTGGAACCAAGGACCTATTTACTTATAATGTGTCCATGGACTTTGGGGTTTAAATGGAAAAAACAATAAAATTAGTTGCATAATGAACCACTGTCCTTAGGGAACAATAAGTAAAATAACAAAACAATATATTCCCAAATTAGTAAAGCAATCCTGATGTCTGTTAAATTGTCCCCAGTAGTTCTTGTGATTTCCATTTAAAAAAAATCCAATCAGCACATTTTTAAGCTTTTATTGTGGATTCCCTGAACGTGCTGATTAAACAAAGAAGAAGAATAAAAAGAAGTCTGTAACAAAGCGCTGCTGCAAGTTCACATTTCAGAACATATTGAGCTGGTTCAGTGAAAGACAGGTTATATTGATTTTTGGAATGAGGTTAGACTGAAAACATTGGACAGCCATGTGGCCATTATTATCACCAATGCCTCTAAAAATGAGCTACAATGCCAGTTCAGAAACAGTTGCATTGAGGTAGAAATACAGGGGCTAGTGTTTGTATTACTGTGTGAGTGCATTACAGAGGGCTGTGCATTGGCCATGATCGGTGAAAGGTGCAAAAAGCAGTGGTATGGACTGTGTCCACCACCGGACAGAATCAATGTTGTAAGACACAGTGAGCAGAGAGGCAGCATATAGCAATCCATGTTGTTTTAAGATGAGACAATGTGTGAAAAGGATTGGAAAGGTACGGAAACAGAGGGAGGGTATGACGTTATAAGCTGACAAAAGAAACCCCCTCTTCTAAGGCTTTAAAATAAACCCTCTTGTACTACACTCCCCTGGCACAAGGATGCATTGATAAAGATGAGAAAACACCCACCGAACTCGGGGGTCCTCTCAGAAACGCCTCTACATTCCCGAGGCGTTTCCATGGCTTCCCTCAATTGACAACAGGTTAAGAGGTTTGTGGGAAAAGAGGGCATTTGTCTCCCACCCTCATCCGGCTAATGACTCCAGTTTAGCAGGTTCAGATGAGTGAGTGACACCACAGGGCCCCCTGCAGGGAAAAGTGTGATTATCAGGGGGTTTTAAAGGTTTCATGCAGAGGGACTTACATTATCTCAGTGGATAGGAAGTTATCCTTTTGTCCAGGGAATCAACCCTAATCAAGGTGACCTTAATCAAAGTACTTCCCACTTATTAAAGGGGAGCCACAGAATGGGAAACACAAGAAGACTGTGGTAATAAGGGTGTCCCGAATACCTTCTTTCTTTTTTTTTTTTTTTGCTCTGGTGGTAATCACTTGAAGCTTTGGCAAGGGAAGGGTTGGGGATCCTGGGCACGACCTGTAGTGTGCACTCAGTGTTCATTTGGTAACTGGAGGGACTGCCGTGGCAAGGCATTTGCAAGTGTGTAGACGTATCTCAAACTCATTTGCGGGTCCCCCACACCTACACTATGCCATTTTGAGACTGATGTAACCCTGTGCATAATGCATCGTCTGCTTTTGCATGTTTTATGCAAGTTTGTTATCTCAAGGGGTGATTGGCTTTTTTAAAATCTGCGATTGAATGCAGATATCGTTTGACTGGAGTCATTTTGATGTTACTTGCTACTGGGTTATTTCCCCAGACAATTGCTAATTTAAATATCACCCAAATCACCTGTGTCCACACTAAGAGCCTGACATTTTTCTTTTAACATTTTCTCCACAGTTGTGAGGGTGGACGGCGGCCCGCAGCCTGACACACCTCCACCTGAAGTCTGAGAATAAGGAGGAAGAAGCCAGGGAGAAGAGAGTGGGGGACTTGAACTTTGGACCAAACAAAAAGCAGCAGGGGCCACATGGGAATATAAAACTGATTCATATCTGAAGTGGCCACAGAGTAAAGACTTGACTTGAATCGACCTCCTAGCTGCTATGGGCGTCTGACTCTTCATCCCTGCATATAGAGTCCAACTCTTATCAATCATTGTGTGCCTGGACACAACCTGTACGGCAATATCAACCACTATCCGTAACAACGTCACTGCAGATACATAATCATAGATATACGCCAGTGCATCTTCTATTATTTGACTATTTCCGTATCTAATATTGACATAATTCTCACTAACTGCCAATTTAGTCCTTTCAGCCCCTTCTGAAGCTTGACATTTTCCTCTAATCCCACAATCACTAGCCATGAAACATACTGTATGTGCCTGAAAAGCAAATAGGCAGGAAGGTTAACCATTATCTTCTTTCTTTTTCTTGTGCATCCAAGAGGCCTTCTTCCTCAATGAGCAGCCTTTTTCCTCTTAAATCTTCCTCTGTGGCGTCCCAGTCTCAGATAATCCAGTCTCTCTCAATAGGATTCACTCTATTAAACACCCGCCATCATCTGCGATACACAAAGCAGCAGGGGGGAAGGAAGCGGGGGATGTGAGTCACTCCATACTTCTTTTGAAGTTCCTTGTTCTTGTATCATTTAACCACAGACATTTTTCATGGCATGCTTTCTTGTAGAATTTCATCATTGTTTGAGACTGTCTGCACCGACTGATGTAGGTGAATCATATTTGGGAAGAAAGGTCATCTGCTCAGTAATCAACCCCTTTTTCCTTGTCCTTGACATAGACCACTTCACAACGACATAGGGATTGTGTTTCAGTAATTTCATGCTCATAATGTTACACGCCCCGATGTTTGTGGTACATTTGTTTGATTTTGTGGCTTGAGTTACATGGCGGATTCAGCAGGGTGCCTCCATGTTCCTCCATGGAGCCTGACAAGCAATTTTTCCGAACTGTGGAGGTCTGCTGACTCACTGCGATGATGTGTGCCGTCATCACTGACCCAGAGTAAAAAGCATATTATTAAACAGATGCTTGAATGAATTTAGGACTTGAATGTGCAAAAGGAATCCCATTTATCATTCTTCACACCTACTGAGTATAAAATTGGGATACCCCCCAGAGGCAAACTCAGTTCACTATCCTCTTAGCTCACTTAAAACCACTGACGTCCACACACTCACACAGTCTTGTGTACAGCTCTGTCTGCGTGATAGAGCCTGATAAACTGTGTTAGGTGCTAATGCATCTGCAGCGATCGTGCTCACATCAACACAGGGCCTATTAGAGAAACGTCCTGACAGGTAGTAATTACCTCCGGGTTTCAGCATCATTTACCCTCAGCTTGGCTCGGCCACTTCCCATTGGGATTAACGCTGGGGACAGCAGAGGGGCGACACGGCCCTCTTTGAAGCTTCAACATGACATTACAGATACCTTTTCCAAGTCTGAGGCCGCTGACATTTACTTTATCACCATGGGGATATAAAAGCACTTAGCTGCGCGGCAGGGTGGCACCTTTTATCACACAGGAGCACTTTTATCCTGCCTTCCTCTTGTTGCTTGCACTAACTGTAAAAGCAGTAACCATAGATATCATGTAAAGGAAGTATACTGTAGCTCAGTTTGACTGCACTGCTTTAGGCCTTCATTCCTACAGGAGCAAATACTTTCTCAGGGTCCCTCTTGTTGATGTGTGACTAAAAATGATCTGTAGATGATTCCTATACAACCTGTGGGTGTAAAGCAGCTGCTATGTTGAAAAACATGGAGAAAGGCAAGCCTTGATATCGAATGCAGATGAATTTAAAAAGGCCGTTTTCACATTTTGGGAAAAAGCTTATTCCCTGTCTTTCTGAAAGTCGAATAGGACAAATACCAGACTGATGAAAGGTATCAATCTCCTTATGAACTTCATGAAACTCTAAATGTAATAACTATTTCTTTAAAGGAGAAAAACAGAGGAAGAGAGTCATTATATCCTGTATGGCACTCTGTGGATCAGTCACATGGTCAAGGACATCTCGTTCAACTTGAAGATCTTTTCACTTGTGATTCATCTTGTACCACTGGAGCATTCTGAATACATAACACATAAGACGCTGCTGATGTTCGCTCACAGCTCCTGAGTTTATGTGGGCACGAGTTGTGGACGTGTGACCACACACATCCAGAGCGACAGTGTATGATTCACTCCTCTACTGAGTGAGTCGGCATGATTCATCCGATCCTCGCTGTGGCAGTGACATTAAAGCAGACGCTGTTACAGTAGAGTGTTGATTTAAAAAAACAAAAACGACTCCTCGACTCTGTCCCCCCTGAGGCACAATCGACCCTCGAGCAGTGCACTCATCCACCCTAAACCAACATATTCTCTTTCTCCTGCAGCTTTTGAAGTGAGACACAATGTAAGAATGTACAACCCTGAATATAAACAGAAATATGCAAGACACATTCAAGAATAAGGTTTAAGTTTGCCCTTGATCTGTAGTTGTACATTTATTTTCCCTTTTGTTTTTAGTATAAATAGTATTACACTTTTTGGAGTCAGTATTTTTTTAACAGATATGTTATTTTGTAGCACTTATTAGATGTAATATGAATGCACTCAAAGAGTGTACCACAGTTCAAGTGCCTGTGTACAGTGTCAGGTGTCTTTCAGTTTGGAAGTTTGACTACATTTCTTTTGCAATTATTTTTGCATTTCTTTTTAGAGCTTATGACGGTTTTTAGTAAAAAGAAATCAGTTGAACTTTGGAGACTCAAGCAAACTGTATAAACCTGGCACCAATATAGAGAGACTTACAGTACACTATAGGTTGCCAATGAAGACATACTGTATTTTAACATGCTATAGATACTGGCAACTAATAGAGTCATGTAGCATTACAAAAACCCATACATGTCACCTGAGACTTACTCTAAAACTCACGTATGCTATTAGTCAATAGAAAATCAGCTCTACTGTGCAGAGGTTTTTGCATGTACAGTAAGTTTCATCATGTACGTCCATTTCAGAGGCAGAGACATGTAATGTGCCGAAACATGAATCCTGTGGGGAGGTTGACTGTGACTATGTGATATGGTTACAAACTTTATACAGATAGATCAGGACCTGCTCCCAAAAAAAGCTGAATGTCACATGTACTTATCTACTAATGTAAAATGCATTGTTTAAATGTGAATTTCTTAGAGTTGATACAAGATACAAAAATACACTATAAAATGTAGAAAACTGAAAATGTGTGCAAATGAAGTGACCATCTATAATACATTAAACAAAGATGTCATTGCATAATGTGTCAGGAATATCTTTGGAGCAATGTTAACATGCAAAGTATTACTTCCCGTGCAAAATTATAACTTGTATATAAGTTACCTACCAAGTGTTGCCTTGAAGAAAGCCATCATATTAAAACATCCAACTTCCAAACTCTCACAAATCATTCAGAATAATCCATAAAACAAAGTCTCATGTGTGCTCACAACTCTTCACAACTCTTCAAAACGTATTATTGTTAAACGTTCACGCTTGCACAGGTGCGCTACTCGCCATGCTGAAGTGCAGCGAAGTTTTGGCAGATGCAATGTATGTTGGGTAAATATGAAGCTACAGCCAACAGCCGGTTATGTAAGATTAGCATAAAGACCATAAAGGTGGGGGGGAACAGCTAGCCAAGCATACATGCGCCTCTTAAGTTTACAAATGAACTGGTACTATCTCCTTTTTTTGGAACAAAAAAAGTTAAAACAACATTTTGAGTAGTGCTAAACTGCCTGCTGGAGTAAGTTTCCTCTATGTGGTATTATTACTTTAAGCATTCAAGACTTTTTCCCAAAAGTCTGCCTTCATTCAATACAGGTGTAAGATACATATACATGAGCAAAGAAAAACCTCATTGAGCTACACTGGGAAAGAAAAACACTCAAATATATTAAAAAATGTTCCCACGATTGACTGTACAGACCTTAAATCTTTCAAGGACTGTCCACAATAAGTTACACACAGACTTGATTCTAGGCTCAAAAAATGCCCTTTTACTTTATTCCCCTCATTTTTACAAAACACCCAAAAGCATTTGTGAAAATTACCTAAAGCACATGAAAATAAAATGCTGTATGTGTTACCAGAAAGTATGGCGCGGCAGCCAAACCGCAGTAGAAAGCAAGACCATATGTCTGTGTCCATTGGACCCAGAGTGTGGTTTCCTGCAGTCTTATCACCACTTAAACATTCTTGGGAGCAATGGGTTCTAACTTCCTGCTACGTGTCAGAGATGAATCCTCAGCGATAAAATGCTCCACAGGGACAGAAGGGACATATGAAGAGGGAGGGCACCAGCTACAGCACTAATGTCTGTAGTTGCTACAGTTTTGGGGAAAAATCTGTTTCAACTAAAGTATTTCATATTTACTTCACTGATTTCAAAGACGAGTGTATCTGGAAAATCTAAACAAAGTCAGGAGTGTGAAAGCTTTCTGTTCAGTTTTTCCTTGACTGGTTTCAATATGAGGGCCGTAATGCAGCAAACTGCTGAGATGGAGGTGACAGATAAACTGCAGAATTTTAATTTGATCAGCAGGGAGCACTTATATGGAGACACTAATCAAACTGCGTTTTTCTCTATGTCAAGATTAATCAAGACTGCAAGTCAGCTGTAATGGAAGAAAAAAAAGAAATCTTAAAATGATAAAAGGAAACAGACATGCCCATTACAGGAAAGCAAAGACACATTTAAATATGCTCAGGCGATAAAACTCAAACACGACTTTAAAATATGTTTGTGTTGTTTTTGTTGCTCCCCTTTGTTAATAAATGGTTTTATTGGCAATCAAAATACAATGATTTTGCTGAATTCTGCGAAGACACTAGCAGAGTTACATGAAGAAACTAATGTTTTGCCAAGACGGTTTACAGCCTTATCAGCACCTGCACAGACATTTACATTATGCACCTATTTGTCTGATGTTTTACAACACAGAAAAAACGATGTCATTTTTAAAATATACTGTCCAAAAATCAGTCTTTTCAATGTCAAATAAAAAAGTTAAAATGTTGAATCGAAAAAAAAGGTTAGCTTGTCACTCGAAAGAAAATGACTGCTGTATGTAACTTAGAGCAAAGCGCAAAAAGAGACCGTCCTCTCAATAAAAATCACATCAGAAGTCCAGTTTCAAAAGCATGAAAATGTCCATATAAATTTGATAAAGCTCTTTTCGTGTTGTGAAAGGGGATGTTGCATAATCACACTGTGTAACCTGTTCCTGGTGGATAGACTGGTTGAAAAAGAATCTGACTTAGACATGTTCATGCCTTAAAATGAAAAGATGTCGCACCAATATTCACCAACAGTGATTTTCATTTGGCTCTATGCCATATTAGCTACTTAAAAACAGATTTTTGCAGAACTTTCAGATGTATGGGCTGTTACTAGCTTCTAAAATACTGTAACTGAAGGGACAACAGGGAGGAGGGACACATAGTTAGACAGGACAGCACCAGGATTTATGTAAAATGTGGCTCTCATTTTTTAAACATAAAACACTACATGTCTCATCTTAAAGTCCAAGCACAATCAGAGCAGGAGGGAGAGGAAACAGAATGCTAAAACACTGACACACATCTGTACAGGCCTTAGTCAGTTGATCTACATCTGCACACAATGTGAGCTGGTGGATATTTTGGGGAAATGGGGTCTTTCCTCACCGTGGAAAAAGATTTGAATCTGTCTTTCAATGTGCTCCTTATTGTGATGTCAAAACACCTGACAAATAAATATACAAGACACCAAGGAAAAAATCATTGCATGTACAAAAACAACAAAGTGGAAACATGCAGCCATTTCAACCAGGATCTCTTTTTAGTTTTAGCGTTTCCGTTTCATCAGCGTTTTCAAACAGCTCTCTGCAGGGGAGAGCTGGCTGCATGCCTGAATACCAGCTCCAGATCATGGGACACATGAGGAAACCATCCGGCACAGCAGCAGTTAACACATCAGCAAATCAACCAGTCCAACCCTGGCCTCTCCTATCTGCCTGCATCCCACGGAGAAAGAAAGAGACCACCATGTCCCAACTCCATTAGTTTTATGTTAAAAGACAGAAACAAGAGTCAAAAAAGATAAAACTGGAGCTGTGAAAGGAGACTTGAGAGTGATGGTGGCCAGTTGTGGGAGCCCCATCCTGTAACACCTCACCCTAGTGAATAACCAAGTTAAACACACCCAACCCCAAACGCTCATCAGTCAGATCTATTCTAATTTATCATGTTGCACTTGTTGCTGTGGGATGTCTAAGGCATGTCAGCTGGAAATAAAGTTAAAAAGAAGAGGGTGTTTTTTCTTTGTCTAGAAATATGACCCTCAAGGTTGTACATGGTACCATATATCTTACGCTCCGTACAAATCCATAAATCAAATCCATATGTTTACAGACCACTAGGAAAGGTAAACATAAAGTCTCCGTATAAAGTGTGGCTACTTTAATGACAGGTATTCAACCAGAAAAATTAGTTTTTTACAAAAATGTTGCCTCAGTTTAATTATTCTTTTTTAGTTTTACTCGCTTATTTTGTAGTGACTTAAAAGTTTCATATGCTTCTGTTCAGAAACTCAAAGGATTTTCATGGGTAGATCTGCTTCGCTTATTTCCTGCTCTGCTATGAAGTAGACTAATGAAACGTTAGAGTGGGACTCAGTGGGATTCAGTTTGCCCACATCCGTTACAGGACTGTCGCCTCGTATCAGGATAAGATGAGTAATTTCAGGGCACGGTTGAATTTCCTTTCCTCAGTCCAAAAAAATGGGACTATAATGTAAGACTCTACTAAATGTTTTAGAATACATTGGGACGGAGTAAAAAGGCAGAATGCAAAACAGAAAGGGTGTCATTTCAATTGGAGGATAAACAAAAATAAGTTGATGAAATAAACTAACACAGTAATTCACTTTGGAAAGAAAGGCAGTGCAGATATACCATGTTAAAAATAGACCCTCAACCACACAGTTGCACTTTACATGTCTGTCCAAATTATCAATGTTTGTCATGTTATCCTATCAGACATTTGTGTGAATCGTCAAAATAAGTATATCATTTTTTTGACTATTGGCCAGAAACATGTTTTGTGATGTAACAAAGACATTTGACCGCACAATTCTAATCAGTTCATCCGTCCTTAAGTTCAAGAGGACGTTTTTGCCACTTGAAAGATTTAACGTACAGTGGGGCAAAAAAGTATTTAGTCAGCCACCAATTGTGCAAGTTCTCCCATTTAAAAAGATGAGAGAGGCCTGTAATTTTTATCATAGGTATACCTCAACTATGAGAGACAGAATGAGAAAAAAAATCCAGGAAATCACATTGTAGGATTTTTAATGAATTAATTGGTAAATTCCTCGGTAAAATAAGTATTTGGTCACCTACAAACAAGCAAGATTTCTGGCTCTCACAGACCTGTAACTTCTTCTTTAAGAGGCTCCTCTGTCCTCCACTCGTTACCTGTATTAATGGCACCTTTTTGAACTCGTTATCAGTATAAAAGACACCTGTCCACAACCTCAAACAGTCATACTCCAAACTCCACTATGGCCAAGACCAAAGAGCTGTCAAAGGAGACCAGAGACAAAATTGTAGACCTGCACCAGGCTGGGAAAACTGAATCTGCAATAGGTAAGCAGCTTGGTGTGAAGAAATCAACTGTGGGAGCAATTATTAGAAAATGGAAGACATACAAGACCACTGCTAATCTCCCTCCATCTGGGGCTCCACGCAAGATCTCACCCCGTGGGGTCAAAATGATCACAAGAACGGTGAGCAAAAATCCCAGAACCACACGGGGGGACCTAGTGAATGACCTGCAGAGAGCTGGGACCAAAGTAACAGAGGCTACCATCAGTAACACACTACGCCGCCAGGGACTTAAATCCTGCAGTTCCAGACGTGTCCCCCTGCTTAAGCCAGTACATGTCCAGGCCCGTCTGAAGTTTGCTACAGGGCATTTGGATGATCCAGAAGAGGATTGGGAGAATGTCATATGGTCAGATGAAACCAAAATAAAACTTTTGGGTAAAAACTCAACTTGTCGTGTTTGGAGGAGAAAGAATGCAGAGTTGCTTCCAAAGAACACCATACCTACTGTGAAGCATGGGGGTGGAAACATCATGCTTTGGGGCTATTTTTCTGCAAAGAGACCAGGACGACTGATCCGTGTAAAGGAAAGAATGAATGGGGCCATGTATCGTGAGATTTTGAGTGAAAACATCCTTCCATCAGCAAGGGCACTGAAGATGAAGCGTGGCTGGGTCTTTCAGCATGACAATGATCCCAAACACACCGCCAGGGCAACGAAGGAGTGGCTTCGTAAGAAGCATTTCAAGGTCCTGGAGTGGCCTAGCCAGTCTCCAGATCTCAACCCCATAGAAAATCTTTGGAGGGAGTTGAAAGTCCGTGTTGCCCAGCGACAGCCCCAAAACATCACTGCTTTAGAGGAGATCTGCATGGAGGAATGGGCCAAAATACCAGCAACAGTGTGTGAAAACCTTGTGAAGACTTACAGAAAACGTTTGACCTCTGTCATTGCCAACAAAGGGTATATAACAAAGTATTGAGATGAACTTTTGTTATTGACCAAATACTTATTTTCCACAATAACTTGAAAATAAATTCTTTAAAAATCCTACAATGTGATTTTCTGGATTTGTTTTTCTCATTCTGTCTCTCATAGTTGAGGTATACCTATGATAAAAATTACAGGCCTCTCTCATCTTTTTAAATGGGAGAACTTGCACAATTGGTGGCTGACTAAATACTTTTTTGCCCCACTGTATATGTGGAGGCTAAGGTGTGTGAAGTTGAGAATGAGGAGAAACTCATAAAACGCTGTCTTTGTACTACAGCATTTATGCAGAAATGGAAAGAAATAGCAAATACATAAATTCAGTCCCATACCAAGTTGATAGTGACACATTTGGCTACTATCCTTGTCTTTCCCTCTTGTGTATCTGCTTACAACACATGGACACGGACAACTGGAAAAGTCAGAGCGCGAATCCAGGACTTTTTACAATAACTTACGTTTGGAAATAGTAACCGAACCTAAATAAACTTGTGGTCTTTGCAACAAACAGGCAGAACTCAGCAGCTTTCAGTCATGTCAGTAAACTTGTTTCTTTGACTCGCTTTGCTGGAGTTTTTAATACAGGATTTACTACGAAAGTATTGGGTTTAGATACTTATCCTTTTGTTTGATTACAACAATTTTTTCTAATTATATAAACTTCATTGTTTTCCTTTTTGACAGGGATTTTGGGGTTCAGGATGAGGAACCATTGGTGTGGTGAGCCTGTATTGAGTCACTGTATATAACTGAGAACATCCAAATAAACTGCACTCGATTTACTGTATACACCCATCTGATGATGCAACAAACCAATAAATGTGTCTTTGTTATGGAGTAGATTCACACAAACCACAATAACAGTGTTACACTATATTTTTTATCTGTGACAGCCATGGGTGGGACAATTAAACATTAAACCACTACTACTATTAAGAGCTGCAAATAAAGTTTGTTTTTTACTTGCAGCTTTTGTTGTGTAATGTTGAGCCCAGTTTTAATAGAAAGCAGACAGAACACACACACTCTTATTATGAGTTATGTTTGTTATACACACCTTCTCTGTTTGATTACGAGACAGGGCAGGATTTCTCCTCTCTAATCATATTGGCTTTTTTTCCTGATTGGAGTTTGTATATAACAAACAGATAAACAGCCCGCACACTCATACATGTAAACATACCGTTTTTAAGCACTTGCAGAGACAAATTAAGCCTTTCCCCTTCATACAGACAGCTGGATCCACCACAAAACCTACCTTGGGATATTGAGGCTGATCAGAGACATCACACCAGTTTGGTGATATATAGAAAAACAGGGAAAGGTAAAGTGATCTTACACTGGTCTGAGCTTCACTGCGCATTGTTGATATCACTTACATGAACTGAACCAGCGAATGCAATCTTACTCAGAACTCCTTTTAGCAAAACATTCACTGACTGAGGGACAAACAGAATCTGACTTTCAAGTGGAAATGTTACAATCAGGGTTTCCTCATTAGTCTGCCATTCTCACCTTGAAATGGACTCTATTTCTCTGTCAACAACAATACAGTCAGAGATTTCTCTTTTGCTTTGTCCCTCCGCTGCTGCTGTTGCAGCTGCAGTGCCCGGAGGCTTTGAGATCTATGCAACATGAATACTAAATGTCCACATGCATAAAAAGATAGATAGGTGGGATACCCCTGTGTGTTTCCCCAGTAGGTGGGTGAAGAAGATATGTGAGCTAGTCAGCTACTAGCGAATTTCTGATAGATAAATAGTATGTAATATGCATGAGTGCATGATAAGAAGGAGAGAGAGGAGGGGATGTTTTTGGAGATTGAAAAGATAAATGGCAGCTGGCGAGGAGAAGTGTTGCTATGGAGTCTTTCTCCTCGGACCGCAGATACTGGGTACCCGCAACATGTCCTAATGCTTCTGCTCTGAGCTGGCTGCCTTTGTGACCGTAAGCAGGCAGCAAGCTCTACTCCAAAGCACATCTCAGGCAGGCAAATGGACCTGGAAATCAGTTTCAAATCATAAAGCATTATCTCCTGCATGTGTTAGGACGATAAAAGTACAGCTGTGGAGGGAAGCTTTTCTATTTCTCCCCTCTCTTTTCTGAATAAACCTTATATGAGAGATTTCAGCATCTATGAAGGCAGAGCATAGAAGAAGGCCTTCAGTACAGCAACTTGCCACCCTCAACAAATATTTAATAACTGTAAACACCAAGTGAAATACAAATATAGCTATGCATTTCACAAATAAACTTTTGCCAGCTGTCAGATTTGGTGCCATCCTGCAAGGGATTTGACCAAGCAACATTTTCTACCTACCATGCAAATTTTGACTTATAATTTCTAATTACCCACCCAAGTATAACAGGCTAAATGTCAATGTCAAGGTTTTTGATATGTATATTAATAAACACTGTATTTTTCATTCCCAATATTGTGCATTCAGTTTATCGATTAATATAAAACCACTTAAGTACGGTTAAGTGATTTACAGTTCTTGTTACTTCTTACCATCTCTTAGATCATGTATGAGAGCTCATTATCTGTCATTAGTTGTCTTCCAGGAAAGGCAAAAGTCCCAGACACACATTTCAGCTGACCATCCAGAGAATATCTGACAGGTCTAATGGATAATTACCTCTCTCGTAGAAAACCACACAGCAACCACAGTGGCTTTTATTGTTCTGAAAAGCTATGCTGAAACAATGCTGGAATTCACAGCACAATTGGCACGTCAACATATCACCATTAAAAACGCTTTATTTTCCCACTAGAATACTCTGCTGACCAATTTCTGTTTGCTGACTCTTCTTAATGAGGGATAAAGTGGTAATTAAAACAAAGAGAGACTTCAGGATCCATTACAGGGAGAAAGTAGACCATACAAAGTTCAGTGAAAACTGTTTCAAGAATTAGTGGAAACATCTCCATACGTCACCTAGTGTCTCTGCAGGTAATGAGAGGTTTCATTAAGAAGACACCTACTGTAAATGAACTCCAGAAAACCGGTGTGAATGCACAGTCATCAATCAGAGCTCAGCAGCTTCATCAACAACATATGGATGTGGGTGTGTCTGACCAGAACTCTGCATTTGACAGCATTATAACCTATTACTTGACCAAAACAGTTAAGTGTCTTTGTCTGGTCGCCACATGCTGCATGGCCGAGGGTCGAGGTTTTGAGAGATCTGGTAACAATAAGCTGTAAAGTAATGAATGGTTCAAGGTATCGAGTAAAAAGGACAATGCAGAGCATGAGCACAGCAGTCTGAAAAGTTGACACAAAGTGTGTCATGTTAACTCCCAGATGAGGTCATCAATCAGCGGCACAGTGCGAGTGTCTGACAGCAGCTAATTTAGGGGGATGGATGACAGGAGAGTCTGAAAGAGAATATGACTGTGCTGCAAGTCAAACTACTCAGAAAAAATAAGAGGATATTTCTAAAATCTTTTTCTTGTATTTCTTTGCTCCATCTGTCCCCTTTCCTCTTGCCTCTCACAAGAATCACACTGAAGCTTTTCCTTTTGAGGGCTTATCAACACATCTGTCTGGAAAAGTTAGTGTTCCCATCCATTTTTTACACCATGTTTTCCTAAAGTGTCACTGGATCCCAAAACAGCTCTGCTGGTTTCCCTTCAGGCCTCTCAGAGTAAAAAAAAACAGGGTGTGAAACGAAAGACCTCCTTCTGACCAACGCCTTACACTAACCAGCAGAGACTCCCCGGTCTGATCAGAAAAAGCTTGTGTTATTACAGCATGGGAACTAATAAAGAAGAAGACATGGTGCAATGGATTTCACTGTAGCATGCTGCCTTTGCATGAGCAGGTTGATCTAAAAATGGAGTCAAACATCTGTTGAGTCATGATTCCTTGTTAAAGCTTGCCACTCTATAAGATAAGATAAGATTAATCCCCGTGGGGAAATTCAAGTGTTTACGCAGCAACAAAGAAGAGGAAAAACTGTACAGGTTCACACAGGGATATGAAACACACATTTAAATTTTAAAATTCTAAAATTCTAATAACTAAAAAAACACATGTATATACAGATCAGTAATGGAAGTATTGTTAAAAATATACACATGTATGTGTGCAGAAAGAGAGTGCAGGTCAAAGTTTTTGTGCAAAAGTGCAAGACTGCAGGCTTTATGTGCAGTCCGGGTTATTGTCAGTGAGTTACATTAACCCATATAACTCACTGGTGCTCTATTGAACACACAATTGTCATTACAAATAAAAAACTAATGGTTTCCAAGTGTCTCGATGTCATCACCTTTATTTGTACTGGCTGTGGTAGAATGTGTAGAATTGGAGGATTGAACACTGAGGGGTTTTTGTATTCATAATGCTCTAATTTGATATAACAAGAATATTTTGTGAAGGCCAGTGTCAAGTACATTTGGATTCAAATTTCAGAATAACAATTTATAGAAAAAATATAAATGTAAATATAAATTGATAGGCTTAAGCTACCTGTATGTTTTCCTCAGAAACATTTTAAATTGTACCTGCAATGTACAAATTGTGTTTTGTGTTTGTATTGTGTGATTTGTTGACGATTTTTGACTTGGTGTGAAGGTTCACTGTCCTTAATAAAATCAAGGTCCTTTAGTAGAATATTTGTATTAAGTCATCTTGGAAGATAAGAATCTTGACTCTAACATAATTAAAAGTGTCCCAATCCTAGTTAATATATGTAACACTGCTATTGATACACTGATGGTAAATAGCATCTGGAAATGAATATGAATTGCTTCTTAAAAACCAAAACCTACGGGGCACTAACCGACTGCCAGACAATCATTTTCTACTGAGTTGAGGGATTGGGCAAATTTGCAGATGCAGCTGTGCTTGTCTTTAGTCAGCCCACGTGGATCCACTCACCATTTTTATGGAAGTGCTCCTACTATTGTATTATATTAGATTCCAGCATTCCTCCCCCCACTCTCCCCTGGTCTCACACTGCTTTTCTCCAAGCAGCACTTGTCTGAGGTTGAACAGCTAGAGCAGAGAAACAGTTCAGGACATGCTCAAAGCAGCATATTGTCTTTGATAATGTCAGGGGCCAGAGCCACCGGACAAACCCTGTGTATGTAACTAATCAATGGGTGTGCAATATAGAAGCTCTTCCTCTGTAATAGTAAGTATGCTAAAATACCCAGAGGTCCCATTTACTGCACAACAAAGATACAGTTAAGTTGTATTTAGAGAGAGCTATTAAAACTGCATTATTGCACTAAGTGCTGCGAGGAGAGTAACTAAATGAGCACTTGTTAGCTTTATAGTACTGGTGGTATTGGCGTACAGTCTGAAACCTACAACAACATAGACTTCATTTGACACAGACATTTTTTTATAAACAAGGTCATCAAGGTTATTTTAAAACATCAAAACAAATTCCATTTTAATTTAAATTGAATTAAAGTATGTTTCAAGTTTGTGATTTTGGGCTGTAGAAGCAGAAACGTTTTTCTGGCAGAGCTTAAACTTCAGGTGGATTGGACCGAGAACTGCTTTGTCTTTATGGGACAACACTGAAATTACATGTGTATGGTTATTATTTCGGAACATTTTTGTATTTTTACTAGGGCTGTCAAAATTAACGTGTTAACGAGAGATGTTTAATTTCTGGAATTAACGCATTCCCGCCCTGACTTGCCCACAATTAAACCCCCGCCGCGTCATTCCTCGTCATGTAAACGGCATGGATGACACGAGCAAGATGGAGGAGTCCGAGGAACCCGTTGGCCCTCTGGATGGACAGTTTGAGTATAAAAAAAACATCACATCACTAAAACCTGGGAACCAAAGTTGTTTGCTTTAACCGTAATGAAAACAGAAGAGCGTCATAAGTATGGAGGACTGCCCCATGCAGTGGTGGGCTGCTCATTCAGGAGCACATGACAAGCTGGCCCTGCTTGCCCGCAAATATATAGTGACTCCTGCATCCACGGTTCCGTGCGAACGACTTTCTCAGTCGCAGGCCATATTGTTCAGAAGAAACGGTCCGCTTTACGTTCAGAAAATGTTAACCAGTTAGTTTGCCTTAGCAACTGTCTAAAAGATGAATACACAAAAGGTAAAAGGGCCACATGTAATTGTGTGAAGAAAAACGTTCCATTCACCTATCCTGTATTTGCTAAAGAAAAAGAGCAATGGCTAAGTTGCCAAAATTGTTTAGAATTAAAACATTTTTTTTGACTTGTCATTAATAAAGAACAAATGCAATATCCGCTTCTTGTCATTTATCTTTCTGTTCTGAGAACAGTACACAGAAAATACGAGTTTTTCAGTCAGTTTAGGGTTGTGATTAATCAAAATTAATTCAAGAAACCATGTGATTAATTAGATTTAAATTTCTAATCGTTTGACAGCCCTCATTTTTACTAGTGTGCTTCTTCATCCATTGGTGACATAAATGTGATAGACAATGGTACTAGATTGCATTGAAATCCGATCTGAGAAAGGAACCAGCCCTATAGCAAAAGTATGAGATAGATAACAAGGAACATTTTCTTTGAATGATTTTACAGTATTACCAAATACTGATTACTGCAGGGTGTAGGGACCTTAAAACATTAAGAAGAGGGGATTGTTTCCAACAGTTTAAAAGCAGGACCTTGGTTTATACAGCAAACCATTTAGACGTAATTTGTATTCAGTGCAAACTACAATAACATTACTTGCCAAGAGCTGCATAATGCACCACTAATGCACAGCATTTTGATAACAGTAATACGTTATCGGCAGGCTTTAAATGTGCCTGCATAGAGATGGGTTGCTTAATGCACTAAAGAGTTGAATTGTGCAGCTACGACTACCCGACCAGATTTGAGTACTATTCTCATAGAGCCAGTCCCCAACATGATAAATGAAATGACTCATTTATGAGTGCATCTGCTGAAAGAACTGAGTTAATGCATGAGAGAGCCGGGGGAAGATCAAAAACAAAGACCTGATTTCATGGCTGCAGGGCAGTCTAGCAGAGTGGATATGTTCATCATAAATTTCACCCGCAAGATATCTCTCAAAGCATCGCCACTCAACGTAGCACGCCATCTTTATAGTATGCTTGGCTGTCGATGCAAAAACTGCAGTGATGGGTTTTGATAAAAGCATTTGTGCAGCTTAGAGCTCTCTACTCATGTCTATAATGAGCTCAGTGTTAACAAGTCAAGAACGTTAGTAATGCAAACTGCACTTTCAGTTTAATTACACTCAGCTGTTTTTATTACTGCAGGTCTATAGTTAGAATATGGTTTAGGCATTTGATTTGGAAAAGGAAAAGGTCACTAAGGATTTAGAGTAATGAACCTCAACTGTTTAATGCCAAAGTCGGAAATAGCAAATGTTGATGTACACTGACTAAATCTTCCACTGAAATGAATTCTGGGCGCCTCACACTCACTGAAGCTATTCTTTCCGAAAAAACATCAGCCTCCAACATGCAGCATGTGTTGCAGGTGCACACCATATTCTTTGGTTCAAAAGTTTCTGTATCCACTGCTGTCATCACGGCTGATGTATTCTGTAGCTTACAGACAGCAGATGCTCTCCTCTGCATGGTGCCTTTGACATGGGGCAAGCTCATCTTCACCTTCACCTTCACCGCTATCCACTGATACTTTCCATCCACCCACTTCAATACCTGAACCAAACGTTATCCTGTTCCAGACAGAACTGTGGAAATCTGGATTTTTTAAAAATAACAATGGAAATGTGAAGATATCATAATGCTTAACAGGAACAGAAATGAAAATGAGGTGTAACCCAGTCCTTTAACAGTAACTGAGATGTTTTGGATCCAGTTTAGTGGAAATTGTGGTTTGTAGTAGGGGGAAACCCTCTCTTCTACACTGGTTTTTACACCAATTCAAAGTGTTTATATTAATGAGCAATAGTTCGACTTACTCTGCCTGTAATGTAAAGGTTATTTCCATCATAACAAAACGTAATTCTTCTAAAGCTCATTGTACAAGTTAAGCAGGCTGAGAGAATGGTAAATCACCCTTAGCCTTGTGAAATCAATTCTAATTAAAGAATATCAGATTATATTGAGTACATTTAAAAAGTTAGATCAGCGTTAGGTGATACTTGGTTTAGGGTATTTGAACAAAGACGTATTTCCAAATTCTTACAGTTGTATAGAAGTTTTATTGAATCAATCATTGTTGTATTCTGTTTGTGCATTAACGGCAATAATGAATTGCGTGAAAGTGCAAATGGATATTTTATAAGTTGTGCTGGAAAAAAAAAAAACAAGCCATCTGTAATGAGGAAATAAAAAAGTCACATTACCTGCAATGAACTGTGTTATAAAGATCAGATTTCACACATGCATGGCGATAGTTAATCCAACCATGGTTACAGGAAAAAAGTCGTGAAAGTAGGCATTGTCATCAGTAATTGTTTCATTATTGCTCGCACCGTATTTAACACAATAAAATCTCCTGACTCATTTCTTCAAAGGTACGCCACTCGGAACCTTCCTGGATGCAATTTCAAGTTAAATAGTTTCCAAATGGTAAACTTAAAATATAGTTGAAAACATTTGCAGCGTTGAATTAGCAGAAGGTGCATTCAACGCTAATGGCTAACCACAGACCTTTCAACTGGTTTTTAGGGTAGATTCTTCTTTTACTGCAGATCAGGGAATAGTCTGTGATCCCACACAGGCTGCACGTAGATGTGTTTACTGTAAGAGACCTAATTGAAAGAACAGAGAGGCTGTAGATGCTGGCAGCATAAGTAGATGTTATCTTGTGTTTTACGATCTACATGTTGAATTCTTTAATTTCTTTGACAGGAATTGTCTGTTTATTTCACTTCGTGTCTTATTTCACTATTTTATTTCTTTGTGCTCTTGACTCTTTCTCAGCCACACATGTGCCTCACCCTTAACTACCTCCATGCATTTTTTCCCTCCTGCAGTGAGGCAAATATAACTTGTTAGCAGGTTCCATATAATCTCAAAGTTGCTTCCAGGTGCATCTGATTATCCCATCAAAGGTAAGGGCTTTAAAAGGTTCTCGACCAGTTCTACCATTTCCTATGTCTGAAGGAGGTTGGAGGTCTGAAAGCCTATAGTTTAAACTAGACTGAGAGTCTACATCCATGTTAGCTGCTCTGTGAGGCTTTACTGAGACACAGTGGTGCTTTGAGCTCAACGCTAACACTCACCATGCTATGTAAACATGCAGATGTTTAGTTTGTATAATTCATACCATGGTCAGCAACTTAGTTTGGTGTGTTACTATACTGACATTTGTTAATTAACACTTGAGACAAAGTACAGCTGAGGCAGATGGTATGGTCATTAGTTTTAATTTGGTGAATAAAGCATGTATACCTGATAATGGGTCTGAATGTAAAAATGTCAGGGAATACCAATTACAATTCATTGTGAAAAGGGGACATGAATGTGTGTACCAAATCTCATAGTAATTCCTCCAATATTTGGTGAATCACTAACAAATAATACTCTTGACCTCATGCATGTAAAAAAGTCAAAGAATCACCTTTTTTTCACTGTCATCAGTCATTGATCGACTTTGGACCATACATTTCTGTATACATTGAATGGCATTTCCATCTACAGAGCCTTGTTGTTGCCCAAAAAAAGCAGTGGTTCCCACACCAGAAAGGGTTTCCACTATTAAAAATCACAGTCCAACATTGGTGCAAATCCACACAGGTACCACACTTGGTAGACAAACCAGAATACAAATGTGTCTGAACACACACAGACAAAAGGTCGTGCCCTGAAATTAGCAGACAGGACCTCAGTCTCTGCTGTGTTGTGACAGTTGAAATAGCAGTGGGTGTCTGCAAGAACTGACATGTGAACAAAAATCCACAAACCCCCAGCAGGTGTGTCAGCTCAAGTCGGAGGAGTAAGAAACCAAACCATGTCAGGTGTCCGGCCCAGACGGACCATGAATTACCTCGACTTTTATTCCCGATGGGGCTAATTCTTCTTAAACCAAACAGTGAGGTTTTTATCAGGTCTGTATTTTGCAGCTGTCCAAATTGATTACATAAAAGGGCACCATCTGTCAGGCGAAATACAATAACAATCAAGATTAGTAAAGATATTATGAATATCAGGTTTTAGATGTGAAGAGTTTAGGGACTATATTCTCCACTGTCAACTTTACTTTCAATCCCTGCTCATTATTTCACTTCACTAGAATACGTTTATAAACATCCACAACCACCAACTCCCTCTCCTGCCTCACTAACTTGGTAAATAAACTGTATCTCATTGTGCCTGTTGTGCTGAGACCAGTACATAACGATGGTGTGGCTTGTTTGCAAGGCAGCATGGAGGCTGGAGGTTATTTTCTCGCTGCAGACATGCTCTCAGCCCTGCGCAGGGGGAAATGCAGTGGGGTGGAATAGAGAGCTTTTTGAAAGGCAGTGAATAAAAGCTTTGACATCCCCTCTGCCCTGTGTCCCTGCCGCCGTACCCATCTTCTATTTCCTCCAGCCGCCCTCATGCCACTGTTTCTACCAGAGCACGTAGAGATGCAGCGAACGCAATTAAGCCTGATGTAATGAAATCACACTGTGCTCTGGTTAATGGAGATGTTGGTGAACGGGGTCAGAGGGTGGACTCTGTGAGTGTGTATGTGCAGAGAATAGCGGCAGCTGTCGGGCGTTGCTTTTACAATTTTCAAAAGGATGACCTCCCTCACTACTCTCAGGTTAAGGACCTCTTGTTGAAGTGTATATTACACTCCTATAAAACTACCCCACTTAGATATGATGTTATCTCATCAATATAAAATATCAATTTGACAGAGATATTGTAGTGGATTAAAGAGTCTGCATACCACATTTTCTTGATTAACCTCATAAAAAAAGTGTTTAGTCTGGCTGATGGACAAAGAGAAGTGATTAAATCTGAACCTTTTAGATGTTGCCAAGAACAACAGCTAACAAATGACCTTGAATAAGTTCTTAATAAGGGTAAACATAGCTTTCCACTGCATGTCGGATAATAAATGTAAAAACATATTCCAGCATCACAACACTTCATTATATTGCGCACAACCTTTTTCAGCTGCGCCTCGGTGCAGGATCCCATAGATTAAATATCCATTGACATTTGATTCCGGCATCATATCATAGCAAGCCGCTGACCTCTGGTCAGTGCAGCATGAGTCAAACTACCGTCTCATTATACGCTGTACTGTAGATGTCAAGCCCTCACTCGCAGGACTGAGCAATTCTCCAAATCAGGAATAAAACCCCTTCCTCGCCCGGGAAGATCTTCAAGTGTCTCTTGGAGTGATTCTGCGCAATAAATCAACCAGATAATGGAAAAGGTCCGAGCAGCAGAACCACAAGACCGGATTAATGGACCTAATGAGCTGGATATGTAACATAGCAGCACTGGGTGGGTGGCTGTTTGGGGGATTAACAGCATAAGGTCATCAGCCTCGTCAAATGTCTGAGAAAATACAAGTCTGTGTAACGAAATAATGAGTTATCAATCTATATTACAGGTGGGTTGTTGTTCTGTTTGGTCATAGGAAGTGAACTTCCGCTTATAGAAGCTGTTTCTTTTATGGATGAATTGGATGATTCATCATGACAGGATTGATGTTATTTACAAAGAAAATTAAGGTTGAAAAATGCAGTCAGTCTGTAAGTCTTTTACTGGAAGCAATTACCAAAAGTGGACAAACCATGGTAGTGATAACATACCTAATAAGTATTAGCAACCACAAAGGACTTAAGATACAGGGTTCATCACAAGCATTTTGGTTTCAAACATGGATAGACCAAAAAAGGTGGTTTCTGACAATCTGACATTGAGGAGATACATGCTGAATTATTTTTTACATATCTGCTCTGACAATAACTGCTTGTGTGTATTTTTTACTTTTTACTCTTAAATATCTTAAACTGGTGCGAAGAGATTTACCGTTTGCTATTTGAAGACTACTGCCAAGGTGCTGCTCTGTTTCTGAAATGGCTGACAGTTTGAAGGAGTTGTATATTTGTGTTTTAACTTGGAAGAGTGCTGTGTAAACATGGAAAAACACGATGTTTAGCAGTGATTTTTTCAAGTTAAAGATTATATTTTAGTGCTTGTTTATACAAACACATCTTAAAGCATTACAGAGTATATAAGTGCATGTGCTGGCTGGAAGAGATTTATAGAAGCACCCTGCTCAGGTCTCTATCCGCCCCTCTTTGCTTCTCGACCCTCCCTTCTCCCCCTCTCAGACAGCAGCTGTAACGGGCAGGCCGTTGGTTACCGGGTCCTCTGGGGTATTAATCAGCTAACTGGCTGCCATGGAGGTGGATGAGGCTACTTACACTGATGCACAGACTTTTTAATCAAAACTTCCTGCACAAAATGCTGTGTGTTTGAAAGACTGATTAAATTACTGCTTTGATCTCTTGAAGCCAATTAAGCTCTTCCTGCCAGATCACTTATGTATGTTTATGTGCAAACAAACATACATACAAAAAGATTAATGGGACAAATGCACAACCAAGCATGTTGAGAGTTTCATACAGTCTTTAAAAAATGGATAAGTGTTAAGATTTATGATTCAGAAGCTTTAATGCAGCACAACTTTATTCCCCCACAACCGTTCCTTGAGAATTGTTCTCCCGAATTCAGAGCGGCATTGAAATCTCTATGGGAAATAATGCAGCATTTTCATCCACTGACTGAAAGCCTCACTCAGGTGCATAAAGCGCAGATCCATCTAACGGCCCCTCTGTGGCCGTCGTTGGCTCCAGACAAAAATTATTATTACCGTCTCAACATTTAAAGCCTCACATATGGCTTCACCCAGAAATGATTTGTGCGGCCGGGGTTTCACACTTCAGACCTCCAAACGTTTTAGTGAAATGATTCGAGGAGATTTTCAAAAAACCCTCATCTGGGGAATTGAACCCGGGGATCAGTGATCACAGGACACTTGAGAAGGTGTAGGACTAGGTAAGAAGGTAATCATGAGATATATGATAGGAGCAAGAATCCATATCTGACAGCGTTGCCATTACCTAGGTGATTGGTTGGTGCATTTGTTGCAGTCTGTGGGTCAAATGGTCAATAAAAGAAATGTTTGTCCTTGTGCTTGATCATTTCAAAGGACATTTCTTGTGGAACACCAGATAACATAAGCTAAGTTGACAATAACAGAAAAAGCTTGAAAAACTCCACACATATCTCGCACCAAAGTGATCTCACGGCACACAAACCGCAAAAACGTATTTGTCAAAATTTAATGTCACCCAGCTCTTGTGTGCACTGGTGAAACTCATCTGTAGTCCATTAAACAGCCCGCTCAGGAAGAGTACTTCAGTTTCATGGAGATGTTTTACTTCAGGGCCTGTTTGCTGTAAACTGATTATTCCCTTTTAAGAATGATATTCATTTTAGCACAGTACGGCGAGTCCATTTCAGTTATCAACAACAGAGACAGGGGCCACACTCTCAACAAGCAAATGACGCAGATAAAAAAATATCAAAACCAAATTAGGGGTGAATTGAATCCCTCCTGTATAGAAGCACTTTGTACTGCAGGAATCCAGGAAGCACAACACTTAAACAAAGGAAAGAGTGGGTGAAAGGGTGGAGCAGGAGAGTGGCTGATGGAGAGGTAATATAAGAGGAAGCAACACAAAGCAGGAGGGATAAAGAGTAGTCTGGAGAAGTTGGTACGGACAGGAGAGAGGGCTCTTCTTTCCCTGTGTAGGACTGTTTCGATGAATCATGGGGTGGACCAAATGCCGTCCAGTTTAAACTAATGGGGAGGGAATTTATGGCAACACTTAAAGAATGAGATCAATAGGGGCAGTGCTTCCAGCAGAAGGGAGCAGACGGCGAGCGCTGGCCCAACAGAGGGTCAATACCGTCCAAACAGGATCAGTTACTGTTAAAGCAGCCAGAGAGGAAGAAACAGAGGTCAATACCTGTGGCCTACACACAGGTTTGAACAATCTCAGAAAACTCATTAACCATTTTCAGTCGCTTTACTTTAAGTGGCAATTAAAGCTAAATAACAACCACTATTTTTGTGTGGACGGATTTATGTGCTGATAATTTATTTTTCCAACTAAGTTTTTCAATCTGAAGAGTTAAAGGGGCCTGGAGTATGTTTTTTCTAGCAAAGGAAGTTGAACATTGTTGTTCTCATGCACATTGAAAGGAGGTGATCGGGATGAAAAGTGAGTGTATAAAGGACAGGAATTTGACACTGAGACCAGGTTCCTATGTGTGGGTATGTTCGGCCACCAAAAGCCGTTACATCTAGGGATATGTCCTGATTCTGTGAAACAAATAATGAGCATCCTGTCCAGTGCTTTAAGTCACTTTGGAATTTTACAATATAAACTAAGACCACAATTGTTCCTGTGTAACAGAGGGCTGTGAATGCCAAAACATGACAATAAAGAAATGTAATAAAGCTTAGACACGATTATATTTTTTTGCAAGAGCGGATATTGTAAAATGTGTTACAGTCGTTACGTCAGAGAAACTTTTACTGATACATTTCGTCATTATCGCCTTGTGGCCTGCCAGAAATGACACTGTTTCTATATTACATTATGTATATAAAAAAGAAGCCAGTTCACACTATGTTTCCTTAAAACATGCAATAAGAAATGATGGATATATAAGGAAACTTAAGTTTTTTTTTTACAAGAGTTTGAGGTGAGAAAATGACTGATGAAGCAGCTTGTGGTTTACAGTATATAATGTAGAAATGGCAATGATTGTAAAATTACTTTAGAACATAATATTTTCAATTCCAAAATCAAAGATTTCTAGAAGGGATGACCCCCTTTTTCTACAATATATGCAAATGGAGATTCTACTGTGATTGAAGCTGATTTTTACAGTTCACAAAGATCCAGTACTAGCTGTATGTGATGTTACGGGACACATGCTTTTCCACATAACACTTGGAATAGCACCCTTCACCCACAGAGGAGACCCTTCATTTATGAATCCGATTTTCTCCTGACTCTCCATATTATTGAGAAGGTGCTAAAAGAAGCTGGACTCAGATTTTAGTCTCCGGGGCTTTATTCCATTAACAACAGTTGCACTCGATGGAGTTATTGCCTCGAGTTAATAGCCTATTCATTTACACTTGGCTGTAGCTAATATTGTAATCTGTTGGTGGATAAAGACTGACATTCAAACCGTGGGGAAAAATATTTGGACATGAATGAATAGTCTGGCTTTTTTTCTACTGTAGTCTTTTCTAACATTAAAGTTTTGCTGTCTTCTTTCAAAATATTGAACGCAATTGCTCAATAGAACATGTTTTACTTATTACAATGTAGGATCGACATCCAAAATAAACTACTGCTTCAGCGCAATGAGTTTTGAACTGAGGAGTGTCTTTGACGACATTAAGTGAATGAAAAAAGGGGCTGAGACTTAAGATAGTCAGATAATTTATGCTTTCAAATGGCCCAGCAGCGGAATGGTTTACTTAATATACATAAAGTCCCACCCACAATATGGCTCTGTCTCCTACCCCGAAAACCCCTGCTTTAAACTAAAACAATCATCCTGGAATTTGTGTGGGTAATCTCCAGCTGTGGGCACCAAAAAGCATGACTACCTTCCATACCACCGTCAAAAGCTTGAGTCTGTGCATGCTGGGTTCAGCAGTTTTTTGATAGAGCTCAGAAAGAAAAAAATGCCATTCACAACTAAATTAAAAGCTAGAACAGGAAGAATTTAAGCACTTGGAGGTAATCTTCCTTAAATTTCACCTACAATGAAGTTATTTCCTGAACCGCTCCTTTGATAAGTTTGAATTGCTTACATTTAAAGGGAATATGATGCACACATGGAACATGTCAATGTCATGGCACCTCTATTATTGTACACTGCAGTCACTGTGGTCTGGAAATGTGTTGTAGAAAGAATCACTGACACGAGACAAAAGGTGTGAAGTACAAAGTGTGTGAACAGTATGGCCGCCTATTTCTCTTGGTTTCCGGACTGACTTCAAATATTAGCACTTTACGGGTCACATGAAAAGAAAAAACCCAAGGCCATTACGACATGATTGGTTCAATACATTTTGGTTTAGCCTCTTTTTTTAAAGCCATTTTAATGAAAAGTTTCATATTCAAGGACTGGTGGGGCTTAATGTCTGCTTGTGATCAAGAGGGGAACCCTTTAATTCATGAGGTAATTTGATGAGGGGTCAATGCTTTCCATGCACAGACACAATAAAAAGTCCAATAAAGTAAAGTCCTATATTATTATATCCTGTGTAGGCTGGGGATGCAGGGAGTCAAGATGTACATTGAGGTTGGAAACATATGCTGCGCATCAAAGTGGAGTTACCTGTCTGTCTCTCTGCAGTTTGGCATGTGTTTGGCCTTTGTTTGGGAGGACTGGGACCTGCTGTCGTGGGTGATGGAAGAGTGTTTAGCAGCGGGGGGGGGGGGAGGAGAGGGTGATGACAGTGTTTAATCCTTCGCTGGCACAGGCCTGCTGTCCACCTCACTGCCCCTGTGGTAAAAAAAAGAAGAAGAATGAATTAGATTGAACTCTTAGCCCTGCCACTGAGCACAAAGACTACAACATTTGGGAAGAAGGAAGCTGAGAAGAGGGGAATGAAATACATGCATGTGGGGGTAAAAGCGTTGAAATACATGTCTGGATGGACATCAATGTTATGTTCTCATGAGCTGGGTCTTAAAAATAAATCCCACTACTCCCTTTTAGTCCCTTCGGTTTTAGTGTACTCAATTAAATGCTCACTAAATCCAATATGTACCCCTTGTTTCGCTCTGCTGTACACAACACTGTGCCCAGCTAGATGTAGGGCATGTCTGTTTCACTTTAAAGATCCAAACCTTTTATTACAAGAGCTCGGGCCAGCCAGGGGCCGCTCCTGGGAAAGCCATTAGGAGGTGTGTGTGAGCAGAGCCAGCCATGGTGCGGTTACAGTAGTGCAGGGCTCTGTCTAATGACTGGAAAGGCTTGTCTCTGCACTGTAGTGAAAGCAAGAGTTCCCTAATCTTCAGGGTGACTTTATAAGGTGTCCTTTCAACCCCATTGGAGCAGGGATAATGTTGAACATGTCAGAGACAAATCCTTATAAAGACCTGCAGTTTGACTGAGCACACAGAGAAGTGAGAGCACACTGACATGCAACACTCGGCGCCACTTGTAAGGTCAGTCCTGCTTGTGCCTCCATTAAGAAAATGACTTATTTTATTGTTACACGACATTTTGCATTCCATGGCAACATTGATTGGGCTGTAAATCCACTGATGATGGGAAGAACGCTGCAGCTGAGAGCATTGTAGAAGGGGAGAGGGAGATGAAGAGGGGGGCTGCAATTAGAGAAGTGAAAGACCACCAGGGCGGCTGCTGCCCAAACTCTCAACTACCACATATTTAAAGTCTTCAGAGAGAAGTAGCAGCAGTACCAATGGGTGAGAGTGAGAGAGGCAGATTTCAATTTGGGTTGTGCATACATATTTGAGGTGGCAGAGCCGTTCTGGAGACAGAAACCATCTTATTGGTTGAGTTGAAGCTTGGTGGGTAAACAAAAGAAAGAAACCAGGGTCATTTCATACAGAACAATAGGTACATCTGAAACATTAACTCTGCTATGTTTACTGTCATGTAGGATTTACTGTTTATAAAAGTCACAGAGGAATAAGTATTTATCCTAGTCTCCTAGTATTAATAACAAGCAAGAGTGAGTTCACTTGGGAATAACTCCAAAAATCTAAATAATGTAATAGATAAAGAGAGTGGAGAGTGAAAAACTTTTGCTGCAGCATTTGATAACTTTTTAAAAGATAAATGGATAAAAGGGATTGATATCATTACAAAATACCAAGAAGATCAAAAAGGTTGATGAAATAAGAGTCCAAAATAGAACTACAATCTTTAATATGTACTCAAATTACACTGTACAGTAATGGCGCACATTATTATACTGTACATGTCATTTTATATGCTGTAGGGACAAGAAAAGTATTGTCCTTTGTTAAAACAGAATGAACCGTCCATTGATTATATTTAGACTCACAGGAAAATGTCATGTAACTACACAAAGGTAGAGGTTGAAGTATTTTATGTAATCTAGTTTTAAGAGATAGCAA
This sequence comes from Eleginops maclovinus, assembly GCF_036324505.1. NCBI lineage: Eukaryota > Metazoa > Chordata > Actinopteri > Perciformes > Eleginopidae > Eleginops > Eleginops maclovinus. The sequence continues at coordinate 10,815,911 of NC_086364.1, forward strand.
TAGTGTCAAGAGGAACATTAAAAAGGAGATAATAACATTGTTACACCATGTACTGTTGAGAAACATGCAAAGGTTCAAGGTTTAGCTTTATTGTCCTTGTTCAGTACAGGGTCGCACCGTGATGTGCAGCTTAAAGCGCCCTCCATTATACACACAGAGATAATAATCCTGACGTTTCACCTACATCAAAAAATCAATTGCAGGGACTTTTGGAGGGTCCGCCATATTCCCAACCACTAAGTAGGGAGTGAGAGTGGGTTTTAAAAACCTCCAAAAGCGAGTATGCTTAAATGCTAACTCTTTCTGTCCATCATCAAAACCATTGTGTACAATAGTTCTCTGCAAACATGAACCTGTAAAACTAAGATAGACATTTCCTAATGTCATACAAGCGTCAACGACTAAAAGGTCAAAACTTATTCAATCAATGTATCAGCGGTCTGTGGAAAATAAGGATGGTGTTTAAAATAGTGAAATACAGTGTTAAATAAAGACTTATGAAGTAAAGCAACATCTGAGTCATAATAAGTCACAACTTTTTTTATTCACTGCTTTGAGAGGTATGACACAATGATTTATGTAGCATTAAAGATCCCTGCACTTTATGCGTTTTTACCCCTCTTGAACTTTACTATCAGGAGTTTTCATTAACCAGTAATAGAGCAGAGAGACATTAAGTCTCTGCAAGAAAAACAAACAAAACATACAGTTAGAGTTAATGGTTTTCGAGCTGATTGAAACAAATTCCTTGCTACTGAGAGTCTGTCAGGAGCCATTGCCATTATAACCTGTGGTTTCCTGCCTTGATGGGAGAAGCACCAAGTAGTGTTTCGGCCCTTTGCATTGCAGCAGAACAAGCCATCTTTAATGACGGTTTTACTGCTGATTCAACTAATTAGTGTTTGCTTATGACGGAAACTCTAGCTTCAGTTGGAACTCTTTACATTCTTCTCGCTCAGAGTTTCTGTTGACCTTTTCGTTGGACATCAGGAAAGCAGAAATCCAAAGCCATTAATATGTTTACTTAAAGCGTAGACCCCTAATTGATTCCTTGATTGATTGAGTTGGGAGCAAATTACATGAATCAAAAGATCAGCGCTTTCCAAACAGTGTAAACAAGCCATTACCACTGAGCCTTTCCTTCCTTATAAAACTCAAGTAGAAATACAGGTAGAGCTCTCTTTCACATTTGTAATTCATATCCTGCTGGCTTTCAATTTGTCTAAGGTCTACCTCTGGACCACAGGCAACCCCCTTAATGACTTGAAGTGACCTTTCTAATGGGCAAGGGCATTGTTGAATGGACATAACCATCGGTTCTCCATCATGGCTGAGAAAATAAAGAGGAAGGAAGTGACAACCTGGAAAAGGTTGATGCTTCCCATATGTCAAGAGTTACTGGGACTTGTTTCTATTCATCGCATAGCCTGGAGACATGTATGGTAAGACAAACTTTTAAATAACCAAATCACTGGTATTATTCCCATGACGGCTATTAATATACACAAGAGAAATGCTGAGGAAAAAAGGATGAGCATAAGAGATGATTAGATGAGACGATCCACCCAAGGGAACAAATATAAGACATTATACCTATAAATATTCTCAGCTAGAGAAGGCACATATGTTTAGGTTTGAGTTACTGTATTGCTTCCTCTTGAGAAAACCCTCTGCCCTTTGAGCTGTAATGCTATTTTAAGGAAACACTATTTACATGTCAAGCATTTAGACAAGTGTGAAATTATATGTACGTGTGTTATTGGCCTTAGAGTCAAAACACAAAGTGGATGAAGACGTACCCACAGCATCACATCAAATAAGAAGCATAACCGGGTGTCAAACACCCAGGAGCAGCTCATTAAGTGATGTTTGTTACGCACACAGATTTTTGCAAGATCACCATTAGCTTTTTCTGGCTTCCTCCAATTCCTCCATGTCAGCAGAATCAGTTGTCGCGAGCATGTTTTCACAGCATCAACACAGATGCCAGTAAGCCAGAATGAAAATAAAACCCAGTTTAATAAGGCACCACCAAGAGGACAGTGAGTTGATAGAGACAATTATTAACAAAACTAGAAAAACAACATCCTCGACGTGACAACTTAATAGAAATAAGACAAATCAGTTTTACATGATATATTGAAACATGGCTATACTTTATAGTGACGCATGGTATTTTATGCGAGGTCGTTCTTCACTGTCAATAACCCTGCTGGCCTTTTATCCTATACTTGTAGCTCAAATCCCATTGCAAAGCCATTACAAGTTTGAGGCTCAACTCATGTCGTAGGACTTAAACACAGTTCTTATTATCTCGCTGTACAACAAGATATCAGTCAAAAAAAGCATGGTTCACTGCATTACTTTGAGACAAAGTCCAGCACCGTCCCCTTCAGAGTTAATGCTCTCTGGGCTGCATTACTGCTTGCTCAGTGGGTCATAACAGAATTTCCTGAGACCCAGAGGCTATCAAACCTCACCTGTCTGCAGGCTGAGTGAGAAAACCCTTTTAGACTGGACATCTGGCTGTCAGTGTGGATTATACAGCCTGTGTGTCTGATAGACATGGGACAGGCTCCCTCCCTCTTCCTAAAGCCTGGTTAATGGTTAATGCCAGACCTGGTGTCTGACTTATGCCCTGCCTGCAAGGAAACATCCATACTGATCCACACGATTGTCAGAAATAATCCTTTATGCAGATTTGTACTGATCAGTCTTACAAATACTGCTATTTATAAATTACGATTGAGAATAAACTGGGAAACAAGTATTGAAAAAGGAAACTTCAGAATAGAGTATATTTAAATCAGCAAGCAAGTTCATTAAGTTTTTATTGCTAAACATATTGGCAAACAGCTGCCTCCGGATCTTAGAAACATCAATTTACAAAGCAATCTTTACTACACTTTCTGGTCTGCTCCAAGCTTTCCACCAAAGCAAAGAGTCTTCCTTTGCATATAGCTTGTACATTTGTGGACCTTAAGGACTAGATCTACTAATGCCATTGGCTTTAAAGTTGAGCTTGGCAGTTCATCCACTGAAGGTGGAATCCAAGATAATGTTTTGCCTATTGTTGAAATTGTTTTGTAAATGCTGTTTCAAAGTACAAGAATAAACTGACAATAGTCAGTCCTCAGTCAGACTAGCCCTCAAATGCAAGTGCACTCTGAGTATGATCTCATGAAAATATCGGAGTCTCTTTGCTCAGCAGATGCTCCTTACTAGTTCCATATTTAAAATCAGCTCTTCACAAATCCATGTTGTGTTGGCATGTAGGCAGTTACAAATGAGTAGCAGCATGCCTACTGGCATACCAAGACAGCTAGCTACAAAATGCATCAAGTTGACTCACAGACAGATTGGCAGCACAATCTTCACCCCAAACTTCTTCTTTGGTGCTAGTTTCTTGTCATGTTGAAGTCACTAAGATTAAGAGTATAGAAGAGGGGCCATTTCTCTCAGCAGAATCATTGTTGCGGTTTATATATTTTTTGTATACCTCAAAGATCAAAGGACAGCACAGTGTGACCATAACTACAGTTTTTCTGACTGAAATAGCTCAAGGCGCTATTAATGCTGCTGATTCTCAGCATGTCTTTCAACCAGCAAATACAATGGCAAAGCATGACCAACTTGACAGCGGGATGTAAAACAAAGTTCATGACTTGGGTGATTGAGTGCGCTGCCAACATGAAATAAAAATGTCATCGCTGGCACATACATATGGTGTAACACCATAGAGATTGTCACTTAACAGCAGAATATGAGCAATAAATAAGTTCATTGTGACGTCTGCTGCGTCGTGTTTGTGAATTATGGGGGTGAGCTGTTAGCAGTGATCTGAGAGAGGCGATCCTGACAGCTTCGTCTCGGGGTCAGCACATTCAGCAGAGCCCCGTAAACCGTCCTTCCCAAATGCTGGGATTTTAATGACAGAGGTGGGAGACGCAGGCTCCACACCTGGACATCATCCAGAATGACATCCCCCCTGTTGCTGACTGTAAAGAAAGGCTGCCTATGAACTGCATATGGAAGAGTCAATGATTTTACTGTGCGCCAGTGTGTGGGCTTTCAAGATATGTGCGAGCGAACCACTTGAGCTGGGCTTTACTAGCATTGATGTCCGTGAAGCGTAATATCAACACTGTCAAACATCTGTGTGTGTGATTGTTGTCGAAACCATAGGTGATGGTTAGGGTTAGGGTGTTTATTTCATCAGCGGTGTGGGTATAACACTTGAAAGCAAGCATGTTTGTGGAAATTGGATAAATGTAACATTGACGGAATAAATGAAAACAGTTGAAATCACACACAGACACACACTTGCGCACTAACACACATTGTTTGACACAAGTATGCTACACTGCTTTTTCTGCTTATTAGAATACCCCGTAAATATCACAGTTGTCTCATCTCTGTTAAATGGGAAGAAGGAAGTTGAAAGAAACACAAATAACATGGGACAATACAATCAATGTTTGTAAATGAAAACAAAGCCCTCCCAGAGCACAACACCGCAATGATTTACAGCCTGGAAAACATCCACTGACAATAAACTGGAGATTCATTTGGTTGGTTCTTGTTTTCTGAGGGTTTTGTTTATACCTAAGCTGTGCTAAATTAAACAGTAGATCCACCAGTAACAAAACAAATAGAGATCCCGTTCCAGAAAAACCTGTTGGTACTTTTAAATCCCCATGTCTATGTTTTTATTACTGTTCTTGGTACATCTGTAATATTAGTTGACATGCATAAATAATCTTCTCTGGGTTTAATGGTATTATTGATCTTGTGGGGAGATTCACTCTTCCCTTCCTCGCTTCACAGGGAGGTCAAATGTCAGGGGCTACTGAGCAGCATCAATGCATCTGAGGTTCATTCAATTTAGTTTAATGGTAGGATGTGTTGGAGTTGACTGTAGAATCACTTAGAGATTAGTTTGGTGCATTTATAAATGATGATGAAGAGTGGGTTAAAGCACCTTTTCTTGTGTCCCCTACACAGACTGAAGGACTTGAAGGGGGAGCAAGAGGAACAAGTAGTATTTAATCCATCTGGCATAAAAATAAATTCCAGGGACTGAAGTGGAGGATTTAGAATAAACTTATTCAACAAATCTATACTTTTACATGATAACATGTATTTTGCCAATAGCAATGAGAAGTTTAATTACCCCATCTTGTTGTGTTAATCATGGGACAGGGATACCAGGGTGAGAACATGTTCCCATTGGTTAATGAACTTGTGGCAACAGCAGCATTAGAGATCACACTTTATCATTTTACAAGAAAATGTAAAGGCAGTGATGCTCAAGTTAAATCGCTGTGCCACATTGCTGCTGAAACCTGGTTTTGTACCCATTTTCCACACGGCTCTATCTGTGACACAATCCTGCCAATACATCTTAACAATTGCCCGTAATCCGGAGCAAGACGCTACATAAACACATGTACATAAAATATTAGGGTTTCTAAATAATGAAAAAAATGTTTGAACATAGAAATTAACACAATGCATTTTGGTGAGTAATGTGTTTATTTAAAACATTCCACAAGTCACACTTAATCTTGTTGGATTTATACTTTAGTCACATGACTATAGCTCCCTCTCTCTGGTTTTGATACTCACTGACAGGAATTGCAGGTTTTCCCTTTAGGCCAACTGTGTATTTTATAGATGTCCTCATATTGGTTTTTATTTGACATTTCGTTCCAACATTAGAAACATGCATCTACCTGAACAGGTAATATTTTCCGTAAGAAGGCTGTCTGGTGTTCTCACCAGACTTTTTGACGGTTTTATATTTATTTTCTAGGGACTCTTCCATGTGCATGTTCCTTCCATTAGCACCTCCATACTGCTCCCCCATCACCATCTCCTATCCCACAAACTCCCAGTCAAGAGACAGCGTCAATTTACAGCCACAATGGAAATCTACCTGAATATGACATTACCCAGAGAACACCACTCTATCAGTGAAAACACACTTTACAGAGACTGAGCTTTTATAAACTGTCACATGGTAGAAGTCAGCTTTTCACTGGGGTCATAGTACCTAAGGTCCTCTAAACTGTGTCACATTTATTAGTCCCAGATGATTAAGATGAGTGATGGATTATTCATCCCACAGGCTTTCTTGAACTCAAGTAAAAAGCAAGATTTCCGCCCTTACAAACTGTAAAAAGAGTTTAAAACCCTACTCCGGATAACTCATATCCTAATGCAAACTCATTGTAATTACATTTTGAAATTGAATTGACATATTTTTGTATCTTACTTACACAGTCACATCATTATAGAGAATAGGCCAATTAGTATTTTTGATTACAATGCTTTAAAATATGAACAACATCTTCCAATACTTCTGAATGGGTGCAATGGTGATTAGATGCATTTGTTCAATAACAATTAAAGACTCAACATTGCAGTCATGCTGTAAAAACATACAAATAAATAAATGATCCATTCTGTAAATCCTGATCAAGAAGTTGAGTGTAATCAACTAATCTTTTGTCCAAATAAACCTAGAAATTAAATAAATCTGTTTGAGGATATGACAACAGCATTTTAAAGGTTTGATTGGATTAAGAAACAAAAACAACTGTGTTAGGTTTAGAACAATTGTGGTTGGTGGTTCTTTTTTCTTTTTCTGAAAAGCTTTGCGCAGTGTCCTGTGTTAAGTTTTATTGTCCCATGCATTCAACCGGCCTCAACCCTCTGTAGGCTTTGGGACTTTATACTTAAATATTTACTTTTTTGGCTAGAATAATTAAGCACAATAACCCAAAAAGACAAAACCAAATAAACAGTTTGACGTAAAAAATAAAATGAACTTTTTTTATTTACAAAAGTATTCAGACTCTTTAAAAGGTATTTTGTCGGCACGTTTGCTTGAGGCAAGTTTGCTGCTAATACAAACAATAGAAAATCTTCTTGAATTACTCTCTACAAGCACATTGATGTGTGTAGATTATCTCAAGCCGAGTCAGCTTTGAAGAGTCTTTGAACTGCTAGCAGGTCTGAATATTTTCTTAAGCTACTGTAAACTTTACATAACCTCCACCAAGGAGGTTATTCTTTCAGCTTGGTTCCTCTTTCAGAAAGCCACAAAGAAAGAAGTAAAAAAAACCCCAAAAAAAAACCAGAATGAGCAAAAAAGTAGATTAAAAGCTCACGAAAAATTCAAAATAAAGTAGTAGAATACAACTCATAGTAATAAACATTTGGTCACTGGACTGATATGAGTAAATTAAATATACACAAGCAATGGTATAAAGGCTGAGCACTGTTTTCAAAATGACTGTTTACATTGAAATAAAAAAGGAAACAGTCTCCTTAGTTTCAAATGAAAGCTTTTCTCTGACAATAACCCCAATAGGAATCACAGGGGGTTGATTGTTAGTCTGTATGAGCACTTGTATCTTCATTCATCTTATTTTTCAAGAGGCTCTGTCTTTGTTGAAATAACCGCTGTCATTAAGACTGAGAGGCTCCTGCTCTTTGTATCCTTGACTATATTAAGAAACAGAATGGATCTCCAGAACTACTGTTTTGTATGTATACCCCATTCATCACACACACCAAAAACTCTCACTGAATGTACACAGTAGCATTCTGATAGTGTCTCTTTGGTTTGTGCATCCCTACAGTCAAGATTTTACCACCCAGACAGCAGCTTTCAGTTGGTGGGGAATACAAGAGAGAAAAGGGTGGGTTGGGGGGGAGAAGAAGAGAACACATTCATCTTCTCCTCAAATGGAGATGTTAATACAAAGAGAGAATCATGTTCACCCTAGGGATTGAAGACATTTGGACAGAGAATAGTACATTGTACATACACAAAAACGGCACACTTCTTCACTGTTTGCATCTTTAAAGAGGAAGCACAGATGTTTCAAAAGTGAGGTTGTATGAGGTACTTATCCACAGTCAGCATGTTACCTTAAGTACATCACTGTTTTTGCCTGTGTTTGCTGCATATATGTAGACTTCACCGCGGTATTCAGGTGCATCTGCTGAAACAGGCTGCTTTTAAGATGGAGTAAAACGTAATTGGATGTGACTACATTTGAGGTAAATTGAGATGGATTGGGACGCAGATCGATATCAGTAAGTGACCGGCTGTGCTGCACCACTCGATGGACTCTGGATCTTTTCTTCTACTCCCTGCGTCCAGCTCTCATATTCACCACAACATCATAACGCGCTACTGGGTGTCTGTATAGGCTCATTAGAGGCAGATAGGGAGGGAGGCTTGGGGCATAAGCCATTACAGGAACCACCTGCCCTCTACCCATCACATCACTCTGCCCCCAGCCTCTCAGCCATCATACACTCTCTATACCAACCTCAATACCATCCACTTAAAAGTCCTCTCACTCTCTATATCAGAAATCCACTTTTATAAGATTAAAGGGAGGGAGGCGGACCAGACACAAGTACAGAGGAGACAGATGATGGGGGATGAGGGGGAAGATGCGCTGTTTGGGCTGTTTGGGTTCAGAGTAAGAGGAGAGGGGGGCTGAGGGGAAACAGTTCTACCAGTTTTGAGGAAAAAACAAGAGTGGTGACTAACTGAGTGGCCTTGGGTAAGAAGCAATGCCATCTACAATGAGGGTGTGCGTAGTGGCAGAGAGGCAGAACGATGGAGAAAACAAAAGAGACAGAGGGGTGATTCAACAGCTGTAAATGAAATCTTTATGGAGGGCCGTGATGCACTGTGGAGGCTCCTAAAGACGTGTGATGTCCGTCCATGATTTTAAAAGGGATGAAAACACCCAAAGGCTTTTTGGCTCAGAGGGGAATGCAAGACCCAATACGTGTCATGAATGGAATAGCACAAAACGTTTGTGTTAAAACTGAACAATGGATGAAGCATGTGGTCCACACATTTTGAAGCATGATGCATTCATTAAACAAGAAAATGACAACGCTTGTAAACAATGAACATCACAGCGCTAAGAATGGACATAAAATGACCCAATTTTTTTTTTTTTAAACAAATCCCATCCGGTGAGTGAGCGTTGCTGCCTCAAACAAATAGTGGTGATTGTAAAGTATTGCATTATTCATATCTAGTATTTGAGATAATTGGCCATGACAGCTTGATTAAACTAAACAGAAAGCCAATACTTTAATGCAACTTCATATGTTTGGCATTTGATTTGAATAAACAAAACAGCCAGCGCGGTAAGAAAGGTAAATGTAAAATCACCACCAGGCAGCATCAGAGAAATACTGAATTAAGGATATAATGGCTCAAATGTTCCACTTACTCAGGCACAGTAAACTACAGTCCAGCTTAGAAAAATTGCAAACATCCATTCTCCAACCATACCTCATGGGAAAAGCCATCTCAGTATTGTTCCTAATCCCGTACAAGAACATTGTTTATATGGAAACACAGATGTGGTTTCACTAACTAATGTTTAGCACACACAAACTTACCCGCAGTGCACTGAGATGCTCAGAAAATATACAACAGGCCTTTAGTGTCCCATCCTCAAACATTTTTCAATCTTCAACATCTGACATTCAGTGGATTCAGGATGTTAGGCGAGGTGATTAATAACAGCTGCAACGGTTTCACAAGATGCTTTAAAGATGACGAGGATCCACTGTGGGAAAGTAACAGAAGCTATTAAGAGCAGTGAGTTATGGACAGGCATTGACCATTGTCACGTTTTGCAGATCCTTGAGTAACTTAGGTCTTCATTTACTTTGAGAAATTGAGCATTTGGACAGTTTTTCTCAGCTGTTTTTGTTCTGTTATTTAGCAGTTCCTTTGCAGTGCTGTATTTGAACACCTTTATTGTCCCTGACTTGGTTATACCCAAATTGTGCAAGTATTATCATCATTTATATTCTGTGTTATGCATGCCGCTGTGCTATCTAACTGCAGTACATCAAAATGGCACATGACAACATTTCACCTTGGAACCAAAAACATTGAAACTTTTCAGAAGTTTTAAAAAGGTTTTGAAATGCTTGACTCTGTTGCCAAGAAATCATTTGATGTCACACACCTTAAGCACACTCATCAAATCTAAACCTCTAACCATCTCTGCACTGTAAAGCACATCACTGCGAGACAAAGGGCATCATTCTCAGTTGTATCCTGAGGCCTCATCAATGCATGGAATCTTTATTCTGTGTGTATGTTGCATCATTCTTTATCAAAGTAACCTCAAATGTGTTAATAATTAATTAATGTGCACATTATTTTAGAAACTAATCAATTCATTGTTGGGTGCATAATTATATCAGAAAATAGTAAAACATTTCCATTCCAGTTTATTTAAGGTCTAAGGTGATGTCTTTAAATGTCATTTCAAAAGTCAACCACCACAAACGAATGAGTTAATTATGATATAAAACAGAGAGAAGCAGAAATGTTCCACATTGAGAGGCTGAAAAGAACATGTTTCTTAAAGTAATGTTTCCACGAAAAATGACTACAAGGATTAATTGATAATAAAAATAGTTGCCAATTATTTTTCTGTAGATGTAACATCTGCAAGGAAGACTTATGCACAAGAACATAACAGAAAATGTCTTGTTATTGGCAGCTGGCGAGTTTCACTGTTATTTAGAAGATAATCATGTTGTTTTTTATGTTCAACGATAGGGTCTGTGGTCCTTAAGAATGAAAACTGATGGACAAGAATAGTAAATGTAGGTATGTAGGTTTGTAGGGTTTTGAGGGAATTGGTTGCTCTTATTTTCAATGTAGTAAGCAAGTCATTTTGACTGATTAGTGTAATTTAGGGTGTAAGAATACAGGCTTTCTATCTGCACAGAGTGTAGGGTGTCCTGACATTAGTGGACCAGGGTCTTGTGCTCGGGTGCATTCATCCTCAACCACGGGACCACAGGCAGGGGAGCCGAGAGGCAACAATAACATATGAGTGCAGAGATAAAGCAGCCTAATTTTCTCAGCTGCTCAGGTTGGGTGTGATGGACACTGCCAAGGTGCAGGCAGAGCCACCGCCACACTGTGATGAATGGATCCTGCGGTGCGTCGTGACTCACTCTGCCTCGAGCGGGCACTGTGCCCACCCCCACTCCTCCACTCTTGGGTGCTTTTCCTCTCGTTCCCCCTTTCCTGCAGCAGATGAGTCAGAGAGGCTGTTACAGTAGGTGATGGCTGAGCAAGGAGAGGGAATTAATGAAATAAAAGAATGAAAAAGTCTGCCATTAGGGACCTTCCTCGGCATGCACCGATGGCACTCTTGATTTAATTTAGACTTTTTAATCTAAGGAGGGGAACTTTCCTTTTATATCCATTTTTCTCTTCTTGGCAGGTGACATTTTTGAGCTTTCCAGGGATTTGTAATTGTTTTAAGCGCTTCCTGGCCAGGTGTCAGCCGTGACGGCCTTTGCTTAGAGGAGAAAGGAAGGGTAGAGGACACAGGCTTGTCTTCTGCGCTTAGGAGAATGAGCTGAATGTGTGTCACAAAGTGTTATAAACGTTGCGAGATGTGAAACATCGGGAGAGGGCTTCGGGACTGTAATGTCTAACACCTGACAACTATTCAAAAACAGACCAGTATCTGCCAAGTTGTCTGTTATTCACAGCTTTCTAGAGACAGCCACATGTCCAATCCACTTTCAGATAGGCATCAAAGACTGTTACACAGGTCGCAGTTTATTTTGTGACCTTCATCATCATTCCATCCGTCATTACTGAACAGGTGTTAGACTGCGAGCGGCGGAGGCTGTGGGGTCACGATGAGGAATTTCTCATTTTGCTGGTGTTGACTGAATGACAGAACTGTCCTCTCTATCAGAGTTTGCCAGAAAAGGCACGTAAGGCAGCTACAGTGTTTCTAATAATATCTGTGTTGTTACTGGCAATATCTGTACCTAACAACAGTGGAATCCAGAAGTTGTTACTCATAGCTATCACTCACCATAACTATTTTACAAGAGGCAAACAAAACTCAATAAATTCAAAAGGACTTAACAATAAAGGAGTTTGAGGAAGCTATATCACCAACACAAACACTGTGACCAGGGTGGGTTATATTAGGTTACATGCCAATCAAAAGATTATTTAACCTCATACAATGATTTATAAAGCTCATGAAGCCACCTTAAGAATGGGGGAAAGTCTGATTGAAGTCGATATTCAGACATGGATAAAGTCACATTACTCCTTTTAAGGAATCCTGGCAACACTTACTTAAGTTGCAGTAATGAGCAATCCTTTACCCTTGGTCAGCTCATTATAGTAGGGCTAACTCTGATGGGGACTTGAGCTTTCATCTGGCTGTTTGTTTAGTTTATAGAAAGTGTCTGGGGAACTGGTGTGTTACTGCATGGTGAGCAACGGTGGTAATCGAGTGTGTGTGTTCATGTGTGTATGCGTGTTTTTGCACACGTGCACAACTGATGGAGTGTGTTACTCTATGTGCAATAAGGCGAATGACAAAGTGAGCGTCTCTATGAGTGTGTGTTTATTTTTCAGGATGTTTGATCCATCAAGTTCAATTGAAACCTGTAAACCGGCACCCCTCCATCCCCCAACACGTTGCAAAAATAAACCTTGAAAACAAGAAAATCTTTCCCGTTCCTCCAGGGCGTCACCTTCTCCACTGACCCACATCAGGAGTGGACCGAGCTCCATTCGAAACTTCTTCCTCCCTTCACAGCGGCAACAGATCCACATGCCCTAAATCACAACCAATGCCCTTGACAGCGTGCGATGGTGCTGAAAACATCTTTCCCAGCTTGTGATTGTGATGGATTAGCCGGTGAATAAATCATACCACAATGAAAGACATTTCTGTAGGTGGAAAACAACGGTTGGTAAAAAAAAAAGTGAACGCTTTAATAGCTGAACCCAAACCCCTGATGTAACGAGCCCGCTTTTTCAATTTCAGAAGAAATCAAGGACTGACTATAAATTAACTCCAAGGACTCAACCCAATCTCTAAAATGACCACCTCCCCCAACACTTTATGAAGACAAGTAACTCTGATGCTCAAATAAAATCATAAAAATGAGATAAACATGCATGGCAGAGGTCAGCATGACATCATCGTAGCCATGCAGGGTTCCATTGGCTGTTTGGCAATTTTCCATAAATACTGTCAGGACCACAGTGAAAGACTTACAGTGTTGTATCCTATGTGTTGGGATTTGGGGACTGGGAGTGAATACTAACGCCTCATTTGACACAATTGAATAATTTCTGCAAGGTTACTGAAAGCTAATAAATAACAATAACGGGGTGCTTGTGTAAGAGTTCGAGACCAGCCAATCTTTCATACGCTGCGACTGTTTCCTGTTAGATTGGCGGTAAATGCTTGTATGTGAGATGGAGAGATGAATAGATAGATAGTGTTTGTGTGTGCTCACAAGCATTCCTGGAGATATTACTGAAACTCCAGTGAGACAATCATGAGAGTGAGTGGGAGCAGCAGGGGTGCTGATTGGCTAAAACGATGGCGAAAATTGAAGCATGCTGTTTCTTTAGGGATCAATTCATTCCCTCCTAGTCCCTGAATGGGCATGAAACACATGGAACCGATAAAACCTGAGAGTCATACGTTATAGCTGAACCAAATACACCTACTACACGCAGGGAGGCGCACAGAAAAGAGAGATCACGGGGGAGGAAAAGAAGTCCATTCTGGTTCGGTCAAAATGGTAGGATTGTCTTTCACGTCTATCTCCAGCAACAATCGAGTCCATTCTCCTTATCTACCGAGGGAATAAGATGAAGGAGTTTGTGTGGGGTCAGTGAAAGTATACAGCTTCCATTAAGTCAGCCAATAATGTATCGCCTTTTACATAGAAGCAGCCAATAAACTGTTAACCCTTCAGAGGGATGCTGAATTTCTGGGACTAAAAGAAAATAAATCAGAGTAGCTGATTAAAGGGGTGCAATAATAAAACTAAGAGCAAAATATACTCCAAGCGTATTATACGAGTTAAAAAGCAAAACATGCAACCAATAAAAATTCTGTAGGGGAATCCGGCATATTGCTTCACAGAAAAGCTACCATGCATTTTCCCTTTCGCCTCTCACCCTTACAACCGTAGCAGAACCTATAAATATAAAAGCCTTTAATTGCTCCATATGGCAAACGGTTCAACCAAAGTGTGTTTGCTGAGTCTTATGTTTAGTTTTACCCTGCTTACACAGAGATGGTTTTTGCACAAATGGTGTCCTAATGCTTTCAGGGCAACAACAGTGACACTTACAGTGTATTTCACAGAGAGTTGTCGGTACCTCCCGTCTAACAAGACAGAGGCATCCATCAAATCCACCTCCCACGTTCTTTCTCAACAACGCACTCAGATTTTCTGGAATTACATTCATATGTGGAGCAGCAGAAGGTGTAGATGGGAGTGGAGTTACAGCTCTATAGCCATGACTGATGTGAACCTACTCCCTTGTGTGGAGGCAGCTCCTGGTCTCGGCTGACAGCTGGTAGTTAACACAGGTATCGGCTCACAGACACTGAGCTCGGATCAAACGCAGTGGAGGTGAATAGGGAGCACCTCCCTGCCATGAAATCATTTAATACAGCCAACAAAAAGACCATGCTTAACCTTAGTCCAATCATCACAAGTACATTCGAAAGACGTTATAAATACTTTGTACAACATCAAAAGATGATTTTTTGGGTTTCTGGCATTTTGCTACACCACAAACAATTTCCTGGTGAATGTTGTGTAAAAGAAAGAATATATACAGTTTTGTAACATTCCAAGAGCATGAAATCAATTTCCTTAACCCCTACTAAAACACAGTAGGAATTAGTTTAGGACAGAACATTTTTCGTCCAATTTTGACAATTTCACTACTTTCTGGGAAACAGAGGCTGGCAGTGCTGTGAGGAAGTTTGTATGTGCTTTAATCTATTGCCCAGCTGTAGGTTGGCTGCTGTTAGACGAGCAAATCTCGATCGATGGCAGCACCCTGGATTAAATTACAAATTGAGTTTAGCGGGGCTGCTTTTCCCCTCTTTATTTCTGCAGTGTCCCCCAGTGAGGCTCCACTGCACGCTATTTACGGTGCCCTCTTCCTGGGTAAGTTAATAACACGAGCCCAGCCTGGACGCAGCTCGACACACAGGCCCGCACTGAGTCATTTGGGCTAGAATTGCTCCGACACACCCAATCAATCATGAAGTGGGATGGGGTCATCCCCAGAGCAGCCCTACCCCTGCACCTCATGGCCTCTCACACCGGTCAATACCAGGCATTATTCTGATCATAATTCCATTAGATTTTTCACAGCACGCAGCAAAACGCCATCCCGCTGGACCTACTTACTGGAAAGAGCTTTAATACACTATTGTGGTTCCATGAATTAGCCTAAACTGCCATATTGACCAACCTCATTGACTTTTTATTAATGGATTCAGACTGCTGCACTTAGAGCCAAACAAACTGACTCTCCACAATCAAAACGTCTAGTGATTATGAAAATGAGGGATGCAGTGAACCTGAGGGGGCTTCGAACAAAGCCGACGTTCAATAAGCCTCTCAGTCTGCAGGTGCCCGGCACAAGCTGCTCCAGCATCTATAGTAAACAAATCGTACATCAACGTCACAACATGAACAGACACCCAAGCCTTTTGTGGTGCATCACCATTGTCTTCTGGCAGTAGTGTTTGGAGAAACTCAAGCGTGGTTGCACAAAGACAGACTTCCAAACTCTGTTAGTTTACATACTTTACATTTCACTAATTTGAGATTCAAGAGGTGGTAATGTTTGCAGTGGATGCGAAAGAAATAAAACGCTTACTGTCAGTCTGCCAGGATTGTTAGGTGTAATTCATGGTTCATTGCTTGCTCTAAATTTGATTTTAAAGCAGTTGGTTTTTTTTAAAACCTGTGCTCATAACTGAAAGTAGTTCAGGCTAATAGCTATGCGATGTGTATTTAGGTTATGTGTGGGTGACAAGTCCAGAGTGAATTCTGTGTGGCTCACTGGGGGCCAGATACTGCAGCTGTTTATGGGCTCCACCGCAGGAGTCTAATGAGGGAGATGCAGTCAGGGTAATTACACTAAAGGTCGTGTTTCCCATAGCATTACAATAAAAGGTATAGAGTAGGAGCAGTGGTGGGAGTGGAGGTCAGGCATGAGTTGGTGGTGTTTGGCAGAACAGTGTAAAAAACAGGCAGTCAATGCAGCCAATTTAACAACCGTTGTTCACAAAATCTAAACCACAGCTGACCCACGGGGTGCATGAGTTCACCCAGTTGCACCCTTTTTTCCTTTCTGCCAACGCCCACGCTGCCTCCAGACAGTCCTGGTAATCACATGACAAGACAGGGCCCTCACTCCTGAGAGGAAGTCTGCAGGCTGAAACCACATCAGCCCACCACAGAGTGGTGGTGAGCACCCCTCTGATCACAAACACAAAGTGATGGAAAGGCGCTATGACAGCGTGAGAGAGGGGTGAGAGATACAGCATGAAGAGATTGGTTTGTCAGAGAAAACTGGACTGCGGTCGGTCTGTGTGCGGAGAACAGAAGGGGATTTTTACTGTGACGAACAAGTGCAGAGTGGCCTCTGTGGGGGTTGTGGTTATATTCTGTAGATTACAGGAATGAGTTACTGTATGGAAATAGGAAACATTCAGAGGTCATGCACTTTGTCAGAGATTATTTTCTTCTTGCCATGGAAGTCACCAAGAGCTTTTTTGGATCAGAGATCTTGGCTGAAACATTTGACTCTTTCTTTTAAAACTTCAATTAAATTAATTTAATTATCGCAACGAAGTCTAGATGAATCCCAGAGTTTATTTGGGTTGCAATTCGATTTTTAGAAAAAGTGTCAACAATACACTCAATATTTACAAGCAATAGTCTAAAAAAATGTATCTACTAGCTCTTTTCACACAAATTAACTGCACTTAGCAGTAACAATGAAATACTTTTAAATATACTATTCATTCACTATTGGGTACCTTTTTTGTATATAAAATAACCGTAACACAGGGTTTTCAGTTTACCTTAATGATACAAAAGGGGTCCCTTGAGGAAAAACGTTGGGGACCACTGGATTTTGATAATCAGGGTAAACTGTTGGTTTATTAACAGCCAGTCTGACAGCATGACTGTGTGAGGTTATGGCTGTCCCCACACTTTGTTTTGGTGAGGCCAATATCACAAAAATAAGAACTAGAGTAGTAACGAACTTTGGTTTTGAAGTTGAAGATATTTTAACCTGTACTAGCATACAAAACAGCAATAGAAACATTCTGAAATGTATTTTAAATCATGACTGAATCAAATCAAGACGAGGCTGTGCTTTAAATGGGCAACAAGCTTTCAAACTGCTGTGAATTTTCAACGATCTACCAAAATCTTGTCGTCAGGCACAGAAATGTCATCACCGTCAATATGAGCAGGGACTTGGTTTCATTGTTGGTCTGAGGTAAACGCAGAATGTGAATTGAGGGGGTGGAAGGATGAGGGGACAGCTATGAGGGAAAGTCTCCTCAGCTCAACCATGAAAACAACCACAGTCTGCCGTGTTGTCAAAGAACACAAAGCAAGTTCAAAGGTCAAATGTGGACACATTAAGAGAGCAACCCCAAGATCTCTTAAATCAATAAGCCACTCTCCTATCGCATACTTTGATGTTTATCTTAGAAACTCACCATGGAAACCAATAACACGCAGCTCTGCATAATTGCATGAGAAAACCCAGGAAAAGTCTGCTGATGGCAGGTTATTGAGAGTGTGGGGAAGGAGGGAGGGATGCTTTGGAGGTGAGGGGGAGGGGGAGGCAGACAAATTGAGCGGCAATTACAGTAATCATCATTAGAGATTTTTGTGTTTCATCTGACTAAGAATGACAAAACCTTGCCATTACACAGGCTAGGACCAGGTACATGGAAATGTTTGAAAGCCCACCAGGGAAAAAGAGAAGAGGAAGATGAAGACAGCATCATCGAAAAGACGATTCCAAACCATTTTCTCTCTCTGTCATGAAGTTAGAATTCTGCACAATAAAGAGTTGATCACCTGATCCGCAGCTATAATCATCCCTGTGTGTGTCTTGTGAGTGGACATCATGGCAGACACAGGGATGAGTCACTGGCTGCAATCACAGATGCAGAGGAAGAACATCTGAAGAGAGCGCTACAGACAGAAGCTTGGGCTTCCCACCTTCTATTTTCATACAAAATATGTTGCATTGAATAAGACAAGCTCAATGGTTTCTGCGAAGAAAAAACAACATTTTGTAATCATAAAAAAACGTAATGAGGAAAAAACGTCTTTATTGTTAAGGACATTAGAAGTAAATACTTGGCATGATTAAGGCCGAGTACAACCTATTCTGCAGTTTTATTTGGTGATGGAAATGGGTTGAAAATTGGCTTTGGGCCACATGCTATTGTTGTGACGTCTGTCAGTTAACTGTGATTTTGTGTATAGATTAGCCTCCTGAGGCTGTCACTTTCATCAGACCGAGTTTACAGATTAGTTTAATAAAATACCAATTATCATGTGGTTTAAATCCAAAATATTGTCAAATTTTAGCTTACCACTTTGACACCAAATTGTCCCCTATAGTTTTGTTGGTATACTCTCCATATTGAATGAATGGTCATATAGGACCCTTAATATCTTTTGGAAACAGACTTATCAGAAAGTTAACTTATCTTTTCAACCAATCCTGCATGCACAGGATAAAGAAAACAGGGACCTACTCATAGAGAAACGACAGTGAAACAACACTCAGAGAACTGTTCAGAGCAGAGATCCATCCATCCATCCATCCATCTACTCCCGCTTACCCGTCAGGGTCGCGGAGGTAACAGCTCCAGCAGAGAGCCCCAAACTTCTCTTTCCCTGGCCACATCAACCAGCTCTGACTGGGAGATTCCAAGGTGCTCCCAGGCCAGCGAAGAGATATAATCCCTCCACCTGGTCCTAGGTCTACCCCTCGGTCTCTTCCCAGCCGGACGTTCCTGGAACACCTCCTTAGGGAGGGGTAAGGCCTCATTCCCTACCTGGAGTGGACAGTCCATCGGTTTCCTGCTGAGAACCATGGCCTCAGATTGTCTCCTTTGTGGTTTTTCACAGGTAATAGTTTAAAAAATATATATTTATTTGTACGTTTATAAGTAAGAGCACAAAATGTAACCCCTATAAAACTGTACGAGGATATTGTCAGAAAGGTAAGTGACCTTGACCTGCTGTGTCCTTGAGTCTGAGCCAGGATAGATAAGACAGTCTGTATAATGAACGAGTGAATTAGCGTCATCATGAATGTCTCTGGGTTTGGTGCCTTAAGTTAATAGATTTACTGCCGGTAGTAAAGCTCTTCTATAAGAGCAGAGATAGAGCACACAATCTTTAAAGTTCAAAATATTTTTTCTTGAGGTAGAGTATAATAAACGCTGCCTCTCACATTAGCGCCTACAATGATCTAATTGGGCCTCATACATTACATTAAACACATGGGGTGATTGCTGGCAAGCGCCTTAACAAGGTCACGCTTTAACGAATCTCCCTCCACCCGCTATCCTCCACTGGCAACCAGTGCCCCCGACACATTGTGTATTAAAAAAAACAGCTCACCCAGCCAGCCACACATACAGTGAGGAAACACTTACACTGCAATGGACAGACACAGATTCACACAAGAGCAAGATCTTGGGATGTAATAACATCATGTATTATATTAAAATAAAACATGAATAAAAATCAACGGATGATACAGTTATGTTGACATTTTCTTCATTCATTGAAGTTGATTCATATATGATGTAGCAGACATTGAAAGCACCGTGACATCTGAGTTTCATCATCTAATATAATCACAGATGTTTTCTTTGTGTGTATGGGATTGATTAAGACATCATTTTGAAAGAATGTTAAATCTAACACATTAGATTATCAAATAGAGCTGTTATTAAGCACTACAATCAACTAAATCATGAACTGGTAATTAATGTTAGTATGCAGTACATCATTTGCACACTTACAGTATAACACATGAAGCTCAGCGCACATTTCAATAAGGAAGACTACCTGGTACTCTGTCTCACTTCCCTAACTATCTCTAACATTAACATTAATAATCGTAATTATTAAGGATAGTTCATAGTTAACCAACCACATGTTGTCATGAGCAACAACCAATCATCGTGTTGCCATCGAACATTTCAGGTGTTAGGCTGCGACCCTCTTCCACCCCATCCATACCAACACCAGGGTCTTGGTGGGGGGTTCCTATCAAAATCATATTTCTATCATCTTGTTCTCATGTCAACAAATATGTTTTAATCAGAAAATAAGTTTATCTTGATTGAAATATGAACTTCCTTGAATGAATTTAGGAGCTACCTTATGCCAACATGCCACCCTACACCACATGCTGTACACCTGATTTGATTATGGAGCAACAACGACATCCAGCACAGTACTTCGTGCTTGAACATGTGTATGGTACACTCCACTGACTCACTGTAGACCAGATGGATCTTTCGTAATTACGACAGATTAACAAAGCGTTGAAACCAAACCTCAGGAGACAACCACCCAATGCGACCGAAAGGCTCAGACCTGGCAGCTCCAGTCGAGTGCAAGTGGGGGTGTAATGTTTCGACCTCAAGCAGCAGTGGACTGAATTGCGGTCAAACCACCAGTGACAATCGTTTACATACCAACCAAATCAGCCGCCATATCATTCGCACTTATGTTGAAACTGGACGGCCGACTGTTGCGACAACAAGCAGATGTATTGTATAGGAAAATGGCTATGGGTAACCCTGCGAGACGATAGATTTGACACTCATGAACTGCCTCTGTTTGACCTTCTTTTTTAAACTTCAACCATGCAGGGAAGGTGTCAACTTAATTTTTCTACAAAATGTGCTTCACATTGAGACATAAACCCATACCCAGAACTCTCTAGTGCTGCAACAGACTTCAGCTGACCATTTTGCAGCTCCACTAGAGCGGTTGAGGGTTTGGAGGTGTTTTCACACTCAAACTGATTAGCTGGTGCTGAAGTTTGGGTCCCTTTAGAGGTGTTTTTCTTCATCCTTGCAAAACTGCTTCTATACACACAGACAAAAAAAATCTAAACCACATTGGGGTTTTCTTGTTTCACTCCATCTCAACAGTCATTTTAACTTGCAAACATGGAAGAAAGTACAGAAGACATTTTTGCTTTTTCCACAGTTGATTTCTTAGAGAGCATCAATTACACTGAGGTGTTTTTACAATCCACTGAAACTGATTGTAGTTTTTAACATTGCCCTGTGAATGCACATGCAAGTTACCATTTAACTAAAAACAGCTGCACTCCGATAGGATATCTCTTTTCCCAAAGTTGTTCTTGTAAGTAACAAAGCTCTACGCTTCCCTTCCACAATGTGTAACAATAGAAGAAAATGTACAAAAACATTATTGGATTAAATGCTTTCATACCTGCTGCAGATTGCACCACATTTCAGACATGAATCCCATAGTTTTGTTTTTATTGAATCCCAGTCCACTTTTCTGGAGTTCCAAATAATTGTCCTGTCCTACACACTTAAATGTTACATGAAATAAGTAAACCAGTTTCGGAAGGGCAAAGGAAAATGGCTGATGGAAACCAAGTAACGTTACTCATTCATTTTCCCCACCACTTCTGAAATTCTCAAATGCATAATGCAGCAAAGCACTCACTTGATTAGTATTACTGTTCAGTAAGACCAGCACACCATGCATTAAAAACAGTCTCTTTTGCATAATTAATGAGACACTTGGTTACAAGTACCAATTACGAGTGGTACAATGGCAGAGTCCAATTGAACACTTCAGCCATCTGCTCAGAGCTCAGCTGCCTAACCAATAGATAGCTTAACATAGCCGGAGCAGCCTGCCCACATGCAGACCCAAAGCAGCTGTGTCTTTGTCGATATGGAGTCATGAACAGGATGTTTCTGACTCAAATTCAGAGACAGGAGGAAGAGGAAGTAGAAGTGAAAAAAAAATGTTGGGACAAAGACAGGGAAATAGGACATCAAAGAAAGAATCAGATCTATAAGGAGGAGGAGTTACTTCCAGCATTAAAAAGTTGTGACCTCTTGGAATTTGGTCATATAGATTTGAGAATGGTCTTTTAGGCGTTGCCAAAATCAAAAAGCAACAAAACAAATAGGAAAACAGAAAAACAAATAACAGACCCAGAAATGTAAGTTTAAAATGAAGTGTGTGCGATTTAAAATTTCTCCGGATTTTCCTAAAAAAAACATCCAATCAATGCAATCCCTGTCAGAACAAACAAAAGAAAAGAATAAACAAGCAAGAACACCAAGCAGTCAAATCATGGTGAAATCACACAAAGGAATAACAAACCTTAGAGCCACAGAGAGGCCAGAACAGATAAATCTATGCTGATCACAGAACCCCTGATAAAGAGATGAGCCTGAAAAATAACCGGTTGGAGCCATGATGTTTCACCATGGCAGAAGAAGAAAGGAGACGAGAAAATTGGAAAAATAAAAGGCAGGGGCTGTTGTGTGTCGTTGGGTTAGCTGTTGGAATGTGTTTGACAGTAAATCACTTCCTGTGAGGAAAAGTGAGAGCATAAGGGGATAGGAGGAGAGGAGACAGCTAGGGGGGGGGGCTGAACAAATCAGAAACATATTTTCATAATTTCACTTAACAAATATGGAAGCTATGCTGTAAAAGCAAGCAGAACAGCATTCTACATATACAGAAACGTGATGATGTTAGTATACATGACTCCGGCGGATGATGCAGTAGTTTAAATCGAGATAATCAGCAGTCATTAGTGTTCAGCAGCAATCCTCTTTGTAAGCACGTCCATCAAGCAGCTGTCCAAATCATAATAGTGCTAATCCATCCAGAGCAGCACTGTGTTTCAATCAGCATTGAGACACGGAAATTTAACAACAGAAGTCATAAAATCTATGACTTTGTAACAAACCGGGACCGACTACAAGCTGAGCTCCAGGCAGAGGGCTACTCCAATAAACAGACCCGCAGACAATTACAACCATCCCCAGCAGAACTCCACTATTGTGCAGTATTTAGACCTAAAGAGAGCTTATTCAATGGATTACAGAAAAGGATGATTTTTCATAAAGACAAACGCCTGCACAATAGTCTGTGCTCTTAGACGAGGCGGTTGTTTTCTTTCTTTCCTTTTTTCTTTTGTTCGTTTTGTTGAGTCTTGGTTGGCCGCCTTTCTCAGTTTAAACAGAAACAGAAGACTTTAATGGAAACTGGCTGCTTTCTCCTAAACAAAGGAAAGTCTCAAGTCTTTTTTTCAGTCTGGATATGTATAATTTGTGATGAAATGCTTACAGAAAATGTTTGCATTGGTTTGTATAATGGCATTATGAGTACGATGTGTGTGTGTGTGTGTGTGTGTGTGTGTGTGTGTGTGTGTGTGTGTGTGTGTGTGTGTGTGTGTGTAAGATGGAGAGGACCATTAGGTGCTCTAATGCGCATCCTAAACCTATTGTCTCGGCCTGATCATTGTTCACTCTGATAGCCCTCAACAGCCTTTGAAAACCGATTAATACAAATAATTTTCTCCTCCCTGTGACAGCGGCCTGGAAAGCATTACAACAGGCAGACATAGGACAATCTCCAGGAGCAGGATTAGCAGCATTAACCAGACAAATTAGGGCCACTGCTCCTTCACAAAGCCAAGACAGAAACTCCCTGACATTTATAAACAAATCTCCCCAAGTTGTTAATCTAACTGCTATCCCCCTTTAAGGCCACCCATGCTTAGCGTGCCTTTATCTTGCTCCCCCACCACTTCCCTATTGGATCAGCCTGTTGGAGTCAAGGTCCTGGTCACCTATTTCAAGTAATGGAAAAACAAATAGGTGAGCATAAGTGTACTGAACAGAAATGGGTGTGAAAATAAACGTCACCAACAGACATTACAGGCGTTGACAGAACAGTGCTTCATTTGTGGTCAAATTATACTCACTGTAGCCGTATTTGCTTTATCAGTCAATGTTTAAAAAAACTCTCCAAACCTCCCCAGATGTGACATTGATAAATGCAAACCTCAGGGCCACTCTCATTTACAACTGCAATAAAACATCTGTGTGAGCAACTACATATTGTGTTACAGCGCGTATCAAAGAACATAGCTAATGTCACATCTCTGAGTGAATTTCTGGCGCCGGACAAGCAGGAGGTTTTTTTCACAGAGGTTGTGAAGCCTTGGATCACAATCACAGCAACTCTGACCTATCCATCATGGGGCAGGGCACTGAGGCGGCCAGTGCAGGACAGAGGCCTCGACCCAAATAACATCTGATAAAAGAGCAGAGGGAGACTCATGATGAATCACCTTGATGAAAATCTTCTCCTCGACCTACAGGAGGTGAAGAGAGGAGGTGCTGGTGTAAATAAAACTTCACCTCAACACTGGTTACACCAACACGCCTCAATTCTTCCAGCTCGTTTGTCAAACATTGACTGTGTGTGCTGATAGAACTCAATTTCAGTGACTGTGAAATATATTCACATTGAACACTTTTAAAAAAAGTTATAATTCAATATTGTTTTGTACATTCTGTATGTAACTCATGTCTGATGGTAATAAAAAACGGTGGTTAAAAAGATGCATGTGTGCACAAATTGCAATAGCAAATTGCTCAAGAACACACAAATAGCTTCTAGATCTCTTTATGTTGCCCTTACTGAACTGCCTGTACTAGAGGAAGGTTTTGGCATCTCAATGACTCAGAAACTAAGATTTGAATCAACAAAATATTACTGCAGAGAGTTGGAAGTTAAGACAAATAATCAGAGCAAACTACTGGTCATCAGTCCCTGTAGGGCACTACCCCAGGAAAAGCCCCACAATCAGCACCCTGATTACAGACATATTACATTTCAGTAAGTTAGGCTAAATGTTTTCCAAATGTCACACAATTAAATGTATGTCCTCACATGCCATTCAATTATTTTCTATTTGTTCCAGCTGAAAAAAAAGAGGACAACTGTCGAAAGTGAAATGTTATATTTGACCAAATCTAATAGTGAGACACACTGTGGGCTCCATGCCTCAGGATGCCCATGTGGTCCAGATGACAATTGGAAAAGACTGGTTATTGTTTTTCTTACAAAAACACAAGAGCTGTGTCACCTTTCCAGGCATTCACATAGACTACAAAAACACTGTCAGTATCACACAAAGGGATAGAAACTTTATGCAAAGCTTTTTCCACATAGGTGCCAATTAAAATGAACCAATCTTTATTTTGAGTTTTAATAAAACTAATAACACAGCAATGTTTCCAACTTTTTCTGCGCTCAACATAAATGGAAATATTATAAAGTACTCATAGAGAAAAAATCCCTTCAACAAAATGTAATACAATAAAAATAAGTGATGACAAAAAGATGTCTACATTATCCCACAAAAGGATTTCATTAAATATTAAACACAGCTGTCTTGCTGGCTTTTTGATATCTGTGTTGTTTGTGCCTAAAAAGGTAAGAATCATTTTTCAGTATAAGTCAAATCAGTGCTGGAATGTAAATTAAGGGTTCCTGTAAACACTTCTGAGAATTTGGTGGATAATAGTCTAAATTCAAAGGACGTGAACATACAGTGGAGAGAAAAGAATTGATGCTGAATGCTGCAGATTTAACCTGCTACAGACTTAGGTGTGCACTGAAGACTGACAGGCAGAACCAAACACGAACGGAAAATAAAGTAACACTGATGAGTTCTACAAGGTCGTGACAGAAGCTGGTGCATGTGACGCATCTCCCACCAGAGCAGAAGAATTATGTTGAGATAAGGCTGGCCTGCGGCTATAATCCAACCCTGTGCCTGAAATTCAATCAAACAATGACTCCAAAGTCACTTCATATTCTTTAAACATAGCCAGACAGCAGTTGATTTTCGCTATGAGGAATAATCAATCATACTT
This sequence comes from Eleginops maclovinus, assembly GCF_036324505.1. Taxonomy (NCBI): domain Eukaryota; kingdom Metazoa; phylum Chordata; class Actinopteri; order Perciformes; family Eleginopidae; genus Eleginops; species Eleginops maclovinus. The sequence continues at coordinate 10,841,818 of NC_086364.1, forward strand.
GTGAGTCACCATCAACATCATAAGCACCTAATGAGTCTTGGGGTGACAAAGTCTCTCGAAAACAACTTCACTCCAATCAGACAGCCAGTCACGTACCATTTCTTCATTAGTCATCCCAATAGGACCAGTTTAATCAGGAAAAACACAGGCACACATTCATACACATTTCACACATACTGTATATATACACAGTTTTAAATAAGCAATAATAGTGTTACACTGATGAAACTTTTTAAAGCACCTTGCTACAAGTTTACATAACCCTGATTCCCTTGACAAAAATGGATGGATTTTGCTTTATTGCAGAAAATAGGCTCTAGTCCAAACAAAATGATACTAACACAGCAAGAGGATCTTTCCAAATGAATATCACTTTATTGCTGTTTCAAATGTAATTGCCAATTTCCCAGCTTCTACTGTATTTTAATTTCATGCACTTATCTCTTTGAAAATGTCTTCCTTTGTTCAGGCATCTAACTCAAAACTCATTCAAAAACCCCATTTATTTCATGATGGGGGGAACCAGCAGTGCAGAAAGGCCAACTCATTTCTGGGTATCAGGCAATGCTGCTCCTCAAAGTTTTCCTCTATCAAAAGTAGAAAAAGAACCAATGACAACTGAAGTGTATGGTGCTAGAGTCAAGCATTTCATATCCTGTCATGTTGCTCAGCAGGTAATCTAGCTGTAATCTAGTGTTGAGAGCAATAAGGAGGGCATCGCTGCAGGGTCTGGACGCAGTCGTCATGCTTGATTGTATACTTCCAGCCACATTCATGTGTTACACGCCGCGGAATGCAGGGCAGCCTGCTGTTCCCACCATGAGGGGCACAACCTTATCATCTGACAATGCTATAAATAGCATGAAAATGAATATAAAAAGCTCATAATATTGGAGATTAATAACCACTCTTTGCTGTGTTGATTGAGGAATGCTGGATAATCTATGTGCAAGTACGGACTAAGTAAAACTTAAGGGCCAAGGTATAGCCCTTAAACACACCTTTTTAAACATCATACCTTGGGTCCTCAGTGATGCGGAATGTTTATTAAGATTTAGCCACGTGTTAAATTCATGCTCATCATTGCTTGTAAACTTTTCACAGTGAATTATTTTAACAAGCAGAAACCCACAAGAATATATATTTTTTAACTAATGTATATAGCTGGGAAATATACACATGGTCTACATTAGCACTCTGCGAGAAGAGTGTGTCTGCATGTGAGTGTGCGTGCGTGCATGCGTGCACTTTTGGAAAGAAAGTTTAATAAAGTAGGAGAAAAACATGAGATCTTATGAAAGAAGAAAAGGGAGAAATGATGTCAAAGATGTTAGTGATGACATGAACGGGTACAATAGGAGTTTTTCTTCGTGTTTCTTGTGGTTGTATCACAGTGTGGTAGAACATATGGAAACTGAACAGTGTGAAAACACAAATGCATACTTACCGTATTACCTCACATACAATGCCAAAGAGAGGCTGAGGATTGTTTGAGGATGTTTTGCTGACCATAAATATACGTGGCAACTTTACATTTCAGCATCTACAAGTGGCATTGACATGCAATGTACTTAAAGCGGTTTTAACTTCCATACTCATGTGATGTGTCAGTAAAGCAAAAGCACGCTGAAGCCTTTTCAACAATGCATAGATAGCAGTACATAGGTTGGGGGGGTAAGGAATAGCAGACTGAAAGGAGCAGATTTAAGTTTCTAGTTTTTTTGTGTTGATATAGATACAGATTTCAGGTATGTTTTACATAATGGCATTTAAATAAATGTTTCTTATTTGAATTCAAATAGTTTTGACTGCACTGATCCATGACTCATCTCACCATTGGTCACAGGCCAGCATCGTGTTGGGGTCCGGGCAGTTGTACAGGCAGATGGAGGACATGTCCTCTCCACCAACCACAACTCCACAGGACTAGGTGCACAGCGCAGAGTCTTTGAACAGCTCAGTAGAATATCTTTCTCTCGCTCTCTGTGTGCTTTCTAACTTTCTAATTTCCAGTTCCTCTCCTCAGTCTTGTTCTGTTTGGCTGCTCCGCCTGCAGAATAAATAAATACACTTCAGCGCTATCGGTTTTCCATACTGCACAGCTCCCCCAGTCGACAGAAACATGTCAAACCGCGCAAATAAATAGCTCCCCTGTAACCCAAATAGTGTAATTGCTCTGATCCTGTGCCCCGGCCTGCTCTCTTCCTGAACATAAGAACCAGCTCTCTCTGCCCCCACCTGGGCCTGAGAACCCGAGACTGACTACCCCAAACACCTCCAACTCTACCTCCACCCATTTCCCATTTCTCAAGCAAGACAGGGGGAGCCAGTTCACCCATACACCCCAACGACTTCATGTCAAACACTCAGTTCAAATGAATATTTTATGATCCCCACAGGGAATTTAAGGGTCACTCTAGCAGCAGATAATAGGACAGAGCCAAAATTATAGCAGGGCAATAAGTGGGATTAAACATTTCAGAACCAGCGACTGAAACTGTGCAACAAATTACAGTAAATAAAGCTTGCACAAATTAAATTAGGAAGTAAAATATGATGCGCTACATGACAGCAGAAGCATGATTTGAATTTAAAATGCATTTTAATATAGAATATTAGAAGAGAGTAGAGAATGTAGGCAGAAGGCCAACTAATACAGTGCATGCAAGTATTAAAACAACCATAATAACTAATTTAAAAATACGCCTTGTAACTTTACAGCTATATATCATCTCTAGCAGAAATGACATTTATGAGACTGGCAGCTTTATTTCAAGGTAAACAAATGTGAGTAAAGACACTAAGTGTGAAGTTAGAAGCAGTTAAACGCACAGACTTTTAACCTGAACCTATTTCTTTAACTCTGACCTGCGCCTGAACCCGAGACTCACACCTTCTCCCCCAAGTTTCTGCTTTTACCTCTGAGTGCAACTGTAAACAGAGAGATGTTTCCCTGAGTGGCGATATTCTATAGGTTCAGCGGAGATAAACTGTGAGGCACAGTAGTTGTACGCAGCAGGATCAGACCTCCTTGATATGACCCCAGAGGTCACAGCAAAGCAGGTCTGCTCTGCTGGACTTCTGTGAGAAAAGAGGGATCATTTACTTTTGTGTGTGTGAGGGATGCTCTCCAGTTCAACCTAAGGAAATGAAAAGTGTTTTCAAATGTTTTCACAACCTGGGGGAGTTTAAGGACCTTGCTAATCACAACCACACGTCCAAAACCCATTTTCACACAGCTAATGGAGGGACGCCTGGACTCTGGATTACAGTATAACCTTTACTGTGTGAAACCATACAAATGCAAACCCGTGATTCAAGAATCTGGTTCTGATAAAGAAAAGTCCAAATTGGCTAACTTGAATTTCCTTGTTGGAGCCAGAGCAATGTAATTTGAACTTTCGTACAGTATAAAGACCAGCAGCTGAATATGTTTCTCCATGAGGACTGAAAAATAAAGAAAACCCCCTGAATCCTATTTATACCATCCTGTAATCCGGCCTCCTATGAATATTTATGCCTTCCACAGGGTTTAGAGTCGGCACCCTTATCTCTGGGGGCATGTTCAAGACGTGTAATTGTTTCCATCCACGTACATGGTGTTTACGTTACAGAACTTTGCCAGCAAAATAAATGTTTTGTAGACATGTAAACACAGCAGCTAATGGCAACAAGAACGGCTCAGCAGTGGTATCATTACAATGGTTTGGTTTACAAGAGCAGAATAATTTGGTTAATTATTCAAAAAAAGTTGACTTGCGCTCCTACTACTCCAGCGGCCAGTGGACGACCGATGACATCTTGGTTAGACACATTTTCTGAGGAAACAGTCTGTGCTGCAGGCAGCCTGAAGCACTTCCATGTTCCTTTTCACATCAGCATGATAATCCTGACTCTCCGCAGGCATTCACACCAAAGAAACAAATATTTCAGCAAAACAGACCTTTTTACAGTCTGGAGCCTTTCTCTTACTGTACATGACTTATTGTGCAATGTTACTCAGTACTTTAATTCAATACTTTGAGTTTAATCAGTAGGTAGTTTATTTTTTTAAAAGCTCACTGTTCACTACCTGCTGAGCACTAAAAGGCCCGTCCACAAGTAGGCTACCGTTAAAAGAGAGTGAATATTGGACTTATCAGAAATCCTCATATCCGTAATGTGGCCAGAGATTGAGTAACAATGTTGCTCTGTGTTGGCTGAATGTGTCGATAACATGTTTGCAATGTCAACTTAAAAGGGGGATGATATGGGAATGTTCACATCTTGATCCAGCAGCCTTCAATTGTCCAAAGTGTTAAGGCAGGTTTAAGGAAACAATTTAAATACTCATTCCACTGAGTATTAAAATGTAACATGGATTTTCAAAACACGCTGCTGCAGTGCCTAACAAGACTTATGAGTGAATTAAAAATTAGACACAGTCAGAAGAAATTGCATTTTTTTTTGCCATCATGCCTGTGCAAAACTGATCTGTTTTTTTACAGGCATTTGTCCTGCACTAGTATCTCTGCGCCTCCAACCAGCCAAGCTCCGCCCCCACCTTGCCCCCTTTGGTGGCACACCCTCCTCTAAAAGCTTTTTTAATTATGGCAGCCATTAAAGCGGGGCTGGCTCTGGGCTCTGACTGATGGCAGTGTATGCACCACTGCTCCTCTGGGCCAGCCACATGCCTAAATGCACTTATATGACCAGACACAGACACACTCATGTACAAATCATACAAAAGCACATGTGTACTACTTGCACATAAGTATATAAATGCACTTGTGAATGCAAAATGCTTTGACCAGACAACCAACCTGGCTCCACTGGCATTAAATCTGCCTAATCATCTTTTTTTTAAAGTCTGCAAAAGTGATGGTGGCGTGCCCTCATCTGCTAAAGAGAGAGGCAAAAGACAACAAGAAAAGAGCAAGGAAGAGGAGGAAAAATAAGGAGAAAGGCAGGGATAAAGACAGAAGAGGGAAAATGGCAGAAGTGAGCAGAGCTATAAAACTGTTTCCGTGCATCTCCCTAAAGAGAAGGTTTGTGTCTGCTGCTAAATTGTTCACATAAAGAAAACTGTGCTGAAAAATAAATGCAGAGCTAAAGATAGAAAGGCCAGCAGACTGGATGACTCATCCATGGAAAACAGATAAGTACACTTTCATTATTGATCCACCATCATAAAACAGAAATGAAAATGGTGACATCATGTGCTTGATGAACTATAGTTCTGTTGTCTTAACATAAAGGGGGAACTTAAATTATGCTTACGCTCTCAAAGCCAGTCAGCTGAATTAAAATGTGTGTGTTTAGGAGATGCAAGTTTAATTGCTCCGCGGACACGTCTACCTGGTGAATGTGTCTACATTTATGTGATCCCCAGGCCGTCTGGTCTACATAAGACACTAATTCAATTGTCACCATTCTAAGAGACGTATTTGACCCCAGGGCTTCACAGGGTCACGCTCGCTTCCTGTTTGGACCAATGGGAAGACTCCATCAGTGATCTGACAGGCTGCTATAGCAACTCTCAGGTTACACTGCCGGGGACCGGGAGCCACAGTGCTCCCAGGGGTAGTTTTCGGAGGTGTCCATATGTGATGTGCAGTAGAAGGGTGGGGTTCTGGGAGGGTCACACAGAGTTGGAACCCTACCCACTTCAAAGGGTCCCTGTCCTTCGTATCCCTGAGGGCACCCTGCTGTTTTCCCCTCAGTGGCACCCCCAACCGGCTGGCCCATCTCACAATGGCGGATGTCGCAGGTTTCTGCTTAAAGGCCTTGAAGTTGGACACCTTCCCAGCAGCCCCGCCTCATGACCTTCCCTGTGTGCTGATGCTTAGAGCATCTGAACTGATGGGGGCTCCACTTTGATCTCCCCTAATAAAACCTGTAACTCGAGGATGCCACATCAGGACCACCACACTCCCTTCGATGACACCATACCATATGGAGCAATCTGCTGGCTACACTACCTTTAAAAGCAAGCTCTTATATTATATATAGGGTGAGACATATTGTTGGCCTCTCTGTTATCAGGACAGAGCACAAAAAGTGGAGAAGATTCAATGACCACAACAAAGCCTTGCTTGTTCTCTGTTATAATTATGCATGGGAGGGGGCCTAGTGACAGATGAGCCTTTAAAAAGGTGAGATGAAAGATTTCCATTATGTGATGACTTTAAATGATAACCCGTTGATTTACTGTGTGTGTTTAAAGTTTATATGTCCACTTTCCTAGATTATAAAATTAATTTAGTATACATTGGTCAAAGAGAGTCAAGTTAAGAGTACTACCGTTATATAAAAAAAAACCGTTATGCGTTTTTAATAAAATCTTGTTTAGAATGGAAAACAACTTCCACAGAAGGTATTCCATCATTGCAAATTAAAGTCTTGATTTTATTTCATCAATGTGTGTTTCAATGTTGTTTTACTGCATCCAATAACAGCATTGCAAGATAACTTAGAAAAATGTGTACCAGCCTTACAAGTTAATGTGCCACAGCTCTAAATACTGTCTCCAACACTACAAACCGACACTCTCTATGTGAGCCTGCTAAACCACCAAAATGCACCTTCACTGGAGCATGACCAACACAGCTTCTACTTTTCTCTGTTGCTTAACCAATAGTGATGGAACTCACTCATGCTGATTAAGTACACCCAGTATTAATAGATTTTCTATGAAAAAGCTTCTGAAAAAATAGAAATACACCCAGGCTGAGCCTCAGCGGCACTCCAGAATGATACATGGCTGCAGGAAATGTTTACGAGTGGACCAAATGCCTTGTTTAAGGTCAAAGGTTAGATAAAAAGTCACATTTGTGTAAACTGTGTCAATCGGTTAAGAAACCCATCATGCCTCACAGTGGGAAATGCTTAACGGGCTCCCTGGGCTCCCTGACATATTTATTTTAAGTATTAGAGTGAAGTTATTGGGAAGGTGCCACAGCTGAAGTCTACTGGTGATAAGTCTGAGTCACTCTCGCCCCCCATGTTGTCAAAACCCAAACAAACAACAATGAGTCACTGACACCTTTAGACACGCCTGGACCCAAACATGACCTGAGGACACGTCAGCGGCCAGGCCGACACTCACGACTGATCACAAGCACATGAGCAGATTATGACTTATTCTTGCTGAACTGTGAAAATGGTTGAGGTCTAGTGTACTGTTTTCTTTAATTGAAACTATTTTCCTGCCATTTGAATTTCTTTCATTACATTTAAAAGGAGTTTCTAGTTGCATTTAAAGCAGCGTTTTGTTTGGTATAACAAAATGGTGCCTGGTATAGTTTTGATGACAAAGCATTAAAATACAGAGTTTATAATTATAATTATTAGAAACAATAATCAACCAAATTATAAAGTACACACATATATATTTTAAATCACATATTTGAAAAAATACAAATAATAATTTCAAATTTAATTGTATTTATTCTTTTTTTCATCTTCCAGGCTTTACCCAAACGAATTTATATGTCTTGTATGTTAACAACCAGCTCAATATGACTGCATCTTTACAAAATCAATATGTTTTTATCAGTGCAAGACCCTGCTGAGGGGTCAAACTGCACCAATTATTACGCTTATTATCATCACAAATTGTCCTACAGAAAACAAATGGGACATGAGCTGACGACTAATTAACCGTGACACAATATACAAATTGTTCAAACAAGAACACTACTCGACAGCTAAGATTCAATTAACAGAACCTGTGTACTCACTGCTCACAGAAAGAAGAAAACGGTGAATCAAAGATTAGATGTCCGCCTCTTTGCTGCTGGTTCTCCCATCGACACACCTGTTCCTCAGGGCTTTCGTATGCCGATGTAAAGCACGAAAAACACAGTTTTGATTTCTTGAAGTTTTTTTGGACGAATCGTTGTCAAACTTCCAGGCCTGGATGAAACAAGTGCTTCACGCAGGTGGTAGGAAGTAATCCTATTCCGTTTTTCTTTCAACATGGAGCTTTGCCTGGTGAAGTCACTTACTCTGTTTTAAATGCCATGTTATGCATCACAGTCAATTCACCTCTTTTTCTTTTGGTACAACATCAACCAGAGTTTATTTTGTACTTTATATATCCATGTTGGAAACAGGTAGCTTAGCTAGCAAGCTACCGGATTCCTCTCTGATACAGGAACTTTCAGAAGCCAATGAAAAGAGGGGTCAACTGGGGTGAATGTTTACATGCAATTAGTCTGCTATAGTTATTTATATTAATTAATGTTTTAAGATTAACTTTCATCCAAGAATCTGAATTTTAAAAAATACAAATATAAGCATAAACATATAAAAAGAAGGGAAGAAAAAAAGTACTCATTCTGCACCATGGCCCATTTCAGAAAAATATAAAGTACATAAGTATTATCAGCTAAATGTACTTCAAGTATCAAAAGTCTAAATGTAATTGTTATGCAGAATGGATCACAGCATTATATTATTATTGGTTATTATATAATCCCTGTTTTTATACATGTAAGAGCTGTTTGTCAATTTGGAGCAAATTTAGATACTTGAATACTGTGTAAATTAGTGCTGCATTATATCAGCTAGCATGTGTTCTTATCATTCTTATTATTTACAAAGTAATTGAGTGTTTTAATAAATGTAGTGTAAAAAGTACAACCTGCCTCTGAAAAGTAGCAGAGTAGACGTATAAAATAGCATTAAATGGCAGTGCTCAAGTAAAGTACAAATATGTCAAAAAAGTAGAGTTATTTTTACACCACTGCCCGCTAGAGACAAGAGGTGACACCGTGAAAGAGGAAATGTCCTATCCTCTGGAGTGTTTTTACAAAACAACTGATACTGTTTGATTACGTACTTGTAAAGATATAAAAGTGATTGAGCAACAGAGTGGCCAAAAACCCTTCCCTGCAGCCACACCACAATCGTAGCTTTTAAGATTTAAAGAACATTTTGATAAAAACACAGTGTGCGACTTAATTTCCTTGTTAAGGTCTGGAAGTAATCAATTCCTCTTCAAAAAGAAAAAAAGAGGGAACATTTTAAAGCTGACAAGTCTCAAATGTGTGTCCCAAACCTCCTGCAGTTAAGTGATCCCTTTGTGGTATACATTTAAAGTTTACATTAGACCCTAAGCAAAGCTATGAGGGATGTAGGCCTACTCAATTTCTGAAAATGTTTTTAGTGGAACAAGGGAGAGAAAATATACATTGAGGCTTTAAATATGTTTGCTGCATTGGTGCTGTATTGAAAGCAGCCATATTCGAAACGTAATGGCTAAACAGCTGATAATAAAATATTGGTGGTTATGACAAAGAAAAAAACATTGAAAACATAATACTTATTTTCTTTTTGTCGACTAAGAAGGAGAAAATGAAACATAAAGAAGAGGGGTATCTGTACAGGATTAATGGATTCTGAGTGTGTGGACCTTCCCAGAGCTGCAGATTTGATTCTCCTCCATTCATCCAGATCTCTTTTCATCCCTCAATCCACATTTAAACCTCCCTTCTTCCCCTCACCCTAGATATTCAGTGCCAGTATCTGTCATCACACTTACTATCCCTTCTTGTTCACTTGGGCTCAGTCCTCTTTTCAAGAAAGACATTGATTAGCAGAGGACACAGTGATTGACTGCCATGTCATAGAGCAGCTCATGGAGATTCAATCAGTCCATTGTTAGCTTCAAATGCCTTCTACATTTATAACTCCAAGATCAAAGATTAAGACAGGGGAAAGGGGGGTGGTGGGAAAAAGCTGGGACATAGAAAGAGAAAGTAACTGCTTGTTTTAATCTGACAGTTCTTTACAATAAAGTCCCCCTCTCCTGATATAACTGTGGTTTACAGATGTTGCAATACATCGGATTGAGTCACACTGCAACAAGATAGATTTGTTCCAAACGTGAAGCTAGATACGATCTATAATGTCCCAAGCCAGGAACGCCAGCCAGAAATAGACAGATATCTTACCTTGTAGCTAATGTGCTCCACAAAATAGGAGAAACCGTTACAGCAAACACAACTTTGTTCATGTTGACAGACATCAGTCTCTCGTGTTTGATGGATGGTTATTGATATGCATGCAGAAGTCTGCACAGAGCCAGAGTTGATTATTAACTCCAATGTGTTACCTTTGATTATAGCATCCCCTAGTGGCGGCCAGAGCTCAGGATTAATCCTCACTCTTACTAACATTTGTACTTCAGTTTAACAAGCACATCTGAATCACATGATTGTTATGTATTTGTAGGGACATTGCAACTTAATAAATATCAGTATAAAATTCATGATGTATTAAGATCAGAGATAAAGTGCCATGGCAGGTCCCGCTTTAAACCTTTTTTATTTAATGTACGTTCCAAAGAAGAAATAGGCCCAGTTTCAGTGTCCAACTATACCCTAAATGCTTACACTGTTTATTGTTTTTATTTAACATAGTTTTCATTTTATTTTAGCAACATCTGCATAGTTGAAGACTTGAGGAAATTGTGTTGGAAGTGCTTAAAAGGTCAAACACTTGGTGGGACAGTCCTGATCCCTCTTGGACTAAAAAAAAGTTCAATGGTTTTTCTGTGAATAATTCAAAGTCACAAGGACACTTTCTCTAAAAAGGCATGCTGCTGTAAATCGTCCATGTAAATTTGCAATGATCTGAGCACCATAACCTGACCTAAACGCACTTCCATTGTTTAGTAGATGCATTATCATTTTTTATAAATTATTTTCTCCATGTGTTCATGATTAAGAACAGTCTTTTAGTTATTTAAAAAAAAGCTATGTCTGTGAAACAGGAAAATGTTTTGAAAGGAATAATTATTCTTAGTGTTATAATCTTTTTAATAAGGAAAGGCTGAAGCGCACCACTACCTCATGTAAATACAAGTAAGGCATACTACATGTATCGTCCAGCTGAGCTTTCAATTCTACAGGCACTCAATACACAAAAACATATAGTTGATAGCAAGTTTTGCAAACATAAACGTTACCTTTTATTTTAAATATAGTTACTGTCAATATTCTTGTCAAAAACCCCAGTTTTAACCCTGTATTTAAAGAAATAGCCTCACCAGATGTTTTTTCTCCCACTTGCCTTTCATGGCTTGTAGAAGCTGGACAAATAAAGCCAAAACTATCTGTAGGCTTAAATACCAATTGAGGTATTTTAATATATCGTTGAACCGACCATTTAATTGACCTCCATCGCCAATTTGTACCCCATCGCTACTGAAGCTTGGCCTACCATCATGGGGTGCAGAAGAGACCAGAGACACTAGAGGGCAGCCAACCCTCATCCATACATCCTGCAGCCCGGGTCCCTGACATCTCACCAGGCTGTCTGTTGCCTGCAGCTCCTCATTCAAACTGAATTACACTGTGAAATAGGATTACGTGTCAAGCAATACAATGATTGAGCACAATTGTTGGGAGTTTGGCAGGAAAGCAGAATAAAAGAAAATATACAAACACACATTTGTCAAGCTGATGTGAGTCGTCTGTGAAACGACATTAAGATAAGTCGATCCTGTGTGGCAATTGATGGGTATCTTAGCATCCACACTGCTTTCTTTTTTCGTCAAGTGAGTGAAAAATAGCAGCCGCTTGTCTGGCTGTTCCCAAGAGAGAAAACAGACTGAATTATGGCCCTATAATTATGTGCAGAAGGGAAAGTGTGTGTGTGTATGAATGAACGTGCCCCATTTTAAAAGGCGTTTTATTATGGTTGCTGTTTCTTCAGATTGTGGGCCGGGGAGCGGATCTCCCTTTATAGGTCTGCTGTTTCCTTTCCCAGAGAGCTCCCTGATACCCTTGGCAACTAAAGAGACTGGTTCGCATTATACAGAGACACATTTAGCTTCTGAAATAATTTAATAAAAATAAAAAGAGAAAGAGAGAGAGAGAGAGAGAGAGAGAGAGAGAGAGAGAGAGAGAGAGAGAGAGAGAGCGATCAAGCGACCTCCTAAGTCGATGAGCTCATTCCCATCTTTCATCACCATCTCGTGCATCATAATGAGCAGGAAATCTGTATGTGTGCTCACAGTCAGATGGGTGGAAGAGAGCAGTCGTCTTAAAGACTTCCCTGCAGCCAAAGTCTTTGATATCTCAGTCGCACTGGATCAGCAGGGCCTCATTTTCTCCGGTGACCCCCTCAGTTCTGACCTTTGACCTTCCGGGGTCAGGTCCCTCAGTATTAGGCCTGTCGAGCCAATTAACCCCAGAACTGAGATCAATTAACCCTTAAACACTAGCGGAGGCAGATAACACCCACTGCATTATTAGCAGGTGCAGAAAAAACATCAGATCAAAGCATTTGAAATGGGCTGATCCAAGACAAATAGCACTGGTAGAACAGGTTTTGACCTGGTGACGGACAGATATACAGACAAGGTCTTCTACTGGGTGATTGGAAGGAGATGCAAAGCAAAGACTCAGCGAGACAGAGCGACCGAGAGAAGCCCATCTCTGAGTCTAATTAAGCAGAAATGGAGCCAGTGGGAGCCAGGGGACCTGCATAGTGATACCTTGCATTTCACTCCATTAACCCGCTCCTAATGAACTGTGCGTTATTGGGGAAAGTCTTTATCAATCAAACCCCCTTGAGGTGTCGGTCACTGGTTCATCTGTACTCAGAGAGTACGTCGATACCCTTCAGCAGATCCCTCTCTGATCTGTGGGGAGGGAAAAAAATCATGCTTCAAGTGACAACATGCGTGAGGTTCAGGCTTTGGGACAAATTGCTGTAGCTGCAGTTTTAACATCCTCAGTTATCCTATGACACATGAGTTATTTTTGTTGTGACACGAACAGTGTGAAAACAGACCAAGTCTTTCCCAATCAAGGATTTTCACCCACCCACGTTGGTGAGCTCTGTGATGAGAAATGCCCACACTGTCGTCAGTGGATGAGTGGGGCAGGCTTTTGTAGAAAAACTGACGTTAGATATATGAGTTAGAGATTGGAAAATAGAGGCAGATGCTTGGAAACAGATGTTAATTGCTGTGTGGCTACTGGTTATTCATTTTAATATTTGTTTTCATTGATTGCATGCTAAATTAATTGATGGGCTGGAGAAAGTGACTGGCAGAGGAAAGGAAGGAGATGCTGGATAGGTGGAGAGAGATAGAGATAAGGGAGGGGGAAAGAGAGAGAAAGGGGAGAGAGAGGGAGTGAGAGAGAGTAGAAACTGTTAAAACGTGTGTTAGCTCTTGCCAGTCTCAGCTGAGTTTCTGCAGGAGGCTGCAGCTCCTTCACTCCAGGATCTCCCCAGTTTCGATGACCAGATATGATCAACCTTCCCAGTCAACCCATTTTACTCTGAGCAGGGATCTCTTTATTTTTTTGCATGGATGATAAAAACCTCCCGCATATTCATGGATTTCTCATAAATAAGTAATTTGACTCTAACAGAAAAGACAGAAAAGGGGGGACTCAAAGTGGTTTCAGCGGTTTTTTAGGTTTGTGGAAGCTGCAGTTTAGCCTGCCTTGGACATGGGACCGTGCGTAACCCGAGAGGAATCCGTTGCCGGAGAAAGAAAATCTTCCTGAAGGAGGAAAACCCCCTGTGCGGGAGTTTTTTGTTTTAATTTTTTTGCTACCGGGGAGGGGGAGCTGTGGGTTTTACGCGCCGGAATGATGCGTCCCAACCGCGGCTTCATCCTGCTCCTTCTAAACGGAACCGCTTGTTTGGTAAGGAAATAGTGGGAGTGGAGAAAAGTCACACTGTAATATTTATGCATCTTGTACAAAATTACCTTTTTAATTCACGTGTCAAATCTTGCACCTGCGTCATGCGGTACTGTAAGGTGTCCGCATCCCCTTTGCAGCGAAAACTTACGAACTCCCTAGTAGCCTATAGGTTACTAAAATTGTGTGGAAACTGAGAGCTGAGATGCTAATCAAAATAAAACATTGCTTGAAGAGTAGTTTATTTATGTTTCTTGCAGAGATAAGTCTCGTCTGCGGTGCTCTGCTCGCTGATTCCAAACGCATTTGCGTTGACAGTTGTGTTATATTAACTTCTAATTGTGAAGTCGGCTAAATAACATTCACTTTGACCCGGTTTGGCTCAGGTACTGCACTATCACTATTCCCAGCGGACACTCGCACTGGCAGCGTGCGGAGCCCTGTGCCGCCGGTACAATCCGCGTCTGTATTTCGAGACAGTTCTGTTAAACCCATCACTCAATCGACATATATAGTCACTTCAAAGTTTGTAACTGTACGTGTAAGTCATCATTTTTCACCGAAATAATTAAACGAAAATGTACCTTAATAAATTGCACCGTAGGCTACATGCAGGTGTAATTTAAGACAAAGCAAGAAAAGAGCCAAATAAAACAAAATAATATTAAAGCTATTACTTGTTAGATGTGCATGCACAGAGTTATCACAGCATGCACCAGCAAACCACACTGCAAATGTAAATTAGGGAAAGCTTTACTCTGCAGTTGCACCCTCACATGGCCAAACACAACGAAGTAGGACCAGACACAGCACATTTTAGCAGATTTATTTTATGACATTCATTTGCTTCAAACATTTACCACAACGTTGTATGGTAATGGCCATGTGGTTGTACATGTGTGGACAAAGGAAATGTATAATCATACTGTGAGCACATTCCCATGTCAATAGAAGGATGAAACTAGAAACTCTTTTTGTAAAATCTTTATTCTGAGGACTCACCTTCTGAATTAAGTTATGATGAAATACAGAATTTATACTGTGAGTGGTGAGATATCTTTGAAAATCTCATCAGAGTCTCTGAATTGTAAATGGGCAAACTGAAAAAAATGAAGTATTTTTCTCTTTAATCCAAGTGAAGCGTGATAGCTTCCCTAAGGACCCCCACTGACCTATAACACCAGATGTGTAAACATGAACTGTTCTGCAGTCTTAATGAATACCACCAGCATTACATAACCATACTATCAAATTTGGATTGCCCACTCCTCTTTCATGTAAGCTCACAGATTTATTAAAAAGCAGCCTTTAATGAGAAATCAGCTTTTGATTCACATGAGAAAACTTGAACAGTCTTCTGCTCGGAAACCCTTGGGCTGAGTTACACAGGGACCAGGAAATGAGCAAGCTCCAAATAAAAGTGCAGTGGAAATATTCAAGTGAGGTTGAGTGCTTGTTTGATGCATCTGTTTGTGCCGGCATTCCTTCAAGGATGACCTTGTGATTTTCCTATTAACGCATTATTCAGGTGCTCACAGGGAAGTAATGGCCCTTTTAGTGATTGAAGGTCTGAAAGACAGGGCTTGTAAAATACTTAACACACAGATTTATTAAGTTTCAACGGATATCTGAGAGAGAAGGGACCACACTTTGACTTAAAATATGGCGGATGAGTGCCTTTTCAGCCGTTGAATAACTAGATACAAGAGTGTGGGATAATAGGCTTAACATTCAGTCCTGTGTTGTCTTGGTTCTGTGAGCTTTAGGGCTATACAGCCTTTTATAACCAGAAAGGTCTGTGGCTAATGATAATGAAATTAATAGGGATTTTTTTTCTCCCACGCCAGACCATATGAAAAATGTACATGACATCTCTCAGCAGGAGGTTTTGGGTAATTCATTAGAACCATGACATTGATAAATTATTGACAATTAATAAATTAAGTAACTTTTTATTATTCAAGAGAGTCGTGATTAATAATCGTATAAGCCTACTATGCATTAAAATTCGATTTGGATGAATTTCTGTTGTAATAGCTCCGCAATTCTCAGAGAGGTTTCAGATCTCCAGGGGCCTTTTCCAAATGACTTCTAATATAGACAAGTATTAAAAGGTGCCTCTCTGGTTGTTGTTTATGTGATGAATGATGTGTTTCAAATGTTAATTATTCTTTGTATTTGAATGGAGGGTTATGAATAATATAAACCATCTCAGTTGTATAATTGACTGCTTGAGAAATTATGTTTATTTTTGGCAGCGGTTAGAGTTATTTTTCTTCTGTGATGCTCGGCAAGCTGACTAGATTTGTCTCAGTGAGCTAAGTGGCTGATATGCGTATATCAGGAAAAAAAACTGTGGAATATTCAGGAGGATAGTTTCATATTTAATGTCCTCTCACTGTTCTTGTGATTAGCGGCCAGTTATTGGTTGTATGGATCCAAGATGTTCTAGAAAACTGCAATTATTATTTTCTTTACGGAATAATCTGTTTTTAAATTTCATGATTCATCAATTCATCATTTGGTCTTAAAAGAAAAAAGCTCAATAGTAAAGCACATTTAAGAAGCTGGAACCACCAAATGTTTTTGCTAGAAAAATTCGACAGTAAGCTGATACGATTTTTTCTGTGAAACGACTAATCGACTGACTGACAATTTGTTTTAGTTCTATTATCTATGTCACAGTCTTTGTTAGGACATAATCTTTCACTTATTAATGCAGAAGATGTAAATTCAAATTAGCTCATGCAATACTCTGAGAAAATAGAGGTATCTATAGAGGTACAGACTGTTGATGAAGTTATTCAGCAGAACTGAGACGAGTAAAGGGCTAAAAAAGGAATGAGTTAAACATCTGCCTTGTAGGCTTATACACCTGATTGACAATCCTCACAGATGTTTTCTTCCCTTTGCACCCAAAAAAATTAAATCCACATACAATTAAAACTCTTGCTGAACCATGCACTGCGCAAGGTTGACAATCTGAATCCCTGGACAAAGCAGTAAAAACTGGGAGGGCAAAGGTCAACAACCTGAATAACTATAAATAAATAATCTGTGGGCATCAACCTTGGGCATCTGACCTGCAGACTGCAGACTCTCCCCTTCAAACCATTTTTAACCTAATCCACATTCCCTTTTTGTTGTTGATCATCGTGTCTAATCATTTCAAATAGCTGAAATGTTTCAAACATTTCACTTAGTCAACACAAATTCGGAACTAATATTGTGTTAAATACACATGCACACCAACTAAAGAGCCAATAATGAAAGAAAATTACCTTGCACATGCTGTAACCCACATGTGGTAGAGATCGCTGGGAATGCAGCCGCTCTTCATACATCCTTAAGTTGGGCTCACAGCTGCTCTTTCACACACACATTTTCTGGACAACGTGAGCCTCAGGTAGTTTCTCTTTGGCCATGAGAGACAGAAGGGTTCTATACTCCCTCTGATTGCTTTCAGTGCAGATGAGGACACTGATCATCCTGCTTGAAAGCTGAGTGTCACTTCTGCAGCTCTGTGCACAATGCGGATTGAATCTCAGTGAAAACATTTATATGTATATGCCAAGGTTTTTGTGCTTATTATAGTTATAAAAATACAAAGAATATATGACACACATAACGATATAGTGGTGTTACAGTGTTGTTTTAGTTTCAGAACTTTACCATCACCCTTTATTTGACTTTGCCATCAGCAAGGAAACATACACTTTCTAACATGACATGTCAATTAAAACAAACAGTTCTTACACTTAATGCTTTGCAGAGCCAAAACACAGGATTGTGATTAGGCTAGAGAGAGAGCAATGGGACACTTGAATCATAACAAAGCCCAACTGAGCAACAACTGAGACAACAAAAGCCATAAAAAACTAAGCAAAAATGCCTTTACTTTGCGTGGAATTCCACCAGACAGCATTGTGCAACAATGTACAATCCTGCATATCTGTGTGAGTGATTAAAAAGCAGAGGCTGTCTGGCACAAATTTTAACCACATCAGACTCCAATCTCCATGTTTGAATGTCACAAAGCCTTAGATTCATGCTTCTAAGATATCTGTCCTCCTCACAGGGTCGCTGACCTTGTCCATCCAGATACATCCCGCGCTGAGCAGAAACACCACCTTAATCCTGAGAAAACAAATAGAATAAAATCTCACTGTCTGATCAATTCTATATTGCATGCAGACATAAATGTGAGACAGCACCAGTCGAGTGAATACAGATTTTTTTTGTTTTGGGCATTCTTGCTCTCTTGAGTCTTCCTCTTTGCCATCACTGTTGCAATCTGCATGTCAGAGCTCATAAGCTTCCACTCAACTCACATCCCACACAGCTGCAGGAAACAAAATCTCATTCATAATTGTATAATTTCCCTCATAAAGGAGGGTTTGACTGCAGAGCTACAGCGGAAACAGACAGAACAGTTTATTGTGCAGAGGACATCTGTCCTGTACTTTTTCATCAGGGCATGACATTTTCAACTCTATATTGTGTGTGATGCAGCAACCACACTCATGCCCATTTGTAAAGCAGCCACGACCTAAAAATAAAATTACTTTGATAAATCGCCTTATTTCAAGCAAAGATTGCCCACATTGGCTGCTTCCAGCTTCCCACAATATGAAGATTATATAGCATATTTAAGTGTGTACTGTAAATGTAACAAAACAAGCAAAAAGAGTATTAAACTATTTAAAAATCCAATTAAATTACTGAATTAACCAAGTAAATAATCATGAAACAGCCGTAACCATTTAACAAGCTGAGCCAGGGCCACAGTTTTCTGAGCCTGCAAACTGCACAAGGTTCAGTTTATACATGTTTCACTCAGCTCCAGCCTTGAACTTTATGAATGCCCATGGCTATAACCTTTATTGTGAGTCTAAATGTATTAAAGTAGTTGCTTTGCTCAGATAATTGCATGATTGTTGTTTGTGTCCTTTCATTTCATATGTTTTCTTCAAGCCACTCAGACCTTGTGGCTTTTTTTGCTCTGGCAGCAGATCTGGTATAATATTTACTTTATGTTTCTAATGTTTTGCTCAAATTATTACATCCATATGCATTTGTGCTGTTAAAAACAAATAACCCAACAAGGAGCATGACAAAAAGAATAATAAAAGAACTGAGAAGGGGTGCTGAGGTTATAACCTCTGTTGCGTCCTGCCTGTGGTGTAAACAGCTTGGGTTATGCATAACCACAGCAAGAGTGACCCCAGAGGTGCACCCCTTCCCTTCTGACCACACATTGAGGAGGCCGGCGGGGGCCTGCCATTGCTCCCCCCAGCCTGTCCTCCTCCCCCCTCAGGCTCCCAGTGGCCACACAGCAGAGACAGACAGAGAGAGACTGAGAGGAACGGACAGAGAAAAATCACGCTCCCTGACACACTGACAGCCCTTCATGGTAAAGCGCAGAGCTGTCCTGAGACAGAATACGTTGTCTGCGCAAAACCAGCACAATTTAATGTGGCATTGCTCTCTGGGAGGATGCTGGGGAGACAGAGCAGATCCAGGAAGAATATATGTAGGTCTGTCTGCCTGTTGGAGTACTGTAAGGTGGATTACAGTGCACAGGTTAAAGAAAAATTACTCATAGCCTTGGGTAGAATGAGTGGGTGTAACTCCCAGAGGATACAGATAAAGATGCGCTTGACGTACACACGGAGGAATAACTAAGGATGGGAAAATCCATAAGAGACGTTTTAATTTCAGAGAGCTTCGGCTGGAACTGACAATAGTAAAAGTTGTTTTAGTGCGTTGTGAAAATGTTATGGAAAGTGTCAATATAGACTGAATTTTCATCGTTTCAAGTAGGCATCCAAAGAATATTAGAAAAGACGATGTGGGACCAGGGGACGTGGGTTTATTTGAAGGGGGAACATAAGGCTGTCAGTGCAGTTTAACAATGAATGAAGATGAAGCTGGATACTACAGCAAAATAAATACTACCGCAAAATGAGACCGGAACAAAAGCCAATTTATATTCTCACACAATCTATAAACAGTGTGTTCTGCAAGAATGAACATTTAGTGTGCAGGTTACCAGTGTGCAGTCCGGTGATGGTACAGTGATTTTCAGGGTCGGCATGGTGCACGTGTCCAGACAAGACCTGCTGAGGGTCTTTACTGGGGTTTCCAATTAAAAAAGCACACAGCCACAGGGATCTGGGAATTTGGCTGAGCTTGAAAGAAGAGTGTTTCAACTATAATAAATGGATAATAGGAACAGTTTTTGTAGTGTACAGTGATCTCTGAATTGAGAATGTATTGCTGTTAAATATGTATGACAGCAATGACAAGCAATTATTTTACCCTTTGTTGGTCCAGTTTAAGTGAAGGCCACAATTCCCAGTTGCACTGTTGGGAGCCATAGTGTTTTATTTTAATGAAAGGTGTTGACGTTTGCTAACCCAATGAAAAATTTGATCTAAGTTTATTAAAAAGTCACACAAATACGAAAATGCTCTGAGCTGTTGCCTCTGTAGTTTGGTTAGACAGCCATAACTGCCTGGGTAGGGTTAAAGAAGTATTGCATCCATGGTGAAAGGACACCTTTACTCTTGGTGAGACAGACGGTATGCAATGTTTGTTCATCCACAGGACTTCACACAACATCCACAGGACTTCACACACTCCACAAATTTTGTTTTGCTACTGGAAGTTAACAAATGTCATGATTTTATTCTCATGACTGCTAGAGGTCCCTTGTCACTTCACAAGTAGGTTGTTTTAAGCATTAGCACATTGTCCCTCCCTTTGGTGACGTTTTAATGCAGTTGAGAGGACTGCAGTTCACACCTGTTGTCAGGATGCGTGTCAAATGTTTCACAAGTAAGCACTCACGATCAGATTTCACTCCCCCACTCACATTTGGCGGCATGCGCTGAAGACTGCCGGTAAACAGAAAAAAGTTCCACTTCAGCTAAAGAAGCAGATTGCAGTGCCAGATTGGCGCTGTTGTCCGAGCTGTGTGGTATTTTGTAGCCTTTTATGCATGCAGCCTGCAACACTGACAATCAGCGTAGCAATGCATTTGTGTTCACCATAATGTACATCTGGCCCACCTGGGCAACCACATCTGTATTTAAAGCTTTTGACTAAAGGACTTTTACTGCGACTGTAAGGGAGACTGGAGCCTGTTCACATATTTACAAACACTATCAGGAGGGAGCTTGACAGTTAAAATATTTTTGTTTTGATTTGACCTTTACTGGAGCAATTTAACAACAAAGTTAAATTGAATTGCTTTTTAGTTTAGGATTGAAAAGCATAACGGTTAGGGTATTTGTGATTTTAATCTCCTGGGTAGTTTTTCTAAATCCTACTGAAAGTCTGCAGCAATAAGTCAGACAACAAGAAACTTTTCATCCCTGAACCTCCCTCAGACAAGTGCAGATTCTTTCTTTAACCAGACAGGTGTGATTTCTGTAACACCGCTTTAATCAGCTCTGCCCTATCGAGGCTCTTCTCCCCGCTCCCTGGGGACACACTGGGGAGAAACAGTCCCCTCTCCACCCTCCTTGCACCGCCAGTTTGTCAATATCTTATAATGTAAAAAATGTGATAGCCAATTCAGAGCCTGTTTCTCTCTGAGCATACAAAATGAGCCTAAACCCCACTGGGACCACCGAAGTAAACCTATCCAAAATGAGCTGCGGAGAGGTTGGAAGATGCAGAAAGAAAGATTAGATCGGGAAAAGAATAAAAACATTCAGAGTAGTTAGTTTGTTCGCCCACTGCAGATCTAATCTTCAGTGACCCCCAAGAAGCAGGAATAAGTTATTCATTAAGAGTCAAATGGCTTGTTTCTTGTGAAATTACCTTTCCCTCCCTCACCTCTTCTTAGGATCTACACTAGCCAGAAGAATAATTAGTTATAAGGGCAAAGACATTTCAGACTTTAATCATGTTACAGAGAAGTCTCCTGCAGTGAGCATATTAGATCTGGAGACGGGGAGAGCTGACAGAGAAAAAAAAAGAATAAAGTATTGGCGAACACTTAAGAAATCTGAGCTGCCTGGGTCTTTAATTAAAAATTGATGTCATATTAGAGATGAAGATTTCAACTCAACAGCTAGAGGAAAATGGAGTGGTTATTGAACTTGTCAGCTCCCCAGGACAAGCGCATGCTTTCAGCCCTGCTGGGTGTCTCTACAGGAAGATTCTCTGTATCAATCAATCGAGGATTTTAATCCAGATCATGCATCCATAAAAATACAATTTCAAACAGTAGGTAGGTAAGTAACTGCAGGGTAAGTCTGCTGGTTTGGATAGAGAAAGGCAGTTTACAGTGCACAGAAAGAGAAAAATATATGTCCTAAATATACAGTATATTGAATTGGGCAAAGACTGCACATTTAAACTTGTAATGTTCAGAAGTTGTAGAAATATTTTGATCCCTTACTCAAAATGATGTTACGAACACAACAATCCAGAATATTGTTAAAGGTACAGTCAATATTGTCTTTAAACCTGCAAACGCTGACTTATTTTCCACCTGGGGGCAGCAGAAGCTAGTTGTATCTACAATTGTATATTATCACCTTTTAAATTCTTATCCAGTCTTATTACTACATATTCAGTATAAATAAATACTCTGTACAGCGGTATTAATGAATACATGATTATATCTATTTAAATGCCCTGATTTAATGTCCAATAAGACATTTCCAAACTGCTTGTTTTTTTCTAGCCCACAAACTAAAAACTTAAATATTTTTACTTAAAATTATAAAATAGCAATTCCTCATATTGGAGAAGCTGGACTGAGAACATATTAAGTGTTTTTAATGACAGTTAATCAATTATCATAACCATTTTCTTTTGAGCTCCGGCCCCGGAAATTCAGAAATACAACATTTGCAGATGTCTCCACCGCTAGTTCATCTCCACTAACTTACCTCAACTTAAGTAAAGTGTAAATAGTGAAACTAAAGTGGGAGTCTTAATTGTAAGAATATCCTTTGGTAGACACACTGGTTTGTTGTCAGTCACAATCTTCTGCGTAAGTTATGGCACAGATTCCAGTTAAGTGGCTCCCTGATCTCTCTGCTGCATTAAAACTATAGTGTGCTTCTGGGGAAAGGGGTTAAAATGGTGTACCTGTCACTGTAACAGGCTGATTATTGCCTGTGAAGCTGGCAGGCTGGTGAGGATCACTTCCCTCAGCACACTCCCTGCTGGGAGAGAGGCCTGGGGCCTGTGCTCAGTGAGGCTGAATGACTCACAATTACCACTGCCACAGAGCCTGCAGCCACCTCCCATCCTCTCCAGCCGTTTCACTGACTCACTTAGCGCACATGACAAATGACAAAATCACCGAACCTCCGCCCCCTCACTAAGACCTGATTGCCCATCGCCCACACTTTGCCTACAGTACTTAAATCTGGGATACATCTTGCCAAGCTTCATGAAGCAAAACAAACTTGGTCTGAAAATATCTTGTACAGGGCTTTCAATTGGCATTTAAATGTGGTTCACAATGGGGATGGTGCACATTTGAACCAGACATAGTAAACAGTAAACCTTTGACATTAAAAGCTGCAGCCCTAAATAATATTCCTTTTGACAAAACTTGACAAATCACTTCTTTAATGTTACAACAGTAGTCACTGAAAAAATAGATAATACTTGGGGTGCATCATCAAAGGATGACTTCTTGGACAAAAGTGTTTCACTGTTAACAAAACAATGTTGCGGTACGCTTGTTTTCAAGTATGAATATTCCACTAAAGTAGAGTAATGCATTTATCTTTAAGCACTGCGAAAACAACAGGGAACTCAGGGGTGTTCCTCCAACATTTCAACTTGCTTACACTGCATAAGGCAAAGTTGGATGCGTGCTGATAGTTAAATCTTACACCTCATATACTCTGCTAGTTAAATGCAGAGCGGCAAGAGAATTGGAGTAGTAGGCAGTTTTTCAGAATGGAGTGTAAAATAGTGATTGTTATAATATTTAATGATGAAAAATATGTTCTGTGCTGCAGTATAATGCGTGACTTCTGCAACCTTAGAGATGCATTGTTCAGCAAATATCCTAGGGTTTGAAAACATGCAAAGATATGTAAAAAAAAACAATGTTAGAGAACATTTAGATTAAGCCACAATTGCATTTAAAGACATGGTGGTGTGGACAGCCACACGGCATGTGTTCTCACACTGAAGTAATAATTGCAGCTCTTGCTCGGTGCTCTATTTCTTTTTTAAGCTCATTTTAACATTTGTCTTTGACAATGATGCTGCACACTGAATTTGACACCTCTAGCAGTGCCAGACACTTAAGTCTTCTGTTCAACAATAGCCCAATGCTCTCTTCATCTCTCCTCCTGCTGCCTGTCCTCTCAGGCTTTTTAATGAAGACTGTGCGAGAGAGAGGGAGCCATGCCTTGCTCAATTTAAAGGCTACTGTACAGCAAAGCATTCTGCAATATGTTTTTGCTCGGATAAGAGTGTTGGTGCCATCTGAGAGCCTCTCTAGAAAAGCAGCAGTGTTGGCAAAATGATCTGGATCTTAAAAGCAAGGGGCAGTTTTATAGAAATGAAGAGCAACATATTTTTCAAGAACCCTAAAGGGCCATTTTTTACACACCGCGGGAGATCTTAAGTGCTATCTGGGGAGGCAGGCAGAGTGTTGCCTTCTGTACCCAGCAGCCACCAGCTCATTGAAGAACAGAAATCCAACACACGCTTGTCCTTCAATAGGAGCTGTGGGGAATGATGTATTTGTAATCAAAGTCATCCTGCCTGCCCTTAACTGCCCCTCTGAAAAAACAAAGACACATCTGAAAAGATTACAATCAATATGTCTTCAGCACCTCACCGTTGTTCATTATTAATGAGTTTGGGATTCTCAAAGAAGCTATCAGAACTATCTGATTCAAGAGGAAGAAGTCCTTGTCAAGACAGTTAACGGCCCCGGTGGAGAGGCTGAATGATGTGAGCGGCAGTGTAGCGTAGCAGCAGACAGGTAACTAGAGCAGGGGACGTCTGGCCTGCAACACCCAAGTGGTAATCGGGCCAGATAACAGGAGGAGGGGAGTCCTCTCATCTGAGTCCCATCACCAGACCACAACCACATCAGCGGGAATCCTTGCAAGGCAGTTGAAATGCGATACGCGTTGTTATGAAAGGAAATACATGTTTTAGGAGGGACAGAATATCAATATCTCTGACTGACTGCAGCGCAACTGAACAAATCTGAGCGAGCTTAAAAAACCTGCATACAATGGAATAAAATGAGTCCGACTTAATAATCCCGACTAAGCCTGTATAAGAAAGCCCTGGCAGTCAAGACAGTAGATGGATCAGAGAACAGACAGGAATGCATGCATTATGCATCATTGTAAAATCTCTCCGGGTAGAGCACACATACACAAACTTATCCTGCATTTGCATCACTTATTGTTCGCGTTGACAACACCAAATTCACAAACGACATGTGGGTGAGTTCTCCTCTGGCAAAAGACACAATAATGCTGGTGACTTGAATGACACATCAGAAGCTACCTGTTAATAGATCATTACCGTTAAATAATTACCCAGTACTTTGCTCTCACATTCACACACTCCTCACAAAGCTACTGCTGAGCACAGCAGCACTTTCTTATCTCCCTCTCTCCTTTTCTCCTCCACTCGGTTGATGTTAACGTCTGACAGCTTTGTGTGTGTGCCGATGTAGATTTTTTTCTTTAATTAAAACACTGGCGGTCTTAATTGGACATAACACTTTATTCTTGGGCCCCACCCGCTTGCCCAGCTTCCTTTCCTAAAACTCTTTGATCCTCCAACCAAATCTTTCGAGGCAATAATAGTTTCCCCTGTTCTCAGACTCACACCACATGTGCTTAAGAAAAAGCACACTTTAAAACAGGAAAAACAGCCTAGTGTTCACTTGGAGTTTCAGTTTATAAGGCTTGGAATCATTTGGAATTTCTCTCCAATTAGATTTTCTTCAAGTGACCTTATCTGAATTAGTTAATGAGTTAAAATGAGCTAAAACATGATTATAGTACCTTAGAGGATGTAGAAGGTAGTTTTCAGAATGAATGCTCCTCATCGTGGTGAATCCAGACACTTTCTAAGTGCATAAATCAACCTCAACATCTTTGCTGTCAGAGAAACAACTCTTGAAAGTGTTTCTTAATGACAGAGCTTTATTGTTTTACAGGATTATAGACTTTGTAGAAAATTGTCCACCTTCACAAATATTGATTTAACTGCCCGAGACCACAGGAGTAACACACTTGATGTGAATTCAGTTTTAGTGTGGATTTTCTGTTTAAATCTTTTCTCTGATCCCTCTGGCCTCAAGTAGCTCGAAGGAGGCATATGAGCCCATTACTCCAGAGCTTAGGGAATTATATCGGCTCTGCGAAAACTAGACATAAAGGAGAATTTTCTCTGACGGCCGGGGTAAACAAAAGAATGTAATAATAGCAATACCTGCAAAACTTAAAGCATTTATTTATATATATATAACATTGATAGAATGTCATGGCGGCTACCACTAGAGGTATGAATGGTAAATTAAGTATCGATTAAGCCTTTCATTTGTTTTCTGTCCACGTTTCTTTCTACCTTGCTGATAACTGCCTACTTTCTTTCTCTATTTCGTTCTTCCATCCCCCACCTACTCTCTATAGGTGGTCCTGTGTCAGGAAGACGACTCCTCCAGCACCAAGACCTCTTCAGACGACTTCCCCAAGACAGTGGGCCTCCTGAGCGGGCAGGCTCCCCTGTCGCCCCTGAGCCGCTGGATGCTCCAAAGTAAGAGCAGAGCTGCTAACACCACATCTCTGGAGCTGCCCTACCGCTCCCCAGTCCCTTTCTCCAAGCAGGAATTTTCTAAACAGGAGTTCTGGGAGATGTTGGGGAGTGATTTGCTCAAACCCGATGCCTCCAGCTCCAGGGTCAAACGCCGGCCCATCGTTAAGACCGGCAAGTTCAAGAAGATGTTTGGCTGGGGAGACTTCTATTCCAATATCAAGACGGTGAGGCTTAACCTGCTAATCACCGGAAAGATTGTGGACCACGGTAATGGCACGTTCAGCGTCTACTTCCGTCACAACTCCACGGGTCAGGGCAACATCTCAGTCAGCTTGGTTCCACCTGTCAAGGCGGTGGAGTTTGACCTGGAGCGCCAGAGCGTAGTCTACCCCAAGGACTCAAAGATCTTCAACTGCCGTGTGGACTATGAAAAGGTGGATCGCAGCAAGCGCACCTCGCTCTGCAACTACGACCCATCCAAGACCTGCTTTCAGGAGCAGATTCAGAGCCACGTGTCCTGGATTTGCTCCAAGCCTTTCAAGGTCATCTGTATCTACATTTCCTTTTACAGTACGGACTACCGTCTGGTCCAAAAAGTGTGCCCGGACTATAACTACCACAATGAGATGCCCTACCTGCCCTCGGGCTAGTAGACTTTTAGGGGAGAGGAGAGGTGGGAGGGGAGAGGAAAATGGGGGTGAGTAGGAGTGACTGCAAAACAAGGAGGAAACCGGGGCTGTGAATCGTCCTCAATGCCATTGTGGCAGCAAGACACCTTAAAAAAAGCTCTCTGTAGCCTGACTATTGTAAGATGTATTTAACATATATGCAAAACAAAAAGTACAGTATGCAGATAATGAGGCATTTGGAATGTGTAAGTGCAGCATTCATTAACTGGACTGGTAGTGAAAATCAAACGTGCACTTTCTTACCTCTATCCAGTTTCTAAATGCCAACTTGTCTCTTGCCAGCTGATTCTCTCTCCCATGAAGTCATTGGTGAATTTTGTCTGAATGTCCTTTCAATCACCCTTTACTACATTGCTCTTCTGCAAAGTCAAGGCAGCATTTCCAGAGAAGACTTGCATATAAATCCTGTGACATGATTCACTGAAGAGCTGTATACAAATCCAGACCTTATGACAAAAAACATTCAGTGTTTATCATCGCACACCGTAAATGATTTAAACCAGAGGGAACAAAAAGAGTTGTATTTCAGATGAATGTAACGTGTAAGCAACCACTGGATCATTGCGCTTACACTAGAACATTTTTAAAGGGCATCTTTATTCGTGACCTTTAAGTCCATCCCAAAAAAGTTCTTATTCTTACCCATTTCCTCACCCCACTGTTTCCATCCTCACATTTATGAATCCCACCATCCAATTGTCAATGTAAGGTTTTTGTTTGGAGCCTGCCAGATGTAATCACAATATATCTCCCAGTTATGCCACCTCCATTTCAATAAAGGAGGGAAAAGAAGGAGGGAGAGAAAAATAATAAAAATTTGCAAGAAAAAGCAATTGCTCAACAAAGATCCAGGGCCAGGGCTTAAGACACGTTCAGTGCGAGGAAAATAACTAGATTCTGCATAGAGATAGAATTGGCCCTCTACACTTAAGAGAGAGAAGGGGGTTGGGGAGTGAGAGAGGGAGATATTCAGTGAGCTGTTTTAATTAAAGTGGAGAAGAAGACTTAGAGTATGCATCTCCTTCTATTGTCCCCTCTGTATGAAAAAGATTACATTTTGTTGCCGTCAGGATTCCTGATTTCACGCATTGATAACTTTGACTGTGTAAGGCAGATTGCTCTCTCCCGACAAATTCTGTGTTCTCTAAAGTCTGCCTGTTATCTTGAATAAATGAAAATATTATCATAATAATTACATATAATTTAATCTCCTTTAGAAGTAATTAAGGTTTCAACGAGAGGGCGAAATGTATTCCTAAAAATCAACTCAGCGAGTGGGAGAATAAGAGGAGGTTCATGGGGATAGCTTTGTTTTTGTGACGAGCCTGCCCCGAGTTAACCGCTCATATTAAGATAAATGACCACTGGCTGGCTCATCTCATGTTGCCCTCATAGACAATATCAGTGGAAAGAAGTGCGATGAATTATGTAGCCTAAATTTTTTTTGGTGAGAGGCCACAGTGACTTTTTTGGTGAAGAATCACAAGACAGGTGTGAAGAGTCATTAAACGGTGACATCAGGGAAATGTGTTTGATGCTAATATGCTGTGATGTCAGGGATTTAGCTTAGTGCAAGCTTGGCTGGGACTGTGCAGCTGTGTCTCAGGTGGATGGTTCGGCAGTGAGCGGTCACCATGAAGCCGTACTCATGTGGGGGGTAGCAAAAGGCCAGATGTAATTGTTGCTGTTCGGTGTGAGATAAAGGAGCAAGAGTAGGAGGAAAAACACAGTCGCAGGGCTAAAGATAGAAAACAAAGACCTGTAAATCGGCACATCAAAGCTCTGTGCCCCTTAATTCACTTTTAAAGAGGGGGGGTAGCTCCTCTCAATATGTGACTTAATCAACTTGTGGCCCAGAGCAAATGGCAGCAGTGCATGAGTCAGTCTGCAGGGGACAGACAGCTACACCACCCGCAGCAATGATAAATGCTGTTCATCTGGCTAAAGCAAACCTCTGTCTCCTCTTGCGTGTGATTGTTTTATTGAAACAGATTTTTCATATATCAGCCTAAAAATAACGCTGTACTCTCATATGTTTCGAGGAAAACTTATTTTCTCTCAGACTAAACTTGTTTTTGATGTATCACACATATATTTCTCTTCAAACTATGCTGAGGTCCACTTTAAAATAAGGTCAAGAGGGATAAATGGGTCAG
Source organism: Eleginops maclovinus (assembly GCF_036324505.1). Classification (NCBI taxonomy): domain Eukaryota; kingdom Metazoa; phylum Chordata; class Actinopteri; order Perciformes; family Eleginopidae; genus Eleginops; species Eleginops maclovinus. The sequence goes on from NC_086364.1 coordinate 10,871,089, forward strand.
ACAAACACTATACATTTATCCAGGAGAACGCTCTTTGTGTCCTGGGTTAAATCTCAAGTCAATGTTGACTTTTTAACATTAGTAGCAAATATACATATTTTAAGCCAATCGATGACATTTTCAGTTTTGATGCGTTTCTGTTTTTGTTCAAACCCAAAGCATTATATGTTTCCCGTGAAATATAATTGAGTAAGCAGTTATGTTGCAGAGGATTGTTTTTTATATGAGACAGTGTTGCCTATATACACCGATATATGACATGTGTCTCAATATAAATAATACTTAGACTAGAATTTCCTTAAAAGGAGACCACCACTTCACACTAGCTTCTAAGGACTACTTATCATTCCTACCACATCACAGTAATGCAGTATTAATATTTAAAGCATACATAAAGAGTCCCAGCGGAACATGCAATATAGATGTAAGTCCTGTCTGCTGATGAGATACAAGGCTTGTAAAATGCACATCAACCAGCATGAATGAACCACTGCCTCTTGCACTGTTCATTCATTTCCTCATCCTCCAGCTATATCTGCCCCTTTCCACATGTTTCTCAGCCATATGTCCTGCAGTGTTTATGCTGTTGTCTCCCTGTGTGTGACCCGGCTGACTTCCCTCAGCCTCCATGCCCTCTCTACCTTGCTTACCCTGGTGTTGAACCCTGTGGAGGGTAGTTCCTCATTGCTGCTCCTCCCGCCCCCCTGAGCACAGCGCTGAGCTGAGCTGGCTAATCCCTGTGAGCTTAATGCCGAGCTAACAGAACATCAACAACGAGAACATTCCTCCCTCCTTTTGTATTTATCTATTCCTCTCTATATCTGTATCCCATCAAACAATTGTGCGTTCACACATAGTCTTAAGATGTGCTGGTTTAGGTATTTTCCTCTCCCCTGTTCAAAGCATCCTACATAAGCCCCTGGATTGTGAGGACATGAAATCTCCTCGAGAGTATGCCAACGGAGTGCCCGACACAGATACGCCTCAGTAACCTCAATACTCCTCTCCCCGCCTCCTGCAGGGCGTCCGGAGAGAAGCTGGATACTCACACATGTTGGAATTGAAGCTGGGCGACATGAGCCCAGAGCACTGAACTTTTGAAGAAAACAAGGACACATGTTGGGCTTCATGCTGGGAGCAAGCTCCTCACTCTTTTCCTTAGCGGTCCTCTCAGATTCAGGGCAATACACTGAGACTCCAACCTCTCCGCCTCTCTCTGGGGCGAACTAAGGAAGGCTGCTGGACTAAGTTTAGGAGACGGTCGTGTTGCTGTGGGATGGACGGTGTTGTTACAGCATCCTTACTGTTGACCCGTCTAATGCCAACAGACATGTGGATATTTGGCCTTAGAGACTGCAACACCAGTCCCCTCAACTAAGCATAGTAACAAAACCTGACTGTGTAAAACATAAATATACATATAAATATATATATATATATATATAAAAGCTAAGAGTCCTCAGATCTGAATAAAGTTGTATTTAAATGTGGGTCATGCAGTGGAGGTTGTCTCTTTAATCTTTTTTGTTCCTCATGGTGTTTTTCTTTCTCTATGTCATGTGGATGATATACTGTATGGATGATATGATGGCATTTACTGTGGTTTTCAACAGTCTAAAAATCAATAAAGTACAGAGAAGTACTTAAATCACTTCGGTTGTAGAGCGACAGACTTCAGTCTTATATCTGGTTGTGCTTTATGTGTAGGAAGAGTATGTCAACAATGCTGAAGTCTCTTTTTTCTCATATTTGCATACACATACTGTGTGCCAATGGCAAAAAAAAAGATGTGATAATTAATTTTTTGCCGAGGGGCTGTTGCAGATATACATTCAGCAGGAGAAACAGAAGAAGAACAAGGAGCAGAGAAGAAAATGGGGTTGAAAGGGAGAAGAAGGAAATGTTTCAACTGGAATGATTCATGAACACGACACCATCCCCTAATTAGCCTCTTTTTTTCTCTATATTTTCCTTTTTCTCCCCACTTCTCTCACTCTTCTTTGTTGTGATTTTTTGCATTCCCCCCTCGTTTTAAGATGTAATTGACATTAAATTCATTCTCTTCTTAATTAAATCCTGAAAACTGTTAACGAGGGGACGGGTTGAAACATTCAACTCACAACATCCCTTAAAACAAGATCGATTAAGGCATGGCCGGCGGCAAAGCCAAGCCCTCCGCCCCTCCTCTACGCCCCCTGTTCCCATAAAAGTGCTGCTTGCCTCAGGATAACCTTGCCGGAGATGATGAAAGGGAAGCAAATAAGTCAACATGGAGACAGAAGAATAGAAATCTAATTTGGAGGAAAGCAGGATTGAGGTTAATATGAGAATCTGAGAGCAGCATATGGGTCAACGATGCACATGGTCACGCATACTGCAACACGTGCACACAGAGGGGGAAACTGCAAGCAACAATCATTGATAATGGACATACGGCTTTACAAGTAGTATGGAGGTTTTTTTTGTTGTCCAGTAAGAGAAAACAATTCAGCAGTGTGAGCTTCTCAGAGAGGAAAGGGCATTTCAGCATGAGTAATGGGAAGCTGGACGATAGTCAATTGAGAAAATAACAAGTCATGGCGTGAGGAGGCGGGAGAAGGCGTGCAAAGCTTTAAATGATAAATAGACATTCAGAAAAATAACCTTGAGGTATGAAAACGTGTGTCTGGGAAAACTAGACTAAATATGTAACGAGAGACAAGGAGAGTGTGAGAGAAGTCAGAAGGGACAGCGTTGGCTCCTTGTTAGCACTTTATTTTGAATATCAAGGCTATCAGGTTTGCAATTTTATCCTTAGAAAAGTTATGTGTTATTTTCCTTCATGACATGTTACACCACAAAGTGTAATATTGCAAACAGCAGAAGCACCATTCCCTCCCTAACAGTGGTGACAATGTTGAAGCTCAACCGCAGCACTCTCATTTCTTCACACTTTGAAATCATCAACGAGGATTAAGCTGGTATACCAGTGTGATGATATACAGAACCAGCGTGATACTGAAGTATTATTAAAAATCTGATTTCATCAGTCAGCTGTAACTTATATGATACAGGTTTGTCTGTCAGCCTACAAACCCTGCAATAAGGATAATCTTCTTTGCATAATTTGTTTTTAATCTATTTTTGTGAATTATTATTTCTTCATATAAATTACTAATGTATCTGCAAATCTCTTAATATAGAAAAGGTGTGTTGGGTTAGCCTGCTAACCCATCTGAAAATTTCATTAGTCTGGGTTTCAGAGATTTTGGTGTCTCATTATAGTGTAAATGTGGTTTCAAAGGCTTTTTTTCACCTGGAGAAGAATGAATTCTGGGCATTTATGGATATAATGGGAAATTTAAAGCATTATGCCGTGAGTTATACATATGTTTAATAAAAAAGAAGATGAATTCATATATATATATATATATATTGCATGACAAGACCTAGTTCACCATTAACAGTCAATCTGTCTCCACATCAAGTGAAACTGCGGCTGCAGATCTCATAGAAGCTGATTAGGGCTTTTGTTACCTGGATACCATCTCCATCCAGATGCAATTTATTAGCATAGCGAACCTCGCTGCACTCCTGCTGAATTCAAATACACTGGATGTTCTTTGATATTCTGGATCGTGTGTAGGGGTGATCATGGTCACGCTCTTACTACAAGCACAAAAGTGTAAGAGCAAATGTACATATGGACACACACACACACACACACACACACACACACACACACACACACACACACACACACACACACACACACACACACACACACACACACACACACACACACACACACACACACACACACACACACACACACACACACAGTAAGTGGTTTCATGCTTCAGCATCCTAATAGTCTCTCTGCCCTACCACGCCAATCATGGAGCACGGAGAAGAGTGGACAAGCAGGTGGGCCCAGTCTCGGCCACAGACCATCATGGGAGACGAGTTACATCAGACAAGGACAAATACAAGATCAGCCCCTCAACCCCTGCGGCTTCTACTTATGATAGAGCGCTGCAGCCCCTATCACTGTATTTCCACAGAATGGACACACGATGCACGGAACATGCTCAGCAGAGACTGTGAGAAAGGCTGGAAATTGATGGTGAGGCGAAGGGGTTGAGGAAACAACGGGAGGGTGGTAGAGAGCTTGATGCAAAATAAAGCACAGATGGCCTAGGGCTACAGCATGGTGGGAAGAGGAAAGAATAACTGAATAAACTAATTAGAGGGGAAGAATTTCACATACACCTTCATCAACTCAAAACTCCCTACCTCGGCTTGAAAAAAGGGTTTAATCTCTAAATCATTCTTAAACATAGAAAACAAGGCATGGAACATCAAACATGAAGGTTTTGCGCTTCGCTGCATCTGGTAACACAATAATAGGTTAGGTGGAGTTTGAATTGTGGCGGGTGACAGCAAATAGCTTCACACATCGATACCGATGTGGAAATTCAAGCTGGGTGACTGTGTCACGCAATGTGGCAGTATTAGCTGGAGGCCAGGAAAAAGACATTAGGGCTGTGATCTCTGTATTAGCCCAAAAAAAGGACATTTCCACTTAACTAAGGGAAGCCATGGAGAGGAGGGGTGATTTAAATTCAGTGACAAGGCTTTAAATACCAACTAGAGATCACAGTTGTGCCCTTTGGCAAAGTAATTATTCACTCCCTTAGAAGACGATCAGGTGGGGTAGTGTGGAAATGCACGCACATGCATCTTGCAAAGACTGTGTAGGCATCTGTGTGTGTGTGTGTGTGTGTGTGTGTGTGTGTGTGTGTGTGTGTGTGTGTGTGTGTGTGTGTGTGTGTGTGTGTGTGTGTTTGAGTGAACAGGGAGGGAGCGAGGGAGGTGTGAAATGTTACAGTTTCTCCTCTTCTCATGTAACTGAGAAGTGTTTATGCCAAACGCTTCAGAGGAGAGAAAGGGTGCTCAGCTAAGGGCTCATATCAAGTGATAAACGTGAGAAAGGAAGAGAGGGAGACATAAAACAAGAGCCAGAAAAGGTTAGCTTTCCAGCTCTCCATCACTGTCTCTCGACAGCTTGTTCTCTCCTCCTGTCCACTTTTTCCAACATTTTAACCTTCAACCAGGAGCTCACAAGGAGGAGCTCCCTCCCGCTGAGATGCCCGTCCCAGGGCCTTACAGGAGGAGACTCTAGCTGGGAAACTGTCCTTCAAAAACTTGAGCCTGATGGATTTTTTGGCCTGGGTTTTACTTCTATCTTTCCAAAACAACTCCTCAGTGCTGTCCTCTGGGCAATGCTCCATATCCCTCAAGCTCCCTATATTGCCTCTAAGTTACCAACTAACCCAAACACACACATGCATGCAGGCACTCGCTCACGCACAAACACACGCACACAGCAATCTTTCATCCCCTGGACGGTCATGGGAGCATGTATGGCTCACATGGTTATCAGCCCCCCTGCATGAGTTCCTCACAGACCCAACAATGTGCAGACATTCAAAGAACACCTCAATTAGTCTTCATTTGCCTCCTCTTCCTTGTCATAATTTTACCACTTACCTGCTTATTTTGGCAAAAAGGAAACAGTTCTCAAGTGAGAATCTTTATTTAGCTCATATTTCCTCCTTTATCTCAGTCACACATGCAGTCTATCACTCAAATGTTTAGAAAACATTTCCAGCATTGGATGTCATATGTGGCGGGAAAATATATACTGCCAATTTCCCACCTTGAGACCATCAACTATTTCAGGAAGTATCACAAGATTCCACTGATGCCACATTTAAATGATCATTTCACAGTATGCATTTACATCAATTTATTTTTTTGCAAACTTGTAGAATATTAAAAGCATAAGAACATTGGCAACAGCAAAACCAGCTAATCACCTGCCCTTATCAAGAAAAAAAGGTTCCACAATGTTATTGTCAAGCCCGTGTTTGTGTTGCACTTTCAAAAACCATACTCTTGGAGCCTGGTGTATGTGTAATAAGGTGGGCCAGTAACTTTGTATAAAAGAGGCTTTAATAAATATTTGAACCTTTGCGAGGCTTGTTGTAAAAGATGTCTGAACAACGTGTCCTGCTGGGTTCAGAGGTTCTCCAAAAATCTAACAGCGGCATACCTCCTACAGGCACTCACTGCAAATGGCACATGAATAAATGCTGTAAAAGTAAATCTCCTCTCACACAACACTACATTTCATTGGATGGACAAACAGTTGGTTCAGTATTCAAAAGACATCCAAAACAGCAGCAAAGAATGCTATCAGAGGGTCTAGATATGAAATGAAAAAGTCTGGCCACGGTGCCTCGGTTAAATATCTGAATAAACTTTGTGCAGCAAAGACCTCTTTTTATTGGTCTGAATGAAGAGACATCGGTGGCTGGGCTCTCCGTTTACAACTCAGTAAAAAGAGAAATCTCCGACAGAGAGCAGGTTCATTGCTGGAAGGTAATTGGAAAACTAGACTTTAATGTGACCTCTCAATGACAATGGACGGTCATGCAGTAAGTCTCAGTCTGACATTTTAGCAAATTATAGGAGGATCACAGCCTGGTGTTGATTAATTATCTCCCATATAGTGTTGGAATGTCTTATTTCTTTGCCAAAAAAGGGCAAACACTTAGGAGCACCTTTGCAGAGACTCCAGTGTGAATGAAAAAAAGTGTTGGGAGAAGGATTTAGATTCTTTGCTTAAGTCAAATCATCAAAAGTGGCTTAACTACACATACACTACAAATACAGGATAACTGTTGCATTTGATCAACTCCTGAGGGAAATGTCTGGCTCTTCAGCAGCTAGATACTTCCACTACTACCAGCTAGTTTTGTCTGTTTGCCAATTGATGTTAAATAGGTAATATACATGTACATAATATCATTGTTTGGTTTACATGCTTTTTACACTACAGTATGTGGACTAAAATGACATATGGCAACATACATGTTTAGTGTGTAAACTGTAGTGTCATACAATATCTTGGAAAATGGAAGGGGTATACGTTACGTCATTTCAAGCTACACCTTTTCCACACAGCATGGTCGCTACAGGCAAGATCTTTTTGAATGTAGTAAAAGTACTCTTGTGATGTATTGTTCATATAAAAAAGTGTGAAAACAAATCATTTTCAGAAATGCAAGTGTCCTTATGCAAAATGATCCAATTCAGTTTGCTCAGTATTAGAACATTTTGTATCTTGGGTCATCATCTCCAAAGTAACAACTACAGCTCTAAGATACAAAAGTGGAAGTAAACAAAAAAAGATAATGTTCTCTGTAATGTAATGTAAAGTCCAAAGAAGCAGAAAATGAAAAGTAAAGATTATGCACCTTAAAATTAAAGTGAACAACTTTGGCAGACTCAACCGGATAAAAAGTTCAGTTCAGCGACAGTCACTTAAACAAAATAATTAACTCAAAGATACCATAGATACTTTAGCAAAATGTGCAGAGACATGCAGCACTGCCCATGCTATACTCTCCACCTGAAAAAACACATTATTTCAAGTATTTACAGCCACGGTAGTTTTGTCATTGTCCCTAATCTCAAAGAGTGTTCTCTATAATGTGCTGACACCCTGCTCATTTCAATGATAGATATCTCTATTCAGCAAATATTTTCCTGCTCATTACCTGCAGAACAACGTCAGCCTTGCTGCCTGTACCTTTTTCAAACCCATTTGAATGTAAGACAAGACTCCAAAACCTAAATCAGCACATTTGAATGTCTCATGATGTTATAATGTAGTCTGGCCAAACACAGCTCTGTGCTGGGCTCCAAACATGACCTCAACAAGAGCTCGCTCTACACGTCTTGACGTTAGCTTTGAAATACTGCTACTGTGGAAAAACAGCCCACCAGGGAGCTGATGCCATTTGCCTTACTATGCTGTAATGTGTCGACCTTCACCTTAAAGATTTTACCATATAACTATAACTTCTATTTTGGCTTTTAAATAATTGGATTATTGAGGTTTCATGGGCCAGGGTATTCTAATTCATCGCTGGATGCCTCCTGCATTATGATGATTAATGGCTGAATCTGCAGAGCCCTCGTATTGGCTTCAGGTTGTCTTTTCAGACACATACATATAAAACTGCCTCAAACATTTTCTACTGTGAGATTTTAAATTCTGGGTGCGTTTTTGAAGATCTAAATCATGGCAGAAGCCCTCCTCTACACACATACACACTCACTATGGAGCAGCTGGGGGAGGGCAATTCCTTTCCCACTGAGGGATTTCTTTCTGCATCAAACAAGTCAGGCAATTGGAATTATGACCAGGGTCAATGCTCCAGATGAAACAGAAAGTCTCCCCTCTCCTGCCTAATTCACTTTCCACCCACCTCCCGCCTCGCCACTGTCCTTGACTCCTCTTGACCCTTCCACCTTGGGGGAAATTGAGTTATTCAGCGGTACAGCTATCACCCTGCAGCCATAACTTTAAAAGCTGACCTTACTGCCTCTCGCAAACATGGTAGCCGAGCGCTGGCTTATTGATGGAGGCTCTTTAACATGGCTCCTTTGTCTCTGCCTGGGGCGTGAGGATATAAATCAACTTTACCAGTGTCTTCTTAATCCCCCTCCTACATCTCGCAACCCAGTAGGAGCTGACAATTACCTGGGGTCAGGGGCAAAGGGCCGCCACGGTCACTGTATATACACGCAGTGACATATCACTGCCGCAAACTGCATTACAATCTGATCTACGACTCTTTACAGACATCTGATTGAGGTGTAAGGCAAGTCTTTCTCCTCTCACTCCATCCATCACCAGTATCAGAAAGGGATGTGGAAGTGCAGATTGGATGCAGAAAAATACAATCATGTCCTCGAAAACCCAAATACAAATAGCTACACAGCTCTACATAAAGAAATATGAGTATTAGCAATGACACAGTCACAAACAGAAACACTTGAAGGAGACTGATAAGTCAGCGGTGGTGTGTGGGTGGAGATTTAAGGAGGGAGGGGAGAGTGATTGTGGGAGGGAGGTGTGTGGGTGATGCGAGGGAGGGCAGCATAGGATGAGGGCGGGGAAGTGGATGTTTTATGAGGCCCTTAACATTTACTTCCCCAGCGTTTCAATCCGCCGTGTCTATTAAGGACGGCTGCTCCTCCTACGTGTTCCCCATCCATCAAAGACCAAGAGACGCGAGGCCGCGCACTGACGGACAGCTCGATATGATGGAGGGAGAAAGAGTCGGCATCAGGCAGGGGAGCAAGGGAAAGTGAAAATACTGAGAAATGAGAATGAGAAAAACGGGTCACCAAAGAGGAATGCAGCTGAAATTACAGTCAAGGCAAGAGAATGGTAAAGGAAAAAAGTCAGGTACAAACAAAATGGTGTTGCAAGTATGTTTGTAAAAAGCTGAAGCAGCATTTGGTCTTGTTGAATGTGCTTTGTTCAAGGTGGGCTGCCTTCCCCTTTTGCAGGCATAGTCTGAAATGCTACAGGATTTTTTTGTGACTTTGCACAATAAAACCATCGCACACTGGATGCCGAACAACATTTTGCGAGAAGCAGTGAAGTCAAAACAAGCCATAAATAAAAAGGGACTCAGAAAAGGTGATGAGGTTTCCATTCACAGTGACAAAGTGTGTGAGGTGTGTGTCGGTCAGGAAGGTGTCAAGCTCTGCTCAGTCTTTAGTAATACACATAGCCCCTGCAGGTCACTCTTATTAATTATAAACTTAGCCAGCTACTCTTCCATTAATCTAAAATTAGAGTCTAGACTTAGATCCCTCTAGATGCCACTGCAACAGAAAGTGTTGCCAACTGACCAATCACATAATAGATTTTCTGCCCTCTAGCTGATTGAAGACGAGGTCCACTATCTGCAAACTAATCATAGCCACAGTCTGACTCTCACAACCTGCTGGCAGCCAAGGTCAACGAACTACTGACCAGCATACACAGATTTTCTGCAAATCACAGAGGGAGACAGTGTGAGGCTGATCATTTGACCACCTGAAACGCGTAAAACCAGTCTTGTTAATGAAAACATGTAGCTAATGATCATTGCAGTGAGGAACAGCTGGTTTATGCTGCTGTTCGTCTGCCTTCGGCCTTTTATCTTAATTAACGGCACACATATGTGCAGCGATGTTCCCAGTCTGACACGGCCCCGGCCGACACTCATGCATAGGTCAGACAAGGAAGCGTTGGGAGTTTGCTGTACAACAGATCAACAAGGAGAGAGCGCAGAGGGAGAGGGTAAATGAGACAGAGATAAAGAGGAGGGAAAAGAGAAGAGAGAAAGTTGCTGAAGGAGACTGAAAGATAGAGAGAGAGAGAGAGAGAGAGAGAGAGAGAGAGAGAGAGAGAGAGAGAGGGGCGGGGGATAAGGAGGTGGGTTATACCATCCTGTAACCTTGTGTTCCCCCGGCCATGCTGCCCCTGGGCTGCTGTACCCCCCTCCAGCAATTAATCATCTGATACCGAGCTTACTCAACCGACAACCAGCTTCCCCACATCCTAATTAAGCCAGGAGAGGAGAGGAGAGGAGAGGAGAGGAGAGGAGAGGAGAGGAGAGGAGAGGAGAGGAGAGGAGAGGAGAGGAGAGGAGAGGAGAGGCAAATACAAAACTGTGACTAAAAGGGAAAAGCAAAGGATGGTCAGTGACAATGCAGAAAATTAAATGCACATGTATCGTACAGTGGAGGAAGCTGGAAGCCAGAAACAAGTGAAGGAAGAAACGGGAAGAAAGCCAAAACTCAGTTCCTATGGATTGGTTGTGAACATAATGGAAAGCCTGTGCCAGCCTGCGTCGCAGACCATCTATCTACCACACTGGCAAAGCAGGCACCATGCTGGTGCCAAGGTTATTCTGCAAAGCTCAAATACTGTGTGTGTGTGTGTGTGTGTGTGTGTGTGTGTGTGTGTGTGTGTGTGTGTGTGTGTGTGTGTGTGTGTGTGTGTGTGTGTGTGTGTGTGTGTGTGTGTGTGTGTGTGTGTGTGTGTGTGTTTCTATTGTGCGTGTGTGTGCATGTGCGTCTGCCGTTTGTGTGTTTTTCCTAAAGGCAACTTCACTGTATTTCAACTGGTATTGGAATGTGTATCATTTAAACCTCAGAGTTGAAATGACACACAGACTTAAAATCCGAGTTTGGCTGAAAAGTTCCACTAAACCCTGGAAAGTCTAAAACCAGGATTCCAAAGCTGACCTGCAAGAAGTATTTCCTCAGTACTGTATTTAAGTAAAACATTTTCCTGCTATTGTATATTTCTACTGAACCTTATTTGATAGATGTCAAAGTATACTGTACACAGGTTCAGCTTAACGATACAAAATATATTCAGCTAACATGTTGTAGACAACATGAAACGTCATTGATTCACAATGTTAGATATAGTCTACCATTTACAAGGTGCATCATTAAAGTGATAATAACATTAATGCATCAATAATTATAACCCTTTAATATAATACTAATTATTCGGAAATTATCCATTTTCAGCATGAATTTCACTTTTGGGGACTTCAAATGAAGACCCTAAAAATACACTATCATATTATACATTCAAATGTTTATATACTTTATAAATATTCCTGCTCTTTTGACTTCCTGTAACGCCTGAACTGACGCTCTGGAAGAACACTGTTAAAGTGTGTTCAACGGTTATTTGAGTTACATAACAGCTACATTTTAGTGGCATCTCTCCAATTTCTGTGTGTGTGTGTGTGTGTGTGTGGGGGGGGGGTGTATTTAACTAAATAAAATAGATAGAGGGAGAGAGTGTGCACGTGTGGGTAAATGCTGCAAGACGTGAGAGTATATGTATAATACATCCTATATATAATTAGAAGGAGTAATATGTGTGTGTGTGTGTGTGTGTGTGTGTGTGTGTGTGTGTGTGTGTGTGTGTGTGTGTGTGTGTGTGTGTGTTTGCGTGGGTGTGTGTGCGTGTGTGTGCATGTAGCTTGTTTTCATTCTGCAAAAGCCTTTTCATCTTTGTTCCAGGGTACAGGGAGATTTGATGTCCTTGCTCTTCTTCTTCCTGGCGGAGACACACACTTGTGTTGTCCCGGCCACCTGCCAGCCAATTAACTGAGTGGGCAGCAGCAGCAGCCTGGTTGCAGGTGGATGTCCACCCCAACTTCCCTGCCACTTGCTAATGCCTATGGCTCTGATCTCAGGGACCGCTGGAGTGGACCACCAGGGGAAGCGGGTCAACTGTGGCTGGAAATCTTTGAGGAAAAGACGAGCCATCTACTCGGGATGTTATTCAACTAAATATACTTTTAATGCTAACTGCCTCAAACTTTTTGTAACCAACAATGTCTGGATATGCTATTTTAATTGGCTGGGGAAAATGTCATAATATACTGTTATCATCATTCACATGATATATAACATAAAACGTCCTCAAACACACACAAATGAGGATAAGTAAAGCCCAAAGAGACAAAACACACAATACCAAAAGTAACGTTGACTGAAAATATATATAAATATATATATATATATATATATATATACAGTATATATATTTAAGGAACATGCGCACCTACGTATTGTCATTGGACAATCAAATATGTGTAACATTTCCAAACAATACTAGAATACTTGTATCATGCCCCTATTTTATACCAATACTTTTTATCAGAAAGAACAACATTACTTAATACTCTTCGTGAACAGAATGATGCACACCAGGGTACACATCCGAAAAATTATATTCGACTTATACTTGTAATTACACCTTGGACACATATTTGTGGAATAATTTCCACATTTTCACATCTTTTAATATTTGAGTTAAACTTTCATGTATTTCTATTTCTGTATTATAAATAATTCTTGTCACTGTGAAAGGTTAATTGAATATTTTCAATACAACATGTTTAGGCTATTCTTCTAGAGAACGTGACAGCGTGTAAAGAAAATGTGAAACCTTTTAACAACTGGCAATAACTTGTTGTATTAGCCAGAAGAGACACTATCAAAGTGATATTTATTCTAAATCTGGGTTATTACTTGTCAAAAATGTGCAGCAGTTATGCAAGTATTTCATTTTAATTTCATAATTAATCTACATCTCCAAGTCACTGATAAAGTTTTAAAAAATACACACTTTCTATCTGAGTCTTTCTATCTGCAGCCAAGCCTTGTACTCTCCATCGATCCCTCCTTACTCTCCATCACTCTGTAAGGTGAATAATTAGCTCGGTCTACAGGTGGAGGCAGTGATGAGGTGGCTTTTTTGTGATCAGACCCAGAATAGGCCTGCTGCTTCGCCCTCGTAAAATGCCTCGACCCTTTTTCACTTTTATAGACGGAGGAGTAATATATGGCTTTATTTACGAGGACAGGCCCTGACAGATTTAATATTTTAATTCGGTTTTATGACCTGAACATAGGGCTGCGCAGGACTCTTTATGAGCCACCGGCATGAGCGGACAGAGCTGCGGGGACCACCGGGCGGGGACAGGAGGGCAGGATGTGACAGATACAGCCATTCCTCATGTATCTCTGCCTAAATACCGAACATATCTCTGCCTGCTCTAACCTCACACCGCTCCTCCCCCGCATGTCTCTATCATCCGCCGACAGTCCTCCCCTCATCTCCTCTCCACCCATAACTCCAATGAGAAGACATGGCCATGGAGCAGACAGTGGAAGTCTAATAGAGGGGAAATTGATGGTTCAAACGATTCAGGGCTGGTACTGGGGGAAGATTCATGCCCGAGACAACTCCAATCTATTGGTTTAGAGATTGATGGATCAGAAGGTACAGCCTGAAACTTTCCAAGCTTTTCACAGCTTCAGCAATACACAGCCAATACTTTTCGAGTTCAGGGTTCAGACAATTAACAGCTGATATTGCAGCGAGGCTTAGGAGAGCTGATTGATGAGTGTGATGATTCAAAGTCTTCTGTGTAGATTGGTGGTCATTTTTAAAGCAAAAGTCAAATAGTGTTTCACAATGAAAAAAAAAATCCCTTACCCATCTAGTAGCATGAAAAGTTTGATTACTTTTAATGGAAATCAATAGGGTTTCAGCACTCGCTCTCTGAGAGAATTTTTAATCAAGAAAAATTCATTATTTTACCGTACCCCATACACACACGCACACACACACACACACACACACACACACACACACACACACACACACACACACACACACACACACACACACACACACACACACACACACACACACACACACACACACACACACACACACACACACACACACACACACACACACCATCCGTCTGTCCAAAGAAAAATACCCAATAAATAATCACGATAGCCTCTAACATGGACATCATTTTTTTGTTCCAATTAAAGCGATCACCATTCGACACCTCTAAAAGGTTGATTAGGTAAAACTTCCAAAACAGAAACTTTGACTAAAAATCAAGGGGGTCTTCAAAGAGTCTAATCCGGGGGGACTCAGAGCAGTTCCCATGGGAACTGGCAAATGAGCGACTACCAAGCCTCGCCCCTCCAGCTCAGCATTGGGAGAACACTGTGATTATTGATCTGTCTGAGGGGCAAACAGCTCAACCAATCAATGCCTCTTTCAATCCCCGGGGGGTTGTGGGATAGAGGAGGGACAGTGTGCTTGCATGCGGAGAGGGGGGGTTTTGGCAGTGCCAAAGTGATTTCTGTCCGACACAAAACACCAACTTAATTGACGGGTTTAAAATTGGTTTAAAAGGCCTGGTGCCCCCTACCACCTCCTCCCAGGATGGCATCAAGGCACAGCACTGCTTACAGGTATTAGTGTCATTATCCCCTGTGGGGATGGAGGTGAGGAGCCGGTCAGGGGCTAAGCAGACCGGGACAGCAGCAATCAAAACACTTCACGGCCTGGTGAGGTACAGTTCAGACATTCACCCACACTCACTGAATAGTTCTGCATGAACAATCTTACTGCAAGTGTGCAGGTGTTGTCGAAACTGTTACAGACACAGAGCCTACTGATAGTATAACAACAACAACAACAACAACAACAACAAAGAGATGGACAGAGAAAAAAGTATAAACTGTAAACTGTAACACTAAGTCCCAAAATGTATGAATATGTATGTTTTGAAATTCATTCATTATAATGTGTTATTGATTCACAAATGTTAAAGTTGTTTTAATGACCTAGTGGATAATAAATATACACTTTTTTTACTGTTATTGTTACACCCTCTTTTTAAGTGAATATCTGAAACTTTGAAAGTGTTAATCAGATAACAACCAGCAGTAGTTTTTTCATACAATCAGTCTTATATTTGTTGTCTTGGTCATGATTCCTATCCGTTTGTAACAGCATCTCTTTCTATTCATCAAATGAATTGCAGACGTGAATACAAGTATAAAATAAAGTCAGACAGGGAAAGCAACACAAACACAATAGAGGTTGGTTTATGCAAAGGTGAGCAAAAGCCCATTTGGAAAACAAATGATGAGAAATGATTACCCAAACTGTTGTAAACATCCATCACGGCTAACAGACCACCAGTCGTGATTTTTCTTTGATCTGCTGTACTAACTATGCTTCCCCACTGTTTTGTAGCAAGGCAAGGCCAGTTTATTAAAAGAACACTATTCAGACACAAGGCAAGTGCTTTACAGGTGTATATAAATATATTAAACAAAGCAGTTAAGTAAACAAACAATTTAAATGACAATACAATAGCAACAAAAAGGTGTGGTCGTGTTCCCAGCTCTCATCACTTACTTTGGTCAGTACAGTAAAAAATTGAACCTGAAAAACCTAAATTAAAATGTGACAATATCAACAAATTGATCAAGAATGACAATTATCATTAGTTGCAGCCTTGCTTTAATTATCACACTTAATGGGATTATAAACCAAACTGTGTTACAGGGTGTGTTGAGTCTGTGGAGAGCGTATGCTCAGTGAGAAACTGATGTTTGGCTCTGGGCCTTCTTCTAGTCTCAACAAGTCACACACTGATCAAACTGAAGGCCAAGGATGGACTCGCCCCCCGGAGCGGACTAAATAATTAACCGGCCTTTAATTAAACCTATAAGCGAGCAAATGACCCCCGGGCCTCCGGAGAGCAACGGGGGGTTGAGGGAGACGGATTTGGAGGCGAGGTGTGTATGTGTGTGGGGGTTGATATAAAATAGTAACAAACAGGGAGGAGAAAGTGGCCTGATGAGCACATACGGTAGCACAGCCTGGCCAGCTCATTTACTCTGACATTTGAGCAGAGCCATCGCCGCAGGAAGCGACTGTAAGGAGGCAGATACGCAGGCATCTGACTCACAGGAGCGAGTGACACGCAGAGGTCCATCCATCTGAGCGCAGGTGAATGAGACGAGAGAGGCCAATCAATAAGGCAATGGTTTGATAGAGTGTTTGTGAGTGGCTGCGTTTCCAGCTATTGAACTTTCTGTGTTTCTAATAAGGGAGAAGATTTATAACGGCAGCTAACTAATGACTGAACACTTGAATGGTGAGCTGACAACCAGAATGTGATAACCAGTGGAGCCAGCCTTGTACAGGAAAATTCTGGATTTTAAAGACACTATAACTAGAGGATAGTATATTCCTCTCACATGAATTGGCTATTCAGAAGATGCAACAATAAACACAAAGCTTTCTAAGATTAGGTTAACAGTTTAGTAATATTATTTGGTTATTTCTATGTATATATTTCAAATGTATTTGCTCTGTTAAATTACTAGACTTGGACTTTGCTGACTTTTCTTTTTTTTAGGAAAATGCCTTGTGATGTACCATCTTGCTTTACGGGGGTTGTAAATTACATTTATACAATATAATAGAATCTGACAAAACATTTAACCTGAACATGATCTTTTCCTAAACCTATCCAAGTATTTTTGTTTCCTAAGAAGACAGACGTTTACTTATGCATGTTAAAAACGTTTCACTTTTTTTTTTTTTTAATACATTTTATGCACTTCATTTTATATAATATGTACATTTGCAGTCATCCCAATCAGTCATTATGGACAAGAATAAGGCTTGGAATCCTTTTTGGGTTGATTATATAATTTTAAAAATGTCATAAAATTATTATAATTAACACACTTTTGCATGCATAAGCAAAGGAGTTATAAACATGAACAACTACAATGCAGTTGTACAAAACTTTAAGGTCATTTGTATATATTTGTTAGTGTATAGTATTTGTAAACTATGATGACATATGTTATGTAATTGAAACTGTGCTTTACCATTTCATTGTTCAATGATTGTATAAACAGCACAATTTTATGGATACCAAAATGAGTTCACTTTTATCTGCTACATTATTGTGTGTTCGAAACCATTTATTAAATAGTAATATGTTGCTTATGGATTTTAATAAAGGAAGCAAAGTGTTGCCCCTTTTTCAAATCATTGCCTTTTATCTTTAATGTCAAGTTATACTGAAATCCAAGCCATTTTCTTGTTGCTAATGACCGATTGTGATAGATATGCAGATTTACCTCATCTAAAATAAACTGCATGAGGAGACCCTCCTATATTGTCCAATTAGTCCTCCGGTTCCTACATCTCCAATTAGGTCCCCAGTAATGTCATACTTCTCTGCTCTCATTCCACCAAATATTACAAGACACGGAGCATCAGATCTAAAAAGGGCTATCATTTTCATCAGCCTAATATTGCAGAAACGGGAGTAAGATCATCTTTCTCATTGGTTACAGTGACAGCACTCTCATTTAATCAAATTAAATCTCAAGAAGCGTGTCATTCCACACACCCACAACAAATGCGCACACACACATACGTTTCAATCTTCCCACATACCTGCACACACTCTTATGTTCTTTCTTTCGCTTCCCAGTGGCACAAGCACTCAAAGAGCCAATCAATCACACCTTTGCTCAGACACACGCACACACAAATACACACACAGTGCTAAAGGTGACAGGGCGGACTTGCTCTAAGTTCACTACCGGACCAATGATATCAACCGTTTTACCCATCAGCCCCATGGCATGCAGCAGAACAGATCATTCTCTTTCTCTCCATTAAAGCAACTCCCGACCCCGATGCATGCGCCACTTTTTAAATGGTGGTAAAAAGGAAATTAATCTCTCCCAGGGCCGCTGTGGCAGGATATTAATCTAGCAGCTTCACTCATCTCCTCATCTCTTCTCTCTTTGCCTGATAATCCCCTCCTCATCAACAGCATATGCAAACCACAGGTGAACGAACAGAGTAATTCATTAGGATGTGAAACTCCCCTTGCACCTCTTCTCTCCTCCTCTTTCTCCCTTTTGTCAGGCCCCCAGCCCATTGTTGCAGGTGTATAATTTTCCCATCAGTTATAACAAGATATTGATGGGACTTCTTTCTTTTGATGTCAAAGGGGAAATCCTTTTAGCATTGACTGCAGCCCAGTTTCAACCTTCAATTTAGCATGAGTCTGTCTTTGTTCAAAAAAACCTCAGTAATTATGGCTGTAATTAGACTAAATGACATACATAATTAATCACTATGTGCAAACCTTTTTCATTACCCCAGTTTAGTTGCTTAGTGATCACCACGGACATCTAAAACAACCAGACATGTTCCATGAGAATGAGCCCATCTCCCTGTGGGCCCGTCTGTAACAAGTGTGTCACCTTGTTTTAAACTGTGATTATAGCTCCCCTCCTGGGCTGATCAATATCATTTTGAAAATGCCACCACACAGCAGCGAGAAAATGTAGCAATGAGTCAGACCTCAGAAAGCCTTAAAACAAATAAACAAGCACATGAAGAATACATCTGTGGTTAGTGAAGAAGTGGAAAGATACATCTCTTCAATGAAATCCGCGCAGGGCTGTTTGACATATAACAAATGAATGGGTGTAATTGTAAGAGTCAAAATGATCACTTTATGAAAAGTGGTGCTATCGTTCCTAAGTGCATCCTCACACGGTATCTGCCCCCTGGGTATATTAATACTGTTTCTTCTCTCAGCTGAGGAGCCTCTAGTGAGAGCCGATAAAGCAACAAGATTCTTATCTGAGCATTAACCCTTGTACTGCTCCCAGGGTTTACACCCGCACGACGCAGCAGGGTGATGCTGGTGGGTGGACCCTCAGGGAGACAAATCTGACTGATAAAGCTAAGCTCATTATCTGTTACTGACATGTTGGTCAGGGGTCAGGCCTAATCTGAGCCCAGAGGAGACCGGAGGAGCTTGGACGCTTGGCCACTCCGCGACCTGGCTCTGTAACAGCCCTTAATCGGATCTGGGGTTAATATGCTGCCTCTCTATGAAAAACAGCAGAAGGGAAGAAGCGGAGAAATAAGCACCCTCTCACTCTCCCCGGAGAATCAACACTCAGCCCACACGACTGAGCCGTGACTGAGATGAAAAAGAGCACGGTGCAAAATAAATATCATAACCCACAATTAAATTCCTGTCCTCACATCCTTTATTGTTCTCATATCTCTGTCCAATTACAACATGCGGGAGTAATTACGGCTGCATTAAAAAGTAATGAAGTTATATAAGCAGGAGCGTTTCCGCAGGAGCGTTTCCACAGGGCGATCTGACGGAAGGTAGAGAGAGAGGAAGGGAATAGCTGATGCTGGTGGATGACCTGCTCATCGCTGACCATGAGGTGAAATGTCAAACAGATGACTCCGCAGCACCCAGGATTACCCACAATTCAACTAATTTCCCCATCAAGGGCAAACTGCAATCAATCACATTGCCTCCGAGGTAGCCGTTATGTTTTAGCTTTTTAACTGGTCAACATAATCTCGTAGCCATGGAGACAGTTCTTGCCTATAAGGCACAGTATAGTGATAGCTGCCTGGTGTTTGTTATGAGTTGAGTAGGTAACTAACCCCTGAACTGGCTATGGCAGTAGTACAAGCAATACAGGAGGACAATTTGTCAGTTTGGAGTTTTGAAAATGAGTTGAAATTTAGAAGAAAAAGTTTCATTTATACATGAGTAATATTGAATTATGGCTATATGTCAAATTGTTGAAATGACATTTTGCGAACAAAATTTAGATTTGTGAACAAGGACAAACTTTAGATATAAGGGCCGAGCATTAGAAAGTTATTTTTGACGATAAAGTCAAAATGTTACATTTGAAATGTCATTTTAAGAATAATTTGAAAGATTGGAAATAAACTTGACATTTCAAGATCCATATTGAACTTTTGCGAATAAATCTTAGAAGGCAGAATAATTAAATATTCCTGTATTTTTTTCTCCTGAATCTGGCCCTAAAACGCTTCTGTCGTTTTGTTACTCTTCATAAAAAACATAGTAGTGTATGTGTTTGTACATATTAACAGATGCTGCAGTGTAAACACATTTGTTTTTGTGTGTGTGAATGGGCTGTGAATTGCGAGTGAGGCTGTTAAGCGAGGGTCAGAGATGAGAGCAAGGCAATTTGAGGTTGGAAATGAGCGATGTCCTTTCTCATTTGAGCGCCACATAGGCCTCCGCCTCTCACAGACCCCACCTCTTCTTATATGTCAACATGACTGTTGCGTTTCAGCTTCCCTCCGTTGTGTTTGTTTCTCATAATATTGAAGAACAGAGTGAAAAGGAAGAAAGTGGTAAAAAAAAACAGTGAGCTACAGCGATTTCGAAATGAAATATCAGCCCAGTCCTTTGAAGAGGAAGTAATCTCCCTTTAGAATCAAAGACAGCAGATCAAAAAGATAGGTAGGTGGGAGAAAGACAGAAATAGAGGAGGAGAGGGAGAGGAAAAGAAACAGAGGGAAGGAGGAAGGAATCTGGGTGCTGGTATAGATTGAGCTTGTGTCTGAGCTGCTCCACACATGAGTGGAGATCTGACATAGTCACAGCACTGGTCCTGCTGGTCTAAGAGCTGCACAGAGAACTGCGACTCTGAGGAAAACTCATATTCCCATGGACGGAAAAAGGAGAGACGAATATAAAGAGGGACGACAGATTTTTGGAGGGCAAAATCATAAAATGACAAGGGAATGTTTTGAAGTTTTGCTGTATTAGCATTAAGCTCACAGAGACTGGGACGATTAGTTAGTTTCCTTATTGTATAGTGCAGTTTACTTATTACTAAATGTGTCTTTTATTGTTATTCTGTTTTGCACTGTGAGTTGACTTTTACATTTTATATGTATTACCCTACTCCTATAAAAAAAACAAACTGATGAACATGCAATTTTAAAACTCTTTGGAACAAGATACTCTTTTGGGATTAATAAATTATATATGTTTTTATCTTATAGTATCTTATTCACTCATTAAAAGCCCTGCTGAATAACATACACGTATGAGCATGGTAATTCTCTCAGCAGTAGGACTTTTAATTTCTAGTGCCTTTCAAAACTGATAAAAGTTGTTGCTAGGATAACATTTGGGTATGTCACAGCACAAAAACATGTCTCTTTGAGTTTGGAAACAAAAGCTGAATGTTGGTTGTAAACACAAAGCAAACAATGGACTCCAAGGTAAAGTCCAATATTATAGTCACTTATCCCACCACCCTCACTGCCACCCACTGTGGACATTGTGTCTCTAAAACAACAACACACTATTTACTCTCAGAGTCACGGTTCCTCCTGTCGCTTCATGGCTTTGTCACTTAATCAATGTATACATATGTCAGATTGAAAACTACAGAAAAGGCTGCTTTTTTATAATATGTTTAACAGACCAAAAAACAGGAAAGCTATTACACATACAAAAAGAGAATCCCTGCTCACATCCTATATACAGACCTTATACCCGCAAGAATAGGTGCAATCTTTCCCACATATTCAACAGTTTCAACATGTATTTGGAATAATGAACTTGAAAATCAATGTTATTTACCCGTTGACCTGTGTACGAATAAAAAAAAAAGCAATTACATTTGGTGTTCAATGTTGCGATTCCCAGTTAGCTTTCATTCTAGCCACCGTGTTTGTCCCTTCTGCAGCTCTGCTGGCTCCAGGGTCCATCATGGAGGATTTAAAACTGCATTATTGAGGTATAAATTAGAGAATTTCAGCAAGCACCTGGCACTATCTTTTATTATTGAAGATTGTTTGGGATAGCAAAACAATACCAGGCTAAAGACACGTCGATACAATACAATGACAGACTTGCAATAATGGCAGCGCACATGATGACTGGGATTGGAAACGCAGGTCAACAACAATGGATTCTTTGATAATCCAGCTGCCCGTCCTCTCTGGGCTTTGATCGAGTGGTTGTGTGTTGTTGTTGAGAGGCTGGCTGGGGATGGAGGTTGGCGGGGAACTGATAATGGGCTTCAGTGAATCACCAGAGATGAACCCCTGTTGAGAGATGGAAGAGAGGAAGGGGAAGAGGATGGAGGAGAGAGCACCAGGGCAAATGACTAGGAGAGGAGACAAAGGATGGAGCAGGCTGGATGAAGAGAAAGGCTTGTCTGGGCTTCCTCTATCGCCCATATTCCCCCAGTCCCCCCCTGGATGACCAGCACGCAGACAGCTTGGCACCATGACGGATGCTCTCCTCCTCTAATGAGTCCCAGTCACAGCTGAACACTCGCTGTGCTTTACAGCACCAACAGAAAGGCCTGCCACCATGAAAAACTGCGTTACAATTACAAACATCAAAACAAGTATGCAAAGTCAAATGGAATCCTCCTGCACTATATCTCAAATATAATTATGTTTGTTTGGGTCTTTGAAGGTATGTAATGGTTGTTTTTTCAGCCTGTAGCCATTCCATGCAACCAGGACACCTGCGGTGCGTAGCACGCACTTGCTCTGCCCGGCTTTCGCCTCTTTGCCACCTGTTCTGTCTCCTTCCAGAAGGAGCAAGCCAAGTGCCGACGTCAGATAGCAGCATATCACATAAGCTCTGGGGAGAAAAAAATAAGATGCTTGTATAGTGGAGCTCTCACTCACATTTCACATTCACTAAATCCATTCAGTAATCTCCTTATGTGTGTGACATGGCAGTATCAGAGGAGGTTGTTGAGGTAACTGTCAGGGAATTTGATACGAGTTCCGTTTTCACAGTCACTTTGGTTTGTTCCCGTCACTCAACTCGCCGTGCCCTGAGGGGCCGCTGACAAGAGCAGTATGTGCAGGCGGCAGGGATGTCCTGCAGGGCGTTCATTCCAGGTACAGGAATCTGGATGTAAGCCTGCCATTTCACATTGGAAAGGCATTTGTGCACATTCGACTCTGGCTTGTGGAAATGGTCTTTCATGAAATAACTGGCATTGATTTTGTGGAGCCCGAGTCTTTGTTGCTGTATGTATATTGATTTTGTCCATCTTTGACATGACAAGCAGGGGGTGAGCAGTAATGTGAAAAATGACCCCCCCATCTGCCAGATAGCCAATGAGGCCAGGCCAAAACACAGTAGGGAACCCTGCCATTAAAGCAATGCCCTCTGCCCAGCCCCATTACAGTCTATTATTTTAAAACTGCCGTCTCCTGATGCAATTGGCACTGAGAACAAAAGCAACTGCATCTCCCAATTTTTTAACAGCTCAGGCCCAAACACACAAACAACGCATGCACACACCAAAAGCCATCTGAGTGTATGAGTGTAATCTAGTCCTCACCCTGAGTCTCCTGTGGGTGTCTGTGGTTTGCTGTGCCAGTGAAATGAAAGCAGGCCTCTCTAATAACAGCGAATTTAATACCAGCACTAGTCCCTTAATGAGAGTGCCCTGTGTTTGCTCTAGGCTCATATCCGTAGCACCAGTGGGGGAGGAGGTGAGGAAGGGAGGAAGGAGGGAAATGTAGTTAAAATCCCCCATTAGCATCACCTCCAGGGCAAGCAAGCATGCTCCCCAGGCAGCGGCGGGGGCTGCGTGTTCGAGCGTGGGGTGGGACGGGGGGCCACAAGATGCCCAGCCTTGCCTCTGCACAGCTGGAGCTCCTCGGATGGCAATGTGTGCCGCCATTAATAACACACAGAAATTACTGTGGTGCTTATTAAAAAACAGCGTGACACTGGAGATCGGATGAGAAACAATCTGCTACAGCAGCAAAGAGAATGGACGGGAATGATAAATGATGTAAAACAGGGAAATAGAAGATAAATAAAATGTTCCTCCACATCATCTGATGGCGGGTGAGGACCGGAGAGAAAAAGATCAAAGGAAGGGTGTGGGAGTGTGAAGTCATTTTGAGAGTGTGTATGTGCACATTTGCCGTGTTTGTGTGTTATAACACTACAGGAGAGATAGTAAACAAGAGTAAGATAATGAGTAACTTGCAGATGAAAGCGTTCTTCCAGTCAGGTGGTCGGAAAATTTTCCTGATAGTCAAATTGTAAACTAGCAACCCTTTAACAATTAGCATGTCAGTCATATGAAGAAACTAAACTAAACAAAAACAAAGCATTGCAATCATCTCTGCTTTAAAAGTCTTTGTGAGGTCCCCTAAGTGTTCACTAAACAGAGTGATCGTGGTGGAGATTTGAATATTTAATAACAGGAAGAGATTGGAGAGGAGCAGCGTCTGGGGAGAACAGCAATCCGTTTGGACTCGCTGGGCAAATGAGGGAAACTAGGCTGAGCTCATTGAATTTGTCCCTGTGGTATAAATGAATTTTAAATGAATTTTATGGAATAGCCATAAATACACTTCGAAAACAGTGAGCGGGGAGTGTTCCTCTGCTTCATATGGAGACAGATTATCTGTCTATTTACACTGAAGGTGCCCTGAAACCACAGCTCGGGGACCAGACAGACAGATGTAAGGCTTATCAGGATTGGAGAATTCTCAGCGGTATATTTGATAGAGACATTTCTTCTCCGCCAGCTACAGAACAAAAAGTTTTAGGGACACATGTATTTTCAATCTAATATATTCTCAATCCAACACATCCATCATAGTGTGCACTTGCAGGGATCAAACTGACCTACATGTGTAGATTGGGTTTGTGTGGTGAAAAATCTGAACCTTAAATATGTAGGTTGTTTTTGAGTAAAAGTGTGTCTTTGAACTCTTCTTAGCAATGGACTTGCAGCACCTACCAAACATCCAAACACCACCAGCGTACGACCCCAGAAACTGAGAGCACCAAGTATCTTCAACCTCATCCAAGGATGTGCATGTTACCATAGAAACAGTTTAGATGTACTTAATTACAAGGAAATGCAATCCAACACACACACACACACACACACACACACACACACACACACACACACACACACACACACACACACACACACACACACACACACACACACACACACACAAAGAGTGAGAAGATTTCTTCCCAGTCCAGGTCTATTAGGCAGGCATCAGGCATTTGCTGTGGGCCCAGTCTGGCTGGGCTCCCAGGTTAGAGGACGTCTCCTCCTGGCCCTCTCCTACCATCTGCTCCGTCCAGAAGGCCTGCACCACTGGGGGGGGAGGAGGGGGGAGTAGCCCCACTAGATACAGCCCAGAGGAGCAGAGAGGGAGGGGGAAGGAAGGAAAAGGAGGGTGGTGCGTTGAGACTGATGGAGGAGCAGAAAGAGCTGGGCATGTTCAAGGGGCCGGTCAACGGGGTAGAGGGGGTTGGTGGTGGGACAAGAGGGGGGGCGGGGGTGGGACAGGTGGGGCATGGCAGGGCTCAGGTGTCCTGAGGGGAGTTATAGGGTCGTCTGTTACCTGTCCACCTCTGACCAAAGCCATCTGCTGCAGGGAGAGGGAGAGGAGGCGGGGGAGCAAGGAGCAGACGCTTGGAAAAAATATTTTGAAAAAAAAAAAAAGGTGCTGATGTGAGATTTAATTTTGTGTTCCGCATTTTGGTTTTAATTAGTATTTCATATTGTGTTCAGGCATGTCCGTTATTCTAACAAGGCAGTGTAATTGAGAAAGCGAAAGGTAATTGAGAATGGGAGGAAATAATATTAATGATGGATTGAGTGGGTGAAGGAATGGAAGGAGAACGAGAGAGAAATGAATCTTTTCTGCATGGATATGAGAGTTTAATTGGACACTGTGCTTTCGACTGGGCGGATGCAGGGGCTGTTGCTGATGCAGGGAGTTTGGCAAGAATTGGGTTTGAAACAAGAGGGACATTTCGTGGCTGAAATGAGAGATGGAGCGATATGGCAGAGCTAACACAGGACAAAGAAACAGGTCAGGCACTTCATCTGAACATTACTTTCTCCCCTCTGCAGAATCCCATTCCAAATGAAAAACGCCACAGAGTTGGCAAAATAAATGTATCAGAGCATTGCATACGGGCTTCTGATCTTCATCCACTGGCATTATAATTGACACTTCAGAAAAAATGCAGCGATGATGCCCGAGGATATAGTGAATGTACACCCCTGTTGTCTGTCACAGCTATGTCCTCAGTTTGTCTGGCTCCATCCGAGTCAAACACACGGAGATGCAGAATTCTGAAGGTGAGAGATTCAGT
The DNA here is from genome assembly GCF_036324505.1 of Eleginops maclovinus. Taxonomy (NCBI): domain Eukaryota; kingdom Metazoa; phylum Chordata; class Actinopteri; order Perciformes; family Eleginopidae; genus Eleginops; species Eleginops maclovinus. The sequence continues at coordinate 10,897,371 of NC_086364.1, forward strand.
GGTTGAGGTGGTGCTGGGACTAAAGGATGGAGAATTCTGAACAGTGGTACACACAGAGGACTTTTAGAAGGTTTAACCTTTGTCCCTGACCACTGACCTCATTGTTTATTCACAGAAAAGAGTCAATATTGATTGTTTGTTGTTACAGCTTAACATTTTTTTCCTTTATTTTTATTTAAAACAGTGACCATCAGAACATCTTGCAAATCAATAAATGTTAAAGCAAAAACAAATACAACTAATCGACATATAAAAACAAAAATATCTCAGATGCAATCAGAAATCTTCAAAACAAACACAGCAAGACCGCATGATGCTGAATTAATTTACTTATACATCGATTTTATCTCCACTAGAAATTCAAAGTGCCTAAACAAAGACTTATTGTACTCCATTCATCATACCACACATCATCAACATCTGTCAGGGAGCAAGAAGCTGTCAGGACAATGCACTACACCTCCAGCACAGAGAGCGATGACAGGATGTTAAATCACCAAACACGTCACCACGGGCACTATTTCAACCAATTTTCTGTAAAAAATGATCAGACACTGGTGACGCTCTTTGAAAGAAATCTTATAGCCTTGGATCCTATCACGACCAAAACACTAATCCTTTAAAAGTTGAATATACACACTTCTTCACAGGAATGATCTACTAATTCAAGTGTATTGTTTGGTTTTATTTTTTATTTAGCCTGTTCTTTTCAATGTTATAATTGCTTCTTGAAACACTTATTTCCTAGAAGGAATGGAACTATCAGAAATACTGTATTGATACATTTCGTGCTGGCAGCAGTATCAGTGGCTTGTTTGAAATACACAACAAAGCCTTGAAGTACTTTAAATGGCTGGAAAAGTTAAAAGTGAGTGTTTGTCATAGGAAAGAACTTCAAAAGATGCATCTTTTCAAATATCCAAAAAGGCTCAAAAACTTCTCAGATTTAGACAACAGTGAGGAGTCCAAAACGTTTCTGTGACAACGCCTTTTTATCTAGAAAAAAAAGGTAATTTAATATGTATTCATTAGACAAGCCCCTCGTTAATCTTTAATTTGAACATTTAAATTTGTTGTTTGGATAAACTCAATGTGACTTAAATATAGAAGCAACGACGTTGGGGGCTGTAAACTACAGTATGATGAATAGGATATTAAGTCATGTTGGTCATGATTAAATTCATAAATTAGTTATGAATTGTATTTATTATTTTATAATAGTGTACAAACCAATTTTAACAGTTAATTTAAAGCAAGCTGTCCTTAAAAGGGCACTCCAGTGAGTTAGTGTTGCACTCTCATAAAGTTGAGCAATTGTGAAAGAATCAGCTGATTTCCTGAGCTTTTTGTGATGAATGTGGATTAAAAAACGTTGGATCCTACAATTCTTATAAGTCAGTAGTCTCCTCAAACGCTTTGCCTTTTTAATGCCAACTTCTTTTGAAACACATACCTCCAGTTTGCAATGTAGACTTGCTTAAAAACAAACAAACTAGATACATAGAAAGACAGAATCATGATGTCGTCAAGTGACAAATCACAGATAGAAGTTCATATAAGGTGGACACCTGAATTATTAAAACTGTTCACACTAATGTTTATCAATATTTTAAAAAAGTTAGTCTGTGCGTCTACACATTTTATCAAGGTCAATAAACTTCTGATGCTCAGAAATCAAATAGTGGAAGTAGTACTTTTACAAAAGTAAAAGGAGCAATTCCACAGTGTTGAAGTGCTCTGTTGCAGGTCATATTATTTGCATCAACAGTGACTTAAAGCACAATCGATAAAAGTATTGGTGGGGGTGGGGCATATTTCTTACTGCCGGGTGGCTTGTGAATTTACCTAATGGATCGATAAAGACTTATTTTCATCCATAATACTATATCATCATACAAATCTTGATTATATAGTATAATGTTCTAAAATGTGGAAATGATCTAAAATTGAAATGTAGTAAAATGTGCTTTCTTTTAGTGTAGTAGAAATATGTAGCACAAAAAAGTATAATTGTACTAAGGGAAGTTTCTACTGGCCAAATTGTGCATTGTGAAAGCATGAATACATGGTACTGATGTAAACATTGTTTTTCAGGCTGATCCCCAAATACACAGAGTTTGAGTCAACTTCCTGATGGATGGAGCTGACAGATGAGGGGCCACCAGCCTCCCAGCCGGCGGGCAGTCGAAGTGCCAGGCATGGCTGGTGATATCCGGTTTTCATCATCGCTCCCCTGCAGTGCCACAATTAGCAGTCATTAGCGGCTCTGGGAAACAGGGGTGGGGGGGTGTTGAGATAGGGGACAGACTCCAACAGCATGGCGAAAGCTTATAGTGCTAATCAGGTCTGCTTCTCCTTCCCTGGACTCTACTCATCCACACCACACAGCCCTGTTGGTGTGTGTTTGTGTGTGTGTGTATGTGTGTGCGGTCATGATGGTTCACAGGGGAGCATGCAGCACCGCCACCACAGAATAACCACTTTCTTACTGTACACACTGTCTGTCATGTAGCGATTGAAGCTGATGAGATGGAGTACTTAACACAGTCTAGAAATCCCACAAGATCAATACTTATCCAGAGTTATTACCCCGTGTATTACATTTATATTGGCACCACAGCTCTGAAAAGGCACCCGTGGTGAACCACAAGAAAATTGATGTCAAAGGTGACAAGGCACGAAAGGGGCATAAAAGATAATGTGAAAGCAAAACCAAATAAGATCTAAATCCAAATTGCAGGTTAGCATCACAAGTACGCTGGAGAAAGCCTAGACGGTTGTTCTAACAGATTAACATGAGCTGAATGGCCATATACAGCAAAGTGGGCCTCTGAAAAATGACATGATACATAGAGAGAAGCTACAGGAGAGGAGTGGCTTTTCTTTTTTTTCTGTGGCAGGAGACTGACAGCTTGTCCTCTGCCGTGGCCCTCCCCGGCTCTTTGAGCGGCAGGAAGGCACCATCTCATCTCTCCTGCGGTGATTGTGCGGCCGATCACAGAGGCGACCACTTTTACAGCTGCTATATTGTCAGGGCTAAGCAGGATGTGGCATGTGGAGCCAGTGCTGTGTGTATTTGTGTGCGTGTGACTGCCTATGAAAGGAAGACATTAATTTTCTCTATAATTTCATGCTGGGACAGTTACCCCCCCTCTCCCCTTGACACATACACACTTTTTTCAGTGCTCTAACACTATAGCTGGCCTGTCTGCCTTAATAAACAGCTTGTGTTGAGGAACTGAATTTAAACCAGGGCCATATCGCATATTTCTGTACATGAGAGGAGGGGGTCTGAGAGAGAAACACATCAATAAAGATGACACCGTTTAAGAGGCAGACAACCTTTACAAAAGAGCGTTGGGTTTAATGGGCTGGCCGCCTGGCTCATAAACCACAACGGCATCCGACTGCAACGGAGACAGAGAGCCAGCTTTACTCAAGGCTGCCGCAGAGAAATGTTGCCACTCTGGAAGCAACCCTGGGTCTTTTTGCATGAGTCAGTCACGACTACAGGAAATCAAACAATCTAAACCCAAGGCCTTCAGAGAGTTTAGGAAGGTGGAGAAAGCTAACAAGCTAGCCAACAACCCCAGCTGATGACCTCAATAACACACATCTCTCAGGGCCAAATAATTTGTCAAGGCGGACATTTTTACAGTTTTTGAGCCTTTGTGGCAACAAGCATTATGCACACACATAAGGACAGTTTTGCAGTACTTATTCTTAAGATAACATTTGTGTGCAACTTTATACTTAAAGTGCAACACATTCCTCCAAGAAATATTATACTTTCAACTACATATGTATCAGACAGCTGTACTTTGCTGGAAAAAACCTTTTTGCTAAACATTCAGTGTAAAATATCACTCAATATTCCTGGCTGCCTTATAGTCTGCAAAGAAAACAAAAAGAGGTTAAAAATATATTTATCTTGTGGTTTCTCTTAAATATGTTAGTAACCTGCAGATTTTCCAGTTCAATAGCCTAAACTTTACTCTGGATAAAAGCATGTCTTGCATCCGACTTAATACAGTGATATGCTTTGGGCATGTGATTACCCCTAGATTTAAGGCAGGTCAGTGGGATTTAAGAGATAAATATTTCAGCAGAGCCAACAAATAGGGCACATCTATAAAAATAGTTTGGCCAGGAAATAATAGATCTAAATTGCTAGATATTGCCCTGTTGTGTGACAATAGAACACATCAAGTAGGTCATTTTGGATTTGATGTTAATGTGTCTGCTCTGCAAGGTACACTATCTTTAGTTAACTACCACTTCTCCTAAATGACCACCAAAGAAATAAGCAACCAAGAATTATTCTAAAGTGTTTGTAACTTAAAACAGTAACTTCAGTGTTATTATTCATTCAAAGTCAATAATAGAAGTTAAATTGCTGTGTAGGGAGATTATTTGACATCTCTGGTTTCCATTGGTCAGTTGAAACAGCATTTATTAAATGTAAACTGTAAAAACAATGTTTGACCACGATGCTTACAAACAATTATCAGTCCATAAAACGCTAATAGTTGCACAGGAAACAGCTGCAGGGCAAGAAGCACAAAGCCACTAAAATATCTACAAGTATATCACTTCATTTTAATGTAAATACATTCAAATACATGCATAAACAGACACTGACCCGAACTTGCCGGAAACAAGAGTAGTAAATACCCAAATTTCAAAGTTTTAACCATGTTGTGTTTACACCTGCCAAAAACACTCATCATCTTTTCCCATTAACATGCAAATTTCGGGAATCAGATTTGTGAGCTGGATTGAATTAATCCCTGCCGCCCTTTTGCTTGTGCTGTAATCACAAATTACGGGCGTCTGACGGTGGGCTAAAGCCTTGAATCTTGTCAGAGGGTCTTTACCTCGGGGGAGAAATCCCAATCAACTAAACTGGTCAGACACGAAGATACAGCAGCAGCATAGTAATGTGGCAGATCCACTGTCAGTTTCAAAGGGATATTAATTCTCCCTTTTCTCTTTCCCTTATCTCTCTGTCCTCGGGTAGCGCCATTGTTGGGCAGCTACAGTGGGTCCAGGCCATGGCCAGTTTCCTGACATGATAATCAGCGGGCAATTTGTTCACATTTAACAAGGGGGATGTTTGAGAAGATAAAATGATTCCATCCTCTGTGCAATTCTTTAAGATTTACAGTTAATGAGGAGGGTGCATGTGGAAAAATAGTGATCAAAGGGATGCCACTGCTATTCAGTCTCCCTTAAATGGATCCTATATCAGGATGATGAGGCTGCATGTTAATAAAACATGGACAAAAGCTAAATGTTTAGATGCAGCAGGCAGCTTCATCCAACAAATCATCTGGTAAAAATAAGCCCAGAGAATTTAAATAGTTTCTATAAAATACAACATGCTGTGGTTTATTAGTGGAATTCCCTGTTTTTAGGAATCATGGTTGTGTGAGAAAGTGTTAGTTTGCCCTGTGCATGTTGCATAAACCTGCCTCTTGGTTCTCAGAGCTGTAATATTACACCATAATTGCTGAAGGTATGCTGTATGCATGTGTGCACATTTCTGGTTGCAAACCTGTTTACTGTGCACTATTGCATCTTGTGTAAATCCTAATTCAATTGAACATGTGTATTGTGTCTCCTCAGCAGCCTATTTCAGACCCAGATGGTTGCATGATGAAATAATAACATGACTTGAACATCCACCTGTGAGATGAGTGTCTGGGAAGTTGCAGAGATATTCATAAGCGAAGCCACGCTGAGGAATAAACGTGTTGCATCCCTAGTGAACAGCATCAGGAGTTACATCTGTGAGAGAGAAAGGGGAACAGGAAGGCAAATGTAACGGGTCTAATTCAGATGACGAAGGGGGACAGGCAATGGGCGGAGTGGCGTTATTTCAATTCCCCTCTAACAGTACTTTAATTTAATGAGGCACACTGTGAGCGTTTGGGTGAGTCTCTGTCTCACTTTGTCTGGAGCAAGGTCAATCTGCAAACACAAGGGCACGCAGAGGAAACAACAACAAAACACAGCCAGAAAACAAGACAAAGTCAGATTACAAACCACCAACAGTTCAAACACGAAAAGCCGCAGTGGCTGCCCAGTATATCCAAATAATTAAACTATAATAGCAGACAGGTTGTAAACAATGTTTTCTGTTCAGAGGGTTGTAATAGCGTTGTACCGAGCAGAGGAGCCGGCCAGATTATTAAATGTTGTTGCTCACCTCCCCTGATGTGCTAACATGTGACACTGCAAACATTGCTATCACACTCACAGTGAAGACAGCCAAACAACAACAACATTCTCATACACACACACACACACACACACACACACACACACACACACACACACACACACACACACACACACACACACACACACACACACACACACACACACACACACACACACACACACACACACACACACACACACACACACACACACACACACACACTTAGAAAGACTGTAACTCCAGCTTCTTGGCTTCACCACGTCCTTCCTGCCTCCATCTGTCTGTCACAACAGACAAGCACGACATTCCAGGCAGCAGTCGCCTGGCAACATGGCTCAGACTCCGAACATATTTCCCAGTTTGGGTAAGATATACACTTTCAGCTACAGTGTTATTTCATTAGAACAGAGCGTGTGGGTTTGTGTTTCTGCATCTCTGTCTCCAGCCACCTGCTTTTATTTGAGCCTGCCCCCGGAGTGTTTGCTGGGGGAATATTAAAAAGACGACTGCCGTTGAACGGGATATTATAACATAATTAGCAGGGGTTCCGGGCTGGCACACTGCTCGAAAACAGATGGCCTGCTAATTCTATTAGCGGGGCAAAAATGGCCGTATAGCTCTCAACGCTCGGAGAGCATTGTGACCTTCAAGCCCCTGGACTTGGCCTTGTGCACAGACCCCCACACTACTACAAGATACTTTCACTGACCCTGGACACTGTTTCTATAAATAGGCTATGTCTTGTACTATGGTCCCACATTATTCAGCTTTTATGTTTTGCGCTGAGATACACAAAGGTTCAGATACTTCTGTTACCTTGACTATAGAAGAAATCCTTGTTTTTCTCGCATGCCTCCAAGGTAAAGAAATAATTACTTAAAAATGAAGTAAATAAGGGCTGGGTTGACCAACAGCAGAGTGATATCAAAACCTGAGTTTAAATACTCGTTAAGTATAAACCAAGCCTCACTTACATTACATGTCACTTGTGAGACGCATTTATCCAAAGCGACTTACATACATTCCATACTGTGGGCAGTCCCCACAGGAGCAATTTGGGGTAAAATCGTGTGGGGTCTTGCCCAGGGACACGACAACATGCTGACTGCAGTGAGACTCGAACCAGGTATACCCTGATCTGAAGACCAGCGCACTAACCCACTGCATCACAGCCTGCATGTACACTTACCTATGCTAATATTTCTTTTAAACATTGAAAGTATGGCTTCAAATTGTAAGATTTAAGTGAAAATATATGTGTAAAGGAGCTAGTTAGTGTAATATTAGAATATATTAAAAGCTTGTAAGCTGCAATAATAGAAAGGTTTTGCTGTTGTTAAACTCCACCCCCATTTACTTGCATTCATCAAGGCTTTTTTTATTTTTGAATGCTTTTTAACTTACAGGCATGCAGCAAAAAAGTGGTTTTAACGAGTTGCTTTAGCTAAGTATCATGTAATGAGATGTACTAATGTCAATTTTGTGGGTGAAATATTCCTTATACAACAAAATAAGTGCAGATAAAATGGAAAGCAATTTATTGAAGAAATTTGAGTACGATTAGTAAGTGTGATGAATAAAATCACTACTAGAAGTAGTGCTGTCAATGACCCTTTTGACAGCAGAGACTTTGAACGGCCATAGGAGTATTGGGATCCACTGATTGCATCACCTCAACACCAGAAGGATGTACTATATGCGATGAGGCTGTAACAATTTTCTTTTTAAATGACATTCCCTGCAATAACTTTGTTTGTGTTCTTCATTTACTTTGGAATATGAGCAGCAGCATACATATTTGCCTTGATCCATTACTGAATATGATCAAATATATTTGAGTGTGAGCTATGTGTTTTTTTGAAAAGAAAAGATAACTGAGGCTATTTTTCCGACAGACATATTGTCTCCAATAATTTATACTAGACAAAGGAAACTTGTGGAAGTAAATCTTGAATCTTGAATCCATCAAATGACTTTTGATCATATACTGCATATGTATACATTTGGGAAAAAGGAAACTAAGCTGTGACCGCATTGCTTCATCTATTTAGCATCAAAATGGGCAGAAGAATTAAACATTTTGCCTCTGTCACTCGCTGTTCTTAATATATTTTCATCATCTGTCTTTTCTTGAGTTTAACATTCTTTTGGCCTCAGAGACACTGCAGCTCTGAAATGTTATCAGAGCATAAACCATTACACATATTACATTTTGGAATATTAAAAATATCATTTCTTATGGTTTTATTACAAAACCACATCGAAGACATATCTATGTTTTTTTATCAGCAGCAGTTTGGTTATTACTAAAAGTATGAGAATACATCATTTCATGTATAGGAGCCGCACTGAAGCAGCTTAATGTCTGACTGGTCACATCCAAATCTCTGCTCCGTCCCGGATACTGACAGGAGCTTCAGCCTCCGACTGTCATTCTCACACCCACTCACTTTTCATCTTTACCTCGGCCCTGACGTTCACCCTCCCAGGTTTCAATATGCCGTCCTTCATTTCTCAGAAGATTCCATTTACCTTTTCTCTATATATTTCACTGACACATTTTCCAGCCCTATTTCGTTCTCTTTCAATGCCCCCCCCCCCATCCATCCATCCCTTTGCTGTCCCTCTCCCTTTAAAGCAATCATTCTTCTTCCTTTCTTTTTTTATTTACATGACACCAAGGTTCTCTCAGAGGCAGGAGCGTATGGCAAAAGGCAGGCTTTTACAAAACGGTTCAGGTTTTAATATCTTCCCCTTGCTTTTCATCACGACCCAAGAGCTTCATAGCAGAACTAACAGTCCGCTCGTAATCACATTGTCCCTCTGTAAATATCATTGGCCCAGTCTCATCTTTATTTTATTACCCCTACTATCGCTAAAGAACCCCAGTGTGGACTAATATCGCTTAGGCTTGAGGGGCAGCCCACGCCAGTATCATACCCTCGACCCCTGCCCTGCACAAAATAATGCATGGGAAACACAAAGGACTTCTTTAATATGGCATAAAATCCAAAGCAATACTTTAGTTTACATTCAGTCCTATAGATACCTAGAATATGTAGAATATGTTTAAAAAAAGAGCTCTGTCATTAACAAGTTGACAGAAATATGTGAAAACCATAACAGGTTAAAGTTGGCCCAGTCAGTAAATGTACAACTATTGTTCATGAGGATTGGTTTGTACCTTCTATCAACCTTCCCTAGCAAAGGCAATCATCCCTCAAAACTAGAAGAGGTTACTCTGCTCTGTCTTCAACTCAATTTACAAAAAAAGGCAGAAACCCAAACATTGGCAGGCATTTCCATCTTTCTGTGTGAGAAAAACACACCATTTCTGTGATGAATTGGCTGCCTGGGCTAAGTGGCGGTAGCTCAGCAGGTAGAGCGAGCCGAATATTAATTGTAGAGTTGGCAGTGCGATTCCTAACTCCAAATATAGAAATACGTTCAAGCAGCTGGCCACAACCAATGTATGACTGTCAATGGTGAATGGACTGCATACAACTCTTCTCTAGTTTTTGGTACTACTTAAAGAGCTTTTACAACCCAAGTAGGCATTCACACACACATTCATATAGAAGCAGAGACCTCCATACAAGGTGCCACGCGCTCACCAGGAGTGATAAGCATTCACAAACTCACACAATCCTGGCTATGCCATCGGGAGCAATTTGGGGTTTAGTATCTTGCCCAAGGATGGTTCAATGTCATGTTGACTACAGGGGACAGGGAGGCGTTAAAGCCTTGTTATAGATGGACTACGTTTCAAGGCGTCAAAGCAGTCCGTCATTACTATTTGTATCCCAATGCAATTAGAGCTACAATGGTACAATAACGAAGGCCGATATATAGAGGCAATATTTTTATTTTAGCATATATCCTCTGTATTGTTTTCATGCTGTGTTGGCTGATCAGTAAAAAAGGTGTCAAATCAGGTTGTGGTTCTGTGGCAGAACTACCGAAGAACAGGTTAATTTTAAAAGATTATACCATTATAAAAACAACAATAAATGTAAAGCGTCAAGTGCAGAGAAAACAGTAAATGTTCAAGCTTCAAGAGAAATAAAACGAATGTACTTGATACAAGGACACATAACAGACTTACAAATCTAATTAAATTAAAACAGACAAATTCAATGAAGGGTTTAGGGAGCTATTATTAAATTAATGTATTTGTATTAGTGTGAATAATTTAAAGAACAAGTTAAAATAGATTAATGAGGACTATTAAAGTCGGGTGGAATCTAGACATAGAGAGATTGGAAGAGTCCCAGATGAAGCTCAAGATAGGAGGGGTTAAGGAATGCATTGTTGAAATGAAAAGCAAAGTGATGATTAGCACATAGATATTGTGGCAAAAGTTGATCTGAACGATTGAGAACCCTCAGTCATCTGATTGGATGTATAGATGTTGAAAAACCTCAAATGTAAAACTTCCACAAATAAGTTAGAATGTATTTAAATGTAAACAGTTCCATTAATATGAATAGCTACAACTTTATTCTGATTGACTGTTCCCTTTGGCACTCTAATGGATAACCTGCTTTATCGATTATTTAACTCTAAATTGAAACATCATTTTCAAAACATTTGAAACTAGACATTGAGATAATGAAGTCAATAGGAAAATGTTAACTGAGGTTAAATCAAATGAGTAAAAGGGTCATTTTCCATAGTTAATAACAGCCTGACTTCTTTTTGCGTGGCCCCCTGCTGGCCATTAGAAACAATGCAGGTTTAATGCGCTGTTGTGTGAGAAGAATTTCTGATGCTATGAGCTTGGACCCATCTGCTCATCTGGGCGATCGGGGAATTTGGCATTGGATGGCTATCTGCCTATTGAAGAATTCATGAGTTCCTGAAAGAAACGTCTCTCAAGCAAAGACTATTTCTCAGATTCAGCTGGACAGAGATCTTTTACATCTAATGTAGGCTAATGGGTGTGACGGACTAAATCACCTCTGCATAAGCTTCAGTTCTCAGACCCGAAAGTATCCCCTTAGCCGCCCTAAAAATGCAGTCTTATATTCATGAGCAATTCAAAAACACCTGACTCATGTGCATAACAATCACTAAATAAACAACAAACACACGTTTTTTTCACACTCTACCTGAACTTCCTCAGAGGCCGAACAGATGTTTTGTCCAACAGAGATCTGGGCTGCATCTTTTTTCCTTCAGCACAGAGTGGGGAAAGAAGAGGAGAGAATAGTGGGAACAAAATAGAGAATTCCCAACAGACTCAATGTCAGCTGTTTTAAATAGTCCGTCAACAGCAGCTTCTAACAAATGACTGGCTCACAAACAGTGTGAATAAAAAATCTTCATGCGTCACATGTTTGCTGTCATGAGAAGTGTGAAGAATCCTTTGTGGAGTCCTTCAATATAGTCCCTCCCCACTGTTTCTGTTATAAAGTGAACATCATGTCGTCAGTTGTTTATTAATGGATTCCCACAGGAGCCTCAAATGCAACTCACAACTCACTGATTTCTGCAGCCAAGGACTGATTCAACCTACTTACTATGCAGCCAGTTTATAAAACCATTTACACTGCTGTTCACTTTTTCCCTGGAAAAGTATTCCCTGTTTGTATACGGGCAATTATGTCTGTAATATGTCATGTTCGGAGTAAGAGGAAGAAATGATGACTTTGCAGGGCTAAAATCATAAAAAGCTGCACAAAAACTAAATTAAGCAATAACCCCAGAATTACAAGTCATGAGAAGTAATATTTTACAGCTTTAATCTATAGTGAAATATATGTATATGCTCCAGACAGACTGAAATCACACACTTCAAATTAGCAGCAATGGTGCACTGCTACATATTGTACAAGACAGCATGCTCATAGTCATTAGCTGGAGCGACAGCACATTGATGATTATTATTCCCATCATTGCACACGCACCTTTGTGCAGCTACTGTAATGCATTCATTTATTTATTCACTTTGGATTTCAAGACGACTTAGCTCATTAACACACCACGCATCAGGTTGTGTCACTTTTTTAGGATCTAAATAACACTAGCTTCGGATGCCTGAGAAACACCCCAGCAATGTAAAGTAATCCAGCAGTGGCTCAGTCCAGCAGTGACTCAGTCAGTAGGGGCTTGGACTGGGAATCATAGGGTCGCCGGTTCAAGTCCCCGAACAGACTTCAAAAAATATGGAAAGTGAACTGCTACTTGGAGAGGTCCCAGTTCACCTCCTAGGCCCTGCTGTGGTGCCCTTGAGCAAGGCACCGGACACCTCCAATCCCCCCTCCCCATTGCTCCCTGGGCGCTGCACAATAGCTGCCCACTGCTCCTAGCACTAGGATGGGTTAAATGCAGAGGACACATTTCACTGTGTGCTCTGCTGTGTGCATGTATGTGACTAATAAAGAGGGTTTCATCCTCCGATTCTATTCTATTCTAATCATTTTGTGGCTGTCTTGTTTACTGTGAAGCATTCTGAATATTGTTTTTCATATAAAGTTTATCATAGGTGTCTTCATATAAATCCCACTAATGTAGCTTGTATTGAAACATATCCATGCAATTTATTTTCATATGAAACCATCAGTAAACAGGAACCACCCACACCATGCCACTCTGGAGTGGTATGGCTGGTTGTTTATTGCCATTTAATTCTGCAATTTTTTTCAATTATAATCCTGATATGAAAAGTAGAATAAGGTCAGACATTCATGGCGCAGATGGTTATAAGGAGATCTACACTCAGAAGTGAATGACTGCTATAATGCTAAGATGTAAAACTCAAAGTACAGAGAAACAGTCAGGGACGACTAATTGGCCCATTTGCTGCAGAGATATTAATATTTCCCCAGATGAGTAATAACCAGACCTCAGAAGCACTGGAGAGAGTGAGCATGAGGGAGAAACAGAGAAAGACAAACTTGCAAAACCTTACAAGTAAAGATAATTGTCAAGTGCAGTGTGGGGGAAATTGGGAGATTGAGGAAGAATAAGGGGGAGAGGCAAAAACCCTTTGCATTTTAATGAAAATCTTGACTTGAACGTAAATAAAGAAAGGAAAAAGAAGTGCATAAACATAAAAAAGGCAAGGAAAACCTCATCGGATTTTGATGGAATTCTTAACCAGGTGACTGTGTGTTTGTGTGAGTGTGTAACTGTAACACACTTGTGACAATGAAGACTGACACACAAACTCACTTCACTCAGATGTGAAGGGAATGTGTGATAACTACAGCTTAGACCCGTCAGCTCACCTGAGCGATCGGGGACTTCAGTAAAGCAGGACTACTGCCCATTTGAAGAATTCATGAGTTCCTGAAAGAAATGTCTCTTAAGCAGAAAGTGTTTCACAGAGTCAGCTGGACGGAGATCTTTTACGACTAATGAAGGGTAATAGCCAGTGTGATAGACCAACATTCCTCACAGTGACCTTTCAGGTATGCATCGGTCCTGTTTGTGTGCGTGTGTGTTTTGAAGGAACAGCTTGCCTGTTAAAAGCGGATAGAGCAAAGCTTCTTGAAGGACGAATGACCACATACAGTACATCATGCTGGCATTCCTCTGCCCAGTGGTGAAAAGAGGGATTTTCTATCACACTACCTTCCCTCCTCACATTTGAGTACACCCACATACACCTGACATACACACTTGTACCTGTATACTTGTGAGGTCCATCAATGAAATAATGCATTCCTAAGCCCCCCTGCACACAGATCTGTATTTTAATGATTTGCTTTTACTCCAACCCTTACCCTGACCTATGTCTATGCAACCCTGTCTCCTCCAAAGTAGAATTCCTATAAAACCAAATTCCTATCTTAATTACGTCTTGAGGGAAACATAGTTTACGGTGGGCTACAGTCTCCATTTAAAACAACTGTTTATTGCCATACATTGAAAGAAAAAAAAAACAGTGTACATGAATAGGGTCGCTTGTAGCTATGGACAATTATTAATTTGGCATCCTGCAGCTCATAGTTTTGGTCTTAGGACGGTCAAATGGTAATCCACCTACAATACCTGTCCAGACACGATTCGCTGGTAATCAAACTGGAGCAACTACTAAAGAGCAGAATATTCCTTTTATCCAATAATCTGATTTAGGGCAACCAGATAAACCTTCCATTATTAGGTTGTGGGTCATGTAGCTGGCAAGGCTCTATCATGTGTCTGAGATTGGTGTGTTTGGATTTCATTTGGCAAAATGTTTTTTCTTTACTGTTCCAGACATGCTGTGGTTGCTGTCTAGAATTTCAACCAGTTCTCTATTTTGAGATACCTTGCTCAGATATTTCATCCACTGGGAAGTACCTCATAATACACTTTATCGGACTGGTGTCATTACAGCTAAACTCCTTTTATAGACGGACTAATATCTCTTCACTTATCAAACATATTGTCATTCTATAGGTCTTAAACTGTAGATCTGACAAAGACAAAACTACAAAGACACACACACACACACACACACACACACACACACACACACACACACACACACACACACACACACACACACACACACACACACACACACACACACACACACACACCTAACCTAAACCTTAGAAGGGCAATACTGTGGGTGTCTGCCTGTTTCCATGACACTGCCCAGAGTCTTCACTAAATTTGACTGTCAATCAGTAGACAAATCACACACACACATGCACACACAGAGATGAATCTGTTCCCTTTGTTGTATAATATTAGTGTGCAGTACGACTATCTGTCAGTAATCTGGAGATGTAGCAAGAAGCTCAGCAGTACCTCATCTGAGCAAAACTTGCTGATTAGCGCCGGAATTATCCTATTAACAGGAATGATTTCACAAGCTTCAGCATACAAATGAGTCACTTACAAAAGTTTCATCTGATACTAGTGCAAAACTTATTAAATCATTTAATTGTGCGATTAAAGTGGGCTAATTTGACAAACCAGTACTAATCAAAAACGACAATAGGATAGCCTCAAGGCAGGCCGGGGATTCAGCCTCTTTTTTTCCCTTTTTTTTAATAAGACCGACTGTAGGGACAGAAGTGAGGAATTTGAAACAACAAAACAGCTGAAACTGCATTAACGAAAAGATTGGAAGGACACAACATGTATTGAAATGTTTGCAGGTGTGTTTGTTTTCCACGTCAGGTCAGAGCCAAGCAGTGAGGCGATCAGAATAAAGGCACAACTGCTGCCTGGTGAAGCAGACACACATGCTCAAAACAACCTGAGACCCAGAGATGATAACACTGGATGTAGCGGACTGTGATTAATCAGTGACAGCTAACCACTAATTACAACCCCCAATCAATTACCTCAATGCTCATTATCTAGTCAACACACCACCTGGAGAGCACTAATGCGCTTTACTTGTTGTGGGCAGAAGCAGCATATACACTTGTTTTTAGAAACCACTGACACTGAATGGAAGGTGTGAAGCTCCTCAGCAAGGAAATGTGGCCTGTGTCTCTCATTCTTTGTGTTTGGAACAAAATCAAGTGAATAATCCCCAATATGTTTGAATGCATTGTGTCTTTATAATGGAAGGGGAATATGCAAACGTGTGTGGTGAACAGGAAAATCTACGCCGTGGCCAGAAGCCTCCAGCCTTCGCTTTACATTTTGAGCGAGACTAAAGATTAAAGCTCCTCTCCCAGCAGCTCTCTAACAGAGCACAACCCAATTACACCTCGCCGGACCTGCACTACGAACCACGGGGGAAGAAAGACGGAGACGGAAAGAAGAGAAAGCGAGAGACAAAAGGCAATAAAGATGAAGGAGGGATGACTGGTTATCACAAAAAAAAGAAAGAAAACTATGGATGAGAGGAGGACGCTGAAAGAGAGATAGGCTTGAATGAGGGGTGACAGTGATGGGGAAGCAGAGTTGGAGGATGAGTGCAATGCAAAGGAAGGTGTTAAGAACAGTGAGCAAGGAGGAAATTGGATTGAGAATATAAGAGGTAAGAGGAAAGCAATGTCAGACGTCTCCTCAGGGCATCAAATACTGTATTCAGTTAAAAGGCACACTGACCATACTGGCAGAAACCGTTTGAAAGTTCATATAGTTCAATGAATCATGTTGCATGACGTCAAGAAGTCCTTGTATATTTCCCACTCAGGCATATATCTGGTTGAAAATAAAACCAACCTTTAATTCCAAAAATTCAGCTAGAGGACATAATTTGTGAAGGAATCAAGTCTAAGTTTTTTTGAATGAATAATCGTATTTTCTATGCGCTGAGTGGCTGTTACTTCCTCTCCTTGCGGCTACAAACATGGAGTGGAACATAACAAGTTCATCCAGTTTTCTCTGCTTGTCAAATGCAGAAAATCTGAAGGGAACTGAAGAAAATCACTTATTTAAATAGAAATCAATAAGCCGGGGTTAAAGAGAAGCAGGTGAAATAAATTGAGATGCGTTATCACAAAATAGCTCAGATTGGAATTTTTGTAGGTATTTGTTATGCTGCCAATGACCATACCCAACACCAGGATTTAATGCGGGCCGATGAGCCGGTATAACCCTCCAGCATGTTTGCAGGCTGACTAGACAAGTGTAATTTCACACAGAAACCAAGACTGCCTCATGTAGTGTAATGTTCAAAAACATCTTCTTCAAAGCCTTTTAAATATTCTGAGTAATTATAAAGTTGTTTGTAACTATCAAAGAGTTTGATGTAACAAACCGTCAGACAGAGATGGAGACGAGCAGAGAAGATGAAACAGGTGAGAGCTTAAAAGTCAGCTGTCTCTCAGACTACTTCTATCTTCTAGCAGACACTCTTCACACAGAGCAAGTGGAGTTTATCAGGTCTACCGTGGGTGACTGATGATGTTGGTTTTTGGAAGCCAGTGCCAATTCATTACAAAAGTTGCAAGCTTGCTTCCTTGTGAATTTTGTTCTTGGCAGGATGGAACATGATCTGGACAATCCTTTAGTTCCCAGGTGCTGACTATGTTTTTTTTTTTTTTTACACTTGGTCTGGTAGACCAAGATCTGAGTTGACTATTAGTTTTCCTTTCCAACATTTTCACATCTTCTAATAAAACTATAAAACCAGAATAACTCTATGGCTGTAAAAAAGACAACCATTGCAGTGTTGATCTCTTTAGAGCACTGACAGTGTAACACACACAACTGTTCACACTGTTAGGAGTGTGGTACAGTCTGTGGACGTGTCTGAGTAGAGAAGAAGATCTCCTCTCCACCTCTGTGCCAGAGGCAGGTGAGGTAAAAGGCTAAATAAATAAGGCATAGCTGTGGGGGTTGCCGAGCCGTGACCTTTCGGACCATTTGCTTTGAGACTACAGGAGTGCAGCCTCAGCTAGAGGTTCTGAAAAACTCTGGAGGGTAAATTTTAATCAGTGGCATGCCGATGGCCGAGGCAGTGCATCATGCTTAACGAGGCTAAGAGAGAGCTTTCATTTACCCATGCACAGGTAACAAATGGACCACAGTGCTCATAAGACAACCCTTGTTTCCCTTCCTGTAATGCCCTTCAGGACCTTTCTTCTCTCTCTCTCCTTGCCCAGATTTCACCCTGCCTCACTCAGCATGCTATTTATTCAGTTTCTATTCTTGTTATTTTTTCCACATTTGTTTTTTACTTTACAAACACCATTTTATTTTATTTTGTGCACAGCAATTTCAGCCTGTGCCCTAAAAGATTTATCAGGACAAAGGCTCTATCAATCGGCTATATATCTGCTCTACATTCCAGTTTATTGGGTAAACCTTAACCATCTCATACAATCCAATACAACTGCCCTGCAAAAAGTTGTGCCTCTAATGTAAAAGTTTTGTTGGCACTTTGTCAGAGAGGAGCTGATTTAACACTGTGTAAATAGTTGAGTCCAAACACTAGTTGTTGGTGGTGTGGGATTAGACTGTTTTCTAATATGCTGTCTCAATGTTCTCTCTTTAGGTCTCATACAGCCAAAGAAATTGGATGGATAGATCAGCAAAAAACACAATGAATAATGCTACATTTTGCATTGTACCAGCTGTATACTGTGTGTAAGGTATGACCCCGTTTGTTTTTTTTACATGTTTTTTGCTTTCTTTCAATGGGTTTAGTGATCAGCAACAAAACATTGTTGTGTTCTTGTATTTTAGTTCTAGGTCTTGCACTTTAATCCAGGCTAAAATATCTAAACTATAATATTTATAATATTAACACATTTTTTTGGACATTCATGGTCTCTAGAGGATGAAGCCGACTGCATTGAGCAATCCTCTTATATTTTTCAACTATGATTCGATTGGCTTGGGTCAATAAGCTTTGGTGCCCGGACATCAAATCCTTTGCTTTTCAGATAATTTAACTTTAAGTGCCACCATCAGGTCATACATTTAGTTATCCAATATTTTGATGACCATAAACTAATTGTTTTTACTATTAATTTGACTACTGAGGGATATTAAGGCTCTACTCTACTGTCCTTGCAAGCTTGCGAACCCCATTCATTTTCCTTCAACTCTTCTTACATTATCTATCTTCAGATCTCTTTGGGCAGGATTAATACTCCAGATGGAGACCGTAAGTAAAATATTCCCCCAAGTAAGAACCTAATTTAATTTTGGGGCGGATACGAAACACAGGGAGGATACATACTTTATATTTCACTTTTGTTAACATTTCCAAAAAGGACACTTGTGCAGCATTAATGTTACGTTTGAATAATTTGGAAAATTAATTCCCAGCTGGGAAAATACACATGAACGCCTCCTCATGTCGGAAACAGCTATCAAGGTGTTATGAAATGCTCTAAGCAATAAAATACAACACATCTTCTTTGTTTTCTTATTAGCATCCATGTTGTTTCCACATTATCACTCCCACTGAAGTTGGAAAAACAACTTCCAAACAGAAAATAGTACCATCTCAGGAGCATGTGATTACACCATTAGCATTAGCACTAGCACCATTTTTATGGAATTGCAAACGTTGCTGAAGTACAAGAATCGTTATTTAAAAAAAAAACTTCATGTAACCCTTTTTGTTTGTTTGTTGCTATTTCACTTTAAAATACATGGTGTCTGTTGGATCCAAATACACAGATTACACTTTAAACAACAATGTGAAAAAAAAGACATGTCATTCATTGCAGTTTTCCTATGGCCCTGGTGCCATTTTACACCATCCAGCTAAGCTCTTTATTTTGTTTGTTGCCTTCCCTACGTCCCTCTCTATCCTTCCCTTTGTTGCAAGGAGTCTTGTCCTGATGAGTTCAATTCCATCACTCCTGGCTCCACAGGTCTCATTACTGCGCGGACAGTGGGGAACATTCTAATAAACAGATGAAGATGACACTTATACAGCCTGTTCATGCACACACACAAACACATACAACCTTGAGAAAAAATTACTCCAGGGATGAGCACAAAATAAAAACCTTTCACTTGATTATTTCAGGAAAAATAAATCACAGCCCTCATACACACACTCCAACCCCGGAGCAAACAGATAGATAACAGCCCTCCTAGTTAAGGAAAAAAATGGACACACATGCACATTCAAACACACACTCAAATAATGAACCACATGCACCTTCCTCTGTTGCACTGTGCACAATAAGTCTTGCTTCATTAAAGCCAAATCTCATCCACTATCAGTTTACAACCACAGAAGTCGTTTGAACCACCGGGGAAATACAATTCCATTCCGTTTCGGGGTTATCTTAATATATGAGCTTGTCTCCGCCACATTGGTCTGCAGTTATGAGCCGAGCAAACACCCACAGCACCGCAATATTGCACCGGCACATTCACAGGACGGATTGGTGCACACAAAGCAATTAGCAGCATATGTATATGCGTAATTGTATCTGTGTGTATGTGTTTATGAGTCAACTCCCACGTCTGGTTCTGTAATTTCTACATCCGGTGTTATTAGCAAACAGTTCATTGTGAATTGCAATTTGTTTGTTTGTGCTCATCCCCTAATCCTTAGGAAAACCCTTTCAGAATGGAGGATTCTCCTGACAACCTATGTAAAGCAAGTACAGTGTCACAGCAAAACCGCGTCCACTGTCACTGCTGCATTGTTAGAGTAAATTGTTTTATGAGCTTTAACTCACTCGGACAAAAAGGACAAGGAGAAACAAGACAAAGTGAGAACATAGAAGACAAATCTCTCAACGCTGTCAATGTCTGAGGTTCTCCGGCCATCCATCCTCTATCGCTCTTTTAGTCTCCATGTCTAGCCCCATCCCACCTGTATGACACGCAATCACTCTTCATCCCTCTACCCATCCATTATCCCTGTCATTTCATCCTTCCATTTTTCTGCCCTAAGGCCTGAGCTCCCCTCGCTTGTCACAGATGATACCATCTGAGCAGATTACTTGGGATATCATGAGGGATATGTTCGGTCAAATATATCCTTTAGGTTATGATGTGCTTTTATCAATGCGGCATTAGGCAGGTGGTTCGCGATCACGTTTCTAAATTAAACATAGTTCATAGAGTGTTTAAAGCAGTTTTGATAAATAATTAGTTAATCATTAAAAGGGCTATGAGTTTCTTTTAATAAGCCATTGATTAGAAACGGGTAAGTAATAAACATGGGAATTTTTCAAGTATAGTATCAAGTCTTTTAGGTCTGGTTTGATAAATATCTATTACGTTTTTTTTCTTTTTAATGGATTTTTGCTTTCAAACTCTTTAACAGAAACATTTAAAAGATACTAAAAGCAGATGCAAAATGTTTTTTTGTTGAAGGATTGACCCAAGGTTAATGGAATCCAAGAGTAGTGCTTATCACGGTCTAAATACTGATATTTCTGAGCATAAATAAGAATATTTTTAACCATTATTACAGTTTTACAATAAAAAAATATATAAAACATGCTTCATTAGATTGTGACACATTATACAGAAGCAACAGCCAGCAGTTTTTAGTGAAAACGCTCTGATAAACCTGTACTCTACCTACTGAGAATCAAATGACAGACAGACAAAGCTAGGGAGTAGTTGGTGAACATAGTGGAGCATTTAGGAGATAAAGAGCCAGATACTGTAATTCCCTCGGGATTTGTTGGAAAACAAACAGAACTAAAGGGGGGGTTTTGAAATTCTTCACTGGATGTGTAAACTTGATTGCAATTTTAAGGTGACTCAAGGTCATTATCGTCTTAATGTCTTCCTATTGATCTAATACACATTCATTATAAACCATTTATACAGCATGAGATACAACATGCCTTATTAAAAAAGATACATGATACTTTAAATGTGATGATTTTTAGTACCCACAAATCAAGCGTCGATCAGTGCATTTACAATTACTAAATTAAACGACTAAATGTACAATTGTGTTTTTAAAGTAACGTGATCATTTAAAAATCATGCAAACCTAATATATAGTTTCTGAAATAGAGGTAGGGGACTAGACACAACTGATTTCACAGAAAACATAAGTATGACTAACACTAAAAGATACCAAGAAAGAAAGAATGAAAATAAGAGTTAAAAGCAAACTAAGAGTTGTTGGGAAAGGGCTTCACAGTAGATCATTGAAAAACAGACGAGGTCAAACTATTGGTGAGGTCATCTTTCATTCATGTTGTGAGTGTGTCAAGGACATAAGACAGAAAACAAAAAGGCCTTGGGTGAAATGACTAACATACTTACATCCATAGAGATGTTTGAATGGTGACAATGTGTGGTTTGGTTTAAATGATAGGCCCCTGAACCCACAAACAATCGAATCCCCACCCACCACTCTCATCCTTGCCTTCGTCCCTCCTCCTGCCGGGCAGTGCAAACCAGAAGGCATCAATCCCCACCCCGGATTTACTCCTGTTTAGTGATGGCGGGCTGACACAGACGCAGAGCTTGTCACAGGCTTTCACAGCATTGACCTGCCACGCCTCGCTCTCCTTCCTCCCATAAAAAGAGGGGTGAATGATGGGGAGGCAAGCAGGAGGCACAAGAGGAAGAGTGAGAAGGAGGGAAGGGAGTGACAGACTCATACAGCATTCATAACAACTTAGTACGCCTCTCCACATGCATCGCTCCATCTATCTCCCCCTGACGGTCTCATCTAAGGCCAATGGAGACACACACAGAGACACACACACATCTTTACAAAGACACAGAAGGTTGGCGGCAAGCTGCTACACAAGCTGACTATCAAAGCCAGAAAAAATAAATCACACCCTGATGCTTCAAATTCCTGCTCATCTGAGGAAGGTCACACTGGCAGGCCCGACTGCAGTTAACAAAGCCTCTCCTGTCTCAGGGACATTTTGGAAAAAAGCACATGGGGCCTACACGCATGCCCACTCGTAGAGCGCCATATGTCTGCAATATTCACACACTGTTTTAGTTAGACACAAACATTGACCATTAGAGGGAAATTCTCCAACTCTAAAATATTGTCGGAAATTCTGGTTTGAAATGTTCTGGTTACTTTATTATATACATTACACCTGTATTATTTACAGCTAATTAATGTCAATATTCTTCTATAACATCTATTAATCTTTATGAATCTCATACCATTTTTGGGTGACTGTGAAAATTGGAAGGACACTTTATGGCACGACAGCTATAATGGAATTTCATTGGATTGTACAGGTGTACCTACTAAAGTAGCTGTTTAGTGAACAACGGTTGTGTGATCAGGCTGGGGGATGATGGGAAATTATTTATTATGCCCAGCATATGCCATAATGTTCTATAATGTGAAAATATTTTAGAGAGAACTTTATTGTCCATCAGGATCCATCTGGCAGTTCATTCAAGTCCATCTGGCAGTTTATTTAAACACACACAAAGCACATCACAACACATAGTGTGGATACAGTTATACAGTCAAAAAACTAACAAAATGAAGGCTTTGAGAAAATGTCAGCTTGTTTTGATATTCCTATACATGGCTGTGTGTATGCTCCTTTAGGTGATATTAACACACAGTACATTTTTACCTATACACTGTACCATATATTAAGTCTATTTTCCTTAGCTTTGGCAACTATTTATTTGAGTGAGTAATCACTTGTGATGCGAGGCTTTCATTAATCCTCGGAATAAAGTCCAGGAACATTTTCAAATTAGCTGACACACAATTTACTTAACTGTAAAGTTAAACTGTAACCTTAAATATATTGCTCAGGTCTACTTCCTAGTGGTTCAGTCAATGTACAATAAAGAAGTCTGCTACTATGAAGGCTGTGCTATTTAAAATGATATGTAATATTTTTGTATAGTTTTAACTGAATATTTTCAATGAAGATAAACAACATTGCACGTTCTTCCGTGAATTAGTTAGTTTGTATTAGCTACTATTCAAAATGCCTTAGACTCAGGTCTTGCTGAACCTTGGTTGCACGCTGTTTTATCTCACTCTCTCTCCTATAATTTCTACTGTTACATTTCTAATCATGTCATTAAATGCTGCAAAAACAAAAATATTTATACATCTTAAAAAGGTATATAGAGCAGCATGGAAAACAACGATTATGTAATTTAATCATCAGTCTGACTAATACGTGGCTACATGTACACGTCTGTCATAAAGCTACAGTTTACTGTGTATTACAAGTAATGCCCTTCCCTCTGTTTGATAAACGCAGAGACAATGCCAGATATCCCCAAAAGATTGACAGCGCTGACTGTTTTATGAGAAGCGATTTGCAGGGCTCAGGGATGAGCTTCCTTAAAGCCCACTGGGCATCGACTTTGGTCAACACAGAGAAATCCCTGTTAAGATACTGTCCAAGGGAAAGGTCCAGCTCCCTCTGAAGTGATTACAACCCAATTGCTATCGAAGCAAGGCCACAGAGAACGAGTCAAACAGGCCTGTGAGAGAGTCTACACCCCAAACAGCTGGATGTGAGCCCTCATGTTTAAACTAGGTGAGCAGCACGGGCACCGGCGATTGAACTATGATCATGACAGGATTAAGCTTTAAACTGCTGCTTACACTGATCAGGTGGCCAGTTCACATGTTGACACAATGTGTATTAATAAGTGAGAAACTTGATCTCGTTTTTTGAATTCTTGGACGATTTTATAACTGTACATCTGTCAAAGAATCTCCTTGTGCCCATATTAATTTCCGCTCTTGGACCCATGGAAAAATAAATATTTTGTCAGAAGAGTGAACAAGACACAGACATGGTACAAAATGAAAAACATCAATAATTCATAGGTTCAGTCAAAGGGAATGTTCTGTGTTAAAAAAGGAAAGTAAAAAAGTTTGCCTTCATTTTAACCAAGTGCTCTAGAAATGTAGTAGTTTGTTCAAACATGGTTTAAATCCTCAACAATGGGAGTTTTTCACTTTCTGGCTGGTTGATCCTCCTCAGCACAGTTTGGGATTTAAAAACACAGCACTATACAAAATGCCATATTTGGCCAGGATTCAGAATGAACTTTTCCTTTTGAGAAAGAAGATCAGTTCCTTATGTGGCTGACTGTCAGATCAGGACATATAGAATATGCCAGGCTTTTAGCTTGCAATCAATAAATATCCAGGTTTAGATCTTATAGAATTCACCTGACTCGCATCTACAGAGACGTGTAGTACCTCCTCTGGCGCAACAGTCCTGTAAATCTTTGGGCCACCAAGCTGAGGAGGTCCTTCTAGCCACATCCAGCAAAGATCTTGGTTTAGGTGTTGGGTTTCTGCAGATGCTGTAGGACAAGAGGATGACTAAGAGTGAAGAACAGAGTGGTTTCCAGTTTAAAAAGGACACAGCATGGTATGGACAAGTGAGTCCCTCAAACCAGTAGGTACGTTTCGTGGGGGATGCAGAGAGGGCACTGAACTGAGGCCAGGGGGTGAAAGGCATCTGCTACCAGATGGGGATGAGAGCTCACCATGGACTTCCAGCTGGATGTGTCCCTTACATCAGCTGAGTGACTGAGAAAAAGTAGAATAAATAAAGTAAATGAACAACTTCACAAATAAACACGTCTTTCAAAAGCTGGGGATGCTATGACTCCATCTGTGTGGAAAGCATTTAGGATTTGTCATACCAGCTGGCAGAGCTGTTGTTTACTTTATATTTTTAAATATTTAACCTCAAAGAACAGTTTGAGAGGAATAACCTCACAAAAAGCAACAGTCATATATATGTGGGCATGTAATGAAAGAATTTTGAGTTATGTTGTAAACTATTCTTTAGGGCACTTGCTCCAAATCTATTTGGCTTGTGACATGTTCTGACTAGTGCTTACTTGCCAACCCTCCTTACAAACTACATGGGAAAAGTTCCTTTCAAATATTGTTTCATTTAAATCGTTTTTAGATTTCAGAGGAAGTAAAGTTCTACAGTATTTCACACCTTTTGAGGAAAAAAAGGGAGGATAAGAAGAAACATAATTTTTACTCTGTGGTGTTTCTGATTTTACTTGCCTAAACAACCTAAAAGCTTCAATCTGAACAGCATATATTAGTATCAGCTAATACAGGAATATGAGGTTTGTAGGAACAGAAAGTTACCCTTTTTTTGATGCCATAAAATAAAATTGGGAAATTTTCAAGACAATATTCAAGACAATGTTTAAAATGGAAAGCTTAACAAATTGAAAGTGACAACAATTTCAGATAGGTCTTGTAATTAATTGCTGAGGAGTTTTACACGTAGCCATCATTGGCCACAGATGCGTTAAGACCTGCGCACCCTGTGGCGGTTTTCAACCTCCTGACTCCCTCAGGGTGCAGCGCTGCACTATCACGCACACCACTGTGTGGCTTTTAATGACATTTTTCATGGTTTGTTGTGTGTAAATAAACAACAGCATGTGTGTGTGTCTGTGTTCACATGTGTTTGTGTCTTGGCATGGTTACTCTTGGCATTTGGAGTGTGTGTGTGTGTGTGTGTGTGTGTGTGTGTGTGTGTGTGTGTGTGTGTGTGTGTGTGTGTGTGTGTGTGTGTGTGTGTGTGTGTGTGTGTGTGTGTGTGTGTGTGCGTGTGTTGTTATATGCCGTCCACACAGCAGCTCCAGACCTCCAGCTGACCTCTGACCCTATCCTCTGTGGAGGAGGTGAACCCCTGCTTACAGTAATGGCCGGTGTGCTGAGGCTGAGGCAGCAGGCCAGGGAAGGGCACAAAGAGACCAGTCACAACGGGAGGGGAGGGAGGAGGGGTGAACCAAGGGAGGAGAGAGTAGGCTAGCAGCGGCGACAAAAAAAAAAAAAAAAGGTGAGGGAGAGTAATGAAAGTCTGCAGAGAGGGACAGAAGGGGAAGGATAGGGGCAGTGATGTGAAGGTTAATTAAAAAGAGGCCAAACTGTGACCTCCAGTCAGAAGTAATCATAGGGCAAACTGGTACTATCATCAACACAAAAACTTCTCTCAGAAAAATCACTATTTTTTTAAGTTTAAAGACTCACTGCTCTATCAGCATCTGCACTCATTTTTGTGATTTATGAATTTCTCAAGTCCTCAAGATTCATGTTGAAAAAGTGGATAAACTCTTTTCTCTAAACAAAGTGAATAAAGAGTGTCTGGGTGGCTTTACTCTCCGCTTCGTCCCTCGGGAGGATGAATAAATGAGACAGAGGTAAGATAGAGACAACTCCTATTGTCTCGACTAAATGACTGTAAGCCGCTTGTAAAGACTGGTTTGGAAAGAGATTGAAGCGGCTACTGGGGGGAGGATTATTGGTTCCTTCATGCGCCTGTTTTCTATATTCGTCCTCTAAATTGATTTTTGTTTTGTTGCTCTTGTAGCTGTCCATTGTGTCCGCAGGAGGAGGGTTGATAACGCTTTGCTGGCCAGGGGTCCCTCGTGGCCAATTTCCTCAGCACCACAACAACACTGTGGCAAATTAAACTGTCATAACGCCCATAACCACAATTAATGACTGGGTTTAGGGGCAGAAATCTGCATTACTGAACACCTTTAGGCATACATGAGCTCCTAAGCACAGAGATGGAGAGGGAGAAAGGGAGAAAGAGGAAGAGGGTGAAGGGAGGGAACATGAAGGAGTAAATCGAAGAAGGAGGGAGATGGAGCCTGTGAAGGAACAAGGCCAGGAGATGGAGTAAAGCTGCAAAGACAAGACCGAGGAATGAACAAAGGCGGCATGGAAATTAGGTCTGGTTCAGAGATAGAGGATTCAGAAAACAGAGGGGAAGGTGATGAATTTGGGCAGTAAAAGCTTTTAGTTTCAACTTGAAATACTGGATCAATCACCTCTCTGGGGACATAAATAGCAGTCATTGATGCTAATAGGCCTCGTCTTACCTAAACAGGCCGTCTGCAACATGATTAACAACAATCTAAATGGCACAATATTATACAGCAGCAAAGTGGTCCGATATGGGGATTAAATTACATTTCCTCTGGAGACAAAAATTGCTCCCACTGAAAATGAATGCCTTCCTATGACGAAAAGCTAAGTATGTGCATGTGTGTGTAACAGAAGAAAATGATTGCATGAGTGTGGGTGTACTTAAGATAAAGGATCTCAGTGTAGGCATGTAACTCACCAGCCGATAAAGTCCACGGACTGCGTCTTGAGCTGGTCTGCGCTGTGCAAGGCGGCGAGGATGAGGATTTCTGCGGCACTCTCCAGAATCAAACTTGTGCACAGAGCATCCTTGTACATCACCTTCAGCCTCCCCAGAACATACTGCCAATGCCAGAGAGAGAAGAGGAAGAGCAGCTAAACTAAATTACTTAAACAGCGCTGCCACAAACAACTGTTGTCACACTGTGTAATGATACGGAAACACAGAATTACTCTAGCCTAGCAGCAACAAGACTTAGATTGAATAAGAAGAAAATATGGCGAAGAGGAGGAAAAGTAACAGTTATGCAGACGGATGGGGGGGATGGTGGGAAAGAGGTTCACCAAAGAGGTAAAAAAATATTTCTGCTTGATATTAAAGAATTGCTAGGTGTAGTAATTTTCTCTCATATTCCTACACACTTCGGGATGACTAATGTTGGTTTAGCATAGATCTATATATAGTGTGGTATATATTAACACTAATGATGTAAATGAGTTCATTTAAATAAACTCCTACAAAATACGACTTGTGCTAGGATGTCTTACATCTAGTAAACAAAGTGTAGTCTGCCAGAAATAAATACAGATCGAAGAAGAAAACCCACAATTGGAATTTGTAAGCTTGCATTCTTTGTTTGTGTGTTTAGGCTGTAAGTGAGTAGAGGAAATAAATATATGTTCATCCTTTATAGCTTGCATCATTCAATTAGTGACTACGTAAAAAAAAAAAAAAAGGCCTCTGGAAATCATGTGGAAATCAAGCTAACATTCGCAAAATGTATTCTACATATTTGTTGTAATTAGTACAAAACAATCAAGCTGATGGTAATGTCAGGTTTGCCGTTCACTAACTCTTTTCAACAATCACAATCATGCTGGTCTGTTTGGAGGGGCTAAGGACAGAGAGAGGAGAGATGCAGGAGGAGGGCTGTGTTCTCTTTAGCTTGATACGATTAATAAAGCAAATATAATAGCCCTCAGAAAAATGCAATATAATGTGGCTCTGCACAAATAGACAGTAATCGTTGTGTATACAGGGCCAGGACAAAAACAAACAAAACGTTATAGGATTCATTGGAGTTTGTTTATCCCCCCACATGCTTACCTGTTGTTATAAAGTGTGTTTGACCATGTGTATGTGTTTAGGCCTTGAAGAGCATTTGGTGCCTCTCAGGTGTAGTTTTGAGGACATGATTATTCATAATAAAGATGTAACAGGTGCAGGTACATCCACACACTCTCTCTGTACCTTGTCAGCTGCAGCCAGCAGGTCATCGGCCATCTTGTCCAGGTTGGGGGCTTTGCCTGTGTAGATGAAGCACATCATCTCTTTGAAGACATCTGGCTCCATGTCATTTATCTCCATGCGGTACTGAATAGGAGTAGAGGAAAGAAGAGGTTGAATTCACACAATAAAAGGAAAGAAGGAAAAGACAAATGCTCTGACAATCCTTCAAAACCATGAGCACCAGCAGACCATTTTCTATTTCATGTAAATATCCCAAAACCACACACACACACACACACACACACAAACACACACACACACAGTCAGCCAGGCAGTGATACAAAACAACTCTGAAAAGGGAGAAGACGAAAAATGAACAACCTTCTGAAAGTCTGAACACGTTTCAGCGAAACTGCATTTATTTAATTATTTTCAGTTGATTCCTGAAAATTAATCCCAACATTCATTCCTTGACGGCGCCTGCAGCCAGCGAAGCAGGCTTTATCACTCGCTGGCACAGTGACGGCAACCTGAACCTTTCCCTCCACACTGAGAGGCAGAACAAAGCAGTAAACCAATTATAACAGTGCTTTATCGTCGCCACGGTGACCGGCGGCGTTTTAGCAGGGTCAGGCTGGGTGTACCAACAGCTTAGTGCGTTTGTGTCAACTCTGACCACTCAACAGCATCATAAACACACAAAGAAATAATGAAGGGAGGGTATCAAAGCAGCCAGGTTTACTTTACTGCATGCAGTGTGCTGTAGTGCCTTTTTACAGGAATACACCAAAAAATAAAAATAAAGGCCTGTGTGCACTCATGCAGCAAAACAACAATATGATCCTGTTCTCACTCCCTAATGCAGTTAAATCTGCATACATGTTGTTTGAAACTAGCCTCAGACTTATCTTGTGCTTTTTTACTTCTACAGTTTGTACACATTCTAGCCATAAAGGAGGAGGCGTGACACACAGAAGACCAAAACTTGAGTAATTTCATTCTGCTGATTTTTGACAGCAAAGTGTGTTGGAGTGTTAATAAAATAAAAAATGCAAGTCACATGGGAAAAACTAACAGGGCTTCCTCCGTTTTGTGAAGAAGAGCTTTCACCAGTCTCATAAATAGACAACGCTTCTGTAGTTACAGTGTCTGAAGCGCCCCCTTTATTCACAGAGCAGTCCTCTATTAGAGTGTTTTTTTATGAGCTCATTTGTCTCTCCTATATAGAGTGCTGCAGAGGAGTGTTAACCCATCTATCTGTTTTCTGTGAATCGTATGGGGACGTGGCCCCCCGTCTCTCCCTCTTTCTGATGAAGACGCCCACTTAAACAGCAATTAAGATGCATTTCCTGGCTCTGTGCTTTATAATTTCCCCATTCGAGCCGTGCAGGCATCAATAATCCGCTGACATGACGGCTAAATCACCAAGGTTCAATCTCACCACCTACTACTATATGAAGACAACTGACTGTGGCACAAGAGCACAATCACACACGGAAACATGGACACAGACAAACACAGATATCACAGAGGACAAATAACAAATGCCAGAAGGCACACACTGCAAGCAGTGTTGAAAGACATGTACAGACAAAATTTTAAATAACTAATATATACAACAGGTATCAGAGAGCTTAATTTGAGTTAAAAAATGCATGCTGCAGTACTTGACATTAAGGTTAGGAAATTAAACAACTCAACATATCTAGCACAATTATAAATGAACTGTGGGCAAAAAGATGACATTTAATAAAGGTGCCTTGTACTTTCGCACTGTTTGAAGACACCATTACAAAATAACAATGAACTCAATTGTATTAAAAAAAAAGAACACACAATGTCTGAAATGATTTGTATGTTGTTTTCTATAAATAATGTCATGGAGTGAATGTTTTTTGTGAAGAATATTGCCTCACTGACAAATTAGTTAGGCCGCTATTATCCGCCAATATTAACTTATTTCATAAATACCAGGGCTGAGATACAAAGTATGTTGATATGTTTAAAGAGTCATGATAGGCTAATTTTCAGGTTTCATAATTGTATGTTGTGCCTCTACTGTGACTGGTTTGCATGGTTTAATGTTCAAAAAGGTCTGCAAAAAGGTGCTACAGCACCTCTTTCCCCCCTTTCTCTGAAACCAGAGAGTACAATGTGTTGGAGCGCTATGCAATAGAAGCTTAAGTGTTAGTGATGTCACTGTGTTGTGGAAGTAAACAAAGGAGTCCAATGGAGGCGGTTCAGGCAGGGTGGGAGAGAAACTCCCGCTGGAGGGAACTTTGGGATTTTAGCCTTTGCAGACCATTTACATACATAAAACCTATATAAAACACCATAGGAAAGGGAAAACCAAAATAGCCAAACAGGGCCACTATTGCCCAGTCACATCCAAAAGTTGCACAGCAAAACTCCAAGGGTTTGTTCACCAGATATTTATTTTTTCTAGCAGTATATTGAATATAATATTTAAAGCAGAATGCAATATTGTGCAGCTCTAGTGTTAAATTTGACACTATACAACTTTAGGCGTAAAAAACAACATACCAGAATACCCAACACTGCCAGAATTCCATCATAGAAACTTAAAAATAATTGTGACAGAAATAATTTCCCCTGGTATCATCTTATTTTGTATAAAACCAGCACATTGTGCCTCCACAATCATTTCAGATGCTATAATCATAAAACAAATTCAACAATAGCTTAAAAAACAGCAGATAATTAAGATGTAGTCAACAAGACATGAAGAAACCCATGCACATTTGGATGTTTTGCAAGGTGAACACCTCCTGATGCAACAGAGAGAGAGATTAGACATCTGCCTCTCTGCTAAGCGAAAAGGAACAAGAAAGTAAAGTACTCAATTCACCTTCTTACTCTCTTCCATCTCAGGCTCAAACATGGCATTGAACACCGGCAAGTGAGCTGAGACAGACAAACAAAAGACACAGGTTTGTTATTGTGTGTAATGTTGATGCATGCTGAGGTTTCTGATATCCGTTAACAGCCTGCCACAGGGTCAGAGGAGAGTGCGGGGGATGATTGACAGCAGTGACAGCAGAAGAAGCTTCATGTGGAAAAAGTCGACAGCAGCTCTGCTATGCTGACAGACTCATGACGACCTCTGAGGTGTGCTTAGCAAGAATATAATGTTGATAGACCGACATGACTGAAGCTTGTTTGATACATTATGCTTTAATCAAGATCTATCTTCCTGTTTTGATAAAATGGTCGCGTGCTGCCATTCAACATAGACTATTTCTTTAGCAGTATATAGGGCAGGTAAGGCTTATTTAACCTAAAAAAATTCAAACATTTAAAAAATATATAAATAATTTCAGGAGCAATTTACGCCAAGCTTTTATGTCGTTTCAAATCCAAAATGTTTCTGTTCATGCAAAAGGAAACTGTTTGCCACAGTCCACAAAACCTTTTGAGTCAAGGACAGTTCAGACAATGTTTCCATTAACAGAAAAACAAGGGTAAAAGAGAAAAGAGCAGCTGATCATCTTCCACACTCCCTCCAAGTAAAAGAAACCCATTGTAGAAGTTGCAATGCAAATGATATCATATAATCCGATTTTACATTCAGATTTCTTTATATTCATTTTCATAAATTCAATTTTGCAAATTCAATTTTAACATGTATAAATTTAAAGGAACCAAACCTAGTCAGCACACAGTGCTGTAGGAGTTGACAAATGGATGATTCAAGTGTTTCCCTAAACCTTTACAGGTGAGATGACCAATCACTTTCTGCACAGTGGGTTTTCTCTCTCACTACTCCAGACATGACCTCATCTGCCAGGGTTATGTTTAATCTTCAGCACAGACAGACCATGCTAACTGTCTGATCCAACCACAGCACTTACAATTACGTAAATCAGTCCTACTTATTTTCTCAAGATCAACTCCTGTATGATAACACTGCATGATTAAAATAATCTCCACATCTCGTCTCAGTAGTTCTGCTCGAGGCAACAACAATGTATTCTCTCTCTTATCATAGCAACCGTGACAGCTGTTAGTCTCAGCACAGGCTGAGGAGGACGAACCTCACAGATTGTTTAACAGCAGAGAAACCGTCTCTAGAAAAGACCATTAACCTTCACAAAAAAACTAAAAATCCAAAGCCAACCTGCATCGTGCTCCTCTGTTAGACTTCACTTTGTTTGATAATGTTCTCATTGGGTAACACTTTACATTACTGTTCACTAATGAATGCTTAATTAACTAGTGATTAAAATTTAACAAATGTATCAACACATTATTAAGTATGTGTCAAAGTCAGTAATATGTTAATTAGTTTAAGTACTTAATGATGAGTTATCAACCTAAGAGCTAGCTACCCATTTAATTACTCAATTGGAAATTCGGTGTCATCCATCAACTCAGAACAAGCCACAATAAGGAGAATACAGATAATATCAGTTAAACACGGGCCTATAAGTGGATCAATAAAGTAACAATGGGACATGGTGTAAGGTCTGCTGCCTCGGTATTAACTAATATCAATAAATAAAACCGTAACCAACGCCAGGCCCCACAGCCTTCAGCTTCATAGTGTGTTTCAGATATGCTGTTATCGAGGGTCTGAAAAACGTCCAAGGTCAGGCCAGAGACAAACGCTCTGGGTTTTCCCACAACTTAAATTTTAATGGCTAAAAGACAGAGATTTAACTTATTTATGTTCTCAGATAAATATATTGAGTTGTCATTATGAGAAGGGTCTGCATTTCTTCTATCATGAGATAAGATATGACAGGACACGTGACAAACCATTTCTTAGTCAGCGTCAGAGGGAGCAGGTTAATGCTCTTCCTCCCAGCAGCTGGACCATTAAAGTTGTAGAAGCTCAAAAGTGGAATGGGTTGCAAACTAACTATGAAATGATGAGGGTTGTTTAAGGGTTTAGTGAAATAGATATAAAGCATTTTAATATATACTTCCCTTCTGCCTTGTCTGCAGAGGTCATTTGTTTTGGATTTTTTAACATAGCAGGTGAGTAAGTAAGTAAGTAACTTAAGGTTTCAGACAAATTCACCAATGATGAGGATTTTCCCATAACAAAATATGGTCTACAAGATAGAGAAACAAAAATAGAGAGAAATGTCAAAGACAACATGCTGAACATTCTTGGAGATTGGCAATTTCTTACAATTATATGGCAGGCAAAAGCATCTTTTAAGACAGTCATATGTCAGTCAGACATGAATATGATTTTCCTGCTAATGCTTTAGTCCCATATCAGGTTGGGTCACAATCCAACAAAGCTCCTAAAGAAAAGTTTGTGTAGTTGTCAATGAATAAATGCATCTGGATAACAGACTTAGCACTCAATGGGCAGGTGGGACTGTGGGGACAAACCTACAGTAAGCTGTCTGGTGCAGCTCAATACTGGTGAGCTCATACTGCAGCAACAAAGGGAAGGGGCGGGCGAGAGAGACAGAGACAGAGAGAGAGAGAGAGAGAGGGTCATAGAAAGTAAATGGAAGGAGAGGAGAGAGAAAGTCAGGAATTGGCAGTAGACGGAACTGAGAAAAGAGATAAAGAAGAGAAGACTTAAAGGAAGACAAATAGTATAGTGATAGGGAGAAAACTACAGGACACATGGGGGCAGGAGAAAGGAAGGATGAAAATAGAAGACAGAAAAAAGAGACAAGGGAGAGATAGAAAGGGGAAAACATGAAAGTGAACAGGGGAATATTGAGAAAAAGTCAAATAAATGCAGAATAGGAAAGAAAAGGAGTGAAAGAGCAGGTAAGAGAGAGAACCAGAGCGGTATAAAGATCACATGGCCAATGTGAAGCCAATTTGAGTTGCTCTCCCTCCTTCGCTTGATCCCTCTCTGTCCGTCTCCACAGCGATTAACGGCCTGGGAGAGTTGTCACGGGAACAGCCGAGAGGGGGAATAACGAGGAGGAGGGACTTCGTCTGGACCAAGTGGAGCAGAGAGAGAGAGGGAGAGGGGAAGACCCCAAACCACAGCAGCACATAATTAAAATGGCTCCTCACACACACATTTCAACAAATCCAATAATGAACAGCCTCTCCCTCTCTCCACAGAGATGCACAGTTCACCAGTTTCCTCAAACTCTCTGACGCTGTCCGTCATTAAGGTGCCAAGACATGCAACAAGTTGTTTACCATGCATCGTGTTTGTTTGTTTGTGTGTCAATATTAAAGGCTGTGGTCAATATATGTATTCTATGAAGGCAGATTATAGTAAGTGCTAAAGGTGCAAAGAGCTGATACATTGTTTGGATTCAATGTCTTGAAATGTAACCATCCCTGTGGTAAACTGAAATTATTCATTATACTAATGTAATTTAAATTAAGTATTTGCTCCAGAATTGAATTCCTTGAAGAGTGGGAAAACATTTGAAGCAGAATTAAGACTGCAATTAAACTGTCAAATGAATTCCAGGATAAAGACAAACATTAACTCTTCCTCATACAGTCCTTTATATTAGTTTGGAAGCTTTCCAATCTTACACCTATGAATCAAAACTTGTTGAATCAATCTGCAGACACCAGTTCAGATGACCTATTTGTATAGGTAATTCATGCCACAAAAATGCCATTGAGGCACTTGTTTTAGAGTCTCAAATGAATGAGGATTTGCTGTTTTATTTTTGTCATAATTTTTTAAAGAAAATAAACAATATAAGGATTCACCTCAGATATCCTGCTTGGGTCAAAAACATCAGACTAATCGAAAGGCTAACAAACCAATGCCTGTCTCCACACTTTTTTACCAGTTGACACTAAGTGTTATTCATCAACTTTTGCAGATATGATGAATTAAAAAGCATATTATCACCTACCATAAAGGCCTTGAGCGGTATTTCTGTCCAGTGACACACAGCCAGCAGTCATTTGGTCTACATTTTTCGCACAGATCTCCGAGCTCGTCAGCCAGCCTGCAGTTAGGAACTTTCATGGTCACATGGCGTTCTCTGTAATTTACACACAGTCCTGCATCACATTCACCTGAAAACACACACAATTAAAATGTAACATTTTAATTGCTTGTCTAAATACATCGAGTACACTGCTCCTTTACGGCAATCACTATTTCACACAAATAGGCAACATGCAATGTTCATAAAAAGAAAATGAATTGGGTAATAAATACATGCTGTGAATGATAAATGTGGGTTCTCTGCCTCTAATCAATATATCACACACTCAATACGGAGGCTTTTCAAAGACAACCGATTCTTCCTTCTTTATCAAATCATATCGGCCACACTCTCAAACAAGCCAGAAAATCGGTGAGAGTGTGTGTGTGTGTGTGTGTGTGTGTGTGTGTGTGTGTGTGTGTGTGTGTGTGTGTGCATGAGAGTTGTCTGTATCTCTTCCCTGCTGACTTCACCACCTGTTCCAGACAATGTCAACCAGGCTCATTTATCTCTCAACAGGACTAACTGTGCGTGTGCACACGCACACACACACACACACACACAAATGGCTAAGTAATTTCCAACAGCCTGGGTTGACTGACTTGCAGTTTTTTACCTGCTCGCTGTGACATCTAATCAAACACCAGGTAGTAACCCACAGCCTGCACTTTTGCACAATAACTTTGATCTGTACTCTCTTTCTGCACACATACATGTGTATATTTTTAACAATACTTTCGTTACTTATCTGTACATATTTATTTTAGAATTTAGGATTTTTATTTTTATTTTAAATGTGTGTTTCATATCCCTGTGTGAACCTGTACTATTTTTCCTCTTCTCTGTTGCTGCATAAACACGAATTTCCCTACGGGTATTAATAAAGGTACATCTTATCTTATTTTATCTTATACGTAATTTATTTACTAAGTTACAATTCATGAACAGGAAACCCGTCATACTAATTTATAGTGAAAATAAATCCGAGAGTATTCTTTGGTGGTCAGCATCAAGAGTCTCATAAAGTGAAAGGTTGTATTAGCCAACTACTAAAGACTCAATCCTGTAATAAATGTCACCTAAACTATATCTTATAGCCCATGGTGTGTTGTACTGTATCACATACTTATGTTATACTATAAATAAAAGTGTTATATAGTACATAGACGAATACTAAGTATCATTATTTAATAATTGCATACATTAGTCTGGTAGACTTTGACTTTCTGTAATAAACCACTATCACTTTAACCTTGAGATGTTTGTCTTAAATTTACTTTTTCCTTTATTTCCTCGTGTACGTCTTAAATGTTATATTTCACTTTCTTCCTTTATCTGTACTTCTTTTTGACCTTGCGCTGCCCCAACAACAGAGTTTCCTTAGTAGGGATCAATAAAGCTTATCTTATCTGATCTTGAGGCTGTTAAATACATTCAGCAGCTTTTAAATTCCAATCGTTTAACAAACTATGGTGCACTTTAAAAATGTCAACTTGCAAAACATTTTTATTTATTTATTATTTGGTAATGGTTAGAAATTTCAATAAAATGGATTACATCAAGCATCGTGTTAAGTAAAGTATTCAGGTGTGAACAACGCCCACCTAATTGTCGCTGGATAGTAATGCATAACTTTTATTTGTAAATGTTTCAGGAATCAGGAAAATATATCATTTCTAACAGGGTAAGCCTTTGTTTATTATGAAACTGTTAACATACAGTACAGTTAACATCAACAACATGTATGTTATTTAAAATAGTTTGCGTTTTCTATGTTTAGAGCACATAAACCTTTAAGTTATACAGGGATTTGTATCACAAAATAGATTCTAAAGAGGATTTGTAACATAACATCTTAAACAGATCTTACTGAGTTTTGAAACTGTTTCAAAAGTTTTTGTTTTTTTTACAAATGACCAATTACCAAAAAAGATCAAAGGAAGAAAATAAACTTGAGGATAATCTTTGTTCCATGGCTTTTATTGCTGACAGCCCCTAATCACATTCAGTATACCATTTTCAAGAAAAGGCTAAAAAAAAAACACAAAGTGACCTTGCTATTAAAGCTCCAGGTAGGCGGGCACCCACAACCGAACAAAAAAAATAAAAACATCCCGACTTATCCATCCCCATCCATCTGCCTGCCTATTCGTCCAATAGCACATCCATCCACCTATTCAGCTCACACAAAAAGAGTCCTAGAAAAGGAAAGAAAGCACATACAATAGACAAGTACGTGGCAAGCAGGAAATTGAATGTCAAGGAGCCTTGTTTGCTCCTGATGGAGGTTTTAGAGTTACCCTGAAGGGGACAGAACGACAGCGAGAAAGAGAGACGGAAGGAACGATAATAAAACAGAGGATGAGAGGAATAAAAAGGAGGATAGAGAAAGGGGGTATCAGGGATAATAAAAAGGCAGAGAGAATACAGATGGAGAGATACCAAGAAGCGAATAGAGAGGCCATCAAACATGGGGGGTAGGGAGGATAAGGGTGGGATCTACAGTTGGATATGGCCACTCTTAAGGAGCAGCTCATTTGTGGCTGAGAAATGACAGGGACACAGTGAGAAGGAAATGTGACTTTTTTAAAGAAAGGAGCTTTCACAATGTGCGTGAAAGAGTGTGTGACAGTCTGGTTTCCACAGCTGGCTCTATTAATCACACTCCAGGGGGGATGCAGGTCTGACTGACTGACGTACGTACATCCATCTCCTCACAGAGGAATGCTTCCACACAGGCATATATACATTCACATGAGGAGACAGTACCACTCAGACACATTCAAAAAATGCTGATAAGCAATATAGACAGCTTGGTAGAGAGGGAGCTGCTGTGTGTAGGAGAAGAGAGGGAGAAAAACAACAAAAACAGGGGAGAAAGACAGACGGACAGAAACAGAGGGAAGAGGACAGAAATTCAGTCTGCTGAAGTTTAAATGAAAAATGGCTATAAGAGAGGAGGAGGGCTGCGAGTCTTGCTTTGTGTCCTGAGTACACACTGGAGAAATAAACAAGTGCTGAAAAGCGAGTTGGAAGGGAAGCCAGCGAGCCTGGTCAATGGCTTTCGGTATAAATAGCCCAATTATCATGGCGGAGCTGTAGCTGGGCTCTCAGACACAGCGTGGCAGAGCCGGTCTAATTACTGGCTAACTTGACCAATTATTTCACTGTTTAACCAGGCAGAAACTAAATCGCAGCACCTGGTTATTTAGACACACCGGCTGCCCTGACAGTCTTCACGCCATAAGCTGTCATCTTCAGTCATTGTCAACCTCCCCCTCGTTCTCCTCAAAAACTCTTCTTCTCTTCTGATACTGCTAGATTGGACAGGGATGAAAACAGTTCAGATACATGTTCTTTTTTTCTGAATAAATGTACTCAAGTCTATAATGGTAATTTAAGTGAGGGGCTTGAATGAAACACAGACTATTTTGACAATTGATTCATTCTTTTCAAAAAACTATTCATGCTAAATTGGCAGAAAATTCAGTTGTAAATGTGTAAATGTGACCAGTAAATGCTAGGGGTCCATCTATGCAAGGCTTGAAAGAATCACTTAAAATATTTATTTATATATATCAAACTATGTGGACACATTTCCACAGCAAATTTCACAATAATTCACTTAACAGTTTTTAAGATATCAAGTAATGTTTTTATTAAATAAATAATATGTTTTAGTATGTGTATATATTGTATGTATTGTGTATATATAGTATGTGTGTATATATACACACTGCCTGGCCTAGCCAAAAAAAAGGTCAGACTCTAATATTCGTTGGACCGCCTTTAGCTTTGATTGTGGCACGCATTCGCTGTGGCATCGTTTCTACAAGCTTCTGCAATGTCACAACATTTATTTCTCTCTTGCATTCATTTTTCGTCAAGATCTTGTATTGATGACGGGAGATTTGGATCACTGCGCAAAGTCTTCTCC
Organism: Eleginops maclovinus; assembly: GCF_036324505.1. Taxonomy (NCBI): domain Eukaryota; kingdom Metazoa; phylum Chordata; class Actinopteri; order Perciformes; family Eleginopidae; genus Eleginops; species Eleginops maclovinus. Next base: position 10,937,115 of record NC_086364.1, read on the forward strand.
AGCACATCCCAAAGATTCTCAATCGGGTTCAGGTCTGGACTCTGTGGTGGCCAATCCATGTGTGAAAATGATGTCTCATGCTCCCTGATCTACTCTTTCACAATTTGATCCCGACGGATCTTGGCATTGTCATCTTGGAACATGCCCATGCCATCAGGAAGAAAACATCCATTGATGGAATAACCTGGTCATTCAGTATATTCAGGTAGTCAGCTGACCTCATTCTTTGGGCACATAACGTTGCTGAACCTAGACCAGACCAACTGCAGCAACCCCAGATCATAGCACTGCCCCCACAGGCTTGTACAGTAGGCACTACGCATGATGGGTGCATCACTTCAGCCGCCTCTCTTCTTACCGTGATGCGCCCATCACTCTGGAACAGGGTAAATCTGGACTCATCAGACCACATGACCTTCTTCCATTGCTCCAGAGTCCAATCTTTACGCTCCCTAGCAAATTGAAGCGTTTTTTTCCGATAAGCCTCACTGAAAAGGTTGTTTTCTTAGGCTACACAGCTGTTTAGTCCAAATCCTTTGAGTTCCCTTCGCACTGTGCATGTGAAATGCTCTTACTTTCACTATTAAACATAGCCGTGAGTTCTTCAGCTGTTTTTCTACGATTTGATTTCACCAAACGTTTAAGTGATCGCCGATCACGATCATTCAAGATTTTTTTCCGACCACATTCCTTCCTCGAACATGATGTTTCCCCCACTGTGCTTCAGTTTTAATAATGCGTTGGACAGTTCTTAACCCGATTTTATTAGTTTCAGCAATCTCCTTAGATGTTTTCTCTGCTTGATGCATGCCAATAATTTGACCCTTCTGAAACAGATTAGCCTCTTTTCCACGACCACAGGATATGTCTTTCGACATGACTGTTTAACAAATGAGAAGCTACTCACTGCATCAGTTAGGGTTAAATAACTTGTTGCCAGCTGAAACATAATCACCCATGCACTAATTATCAAATGGGAGGCCCTTACTTATTTGCTTAGTTAAATCCAGGTGGTGATCTTTTTGGCCAGGCAGTATACACACACACACACACACACACACACGCGCGCACACGCACACACAATATATATATACATATCATGGTCTTTGTAATCCAAAAAGCGGTTGTGAAAATATCTCAACAAAGTGTTAGACTGACCAACAAAGTGACTTTTATTTACTCCCCACTGGTGCTAATTATGATTATGATGACAGAAATGCATTCTGTGTACAACCTAAGGTAAAGAATAACAGTAATGAAGAATCATTGCTGCTATATCACCACAATCATCATTTGTTTTGGTAATTAAGTTCCCAGGATAAGTACACACTAAAGCGCTTCCCAGTTAGTTCCTCAGACATCAAGATGGATCTGTCGTAAGCTCCCTCTCAACCCTCCAGGCAACGCAGAGTTAATATTGAGTTTATCTACCCAGATGATTTATTCATAATGCATCAATCTTTTTCTGCCTGTTTATGTGTTTGCTTATGGATTTACAGTGTTTTGCCATGCATGAAATAGTTTAAAAAGGGGGGGGGGGAAATCTAATTAAATGAAATTCATTAAGTTAAGGAACACTTGTTCTTTTACCTCCTAAGTCTCATTTTCCTCGACACAGGCAGAGATCAGGGACACATGGACATAGTCATACACTGACCTTATCAGACTACACACACTGCAGCTGTAAGGTTTGAAACAGAAAATCTAATTTTAAATAATTTCTTTCTTGCTGGTAAATAAGCAATACATCATTTGCATAAAAAATATTTGAATTTGCACATTGCATAGTTTTACTGACCTGAATTGAGGAAGCTCCTTTGACATCTGAGCTGTATTGCTGCAGGTGTAATATTATTAGAATATATTTCACGCCAAATTCAGGAATATGTCCGTCCAACATGTCAATTTCTTTTAAACCCCCTTACCACACATTTTCATGACAGCACATGATTTAAAATCAAACAAATATTCCTTCTTGACATAATATCAGAAGGGTGGCCAGTCTAGCCCGATACAAGCTTGAAAATTGGTATTTATTACATACTGTATGTGAGCAATAGGCCCCTGTTTGATTGGAGAAATAATGGAGAACTGCTGACAGGCAAGCCCGATGTCTAATGATCTTTTACCAGAATCGATGGAGAAGTTGTGTGTTTTTTTGACAGACCGATCTTTCCACAGACTTGTATGTAATTTATTAATTTATTTTTAGACATAATAAACAAACAAAAAATGACAGAATTTGCCAGAGAAAAATAACCTCCCCCATTCTGCTGGCAGAGGCAGGGTCCGACAGCAAGATTAGGAAATGGCTTCCAGTTGGCAAACAGCTAATGCCATAATGGTAGTCACATTTAAATTGTTCATTACTAGAGTCATCATTGTCCCATGTAATAAACAATATTTCAGTGAAAATACCGAGATTAGCTTAACGTATTCATGTTCAAATCCATTTTGCACCAGGTGCAGCCCACTGTCACTTTCATCTTTATTTTTTAAACTCACCCTCTTCTATCTACTAGCTCTGAATGCTCCCAATATTTTATTGCATTCCCCACTTATCTTTTATTCAGTTTTGGCTGTCAAAGTATTCAATGTATCATCCTGTGGGTTATACTTTGTTGTTGACAGGTTATCACTACATCATTTTAGTCGACACTTTACTTTCACATTGTATTTCCGGCAAAGGAAACCACATCACACTCTTTTACCTAAAGATTAAAACACTATAATATAATTGGCCGCGTTTTAAGGAACAAATAATATGAATTCAACAAAATAATTTCATTTAGATTTACAGAAGGAGAACACTATATTATCATATTGTGAATTTATCATATTTTATTAATTGAAAGTTTGATTACAACTTAAACTACTGTTCATGTTAACTGAAATACAGCTCATCACATTATTTTATCATGCACTAAATATCTAGGTGGATCTATTTGCGCTGACAAATTAGACAAAGGGTAAAGTAACAAGTGACTCCAGTATTTTCATTAAAACTTCATAAATATACATTCAGCATACACGCAAACACTGCAATGGCTTAATGGATCTGTGATCTTTAAACTTCTCCTCTGAACCCCCCGAGCACAGAGCTCATCACCGGCTCTTTATAATGCATCACTCGCCCTCCAGTCTGCAGCCAGCCAGAGTAAACAGGCTCCATGTCACAGACCCTCTCTTCAGCTCTATTTCTTCCTCTGCCTTTCTTATTCATCGTCTCCAGCCACTTTAATATGGTATTGCCTATTGCTCATCAAAACCAGAAGCACAGGGCAATGACTGGATGTTTCAGTCAGGAGACTTGGATGCAAAATGTAGTTAGCCGGCCCTCTGGCAGCTGCAAAAGGTGATTGAACTGATTAAAACTGAGAATAATAGCAGAATCTGATTTGTTCCTGACACCATTAAACAAACACAGCCCCAATTCCCAATGCTATTAAACCAAAGTCAAAAATAAACACTGCACTCTCTTTCCTCAGAAGACAATAGCCAGAATATTCTTTAATTACAGGTTATTCATTTCATCTAAATTAGTCATAAATGTATTTCAAGGCACCATATTCAACCTATAAGACACTTTTACAGTGGCGGTCTTAACAAAATACCGTCTGGTGGGTCCTGTCTTTAGAGCACAATATGTGACATAATACAGTATGTTTGTTGTTGAGAAAACAGGAGAAATACTGGGCAGCGACAGACAACAAGCTGGAGCGCAACCATCACAAAGCATAACAAAACCTGCTCATAGTTAATCAGAGACTAAAGTCTGCCAATGTAAGAAGAAAGGGCTGCCACAGTGAGTCGTAACATGAAGGCTGAACAACAACTCCTCAGCAAGGTACCTGCATTATGAGGATTTTGGCAGCACTCTAAATGTATACACTAGTTGTTTGAAGCACACTTGCATTGAACTCCTGGTGAACCACCAACAACCATAGGTGGCGCTAAAACACTCAACCAAGAAAAATTCTGGAAGGAAATATCATGGATGTATAATAAGAACTGGGTGAATGCAGCGTCGGATGCGGGGGCCCCGTTAATTCCTACAAGAGCTGCTCATTGGCGCATGAAGACAAAATGGCCTGCCATTCGCTAGAGCAAAACGTCTGCCTGGCTGTCGAGAGCGTAGAGAAGTTGAGTTTACTCTTAAGCCCCACCCGATCTCACGCTCTTGGCTCAATAGAATGAATGGAGAGAGAAAATAAATCTGGATTCAGCTTTTTGCGCATTTTACAACTTTAAGGACCTAATTACTTAAACAAGGGCTATACAAGTGTTCATACTGGGGAGTTTATTTAGTTTAAAATAAATGATCCACTGATTTATAGACGTCAACAGGGAAAAGTCTTTGTGGGCCATGGATGTATAATAACAACTGGATACAGCGTCGGAGGGAGCTGCTCATTAGCGCATGAAGACAAAATGGCCTGAGATTCTCAACAGCAAAACAAATTACCCATCATGCCTGGCTGTCGAGAGCATAGAGCATGCATAGTTGAGTTTCCCCTTAAGCCCCCGCCCCCGATCTCCCACTTCCTGGAGGCTTGTTCTGGGCACAGTGACGTCACGGACGGATACACAAGTTGTAGTACTGCCGTTTGGCCACTGTTAATATTTTCCTCAGCATCCGGCGCACTTCCTGAGGGCTTGGGAAATATGTGTGATCAATATTCTGAGCTTGTGAAATTATGCTCAAATTATTTGACAGCCTTAATTATTACAAATACAATTATAATCTTAAAGTTTGTGAATGTGTTATAAAGTTTTACAGTGGTAGGAATATTTTTTTTACGTTTGGACAGCAAAGTGATATAAAAGGAAGTGCTATTTGTTACACATGCACACACAAGGTCATTTACAGGTGTAGGCAGGGAAATGATTTGGAAACATCCTAAAACCAAAAAAAAAACCCGAATTGTCCTTATTTGAATCCATTGGCTTTCTCTTAAACAAATGAAGGTGTTGAAGTTTCTGCTGAGACCCGAATGCTTGAACTAAACTGCCTGATTCTTTACTCAAATAATCACATGACTGCATGCATCCATCATGTGTAGTAGCGGGTAAACATTTCAGATTGCAGTTTGCAGGGACGCAGATGTGTCCCTTTCAGTGGCTCAGACAGGCGTGCCAGCCCGTCATTGATACACAGGTATTTAGGTGAATGTGCACAGACAGCGGCATATTTCATGCATGGTTTCAAGTCAAGCTGCTGAACAAGGGTGATGGCCGGCACCCTAGTTTACAGCCAAGTGCCTGCCCAACCCTGTTCGTACATATACACACCCAAATACAGGCTGTCAGACATACGCTTGGTTTCCCCACACTCACACACATAATCACACACACTTAGTATTACCAGACAGTTAGCATGAGCCTCCATACGTCGTCCGTGAGCACCAGCCATTTGGGTCTTTTTTTAAATAGATTTGTTCCCCGTTGAAAGATCACAGAAACAAAAGTGATAGCTTTAAGACTCTGAGGCCCGATCTAAAGCGCTTGAAGGAAATGTTTGGAAAAAGAAAACAAATGAATAAGCAGGCAAACGTTTTCTGTTTGTTCAATTGCTGCTCTCTTCACTCCTGGAAAAGAAAAAGGCTTTTGATGGGATATAAAAGACCCGTTGATGTGGTGCTATTGAAAACATTTTTTAGAGACAGTATCAATTAAAGGATCCATTGTGAATCAAAAATGTGCATCTACAAGCTATCACAATAAACAAATCACAAAGCAAGAAATGAATCAAGCTTTTATTTCCGTTTGGATGTTCTTCTCCTCTGCTCACCATCTCAAGCAGCATTTGAATTTCCATTGCTTCACTGAGGTGAATTCTAAAATCATCTTAGACTTTAAACTTTTCCCTCCTGTTCTCTTTAAGGCAATTATGCAGCTATATAAATCACATCTATTTAATTCCCAGGAAATTATTTAAGATTTTTGTCTTCCTTTTTTACAGACCCAAATCTCTTGTGGACCCACTCTCCTAGCCCCAATGTCCCACCTCTGCCTTTTTATCACCCTCAGCGAGATGGTTGGTGTTTGTGTTTGTGTGTGCGTGTGCGTGTGCGTGTGCGTGTGTGTGTGTGTGATGCTCAGTGTGCAGGGAGGGAGCAGCTGGAGCATCTGCAGTCGTCTCCTCTGACAGCAGTACGGCATATGGCAGGGTCCTGTGAAGGATGGGTGCTGTCACCCGGCAAAGTGCTTACCCACCGACAGGAGAGGCGAGCGGCACTAACACCATGAAGAAGAGGAGGAAACAGCTGAACATCAGCACCCCACTCATTTATTCTCCCACTGCTGCCTCACCCAAGGAGGGAGGCTTTGGAGAAGCCTTAAAGGAAGGACTAGATAGCATTGGCCAAGACGGCGATTATAATGCAATTCAGTAAGTGGCATTTTAAGAAGATAAACTTAAATTATTCAGTTCAGAAAGTAAATGATGACACAGCAAATTTAGTACAATATTATCTACATCTACTTGGTCCACTACAACAAGAAAAATTGTTGCGATCAAAATATTGCTCTTAAAACTGGAGAGGGTGTAAATATTGATGTTCATACTCATATAAATGCAGCCAAACACACACTTAACTGTCTGAACAAAATAAAGAAAGATGCAGCCTGTAGTGATAATACAGTTCAATGGTGGTAAGTCCAAGTTCAACGTTTGTTTTAAACCACAACATCTGTCCACTAGTCCACAGTAATCAGACAGTAAGTGTTAATGAAAGCCTGATTGCTTCCTTTTATTTTCTTATAAATCACGTTTTAGTTATTTACAAGCCTTTAGTTGCATGTTTCTTCTCCCACTGCAATCTTCCTTGAGGGTCTCGTAAATCCCATCAGTGCTGTGTTTACGCCTCGTTTTCAGAGGCGTAGAATTTGCAACCGTAAATAGCGTGACCTCAGCAAATCCAGCAGAATACATAATCATCCTGTGTTAACATGTACCTCCTATGAATTATGATATTATCCCTACATGCATATGCAACGAGTAGAGAGTTGCACCTTGCAGACTTTTGCACAAACCGACTAATCTCTCTGACTAATAAAAACAGCACATGTGTTTGAGTGCTTCACATCTGCTCCTTGAAACAGGCTCAGAAGCTTTTGTAAATCTAGCCCTCTGTTTTTCAGCAATGTTTGCTGAACATGACCAAGGAAACTCTCTTCCTATCCCCTCCCTCATTTATTTTACGTGTGAATCAGACAGCATTTCTAAGTTCATTTCTGAATCTAAGAACAACCCAAAAACAGATGATCTCAATGCACATTTAGATAAACCATGTCCACAAAAAATGTAATGTATTCCCAACCAAATCAGAGCATATTGCTTAATTTGGGTAAAAAAGTACAAAGCCTTCAATATACATTAGTGGTAAGTAACAAAAAATAGAGGCACGCCCGCCGTCACTGAAGGAAGAGATCATCTACTCTCAGACTCCTGGCTGACTAAAGGTGGACTGGTGTGTTCCTTCACTTTTGAGCAGCCAATTTAGCATGACTGACAGATACGTTACACCATATATTTCTTCCTTTCGAAACAACCCCTTTTTTTCCCTTTCGACAGTCAAAACAGACTTCCAGAGTGGTAACCCTCACAGTGTCAGTCAACACGACTGCCTGCAGCACAAAGTTGGAGGGATTTTCAGGGAGCCATCAGGCCCCACAAGTGTGTGTCTGCTATAACTGTAGTACCTGCATTATAGCATGAACAGCTAAATGGCAATAGCATGACCAAAGAGCAAGAGGTTACCTGGTGTGCTGACAGGGAAGGAGAGAGGATAAATTAAGACAGAGGATTTATCTCTTTCACCTTTTTCACCTCTACGTCTCTTGAATCAAAAAGACATTCGTTACCAACATCAACATGAAGCCACTCTCTCTGAAACTAAATCCTGTACCATTTTTATTTTTCCTTTTTGTCTGTTCTACCATTGGCTCGATGTAGCCAAGTGTGGCCACATTTCCTGAGAAGGCCTTTTCCTTCAGTCTCTTCTCACCGTGCCTCCTTCCCTGCTCCTTTATCTCCCTGTCTGTTCCTCTTGCTCTCTTTTGACAGCCAACGCAGCACCTTTAATGGGAGCTATCTCCTCATTAAATACCTGCAGGTGTTTGCAGCGCTTTGGCAGGGACAGAGACAGAAAGAGAGAGGGAGAGAAAGAGGGGAGACAAAAAATGAGAGAACAGTGAAAGGTGTTGTTCAGGCTTTCTCCAACATGACATGTAGTCACATTCCCTGGGTTACATCGGAATAATTTATGTCTCCGGAGGCAAATGAATAGAGCACAGGGACCAGGGGTCAGGAGGAGAGGTTGAGCCAGTGTTCCCCTCCAACAGTGATCTGGCCTCTCCGCATAGCCTTTTTGCCTCTCTGACACTTTGCTACCCAGAATAAAGGAGGAAGAAAGACGGGAGATGAAGGAGGGCAAAGAGGAAGAAAGGGAAAGTATAAGGTTGAGCAGAGGGGGAGATACAGGACACGAGGGAGAGATAAAGGTAGTGAGAGGGGTAAGAAACTTTGAGCCTCCAAATGGGAGGCAGCTAGACATTAAAGGAAAAGGCAAAAGAGGAGAGGATTTGGTCTGAATGAGAGATAAGATGGAGGGGAAAAAGAGGAAGTGTAGATGAGAGAAGATAGAAGAGGGAGAGGGGTGGGCTCTGGGGCGATGGGGCTCTCTCAGATGCAGGACGAGACCATCTGGACGAGAGAGGAGCCAGGTCTCTGACGGTAAACACTGGGCTTCACTTTCAGATGGAAAAAGACCAGGAAAAGAGATTCAAACACCCGTTCTGCACTTACTCACCACCATCCGCCCAGAACCCAACTCCACCAACCATCCAGCCCATGTGTTGGTGCGAAACGCTACCAGACCTCAGTACTGGCAATCGCCTCACTTACTGAGCACAACATCCCACTTCCAGACTGCTGCTTTTTTATTTATTTTTTCAAACACTCACACATGTTTAAGAATGACTGATTGTTGATATATTGAATCTCTAACATGCTTTAGGAAAACAAACTCTGTAGGACTCGTAAACAACATAATTACAAGACTAGATGGCAATGATTCAACAAAGGTTATTGGTTTTGGCTAGACTACATCAACTGAAATGTTTAATTTAAATCTGACGACTAAAAATATAATACGCAATTTTGTCTAAAGAGAAAGACAAAATGAAAATGGTTAATACCGGTGCCAAAATTGACACTGCTCTTAGGTCATATGACGGCTGTTCTGCTGAATGTTTTCCAACGTTAAATGACTAAGCTTTAGTTATTATGCAACACACAGTTCTAGAAACCTTTCATAACACTTGAGACTAATTTAAAAAACTTAAAAGACAGAAAATATTGGTACACAATATGTTCCCTGCTTTTTTAAGTGAAGTACATTTAACTTTCATTTAATCCTTTTTTATATTAGACAGTTTCTTATATTACCCACCCTGATTTTCTTTGTGAATATAACGTAATATATAAATCAGGTTTGCCTTGGCTTGGTTGTCAGTAGTGCTGGTTAATTACCCTAGTACAATAGATATTTATGGGGGAGGAAGTGGCCACAAAGGACTTGAACCATCAACCCCATCTCTCCTCCCCTTCAGGAGTGCGGATGCATTCAGTGAGAGGACTCTTCAAGGTAACTAATCTCTCTCCTACAGCTCATTCTCTCCAGCAATCCTCAGAATTATGTCCCAACGAGACACGCTTGCACAAACACACAATATATGCATATAAGTTACTCCTACCCACACACACACACACGCACATGGCTCTACCCCCTATCCCATATGGCTCTGGAGAAGCAGCACTGCCCCTCCTACCCCTCTGTCAATAAGCCCAGTTTGGAAACACTTTAAACAGACTTGCACATCGCTCCGCTACAAAAAGGGAAAACTTCAAGACATGCTCTCCTCCATACCCGCAGGGTTAATTAGAATTGTTTTAAACAGCCACTGCCATGCTTTTTAAACATTTATGGGTGCATGCATTACAACTAAGGCATTAACATATCCAGAAAGTTTAACCTCTTCTCTGCTCCCAGGCTCCATTATGAGGAGCAGAGGGGGACCAGAGTGAGGACAGTTGACCTCTGCTGCCCCCTGTGTTACAGCTGAAAAACAACAAGAGAATTTTCAATGAGGAGCAGCAGCCCGCTTTGGATCAGAGGAATCAGAGCCAAGTCACCATGCCGGCTGAATGACAATCAGTTTGTATGTTAGTGAAGAGAGAGAGGTCTAAACCCAGAGGCTGTGTAGTACCAATAAAAACATACATTATTCACTTACAGGGACATACAATGAGCTGTAGTGTTAATAAAAAGACGAGTGAGAAAGGAATTAGTGCTGATCACTGAGGCCAACCCACTAGCACGTTTAGATATTTCAACATCATTTTTAGATTCTATTAAAGTCATATACTCTGGGGAAATACAAGTAGTTCTTGTACTGTACACAAACATCAGCATCAGTATGATCCAACATGACTATTTTGATTTTGAAAGTTAATCAAGTCTGTGTTTGTCTGCAATATTGAAATGTGAATAATAATTGTATCTAGCAATATAATAAGGATTATGATTTCATGAAAGTTCAGCCTGTTCAATGACGGTCTTTGGGAAACATTTTAGCTGAAAGTCAAGACAATGTGAATATTGTATAACAGAATAACCAGAGTTCAAGTAAACTGACTCCATCTTTACCTCACAGAAAAGTTAATTTGTCATCGTTATAACTTTTCGAAACCCCAGTCCTTCCCCTGCACAAAACGGTACGCTCTCTAACACACAGACAAATAAGGAGGAACAAAATTATTAAGAGTCTTTTCACGGTGTGATTAAGCCGTGCTTGAATGTGTGTGCGAAAGAGAAAGTTTGTCATGAGTCATGGCCATAAGCAGCGGAGAAACAATGGCGAAAGAGGCTGGGTGCAGGAAGTATTGCCTGCAGGGAGCTTTTAACACTTCAGAAGAAAACTGAATCTCTCTTTCTCTCCCCCTCTTTCTCTCTCTGTATCCTCTTGCTGCCACATAAAGACTAGTGGTAAACATGAGACAGAACTGCTGTGCCTCTTTGGCCAAGAAGTGAGAAATTGCAGGGATCAAAGCAGTCCAATTATCATGTGTTTATGGAGTGCCAATTATCTCTGACAGTGGCAGGAAGGATTCTGTATCACTCAGTTTCACTACAAAGACATAGGAAAGGTGCCGGAGTTCTTGTGTGCACAATAGTCACACTGTGGGGGCGGTCACAGCTATCTGCAGTCACCTAACAGTCACAAATGCTCACATACAAGGTCAAAAGATAATGACTATGGTCTATGACTCCTGCAGAAATCACAGCAAATTAAAGCTAATTGACGATAGAATGGAGGCAGGCCACTAACATAAATTCTGCAAGTAAGTGGAGCTCTGTTGGAGGGATGTAACACCATTCTTTGGAAAAATTACATCATTCGCCATTTTGTTAATGAGGCGAAAACGCTTCCCCGGGCACTGCTCTGGGATTTCTGAATGTATTCAGCCGAGACGTGCGTCAGACCCTTTCTGTGTGTGGAGACATCTTGGTCCATTCCTATCAGGGAAGACATGCTTCACCACACGATGAAGGTAATAGCTTAAGGCTGTTTATGTATATTATTTTTCATTTTTTCCTATAGAGGCTTAAATGGCATGATAAGCTGCAGGGAAACAACTAGAAACCAATTCCCTACTCCATTTCTTTGGTCATGAAAATGTCCTACACATGATGTGGACATACATCTGGATGATTGGATTGTGTTGAAAAAGAGCATCAAGACAATCCAGTAGTAAATTCACTAAAAACACACAAAATATCCAATCACCAAAATCCCCAGAATAGGTTGTCTGACGAACATTTGCTCGTAATGTCAAAACAATGTGTCCCCAGTCTGCATTCAGTAAATCAACTCTGTAATGGAAAGGAGCGTTTCATTTCAGAAAGCATACAAGCAAAACCAGGTGCCCAGCAGGCTGGGATTTTCAATAGATGTCAGTATTCAACATGTAAATGAGGATTATTTTAATGTCAGTCTTATCATGTCCCCAGAGGCATGAGATATAATGAAAAAAAGGAACATTTACAACAACAAAAAACGTCCAAATGAATACAACTGTAAAGAACCTGTGTTTGCTTGAGCAGGCCTGCGTGTTCACCAAAGACACTCTGAAAACTGTGGCAACTGCAATATGAAATTCCTGCACCTACAGTATTTAGAAAGGAGACAGAACAATCACCTTATGTTTTAATATTGCCCATGGGGTGGGGGTGGGGGGGTGCCTCAACAACTTGACTACTTACATTTTCACAGTGTTCAGTCATGCCTTAAAAGATCCGCTTTAGGTCCGATTTCTTAAAGCCATCAGTTAATCAATTACAAGATTTAGGACTATGACGGGACATGCAAATAATACAACAGATTTAACTTGTGTTAATGCCAGATTAGTAAAAGCTATAATAACAACACTTTTCAACCTCTTGAACATTGTTTTTATTTCTTTATGTCCTTTTTTATTTATTTTCATATTTGTTATCGGGTAAATTAAAAAAAGGGCATGAAGTAGTAAAATACTTGTGTCAACTGCAACAGGCTCACCACATACCAAGAGATCATCACCTTACACTTTCATACAGCTGCAGAGTAAACACTACATGTGGTTAGCACTGCCAGTTCAAACAGATTTCTCCTAAGGCCGCTCTTGAGTAGGGATCCCAACAGGAGATCTGCAGACAGATCACAGTGGGAAGCACTAAGATGAAGTGTCAATGCTGCTGTAAGATCCACTGTCAAATCCCCCTGTTTGGATCTAAGGGAGCAGGCAGCCTAAGAGGGGATTGGTGGAGGAGTGCAGTGCATATGCAGTTATTCCCACTACTGCTCATGCAGGCGGTCCTTCACTGTAATCCTCTGTGCCAAGAGACTGAGAATGCAAAGACGCTGACAAAAATCACCATGCAAACTCACACACACGCATAAGAATGCATACAAGCAAAATTACAAATCCTTGTATTCTGCTTTTTCACAGCACCCTACTTTCATTGTTCTGCCACTGACTGTGGGGAGTGTCAGTTCTTCAAATAAGAAGAAACTGTGTTTTATAGACCAAAGATCTCCCAACCAAAGCTGAGTATGTTTGAAAAGGGAGTCAAACTTCTGTACAATGTACTGTTTTTACTGGGTAGACACAAAGTAATAGTACATAGTACCTGGATGCCTCTTGAGCGTCTGAAGAAACTCTTTCTCTGCTGACTTTCACCTTCTCTTTCATGTCCTTTAAACATGTTTGATAAGACTTGGCATGTGAGACCCCGATGAAGTCCCGAGGCACAGACTCTCCTTGTGAAGTTGTGTTATTTAGGTATGAATCAAGACTAGCAGTGATGAGTGAGGACTTCCCCAGGGGCATTATCTAAAGCTAAACTCGGGGTGTGAGGAGAGAGGTTGGCAGAAAGTGAGATAGGAGGCAGCAAGCCAAGAGGAAGAGGTGAGGAGAGGTGAGAGGGAATGCTGAAAGAAACTCCAGCTAGTGGAAAGGGGCAGAGAGGTGTGACTTTTTCAGGGCTTACCGGACATAGTGGGGGCCTGAGTGTGTATACGTGTGCACCTGCATACAGGCGCCGATGATTAGGATGTGCGTGTGTGTGCTGAGCTCAGCTAATGCCATGCTGCCTTTTCTAGTGGGGCATCAGAAACTTGCATTGGCAGAAAATCAACTGCAGGTCAGATCTCTGGTGTTCACTCTTTCAATGAGTTGGCCAAGGTGGCGGGAACACAAGCACTCTGCCAGAATACCAAAAAGAGCTGGGCAGCGGTGGAAGGTGTTGGCGATACTGTCGAGACATCCAACGGGAAAAGTGTAAGCGATGAAAAAGGCTGAGAGCCAGAAAGATCAAGAAGCCTAAAAATGGAGAGGGTGTTTCATGTCACAGCACACTTAATTAATATGGAATTTGTGTGAAAAGTCACAGTCACAATGTTGACATGTATAGGTACCGCTCAATAAAGAACAGAGATGATTTTACAACGTTGTGATGCACTTAAAAGCTCACCAGCTTTGAAGAGGGAAGTTTCTCACCCTGCCAAAAATAAAGACTGAAGGTGATGGGGAAGGTGAGAAAAATGAGGTCTGAGCTGCAGACAGGGAAGACGAGGAAAGCAGGAGAGATGCCACAATGTTTAAGTGAGCGGGGGCATCCATATTCAGGCATAGGGCTCAGGGGCACGGTTGGCACACAGAACGAGAAGGTCGCCAGAATACGAGCTGGCATGTAGAGAAATAACAGCCGGCACCGCAGCCAGAGTCAACATCTCTCTCCCTGTCTGTCACTCTTTTATATTAGACCTTCAACTTTAGCAAAATCACTACAATAACCGTCATCAACAACCACAAACAGACCATGCTCACATCCATTTTCTAACCTCTCAATACGTGAAAGGGTAATTAGCATATCTATTAATTCACCAGTCAATACAAGGGAGTATTTATCTCACCAGTAACAGAGTTTAAAAACCTAATTCCCATCGTAAATCCTTGCACACACTGATTCACATTGCCGACACATCAAGATGACACACATCCTTTCCGAGAAGAAAATGTAATCTCTATTGAAGATTGGGCTCTATCAGCTAGTGTCAGCACAAACATGTCTATTGACATCCTTTCCACTAATGTCAATACCATCTGATTATATAAAGACTGACCAATAGCTTCTCCTCCCTTAGCCGTGCTCCACTCACCCACACAGAATGCCTGATCACCTCCATCAGTTACTGCGGGCAACACACTCTGACAAGCTTACACACAGAGCTTCAATTAACTGAAACAAAAGAAAAACACACACTGAATCTCCAGTTACAAAATAGAGAAGCAGCCCACAGCAAAAACCTGCTGCAACGAGACTCTCCATCCAACTCATACACACATAAGCTTACTTAGCCTTTGGCTACAAAACAACAAAACCATTGTCTGTAGGGGAGACTTAACAAGGAGACTATTTGAATACAAAACAGCTTGCGGCAGAGGATGAGAACTTTCCATCTCTCCTCTCCGAGCTGTCAGAACAGGAGTCTGCAGGGGGGCAGATGTTTTCTCTGGCAAAAAGGAGGAGGAAGTGGGGAGTGTGTCAAGAGACAAGTTACAACCCACCCAACAGCCTCCAACGGGAGAAGCAGCACATTAAGCCAGGGAGAGAAATGATGTGGCCAAGCAGAGAGTACGGGAGAATGGCGTAGGGAAGTGGGGTGCAGGGGTACTAGTGCTGCCTGAATCTATCTCCATTAGCAAGTAGGGACCATCAGAGGATCCAGACACAGACACACACTCTCTAGTGGGGGGCTCAAGCGCTGAATGATGCTCATGTGGTGTTTCATCAGATAATGTCAAAATCTGCCATCGTAGCACATGCTTAAATTCTCAGTATGCACATGCCAGTCACTACTAATCAAAATGTATACCCACTCAGGGTCTGGGGAAAATTAAACAATGAGTGTATGGCCGATGCTTTGTCATCAGTGACATAGACTGGCTTGCTAATTAGAGTCTGTCTCATCTAAAAGATACGAAAGACAGACATGTAAAACAACATGTCAAACACAAACATCATCTCCTCAGTTGCACAGTCCATCACTGAGAATTTCCATCAGCATGATTTTTGCTTTCCGTTCTTATGTTATTCCAGTTTCAAAACGTTCCTTTCTGTACCAATAATCAACTCATTCCTCTTTTTCTGTTTGAAGTACTTCTAAAGTACTACACCTAATGTGCCTTGTATTAAAAGTTGTTCCCACAGGGACGAAGTGTATAAGCAGGCCAAGCAGTGACCTGCCTCATGAACAGTTCACAGTCACCCAGCTTTCATAATTAAGGCACTTTGTTTTTATTTGGCCTTTTTTGCTAAAGGCCTGGATTAAATTGGATTCTAAATGATCTAGAACCGATAGAGCAATCTTTAGTGCCATATTGTTCGATGGAGTGCTCACTAAACTGTCACAAATATGCTGGCAGTTGTATAATTTTCTCCTGTGACAGGGCGAGCGAAGACGAGGGCCCAGGTCTCCCCTGGGGGATAGAGGGAAGATTGGAGGAGGGCATATGGTACGAATGGGATGCTGTGTGCACCATAGAGCACACCATTTATAGGCGTAAGCCCCTTGAGACACAAAAAGAGAGGAGGAGAGGAAAATTAGATCCTCTTCAATTCGCTCGGTATTCCCCACATTCAGGCTTTTCTGGGGTCATTTAAGAAAGCAGTGCTAAGAAAAATGCCAAGCAAGGAAGTCACACACCTCAAAAGGTCTGTTTATCACCCATAGCATAGGCAAATCCTCTCCACAATACCACATAGCTACAAGCATACAGTATAATAACCAGGATAGAAAGCTTTTAGGACAATAACCGCACCAAGGTTGAGTTTTTGTGAGTCTGTCACTGAGATTTAGGGGATAGTATTTCAACATTCCAGGGCAGAAGTGGAATAAAAAAAGGATTAAAGACAAAGAAAGTGACATTGTGAATGTACAAGAGAGGAGAGAGCTGTAAGTGAGCAAATGAAGTAGCGAAAGAACACACAGGGAGGTGGGGGTGTCAAGTTCACATGGGGGAATGTTCCTCTACAGGAAAAACGATTTCCCTTTCTACACAACCTGCACCGCAGGGGGTTGTACACAGTGGCACTGCATACGCCTTTGACTTAAACATACTTCCGCCTTCCATCTCTTCTCTCCTTAACTCCCACCCGCCCCATCTTCCCTCCTCCACGCTTCCTGTACAGTATGCTGCAGGGCACTGGGGGAGAGGGAGGCAGCCAGAAAAGCTTGATAACCAGGAAGCGGTCACATCTGGCCCTCACTAATTCAATTCCACACAAGTTTGCTTTTCCTCCCAATAACATAACCTAATTAAAAAAAGCAGGAATTGGAGGCACATTCATTTCCAATTCATCAACGCGGGAAGAGGCGGACGAAGGTTTCTAAAAAGGTTGGGTCTTTTTTAATTAAAATCAAAATTGCCCCACGCTACTTTGAATTATATATTTACTAGAAATGAATCCAACTTGCAGTGATTACACAAGCCCATATGGCTATCAATAACTCACATTATTAGACACACTTGGGGTATTAGACACACTCCTCACCTCCTGCATTTACACATTTCAGCGCCCCAAAGACACAGGTGTGACAGGAAGTTTTCATTTTCAACCTCTCAAACTTTCCTGATATCAATTTCTTTTTTTTGCTGAACATAGACTTCTAGGCAGGTGGGGCCCAAATAATTTTTCAGTTATTAACACCAACTTATTTTCAATGACAAGTTAAAATAATTACAGAAGTGGTGGAAAGTTAAAGAAAATTGGAAATGAGGACGTGTGCTCCAGAGTTAGTCACACTTACTCATGGCTTTGGTCTCTTCCCCTGTGGCATTGAGGATAGTAAACTTCCTCCACACACCTTACTCTTTGGACAGCAAAAGGAAGTAAAGTGACGGATAGGCTTTACTCCCCTCATCTAGACTTCAGGGCTCACAGGCAAACACCAGGAGAAAGGAAAATAAAAGCTCATGGTGATCGGAAAAATAAATGGGTTACGTCATGCTTAAATTTCTGAAAACATTGAACTCAATGTTTGTATGCAGCAATGGCCACCTGGCTCATCCTGTAAAGACTGTTGCAAAATGAGCATCCTTGGTTTGACAGTCTGATATACAGCTCTGAAAAACTTAAGAGACCACTGCAGCATTATCAGTTTCTCCAGTTTGACTATTTTTAGGTATGTCTTTGAGTTAAATGATTTGATTTGATTTTATTGTATTCTATAAACTACTGACACTATTCTCTGTGTTGGAATTCAACAGACACTGGAATGGCTGCCATACATGTAGAGATAAAGATTCAAGAAAAATGTGGAGCGATCTCTTAATTTTATTCTGGGCTGTATATCGATTTCATCAACAACACACATAACTGCTTATAGCATATATCCATGTAAGCCATATTATTTCATATTTTAAAGTTAACACCTTTGACCAAAGCAATTTTAACACAAACACAGCAACTCAAACATGTATGCCAATTTATTTTTGGCAAAAAAGCAATAAACTGCTAAAATGCTTATGTAAATGCCAAAAGCTGAGCATTTCATTGATCAAACTGGAGAGGAAGGAAACAGACCCTCCTTAATAAAGGTGCTGTGTCAATATGATATTGTGCTGTTGTTTATATGTGTCAATATTTTAGATGTTACCGAAAAACAACATTGATTTTTGACCAAGATTGCAGTCTTTAGGCTAACCTTCGTGAACTCCAAATGCAAGCAGAGATTCGTATATCTAATGTAGAAACAATCTTCATGTTTGTAGCAAATGTCTCAAGCACATAAGCAATATATTTTACCCAGGGTCTTCTGAAGATTTGCTGTGCTAAGTGGACTGACGCTACGGGTGAGTCACAGTCTTTTTATGTTTACAAAGAGCAGTTTCTCCAAAGAAATCCCTGTCGATTTCAAACAAATGGATTGTTTGTTGTAAAGGCTGTTATACAGTGTTAGAACAGGAACATGAAACACATGACTTTGGCCATTTATAGCATTTCCAAACATGTGAAGCCAGTGGATGCATTGAATCTGCTCAACCATTTGCAGCAGATACATTTCACATTTGCATAACAGAAACAATCCTGGTGTGCTGGAGCTCTTTACAGCAAAGAAAAATCGATATCTATACAAAGAGTCTGAAATGAATGATTCATTTAACAGGCAGTTGTTAAATATGTAGCTTTATACTAGACTCATCAAATGAAAATCACATTTCTACTCCATTATTTGTATTCCCCTGTTCTGTTGATAACATATCCTACATTTTTGGAAAATTCTTGAATCCATGAGAAAAAGTATTTTGATTAGTGCGTTACAATTTGTGCTCTCTCTTTTTGTAATGCCTAAAGGTGTGGAGCTGACTTGCAGGGCACTCTGGATCTCCTTTCTCTAACAAGCATCTTTGGGAACATCGGAGAAACAAGCAATAATGCCGCTGATGGTGAACTATGATACAGAGGGCTGGAAAAGAACAATCGAAATTGTTCACTCAGATAATACGAAACGAACATGTAACTTGCAGGTAGAAATGGACTAACGGCATAATGTCCAAAAACAACTTAGGTTGATGTTCGTAGAAAAGCACAGTCTTCTCTGAAATTGCACATCACCATTTACTTCTAATTTAAGCAGGTATTTTACCAATCCTTAACCCACTGTTGTGTTATTTTTCCCGAGGCTACAATCATTACATTCGGCCCCCTGGATAGGACCATGTCTTTGTGAGATACAGAATCTGTTTCCCCTTTTCTAGAAACTAATGTGTTAACATGATAGGATTAATAAAAAAAGGATTTAAAACGTATGTTTTAGAATACAATCATTATGTTTTCTGAACATCAATTCTTCATCCCAGTTTTCCTCAGTTGGTTGATCATTGTGACACATACAGCACTTCATAGTACACATAACTACCCCCATACCGAGCTTGCCATTGCAGATGTTTAAACTTACATTGTAAGCTCATTGCGGATTCCCTAAAATGTTCTGACTCTGCCTCTTCTACAGTTAGCGTGACGTCAGCATGTATTGAACTATTTACAATTATTTCCCAGTACATTTATCATGGCATAAGCAATGGTTTCATCTTTCACTCTGAAACTATTACAATTTGAGATGGGGCAGATGCAGCCTTATAGGACTAAATTAAAGCAAGAAAGAGTGCTACTTATTGCAAGGACTGTGTAAGTAAACACTACTGTTTATAGATGAATGCATTCAATGTTATATGTCTTAAGATGCAACAAGTGGAAAATGCTTCAGCAGTCTGATAGCTACAATGTCCAGCCCTCACTTACCATTTGAGTTTGCTGCTGGCTCCAGAGGAGAACGTTGTGATTTTGATGACTCCTCCCATCTCCTCTCACCAGACACTGAAGGTGTTGATGGTCCACATGTAGGAAAACCTAACCACTTTGATCTGTGCAGAAAAGACACAGGAAGAGCTGAAACCAGATGTATTTATTTATATATTTTCTATTATATATGGGTAAGTGGTGTTTGGTCAGCCTGGACTTCAAAATACACATCAAAACTGCCTTTCATCTTAATAAACACTGACAACAAACAGACGCAAAGAAGAAAGGATATTGTAAAAGCGGCAACAGAAAAAACAATTTTGCAAGAGGACATGAAAAAACAGACATCATCAATGACATACTTTATCTACCTAGGCTCTTAACAGGAGAGTGATGTCTGAACTAGCGAAGCCTCTACTGCAATGACTGAAACAAACACCATTTTGAAGTATAGCTAACCTTGAAACAAATCCTTAAATTACATCAATTTAACATGAAACAAATTAGGCTTGTAATATCGATCATTCAGGAAAACACAGTTAATGGTAAAATCCCAACATGACGTATTCCACCTAACTGCTAATGGACCAATCACATAACATGTGAAGCTTTATAATCTTCTGATGTTTATTTAAAGTGAACTTCTTCTGTTTTGACAGACAGGCTTACTTTCAGTAGCTACATTCATAATTTTTTTACAAAAAAATGTTTTACTTTTAAACCGTTTTGCTCTGCATGCAAAAAGGTGCTCCTTGGAGAACACACTCCATCCTCACCTGAGTATAACAGAAGCTCTCAGTTGCTCGACATGTCCGTCAAGGGAGGGGGGCTTGGGTCTCTGGACATTGCCAGCCTCAAGGCAGAGATGACCTCTATGGGGCCAGAGCACCAGCCAGATGTGGGGTGAGGTGCTATGGGGAGTGCAGGGCCAATAATCAGTCAAGCTGGCCGCCTCTTAAACAGCACCTGCCGCACAGAGAGCTGAATCGAGTACAACAGGATGCCCAGACTCCAAAATAGCTACGGGCACTCTGTAGGGACACAAAAGCCCAGTCATTAAAATAACTTTAAACCAGTGAGGCGCACTTCTATGAGAAGCTGTGACCTTGTGTGAGTGCTGGTGTGTATCTGTCTCTGTTTGAGCATGTCAAGGCAATTCCTAATTGAATGGTTGGTCTAATTGAGCGGTATTTCCTAGTAAACGCAAGTAAGACATAAGGGGTCTGAATTCATTTGCTTTAAAATGAGCTTCAGCATTCAAAGCACAGCATCGGCACCAGCTCTGCTTCACTGGGGGAAGCCTTCCCTTATCTGCGCGTAGTTTCCTCTTTGTTTTGCTTTGAGAGGAGCAGAGCGCTGTGCCAGCCATCTGATTCCAGCCAGGCTGCACCCGTCCACTGTGGCTCTAAGTGAAGTGCAAGACTTTCATCTCAAGCTGCCAGTCTTTACTCGCACAAACACCCACAAGGTCATATATTACTTTGAAAAGCCAGTGCTGGCTAAGAAAGGTTGCAGTTGTTGTTTAAAAGAAGGATTTTTCTATTCTGAAGTGCTGTGATTGACATTTATACTGCAATTGCCAAATTAAAATTGGCATAGAGAAACTTCCTCATTATTTTTGTATAATTTTTAGTCCTTTCCTTCACTAGCAGTCTCATGGGATTTAAAATCTTGATGGGGAAAAAGCAAGAAAAAGGAACATGCGACAGTTTGGTTTCAAAGCTTCATTTCTCGGCTGCCTTAATCTCTCGTTTCCTCTGGTTTCATGCTCTGCTCCTCTCAAGTTCATCTCACATATTTCAAACCTCAGCTGACAAAAGGTCTCAGGATCTGGCTTTTCTCACTAAACCTGCACGTCCCCTCGATCTCCTGCCAAAGAAACCCTTCCACTACACTGCTTAATTAGTAGCTGATTGAAAGAGGAGTTCAGGACCTGAGAAAACTTGGCAGAAAGTGAATATCAGACCGAGACCGCAGGGAGACAGAGCGAGAAATGAGAGAATGGGGGTAAAGTGAGAGAGACCCCTGTCCCCGCGACTGGATTGTAGACAGGAGAAGCCACCTCAGCAGCTCCAATACCAAACACAACTTAATTAATGTTTAGAGATAACGCCTGCATCTGATCTTCCTCAATCCACTGCCCCCCATTTCTTCTTTTGTGCTATTTGTATCTGATAAAAAACACTATTGGCATTTACGCTCAGTAAAACAATAAAATATTAATTACAGAAGTTGGGAGAACAAGGCTGCACTGATTTGCAATTTAAATTACCTGAGACTTCCTGGCAATTAATTATGTTCTATAAGAGTGAGTTAGGGCATATACGCAGATTTTTGCACATGTGTTCCTCGTTGCACGTGTGTCATGAGTCCAGCTAGTCTGATCATAATTCATCAAGTGTTCTTCTGGTATCCTGTCACTTTAAAAAGCAACATCAATGCCCAGTTATTGCAGGGAATCCATTTAAGACAACATGACAACACTGGCAGCACTGCTAACAGCCTCTCAGCTTTCTAAATAGACCCACATGACATTTTACCAGAATAAAGAATAAAGATAAGGGTTTTTGTTTTTTCATCCTTTTTTGCGACAAAACATCACAAGCAGGGCAGCAGGAGCACCGCAGCAATAACACCTCAGAGAGACGGAGGAGATGTAGGCTAATCATAGGACTCCCTCAGAAGAAATGTCTTCAGACAGTTCATTTGTCATGGGAATCAGATGAAGACAGCATGAATGGGAAGAATGACTAATAAGTGATAATTCACACAGAATAGAAAAATAAATATTGTCACATAACAGTGTTTGGCAGGCAGAGATTAACAAGAGTGTGTGTCCCCTAAAGGCAATTAAAAAACAGTAACGGACGTGCTGCACTTCAGATAAGGGAGTGTTTGTTGACGTTACTTTGGCTCCATTTGCACCTCGTATGTTTGATAAAAGCAATTAAAGTGATGATAAGGGTAAGTGGAAAACAATGAGGAAAAACTAGTTCAGATTCTGCACATTTACAGCAATCTTAAAAAAACACATCTTTTCATATTGCATACATGATCTCAAAGGCGTAGCAGTGAATAGGACATTGTGAAGCCTGTAATGTGCAGTTCTTGCTAGCCACTATCATCTCTGAGGACTGCTGATGTATGAAGTAGAATATTTTTTTCTCCAAAAAATGGAACATTATGAGTTTCAGAGAAATAGTATTCATTACTTTGTCATTGAATTGAATATGATTGTAAAGGTGTTCATGACTATAGTGACCTTCACAAAGAGAACAACTTATGCCACGTTGAGACGTCATGAGATATCCTCATCAATGACAATCAAACTGATGTATACAAGATTATTGTCATTTTAGTTTTTCTATGGCAAACTAAAGAAAAGAAAATGTAATAAATTAATAAATTGTGTTTCAAACAATAAATCACAAGTACACACTCTGTTTGTTGGGGATAAGCGTGGCTATCTTGGCAATTAATCATTATTTGCAAAAACTCAAAATAAACATATTGATATTGTTGTAAGTTATACCTTATGTGTAGAACTAATAGAAATGCTGGTACATGCTGCTACACAACTTTCACAATAAATTGCTTATATTTTTGACTTTTTTTTGGATTTACTGAATATCTTATGAATCTCTTTTGCCTTTTCCATTTTATTATTTGTATATGTTATTTCCTTTATACATCCCTGTGTTGTAAACTTGTTGTATAGTATAAAAAAAGTAATATAATGTCAAATAGAAAGATCAGTTTCAGATAAATATAATATATAAATATTAAAATCCCAGTATGAAGACAATTTTAAAAGCACAGAGTCTCACAGAAACACACAACAGTGACCAAAATAAAATCAGAAAGAAACTAATTTGTAAGATGCGTGGTGCGTATGTGCTTGCGTGCGTGTGTGCGTGCGTGCGTTCCTGCTCTGCATGTACAATGCTGTGATGAAGTAGAGAAAGGAGTATGGGCTGTCTCCTTCCCACATCCTCATCCTATGGCTGTTTTCAATAAGGGGAGCACGATGAGGAGAGTGAGACCTGGAGCCCATTTATATTCATTACAGAGAGACAGTCTGCTCTCCCTCTGCCAGTCCAGCCTCCATCTCTCTCCATCTCTCTGTCACACACCTCAACACGCCAGGGAGGACAGTCTGACAAACCAACAGACAGATAGATTCAACTTCCTCTTTATAAACAAGAACTAAGAGAGGTGATACCGCATCGGCCTCCCCCATCAGTACGAGAGCCCCGGTACTGAACAGCCACGCTACACAAAGTAAACACATGATACTCAGATTATTTATTATATTAATAAAGCTTGTGCTGTGATATTAACTCCATCTGTACATTTAATATGGTGATAGCATATATTTCTGCACATATGTTACCTCCATCTGCAAATCTGATAATGTGAATAGCTTACAATGCATATTTACATAGAGTCGAGGACACATTTCTGTTGCTATATTTTTCCATCTGTACCCGTGACAATCTGAATAGCTGGTGATGAACGTGTCATTATAACCTTTCCAACCAGCATGCCTGTGTTGGAGACAATGCATATTTAACTGCTTTATATTTCAAGTTTAACACGTTCAGCTGTGAACTGTCATTATTCACATCACAGGCATATCACCTTTGTGAAAAAATGAACAGCAAGTATCTTGATGTGTATATATAAGTTGTTTCTAATGTGATGTTAACTTAGTCTATCTTCGTTACTTTGATTAAAATAGGAGGTTCAGACTCTCGGCGTCAGGCTCTGCTATCACACTGAGCACGACTTCATTTCCATGTAAGGCACAGTAAGTCCCATAACGTGTCAGTGTCACAACATGCATGTTCCTTTTGGGTGTTGAAGGTGTTGTTTAACAATTGCCATTTAGTATGTTAGCATGTAAGTACGTATTAGATTCAGTATTTGATATATATATGATGTAATACTTTATTAAAGCTGCTTCGGTTTCAGGCTCTTGGTATAGTGCATGCTTTCTAACTGTGCCAGTCTTATAGTACACTTTAATAAAGTCTTACTGTATTTCATATGATGTGTCAAGTCACATGGCAAATGCCTGCTGTGAGAAAAGCCTCTGTCAAAATATTTCCCTCAAAATTGCTGTAACAGACTGACAGATTTTAATATAGAGCCACGCATGTATTTCTTTCATAATATGAGCAATATAATAAATCATGAAGAGAATTCATTATTACTTTGTAAAAAACAACTGTGAAGCTGCCAAAATGTAATGGAGAAGTATAAAGTAGATCAACTTTACAAATGTGCACTAAATGTACATCGTTCCTTTCTACCACTGGCTGTTGGTAATACTGATGATAATACGCCCTTCATTAGCAGTTTTATCAACAGATTTGTATAAACCAGTTAAGTGCATTCTTCAAATCCTGCAGTACGGCCATATGGCAGAGACTTCAGGCGACCAGGCCTGCTGTGAAATGGGAGGTAAAGAGCGACAGAATAGAAAGGTGGAAAGCCCTTATGGAATTCATTACAACTTCTGCTGAGACTATCAAAAAGAGAAAATACACGTATAATTTTTAAAAAAGAACAAAAAGAAACACCCATGCACTAAAACACACACACACACACCCATCTAAATTCCCTTTAACTTTGCAAAATGAAAGGGAAACATCAGAGAATTTCCCACAAGCCTCTCCTAGGGACCTGCTTTCTCCTGCTGGGAGGAGAAGAAAATGGGTGGCACGGTGCAGAGACGACACCACCAGGTGGACAGTGGGTGGAGCTGTGCGATTTGGCTGCTGCAGAAAAGGAAGGGATCACAGCAGGGATCCTGGAGTGTTTAGAGGGTCACCTTGTGCGACAATAAGCGAGCGGAATGAGCGAAACGGTGAGGAACAGAGACTGGATGCAGAGTTTAAAGAGGAAGGACTACAAAGACTGAAAACATGCCAAGAAGCTGAGGCCAAGTGGTGCAGCTTCAGTGTATGTGTGACGCATTTCTGAACGTAAATAAAAAAGCCCACATGCCGGCTCACTCTTCCACAGCTTAGAATCAACCCTGTGCGTTTTGAACAACCCCCCCTCCCACCGACATCACCAGCCTCTTCTCTCCCGCTCTGGAGAGAAATCTGACAGAGGGTTAATGAAGCCTGTTCATTATAAGGTCAGACAGCATTAAAAGTGGACGGCAGATCCAATGAAAGCTTACAGGAAGCATGTGCAGAAGCATCCAGCGGATCAGCAAGAGTGATCAAGTGAAGTAGCTGACTTTCATTTCTAAAAACCCAAAGCTGGCTAGAGGCGCGCTGCCTGTCAAATAAGCACACACACACAGGGATCAAATGACGGAAGTGATTCCAACTCTTAGATAAGATAGATTCAGGAGCTTTGGCAGCACACATGAGAGAGGAAAGCAGCGCTGTGGTGTCTCTGACGTTAATAGCGAGAAAACCTAAACTATCCGAGGAGCTGCTAGTGGTGAGACTGGTGTTCAAAACAGGCAGAGGGAAGGAGAACTACTCCTCAGGTGTGAGTGAAAGATACATACGTGTGAGAAAGTGTGCATGTTGAGCATGTATGAAAACATGTCTGCTGTAAAACAGTGTCTGTCCGTCTTGCCCGAGGCACTGCTGATAGCCCTGACACTCACTGAGAGAGGATGAAAACAGGGATATAAGAGAATGCAGGGAGCAGTGGGCACACATGCATGACAGGGCTGAGCGCGATCTCGGCAGCGGGTCGGGGAGAGACTGGAGTGTGTCGGATCCAGGGCCGCAGGAGGTGTGATGGATTAAGAGGCGCTGGCAGAGACACAGGCCCTCACACCACGGTGCAAACTCCGGTGAAACAGCACCACCATCCCTCTATCACTGATGGTCTCCTCTCTCCATCTCTTTTTTCTGCCTTCTTGTTCTCCCTTTTTTAAACCTAAACTCCCCCACTTTCTCCGCAGTCATAAAAATAAAAACCATGCCAGTGCCACATGTTTTCCCTATTGCTCAAGTCCCTCATTTTGATCATATTTCCTGCTTTTAGAATACACACAATTGAGAAAGGTTTTCATTTGTGCAAATGAGATAAAGCAAGAAGTCACACACAAAGAGAGAAAGATAGATAAGTCCAAATTATTGATGGTAATAACCACGCTGCTTCACCTCAAAGCATTAAGGATGCCGACCGTATATGGTTGTTATTATAAATTAACTTAATTTCAGACATTTAGAGATAAGCACTGATTATACTGATGGACTAAATTTCTAAGAGAACATTTTACTGTGTTGATATAACTGTGACGTTAGACTGAAAGCAGTTCCAAAAACATAGACTATTAAAGTATAGTAATGCCAAATTATTGCAATAGGTACATAATAACAATTTGTCTACCCCATGGCTTCTTTAATTATTCAAACATGCCTGCTGCCACATAGGGAGACATGAGAGAAGAAAACCAGCTCTCTTTTCTACATCATCCTTCATTGTTCTAATATAATCAATGGCCTGCAGTGGCTAGAAGCTGTCTCAGCCTATTGTTATTCAAGATGTGAAAAGGACAGTACTCTAGGATGGTGGCAAAGAGTACTCTCTCCCCTTCGCTCTATCCTTTCTGATCTTGAAGCTTTTATTTTTGGAGAGCTCAAGACTTAATGTCTCTGTGTAAAAAAACACGGTGGCCTAAAACAATTCTACATCTTAACACAAACAAAAGGGCAGCCACAACACAGCGTTCACCACATTAAAACAATCTGTACCAGTCATACCATACTCAGAATGTTGAACACTTCTGTGTGAAGTTACCATATTTTGCGACTTAGCTGCAATCTGTGAATGAATATCTGATGAGTAAATACAAGATCTGGTTTACTTACTTCAGAAATATGTGTTTCTCACATGGTAGTGGTGATAGTTTTGCATGTGGTTACACACACTATATATATATATATAGTGTATATATACTATATATACACTATATATATATATAGTGTATATATACTATATATACACATACATATACTGTGTTTTAGTGCGTCTATATATTTAGATACACTAATGCTTCTACAGAACACACACACACACACACACACACACACACACACACACACACACACACACACACACACACACACACACACACACACACACACACACACACACACACACACACACACACACACACACACACACACACACACACACACACACACACACACAGTGGGCCAAATCCACTGTGAGAATTTGAGACATGAAAAAGAATTATTCTGTACTCTGAGGCAGACACCAAACAACAATGGGCACATGTAGCAAAGATAACAACAGAAAAGTGCTTTCTAAATGACAAAATAGTACTGGCTGCAGCAAGTACACAGCTCGCTCTCCCTCTGCATTTTCTTCTCCAACACAAGCGCTCACTGAAACACAGCAAAGTCTGTCCAGCCATCAAAATACAATTATTTGTACTAAGCTGCTAGAGAAAATATCTGTGCAACATTGTTTGCATGCACCCACTAAAGTAAAGCTTCTCTCACCTTCATTCACACGTGGTATTACCTTGCCTGTTAATTTTTTGCCCTGCAGAAGATTCCCTGCATGAAGCTTCATTCTCATGAAGTGAGTGGAGCTTGGAGCAAAGGGGAGAGAAAGGAGGGAGAGAGAGTTGTTTGTTACTGCACTCAGTGCAATGATGCAATTTATAATTAAAATGCAAATAGAACGACAAAGAGTCTCTCTCTTCACCTGGTTTTCACTTTACTCAAACATTCTCAGAGGAGACCCATCTCAGGCCAGGATCAATGTATCCAAGCCAGTAAATCAATATTCATATGAAGCGCTGCAATCAATTTCAAATTTAGGCTGCTGTTTTTCAGGGAGAAAACTGGAAATGCATGGACAGACACACCCAGCCTGTGGCTATAAGACATTTTTCTATTTTGCTATGATGATGTGTGAAGGATATTTAAAAAGCTCACATCCCTAAACTGAAGGCTAAAAGCAATTAGTTTGGCAACAGGGAAACACAAGCCTGTCTGACACGTCCGCCATTGGCCTGTCTCGGTTTTGTCTATAGCTTATCACAATAGGTGGCTCATACATCCCCTAAGCTTCAATCTCGACAAACAACAAAGACAAACGCTGTGGAATGAATCATTTGGGGGAATTTTATTTCAAAAGTGTTCCTGACAGAGAAAGCGGGCGGGGGGGGGGGGAGTTGAGAGAACGCCTTTTTTAGTGGTTGTCCTTCAGCATGACTTTGTCATGTAACACATTTCCAGCTCAATTATCTGCATCCAGTGGCTTTCAAACACATTTAGCAAGGACCAGAGAGCTTGGTAATTAGCAGGAGCCCTGGCTCATAAGGGGGCCAAAAACAAAGCCTGTCTTTAGCTCTATCTTTATCCCCTCCGCTTGTCTAATCTCTTCTGATCCTTCTCTTATCACAGAGTGTGTTAGACATCATGTTTGCACTCAGTCAATGCCTTTACGGGCCAACAGGTTTCAGCTTTTATGGAACGAAGCATGATGTAAAACCAGATATTTGATGCATTAAAATACAAAAATAAGTGAACCTGAATGCAGTGGATACAGTAATAAATTACAATACTAAATGCAACATAAAACACATGGTCTTAAATATCAGTTATCTCTTAGCAAAGACATGTAAAGTAGAGTTAGTTCTTATGTTTGTATGTATATATATATATAAATAAAAGAATAAACAGGCCTAACTAATTGATGGGACGAAAAGACCTTTGGTATTCAAAGAGAGATGAATGAACCATCAATAGCTACAATGCACTCAAGTTGGATATTTTTCTGATTTCCTCAGAAAACTGAACATGTAGTTGTGATGACATTTAACGCAGAAAAAAAAACAGCAGTCTGCAAAAATCGATGGAATGTTCAGATTCATGACATGATTGGAATAATATATAAAGGTTAAGACCATTTCAGACGTTTGGTCACCAATCCCCTCCTCATGTTGTTTCAACTTTAATTATGGTTTGAGATCATGTCGGCTTGTTTTGGAACAGAATCGTCGCCTTAGGTAAAACTGTTTTTATTAAGTCCCAACATACATATAAAGGCTCATTTCAGCAAGGGACAGCTACAGTGCGTTGTCTAGAACCATTCCCCATTTGCTTTCCAAGTGCAGTAGATCTACTTACATACATTTAGACTTTTTATACGATAAAAAACATTAAAAAAAACTTCCAAATGTACAATTTAGGTTTCCACAACTAAGGTGACAGAAAATAATGATGCATGATTAGAGTCTGAAATCGCATCATATGATACACTATTGAGTGGTTATGAGCTTAATATGGAAAGAATTGTAGTCTTAAAAATTGAAGGGAGCCATTGCAGACACCATTAGGTTTTACTCTTTTTACTCCAATCCTTTTTTTCCCTCCACTCTCCTCTCACCGTTTCCTCCATTCTTTCCAAAAATTAAAATGATGAAGTGTGCCGGCAGCAGTACAAGTAAGTGAATTTGTGAGATGTCATCTTAAACTGAATCAGGGGGGGCAGTTAGTTTGGCAAAATGTCCATTAAAGTTAACTCTTTTGGGGAAGAAAAAAAGCTTTAAAAAAATACATAAGGCAGGTGTACCAGAGAAGTACCCTGTATTTCAGTACAGCATTGATTAACCAAATATCAGCGACAAGTAAACATCTTTTTACTCTACGTGTCCCTTCTGTTGGCCTTTTTATTAGCGTAAGGTACTTCAACACAGACAGACTGAAAAGGATCCAATTAAGACCAACTGCTCACTTAACTTGTCATACTGTCTATTACTGTGCAGAAATATGGGGATCAAGGGCAATCTAACGCCATGAGGGAGAGGCTGGCATTTTTCCACACAACAGCCCATCTTCACCTCAGGGGACGATATCCCTGCTTCCTACCAGATGTCACATCTAATCTTCTCTCACATTGGAGACCGTTCAGCAGTAACTGCTGAAGCAGGGAGACGCAGCACGGGGTCATCATAACGGGTGGCCCTGGGTCATCCTATGTTAAGACTGTCCTCCCAAGGAAAATGACAGGATAACTTGTTTCAGCAAAAGCATTTACACAACATTGTGTAAACGTTCAAATGACTAGTAGCCTTGGAAATGATGGTGGCTGGGTGGGTTAAAAAATAGGGTCCTCATCGTTTCCCGTTTCTAACCAGCAGTCAAGCTTGGGTTTTTCTAACTAATATCATATTCCCTTAAAAGGCCTCTATTATGCTATATTTAAACAATATATTTTAGGGCAATATCTATACAAAACATTTCTGTGAAGTGTTTTGCTCAAAATACCAAACAGATGCCTCATACCCCTCTATTTCAGCCCTGGTCCTGAAGTGCTGATTCTGTGACTGTCGCTTTAAATTTGAGCAGAGCTGAAGATGGCCACGCCCCTTTGGAGTGTCATGATCTCTCTCTGTCTGAAGAGGGAAGTTTCAAATGGAGAAACTCAGCTAAACGCTGCCGTGAATGAACCCCATGTTATGTTCCGAACATCATCAAGCATTATTTCTGAAACACTTCTCAGTGTTTACCACTAGAACAGTGACATTATATGCATTATATATACAACAACTCTAAGTCCCTCCTGCAGACATCCTGCTGATGACACAGACACACAGAGGTGCTCGAGGGGATTCAGCTCGCGACTGTATATTGCAGACCATAGGTTGGGACGTCTCACCTGGGCGGGACGTTGCCAGGATTTCAATGTAAAGCCAGCCCACATTTCGGTTATGACGTCATATCGGCAGCAAATCTGGATCAGCTCGTTTGTACCCCCATTTTTAGAGATGTGGGTAAGGAGGAAAAGAGACAGTGTTGTATTTTCTGACACCATGCGAGTCTCCTTACACGCCGGGGACACATATTTATGTATAAAAGACAGCAAAAAGTGCATTTTGCATAATAGGGGACCTTTAAGATTACCAAGTCTTTATTGGCATAAAGTCCCCTTAACCTTTACAAAGAAATAATATAACCCAAAACAACAAGGCTGCCCCTCTCAAACACCTGTTTGAGTTGTAGTCAAATAAGATATTTTTTTTCTTTAAATGCTGAACATGGGCACATCTCCGACAACAAAAGATTAGAAAAAGGGGGGATTTGCATGATTCTCTTTGGCGAAACTCTGTTATACAGACCTGTCAATTAAACCGACTAATCGATTAGTCAAATAAATCTTTTGAGGGTAGGTTTACATATAACAACTCAAACATCAAGCAAGTCCTCAAGCCTTCAGAAAGTCGAAGTAAGATGTTGGGAGCGGTAAATAGCAGTAAGCATACATCTACATTTATCATTGTATTTCTCAATTACAGGGTTTTCATTCCGATTCTGCTTTTTTCATTTGCTTCAGATACAAAATTCACATATATTCATTTTACACTGCATAGAAACTCAGACAGAGTCTAACAGACCATTCAGATTTGGAGACAGGGAGACACACGGCGCTCTCGGTCTTATTGCTTTGCTGTTGCTCTTTTCAGTGAAAGGAAGGGAGAAGAAAGGTAGCTGCGCTAATAAGTTCACTTCTATCCATCGGTTGCACTTGGTACGACATGGGTTACTCCTTTGTGTGCCCCAACGTCACTCTGCCTCCCAATTATCACATTTACACACACACACACACACACACACACACACACACACACACACACACACACACACACACACACACACACACACACACACACACACACACACACACACACACACACACACACACACACACACACACACACACACACACACACACACACACACACACACACACACACACACACACACACACACAATTGTAAATGCTCTCCATTAAATTCATAAAACATGGAACGTTTTTTAAAACCAACAGTGATCTCCTCACCTTTTATACATTGTTATCTATACATTAAAGAACACATACATTATACATTGAGGGCGGGAAATGAGCCGTCTCACTCTGGAAACTGTCAAACCACAGCCCTTATAATGAAAAAAGGGAATTGCCAGTTATACTAAGTAGAGAAAAGTACTGCTGGTCAGATGAAGTATTAAGAGAAAAAAAACAGAGTTGGCTGCAAAAAGCAACACTGATTGATTTTTACTGCTATTCCATCCCAAATAATTCAGTAATGAGCAAGAGCCTTTACTTGTTGCTCACCGTTTCCTTATATTGTTAGCTTATTACGCATTATTTAAAGTAGAAGTATATATACGTGTGGCATTCAGTATGTAAATAGGGTTACAATGGCACTAGTATACGTTTGTTTCCTATTAGACCTGTAACTTTCTTTATGAGATAGACGATATTAAATGCTAAAATCTCAACAGTTTCAATATTTACATATAATTTCCACGTGACATTTTCAATATTCACTCACTGAAGAACCCTAGTTGAGATAGTGGTGGGCGTCGAGTGCTTGCAGTCATACGTCTGTTTGGCTGCTGGCACCTAAATGTCAACCTCTATCCACGCATTACTGAAGTGGAAAAGACTGCAAAGTTGCAGTCACAGAATGATGCCAGACGACTGTGAATGTGTCATATCATCTGTATTAAACAGTCAGATTTGAGATCCGTTCATTACCTGCAAACAAGTGAAACACTGACAAGCCGAAAAAGAGGAATCACATCCGAGCTCCCACAACACTGTTAAGATAAAGCCCTCAAAATAACAGCCGGTGTTAGCAAAGGTGAAAAAACCCTGTATGTCATCCTACAAATCCCACCTTTCCTATTTCAAGTTAAGGTTATGTGTGTTCCCCTCAATATTCTTTGCTGCGCTGAGCCTTTTGGAGGGTCATCAGATGGTGCTAGTGCTGTGGTTGCTTCTGAAAGCAGGAAATGCCACACAGATAAAGCTGTGAGACCAGCACAAACACACAAACACACACAGTGACATTTCAGATCTCTGCAGTGCATCTAGTGCAGTGACCAAGTGTTATGGCTGGGATTCAAGCCTTCCTAATACATCGGCATCTTTTTTTGCTATCTCTAAAAGCACAATTGCCACTTAACCAAACATGCAGCCGTAAAGCTCATCTTCTATTCCTATTGTGACATTTTTTAATTTCTGGTGTTAACTATTCGACACGTTTCATCTTTTGTCTAAATGGCGCTGACAAATCATTGTATCAGGCTGCCTTTGGTGGCAACCCCCTCTGATATTATCACCCTCTAATGAAACCATTTGAATCAGGCAGGCACATTCCAATCTCTGAACACCCAATCAAAGGCACCAGAGAGACTTTCTCTGCTCCGGCAGATGCCAAGATGGTGGCAACAACAGAGAGTGATGGACAGAGGGACTGAGCAAATAAACAGAGAAAGAACAAAGTGGAAAAACACAACAGTGGGGTGCCATACAGTGTTTATCTTTGATCGTGTTGAATATGTAATCCATAAATTCATAACGATATTTAGATACAGTAAGAGTAGCTAAAGAATGGTTCAGGAAAAACGGTTTTCCTTACTTAAGAATCTAAACATGAACAGGTTTTGTCACAGTATAATCTGACCAATGAGTAAAAAACAAGACAGTTTTCTTTTGACAGATAGAAACTGAGAAAGCAAAGCAAACAAGGAAGACAGGTGTCAAAACAAATCAAATATCAGTCCCTGTAACTTTGGATAAACATGAAGGACTTGGAGAAATGACTGAAGTGACTGAACGAGGCATTTTCTTTTCAAAGTTTTCCCAAATGCCAATATTTCTATGTTTGGTTGTTTTTTTAGATGCCATGATCCCTTCGAATTATAACCATAAAGCTTTGCATTGAAGAATTATTTCCTCCTAGCGAGCCAAATTGTAAATAAAAAATAGGAGCAAAGGAGCGAATGAAGAAAAAGTGAGAAGAATTCCAGCTGAGCAACAAACAAGCATGAAACTGTCCAATATCACGGTACATCCACAGAATATCATGCTAGTCTGTGAGTATGTCAGATTAGTTTTGGCTAACATGTAGAGACATCAGCCGATATGAAAATGACAGCAGTTACAGAATATGGGATGATTTTAATGAGTAAATGATTGGCTGAAAGTGCTTTGGCACACTTTTCCTATATTATTTAGCTTTACCAGGCTTTTGATTGAACTTGACAAATACTAGACCACCCTAAATGATTCATGTTTAATACAGCTCTGTTGTGTTTTTATAGAAATATGATGACTTATAAGTTGTTTAATAAAAAGCAACACTGTGGAAGTTGGCATCCTACAGAGAATCTTTTAGGGATGCTATAAAAACAAAATTGAATCTTCTGCTTTACATTTCAGTTCAACTGATATGTGCTCATCTGCTTTGAGTGAATGCAGACACTGAGCAGATCCTCAAACAGCAGTGTTTAAGCAATTTTCAAATAAAATGTTCAAATGTAACTTCAAATAAGTGGAAACTAAGCATATGCTGAAAGTCTATGAAATAATATTAACTATGGGAATACAAGTCAAGTTCAGAAGTTGGTTAAAAAGGGTAATTCTATGTTTCCCAAAGACCAATATGTAAAAACTTTACTGATGAACCAACAGTCTGGCATTTAAACTAGATGTGCATAAAAGCAAACAATCAGACAAGGCACACTGAGCAAACTAATTTGCCTCCATGGATGGCGTCGGATAAGCAGTGACAGTCCAAGTACTGTCCTTGAGTGACCATGATGCACGACTGACAGCTAACAGTGGCTGTCTGCAGTTTCATGAGAAAAAAAGGAAAACAGAAAGACAGACTGCAACAAAAACAGAAAAATAAAGGTCAGAAGAAAGCAAACATCAAATAAGCAAGAAAGACTTGAAATGAAGATACAGTGGAAAGAAAACCAGACATGTGTGGTTCCATTGAGAAGGAAGCAAAAGCTAGATTTCCCCTACCGGAGGAAAAATATAAATGAAACACAATCATTGACCAGCTCTGCCACACTTAACAAGGAGCTGTGAGATAACAGGGAGGAGAATATAAGTGGAGGGAGCAGCAGGGTTACCGTGGCAACTGAAATTAGAACCTGGGATAACAAGAGAAAATGAAAATGTGTGGGACGACCCAGGTGAAACACACAGCGAGGGGAATAGAGATGGAGAGAGAAAAACATTAATAGAGAAAAATACCTTCATTCCTGAGAGCACCGCTTATACAACAACGTGATAAATACTACCTTAAAAATAGAGGGCAGCAGCCTATTCAACGTCATACATGAAGAAACCATAAATCTGCTCTGAAATGGGACATCTAAATAAAATAAAAACACACAGTCTTACTTGGTAGGATGATTGTCGCAGTGTGTAAAGTGCAACCAAAATGAGATCATTATAGCTACAGGGTATGAATAAATACAACATTCACCTCCACTTACTAATCAATGATCAAGTCAATTTTATTTGTATAGCCGCCAATGCTTTCTCAACACCTACACTATGAACGCCTTTTACAGTGGGGCAAAAAAGTATTTAGTCAGCCACCAATTGTGCAAGTTCTCCCATTTAAAAAGATGAGAGAGGCCTGTAATTTTCATCATAGGTACACTTCAACTATGAGAGACAGAATGAGAAAAAAAAATCCAGAAAATCACATTGTCTGATTTTTAATGAATTAATTTTCAAATTATTGTGGAAAATAAGTATTGGTCAATAACAAAAGTTCATCTCAATACTTTGTTATATACCCTTTGTTGGCAATGACAGAGGTCAAACGTTTTCTGTAAGTCTTCACCAGGTTTTCACACACTGTTGCTGGTATTTTGGCCCATTCCTCCATGCAGATCTCCTCTAAAGCAGTGATGTTTTGGGGCTGTCGCAGGGCAACATGGACTTTCAACTCCCTCCAAAGATTTTCTATGGGTTGAGATCTGGAGACTGGCTAGGCCACTCCAGGACCTTGAAATGCTTCTTACGAAGCCACTCCTTCGTTGCCTTGGTGGTGTGTTTGGGATCATTGTCATGCTGAAAGACCCAGCCACGCTTCATCTTCAGTGCCCTTGCTGATGGAAGGAGGTTTTCACTCAAAATCTCACGATACATGGCCCCATTCATTCTTTCCTTTACACGGATCAGTCGTCCTGGTCCCTTTGCAGAAAAACAGCCCCAAACCATGATGTTTCCACCCCCATGCTTCACAGTAGGTATGGTGTTCTTTGGATGCAACTCTGCATTCTTTCTCCTCCAAACACGACGAGTTGAGTTTTTACCAAAAAGTTCTATTTTGGTTTCATCTGACCATATGACATTCTCCCAGTCCTCTTCTGGATCATCCAAATGCCCTCTAGCAAACTTCAGACGGGCCTGGACATGTACTGGCTTAAGCAGGGGGACACTGGAACTGCAGGATTTAAGTCCCTGGCGGCGTAGTGTGTTACTGATGGTAGCCTCTGTTACTTTGGTCCCAGCTCTCCGCAGGTCATTCACTAGGTCCCCCCGTGTGGTTCTGGGATTTTTGCTCACCGTTCTTGTGATCATTTTGACCCCACGGGGTGAGATCTTGCGTGGAGCCCCAGATTGAGGGAGATTAGCAGTGGGCTTGTATGTCTTCCATTTTCTAATAATTGCTCCCACAGTTGATTTCTTCACACCAAGCTGCTTACCTATTGCAGATTCACTTTTCCCAGCCTGGTGCAGGTCTACAATTTTGTCTCTGGTCTCCTTTGACAGCTCTTTGGTCTTGGCCATAGTGGAGTTTGGAGTATGACTGTTTGAGGTTGTGGACAGGTGTCTTTTATACTGATAACGAGTTCAAAAAGGTGCCATTACTACAGGTAACGAGTGGAGGACAGAGGAGCCTCTTAAAGAAGAAGTTACAGGTCTGTGAGAGCCAGAAATCTTGCTTGTTTGTAGGTGACCAAATACTTATTTTACCGAGGAATTTACCAATTAATTCATTAAAAATCCTACAATGTGATTTCCTGGATTTTTTTTTCTCATTTTGTCTCTCATAGTTGAAGTGTACCTATGATAAAAATTACAGGCCTCTCTCATCTTTTTAAATGGTAGAACTTGCACAATTGGTGGCTGACTAAATACTTTTTTGCCCCACTGTACCTCAGACCTTCACTTAAAATGAGGAAAAATTCCAATGAAAACTTAATTAAGATAGATGCAAGGAATCTTAAGCACGGCTACTTATCAGTAAAATACAGACAATGATTTTTACAACTCTGTGATTAATTTAAAAGCACCCATTTCACAACAGCTGACAGAAATGAATTCAGCTGGGAGCACTTATGAAGCACCTTCCTCACTGTGCTTGGAGGTTGCCAAGAGAAAGATAATGCCAACTGGAGGCTGGCAGTTTATAAGGTCTGAGTGTTAAGACCTAAAATGTCAATATTGGTCCCAAAGGGGGAGGGATAATTAAGGCATAAAGATCTGAAAGGCTTGTCACATATGGCTGGCCAGCTGTCACATCTGTCCGTTCATATTCATGGCAGTAACAAGTAGGCTTGTACTAAAGCAGCGGCAGAGTAAGTAATGGATGAGCATTAAATGTCAGCTGACTGAGCTACAACTAAACGCTCGCACAAGAAGGCACACAGAATGAGGGAGGCTGGCATTTAAAACAATACACAACCTCCACTTCTCATTTTAGATGTTCACTCCCGAGTGGGTTGACTCAAAAAGATCTATTCCCTGTGGTTCTACTTCACACATCCCTTGTGTTCAGTGTTGTGACAGCACTGCAGAGCCGACACAGGAACACAATATTTAAAGCTATAACATTTCTGCATTAAAATGTCTGAAAACAACTAAATCTATGTAATATATGTTTGTGGTTGAACTCGAAAACCTAAAGAAATCTGTGATTGTAATCAACATAACAGTCGGTTTAATGTGGTCATCTGTGATGGCGTCAGCGATGTGGTTGTATATCAGAGACTTTTTTTAGCTGACTTTTTATTCGTCCAATCCAATATTTTAGCCGGAAAAAGGATGAAAGACATAAACATACAGTATCTGCCCCAGGTTCTAGAGCAGCGATACTCAACCCACGGCCCTTTAAGACTAGTTGCGGCTCTTTTAAGTCCCACTTAAAAAAATCAAAATCTAAAAAAATCTTTGAAAACCGAAAAACAAAAACATTGTCAGCAGAATTCATCAACATTTCATTATCACTCACAAGTCACGTCTATTAAGCGGCCCCCCCCCATCCCTCTGAACAACCAATCCCAAATTATTTCAGGTTTCCCGCTCTGATTGCAGGTGCGCGAGATAATTGCTCCGTCACACTGGGAAAACTAGCATACAGCACTACGCAAAAATGGCGAAGGAATATAGGAAAAGAAAATATGAAGAGGAATATCGAACATTTAAAGAGGACTGGGAACTCGAGTTTTTCTTCGTCTCCACCGGTTCGGGAAAATGCATCTGCCTTCTTTGTGACAACGTCATTTCACAATTTAAAAAGGTCCAATTTGCAGCGCCATCACGACACAAAACACCCGAAGTTCAGCACCGACTTTCCGAAAGGTGGAGAGCTGAGGGCGGAAAAGCTGGCGAGACTCAAACAGAACCGAACTGCTCAAAAAAACGTATTCCACACTAATACGAGTGAAAGAGCGACAGAGGCATCCTACAAAATCACACATGAACTGATGAAAAAGATGAAGCTATATACTGATGGAGAAATGGTGTAGGATTGCATACTGCTGGCTTGTTCAACGTTGTTTCCTGAGAAAAAAGACCTGGAACGAGAGGCAAAAAAAATTCAACTGTCGGATTCTACTGTAGCTAGGAGGGCATCAAACATTTCAGAGAACATTGCACATACTCTTAAGGACAGAGGTCATCCGCTGAGTTTGTCAGCCTTGCAATGGACGAAAGCTTGGATATCAATGACACGCCACAATTACTCATCTTTATCCGAGCGATCAACAGTAAGTTTGAAATTACAGAAGAACTGCTTGACATGGTTTCACTGGAAAATGGAACAACGGGCATTGAAATAAAAAACGCTGTGCTGGAAACATTAGAAAAGTTTAACATTGGACCAGAAAAAATCACAGCATTCACAACAGAGGAACCCGGAGACGAGCCGTGGCTTTGCTGAAAGAAACGCTGAAAAACGGTGCGGGTTGCTGCTGAGGGTATTTTCTCATACCATTGTATTGTGCATCAACAAGCCTTGTTTGCTAAGTTCAATAATGTCTGAATGAAGTGATGGCAAATGTAATCGAAGTGGTTAATTATATCAGGGCCCGTGCCAGAAACACCTAAATTTTAAACTGCTGTGTGAGGAGTTTAACACTCACTATGGAGATTTCGTGTTACACACCGAGATCAGATGGCTGTCTAAAGGACGTATGCTTGCACATTTCATGGACCTGCTTGAACCCCTGAAATCCTTCATTGTCGGCCAAGGGGAGACTTCCCGATTTTCCTTTTTGGGTGATAAAGAGTGGATGCTGTCTGTTGCGTTCCTGTGTGACATTACGCAGCACTTGAACAAACTTAATCTCAAGATGCAGGGAAGAAACAAGACCGTGTATGAGCTCTACACGGCTGTCAGAGTATTTTCTGACAAACTGGATGTACTCGAACGAAGTGTCCGTGGTTCTGATTACCGTTTCTTTCCCACCGTGCAGAAAGTGATGGCGATGCAGACGCTCTCCTGCCCTGTCAATCACAATTCTGTGACGTGCTAACTGAGCTCAAGCAAAACTACACATCAAGATTCCACGACTTCATGGACCATAGCAATATTTTTCTACTTGTGAAAAACCCATTCCTGATTGAGGTCAATGAAATGAAGCAAATAAGCGACCAGCTCGGGCTTGTGCAGCTTCAAATGGAGTTCGTGGAGTTAAAGAGCTCAGATGAACTTCAGCGTCAGTTTCGGATTACAGATGTCGTGGACTTTAGGAAACTGGTGGGGCATCTACCAAATATCTCCAGACTGGCAAGACACATCATCTCAATGTTTCCGTCTACATACCGGTGTGAAGCAGCATTCTCTGCGCTCTCAAAAATAAAATGTCGCAACCGAAACAGATTGAGTCTGCAGCACACAACAGAGGGCCTTCGGATCGCCGTTTCCAGCGCAGAGCCCGACTTCAAATCACTTGTGCGGCAGAAGGAGTGTCAGAAATCACATTGAGTGTGAAGTAAGTACAACATTACTCTTCTGACAACCCCTG
This sequence comes from Eleginops maclovinus, assembly GCF_036324505.1. NCBI lineage: Eukaryota > Metazoa > Chordata > Actinopteri > Perciformes > Eleginopidae > Eleginops > Eleginops maclovinus. The sequence continues at coordinate 10,978,117 of NC_086364.1, forward strand.
CTGTCTATAATCTGCTGTTATATGGACTGTGATGATCAGTAAACATGCTGTCTGTTATCTGTTGTTATGAGCAGTGATGATCAGCAATGTGTGTTTTGTGGTTGCAGTGAAAATAATAAATCACAGTTATTGCACTGTACATTATGCTTTTCATTCCTTAGTAACATATTACTATTATCCATATTCTCAAATGCATAATGGTTTCAGGGAGGAAAGGAGCGTTTTTGGATTGTGGCTCTTCCAAAATATTTTTTCGTCAATGTGGCTCCTGATTAGGACAAGGTTGAGTACCACTGTTCTAGAGCAAAAAGCAGGGCAAACGTAAGTGGTATCCGACCTGCATTACAGAAACAAAAGATTTTTAACGTACGACAGGTTCTGTTCGTTTTCAGATAGAGGGGACCTCCGAGGATGATCCTTGAAGCTCCTGGCAAAACCTCCTAAATGTCTGCACCTTAAGTTAACAGATGAACACTCAGAGCACACATTAGTGGTACCTCCACTACAACCCCTCCAGGAAGTTCATCTTTACTTGGTGTTTTCACTGGTTTTTATTTGGAGAGGAGGTGACATGAGATTGTGGGTAATTTTGCTCCCCCTACAACGCTCCTGAACGACAAACAAAGAAGGACTACTTATCCGGGAATCTGGAAAAAGCTGACTGCAATGAGGGAAAAGGTGGTGAACTACCACTTCCATGAACTAATGCTAATTTTGCCACAAAAATCTGTTAAAATAGAGATAACCATAGCGGTAGAAACGTTCAGAATTCCTGCATGCAGTCTCACAGAAATGTTTCCATTAGTGCAACCACAAAACAACAACTGGAGGACCTTTAGGTGCAAAGAGTCAGCAAACCTCCACCCTGCTCATGTGTCACTGAGCAAGGCACTGAGCCAGTTGCCCGCTTCTGGTGAACTGCCAGATTGTCCTCACAGGAATAATTACAGCACATCTTGTTTGTGCCACTTTATCACATTTCTGGCCTTTGCAAACCCTGCTCAGCTATTTTGGATCAAATCAGGAGACAAGAAGTTGCTTTGTTGCATTGGCTGCTTTTATGATAACGCTGTATAATTGGTAACTTAAAAAGATTCACTTTTTCTTTTGTTCTTTAATTTTTCAATAAAAGTTATGCAGCAGGCAAATTAGTCCAAACTGATTACAGTCTGTGTTGCTATTGCTCAACTTAGTGGACTTGCAGTCTCTGCTCTTTGTGTGCAATGAGCTTCTACACTTCTTGTCTGCCTCCTTGCAGAGTTTAGAGAATTTATTAAAAAGCATTTCACTGCATCTTGAGTGCAAGTTTGCCCTTGGTTCATTTTGTTTTGCTTGGCTTTTCAAGGATAAGTAACTACTGGCTATCAGATGACAACATCCATCACCTTATAGCCATAAAACTGCATTTCAGGGTCACTCCTTTTCTTTAAACTGCTGCGCATTTATTTTGAGATCCACATTTTGGACGACTCTGTGATGGTTTTATTTGAGTTAAAAAGCTGGTGCCTTCCCCTGTCCAGATGAGAGATGGTTAAAGTTTAAGGGTTCAAATACACTTCTTGTAAACAGCCAGCATTTCAACATGGACAGATCTAGTGAGGAGGTTTTGGGTGGGTGAATGCAGAGTGTCTCCCTGGGATCCCTGCTGCGTCCTGATATTTAAAATGAGAAGGAGGACGATGTGTTAGGATGTGTGAGAAGGACAGTTGGCAGGAGTGACTGACAGATCCGGTGAGCGCGTGGTCTGCTCATGCGTGCGGATCCAGCTCCTCTGAGTGATCTGAAGTGGCTTCAATTAACTAAAGCAGCCCAGTGTGAGGAAGGGGACTAAGGGGGGGGACAGGCCCTAGACAAGCATCTTGACCGATTGTTTGGGGGGGGGGGGGGTGAGTGGGGCCCTCTGACAGGTCCTCTAATGCCCCACCAACTCAAAGCTTTCTCCATCTCCTTTTAGCTAATTACTAAGTATCCACATGGAGACACTTGTCACTGTGATCACAGCAAATTGGCTGTAACTGCAGGGTCAGCAAGGACTGTCTTTCATTCTTGTGCAGGTAGACACACACATGTAGTCTTGCACAAAAGCAACCCACACAATGGTTTTGCATCATTTTCAATTCAAAAGCTATTTCCAGTTCCCCGAGAGAACAGGAATAAAGTCACTATGAGAAAATCCAATATCACAGGCACTGGCTCATGTACATCTGCAAAATCATATTCATGTTGATTCTGCTTGATGCTTAGTGCGTATGATAATATAGAAAGGAGATGATTAAAATATCCTGGCATTTCTCAACAAATCCCACACACAGATTTAATTTTCATGGATATATGCAGCAACTCTGATGTTAGAAGACATTGCCAAGTGAAATGCTAGTTCCACTTTGAATATATGAAGGTAAATCACACTCCACACATGTGCGAACACGGAAAATAAATGTGAACTGTGTCCTGGAATGTCTTCTGTCTCTACATCTGCTCTACATTTACCTTGTAAATCAAAAATAAAGTTACTTTGTTAAATGTTTGAAGTAACTGCAGACAGACCTGTACACACAAGCAGGCCAGTGTGTCACATCAATAATGCATCATTCTCTATTTTCTCTCATCTCAAACTAAAAGTTGGGTCTTATGGCCTCTAACTGAATAGAGAGTGCTCTTTTCATCTAGCTTTTGCTTTTGTTTTCTTGCTGTCTTGCTGTTCTTGCTAGTTTTACATTACCTAATTAACATGGAAACGTTTTTGGGGTAGGCATGAAACACACAGGCTCACATAATTCCCCCTGAAGGATATTTTATTGTTCTTTTTTTTGTCGGCCTCTAATGTAAGCACATCCTCCAAGCCTCCGCCCTCATTTCCCCTTCTAAAAACCTTATCTCCTTCCTTTTTTCTCACTTTTTGGCTTTTATAAGAACTGAGGCTATTTAAAAGACGACTGAATACATCCTCAAACTTCTTCACTCGTTGCCATTTATATGATCAAGTGCCTGCTGCATCCTCTGTTCTCTTGCTACTTGGTATTCCTTCACAGGTATCCTTTGGATCTTCTGTCACCTTCATTCGTTCTGAAGGTTTGAATTTCCTATTCAAACCATCTACCTTATTTCTCATTCCGAACCATACATTTCCTCTTACCCACTATTTGGTTCAATCCAAACCATCTGAGAATAGGTGCACTCGTCTCAAAAAGCAAAAACAAAACATATTTTGCTTCAGTAAAACTACTGAACTACAACTTAGTAGCTCATTATTTTCAATGACATGTTGGCAAAGACAACTTTAATGTCATGTGGTATCAAAAGAAAAACACAGCATAGTCTACAGGTAACAGTAAGTTGCAAATGCTGTTACATAATTGGGTTGTTTGCCCACGCTAACCAATCAGTGCAGAAAACATGGCACCAGGAAGACTGCAACATTTATGAAGCACAGTATTCACAAGATAGTTTACACTTTATGTAATTAGACCTACAAACACCATATTAAGTCAAACTTGTTCATATTAATCAATATAGTTAAAGTATCATATGCTGAAAGTGTCTCTAACACCCCCATATTTCACCCTGTCCCCCCTTTCCAAAGTATACTTGCCATTTCTTCATATTGGTACAGACCCTCCTTCCCTCCCCCAGATCGTTACACCATTTGGTACTCACCTAGATCAAAGTCCTGCACACATCTGTTCCGCTTGCTGCTGCCATGACTGGCCAGCTGGACTCTGTCCGTCAGGTCTCTCGGTCTGTAGGTGTGTCAGTGCTGCATGTCTGTCCAAAGCCTGAGCTTCTTGGCAAGCTGAAAACGCAAACAGCGGAAAGAATCAACAAGACTGTAGTTGTGAGAGCGAGCGTGGGCGTGAGCCACTGCCTTATCATATTCTTGCAAGAGACTCCTTGTCAAGTTGACTGTTTGTGTGCACATCTGCTATGTAGGAGACTTGAATGCAGAACATTTTTGGATGGAGTGCGCGTGTGAAGAGATATTACAAAGACACATGTTTTACGGAGAGGTGGCGAGGTTTGCACAGCGAAGCGGAACAAAGTGGAAAAGGGGCCCTTCCTTACGCAATTACCCCCGGCATTAAAACTCTAATCCAAACACAAACTGTATCTGGACTGTATCCAAACAGCAAACTAAGCTGAGCCACAGGTGTTAACACAGCCAGGAAGGAATGCAATCTCATTTCAACAAATCTAATGATGGTGTTTATAGTAATAAGATTCAAAGCAGGCTTAATGCCTCTTTAATACTTTTTGGGTTATATATATATTTACACATACAAATCTTTGTGGATATAATTCTGATGTGCACAGTGTATTTTAATGTAATGTATTAAGGCACTGCTTGCTGAGAAACAAATAACAGTACAACCATCTGACAGAACAGACACACTCACACTTCAGAATATCAGCACTACCTAAATAAATAGGATTGCTGACTCATGCTCTAAATGCCTATCAACCAACCACAGACCAACAGGATTTCACAGAACCATTTATTCTAGAAAGGTCTGTGGATGGTAACAAAATGCCCAAGGCTTAACGGCCACAGTGATGCTCGCTGGGCTCATAATAGAGTCGATCCATAAAGATGTCTGACATTTAAACATTAAAAGTAAAAATAGCTGGCTGATTTGAGTCAATTTTCTCTTATTCCCAGCACAAGCAGCATTTTAAATCAGGCTTGAAATTATCCCAATAGTACAGAAAGTTGCCTCAAAACTAAAATAACTACTCTAACTAACTATGACTAACATTTGTCCAGATCTTTAAAAAGAAAAAAATAGACTACTCTTTACATTCCGTGTCTTTGTATTCATGACCAGTATCTAAACTGCCTGTGGGATTTTACCTCAGAGAGAGAGGAGATGATCTACATGAACAAATGAAATATCTTAAGAGCCACATGTTTACACATACATACCAATGAAATGTCAATCATATGCATAATACAGAGGTTGAGTCCTGAGAGAAATGTCAAAAAGGGAGCCTGTGTCTCTAATGTGTGTGTGTGTGGTGCAAGCATCGTTCGATCAATATTTTACCTGAAATGAATATCTGATCACTGACTCAACAAAGCAGGTGTCCACGGCAAACGAAAAAATAGACGCAACCTGGATCAATAGGCCCCATTTTGAAAATCTATATAATACAAACCTAGTTTTATAAGACAGGCAACAGGAAAAAGGGGGGGTCTATAACACCCCTTTAGTACGTTTTTGTATTGCTTTTGATTTATGAGATTTAGCAGCAAAAGTTAAGACAGTGACTTCATGTTACAGAATGCACTGTGTAGAGTAGTATACCATAGCTTCATTCATAGCTATACATTAAAACATGTCAAGTTATTACTTTTAATCTTACTACCGCCTGTACTTGCAGTGCAAGATATCAATTATGTTGACACTTTGTTTGATCGATAGATTGATGGCGCAACAGAAGTTGAGTTGCCATCCCTTCGATATTCTTAAGGCAACCGCTTTCAGTGAAAAAACTAAAACAGCTTTAAAGACCAACTGTAAGCTGCTCGGACTAAATGGCAACCAGAGAAAGTTTGCTACCAGCAGGTGAACAAAGTGGAATATAAATAAGCTAAAGACACACATTCTGGAGTGAGCTTGGTGTAGAAAAGTTAATAATAAGTCAGTGTTTTCTTCACAGCTTGTTTGTGCTGCCCCCAAGTGGATTAAAACTCAGTTATTGCAAAAGGTATGATATTCTACACCATCACTTCTTTGTGCTATAAAACTACTATGATATGACAATCAGCCCAGTAACAACCATGAACGTTCACCTCTTCTTTCCTCACAGTTTTGTAAATGAAAACGGTCATCATTATTGAGAACTTTATTGTGATCAATCACCAGCCAGTGTGTTACCGAGTTGTGACCACAGGAAATGAGGTATGACCTGTTGCTTGTAACAGTCCCATCCAAAGTCTAGATCAGCAGGATGGGCCAAGGCCCTTGCATGCCCTTTCTGTCTTCTCTGTCCTGTTTGGTTTGCCCTCCTGTGACACTGGCAGTCCCAAGTGGTCAGTTAAGACGAAGACAGACGACAATACACAATCTAACCAGTCATGCCACCAAGACCTGACATGTTGACACCAGCAATGTCTCTGAGCATCATGAGACACCACGGTCCGTCTGGGAAATAAAAAAATTTAAAAAAGGAGGATGGAGCTGCCAGACAGGCAGGTGGGAAACTACATTTCACAAGCATGGAAAATAGAAAGCAGAAAAAATGAAGAGCCCACGAGACCGAGAGGGGGGAGAGGCAGAATGAAAGATAGGTCGATGTACAACAGGCTGATGAAATAGAGCGAGAAAGACAGAGAGAGAAAGGAGTGGAACAGCAGCTCAAACAATAGTCTAGAAACACAGGAACAAAAAAGAGACTCGCTGAAGGGATAGAAGACAAATCATGCAGAGGGCAGAGAGGAACACAGAGAGATGGGGTTGCCCGAAAAATAAATAAAAAATGTCAGACTCAATTCTTCTCTCAAAAAGAGGGGAGAATTAAGGTGGAAAAGAATTGGAAGAAGGATTGCTCCTCTACGTCTCACTGCTCCTAAAACCTGCACAGACTTGAAAAGACCAATATGTAAAACGGAACAAAACGCCAGGGGGGTTACATCAAGCGCTTCACTACATTCAAAAAGAGCCACAGAGGGAGAATAACTGACACAATTAAGAGCATAACTGTCATCACAGCCAATCAACCCACCGCCCACACACCTGCACTGAGCAATAGACCCGTGATGAGGAGGGATGAAGGGCTGCTAATTCCCCATAGCAGCACTGACTACTAATAGTGCCAGATACATTAAAGGCCTAAAGGCTACAGCATCCTAATGCAACAGAAACATGAGACACATGTTCGAAATCGCTCCATCACAACACGTTCCTGCCTCTTTTGCATTCTGAGAGAAAAGCTGACATTTAAATAGAATCCTGCTGACATGCAAATTAGGTGAAGCCAATTCCACATGTGCATCAGAAACAAGAGAGTGATGTGTGCATCTGAAACCAATCACAGGTGGATGCATACCCTCGCTCAATAAAACACAAACTAAATTTAATGAGCTCTCAAGCTCCTCCACGGTGACATTTCCCCTTGCATTTCTCCATATTTTACAACTATCTCCACTTCTCTTTTTCTCCATACTGGTGCTTGCCCCCCGCTCCACCTCCCCTGGCTCAGCTTTCCGTTTTAAATCCACTTCTCTGCCTCTATCTTTTTCTCCCTCCATCCAAAACAACAGCTATTCCAGAAAGAGGGCCATCAATCTTCTTCAATAAGGCCCGAGTGCGAGGGAGTGCCAAGGCTAGAGCAGATTACTATCTCTCCTTACCACCACTCAACACTAGATAACATATAGAAGGAGAGAATGGGCAGACGGGGAGACACGGAGGGTCGACAACATGTCAGAGAAACAATCTTAGATAGCAGGCGGACACATTAGATCTTAAAAACCTCAAACACACTTCCACCCCTGTCAACAGCGGAGAATGTGAAGTAAGCTGAATTTAAAAACCTCTAATCCTAACTGGCAACTCTAAACCTGACCCATGATTTATTTCCAAAGAGAGCCTCGCCTTTGGAAAGACAGGAGCTACGCTTCAGCTTTCATCTCCTGTAAACAGCTGGCTTTGAAGGAGGATTGGAATTCAATGGTCATTTTTATTATCATTTTTGTCATTATCAATTAATCAAATGGTCAATAAATCTTTTGATTGTCTTGATATTTAATTTGTCAGAAAAATGAAACAAGCAAAGATTTGTGTCTTCACATATGTTGATGTTAGGGTTTGACAGAATTCTATTAAAACTGCTTATTGATTTGATAGGGTCAAAAAAAATTCAGCCAAGCAGGCAGAAACAAGACAAATTCTGAGTGTATCTTGGTGACAAGCCAAACTTAGCTACAAGTGCCTGTACCATGGGGATGGGTGTATAAGAAGAACTTGATACAGTGCTAAACGGTTGCTCAGTGGCGCATGAAGTCAGAATTGCTCGACTTTCAAGAACACGGTTACCCTGAGCTTCCCTGGATCTTATGGCGGTCCCATAAAGCAAACACACTTGTGTTTTCCTTAAACTCCGTCTGCCACATCTCGGCCCAGTCAAGTTAATGGAGAAAAAATAACTCTGGACTAGTTATAAGTGCACTTTACAATTTGAAAGACATAATATATTAAATAAGGCGTATTGAAATGTTGCTACTGGGAAGTCGAATTACCTTTAAAAAAAAAGTAGTATATTTTCAAACATCTTTTTCCTAAGGGTTATCATTGGGGGAAAGTATTTTTGGGCGCCATTGCATCATATAAAGTACACAGAAGTTGTATTTTTACTTTTTAGCCACTAAAAGAGGTTAGCTTCAAAGCCTGGTGCTCTTGGTCTACTCAGCCAAAGATTACTTTTGTGTCTAGAAACTCAACGCTGCAGCAACAGAAAGCCAACAGAGCGTTTCTGCAGTTCCAACTAAACCAACCTGGAAAACGTTTTTCTCCAGAGAGGTTTTAGCTTTAGGAGTTGAATATTAGCCCACTAAAACTTGCTTGGGAACAGTAATGTTGCTGGTTCAAATCCAGCACAAACAACATTGCTGAACTTGTAGCAGGGCATTACATGGGAGTAAACAGTAAATAACAAGCAGTTGATGTTTAGGTACGTGAAAATAAACTCACAACACACACACACACACACACACACACACACACACACACACACACACACACACACACACACACACACACACACACACACACACACACACACACACACACACACACACACACACACACACACACACACACACACACACACACACACACACACACACACACACACACACACACTTTACAGACATTTTTTCTTTCACAGCAAAGACTCTGTGATCTCGTATTACTTATAGAACATCTTCTCAAACAACAATGTTCAATCCAAGGACACAACTAGACCACCAAGCCAGCTCTGACAGCTACATCCACAATGGAACATGATAGGGCTAATCGCTATGCAGCTTTCTCACTGAGGACAACCTACATGGGAGAGTTTTGTCAGACATAATAAACTGTCCTTGCATTGTCACAGCTCAGTTGAGGATGAAGGTTAAACTTAGAGCTGTCTGTAAAGCTGTCCCTCTGCAGCAGCAGGCTCTGACTGGGGATCAGCGTACTGTGGCTTCTGTTGGGCCTTTGGGCCACACGGTGACGAGATGGAGGAGGCAGCGGTGGCGGGGCTCAGCCTAGCGCTAAAGACTTTGACACTAACATAATCACTGATAATTGATTCGCCTGGTAAGGAAGGTGTAACATTAAAAGATAAAAAGAGCAGCGATGGTGTCAGCACAGTGTCAGGGCTTAATGTGAGCTGATGGGGCCGACGCTGCCTGTCACACACCGGCTGATCACACAAGAAGGGACGGACACATATCATCCAATCAGCCCTGGACCAACTCTGCACCCTCAAAGGGGCTTTGATCAGCATCGGGCCAAGAGAAGCGAGGGGACATACAAACCAAGGACGGAAGAGAGACCGAGGAAGAGGTCTTAAAGAAGACAGGCATCGTAGCTGTTACAGGACGGCCCTGAGAAGTCACATGAGAGATACAGCAGGGAGTTTCAATGAGCAGCACCAAAGGATCAAGCACATATTGATATGACATGCTTCAATTCGATTTTGGATTTGGTTAACCAAGTTTACTGACACAAAGACTATTCTCTTGAACACTGAACTGAAGCTAAAGTGAATGGGCTATTATTTTGATGACCAATCTGTTGACTCCTTCATTTATCAAGTGTTGTTACCAAATGTTATTTACAGCTTCTCAAAAAAGAAAAATTGCTGTTTTTTCTATTATTTGATATCTGAAAACCGAAGGTCTTTAGGTTTTGGACAATTGGTAGAACAAAAAAAGACATTTTGAATAATCACTTAGTCTTTAAGGATATTAATATGGGCATTTTCAAACATTTAATAAACAAAATAAAGTCCAATAAATCCCTACGACTTTGAACAGCAAACATAAAACTATTGCTGAGAGTGGAACAAATATTTTGTGTTTAATTTAGCTTAGTTGGTTAGCTGTTATTAGCAGACCATAGATAAATTCAATGGAGAAAAAAAGCTGGAAGCTTAAATAAATGCAGCCTTTACAAAATAAGTGAATCAGTTATTTTTTCAGCTCTATACTTTCTTTGCACTTGTACTAATCAAAATGGAGCATAACAGGCAGCCAGTATTGCAGTTACACTCTGGCTAATGTTATTTTCATTAGTGTATAATGAAATTAGTGACTACAACAGTACTAAGACCTTTGATTTTATAGAGTTACTAAACACACTGTTAACCTGTGATTTTAACAGACCCCTGTTTCTTAACATGGCATAACATGGAGCGCCAACTCTACTCACCCTCACAGCTTTGTTATTAACGTGTAATGGAGACACATGAGGTAAGTCCACTAGCAGTGACTGGGGTGTGCCTATCTGCTGAGTGAACTGATGAAGACGGAGGGCTCCCTGTAGCCTTACAGTCAGACCGCTGATAAATGTGCCAGCCTCCACCCTTTCCCCAACTGCAGGAAGGTTGTGTGTGTGCATGAGAATAAGCATTGACGCCCGCTAGACTGGAACTGACAATATTAAGTGGTAGTGGCACAGTTTCCATGAACACAGGGAGGCCAAAAGAACCGAGGGGCAGGAAGGCCTCTTTTATGTCACCAACTAGACATTTAAGGAGCTAGTCAGACTATCTGTCCTCCTATACAGCACCTACACACTCGCCTTTCCCGAATCAAATGTTGCTGAGTACAAGCAGCAAGAGACAGTCAGACAAACACACATTTCCAAAAGACAAACGCATACAACATCATGTCGAAAGAAATGGCTAGTGCGAGATCAAAGACTCTACAGATGTTTAAGTGAACCATAGGAGCTCCTTCAGAGGTAGACTGCAGGGCTCGGATATCTTACAGAGGAGCAAGGGAAGAAAAATAAAAAAGGGTGTAATGAGAAATAAGAGGGGGAAAAGGGGAATAGCAAAAGCCAGAGGCGGCAGACGGGAGAGAGGAGGTAGGCTGGGATGAGGAGCAAGTGAGAAAATGCAACTAAGAGGCTGATGAGCAAAACAAGGAGTAGGTAAGAGAAAGTGAGAGATTATAGGGAGTGTTGGAAGAGAATTTGAAGAGCAGAACAAAGCTGTCAATAAAAAAAGTTTGATGGGAAGGGGTTGAAAGAACAGAAGGAAATGGCAACACATGAGACATGACAAGCACGCTTCATGCACCCTTTTGCAGCTAAAATGGATGGCATGCTTTCTCATAATGTCCTTCAAAAAGCAGTGCTGGAGGCTGTAGATTTGACAGCACAATATGTCCCAAGAAGGAAAATGTAGGATATAGAGTAAATGAAAGTAAAACAAAAAAGATGGAGACGATCCCCAGAGAGGCAGCCTATGGCATCTGTTTGTCACAAGCTACAGTCGTAGGGAGAAGTGTGTGGGGGGGGGGGGTTAAAGGTAGCTCCTCTTCTCAATCTTGAACCACCCAGCTGTCCTCCATCCACAGCTGGAGGCTAAACTTAAGCTCCATCAACACCCATCAGGGACAGAGGAGAGGCCTTGGGAAGGGGGTCATCTACAATCACCAACCAGATAGAAAATTCGAGACTCACATCTGCATCATTAGCAGAGCTGCCAAAAGCCCCCTGATGTCTACCAACAACCACATCCCTCAGAAACGTGGCCACCACAGTAACTGTGTGTGCACACAAACATCCTCTGCACAATCGCCATAGAGCAATGTCAGCCTCCTCTTCATGAATATTCATGTGCCTCATTAACACTCAAGTGGGGAAACACAGCATATTGCATGAGACTCCCGTTACTTGGAGAGAGAGTTGAGGGAGCGAGAGGAGAGGGGAAGAAGAGATGGGACACATGGCGGCTGTGGAAAAAGCAAAAGGGGAAAAGATACCAAGTAAGCGGAGAAGTCTTCTTTTCATTGCCAGCAAACTTTTTTTTGAATCTCAAGAGTATAGAGGGAGGGGGAATGTCCTATATTGTTCCGGGAGCTGATAGCCTCCTGTCGCTTTTCCTTATAAAGCCTGACTAGGGCAGTATAGAAGCAGCGTCAGCAGCAGGGAGAGCACAGCGGGAGCGCAGGGTGGGAATTACAGACCATTTTACACTGCAAATCCTCCAGCAATAAAAGCTTTAGAACAGCTGCAATTTCTCCTGTAATGTCTGGCTGTTCACAATAACTGCTAAACTGTAGGGGATATGGGTGAATACAACTCAACGCAAGCTGTAGCCAAACAAACATTCATGCAACCCCCGTCCTTGTTTGGTAACAAAACACACCGGCACAGACATACAAAGCCCGGCTGTCTCATATGCAGACACTGCTTCAGTCAGTTCTCTCACTCAGACTCGACTCTGTGAGGCCCTTGCCAACAGACACATGCAGACAGATACCACACACAGAGAGAGGATTATTTTCCCTTTATGTTGTAATGCCAGTGAATCTCTTCACAGGAACTGCCAGCATGGGAAATCTCCCATCCTGCAGCTGTGTCCTCAGAGGGACACTAGAAACTGTAGATAGAGGACTATTTCCTTGACTTTTTCACTGTAACAGCCGGCCACTCAGAGAGAAAGATATGACACAAAGTCAGGACATGCCCAAAATGTTGCCTCACCAAAGTCACTGCAGTCCTTTAAAAGGGCACCAACCGACCCGGGGTACTATAATTGGACCTGGTCTCTGAAAATCAATACTGCTGCTTACATCAGGGGCCAACACTAAAGCTATTTCATATTCCACTTTCTACGCACAGTTTCTGACAAAAAACACCCTTCAATTTCAGAACAGTATGAACTATCGATTTCACAGCCATGATTCTTACTCTCACTCGCCACCCCCTATCCTCTCTCTTTTCCAGTCCCCTACCAATGACACGCAACTCCTTTACCAAGCAATGATTTGTTTTGAAGGTGAATAAGGTTGACTGTTTTTTACCTGGCCACTTCATAATTCTAGGTTATTTAAATCTCTCATAAGTGACTATGTCTCACAGCATTTGTATGGAGGAGTTTCATTGATCATGAGGGAAACTATGTCTGTCTCCCCGTGTAGCAATTCTATTATCTGTGGAATATTCAAATGATAAAGATGAAGACTGCAGACACTTTACCCTTTTTAGATCAATTGCAATAACAGCATTAAGGTATTCTTTATATATTTGTGTCGTTCATCTGGTCAACTAATCAACTGATAGATTTAGAACGTTGTTGTTATTATATGAAATTAGATATTACCGACTAAAGAGGCCTGATAGTCTTCAGATTTAAAAAAAGTTTTGATGAAATGTTAGACATCACCCAATCAAAGAATGGTATAACATGCAAATTTTAATCGGAACGCTACAAGCATTCATGTATAAGTAATTGAGACTCTCTTGACTTTTGGAAATAATACATTATTACGACTGGCTTCAACATTGTACCTAAAATATTATCCTTCTCAAATGCCAAATCAGAAATTGCTTCAGCCATGACAGAGCTGGATCTGGTAATCAAACCATTAGGATGGGTCTCCACTTTCCAGGCTTAAATGCCAGTTAATATCAGCACAATTGGATCTGACTTTTGGGCAGCAACACTTTTAACCAACTGTGTTGTCATTCATTCGTATTCAGATGGCTTTCCTGGGTCACGAGGCCTGGCAGAGACCGGGGACCTGACCAGTTCAGATCACAGGCCCAAACACTGCATGCATGCATGATTTAAATACATCTAAATGGCAGATGGCGAGTGCTGGTTCGTGTCTGGCTCCGGGACAGAAGCAGGGATGTAGGAGAAGCAGGGGATGAGGCTGCGTTTGAGTGAGAAATGGCTTCGCTTGTTTTTAAGATTACTTTTCCTCTTAAAACATTCACTTCATCTGTGTCACTTCTGCTCCCAACTTGTTATTGGAAAATAGGCACGCTGGAAACCCATTGCATGCTGGCACTGTCTGCATCAGTCACACACTGACACACACATACACACAGAAAATACATTTCATCGTCCATATTCGAAACAGCCAATAGCACTGGCAGGCATTTTCGACCCCAATCCATATTTCAATTTCTCTCCTCTCACGCAAACTAATTCAATACTTGTTGCCTTCCCTCACAAGCGATCAGCAATGTGAGAAATGAGCTTCTTCTCGTGCTGAATCTATAAAAAGGCTCAATCAAAGGCATTTTTGAGTGGGCTTCTGCCTATATCAATTATGTCTTGTGCCTGCACACAGGAAGATTCTTGTAAGTAGCACAAAAGGATGGAAAATCTGTACTTTGCAACATTCTCGCAACACTGTAATAAAATGCAGATCACTTTACATATTTTCTGTACTCCAAATGCATTCAGCCCAAATTAGCCGCATTTAAAACTCATATTTTACATCACATATTGTCACTGCTTTACGTCAAGAGCTTAACCACTTTCAAACCACTTAGATAAGCAGCGAGATGCGAGTCAAATAAGTATTTCAATATGATGTACTCAAATTTGAACTCTGAAGTGGATATTAGGTTTAAACAAGAATCAGACACTTTTCCCCACAAACATTCATCAATTTCTGAACTCCTAAAAGAAACATCAAAAAGCCAGACAAAAATAGACTGTGAAGACATCAGCCTACATGTTGGGGATTGAAGTACAGAAACAGCACAAAAGCCAGACTGGTCATAGTGAAAAGTACAACTCTACCAAATTTAACTTCTCCTAATCAGGCTTATAAATTAGAAAAAACCTCAAAGAGGCTACACTTCATAGGATGGATTTTACCCTGAAGGAGGAAGGATTTCATTGACTTTGCACTCAGTAACAGTAACATGTTTGAAGAAGATGTACACAACTTCGAAATACTAATTTATGTTAACAACCTCCTGTACTGAAGCAACTTAGTAGCCTAAGTCCTCAAAAGCACACAACTGAATAACTGTTACATTTTTCCTTACACTCACTGGTAATGCATTCGTTGTAAGATGCTGGAGATACATGAGCATGTGCATGTTTTTCAGCCAAGATAATTGATTTGTGCTTCTGTTGCTGCTCTGGCCACCACAGTGCCAGATGTGAATTCTCCTACACTCCAGGATTGAACACACTATTTTATTTTTGTGGGTTATGTTGTTCTTGTAAAGCATAACTGGACTAGTGCATTTTTTTTAACACAACCCTGTGTTGCAGAATTACAATAAATGATCCTTAAATCTTTGAAGTATACACTCACACTTATTTGATGTTGTTGAAATAGGAAAGGATGAGTAACAGCTGCTGCAACTCAGGCACCTGGCTACACTTTTCCTATCAACTCTTTGGCCATGTAAAGGGAGAAACACGCAAGGTAATAGCGACAAATTTAGGGGCTTAAAAGAGGACAGCTTTACGATGCCTGAGCGGCCTCTATGACTTCATTCCTGTCAGATTCTATTAGCTTGGCCTCCACCGTGAGTTTCAATTGGCTCATGGCCTATTCCCAGCAGTTACAGAAGCACCTGCCGTAAATAAACCAAATGGCTGCATCTTGTAGTGTATGAAGGGGCGGCGGCTGGGCACTTGCGTGTAAAGAACATCTGACAGAGTGGTTGAATAGTTTAATATACAGCAGCAGCTGAATGGACACAGTCGACTAGAGAGAGAGCTCGACACGCATCAGCTTAAGAGTTTAAGTTTGACTCGTGTTTAAAAAGAATGCAAGCAGCCAGGTGAAGAAAGCACTTCTAAATCAAGACAAGTGGTCTCATTCCACTCCACATACACACTCTCTTATAAACAAAAGAAAAAGTGTGTCTGCAAGCTGCCAGGTGGAAGTCTAAGGAAAGGCCACCTGTCTAATAACGGTTGTTGATGCTCACAGCTCAGCAATATGAAATTGAGCATCTGGCCTGTCCCCTCCAAACTGATCTTGTTAACAGCATGCAGATCTGTGTTCCCCTTATACAGAATGTACTTCACCCAAATAAGTTTTCCCTAACCAAGAAACATAATTTTGTGTTCATTAATCTAACCAATCAGCGCTTGGAAATGCTATTTTGTTAAAAATGTTCAACTGCCAGATGTCCACTGAATATTTGTAAAAAAAATAAAAGGCACACAGTTTTTCTTTCAGTTGAATACTTTTTGGGTGGTTCTCTACCAAAAACTTAGAAAAATGTAATTATTTTTAAACCAAGATATGTGCAACAAAACACCCCAAGAGTGAAATTAAAAGGAATAATACATTGTGGTCACAATTACTAAAATGCAATGCATGGTGGAATTAGCTTGTTGTTTTTTTGGCTTTGAGATGGCCTTTTGAAAAACAATTTCCTTGTGCAGAAGAAAAACTGTTCTGCTAGCTCAGTCAGCTGAATGAAAAAGGCTGCTCACACAATGAAATTAATAACTATGAGCTACTGAATTGTTTATTCTTATATTTAAAAATAATACACGGAGGACATGAAGAATGTCTTGATGAATAATCAATAGATTAGTTATCATGAACAGTAAATAGTTTTGTGTAGCTACTGAGTGTATTCAAAATAAGAGTATTAGGATAAAAAGTATGATATTTGCCTCCAAACTGTAGGCTACTTTAAAAGTGTTGTTAAATACAGTAGGCTACTACTAGTAAATATACTTAGTTACTTTCCACCATTGATAATGCATCCCTCAGTCTATGATAGAGATGCAACAGAGTAGGGGCAGAGACACTGTGTCACTATTTTGCAGGATACGCAGGATACAGCATTACATGTGCTCTTACCCTGGGATCATTATTTTGCATGTGTCTTGCTGAAATGTACAGATGCTTTTACACACACACATAAAGCGGATAGACATCGGTACAACACATACATTTTCCTCAAAAATAAAACTGCGGAAAAGTGCACCACACAATCTCGCCATAACAGTTAACCAACCTGAGCTGTTACTGAGCTGCTAACGTCAGCATGCTAGCGGTGAATATTTAGGACCTTTAAAAGTACTGCAGGATTTAAAGCAAACCCAAACTCACGTGGTACGGACAATATAGCTCAACAATAAAGCGATATGGGTTATTAGGGAAAATTGTTTAAAAACTCACCTTTGTTTCGCTATTGTACGAAAGGGATGAAGATTGTTTGAAAGGAGCTGTTACTGTCTTTCCGGGTTTGATTGTGACGTGAACAGGCGGCCAACATACTGGATTGTTTTGGTTCTTTTTGTACTATAAATCCATGGTCTCCAAGTGTTATACTGGGCGAAAACATGTCTTACAGTATCTGCCTGTCATTTAATCCTTTATGTTAGTAATGCTCTATATGGGATTAGTTTAGTTAAAATTCAAGATTACTCCCCAGCTGTGGTGGAAAGTAATTTATATACATAATCCAATGTTTGTACAGAAGAGAACTGTATTAATTTGAACAGAACTAATAATTGTGAACCACCAACACATTATTTATAAACTCACATAGCCTCAACTTTAGATATTTTGTGGACTTTAAAATTCCACGATTAATGTATTATAGGAAATTAAGAGGCTTCAAGACTGTAAACCGTTTCAGATGACATTTGGAAGTTTAAATAGACAAAGATTTTAAAAATAAAGATGAATAACGATAATAATGAGTGATATAAGTACTTTTACTCAAGATAAGGTTCTAAAATCTTCTGTCTCCACTGCATGAAACCTTTTATATCAGTGGTGTCCGAATGAGACAGGTGGGTGCCCGGTAAAGAAGGAAAATCCGAGGGGATCTGGTGGATGGACTAAAATGGCAATAATAAAGGGGCCGGGGAATGGAGTTTGTGGCTGCAGAGCGACGGAGAGAAATGATGACACAAATGATCTTCATGTGTGTATAAGAGCAATACGTGAGGATACAGGATGTAATGCAACTAGCAATTAAAGGCATACTGAGAATAATGCAAAACATTAATTACAGTGCAGTGTCTTTGTAAAGATTTAAGGCTTTACTGGTTTGATGATATGACATCAGAAGATATGCTATAATATGATTATGATTTTGATGCCAGCATATAAATTGGCTATGTAAAAAAGGGTGCAGGCTTGTTTATGTGGATGATATGAGTAGGCAGTGTTGCAGATATTAAGGCACAAGATGTGAGTTGCTGCCCATGTAGGGTAGCTTGGCAATTTAGCAATCTTATAAGAATATCATAATATGATTTTCTCTTTTGAAGATTTAAATCACATTCATCCAACTTCAACAAAAGCACTTGGGATGCACTACGAGATTTCTGTGATGCTCATCCAAAAGGTTGTCTGGTGGGATATTTAGTTAAAGCAAAGCAAATTAGAAAGAAAAAACAAAAGGGAAGAGGATTCTGGCAATTGAATAAAGAGAAGAAAAGAAAAGTTGTTATGACACCTGGATGTTTTCTTCTCAGGAATGTTTGATCTCTTGAGGAGCAAAATGCAGCAGTGATGGTATTGATCAGATCTTTTCACTGGTGTAATTTGCTCCACTGTTGTATGAAACAGTCCATGTCCCTGCAGTTTTGAATAATATACATATGTGTTAACATTCTCTCTTGCATTTGATATAATAATCCATACTCTTTTTTTCATCTTATTGTTGTTTAATGTACAGCGCGTCCCTACATGATTCAAATTGTGTAATTTTCCCAGATGGTGGGATGTTTCAGTACATGAAATTGTATTACTGTGTGACAATCCCAGTTTACTCCACAGGTCTGGCACCGTGTTCAGCCATGGCTCAGCTCAGGAGTTTGATGCAATTATAAGTATGTGGTTCGGAAGAAGACAGGGCCCTATGGGGACAAGCTGAGAGAAAATAAAGGAAGTTTAATTAAAGCTGCAAACTGCACTCCCGCATAACCGACATACACAGTAATATACTGTTGGCAAACCACAACACACAGTTTGTGTGTGTTCATTTCACTTGCTTTTATGTACAGTTACATGTGTGTCTATAGCTAAAATTTTTAAAAATGGAAATTGCAGGAGTATCTCCATGCACATGTTTCTCTGCATCAATATGTGCCATGTCTACAAGAAAACCAAAACAAGAGGAGCTAAGGTTTAGTTTTAATCAATCCTGTGTTGTATTCAGGTAAGGTCCTCTACATTTTTCCCACAGGTTACCTTCCCGGCATAAGAGAGAAAGGGTTTATTATGTGAACCCGACCATAACACTCTTGACACAGCCATGGTAAAATGAGATCATGTATGCAGCTATGTTTTTGTTACATTATTTTCTGCAAAATGATTGAACTGCCAGTTTCCTTGTAATTACCTAAGGGGTGAAGGCAAAGGCACAGCTAGGAAAAGGCTGATGAGGGAGTATTGAATTTGCACTTCAATTAGAGTGCTTATAAAGTGTGGATTACACAAGGACTCCAGGGCCACCGCTGTCACTCAATTACCACAGTGTACTAGGGGAGGAGGGACAGCAGGTAGGAGGGGTGGACAGTGAAAGCATCAGGGCAAAGCAGCAAGGTGGCGAGCGAAGGCATGCGAAAATAGGCCTGAGCCACATCTTTAATCAGGACGGATCCATGCAAAAGCAATGGAAAACAACTTGAGGGAGATCCATCCAGGTGTGATTCAGGTCACTCTCTCTCCAAGCATATCCTTGGACTCAACAAGGACATCTGAAAACATGCAGCCATCTGAGGTATCAAACTTCTGCGGCACTGCACAGAGTAGCAATACACTGATTTGAAACGCTTCTTTATCTGCGTTCATTTCCATTTTTCTGTGTTGTTTAAACAAGTCTCCTTCAAGTTGAAGGGGGTAAACAGAGGAATATGTACAAAAGGACCCAAAAAACAACATCAACAATGTGTCTGAGTTCCTGAGTTAATTCTCA
The DNA here is from genome assembly GCF_036324505.1 of Eleginops maclovinus. NCBI lineage: Eukaryota > Metazoa > Chordata > Actinopteri > Perciformes > Eleginopidae > Eleginops > Eleginops maclovinus. Next base: position 10,997,994 of record NC_086364.1, read on the forward strand.
AGAGGATTATTGAGCCAATGAGTGAAAATCACCGGCCATTTAGAGTGGATTTGTCTGCGAGGCAGCGATAAAAGACAACTCGCTTTTCTACGGCTTAGCTCCTCGATTCTGGGAAGGAGATGCTTGAAGGACATGCTTTTAGAGTAAACAGGCCAACAGCAGTGACGGGGGAAAAGGGGAATTTACAATTTGATAGTTTGGATGTATTTATAAAGACAATGTGAGATGACATGAATGTGAATAATTGGTTGTTAATGAATTTTATGAAGGGTTCTTGGTGCTTAATTGCTGGTTGTGATGTTTACATAAGGCACGTGAGATGTTAAAGATTTCTACGTGTATACAAAAAATAAGGGTTTTATTATCTTCTGTTTAACTCTGCTGCTTCACAGTATAATTCGCTAGAGGCTGCAAAAACACAGAATGACAGTGGTATAAGATCGGGAGGTTACCTGAATTCAATTTGACAGTGTTATAAGATGTAAGTGGCAGTTACGTGAATGCGAAGCTCATGCTAATTGGATATGTGGATGAAGAAATAAAGGACAACCTAATAGCTTACTGCAAAAGAGCATTTTTATATTTGCACGTACGTTTAATCTCCCAGTCTCCAGCAATTTTATGTCTGTTCAAATCATCTCCTTCCCTTTTACCTTTCTCTCCCTCTCTCTCTCTCTCATTGCTACTGTCAACAAAGAATGTGCAGGCTTCCCACAGGCCCTAAAGGAATCTCTCACACTGCACTCACATAATCACTTCAGACCCGGCTGTTTAGGCCGACATCTCCACTGGGACTTACCAGCCGCTTGCTGTAGGCCAAATCAGACCGCTGAGTTAAAAAAAAAAAAAAAAAATCAACTGCAACACTGAAACAAAGAAGTGCAAGTCAGACAGAGCACTGTGACCGGTAACATCCAGCACTCGTCCTTTGGTGGCTGAATGTCATACACTCCTTCAGTAATAGGATGATTTGGTGCCCTCCTGTATGAAAACGATAGACTTTAGGAAGCTTCCTTTTGAGAACGCAATATATATACCCACATGTATGTGTGTGTATGTGTGTGTGTGTGTGTGTGTGTGTGTGTGTGTGTGTGTGTGTGTGTGTGTGTGTGTGTGTGTGTGTGTGTGTGTGTGTGTGTGTGTGTGTGTGTGTGTGTGTGTGTGTGTGTGTGTGTGTGTATGCGTGTGGCAGGTCGAGCATGTGTCTTTCGCTGCACTAAGACCAGTTAAATGCCCTTATCCTTTTGGAACACCAAATGGGATCCACAGCTTCATTTACTTATATCAAAGAAGCTGGATTTAATGACATGTTTAATGACTCCTTACATTGGCAAATGGGCTTTATTTGAAATCTCCAGCACAGTCAGAAAGAAGTCGTTTCTCCTCCAATTAGAGGCATCCTTTGGAAGACAGATTTACTCTTCTAAAAGAGCATCTCTTTTACCAAGACCAAGAAAAGAATAGCTGTTGACGCCTGGTCCCTCGCTAATGTCAGGCTCGAGCAGGCTGGAAATACATTACTATCAAGGTGGGAAAATATTTTTAACAGTGGCAGGCAGCGACTGAAGCCTCTTGGGAGTTGGCATCTTAGGAAAAGAGAGTTAAATACATTTTCGGATGGGAATCAAGACCTCCCTACTGTGTTTTCAGTTCGATATCTTCCCATTGATACATTGAATATATTTCCACCAATGTTTACAGCAAGGGTTAAAAATGTTTTTCTGTCAAAATAAATGCAGCTCTGAAAAGTTGCACACTTGCCGATGTGTTGCTCTGAATTGGGCAAATCATTGTGTGGAAAGTAGCACATCCTTGCTCTGAGCGTAGTTTGCCTCAGTGAACCAAATTATTAATATCTTAATTACCAACTACGATATGAAAGTGTGAGACATAACTAAAATTAAAAAGGCTTGTTTTTTTCAAGGCTGTCAGAGGCTGAGCTATGGGGCTTAATTTGACTCAGTCAAACAGCAACTTCCCCTCCAGCACCAACTTGCATTTAGACACATTTGCATAGTATGGAGTTATACAGAAGGTTTTCAAAGTAAAGATATATAAAATACCACATGGTTTGACAGAAAGTCCACAATAAGGTACAACGTCTTAAAGAGTTTTTGATATGAATTTGCTGAATAAAAGATCCGATACAACCTTGCATTTCAGTTTAAAAAACTCAAAAATTAAACTCTCAATTTATAGGGGTGTTCTCAAAATAGACAAATTAAATGAAGCAGCAGAGACAAAGATATCATGAGTTTTACGGGGAGTCCAGACAAATGCAAGAGGCGCATTGGGATGCTTCTCACTGTAAATTGAAACTCCAAAAAGCAGCCTGATACTGTCCCCAGGAGTCAAATAAAATGTTTTGCTTCAGCACAGAATGAGGACGTTCCACCTAATACAACGTTCAGGAGCAACAACCGACCACATTTGTTTTGATTTCCATAAAACATTGTTTCTGATGTTGAAAAGATCTCTCCCAGTCAATATTTGAAACATTTAATAAGGTAAAGGGACCTGAGAATAATGTATAACCTAAGCTATATAGCTTTACAATCAGCTAAGCATGTAAATCACAAGTTAAAATTATAACTAATAACCCCTTTGGTGAAGACTAAATGTTCACAGTTTTCGGTTATGGGAAGGCTCCAAACAATGACCAAAAAAAAGAATATTGCAGTAAAATACCTTTATACAACCATCAATTTCTGAAACTAATCATATCCAATAAATGAAAATACATGGTTGTGCATTGGGTAGGGGAACATCAACTTTTTGTGGCTTTAGTTTGAATACTATAAACTGGCCCCCACAGGCTGCAGGCTTATTAAAGGCAAGAGTGAGACTACTTTGAGTCTACCAATGTGAACAGCCCGACGCACCATAAACCTTGAATCCTACCCTTACCATAAGGCAATTTCGTAATGTCTTTTGTTCTTTATTAACTGGTTTATGCTCACACTTCTAATTTAAAACACAGATTTGCACTCACTTTAGAGCCAAAACAGATGTTATGCAACTGTTTTTGCAAGCTATACAGTATGTGTAGCCTGGTAAGTTAAATACTAGTGCTGTCACATATTCTGTACACTTAATAATAACAACCTTCATTCCTACATTCAGAAACTAACTAGCAGGAAAGCAATTATAAAACCTTTCAGGGAGACAAAAATGGAAACACACATCCAACATTATTGTGAGCCACAAAACATAACTCAAAGAAAATCATTAAGATCAGTGTAAGATATGATTCACTACATTTACCCCAAAGAGGCTCTCGTCTATGTCTTTCAAACTGCAGTCATTATCTTCAACTTAAGTAGTTTCTGAGACAGAAAGGACATTGGCTGTCTTTCAAGGCTTTGACACGCTTGGCTCCATCTCAAAAATGTTGCACTATTAGTCTGTTTCTAAATCAGGAGATAAACAAGGATATACAACTAAATGCCAAAAATTCACAGCATGAAGAACAAACCGAGCAGATTTCTCTCTGACACTCCATTTGTCATTTCATTTAACCACTTCATCTCCAACTTGGTGGTGTATTTGTGAAGGGCTTCACCTGTTAGACACAATCTTCTGCTCAGTGACCAGCAACCAAAGCACAGCAAAAGACAAACTGTTTTTCCGACACAGCTGGGGCATTATGACCTCGTGCCACAGGTCTAAAAATGTTTCAGTCCTCCATCCCCCAAATGAGGCTGCCTCTGCTCATTAGGGATACAGCGATTTAAAAACACAGAGAAACAACCAGTGCCGTGGTCATTAAAGGTGCCATCGACTTTTAAATTAAGTCTCATAAAGGGCCTATCAGTGTGAGGCTGGTAATGTATGACGGCGTAAAGCCAATCCTATCCCATTCCTGTGTTCTTTGAGGCTTTAACAGATCTGTTCTCATTTCACGCTATTAGAAAAGGTCTAAGACTGTAACACTTAACATCTCAGCACTCCCAGGCCAAATTTCTCATCATGTGCTATAATCCAATTTCACCATTTCATGTGACCTTTTTTTCTATTAACCCCAACCAACACGGCAGGAAAGTTTATTTGTTGAGCACCTTTAAAACACACAATTAATTGCTTCACATCTAAAGCATCATGGGCTTTGAGCGGCTTTAATTAATATTATAATCCATGTCTTTCTCATTAATGCCTTATTTATTTATTGCAAATATGTGTGAAGTGTTCATTTATTAAAATTCACCATTTAAGGTTGCTTGCATAATGATAATAATTATCAATAATTTCTAAATCACTGTAACAATGGATCTTATGACCAGCTTTATACTGTATGTGGAAGGGGTTATGCATGGTGAAAACCTCATGGATAATTATCATCACAGAAGATGTAAGACATTTCCATGAGGAGTTGGTGGACAACAAAAACAAAGCTGATAGGAAAATCAATATAGGACTTTAACTTGCAAAGTGACCAAAAACATGGCTCTAATGTACTCTATATACTGCGCTACTGTATATTTTCTGCACAACAACCGGTTAACAAGTTCACTACGTGATATTAAAGGGTGAGTAAGTATGTCAGTGTTGTTTTCACAGCTGTGTTTCTGCTAAATGGGACAAAACTTTACTTATTGAAGATTTAACAGATATGTGGTATATCCGTATAAAGGCTGCTTACCACAACAGTGAGCTAACCAGCCCTAGACACCTTCAGATGTCTGGAGAGGTTATAACAGAAGAAGGTCACAGAGGAATATTTTCGCTCAAATCTCTCAGTACTTTCAAGTCGAAAACACAATTTAAAAAATACTTCCTTTGACAAACATCTAGCCTATGCAGAGTGCAGTGTTTGGTAATCTGTAGGGTTGTTGCTTCTTTAGTTAAAGTCCATTCTCAAGCCACAGCTGTGTGGTTGTTGGTTCTTTTGCAGAGACCAGTGAATACACAATTTAACTTGACTAGACAACAGAAAATTACTTGGACATCAATCCTTTAACTCTTGCTTTATTGTCATGATGGTTTTTCTGACTTGGTCGTTAACGGTTAAATGAAATCTTCCCTAAACTTTCTGACCAGGTTTTTAAAGCAATAATTATATGTATTTAGACATGTATTCATGGTATAAAAACCTAGTCTTTGTGTCTGAAAAAAATTAGAGAGAGGCAAAAAAATAGACCAGCGCGAAAAAATGCTTGACCTGGATTGACTATTTCTGACCATCAAACTGACTTTGAATGTTTCCTCTGATTCCCTCTGAAGAGGAATCATCCAGAGAGGAGGAGATGTTGGAGAACCTTCACTCACCTCACACATGGGGCAGGTCACAGTGACCTCAAATGGCTGCAGATATAGTCTTCAACACCACCAAGGCTTCCAGGGTGCAGCCAAAAGATCGACCTCCTTATCTCCAGTTGGCCCCAGATACAATATCTAATGCTGCATCCAAAAAAGTCCAACTTTCTTTATGTGGACTGTGTTGTGGGGCAGAGCTGCTGTAAAGAAGTCCAACTCAGAATCTGGGTTTGGATTCCTGTGAGATTTTCAAGATGCAATTATCTGATATCATGTCAGCCTGTCAATGTGCATGCTGTACATGTATATATTTTTGACATGATCATAATCCACACAATTACATTGTGTTTCATTTAGGCAGACAGCTTGAGAGGCTGACTAAATTCATTTAGTTGTAGATACAGTGCAAACATTGTACACATGCTATCCATCTAACCTAGATACAGTTATTTATTCTAAAGATAAGAGCAGTAAAATGAAAAGAAAATGTTTTGGTTAACAATGTTTCCCTGTTTTTTTCTTTATTTGACCAGTGGTCGTCACAACATCCAAAGTTCAAAATGATCACAACCAACCAACCACCCTGAAATTTCAAGCTTCCAATTTCTATTATAGGCTTTGTACTTTGCTCTTAGACGTGAACATTTTAGTTCCAAAAAGCAACATTTTTAAAAAGAAACTCTTATTAGAAACCCGTGCTCTGCGTAATCTCATCCTGGTCTCCTGAAATATAAGTTTCAATACAACCGCACGTCCGGGGGGAAATATGCTACCCTCAATTCATAATTGAGGATGACGTTTAGTTGTAAATGAACGTAGATAAAAGTTGGTCTGCTGGTTGTGTAATTAATGTTGGCAACTATTTACCATAGATGAGCCGTAATGAGTAAAGAGTCTTTCATCACACACAAAATACTGTGGACAGTTTATATATTGCTTATAACTTTGATATTAAGGATACAACGTTTGATGGCATAAACTCTGAATCTCGGTCATGACTTTTAGCCTCTGCAACTCATTAAAAGAGCTGTTTTCTATGCAGAGTACAGAATGTAAATAGATTTACAGTGCTTTGATGAATACATGCCGATACGCTCTTTGAACCCTAATAGCATAAAAAGTAAGTCACGCTTGTGTTTGGCTCCTGTATAATTTGTAGAAAAAGTATGGAGCTTATTCTGTTCCTGAACACATTGTGCTGCTCCACTAATCAAAGACCCTGAGTACGGTCCAGGACATTATCATCAACCAATTGCATAAAGGCAGTAGAAAGAAGGTAATGGGGTTGGCAATATAAATCAGTGCACAAGAAACTCTATTATTGGTAAAGTAATAGGGACCGACGTCGTTTGTAAGCTTCAGCTGTTTGCTTAATTGCAGATTTACGAGCAACATTGGCTCTCATTTACATATGTAAATTTTAAGCAGGCCAACAGAGCTGTTCTTGGCAATGCTTCTGTTTGCCTGTAGGAGGAAAAAGGGGCTGTGTGGCAAGAGAAAGAGGGAGAGAGATAAACAAACAGATGGAAACTAAAATAGAAAACAGAGATGGAATGGATTGTTTAAGAAGTGATGAGCAGAGACGAAGGCAGAGCTCTGGGGTGAAGTGACGGAGTAGCAGAGGCGGTGGATGGATGACGATGAGGGCTTTGTCAACACAAGACACTTGACGCTTCACCTGAGCAAACAGCAAACTGTCTCCATGTTCCCCTACATATGGCAGCATTTAGCACAAGTAAATAAAATAACATGTCAGTCTTTGCTGCAGGTTAAAGCAAAGAGCACCCCTACAGGTTGTCTGACTGTTGCAAGAGTCCTTAGGGCATATTTCCCGCTAAGTTCAAGGACTCTCACACTCACACTGATGTAGTCAGATGTGCACAGATGTTGCAGTGCCTGAGACTGTGATCTGCTCGCATTAGTGGCACTGTGTGTTACTAATTCATATAGACAGCTCGGGACAGTAGTAGCAGGTCCCCGGTGCTTTACCCGCTTTTGACAGCATGCCGGGCATGTGTGTGTGTGTGTGTGTGTGTGTGTGTGTGTGTGTGTGTGTGTGTGTGTGTGTGTGTGTGTGTGTGTGTGTGTGTGTGTGTGTGTGTGTGTGTGTGTGTGTGTGTGTGTGTGTATGTAAAGGAGTAAGTACAGTCAGGTAATAGTACAACTGAAAAAGAAGGCACTTCTCAGTAGCCATAAATGTGAGCAGAGAATCGTGCAGGCAGACAAACTTTGATCCACATTGGTCGTGTGAGACGTCAGAAAACAGGGAGAGCAAGCCAAAATAGGAACATGCAGAAACAAGTATGAGAAAAAGAAATAAGCTATGTTTTACTAAATATTCGGCAACATGTGTCACATCTCTGATTATGAGTAGCAGTCTCTTTGCCTCATTATATTAAGCAACAGAAATGATATAACATTTAAAGTTGCAAACTCGTCCCAGTTCATGAATATACATTAAAGGAGAAAACGCTAGTGTGCCGGAGTTATGCATTTAACATAGACTGTAAAGCTTGACTGAATATATAATTTAAAAGAAGTGGATACAGTACATACCATGGTATTGCACTAATAAATGACTACCACTAAAGAAGGATAGCTGTTCATTGGCATGCTGCATTTAAATAAACTCAGCTAGTTAGTTAACATGATAAACTAAAAAACATATTAAGCCCAAAGAAGATGAATGTCTCTCTGTGGCCTCACTGAAATAATCATAGTGTTACTTGAAGCAGCATCAAGGTGCTGCAGATTGGAGGAATGAAAGTCAGTTACTGATATACAATTAATGTGACTTGGCAGCAGAGCTGGCTGGTGTCTGGGATCACCTCTCTCTCCTTCTTTTCCTCTTTCACACATGCATGAACATGCACACAGACACAAAAAGCAGTAGAAATATCAATAAAATTCATTGCCATGTATTCTCACTTTGCTCTCATCCTTGACAGACTCCTCCTCTCTTCCTCTTCCATGCTTTTGCTGTCCTAATTCATGTATCCTCCTGGGGAACCATCAAAGTAACTCCCCAATTGTTATTATCTGCTTTACTAGTTCATTTTACCCCCTCTGTGCACCCTTTTACACATTTGGTGCAAGGAATGCCCATAATAGTGGACATTGAGCAACAGTCCAGACATTAATCCTCCTCCCAGATGGTGAAGCTTATAGTGTGTGTGTGTGTGTGTGTGTGTGTGTGTGTGTGTGTGTGTGTGTGTGTGTGTGTGTGTGTGTGTGTGTGTGTGTGTGTGTGTGTGTGTGTGTGTGTGTGTGTGTGTGTGTGTGTGTGTGTGTGTGTGTGCGTGTGTTTGCACATTCTTATTTAATTTCTCAGCACCTCATGCCTGCAATGTAGCCAGACCTTTTTTTTAGACTTCTGTGTGGGTAAAATTACCCAAGAGGTGGTTACACAAGAGCCTGATGTGTTTAAAGCTTAAATGAAGGAGCTACCCTGCAAATTTGTTAAAGGGACACTCCACCAAAGTCTGTTTACAGGCATCACTGCATATATGAATACAGTTGTAGGCTATAAAGCCCTTTGTGAGCTGTGCTAAGCAAAATCTGGTAAATTGCCTGAAGTGATCTTGAAAATTTAAACAAATCTGGAAGTGTTGAGTTAAAAAGGTATGATTTAACCTTGGTAGCTCGCTCTTCATCTCTGCTTGAGGCTAGCAGCTCTAGCAGCTTGAGGCTATGTTAGCTGCTACTAGCATAACATACAGTAATCTGAGACCAAACTGTTGGAAGTCGAGCTGCATTGTGGGTAATGTAGGAGTTTTTTACTTGTTTTGTTTTTTTTAATCAACTTTTTCATCAATGGTAAAGAAGTGTTATGTAAAGTACTCCAAGGCTGGAAATAAAGTAGGGTTCTCCCTAGGTTTCTTTCAATCTGTAATTAAAATAATATTAAATTCAGCACCAAGGACAGCTCCCGCCAGGAAATTGTAACAGTTAGGCTACAACGAGTATGGTGGGCTTCTACAGACACACATTGGTCCTTAAACGCCTACAAAAAAACACATTCCCTCTTCAAATCAATAATCCAATATGTTCAGTCAGAGATAACAGATGATCAGAAGATGGGGACTAGGTGGTGCCAGGAGACACCTCCATCATGCCACGCTCACACATTTCAAGTGAAGAGAGGGCCCGCCAAATAGCATCTCGAGGGACTGCCAATCACCTCCAGTAATGGTAATACTGGAGACAAATGAAGGCAATAACTAGCAATGGGATTAGACCTCTTATAAAAGTGTGAATGAGGGAGATTTGGGACATTTGTCTCCTGCACTACATTGCAAATACTGTGAGTGTGAGACTGTTTTTAATGGGCCATATTTAGCTGACACCATCAGGGTTTATTTTAAGTGTATATGCCTATTAAACTGAAAATGTAGGATTCCAGCCTCCGAGCATTTGGAATCCCATAAAATCAATATCACTGACAATAATGGTCTATAGGATGTCTGTCCAAGAAATATATCAAAATTATAATAACATTCAGCTTTAAATTGCAATTTGATTTATGTTCACTTTACGTTGTCTACATCAATCTTTCACATATTATTTCATCTAAACTGATGTCCCAAGGATTGTCCATATGAGGCTCCAGCATTCCTTTTAGAAACATGCTCTCCGGTCTTTCAGGAGGGCCTGGTGATATAACATATCTGTCAAATCTGAAATGCTCTCTGGTTTTGTAAGCGCACATCCCCTTCTAATAGTCAGCCTATTTCCGCTTCATGAAATGTGTTCATTCTGTGCTTGCTGTTACCTGCAGAAGAGATCAGATGCTTCAGATCATCTATAATAGTACCATGTGCTCATAGAGGTGTGTTATCACACCTTGAAATACCTATTTCCGCCTCATTTACTCCCCCCCCCCCCCCCCACACTCTGTCTCTCTCTCTCTCTCAGATGACTTCTGTTATGATTTGACTTGACAAACAATTGTGAACCAAAATACTCTTAATGTTCTAAGCGAGTAATTTCCATCCAATACTTTCAATTTATAATGCACTAGATGTTGCTGGGAACGTTTACTTTCCAATTGTTTTAATTAATTAATAAAGCTTTTATATAATAAGACAGCATATTATTACACACCTTGTGGTCCTTCTGCATGGGCTCTTATTGCAGCATTGAGCATTTAGTAAACAAAAGTATAAAGCCAATGACAATAAACAACCTGTGTCATGAAACAGAACACAACTGCACATCTATTAAGGCTGATCATCAAGAGTAAATGGACATTAAGATCCACGGAGACCTGAGATTAAACCCAGCATGCAGCAGAAACAAACATGGCGCTCGAGTTAATATGCAGACAAAACAAAAGGGAAGCAACATGATCTTGCACTGATCACTGGTTCATCTTTCTACGTGCCAAATTAGGTTTTCTGATGATGAATATACATTTACACAGACAAGCTGTTTCACAATTATCACAATTTGGCACATATGACAAAGTACACCATGTCTTGATTTCAAACAACAAAGTTAAGTATGTATCATCAATGAGATTTTGTTGTGGAAGTTAGCATTTAACATAAAGGCAATATATAGCACCCCATTTGCATGTCATTTCCGGGTAAGCCTTCCACCAACTGCTGTTCCCTTTAAAACTCATTTAAAGACTAGGAAATATGGAGCAAGATTTGAAATTGGGCTCCTCTTCTTTTGCAAGGAACTCAAGAGAAGGTAGCTACCATAAAGTAATGGTTAAGAATAGAATAAATATACATATTTCAGTAGAATACATTCAAGATGAAAATAAGGACTGTCATCTCAGCAATAATAAGCAGGATATCAACCAAGATTATGCTAATGGTACTGTTTGTATTGATTGTTTTTTGTTTGTTTTTTAAATGTCAGGGCATGCTGTGTTAGTAGTGAATCTAAGAAAATTCACTTTAACTGTGGACCTTTAAATCTCACATGAGTCAATACTCTTTTTGTGTTTATGGGAGAGCTTGAAAGAGGAGAGACATATAATTGTCTAAGAACCAACATGATGTTAGGTTTGTCAGCTACACACAGCTACCATTTCATATTTGCACATTGTTTCCTAAAACAGTGCCTACATCAACAACATTAAGTTAGATTTATAGTGCTGTATGTAATGTGAGACAACAAAAAACAGCGCCAAATCCACTGTCTATGTTACGACAGTGGCACGAATTATGGATCAACATGCTTCCTTTTGCCCTTTTGGTTTTATTGTTTGTCTGCTCTTTAAAAGAACGTTAAATCTGACATGAATCTGATTAAATGTTACAGTGTGGGTCTAATTATGTTATGGGACAGACGAAAAGCTCTCCAGTAGGCTAATGTGCCTGAGGTTGCTGCCTGCTCGACTTCAGATGGGAGCCAGTAGGCCTAATTGGCTACAAACAGCCTAATCAGACTTGCTGAATTGTCTTGCTTAACATTTTATCCCATCCTTGTATCAATTTTCAACTAAATTATCCCGGTCCACCAGAGATGTAGTAGAATTAGGCAGAGGGGGGAGGCTGCTATCTCATCATTCACAGTCTGCCACCTTGATGCCTGCACAGTGGGACTAATGTCATTCAGAGGCAAAACAGTAAACACTGAGGCCATGTGTCCTGTATAACCTGTCATTAATGTGTCAAAGTTAACTGTGGTCCTGCAATTTCTTCAGTGACACTTTCAGAGAGGGTAATACCGCCCCCTATAGGCCTGGACCATTGTAACATAAAGTACTTTCCTGGCCCAGAACTACACTTTTTAGAGGCCTCTCCACAGTTTGTGTTATTGGTGCCCTTTAAGCTTTAAAGTGAAGTAACCTCATCACATTTTTAATTGCTATGTCGTTTAAAGATGGGGAAATAAGGGGGGCCTAATTATACTCTTTTGAATATCTTTAAAGTATTTTCAATAACACATTGGTGAAAACTGAGTTGACATCTTCTAAATATTTGTCTAAAAACTAAATATAGTAAATACTATATTCTCCTAGTTCAAATATACTGCCTGAAATGGCAAAAAGCCCCAAAGATGGATAGAAAATAGACACTTTACGGGCATTATATGCTTCCAATTACAAACAGAGAGCAGAACCCAATACACAGTTGTTTGATTGATCTGTCATTTAACAAGATATACATTAGAGGCTTCTTAACTTGCAGCCCTTTTTTTCACAATTCCCATCTCAGATTTCTCAAAACAACATAAAAATGATTTTCTATTTGACTTTTTTGTGATCCCTCTGCAGGACCCTACCATGCTCAATCTTTACTTTTATTGATTTTGTATTTAATTTATGTGCTGTAGACTTTAACAGCAGCTGTTAACAAAAAAGATAGTAGAGTTAAATCTTTGATAACAATAGCGTAGAAGTGTGCTGAAATGTAAGTTCTCCTTATTTTACTGGTCCACACAACACAAACACCTTAAAGAAGTGTAGCAGATGAGTAAAGGGAAAGGCTGAGAAAAATTAAAAGAGGCTGTCTGATCAGTGATGACGAGGAGAAAGGAAAGTTGCCTTGGCTGTGGGCAGATGCTGGTAGCAGTGCCAGCTGGTGGGGGGTGGGCCCACCTGTCTCTGGCTCTCCCCGTCTCCCTTTTCTCGACTGTGGAGAAAGCGACAGATGGAGTCCGAAGGTTCTGCCCCGCTCCCAGCGCTGCTTCCTCAGTCTGTCTTGCTCCCTCCCACCCCGGCCTGAGGGCACCGTGCCAGGGGAACATGGGGACGGCGCCGGGCGCCCAGCCCTCCACCAACACAGGGGTCAACTGCTTACAGAGAGGGGTCGCCCCGCCACCTCTTTCTCCCACAGACACTGTGCTGCCTCCCCGTGGATGATAGCAACAACTACAACTTTGGTTTTAAATCCTGCTGGGCTCAAACATTTTCTCACTCAGACAAAACAAGCCCTCTCAAGGTCTCCCAGAGATGAAATTTTCGAGACAGGAGGCTTCTTGTAAGCGGCTTGTTTTTCAATGAGGTAGAAAGGGAAATGTGCCAAATGAAATTAGTTGTACATATTGATGTGTAGCTGCTTTGAATGTAAAGTGATGCATGTGGACTGTATGTCAGGTCAGAAAGGATTTGTCAAAACCCTAAATTACTGAAGTCCATCACAGGGTGGCCCCAGTGACCTTCATGTCACTGGATTTGTGATAAATCAATGCATGAAGTCTTTGAAGTGGCATTGACAGCTCATTATGGATCCTTTAAGAAGTGAGCCACCTACACCTATTACTCTACTGGACCTCCTATTAACCTCCCGCTCATTTGTTTGTAACAATGCGTGCATGTGTCTCATTAAAAAGAGGTGGTCTTAATCAAGGAGAAAGGAGGGTTTAGGAGGAAGTTTAAAATGCCAACACCCTTTTTTAATCCCTCTACAAATAAATGAATTCTTCCCTGTTTGGGTTTTAAAAACATCAGCATGGTTATTTCCTAGCTTTATGTTTCATTAACAGTATAGCTGAATTATGACTAAGGTCCTTTCTCCAATTGCAACATAACGGGGCTGTTTCTCCTCTCAGCAGTCCACTCTTCTCCCAGAGGTGCCTTTAGAGCACATTAATGCATTCTCTGCCATTCAGAAAGAAAGTAATGGTTGTAGCAAAAGCTTCCTTTCAGCGCTAAACAAATGGAGCCAAATCCCAAGGTAGTTATCGATATTTAAATAGGCTTTTAGGTCTGTATTTTTTACTGTGAAGGAGCAATATTGGCTTTCTTTAGGCTGTTGCACTAGAATGTGAACTATTCGAAGTCAACCCAGAGCCCAAAGTGTGAGACAAAAATCCTCAAGAGCTCTCTGATGAACCTCAGAGTATCATGGGAGGTCGGCCTTCACTCAAAGAAGGGTGCACTGTAGGCTTAGCCGTGTATTGCTTATGCTTTATATTTAGTGTAAAGCCTTGCATTATTGATTTAATGGAAAAAACCTAGAGATTTTCCCAAAGCACGAAAAATGAAATGGTTTGCCCCTGACCCAAAAAATGTACTGAGGGATGTTTGAAGGCAGTCAGTCCAAAGGTTTGGTATTATCCAGACTGACGAAGCTTCTCAATTATCACCGAACATGAAATGAATCTAAAGAGACCAATTTTCGCCAAATAATCAAGCCATTATCATTCATGACTCAATCACAGTGGAAATTATCAAGTCTCTGCTTGTGCGCAGCAGCAGGAAGGAAAAAAGAACAGACATGTGAGGAAAGAAAAGGATGATAAGCTCAAACCAGTTTGTGGCTCCAGTGGGACCATGCAGTGTTTGTGTGCATCACTGGGATTTGGTGAGATATGGGCGCTCTGCCATACCTGAGCCTGATTAAGTGCAAATTAAATCTTGTTTAATCATTTCAATGGAAGGCAGAAGAATAAGCGAAAATGGCCAACAATCTATTTGGAGGCAATATCTGCAAAGAAATTATACTAAAACAGCATTCAGGGAGATTGTTCCCTCTAAACCTCAATACAATAACATCATGCAAATCTGCTGTTCCCCTTATCCCCAATATGAAATCAGGTATTAAATGATATGTTGTTCTAAATGTATGTGTCTTAAAGTGACATAAGAAAAAACAGAGGGGTTGCGTGGAGAATGTAAAGAACAAATTGAGGTTATGGGTGTCAGAGAAAGGAGAATGGAGAACAAAATATGGAGGAGCCTGCATTTAATCCCAATACAATTTAATCAGCTAATTTCAAAGAGACAAATGGTGCGGCTCCTGAAAGTACAGGTCTTTATTTTTGAAAATACACTGAGCGATACCACTGTCATAATGCATCGGTTAAATGTAGTAGCTAACTTAGCTAAGCACAAAGACAAACAGCAAATTTACATGGTGGCCAATAAAACCTTTAAGAAAAACGACTCGTCATGATTTTAAGGGAGGAAAGCCTTTCCCAGCTCGAAGCAGTAACTTCCTAAAGTTTTGTTATCACTTTGAGAATGCAGACATTTCATATATTCTCACTTTTTTAAGGGCTAACAATTGATGGACATTAGCTAGAAGCTATCATTCAGCTGGCTAGATCGCAATGACTACTGCCTCAGCTCAAGGGAACTTACAGACAGCCAAGGTCTTAACTTTTTAGTTGACGTTTTTTTGAGTGTTTTACTTTTTTTCACCTATATTTTTTAATAATTTATGCTAATTCTCACATCACCAACAAATATGTCTTTGAATATTTACTTGAGATTTAACATGATGAAATTATTATTTTTCAAATAAATGTTTTCTCTTCTTCCTACAGATCAAATAACTGAGGTTCTGAATCATGCTAAGAGAGGGTTCAGGAGGCCTGTGGGACAGACTGTTGGTTGAGGTTTGGATGCAGTTTCGAGTGTTTGTGGCGTGTGGTTGACAATGTGTGGATATGCTGTTTGGATAGCGTGTGGATGGAGAATGGGTACTGGTGTCAGCGTGGCTCTAATCAGCTGTTGGCAGGCGGACGAGCGGGCGGTCTATCCCGCGGCGGCACCCCAGGTCGAAAGCCGGTTTGAAGTTTAATGATGCCAGCTGCCAGCTCCACCAGGCTGTGAGCGCTAACGAGCTGGCACTGGCGACGGACTGGGCCGCGGCGGCAGCACCTGGAAATGTAGCACACGTTTCAGAGGGGCGGGGCTCTACTGGGGCTGCTGAGGGGCCTGCTGGAGACCCAGGACGGCACCCAGAGGCCCGCATCTCTTTGAAGAGCGCCCCAATTTCCATATTTCATTACGCACTGCTGACTGACAAGGCCCAGCCAGATGTTCTATTTTCAGCTATTTAAATTTTGACCTGCTTTCCTACCATGGATGCAAAAATGAAAAATGTCATCAAAACACAGATGCGAATGATGATGGTAACTTGGAATTGGTGTCTCTTCTTGTTTTTTTACCATGTCTTTTTATCTGAGAGAATAAAAGTAAGATGGTTCTAAATTACATATCCTTGTTCATTTGTGACATATGGTTGAAAATCTATCGTGAGGCATTCTGTCTTGCTCAAGGACAATTTAACAAGACACACTGGCTGTTTCAGGGATCCAACCTGAGACCTTGTATATATGAGACAGTCCCTAACCATCCAGTCAGCCCAGCGCTGAATTGGCTGAGTGAAAAGTGAGTGATGCATGCTCTGAAACACAACATAAAGTACGCTCGCACCACAGCTTCTCTGTCCCTGAGATATAAGATGATTAATTCTTGTGGTATTCCTGTTGAAATGGCTGTTAAATTGCAGCGTCCTTCCTCAATCCCTCATGCAAAAATACATCGACAACCATGACCTTTTTCTGAATCTGCTGGTAATGGCACTTTGTCATCCTGAGTGAGCAAGCTCAAGGATCAATGTGATTTTGTTGGAATTAAACTTATGCGATGCAGCAGCACAAGAAGATGAAAAAGTGTATGGCCATATCTGGCTTAATGAAAAGGAAAAATCTCTTGAAAGGAGGAATAAGGAATTGAGAAAGAAGAAAGCAGGGGGGAAACACATAGAGTACAAGTTGATTGCAGCTCAGATTTGAACACCAAATGGCAAAAAAAGAGACAATCTGAGAGAATCAGAGGGAGAAATACTTTTACCCATTACTCAACACAGCTCACAGCAGGGGAGCGAAAGCTGTTTATTCCTTCAGTAATGCATCTGTGAGTGTGTATGTCTGTGTATGTGTCTGACTGAGGGAAAACACAGAGGTAATTGAGAAGTAACTGAGGCATTACAGAGGCAATATTGACACAAGATAAAAGTGGATGTATGCTGTTTTTTCTCTCTTGGGCTCTGAATACTGAAAGGATATTAAGCTGATGAGGGTTCCATGTTGAACTTTTTGATTGTGTCTTTATTTCCGAGAGTAAAAGTGTATTATCTGCAGATCTGAAGTCAATGGAGTAAAAACAGTAGTTATAAAGATAAAGTGACATAATATTTTAGTGTACGGCGACAAGAGGAGCTGTAAGTGGAGGATATCTCTAACAGCCCAGACTGTATGATAAAAACACGATGCATCAGCGGCGTTTTTGTCTGGAGGTGTCAACCGAAAGTTACTCAATGTGTGATTTTATTTTTCCACTTAAGGCAAAGTTAGTTAGATCTAAAGAGGGATTGATATTTGAATGATGCATTCAATAGTTTTTTGAAAAACATTTTTTAAGCCAGTTTACCAAAGAAGAAAACTAAAATATGAAAAAATATGAACAGAGTTTTTCCGCATAACTCTTCTTGATAACCCCCTGTCAAATGTACCCAGCATTAAACAGAAGGCAAACATAATGAATAGCTAGTGAACATAGTGGAGCATTTTGCAGCTAAAGAGCCAGATAATACCCTAATGAGTTGCAGAACAGAGCTGCAAAAAAAGTTAATATTGGACATACATTCACCAGATGGCCAGAATCATGACTCCAAATCCCTGATAATGTTCCTCTCTATCTGTTGGATGAATAAATAGAAAATTACTTGCTAACAAATTAACCATAACAACTCTACAAGTTGATATGAGAAAGTCGTGTTTGCAGATTGTTTTGCTCTGGGCAAAAAACCCTGTTTAAAGCAGCAAGAAAAAAATAACCATAAAGTCATTTATATAACTTTTTTTAAAAAAATAGCTTTCAAGCATTGTGTTCACTTCACAGTCCTGCGCAAAACAGAAATTACAATGGTCACTATGAAAGTATACCTTGAATTAAAAGACATACACATCTGTGCATGTTCTTCTCTTCCACACAATTTGAAACTCCCACAGGCAGTATGAAGTTACTTTAGTAAGGACATTGTTAGCATGAATGGTGCAGGATTCTGAGCATTCCCTGTATCTGGACAGCATGACCTTTGGCATGACCTTTAGAACATAATTTACAGCAGCAGTTGCTTTGTGCCTCGCCTTACATTATTTTCTCTCATTATATTTTCAATGTTACCTTTGCAGTGCAGCAGCAGAGGGCTGGATTCAACAGAAGGGTCAGGGATCAGGAGGGGGGTAAAGATGCAGGTTAGATTGGCTCTACAGTTGTAGTCAGAGTCCTCAGAGAATTCCTGCACAAAGCCATTTGAACTCTGAACCCTATGTCTGTCTGTCAAAAGATGACCCTCAGTGTTGAATGTAGAAAGCCTCCTCAGCAAGCAGAAATGGCCCAGAAAATGGCATCAGAGCTTTAATGTCTCTCAACATGACACTGAACATGAGCAAGGATAATCATCAATTATATAGATTGACAATATTTCTGAATACATCTATGATCCCTAAAGAATGCATCCTACTAATTTTGGTGATACTTCTCACACCATCACAATTTAGATTTGTGGTTTTGAGAAAATGTCTCACAATTACTGAGTAGGTTGCCTTACAATTGGGTACAGACATTATTCTCCCCCTATCGTGATCCATTTGCGTTTAATTTTGTGCCATCAGCATAAAATAAATGTGGTTAAACCTTTGGTTTAGGACTTAAAAATTGCTAATCTGAAGGCATTCCCATCAAGCTCAGCTATATTTTGTGCTTCGTGCAAATTAGCAAATGTTAGCATGTTAATATCCTACACAGAGTGAACATAGATAACGATACCTGAGATACAGCCTTACAGGCACAGACACTAGCAAGGCTGTACAAAAGTCTCTCATATTAGATATTAAACAGTCATGACAACAAAAAGTCTTATTTTCAAGACCATTTATTATTTAGTTGTAGCAGCATTGACCAGTAAACTCACAGATGCAAAACATTTTAACATTCGGTAAAGTTAAGAAAGTATATCAAAGCCTTGATTTGCAGAAAGATTTTAACAGTCAAAATATTCTGTACTGTACAAACTCGGAGTGGAAAACCATGGGTTGTATTAACGCCATTAAATTGTTTATATCATGTTACCAATTTATTAAGGTTAGCATGGTTGATGGAAATATGTAATTCCTTATTAAAGACAAAGGTAATAACCGACAGCCCTGCAGCAGCAGCATAAATAAAAAAGGCAGAGACGTTTTTTTCTTTTACCTGAGAATGATTCATTTAGAGTAGATTTTTCCCCCTTTAAACTTTCAGCCACAGCATGTCACCTGCTTTCATTTTGGTTCCATGAAGATGAAAACCACAGGTTACATTAACTAATAAATGAGCTCAGGAAAATACAGTTATTTTGTGTGTCCTTAAGAGTTAGTAAAAACATGCTGGAATATTTCAAATGTTGTTCCAAAATGAGGGCACTATAACATGATGTACCAGAACTTAATTTCTCCTGAGTTGAAGAATGAGATACGGCGATTGGGGGGGGGGGGGGGGATGTGGGCTTCTTTTCAAATATGAATGTCTCCTTGACATTTTCTGCACTGCGTTGGCTGCTCATCCTTGTCACATTTTCCCTGAGCTACATATGGGACGGCACGACCTGTTGACATTTACAAACTCATCTGGCTGAGAGCGATGGCATTCTATAAAGAGAAACACCTCAATATGTTCTGGTACTGTTTCCACTGCTCAGTGTTACACTAGAACATGTTATTGCTTTAAACAAACAGAGTCAACCTTTACAGAGAGACATGGTGCCTCACTCTTCTCTTTAAACAGCATTGCATGAAAGGTAAAAAAAAAAGAGGAAAATATGCAGCAGAAGCTCTGCAGCTGGCAGGCCTAATAAACTGGAGTAAATACTGCCAGCAGAGGGAGCCCACTGCTCTAATGTGACCAGGTTAAAGTCTGCCTGTGCCATACTGATATGCCGCTGGATTACAGCCAAGCAGTGTGGCACATATCTCACTAGCAGCTGGGTTAATGTAGGACATAAGTAAAATGAGGTGAGCGCACTGCTCATGTAGTAACTGCAAAGCATGACATAACTGTAAACAAAGTGTAGAGGATGTTAATGCAAACATGTATTTGTATGACTTAAGATTGACAAAATAAATAAAATGACAAATGATCAAGAGCATGGAAAGAAACGTGCCCATAAATAAATGAAACAACTTATTTTCTCTGTATGGAGAAAAGACTCATTCACTTTATTGAACATGAGAAATAAGAAACATGGTTTCCAATTGGATGCAATGAAGAAACTTAAATATGAATCATTGTGCGGGTATAGCCTCTGCATCCCTCATGTTCTTCGGAGGAAGTTTTAAAACGGTTCTGTGCGGATCAGCTCATCTTAATGCTTTTGGTCCAGCAGATTTGATCTTTAGAAATCAGGGCCTTGCTTCTTCAGCTTGCTGTAGTCCATGTCAATTGCATAAAACTGAGAATACAAAAACAAAATCTCTGTTCAAGAACAGACGGACATTTCACAGAAAAATACAATGACAGCAGAAAATGAGATCGGGTGACTAAACTTTTAGGTTTTAGGGTGTTTGGCAGAGCATCATATCGACTTGCCCTTTTAACTTCTGTTCAAATGTCAGAAGTTAATGACTTCATCACATGTGTTGCTAGTGGGCAAGGTTAACCAGATTATGCAATTGGATTAATCTATTTAAAGGAATTATCCATGGCTCAGCAACAAGTCTGGCAAAGATCCATACTTTGATCTTCAAATACAAACAACTACATTCTTCAGGGGATAAAATTGAAACTGTAACAAAAGTATGATTATAGAAATGTGTTGACAAAGGCACACCTTGTACTGATGTGTTGGGTCCATGTTGTTCCAGGGCTCTGGGTTGTTCTTGCGATCCCAGCTGTAGAGGAGGATAAGAATTATGAAAGATTCAACCACAGAGACTTGCATCTTTTCCTTTTTTTCCTAATCTGCATTTTCAATAAAAGCAGATAGCATTTGACCCCTACCACCAGTTGCCATTTCAGAAAAGGGCAAAAGTAAAAATGGTAGTAAAATGAAAATAAATGTTCCTGTTTAAAAATGGTAGTCCTCACCTGACATCGGGGTTTCTCAAGGCCAGACGAGCAAGGTACGTCATGGACATGGCTGCCCCTCCACCGATGAAGAACAACAGGGGGATCAGCTGTAGGTGACAGACAGGAAAATAAAGAACCTTCAATAACATACAGGCCAACTGTCACAGCTCAAGGAAGCGTGTCAGTTAACACTGCCTTGTGCAACTAGACAAGGCAAAATAGCTTTGAAATACACCGTTGTCCATAAAATGTAACTTATATGTTCACTGTACCTGAAATAATTTGCCCTTGCAGACTACACCTGCCATGTATTGACATCTTTATTCTTCATTATCATATGGTGCAGTATAAAGAAGCAGACACTGGGAGGTTACTTACACAAGTCAAATTACAGCGGTTCACAAATTGGTTCAAAATGTTAAGTTCTAGGAGGACTCAACACTTGGAACACAAACTTGCTAACGCTACCTGGTGAGCTAACACGCTAACTAGTAGCGTGTGATGCTATTTTCAGCACGGCACTCTTGCTAATAATCGTTGCTATCATGTTGTAAGTGAAGCCGTGACCTTATTTGACACCAAAGCATCAACATATGTTTGGCACTCCTTTCATGAGAGAACAGTGTACTATCTTACCTAAATAAAGTTAACAGGGAATCATCTTTAAATGTTTAACAGAATTTCTCAAAGTCAGTGCGGTCAAAGGCAGGCTGCTAGCTTGCTAAAGGTAACTGGTTAGCTAAACTGAGTTAGCAACACACATTCACGGATGATGACGTTTAAAACAAAGTCGTCTAATATAATTTTTCTCCTGATATATGACCGAAATATACTTACAGCTGGGTGACTCCGAAGCTGTTTGCGCATCGTGCCGATCATTTTGATGTTAGTGTTGGCTGACTTCGAACAGTAATAAACAGATTACAGTCTTGCCAAAACGGCTGACACTTAAATCTGCGAGATCGGGCGGAAGAAAGGCCTATGGAAGCTCAGAGAGGATGCTAGAAATACCGCCTGAGAGACGGTGGCAAAAACACATTTTTATTAATTATTATCAGTACCATGTAGAGCTTTAATGCCATACTACATGCAATTTATACAATGTAATTTTGTATGGTTTCATCAATTTATAACTGTGTGACTTTAGTTTGTATTTCCGAAAAGCTTTTTTATTCTGGCAATGCTAAAGCAGTTGAAATATTAGAAGGAAAAAAACCAAGACATTTCTTTGCATGAAAACATTTCAAAACATCTACAAAGCACAGCAACAAAATCAAAACAGAATCCGATGAAGTGATGGAAATAAAATCATTATTAAAATCTTGATCCAATAAGAAAGGACTTAAAGAATACTACAATGTTACTATTGAAATAATAAACAACTGTATTACTCATACAGAGCAAGGAATTAATGAAATAGAAGTGCATTTTAAAATTAGATTAAAAAGTGGACAAAGATGTAGCTTTTTATGTTTCTACAAAACTAAGGAAATTCATGTGCACCTTTTTAACTGGTATTCTTATAATAAGGTGAATGTACAACTTATGTGATGTTTCATTTAAAACATCCCCGTTTAACATAATGTTCCTCTGGCTATATCTGATCATTTTATTTATGAAGTTGTTGTGCCAACTAAGCCTTATGGTGCATTCATTTAACTCTCTTGTGGTAATTTAAATACCAACATTGTTACCTAGAAAACTTGTGGGTAAAGTGGGTGTCCCTTAAGTTAATTTAAATGCTTTGTTCCACCTTACTTATAATAATAATACATTTTTAAAAATGTAACGCACTTTGAATTGCCTTGCGTTGAAAGGTGCTATATAAATAACTTGCCCTGCCTTGCCAACGAGAAGTCTTATTTTTAGGTGTTTGCTCTCTTGTGCTATGCAAACTAAAACTTGTCCCAACAGCCCTTTGCCAGATCTGGTCATAACACTTTGTCCACGTCACAGGCTTTGTCCACATCACAGGCTGTGTCCTCTCTGGGAAATGGCAAGGAAAGAATTTTCTTAAATGGCAAATTCATCGTCATCCACAAAGACGCTGCATCAGTTTGGTCGAAGGCCTCCTTCATGTTTGAGTAAAGGGTTTCCTGACATGATTTGAGACGAAAATCCAGAAATTAGGTGTTTGGCAAGATGGCATGTTTATAGGCCAATTTGGAGTGAATTAATTTCCTTTTAGATTGCGGTCTTATGTAAAGAAACTGAAGTGAAGATTCTGTTTCAATTACTGTATTTTATGTAACATTTAGTGTGTAAGCAATTATTAATAATAATAATAATAATAATAATAATAATAATAATAATACATTCTATTTATATAGTGCTTATTGGGACATAAGATTTTCATTGCCAACATATACGTTGTATATGCTGTGCATATGACAAATAAAACCTTGAAACCTTGAAATACACAAAACAAGATATATCTGTAAAGCATCTTTAAAGAAGTGCAGTGCTGAAAGTAGTACAACAATCTTTGCCCAAGTAAAAGAAGCAATATTAAAATACTAGTGAAGAAAGTATGTAAATGTATTTAAAGTAGTCCTTATTATGAAAACCACTAGTTTTCAAATAATATATATTGCATAACTGTTTAATTTTTATCGATGCATTATTGTGTTCATTGGTTAAACGTTATAGCAGGTAAAAATAGAGAGTAGCTCCATCTATAATAAAATCATACATTTTCAATTAATATGAAATCTCAACAAAAACAATTTGCTGAGTAAAGTTGCTTTTACATACCCTGCTGGTAGTTTTGATTTTCCTTGTATCATAAGTATTTGTTTATAGCTATTTTTCAAAGATGAGTATCTCAACTGAATGATTGAAACATTCAAGTAAAGTAAGTCTGTGTAATAAAAATAAATTCACCATCAAATATCACAATTTCCCTTTTTATGGTCAATTATTTTCAACTTGTAGAAAATAAAAGTAAAAACAGTTCAATGATATGGTTGGACATACAACAATGCGATACATACAACCGTTTATATTTTTCAAATGACATGATTCTTGGCTGATTGTTTGCCAATCATTCAAATTTATGTGATAATTACACATATTCAAGCCACACTTTTCCAACCAAGCTGCATTTTGTGGAAAGTTCGTGAGTTAGGCCTTGTTTGGTTTCAACATCCATTCAAGGGAGGTTAGCTGGTTTTAGAAACATAAAGATTTGTCTGATACAGTATTTTCCATCTGTCTCTTTCAGCCAGTCCAAATTCCTCTACAAAAGTGTGGTGTTTTGAGGTAAAAAAAAAAAAAAAGGCTTTTCACAGTTCATTCTGGATTCGAGCCCAAGTAAAATGTGTCTCTGTGCTGTATCATAAGTATACAACAGCAGCTAGACTCTATTTTTAAATACAGTTAAGTGAAACATCAGACCATACTTAAACATATGATAGACACATACAGTGTGCCTGTACACAACACTTTATGAAAATAAGATACTGGCTTTAGAGTGTTTCAATTTGCAACCTTCCTGTCTTTCTCTCTTGTGCTCCAGATGTTCTAGTGTGTCGTCTTCTTGGGGGTTTTGCCAAATTTAGCATCAAATCCGAGACCTAAAGAGAGAAACCCAAATATATGATTAAAGAGCAAAGGAAAAGAAAGATTTAACAGCCTGTATTTAAAAAAATTAAGTTAATCAATTTAACAAATCAAAACATAAAATATTTTTCAGCCTTATTTTTACTGACCCCCCTCAGCTAAATTCTCATTACATAATTTACCACTCAACCAAAACTTTGCGTGGGAAGCCTAATTATTCCCCAATTGGTGCAGTGTTATTACACACAGAGTAGCTGTCTCAGGGTACAGTTAAATGTTTTAACCAGTGTTTTGCAAGAAGAGCTCCGCCATAAACACTAAGTTCCTGATATGAGACAGCCGCTGCCTTATCTCAAACAAGTAGAAATGTGCAAAAATCAAGATTGTAGTGAAGCATACAAGATATTTAAATTAGGATTTGTTGCCGAGTGATCACACAGGAGTGTCTTATCACAGTGAAGCTCTACCTGCCAAGATTGGTATTAAAATAAATCATAAAAGTCCATCATCAATTTTACAGCGACACAATACAATATTCTGTAATCTAGAAAAGGCAACAAGGTGTTAACTCTCACCAAGGAAAACTAGGATGGTGCCAAACCACTGCATCCCAGTCATGATGTTGCCAAACAGAAGAACAGATCCGAGGATGGTGAAGAACTTTCTCGTGGTGGTGACGATGGAGCAGGTCAGAGGCCCAAAGTAGACCACCGTCATGAAAATGAAGGTCTGGTTGAGGAGTTTAAAAAACAGACATTAAAGTAATAACTCTGAGGATTTAAATGTAAAGTCACTATCCACTGCTGATAAGGTTACAATGGTATGGGCAAAAATCTAATCCAAAGTA
This sequence comes from Eleginops maclovinus, assembly GCF_036324505.1. Classification (NCBI taxonomy): domain Eukaryota; kingdom Metazoa; phylum Chordata; class Actinopteri; order Perciformes; family Eleginopidae; genus Eleginops; species Eleginops maclovinus. Next base: position 11,023,457 of record NC_086364.1, read on the forward strand.
AAGTATTTCTTCAAATCTCCATCCACGCACCTGGCCTAAAGCACTGGTCAGTCCAAACAGGATTATGTTGTAGATGATGCTCGGGTGGCGTTCAGTAAAACTAAGGAAATCCCAGACCTCGCCTGTCCATAATACCGCTGAAAGCAGACGGGAAAAAGATTACAATGTCATATCAAAACAAAAACAGCTCTGGTATTGAAAAGAATATCACATATAGTAAAGTATACAAAATCAGTTCATAATATTGATGATGTGGGCGTATGGCCCCACCAGGTGGTGATGTACACTAACAACAGGAAGATGAAGCCCAGGTGTTGGGCTGCCATGGATTTGTGGGAGGGGAAGAATAAAACACCTTTATATTTTGGGAAATACAAGCACTTCAAAGTTTATCAACTTCTTATAAGAAGGTGTTATAGTGTCTTTATGTGAACTTTAACCTGAGGCCCTTTGAAGGAGTTTTAATAGCCTGGAATATCACTTATAAAAACATAGATAGTATATTTTAAGTGTTATATGAACTATGAAAGTGTGAAGCAGATGTGCAGGAGACATTGGGACTTCCAGAGAGATAGCAGGCATTGCCAATTAGTTTAGTTATACAAGTGATAACAGTCTCTTAGTTCTCTTACTGGCTTTAACCTTTTGATCTTTATCTTTCAGCCCATTAGCGACAAACACTACAAAGCCCCTCGTTCTTTTGCATCTGTTTTGCGCCTTATTCTTCAATATATTCCTGCAACCTCCTCACACAACTGACGGCTTTGAGGTGCAGGATTCCTTATCTATAAAGATAAGACTGAACACTTTGCCTCAACTGAATTAATGAGTTTTAACCTCCTGAGAGAATAGTGTTGGTCTTCCTTAAAGGGCCTCAACACACACTGTAATTGTTTCTTTCTTTTTTACTTGTTCAGATGTCTATGTGTTACAGCTTCATATCTGTCAATTAATGTTGTGAAAACACAAGAGAGGATACTTTTATGTTAAATAATAATGTTGAAATGAATTTTAAATTTGTATATCCGAATCGAAAAAATGTTTTGTCTATTCATTCTTTATACAATTAGGCATTGCTCAAATTATTTATTATATATCCTGTTTGAAAAAATTAGATTCCATTGGTAGTATGGTTTCCAACTTGTGGGCTCCTAAACAGAGAGAGATTGTAATTTACAAAATCTAATCTTTTCATTAAATGGATCACTTTGTTTAAATTACATTTTTTAAGTTTAAGTTCAAGGATAGTTCATATTTTAGGGTTATGCAATTATAAAATTAGACTACAGATATTCAAAGCTTTATTTCGCAAACCTCTAAAGATTATTAAAAAAGCATAATAAAAAAGACATTCAGAACAGCCCTTTTATAGAGTTGCAAAAACCCACTATTGTACTGACATATTGTTAAACCACTGCTTTTAGCTTTCCCCTTACAATTTGCAACTGCTTTGCACCAGGACTTGTGTGCCAGTGTTTCAGTTTCATTCTGCTAATTTTTGGCGCCAATGAGCAATACCAAGGTGATTTTGCTCATTACTCTCTCCTCTCTGGCGGTAGCTGTGCCAGTCAGTGAGATGGCCTGCTGTAGTTGTGGTTGGAAGGAAACCCTTCATGCTTCCTGGCACTTCACAGCACATATTTGGTGAGACAAGAGTTTGGCAGAGAGCATGGTGGACTCACCTAGTCCCAGCACCAGAGTGGACCACATGTTGATGTTCAGCATCATGTAGTTGGCACTCGTCTGGAATCGAGACCTCATGTGGTCCTGGGCAACTCCAGTCAAACCGTCCAATGTCAGAGAGACCAGCTACAACACAGCGAAACACAGCACGAGACAACTGTCATGGAAATGTCACAGTAACCATGGCTTCAGGAGGGAGAAACAGATAGATTGGCAGCATATGGGAAAAGGGAAATAAATAGCAACAAAGAAAAATAATAAAAACAACAACAAAATCACTAGTAGCGGATATTGGCCAAAATGCTATTTTAAATTGCTATCGACCTACAATTTCACAATTGGTGCATTCCTAGATACAAGCAAACTGGATGGAACATAAAGCTTTTAAACTCACCAGCAGAATCTCTCCAAACCCAAAGACATGGTCGTCTGCGACTGAGCTCTTATTGGGTTTGTAGAGGAACAACGCCACTCCGCTCACAATAAGCAGCACACACAGATACTTAGCCAGTGGGTACCTCTTCCTCAGTATCGTCACACCGAGGATCATCACTGCAACCACACAACAGCAGCATGATGGACATTTTCTTTAAGCAATGAATACCAGGGTGACATCTCTAGGATTTGAGGTTATCCCACCCTGGATACATAATGTCAAGCCTTTCCCCCTGACGGTGGAAAATATGGATTGTGAAACCGTGTGTGAGTGTGTCAAGAGATAACGAGCGATGAGATATAACATTCATGTACAAACAGAACATACTGTAGCCTGCCATATGTGCTCTTAACTGCTCACATGTGAAAAGCATGTGCTTACCCAATATGTCCTTGATCAGTTAAGAGAGGTATCAGATTATCTCTTATTTGTAATGTACTATTTATACATGGGAATTCTGACTTACTTGTTCAAGTTATATACAGCAACACATTAACCTATGTGATTAAGCAACCTGAGTTAGCCAGTATTGATGCAGATCATGGCTGAGGCCTGGATTTTGCACTCTAACAGTTGTAGGCAGGGACAATCCTGCACAAGTGCACTAATTCACTTTTAATCAAGAGCAACCTTTAAATGCACAATGAGTAGGATGTGTTGGTGGCTGTTTGAAAACACATCATAATAACAGTGGGTGGACAACCACAAATGTCCTGAACATACACTAAAAGAAAAAATACTGGCAGAGGGAAGGTGACTGCCACCCACATATAGCAGTTAGTGATGATAGAGAGGGATCATTTTGTATGAGCTTTCAGGTTGTTTTTTAACAAGATCCTTTGTGCATTTAAAAGATTTATTGACAGAGCTGTTCATATTCTCAATAGTTGTAATGACTATTTGAAATGAGCATGAGATGCAATAGACTTACACTGCATCCGATTGTTACTTGAGTGTTTATGCCAACTTTTAGATTGTTTAGTATAAAACTACAAATATTCAGGCATGTCATTACATTTAACAAGTTCTGAGGAGTATTTTCATTCTAATAATATTTATTTGTCAAATCATACAATGTATGATTACAAAAATTGATTATCAGATTTACCTGGTATGGGCTTGCAGGACTTCCCCAACACCTATTACCAAATAAAAGAAGGATTAGGGATACGACAGCATGAATCATTAATAAATCCATATTAGAATCATGTTAACAACTGAAGGGGCAGATTTACCTGTGTGGGGTAGTTCACATACTGGAGGGCAGAGTTACTGGACACCATGGCTCCAAGATAAGAGAGGGAGCACAGCCCATAGAGCCAGCTCTGGGTGTGATCTGGCTTTGAACCCTCAAAGAACTGGATCACTGATGATGAAGAGGTAGATGTAGCCTCAGATAATGTTTATTTTAGTTTGGACAGATTTCTTCTAAATAGTAAATACTTACAGATCTTAGCAAACAGAGCACTGACAATGCACTGAATGAGGACCAATGTCCGGGCAAATATGAACTTCTCCTTTTGGTCCCCTTGACCATAACTGCCTCGAGTACTGGAAGAGTCAAGGAGAAAAACAGTGTTGAGTGCAACAGATCACAGACAATCTGAGACTGATATAGCCTTCAACGACAATCCTGGCAAAAGCATGGGTGGTTACTGGTATTAGAGTTGAGCTCTTTCAGGAGTCTTCAAGTTATGGAAAGGTCCCTTTAGAAAGGAGATACCATACTGCAAGTGACAGGGTGGGGTGGTGACATTTTGTTGGGGAACCAAGAATCTTTAGCAACTTGCAAGCTGAACTCAATAGGCAATAGTTGCCAAGAACATATAGGAAAAAGTTAGGTCAATGCTATTAAATAAAAAAATAGAAAGATAAGCAACCAGTTAGGTTTGTGAGAGTCTCTTTGGTGAGACACGAGGTAGGAGTTTTCATTTTGAAACCAGATCCCTGTCCCCTTAAGTGACAACATGCCATCTGTGTCATGCCTCATTGTGTGATATGCAATAGAAACTGGTCTTTTTCTCATACTTTATATACTCTTTCTAGACAGCTGTATACAACCATTATGGTCGTATTTGTTAATCAAAGTATCAAAGAAAATGTTTGCACACAAAACACATGAGGATAATGACGTAGCTTTAGCGGCCTCGATATAGATAAGCTGCTCAATGGTATACCTTTAGAGATCAATACCTGGCATTTTCTAATATGAAAAGAATGTCACGCCAAACTCCATTCATAAAAATGAAGATTTAATGTCAGTTCTGCCTTTGCCAGCGCTAACTATAACGTTGTATCCCACATGAGTTTGCATGACGAGCAGATTGAACGCACTGGCACAAGGTGTACGTTTGTTGTGCATTACTTATAGCCATGTCATATTAAAATGAAGCTAGTAATGATAGGTACCTGTCGACATGCAAGTCAGAATTTAAGTGGTAGATTCTTAAATGTAATTTGGCACGGGATAGAAACATTTTCCTGTACCACAAGTCAATCTAAATGTTACTTACATAGTCTCTTGTAATATTCCGTAGTAAAAGTAACACACGAACACTCCAAGGAAGCAAACCATGAACCGTATCCGCATATTGTCCCATATCGAGACGGGCTTCCCAGCTCCCTTTCCTGCAGCCATGCTATCGTCCAGCAGTCCGGGTATGTTAACCGACACCGCTCCGCTGCCGGCTCCTCTCGCACCGATATCCCGCTCCACTATAGAAGACGTGACGAGCCCGGAAATGGTGCTCGCGTTTAGGTGTAGTTTTCTGTCGTAGAAGGCAAAAACTTTGCCTTTAAAGTTTCTTGAGCACAGTTAATTTATCAAATCCTGCAAGCCGTATTTTGACTTCTCTGGAGCTGCACAAACAGTCAGATTTCATGACATGTGTTTTTGTTCTGTATCATTCTAAGGTATCTATACCTCGCCTCCTGTGCAGCTGTACTGTTAAAAACATCCCATTCTCACCTTGATACCTGTACTGTCAGCAGAGTACAGTACGTGTTTTCATTGTGAAATTAAAGCCTGTATTTAGTAGGAATAGCGGTCGCGACAGGAAAATTGGTTTTGTGAAAGGACCTCAGTGGTGTCAACAGCTAAGCCTGAATAGTCCAATAAATTAGATCATGAACCCAAATACATAAAGGCGTGTTTAGTGTAACGATTCTAGGTCAATGAAATATATATATATATAAAATAATAATAATAACCAGCAATTCTGTCATGGAAGAAATATTAATATCATATAGGTAAAAGTACCAATGCTACACACTCAGTATGCAGAATTGACCATATCAGATATATTACTGAATCAAAATGAGTGATGTAATTGTTTTGCATAAAAGTAATGGTGAAGTTGGTAAAGATGGGGGTAGCCAATACAACATATTGGTTAACATTAGTTTATATACTGCAGGGTAACATTAACAATAAAAGTACATCATATTTCATATGTTTTTATTTTTGTTTAAATATAAATCTGCAAGGCAACTGAAGTTATCAAATAAACCTAGTAGCGTCAAAAAATACAATATTTCCCAAACAAATGTAGATGGTAAAGTAACAGAACATAGAAACACAACTACCTTACAGTTTTTTATACATTGCTTGAGTAGATAAACTAAAATACTTCCACCAATGCAGAAAGACAAATAGTTCTGCTTATATTTTATTTTAAATAAAATATTAAATGTCGTGTGGCACTTGTAAAGGCAGCCAATACAAACAATGAGGTCCTTCCTTGAAAGAGTCGCTTGCCTTTTTTGTCGTCCTAGGATGTGGATTAAATTCATTGGTCCATGTAAGGCAATAGAGATCCTTTCTCGTCCAATCGAAAGCAGATTTGTGTGGAAAAAGGCGGTGCTTGGATTTAAAAACCGCAAATCCACGTTTCAAAGGCAAGCAACAACAACAAGAAAATAACTACAAGAATTATAAGTAGTACAGAAAGGACTTAATCGTCCCTAAAAATCTTTTTATTTTATTTTATTCGCAATGGCAACAGCACCACTAAATATTAAAAGTAGGAAATGGTCATCATGACATCATGTCTGCAAAAAAAGGGCTGACAATAATACCTTTTTTTCTCAACGATATGTCTTTTTTTATATCAGTTTTGCATAGGATCATACTAACAGAAAGACAGTGTTTATTCATTTGAACATTAACTTGAGCATTGGGAATCAACCTTTCCTTATGTTCCAAAGAGGCTCAGATTGAACAAAAGCACAAAACTTGACCCACTAAAATTCTTGAAAAGTTTACAAAATTGCAAAGGTTTGGTTAAAACAATGCCCTCTGTGGGCACTAAAGCTAATCCAACATCCTTGCTAGTAAAACATTAAAGCATTAACAGAAAAAAATGGTTTTCTTTAGTGAAAACTAAAATAATATCACCAGCTTCCTTAAAAAGATACAAAAATATATATCTCTTTCTAGAAGTACAACTGTAGAAAAGTCAGCTTCCATTAAACTATGGGCCAACAGATTTTCGGACATTTCTTGAACCCTATTGCGTTCTTGTTAAAAAAAAATCAAGGTGAAAGTTTATCTAAAATCTTAACAATTCTTTAACTAACAATCAATGATAGTTAACTCCTCGTGTGTTGTAAGTGCTTGTTTTTATTTTTAACTTTGAAGTCACTTATTGATATTAAAAATGAAAACATCCATAGCAGATTGCAATATCTGTCTGAACTGCTGATGCAACAACTAAAAGAATATTTAGTTTTTTATCAAAAACAACAGCCTTAAAAATGTTTTCAGCCTTTCCAGAACTCCAGCCCTGACTTAATCCATAGTCCACATATGGGAATACTTATAATAAGTGCTGATGAGGTAAATATCAGCTTAAACATAGCATTCTACATGCGGAAATAATCAGTTAAACAGACTTAGTGTGAGCCACAAAGCCTTTTTTTTCCACCCACAGTGATCATGGCACGTTACAGCAGTTACATTTAAAATACAGTCAGTTGTAAGCATGTTCTGGCAGTGTGTTTTAGTCCTGAGAAGAGGCTACTGCATGCCCAGGTGCCTGGTAGGAGAAGCCTGACCTGGGCAGCCTGTGACCGGAGAGACTGACAGGCCCCGGAAGAGAAGGTCCATGGAGGGCAGGAGGGGCTTGAGGAGGCTTACAGGGCAGAAAGCGGAGCCTCCATGAGGGGTGAAGTTGACTTTATTGGGGTCAGGGCAGGATGGCCGGAGGAAAGGCTTGTCCTGAGAGGCAGACCTGGAGGTAAAGAGATCGATAGAAGTTGGCATGTACCCTTATATACTGTATCATCAAGGGCTCCAAATGCCAGAGCTTTTTTTTCTTTAGTTTTGCACATCTACAGTCATAATAAGTCATAATAACATTTAATTAACATTCTTAAAATTCTGTTATGATAAAAATGATTGATACGGCTCTACTTAATGTTTTTATTCATACTTTAGTTATTTATATTATAACCACACCTTTTACTATAACTGGGTTTTCTATAAGCTGCCGTTGCAGAAATGCGATATTCACACCTCACAAATGACCTTCTTCCAAACTTTGATAAACGATTTTATAAGATAAATGTTTATGAGTTAAGTTTGAATCTGTTTAATTTAGAGCTTAACTGATATACTACTGCTTGGGGAGGGGGGCTTGATGGTTTGCTCCTGAAAGTAAATGTTTAGAAGTGAATATTTATTTCATGAATGTATCATCTATACATGATGTTTTAGCTTACATTGGATCCTTGCACACTTGTTCTCGCTCAGAGCCTTCTGGCGGCTCGCGCCGGAAGGAGTAGGTTTTGTTTGGACGAGTAGCGGAGGAGCAGGGCGGCAGCAGAGGAGGGTCCAGTGCAAACAGAGGGAGCGGCGTTGATGGAGCGGAACATAGTGTCTCAGAGTCCAGTAGCTCTGCTCAGAAGGACCAAAATATCCATAGCTTTGTTACTAATATGAAAACTAACCATATTTATTTAAGGACACCACAAAAATATAGAGTGGTCTCACCTGGCTGTCCCATGGGACAGGGAGACTGTGATGGAGACAGAAAAGATGGGTTCAATGGAGAGGGGGAATTTGAAGGGGACAGCAGCGATGGATCTAGAGGACAGGGAGACTGGGAAGGCGAGAGGAGGGAAGGATCCAGATCCAGGGGCCCTGGAGAGGCCTCACTCTGAGAGCCACTGCTGCATCTCTGGACAGGGACAGGGGCCCTATGGCCATCCGGGATATCCAAAATCTGGAAAATTCAGGAGGAAACAAAAACGAAGGGGTAAGAGCAGCTAAAGAAATGCAATGTTTTTCACCAATATTGTCAAGTTGTTCGCTGAAAACAAGATCATTATATAACGATTGGTAGCTTGTGCTTTAAATGTGTTTGTTTTTTTATTACAGAAGTAAGCCTAATACTGCTGCTACAACTTTTGGTTCAGTTTCATAATTACTGCATGAAACATTTTCTCAAAAAATGATCTGTTTGATAACCTTGGGCCTCACCTTGTGCTGATCGTCAGGTTTCTCAGAAACAAACACTTCCTCCAGCTCCAGGTTCAGGCCTTCAACACTCCGCCGCAGCCGTGGGGTGATTCTGTTCAGTCGCATCAGCGGCATGGTCTGAAAAACAAGAGTCATGTTTGCTTAAATTATTTTAGCAGAAAGTGTATATACTATCCATGTTGTGTGCCATGTCTGTGCACATTCAGATACAAACAGGAGGTAGGGCCAGCAAAGCGCAGTTTCCAAGATCAGCGAAATTGATCACAAGAGCTTTACTTTAATGCTGTTCATTACCTTACCTAATTGTAAATACTTCAATTAAATATTCCCCATGTTTTTTTCCATCTTGAGTTGTTCATTCTATGTTTTCTACTTCATCTTATTTGTGAGAGTAATACTTTTGAATTAAATGTGATGTTATTCTCTGTGTGTACATTGGGTGGTGCTGTGGTGTTATCCTGTGATCAGGTATAAAAAGCAAGAACGTGACTGCTGTCAACAGGTGTTCCAGCAGAAAGGGCAAATGGTTTTTGATGGCTGCAATGCCTTACTGTTTATTTTCAGTTGCGTGTTTTTTTGTATCAATCAAAACTTAAATGTTGATGCATGGCAAAGCAAATAAAATGATGGTTATTTTAATCTATCAAGTGTGTTTTCTGCATTTTATCCCTTTTTTATGTTTATTTTCTCTCATTGAAAGCACTTTTATGAAAAGGGCTATACAAATATGGTTTAAAATCAATATTATTAATATTATCATTACTATATAATATACACTTGACTAAAAGACTAAAGACTTGGTCCTTGTTAAAGTATGAAAGGCTGTTTTCAGATTGTCTCTGTGTGACAACATGGCAGAATAACAGGAGGCGTGATGACAGCCGTTCCTAAGAAAAGCACAACTGTTTTTAAATATCCCTGTTACTACGTGCTTCCCAGTCTGCCCATGGAAGATGGAATAGCCTCAGCAGTTGTCATGAAAATGTTAATCTCTGTGTCTTTTCCCCACTAGTCATCAAGAGACATAAGCAATGGGTTACCTGAGTGATGCCTGCTGCATGACCTGCTGGCAGGCGCTGGTGGGGGGGCTCGTACCCTGCTGAGGGAGGGACATGGCGGGAACGCTTCTGCAGCTGGTTTCTCAGCTTGGCCACCTGAGGGCAGAGTGGAGAGAAAATGATTCAGGAGTCACAACGCTTCATTCTGAAAATGGAAAGGTTACTTGATTTCCCCTCAGGGGGGTGTTAATGTATAATGCTGTCAGTGGGAGGGTGCGGAATAAAGGGTGTGAACAGTGCTGGAATGTTCTAAGTAGATTTACTCAAGAACTGAACTTTAGTACAATTCAAGGTAATTTTACTTTAAGTTTTACATTTAATGAAACTTAATACTTCCCTCCATTACATGCTAAATTTGTCTGACAGCTTTAGTTACTTTTCAGATCATGTGGTGATTTTGGATGTTCATGATAAACTGAAGGATCTTTTTTGTGTTGACATAATTATATTTCCATCCTAAGCTAAATAAACAACTGTAAAGCCTCACTTGGATCCGCTGGAACAGGCATTTTCACAAAGTTGAAAACAAGATTGTGTTTCTAAGATCATGGAAAGTAGATTTATTTTTTACATATCTGTGGTTCTCAAAGGACTAACGTGATGTTTTTATAAATTATGCTTCATTGCTGTATATTAAGCTACAGTACATCATGGAGTTACTGTACTGTACTTTAGTGCAAATCCAAGGTACTTTTTATACTCAAATGACATTTAACAAATAAGGCTTATATAAACTTTCTAAAGATAGTTTGTTAATGCAAGCCTTAGGAATGCTTTTGGAGTAAGGAATTAGTACTTATTCTCCTTATTGGAGTATCTGTACTTTTCTTCCACCAGTGGGTGTAAGTAAGAGCAAGAAACAGGACAATTGATTATATATACTCAAATACGTACCTCCCTCAGGTGCTCTGCACTGCCCCATGATGCTGAGCGTTTGTGTTTGCCTGCACTTCTCCTCCCTCTGGTCTCTTCTGCCCAGGAACTTGGTGTCTTAGAAAAAGAAGTATTTAAGTGTGGTGAATTAAGAGTCCCGAATTTGTCTAAGAAATATTTGGTGGCTGTAGTACAAAATGGCCTTTTTTGGCAGAAGTTCTGGTTGTCCTTTTTGAGGCCTCTGACATTTTCTGTTTAACACTATTCAATAATACAAGTTGTTACGAGTACAACACAGAAGTGGAGCCCAACAGCTGTCTTACACACCTGCCCCAACAGCTGTACAGAGGAAGGCGTTGAGAAAACCACCCTGAGCTGCAAAACAGCCCTCGGCTTTCACACACATTTCAAAACATCCAAACCACATCTTTGAAAAGTCTATAAATATAGTGCAAGTTCAGCATTCAACACTTCAGTGCACTTTTACACACAGAGTAACCTTGTTATTCACAAACTCACATACTGTACAAAAACAACAACTAAGACAAACAGAAAACTTTTTTGTGCACTTCTTCTTTTGTCAGTCACAACTACTCTTTAACCTACTTTTAATCATATAAACGTACCGATTTCTTCACTTTGACTCTTGATTTTCTAACAGAGGGAGTCGGGTTGGCTTCCCCCGGCTCTTTGTTGGGAGAAGACGCCTGGCAGTTCATCCTCACCCAGTGTAACCCAGGTTTTGTTGACCCACAGGATCAAATGACCACAGTTCTGGTGCCTCCAGTCAACTACTTCACACGCTTTCATACAATCGAAACCACGCACTGGTGTCCATGCCATTCAGTAAAGCAACAGTACACATTTAGCCCTCACTGGGAACAGTAGGGCTGTGTCCTGGTATTCCATTCCCAAAATGCGACCAGTTCTCAAGGTGTCCGCCTCACAACTCAGAGAAATCCTATTGGTGCCATAACTGCCTGCAGTAGAAACACAGACACCATCTTCTCCCCTTCCAGTGGACTCATACGTAGTGCATTGCCCAGCTAAATGAGTCAGGACGCGACATGGGTCAGTCATACGATGACATCGGAGTAGAGTTACAGCTGCCAACCCCCCCGAAATCATCCAACACCAACAACCCCACACTTCCCAAAACATGAACAGGGGGATCATGGGACACATATCTATAAAAAGACTCAAAAGGTAGCCGAACATTCTAGTGTTTCCAGCTCTGACGACTCATCAACATGTACTTAATTCCTGTCTGCAATGTGTCCTCAATAAAAGGGAAAAACAATCAATTTTATTTTTGACTGAAAACAGACAAGAGCAGCTAATTCCCACAATTTTGAGGCTTGAGGAAGAACATATTTAGCCTTTTTGTTTGTAAAATTCGATGTAAATTTGTTAGGTGATCAAGATGTTGGCCATTCTTTTTTCAATCAACAAACTGATTGACTGATTATATATCAGAATTAACTGAACAACTTGCATTAAAAAAATCTACTGTCCTTTGAAATAAACACTACCAGACACATATTTATACTTTTTTATAAAACAACTTGTCCACAAACATGCTTGCACCCATGTAGCACATATCTGTAGAATTACAGCATAGTAACGAAGGTTAAATACATGTTTAACTGTAATTCCATGTACAATTGATAAAAAATGTGGCACTTAAATTTGTTATCTATATCGATGGGATTATTTGTATTAATGTGTGCTGGCAACTTTACTCAATAAAGTTTTATTTTGTCTTTACCGTTGTTGTATCTTTGCTGTAACAATGTACATTTCCCCTGTGCTAACAAAGAAGTTCTGAGTCTGATTACTGTGTGAGTGTAAGGTGTTCGTAGTGTAAATGTATATAGTTATGTTATTTAAATGTATTATTTTCAGCATGTCTTATTTTTCTGTCATTTTAATGTATAACTCTTCCTTTTTCTTCAGTCTTAGCTGCCGTAACATTTAAATATCCCCTATAGGGGTCCAGGGGTCCGTGAAAGTATTTTTTTTAAAATTATTTTGAATCTGTGTTACTAAAAGATGTGTGTTTGATAATGTTTAATTAAAAAAAAATTCTGCCTAATAAACCCATGGGGGTTAGTTCTTGTTCTCATGATAAAGAAAAAAAACTAACTGATTAATGTTAAAATCCCCATAAATATAAGTTCACATTTAGAATAAAACATGTTGTAACAATTAGCCGGAACGCTTAGGAAGTAGAAAAGCATATCAAATGAGGATTGACGCAACAACCAGTTAAATCATTTAAAGTAATGCAGAGGATGGCAGAAGGAGCTGCTGGGTGGGGTGTCAGTGTGTGTGTGGCTGAGGAGAGTGCTGGGGGATGGGGTGTCTGTATAATGAGGTCAGGAGGGGTCTGTTCCTCACAATGGAGGCGAAGGGGGTTCGTTCGGTTTTTAAACTGTGTCAGGATCGAAGACGAAGCTGCGGAGTTGGAGATGTTGGTTGGGGCTTTGTGCACTAGTTAGGAGCCGATACAGTCAAGGGGGGAGCGAGGGGAGAACAGCAGAGTTTAAAGAAGAACAAAAACGACTATTTCCAGTTGGCTGCCTTCCACCCGCAGCGTCAAACTGGAACCACCAGACACCTGCAGAGCCAACATCAGATATCTTGTCCTCTATACAAACCCCTCACATACAAGACAAGCAAGGCAGATAAACCATTTGATCCTCTGTCTGCTTGTTTTCGGCAACATGAAGCAACAGGTATTATGGGAAATGTGTCCTTACACAGACTTCCACTGACTGGATGGCTCTTGCTAAATAACAGTGATTACTGAAAGGTATCACCATTAATTTGACATTAACATGATGCATTAATATTTACCTGTGTGGCTTTGTCATTAACACAGGTAACAGCCATGCTCTCTCCCTCTTTGGGCCACTGTCCCTGCAGGTAGGGTCCGACAATTCCGTCAAGAGAAAGCGTTCGGCGGATGGTGGGTTTCGGCGGGCGAGCCGTGGTCCTGTCAGCTTTGGAAAACAGAAAGAAAAACCCATTAAAGGAATTACTTCATCCATAACATATCCATGTTTATGTAATTTATCCCACCCTGCATCTCCTTGAGCTCGTAAAGAATACTTTTCTAGCATGCCTCCATGTCGAATAATGAATCTAAAATTGTTGAACAAGTCTTGATGAGTGAAGGATGTGATATATATTTGCTGTTGTTGAAAGCCTATTTACTTCAATTCATCAAGACTTTTTTCACTGTGGAACATTGCATCAAGAAAAAGATCCTTGAAGAACTCAAAGTAGCATAAAGTCAGGGAGTTTGTGTCTGATGTCTGGGTTGTGTAAGCCTTAACACAGTACTTGTCAGAACAATGTCTGTCATGCTCACAACTCATGCCTGTGTGATCATGTATAGCTTACATCGGCCAAGAGTTTAAAACTCTCTTTAAAAAGATAAACAGTATTTTGACACCAGTAGTAGTTGCTCCCAGGCTTCCTCCCCACCAATAAGCATGCCCTGTGGAGTTGTGTGTTTGCATGTTGGCATTTCTCTGTAATCTCTGGCAGGTTTGGAATATGCCTTTGACCTGGAGCAAAGCCATTCATCTACACAGCATAGGCAACAGTCACCACAGGCTACAAGTATATCTACCACCACACACACAGTATGTTGTCATGTTGCAGGGCAGACAGGCAGGGTGTATAAATAAACACCACTACATGCAGATGTGATTTGCATGGATACAGTTTAAGTACAACAAAGCTGTGTTAGAGTAAAGAACACAGCAGAGGTCCCACAGGTTAAAGTGCAAAGGCTTGACTGAGTGTCAAAATTACATTTAGAGAGCAGTGTTATGTTTCAGGGGTTAGCAAAAGCATTTATTGTTGACTTGACTTTCTCAAAGTATGTTGGAATTTAGCTTTCAGACCGAGACAAGTTAAATCTTTGATTCAGTGAATTGATCCATGAATTGCAATGAGGTCGGCCTATGTATCCATCAACTCAAGCCTGCCTTTTTAATGCGTAACGTACATTTAAGCAAGTCAATAAGTCAATCATTTTTCAATGAGCACTCAAGTTCAAATGTAAGACTTATTCATTAAAAAATGGCTTTAGTTCTTTTCAAACATTTTTTCTTTTCGATTTTCAAAGTACATTAGGCAGAGGTTGTATGGTTTTCTTTGCGTCATTGATTTATCTTTTGATTAACTACATAGTGTCAATTAAAAAGAACGTAAATTAAAGTGAATTCTTCAGAGCTCGAGTTGTGTTCCAAAGCCTAGAAATAGTTAAGTTATAATGCTATGAGACAGACAAAAGTAGACACTAGGGAACCACATGTTTGGCATATTTGCTAGGGGAAACAATCTAATAAAACTACTGTCAAAGTAGTTGCTGCTTCATTGACCTTATTGATCCATTGGCCTATATTTAAATTTGTGACAGAATATAGAAAAAATAAGTTAGAGGAACACACATGTAAATTAAACACTTGACCATAATGAATACCTGAGTCAGATATTCATAAATGGGAAACAAACATCAAAAAACGTTTCAACACTGGACCACATGGAAGTGAATGCAGATTTCACCCCCCTCTTGCTGAGTTCTATTTACCCGTCTTGACCTCCCGGCAGAGGAGAGCGGAGCCCCTCTGGAGCTGGTACGGGACTGTGGCTCTGAGGGGCTGCAGGCTGGGGTTGCTGCACCCCCGAGGCGCTCCTCCACTTCTGCCCGACATCCCCCACTCGGAACTCCGCTTAAGAAAACACACACACGGTTTCTCTTCTTCCTCTCGGTCACTGCAGCTCTGCGCGGCGCTGGCTTTCTTTCTGCCCACATTCACTTCATCCATGGTGATGATCCAAAACTGTTATCGGGCCTCTTGTTGAGCACCCAGCTTGAGATTTCTTTTGTGATGATGAGCATGATTTTGTGTCGCTTACTTTCGGAGCAGAGACGACATGAGTGCAGTTTAAAGCATTATTCTTCAAGTTGCAGTGTGAGGAACAGACACCACTAACACATCGCTGGTCGTGCAAAGTGACAACACAACAGCTCGGCTCAAACTGTGTGCAACTGTCTCGTGCAGTGTATGATTCTTAGGGAGGTTGATCTGATTGGCTTCAGCAGAATACTACTGAGCACTTATTGGTCATTATGCCTATCTGTCTCCGGGGCCCCACCCCCCTTCCCAAAAAAACCCCAAAAACTTAAAGCTCTCATTTACTTTGTTGAGATTTTTCTATGACCCCCACCCTGCTCCCCCTCAGACCCACGTCCGAACCCTGGGGTCTCCTCACAGTGTGTGTGTGTGTGTGTGTGTGTGTGTGTGTGTGTGTGTGTGTGTGTGTGTGTGTGTGTGTGTGTGTGTGTGTGTGTGTGTGTGTGTGTGTGTGTGTGTGTGTGTGTGTGTGTGTGAATTTAAAAGTTTGGTTAAGGGAACCCCTAAGGTCACTATAGATACTAAGAGGGTCCAAAATTAAACATGAATGTACTGATATTAATTGATATGAACTTGATGTGGGAGAAAACCAACACTTTAAAATTAAGTTAATCACCATATTGATGGTTTCTTTGGCTTCTTACCTACATGTTAATCTATTTAATCACTTTTCTATGAGAGTGAACGGACAGCAAACTCTCTGTGTGATGGACAAAACAAGACATTTGAGGACTAGTTGTAAATTTGCTTCATGATAGGTCGCGTTATTCTATAAAACCAGTGTGATGTGTTACAGGCTCCATCACCTTAAAACAGATCATTGTGTGAGCTTGCAGATTGACTGAAATGTTAATAGCTAAAGTCAATCAAAGATTTTCATCAATCTGTCGAAAATATTTGTCCAGTCCAACCTTACTTAGAGGTACTTCTTTATCAAATAAGATACATTTGATTTTTTCATTTTAATGATCTATTTGTGTCTTTCCCTGCAAAGTTCAACCACAAGATGGAGCCAGACCAATAGACTGTGAGTTTGTTTTGTGCATTGCTTGATGTCCAGTGTTTTCGGAGTATTACTTTTTTGTTTCTCAGAATAATTAAATAAAGATGCTTATAATAATAAAAATAACTGATTATGGCATCATCCTTTTAAATACCACAGTACAATGTACACACAGACACACATAATGGAAAAAGGTAGTTTATTGCAACGCAAACAAAACAGTATGTATGTGTAGAAAGAAAATACTGCACCTTAGAATAAAATCAGATAAATTAATATAACTGGTAGCTTATGATTAAATAGATTCAATAAATAGCTGCACAGGTTGAAACAGTGTTTATTACTCAAGCAGGAATGATACGCACGTCCACGGACGGCTGACCCCAGATACTATTCAGTCACAAATCTTAAAACATACTTCTCAGTGCTATGTGTCTCTGTGAGGACAGCCATCCTCACCTTTATATGGATAATCTGTATTTCTTAAAATGATCCTCACATCTTTATTTGCAAGTGGCTGCATCCAAAGAGCTTCAAGTGCTGTTTTGGTTACATTTTGAAAGATTGAGGCGCACAAACACACGGACAATGCCACAAAGGAAGAAAACGGATATTAAAATAAGGAGCAATATTGGAATACATTTTAAGGAAATAAATAGAAGCTTTGGAAAAAGGTCTGAAAGGAGTTTGCAGAGAAATTGCATGATCGAAATTTACAGATTGTGGTTTTGCGAGAGTGCGAGACAGGAGTCGAGCGGATAAGGCGAAGTGAAGGGAAATAACCAAAAGAGATGGATCCTTTTAGCTTTGTGGTGATTTACTCTCATGTTTACAAAAATCCAAAGATGGTGTCATGACTTTCCCATGGAGCTGTTGATGGTCTTGGTGCTTTATGGTTTGGAGCAGGACTCTGGTCGGGTTTATGGTCATCGCAGCATCACCAGGCGGACAGGCTGGGGGTTGGATCTCTGTGGTTGATGGACTGTACCTCCTAGCTGGGAGAAAGCGCAGGGCTGGGCTCTGTGCTGATGTTCACCAAACACTCGCTGGACTTGAGGCTGGCCAGGGACTTGGAGCTTGGTAAAGAGGCCAGAGAGCCACACAGACCCAGCATGGAGGGAGTGTTGTCTTTCCCTACAGGGACAAAACAGAGAAAAATGCACAATAAAACTAAGCGTCTGATTGTGAATACTTCAACCTGCCCACATGAAAGACCACAAACAGCCATCAAGCCTGCCTTTGTACGAGTATGTATGTGCATGTGCATGGGTGGCTGCCTCTGAAAGGCTTTTATGCAGCTGTGAAAAGAGCGCAAATATATTCCTACTCGAGCAGAAATGTTGCAACTCTACAACTGTGTTTTTGAACTGGAATACATAAAGTAAAATGTGGTTGTAATGTAGTTTCAGAAGTCTATATATTATAAACACACACATCCAACTAGCATCAGTATCAGATAGACAATTAAAAACTAAATATCTCACATTTTTATATTGTTTCCAACTTTAAGAAAGTCTGCATTTGATGTTGTTTGTTTATGGTTCCCAGAGCGTATATTGTGTTTTAATTACATACTACAAATCACTGCACATTTCAACGTTGGGTTGATTTTTGGTGATGTACAGCAATAGCAGAAAGGTATCTTTACCTGCTGAAGTCCAGGCAGCATCTCCATTCTGTCTCCCATCATTCCTCTGAGAGTCAGAGTTCAGACTCACTTCAGCAGAAAGCAGCTCCAAACTGTGGAAACTCCTCCTAGATGGAGAAAAACATAATCACAGCCCAATTACCTGATAGTCTGTACATTGATTGCATCTATACACATCTGATTATGTATGCTATGTGTGTTATTTCCCAATAGGTGTCTTATATATTTAGATTAATGAAGTTAAACAAGTTTACCTGCGGAAAAGCTTGACATCACCGTGGTTGTTTGGGATTGTGGACCACTGGTTGACCAGCGGGATGGAAAGATCTTTAGCCAGATGGGAGGTATCACAGGGCATGAGGGCAGAGCTGGAGGATGCACAGAGAGCAGTCAGTTCAGAAGTAATAGCTTTCATTTAGCAAGAAAATATGTATCTGAACGTCAAAGGTGGCAATAAAAGACAAACTCATCAAATCAACAGTTAGTTAATTGAGTTTAAAATC
The DNA here is from genome assembly GCF_036324505.1 of Eleginops maclovinus. Lineage (NCBI taxonomy): Eukaryota > Metazoa > Chordata > Actinopteri > Perciformes > Eleginopidae > Eleginops > Eleginops maclovinus. The sequence continues at coordinate 11,042,076 of NC_086364.1, forward strand.
ATCCACAATGTTCGGGTTCCATTTGGTGCCTTAACTATAATTACAGGAAGGTGATCCAGGCATTCTGAAATTAACAAGAAACCACAAAGTAGGAAATAATAACAAGCCTATATTGTATTGGCCTAATCATTAAAAAGAAAATCATAGCTGAGGCCAGAGCCGTTTTGTTCTGTTTGTCACTAGCACTGACGAAGACCTACAGTATAATGTCTTTTGACCATTTTCCAGAGTGCCTTACACATCCTTTACCTATAAACATACCGACCTCTCTTCTATAAAGGTATACAACTTGAAATCAGATGTTTTAGAGTAAAAAATGTAAAGTATTGCATCATAAACAGACAAAATCAAAGATGTGATCTGCGTTATTTAGGTAAATGTAATCAAAGTTTGTGTGTGTTTCTCACAGTTGTGCCTGCAGCTCCAGCACAACGGCCTCCAGCTCCTTCTTCTCCTGCTGGCTCTGCACCGTCAGCTCCTCCACGTTGGCTCTCAGGCGCTTGTTCTCTGTCTCCACATTCTTCAGCTGAGACTCCCGCAGGCGCACCAGCTCCTCCAGGTAACCCTGCAACAAGAAATTAAGGAGACGGGGGTTTGTGTGTGTAGAAGCACACAGTGGAAAATAACTATAAACAGCATTAACTTTGTTTTAACAGCTGCTGTTTCTCACCTTCTGGGCATAGACAATCTTAAACCTCTGCTCCATCTTGCGACACTTGTTGCTCCAGCTCTCCTCGTCGGTCACCAGAGGGATGTAGGGATGCTCAGGGACACTCTCCTCACTGTTACTGCTGTCCACACTGTGACGGTCGTCCTCATCACTCAGGTAGTCATAGCTACATGGCACAGAGGCAACAGTTATGCAACATTGCACACAATGTGAGGCTTAAACTGGAGTTATGGAATCACTCTCACCTCTGAGTGAACTTCAGGTAAGGTGTGTAGTCAATCACAGCTGAGGATTTCCCATCGAGAGTCTCCCCCTTCAAGCAAAAACTGCACAGAAACAGAGACAGATCCTTGTTAACAAACCTAAAGGGTGTATATTATCATAAAATATCAATGTTTTTAAATGTAGAATGGAGCTACAGCGCATGTACAATGCAATGTATAATATCCACTTTGTCACCTCAGCCAAGAGGGTTATGGTTTTGATTTGGTTTGTCAGCAGGGTTGTGGAAAAGCTACTGTCCAGATTTCCGTGAACATTAGAGTACATTTGAATCATATGGTGGATATATGCAATTTTTTTCCACTTATGGAAACGCTCTGTGTGGAGGTCTGCACTCTCCAAGTGAGCTTCTAGTAATGCATAAATGTCAGACATACTTTCCTTTACATAATTTAAACAGTAATATATTAAATATGAGAAAGTACATACACATCATCAATGTTTTATTCATGAATACATACTACCTACCGATACCTTAACAGTTACTAAATGTAAGCGTAGAAATGTGGGATAAACATATTTCTAAGACAGTGTAATGATATTTATTTGATATATTTCTATAAAAAGATGACAAAAAATGTTGCACTAACTTATTATTTCAGTGTAATATAAATGATACACATAAAATACAATCCTTTACCCAAATGTATATTATATCTTGAAGACTCCTAACAATAATTCCTAATTATCGAAATCTATGGAACAGGCAAGAAAAGTTTCAAAGACTAAACGAACTTAGGATACTTAAAATAGCTTTTGAATATAAACCACCTAACTGCGTCAATTTAAAAAAACCTGGTGTGTAATGGCTCATGCACTTTCATATTTTAAAATGTTATCAGAGTCTGCAGTGTAGCTCTTTACCTGAAGTCAATGGCACTCAGTCCAATCAGCATGCCAGTCAGGACCTGCGCCTCTTCTCTCAGCATAATGGCTCCATCATCATAAAACCTCCTGTCAGGAGAAAGAGTGGTTATCCTCCCAAAAGTTAGGGATAGAATAATGATGAAGCTGTGAAGCCTTTTAAAGTTTTTGATGCTAAACATCAGTAGGAGCCATGTACGTCCCTCAAAGAAACTTAGATCTTTGTAAAGGAGTGATTATTATGAACAAACATAGCCACCATGAAGCTGTAGCATCCCTGCAGAAGGGCTCACTTTAAGACAGAATTGAAAATAAACAGAATAAGAAATGTATTGTTTTTCCTTTTAAATAATGGATTATGACCTGGTTGTTCTTGTGTCCCTCAGAGCAGTGGACACATATTCAGACAGACGTTTCTCCATCAGTGCCACCCGAATCCATGCACGCCCCTGTAAGACAACATCAAAAGTGAGTAGGAACAGATGGCTTTCTTAGCTGCTCTGTCTTGCAATTACCCACACACATACATACTGTACACAATTCTGCATACAATTCCCTTGCCTTGGCTCGTGATGTGCTGATGTTCTCTATGTTTTCGATGCTGGCGATGCAGTTGTTCTGCACCTTGCCGCATGCCAGCCGGATATACTCCCAGAAACTTCGCTGTCCATCTGAGCTGAACCAGCTTCCTGAACCTGGTACAAGATCAAAACACAGCAATGAATCTGCTCTGAAAACCAGCATGCAGCCATTACTAAAGTGCAGCCAACTGTATAATCCTACATATTTGAACTGTTTTCATATTAATATACATTTATCTCATGTTTGTTTGATTTTTCCACACTTTTCTGTGCCGTATGTTACCTGCAGTGTTACCTTTGAAGCGGTGGCTGAGGATGTGCTCTAAAATGGCAGCAAAGTTAATAAACTCCTCAGAAGAGTCGTCTATGGGCTCTGCTGTATACTTTTCAAGGAGAGTCTTTACAGAGAATCTGAAATAGAAGAACACAGAGAAAGAGGAACTATAAAAACACAAAATATGGAATAGAGTAAAATGTGCATGTGAAGGATTTGGACTTTCTGTTGGTTGTGTGCTGCACTAGCGGCCAAACTGCAGCCGTTACTGTACCCAAGCACACAAATGTGCTACTGTATTTAAATTCTTCAACAATAGCGGACAGGAGGTTTTTTTTCCCTTTTCTTTTTTGGGAACCACGCCATCTTATTGCACTGAGGTCACCCCAATTGTCTTGTGTACTGCACAATGTACCCGTTCAGTGCTTAAGCAGTGTTATCATGAAAACAATACAATTAACCCCCTGTCTTTTCAGCCTTTGTGCATGCTGTGCTTCCAGGTCCCCTTGGGTCTTGTCTCTCTGAGGGACCGGTCAGCATCAAAGAATAATCCAATAAACTGCCCGCCCCCCTCCGTCTTTAAATGGTGGTCTGATCTATTTAGGACAGCCGCAGCCAGAGCTTTAGTTTTTTGCTCTTGACCCTGCTACCCCACAAGCAGTGGTTCAGCTTTCATGTTAGGAGCCGGCATTCAGGCACGGGCTCGGGCAGACTGCCTCCGCTTCTTCAATGGGCAATACTAGCATCACCGAGGGCAAGACTGCCCTGGCAGTGGGAACCACCTCCATAGCCAGGGGAAAGACTACTGTAGCCTTGGGCAACTCCTCCATCTTCAGGGGAGTGACCACCACCTCCATGGGAGACTCCACCATCCAAAGGCAAAAGACGACGGTGGCTCTGGGACGAGCCAGCTTCAGTCGGGGAACCACAACCACCTCCTTCCGCAAAGCCTTGATGTCCAAGCGCAAGAACACCTAGATGGACAGGGCCCCTGAAGCCGGGGCCAAGACACCCAAAGCAGCCAAGCACTCCAAAAAAGACTCTAACAATGAGTGGAAAACCACATTCTTGTCAAGCAAGACCTCTTTCACCAAAGGCAGGGTTTCAATCCTGAGGACTAAGTACGCCATCTCCTGGGGCAATTCCTCAATCTCCTGGAGCAGAACCACCGTAACTTTGGGCAACACCAATGTAGCGGTGGGCAAAACCTCGGTCACACGAGGGGAGAACACCAGCTCTCTCAGTACTCTGACCTTCACCCATGGGACCAGGTCTGTGTCCGTGATTAAAGCCACCCTCATCAGGGGCAACGAAACGCACAGCAACATCTACTGGGATTTTCACACATGATTCCTCCACACAGTTTAAAACCCAAGGATATTTCCATCTGCTCAGTCTTAGCAGGTCAGTAGCAAAAGTCAATAAAAAAAAGAGTTGCTATGCTTGTGATCAGTATGTGACATCATCTGTTACCTGTTTGCACAAGGTGAATTTGCAAGTAAGAAAGTACTAAGGGAGTTGCCGTACTAATGGGTTTGCAATCAACAGTGAGATTTTCCAAAGCCACGCTGAGCGTGTTATGCAAATGTGACAGCAGTGAGATGTTGGTTTATGGTGTGTCTACTTGGCAGGAGGGGAAAATGTGTAACAGCCTTGTGGGATGTATGTGGTGAAGCACAAGAGAGTGTGTGTTTTTCATCAGCACTGTTCTCCTGTATAGTGTGCATGTACAGTACAGTACATGTTCTTTGGTACAAATGTAATATTTTTAAGCATGCCCCTAAGAATGGTTGATAGCCTGCATCTCCATAACCACATTTTTCTCCAGAAAACACAGTTTTGAAGTAGAAAAACTGGAATGTAACAATGCTCATAAAGTAACATGTTTAAACACTGCTTGGCTTGATTGTTCTGTAAATAGATTTGAGTTTTTGTGAGGTATATTCTATAAACTTAATGACATAAATGGTAGAAAAAAAGACTCAAATGCTGTAATGAGATGCAAATAGTTCAACAAGGACACAAATGGGTAGTAAACATCAACTGAAGGGACCACACCCATATTTTAAATGGAGGGACAACATAAAAAGGAAGGCTGCAATCAAAGCCTTAGCTTCATTTGGTGAACATGAACATATTCATCCTTTCTCATGTCAAATCTGTAACCATGCCTCTGATTTCACATATGGTATATACAGCCGTACACAGAGGCTATGTCCTACAATCAGAGGCTATAGGGAACAATGGCTCAGAAGAAAGTGATGTCACCACAGATTGCCCCCGTTGCAACAATGTGTCCTTCAACCGTCCGGTGTCGTCGTGGAGATGGGACAATCACTCCACTGTCCCCGTCCCCCCAGATAGGCTGTGGCCACCTACGGCTGCCTCTGTCCATTCACAGGGACACATGGGTGGTATGTGGCCTTCCAGAGCCCACGTCGATCATCTCAAGGAAAGCATTATGTGACACGGGGGTCGTGCTATCCACGCTTAGCATTCTGGTCTGCTCTGGATAGTAGCTGATGTTACTATTACCGCCGAGGGGCAGAGCGGGACGTGCTGCATGAGTGTGCGATGCTTTGCATCGAGTGAGCCCCAAAACCCTTCCTCGAATCTGGATCAGGAAGACGAGCCTCTCCTCAATGGGCAACACCAGCTTCACCGAGGGGAAGACTGCCTTAACCCTGGGCAACACCACTATAAAGAGGGGAAAGTCCAAGCTTGCCTTGGGGGGCTCCTCCATCTCAAGAGGCAGGAGCACAACATCTCTGGGCTCCTCCACCATCACCAGCGGGAAGACCAAGATCGCACTGGGGGGTGCCTCCTTCAGCAGGGGCACCACCACCACCTCTTTTCGGAAAGCCCTCTTCCCGAAGCGCAAGACTCTCTAGATGAAAGGGGAGTTCATTGTGGGGTGGGGGGACTGGCACAAAATGTCACAATAAAGAAAAACGAGGCATCACAGAGAACATTTGGACATCACTTCAGCGTCTGCACAGGGTCTGTTCCAATTGAGAGACAAAACTGGAATACATTTATTTTTGGACCTTTGACTTGTTTTGAGCCATGCCGGATTTATCAAGGGAACAGGTCAGTGGCATCTAAATTCTGTCTCATGATGATATCCGCATAAAAAAGTAGGATGTTAGGATGTTATGTGCTATACTCCCAAGGTGACCCAAAAGGTAAAAAGAAAAATCCACTTTGGTGGTGCCAATTCGCTAGGAAGCTTCCCAAAGAGATCTGGTCCTTTGAAATGACTTTGTCTTAAGGAATGCCATCAAGGGAAGTTTTGTTTTCGAATTGATTTAGTCTAAAATGGTATTATTATGTCAAAAATTTAGGATAAAGAGTGAAAAATATCGTCAGACTGTTTATTTGTGCAGACTTCCAATGACAGAAAAATGCAAGAAAATCAAGCAAACTCCTCATTATGCAGAGGGCCAAGCCCTTGGAAAACCACCAAGTGCTCCCAGAAGTTCCCCAGGACCCAGTATAAGCCTGTCGTTAATGGCTACCCGTTTGTTGCTATAATAACATATTGAATCATAATGTATGATAAAGCTGTTGCAAGAGGCCCTTTTTGACCTGATAAGGTGGCAGCGTTATCTCAAGAGGAGCATTATAGCAACTTGTGTTAAATAAACTGAAGTCCTTCGATCTGAAGGGGAATTGCTGGCATGCCTCAAATGCAAATGGATGGAGTGGAATAGCAAAATGTTCTTGGTACGATTTGACACTGAAAAACAACTGCAGGTCCTTCTGACAAGCTTCTTTTGTGCCCCCTCTCACTCAGCCTGGGCTGCAGCCAAACCCACTCTCAGCTCTATTGAAATGCCCTGTTGTTCTCCTCTCTCAACCCTCTACTGTACTTTCACAAGTGTGTTTGATCAGCAGCACCACCTAAGATAACCAAAACTGCTTTAATCAGCAGTGAAACCTAATCAAAACACACAAGGCTTCACATTAACTCTCTCAGATTCCTTTTCCATCCCCCTGACTCCTTTCTTTTTCTCTCTCTTCCTCTTCCTGTCTCTCTCTTTAGTCTTGGCATAACGGGCAGGATCAGATGACACAGGCAGACTCCTCACTGGCCGCAGCATTGTGTAACACCAGCCAGTGCTGTTGTTTATCATCCTGGACTGTCGGGGGAGGCGTCCTGTACTGTACTGGATCTGCAAAACAGCCACAATAAAGAATGCCGTGCGCTTTGAGAAATATTAAGACATGAAATTAGAAAATATGGCCCAATAAAAATAGACTAAAAGACTTTGAAATGCATCTTCAGTAGGGCGTGTCTCTCTCCCACCGGCCCCGTCTGTGAATAGGCGTCCGGGCAAAGTGTTTCATGGTCAGAGGAGGTGAAGAGGGATTAATGTGTGATAAGGACAGTGAAGGCATTGGGCTGAGAAGTGATGAGAGTGTAAAGCAGATGTTTGTGGGGCAAAATGAAGAATAACAGGGTGTCACAGAGAAATTGTTGGTGGGAGAGTAGGCTGATCCTAAGCTGAGAGAATTTTTTTGTCAAACCTGCATATCACTGCTGTAATTTCACATACTTGATGGTAAAATAAGTGGGAAATAGGGGAAAATGCAAAAAAGGCTGCACATAATTTGAACTAAAAAACATTGTCATTCCAAAGATTTGTTGTTATTGTTTCTTTAAAATGAAGCTGAGAGGTAGAATGTGGCACCTTTTAATTTTGTTTGAAATCTGCACAAGACATTTATCCTCCTCTCCAGCCACGCCGGAGCTCAGACCTCAGCCATTATGCAGCACATCACCACCCTCCCTGTTCCCTTTTGTTTACAGACAGCAGCAAAGAGATAACACCTTACATCAAGCCTGTCAAGACTCACTCATATTATCTATTTTTTCTCAGGTTCACCGTGTCCCCGGCAACACTGCTCCTCCTGTCGCTGACCACATAGCCAGACAGAAGCAACAAAACAGTACATTTTCAATACATCACAGAACCACAAGTCACCTGTAAGCATATTGCCTTGTGATTGTTAAAACAATATTTTGGCTCGGATAAATAAACTATAGATGGATGGAAATTCCCAATGACTAGAAAGAAAGCCTCAGCCCTGCCATGTTAACATAAACCTGTTGCTAGTGGCAACAGCAGATCACGATGACACTGCTGTCACCATGGACATGATAAATATATCACAAGTCGCCATTAAGAAAAAGCCCCCTGATTTTTCCTGAAGTGGTCAGGTATTAAACATTAATGAAGCTTAAATCTGTAAGGTCAAAGTTTAAAATATAAGTTTTGCACTGGTGAAAACATTTGGATAAACTCAAAAATAGACAATAGAGTTTAATAGACATTTTACACCTGACCTTACTTGTCTTCATTTTAAATATTTTTTGTCTTAAAGTCCCTGAAACTGTTCCCTGTGGTGATGCAAATGTTTGATCAGGTTTTCTTTTATTATACACAAATGTCTATTGCTGTGCATATGTGTTTCTAATTCAAATAGGTTCATTCTGATTAGATGACACAAGGCACTGAAACATTGAGCAGATCTCTGTGCCTGTGCTGGTGACCCACATTATGCCAGATCATGTGAATACACTTTTCTTTTCTTTTCTTTTTTTTAAAAGGACTCATATGCCAGTTTGTTTTGTTATGACTTCCATTAACAGACAGGGGAACATGTGACATTTCTGAATCCCAAATCTGAGCATAAACAGACCTTTTAGCTGAAGATCCACAAAAAAAGACATACAACTACATCCAACAAGTTGTGGGGAAATGTTAATCTCTGTGTGTGCCGATGGTATTTTAAACGTGTATGATGTGACACTGAGGGAAAGGAGGTCAGACTTTATATATACACAAACATTTATAAGGGGAAAATAAAGGCTTGGCCTGCACTAATCTAGCACTAACGTCAGCTCAGTTACTGTGGCGAGGCAGCAGTTAAAGCTGTGGAGGTAAATGTGTTTCAGCAGCAACACAGAGCCTGGATCCTGTATCCTGCACCAACAAGACGCCCAGTCTGCTTTAATGCACAGCCACTGCTGATTCAGGATCTCTCTCCAAAGAGATCGTACAAACAACCTTTGACTACTTGAATCAACTCTGACCAGAATGGCATCAAAAAGAAAAACATTTTTCTTTAAAGAGGTCAGGAACATCATGAAAGATGCAGATGCAGCGACACAGAGACGCGTGGAAGAAGATGCCCTCCAACTGAACCTAATCAATGTCATGTTGTTCATTAGAAGATGGAAAGAAAATGTAGTAAGCATTACTGATGGAAAGCTGTTTAAGATTTATTTCTGTCTTGTCTTGTGTGTTTGTCATTAAAAGGCTTAAATCATTAAAATGGTCTTAGTATGGTCAGGCCGACCTGAAAACAACAGTGTTTTTGTTCTCTCGCTAATCTTTCTCTGTTTTGTACGTCCATTGTGATACTTTTCTTTCTTTGCAGGCATGCTATGTGTTTCATTGTGTGTTTAGCTTTACTGTACCTGTCACTAAAATGCAGACAGGACCTTGGGATAGAAAGGTCCTGGAATAAAAACGCTTGATTGTTTGTCTATTTAAGAGTCTGGTGTTTGTTATTTTAGTTTGTTACTATACATTTATCGTATATTAGAGCCAAAAAAAGAGAATGGAGGTAAGAGTGAGGTGTGGATGCATGATGTCATTTTGGCACCACGCCTGCAACTCCACACAAATAATTATGTTCCAGTCTGACTAGAGTCAATGTTCAAATCAACACCCATATCAATGCTATAATACATTTGAAAAGAGAATTATAAAAAGGTATGAAAGTAAAACTTCAATTCCTACAAGACTTAACATTAAAATACTATTAAACATAATACAGTCAGTATAGAAAAACTGTTGTTGTTGGTTGGCCAAAACAAGCTGTTTGAAGACTTTCCCTCAGCTCTATGAAGATAAATATTTTTCAGACATGATATCAACTTGTAAAAATCTGCAAATAGATTCATAATGTAATCAATGTTAATTTTACTGTAGTTCCAATATCAAAGAAGCATTTAAGTTTCAGTTTTGTAGCAATATGAATTAAAGACAGTATAAAACACTGAGACAAGTATAAGGAGCTTTTTCTTACTTCAGTTTATTTGTAGTTAAATTATCTGTAGGAAATCAAAAGGGACATACTGAAAACAAAAGATACTCAGTATCCCCTTTTGAGAATAATGAATTGATTGAAATTGAGTATTAATGCAAAACATTTATGTATGTATTGGACTAAAACACACACAACAGGAAAAAGGTGATCACTTATTTTATATTATTGAGTCCATCAGAGACTGTTTAGTTTGCAAAAGGATATTCATAGAAATACTACAATACATTTTAAGCAAACTTAACTCTATGAGAATTCACAGATGCTTAAGATCTAGGGTTTTCTGCCCGAGAGGTCACAAAATGACATATGATGATAAAAGAGGTAAGAATGAAACACTTATATTCATTTTACACAAAACAAGCCAATTGTTTATAGAATAATTTTTTTAGCAGGTGCTTTTAAATGTTAAGTGAATATTGGGTGAATCAAATTCATGTCCTCTTGGCTTATGAACATTTTCACATTTTAAGGAAGGTCAAAAGACTAAAAAGGTTAGAAACTACTGACTTAGATTATCCCTTAGTAGGATACACATCACATGATTTAATGTGTCAATCATCTGCATAAAAAAGGAAAACATGACACCGTGTGACACCCTCGTCACCGGTTGAGCAACATTTAAACACTTCATCCAAGGGATGTTATTTACACAAGCAATTGAACCCTTGAAATTGAAATTGAACTCATCAGGTGAGTTAAAGGTCCTCTCAGCTCTCTGGTGCACAGGAGTGTACATCTCTAACCTTTCTGATCGCTGTATGAGACTGTGATTAATATGAGTGCACATCACATCCATAAGCATGCACTGTAGTGTGTAGGCTGATGGCTACTGATGGGGGAGGAGTCCTTGCTCTGCTCCCAATGCCCTTGTCCCATTCAGGCACACAACCTCACTGTGATGGAGGAGGAAACCTGCTATGAGGTTTTGTGTTATAGACATTATAAGCCCACTAGCCTCGTGTTTATCCTTTACAGCTGTATTTATACAGGAATCAAGCAGGTGTATCAACCTGTTAAAAAAAAAAAGATTTCTGCATAAATGTCACACCAAAATATTAAATTTGGAGCAATAATACAACAAAAGCATCCAGGAAATGCAAAGGAACACATTCAACATTAAGTGAATACTGTAGATCTATAAAAGAGTGTGCAATGGCAGGGGTATGTGAAGGTGAACATGCACCTGCCTCCTTTTCCTCCTTATCAATTCTAGTAGTCCATTGGTCTTCATCACTGTTATATTAGGTCCTGCTGCCCGCTGTTTCACCCCAGAAAAAAGGTATATTCCCCATTGTGGACACATATTACAAATATGAATTTAGTATCATGCAAGAACTGGCTCTTGCAGGGGATGCTGTAAATAGAGTGTGTCGTGATGTATACCTGCAAACAGTGATGAGGTTTTTCCGCTCCAACCCGACGCTCCGAGCAGACGCCTTTTTCGATGTCAGACCCATAGCCATTGCTGTGTGAATGCAGCCTGACTCCATCCAGCGGCGGCCCCGGGGCCTCTTTGGGATCCGTGCCCAGGCCAGGACCCCTCCCTCCGCGGGCCCAGTGTCCTACAAACACCCGCTGTCCTCTGCGGGGAGCCACGGATGCTGCTGCTGGAGGAGGAAGACAGTAGAGCGATGAGCAGCGTGAAGGGAGAGGTGATCAAATGTACCAATTCCGGTCAAAACTTTCAAAATAAAATCAGCCTCAGTTCTACCTGTGCTGATTGTCATTAAGTGATGCCGTTATTTTCATCTCTATTTCCGGTTTTATTCAGCGAGTATCACGCACTTGGCACAGATGATGCTTTCACGTACGTTTGTATCATCGTACATCAGGCAGCCATGGTGAATGTTTGCCCAGTTCTCTTGTGCTCTTAGGTCTGTTTCACTGAAGCAAAAGCTACAAAAAACAAGTATTAAGAAAAAAGAAAGAAAAAAGATAGGGGATGGAGTTGCATTAAAGACGGTGTGAGTTCTTTGATATAAAAAAACACATTACATTTAGAGAACTTTTTGTTTAATCTATTCGTATTTAAATAAAGGATTTGGTTTTAGAATACATATGGTCAGTAGTAATTCTCCTCTCGACTAGCAGAAGGCCACTGTCAGAAGACTCCGAGACACCAGAGGGCGCTGTGGTGACGGAGGTTATTTATGTAGGCAGTAAAGAGAAGATGGCGGAGTCTGAAGAGCCGAAAGCGGGTCCTTGCACTTTTCTGTTCAAAAAATCTACTAAGAAATTCTCGGCACGAAAAAGAAAAGCAAGCAACAGCGACAAAGGTATGAATTATTCCATAAACTAGTTTGAGTGTTCTTTCAGGATGCCAATCTCGTGTCGAGAAATCGCTGTGGCTTTGTCAACGGTTCTGAAATGTCAACACTTTAAATGGCGAGATGTTTTGTTTAATTGCGTTCTTGTCTTCGATAATAACATTTACCAGGAAAGAGACAAACGAAACGAAAGATGGGAACAACCCTGCACACTGCGGGCAGGTTGTGCACATTTTCTTCGCTTTTAAAGAACAGTTTCTTACTTGTGCTGCGTTCACGCATCCTCGGACTCTTTAGGATTATGAGTGCGTTTGCGGCTTGATACCTGAATAATACAGAAATTGGCAGAGGGGTTTCCTGAATATTGTACTTGAGAAAATGGCCAATCCCAAACTTTGAAATTGCCCCAGCTACTTGAACAACATATAAGTTAAAATAAACTAAACTTTTTTTCAGATAGCAACAGTGATGAGGACCAGTGCTCTGTTGTCAGAAGGGGAAAGAAAGACACTCGAGACAATCCCATGATTCAAAAGGTACATTCATAATAACAATAATCATATTTGATCATCTATTTTGAGTGTAATAGCATAACCTTGGTCTTTTCCCTCTCCAGACAAAGAAGGTGGAGAAAGATAAAGCATCATCCAGTGAAAGTGAAGAAGACAAAGAAACTAAGAAGATCACGGTTGCCTACAAGTCCACACGGTCAGCTGTGAGTTGAGTCTTTTGTTCCTATTGTGTTTTGTAATAGAAGCAGGAACCATAAAGTGAAGGAGAAGTACATTTCTCCTATAAAAAACATTGTTACAGTGCCAATGAGCACAGATAGTAACCTCCTAGCTGCTGCAGTGGAGATGCTCAGTGGCTTAACAGCCTTGATCTCCATTTGCACCCACTGCATCACTGTTTCGTATTGTGAAGCCACAATCTGTTAATGCAGGAATCTTTCTCACGCTTTGCTCTTCTCCTGATCTCCCCCAAAAAAGAAACCAGAAGGACCTGAGGACATGGGTGCAACTGCCACATATGAGATGGATACAGAGAAGGACAACGATGCTCAGGCGATCTTTGAGAGGAGTCAGAAAATCCAAGAGGTATAGAAGATTACATGATGTTGTTCTTCATGGCAAAATAAGTAACAATCTACAATTTTATAAAAATAATATATACATAAAGATAAACAATGTTTTTTTTTTTACATAGTGTAAAAATATTGCTTTTAAAATGATGTATAATTGCACCACACTGGAAGTAACTGATTGATCATTCGGTAATTTGGAGCGCATACATTTACCTGGGCCTATCTGGCATTTTTAGCAGGGTTAAAAAAGGATTTGTGAGTTTACCCTGTTATTCAGATCCACTCATGAATGTAATGGGTTCTTCATTGGCATAACATACACCTTTCCAAACCCTTTCATGAAAACGTTGGCACGTTGACAGTTTCCTGTAATTCTCCGGACAAACACTCAAATCAAAAACATAATCCACTAAGCAGATGTAATAATAAAGTTTCCCATTAACCGAGCAATCCTCTTTTCACCTTCATCAGGAGCTAGAGGGCAAAGAAGACGATAAAATCTACCGCGGTATTAACAATTACCAAAAATTCATCAAGCCTAAAGATACCACCATGGGCAACGCCTCCTCTGGAATGGTCAGGTGAGTACTGAGGCAAGACATATTATGCACAAGCTTTACAAATAAACTCTTCTAATTGTAATATATTGTTGATGATATGTATATTTTATCAACAGAAAAGGACCAATCCGAGCCCCTGACCACTTGAGAGCCACAGTACGGTGGGACTACCAGCCGGACATCTGCAAAGACTATAAGGAGACAGGTTTCTGTGGTTTTGGAGGTGTGTATAAGTGTTAAACGATTAAAATATCAAAGTTGTCTGTTGAATAATTGAAACTCTTTCACATCTTGATCATTCACTTTAGTGTTCATCTTCTCCTCTCCTGATATCAGACAGCTGCAAGTTCCTCCATGACAGATCAGACTACAAACATGGCTGGCAGATTGAGCGGGAACTGGAGGAGGGCAGATATGGTGCCAATGGTGAGTTAAGGAACAGGATTTCACGAGTTTTTCTTGTGACTGCATCAACACCTCCTGAACAATGATGTGCTTTTATTTAGATGAGGAGAACTACGAGGTTAGCAGTGATGATGAAGATTTGCCCTTTAAGTGCTTCATCTGCAGGGAGTCGTTCAAAAATCCCATCATCACAAAGTAAGCCTCTTCTCCTCTGTTTCTTCTTCACCGTTCATCACCTGTTGCTATGTGTTAACCAGTTGAATGTCTCCCAGGTGTAAGCACTATTTCTGCGAGACCTGTGCTCTTCAGCATTACCGCAAGTCCAAGCGTTGCTATGTGTGCAACACTCAGACCAACGGTGTCTTCAACCCCGCTAAGGGTAAGTCAGGCTTCACAGAATAGAAGAAGGAACCCTTGATCGTCCCGTAGAGGGGAAATTTAAATTCTGCATTTGACCCATCCTAGTGTCAGGAAAAGTGGGCTGCCATTATGTACGGCGCCCGGTAGCAGTGTAGGGAGCGGGGCATTGCTCAGGGACACCTGGGTAGCACTGGGTCTCTCCGGGACTTGAACTGGTAACCTTCCAGTTCCCAAGCCAATTCCCTACAGACTTTGCCACAAGTGTTTATGGTTTCTTTTTTTTTACATTTAAAGATGTCTGTCATATTTAATGACATCATTACCACAAGAAAAGATTTTTGGGTTATTTTAGTTATATGTAATCTATGGTCAGCTTTCTGATAGACCAAATGGTCAATACAGGTACATGCCCCCTTTTTGTGTTAAGCAATTGGGAAAGGGAATACCTTTTTTTTTTATTGCGGTGACATTTTCATTTGTTAAGGCCAAAAATTATACACAAATGAATTGAAACCAACATTTTTTTTGGGATAAAAAACATTTGAGAATTTTGACTGTCTTTACAAGGCTCTACAGTTATTAGGAAAGGGTCTGATTGCACGATTCAAGGCAATGCTATCAGCCACCACTTCAATGATTTTTTAAAATAGTATAATATTAATATTAGTGTAGCGTAATCTTTAACTATTATTTTCCTGTTACTCCAGAGTTGATGGCCAAGATGGAGAAACGCATTGCTGCCGCAGCAGACCAGCCACCATCAGATGAGGAAGATTAGCATCTGAGCCTTTTCAACCCTCCCCTTATGTGTTTGTCTGTGTTCATTTGGAATAAAATTACTTTTTTTTAGACAATAAGCTGCTTCACTGTGTGTTACCTTCAAATTAAAACATTAAAGCGAACAATGTTTATTGTTAAGTCAAGATTGACATTTGCAACACTTTTCCCTCTCTTTCAAATGTACATGCAGACAAAACAAGCACCAAAGTAACATTCACTTCTGACGTTGTCTCATAACACAATAAGTTAAAGGAAAAGCATACTTCTATGCTTGGAAGATTAAACTAAACAGATGTAACGCTTAACCTCTGCAACAAAAGTAATGTGTAAATCATGAAATGTAGTTTACACTGTAACACAAGCAGAGAGCTAAGGAATGTGTACACATGCTGTTGAATTATTTTACCCTCGGGACAAAGTCACAGCCTTCCATCTGCTGTAGAGATGGGGTGTGCACCCTTATGGTGGTCTCACTTAGCAGATGGGCCCTGTTAAGAGAGGTAGAGTCCCGCCTGAATACTTAGCAGCAGTTTCCCGCAGATCCATTGGAGAATCTTTAGGCCTTGGCTACATCTACAATCACAGATCCTCTTCCAAAACCTCAGCAGCAGCATGAGGAACAGAGGAATCCTATTGTTTTCCAGGGGGTTGTTATGCATGTGTGAAATATATAGAGGCCATCAGTGCAGTGCAAGAGTGCATATAATAGATAACAAAGCATGTGAGAGACGTCAAAAAGAGGCAAGGCGGCTGCTGGCTTTTAACCTCTGTCTGAGAACAGCAACTCCTTTTAGTTTTAAGATTTAAATTATTTACAAGGGGACCATTACAAAAACAAATCTCGTACAGTATGCTCAGAGAGTTTTCCATCAGTATCCCATGCGCGTCTCCCTGCCTTGTCTTCCACTGTCAGAAGTCCCAGTCGTCCACCTCCAGGTGGCTGAGGCCCGACTCCAGACTGGCCAGTCCAGAGGGAGACTCCCGCAGCTGGGAGCCCTCGAAGTTAGTGATGGGCGTAATGGGCCGTAACAACTCAGGCAGCGCCTCTGAAGGCCGCCGTTTTATCTGAGAGAGGCAAAAGAAATTTGAAGAAAATCTTTTATTGTCATTATTTGTGAGTGTTGATGGAGAAGCTATCATTTTAGAACAGCCCTGTTAGTGTCAAGATCACTCATAAATTGATAAGCTTTTTATAGGTGGTAATGTCAAGATTAACCTTGTATTTTACACACCTGTTTGAAGAAGGGGTGGCCTGTGAGAGTGGTGGCAGACGGTCTGAAAAGGAAAAGATTTGTTTCGAAAGGTGAACATACTGCAACAGGTCCTACATAATATTTTAAAAGGTAGAAAGAGAAGGACCAACCTCTTCTCCGGGTCTCGCTGCAGACACAGCTCGACAAAGGCGTGGAAGTGCGGGGAGAACGTCCGGTTGTAGGGGTGTCCTCCTGACGAGGAGGAGGAGGGTTCTCCATTGGAGTGGCGAACACTTCCGGCTCCAGGACCCTCGCAGATCCCGGAGTCGGCTCCAGAGCGGGAAGGTTTCATTGACAGCTCCTCTGGTGGGATAGTGGTGGTGTCCAGCAAACATGGCACAGTCCCATTGAGCTTCTCCAGCAGCATCTGTGTGGATGTGGACTGAGTTAGTGCCCTTTGATTTATAAAGATAACAGCTCACAAACCTTAACCTTTCAATGCAGAAGTCTTTTCTTACCTGTGTAGCTGGCATGTCTTTGAAGGGCACATGTCCGTTAGCCAGTTCACAGGCGGTAATGCCTAGGCTGTAGATGTCTGACCGAAAGTCGTAGCCCTCCAGGTTCTAAGAAAAAAAGATTTATACATAGAATCAAATGACAACTTTAAAATATTTCACTTCTATGTTTTTTTTAATTATGTTGTAAACTATGGCACTATGGAAAACTGTCCCTCTTAAATTTGGCTGCAGAACAGAACATTCAAAATATATAGACCTGAGAACATATTGTCACTGTATTATAAAATGCTTGTGTGAAGGAGAGCAGTACTGTACCTGCTGCAGCACCTCGGGGCTGAGCCAAGGCAGCACCTTGACGCTGTACTGGGGGAAGTCATGGACAACTCTGGCCCTCTGGCCATGACGAATCAGACTGAAGATGCTCCGTAGTCCTGACATGCAGACCTGTCCGTCAGCCGAGATCAACACATGGCTGGCCTTCACACTCCTACGCATAACCAAAGACACTGAATGTCACATTTACTTCTGTTTACAAATAGATTGGCTGGTTTGTCAATATCGTCTATTTATTAAAGCCCAACTTAATTATAGTATAAAGAAGAATAAATGAGGATTGAGTAACAATCAAAGTACTGCAGCTTTTAAATACCTCTATTTTTGGCATAACCATATACCTGAATACAAACAATTGGAATTTAGGTCAAATTATCGAAAAGCTCTTCAACACTCGAAGTGTATCTTACCGGTGCACGTATCCCATGTGGTGGATGTATTCAAGAGCTTTGAGTATTCCCAGCAAAATGTATGCAATGGTCAGCTCAGTCATACCGTCAGCGAAATGTGAGCAGATCAGATCTCTGGCGGACCCTTAAAAACCATCAAAAGCATACATCAACCCACACAACTTTTAAAACGTACAATAAAATACAGTCACAGCTTTTTATGTGCATCTTACCATAAGCCATGAAAGGGGTGATGACCCACAGCTCATTCTCAGCTATAAAGACACTCTTGTAGGGTAAAATGCTGGTGTGGTGAAACAGCTTTGACACATGTAGTTCACCCTGGGATGCAGAGAAAAGGAAATGAAGTCTTATTAGGTCAAGACGACTGGCAGAGAGGAAAAGATGTTTCTAAATCTAATCAGGCATTAGAGGCTGAGCAGTACAGACAGCACAGTTAATGAGAACACACACACGAGGGTTAAGTGTTCCCAATGCAGCAGTGCGATGAAAGAAAGCGGATTTTATTTCAGACAGGAGATCGACGAGGACTACGGGGGAGCTGAGTCACGGCAGAGTGGTGGAGTACTGACCTGCAGGTAGGCGACCATGTCATTAGTACATGACTCCATGTCAATCCTTCGGATCGCAACGTGCTCCCCAGTGGGTCTGTATCGAGCCATGTTCACTGTCATCAAGTCATCCAAGCCCCGGCCTAAAACAGACAGACTGCATTTATTAAAAATGCATGGATTGACAATAGTACCTTTTTTATCTACTTTATAAAAAATCTTAATTTGTCTTATCTTAACATTGTTGATGCTATTCATTCAAATGTCAATCCTTGTTTTAACTTATTATCAATATCAAATAAATGTGGATTGCACAATGTCTTTAGTTACATTTTTAACATAACATTGGCGAGAATTTATATTATTAGAGATGATCATTCAGAAGAGGCTGTGCTTTAGGCCAATACTATTGATACATTATACTAATACTGCTAATGTTTCTGATTGCTTCCTTCTAATACAACAATGAATGAAACTTTAGTACTTCACGCAGTCAAGTCCAGATGTGTGTTGCGTTTACTTACCAATAACGGTGAGGAGCTCGTAGGAGCTGCTGTCAGGGAGAAAGCTGCCCATGGTTTCCCGGCGTGGGAGGGAGGTCAGACTCTCTTGGCTTTCCTCATGGGCCTGAGGGGAGAGCAGAGGAAACGAAGTGACTGAAGATGAATAGTGACTGAAGATGTCACTGCTATAGTGCAGGACTGGGATAAGGCGCTTGTGAGGGACTACTACCGGAGTGTTGCTCCTATACTACCGTTCAAAAGTTTGTAATCTTCAGCCACAAAAGCTTATTTGGGCACAGTAAAATGCCTTAGAGGACTACTCTATATTGTTGTCTTTTGTTTTGCACATGGACAACAGAAAGCTGTGCATTTGAATGAAAGTACAGAAAGAAACAAGGATACCTCCGAGCAACATTGAATAAGAAAGCAGCAGTAATTGGTTAAATAAATTGAAAGCTTAAAATCAAAATGTGGGAAATGTAATTAGCAGATGTTCCTAATTGAGTGTTAAGATCACAATAATGCTTATAGAAAGCTGGAATTAACAGGCAATGTGTTGCTTTTGCAAAACCTTTCTGTAAAATAAAAGCTGACAGCTGATTCCAAACTCTTGGAGGGTAGTATGTGTGAGAACTGTTAAAAGATCACAAAAAGACAAGCGTGAAGGTGTGTTAGCGTGAGCCCAAGCAATACCCGAAGAAAAAACTACAACAGCAATTTGAAGACATAGCAAAATATTAAGCGAAGTGTCAACTGAAGGTGCAGTAATTCAAACATATTCCAACACCATAGAGGCACTCAATATATAACAGGAACACTACATTAGCTTCTGTGAAACAATAAACAACAGCTACAACATTAGGATTCACAGAATATCAAACTCAGAATCACCAAAGAGCCCGTGTCTTCCTGTGTATACAAAAAAATATATAAACATTTTTAGACATGTGCATGAAAAATACATGTTAGAAAATAAAAAAGTTAATATATCCAGTGAGGATTCCTGTAATCCATAAATGTATCACCATTTAAATGATGGAAATGGACAGATTGCAGTAGCAACCTGTGGAGGCAGAAGGCAAGCTGTTTCCTTGGTGACCAGAGACGCTACACAATAAAAACAACAACAGTGCACTTCCTTTTAGCACAATTTCATCCTAAAGATCAGAGCAGGCTTTCAGAGCCACACTAATCAGAAAATATCCTCCCAGATAAACTAAACGGATAGTAAGACGATACTCTTGACAGAAAGCCAAAACAAACATACACTCTCTAGATTTCACATTACAACTGAAATAAAAACAAAACCAAACATGCTCTGGCAGTGTCCTTTTAAGGAAACATCTTTAGTTTTTGATTGAATCACGTGGGTTGCTGTACAAAAACTGCCCTCATGATCAGATTCAGAAGAGGTCCGTGGGAAAACGCAGTGGCATTTAAGGGACAGCCTCGGCTCACCATCAACCCAACAGGCCGTCGGCACAGACAGGCAGTATCAAAACACAACACAAAATTAGACTCTCAGTGAGACAACACCAAAATCCAAAACAGTGCAGTTACCTGGAGTGCAGCATTAACCAGCACACTGAGGACAGACAATCTACTTATTCTCTTTCTATTCCCCAACAGAAGCACTGGTGAGTGAGGCGAGAGCTCCTTGTGAGCTTTGAGCATGTACAGTGTCTGTCACGATCTACACACTCATGCATACATTAATGTGCAAAGCCTCAGGGGGGTTGTGGATTCCTCTACATATACAGCTGTGCACGGAAATACACATGCATGCACGCACATATACAAAGGGCAAATGGTGGATGACGATGGCAGGAGTACCACACTTACTTTCCTGTGAGAGACTCCCTGAGCTTGCTCTGGGGTAGAAAAACCACATCAATGACATAAAGACATGAACAAATACAAAACAAGAGAAGGATCTGGGTTTAGAGAAGCTCTTGAACTGGGAAGCGCAGCATCTTACAGCGGGAATTTGCAGCATGCCACACAATTTGATAGATGTACGTTGCTGGATTTCTTGACACTAACTTTGTCCTTCGGGTTACCACCCTCAAAGTGACGCATCATTATCAAAATAATCGGTCGTCATGATATTGTGGGAATATGAATAAACTGAAGCTGCATTTAAATGACTAAAAACATTCACCCCAATAAAGCGCTAACTTATCAAATGTCTTTTTTCCAAATCAAATCAAAGCACAAATGAAAAACAATCTAGCTAAAACCCTGCATGTTCTTCCCAGATATTATGTAAGGCATTGAGAATACAGCACAGCCAAAACGGAAATGATAATACGAAAACATAAATGCAGCTTTAAGCAATAATCTGCCAACAGGAACATGA
Source organism: Eleginops maclovinus (assembly GCF_036324505.1). Classification (NCBI taxonomy): domain Eukaryota; kingdom Metazoa; phylum Chordata; class Actinopteri; order Perciformes; family Eleginopidae; genus Eleginops; species Eleginops maclovinus. The sequence continues at coordinate 11,063,192 of NC_086364.1, forward strand.
GACAAAGCTTGAAAGGAAATAAAGCATAATCCACCCCAGAGACTTTCCTTTATTCAAAAAATTGTAAATAATGTGCCACAAGTGAAATTTATTATGAATAAGGGGACACATGGTACTTAAACACACTTACCCGTGTGTAGGATATGGCAGATTCTAGCTTTGTGATGTTAGGTGTAACAATCTGTTGTGTTCAAAACCGTTCTATCTCTCAGAACCATCCTTACAATAATACTACTTTAGGGAAGTGAAATGTACTCATAGTTGATAATTTGACAGAAATAATCCATAATTTATTTAGTATTTCTGATCATTTATGAAAAAAAAGGGAACAAGTTAGTAGGGCAGAGGTAAAGGGGAAGTCTCATATTCTGATTAAAAATGAACATCAAAAAATCCCGAAGGTATTCTGCACTTCATTTTATCATACATGAGATACACAAAGCTACGAAACAGCTCAAGTTTATAGGAATTTCAATACAGCAGTAACTCTTTAATACTAGCAAGGTGCCTCAAAAAACACTAGTTCTTGATCTCAAGTGCAGAACTAAATTCAGAGTTTAACTTCAAAAAGAAATGGTCAAAATGGCAAATTAAATTAATTGACAGCCAAAAACAAATAATGCAACCTTTTCACACGCAGGATCAACACATTCACAATAAACATTCAATAAAATGGCACAGAAATGCACTCGCAGAACATCAGTTACCTTCACCATGTTGGGTTCTGTTTGTTTGTCAGAAGGACATGTGAAAAACTACCTGCCCAGTCTAGAGCAAAGCTTCTAGTGGTGTTGTTATTAATCATCATATATCAATCAGTGGTTTGGGAATGTTGAACCAGTTGGTTGTATCTCTGTATGCCTTCGACCTCACCTCCAAATAAGTCCAAATCCCGCAGGCTCTCCACACTCAGTTTCTCAGTTACCCAACGCTTACAGACACAGAGGGTTAATAACAGACATGGAGAGGAGGAAAAAAGAATGCGAGCAAGAGTAAGAAAATGTTTAACAGAAACATGAAGATGACTTGTGCTGACATCCTCTAGTATTTTGTCTATTCTGTGAAACAGAACATCGTAAAAAGCTAACTTTTAAAATTCTATTATTTTCATTCTTGCATTGAGTAGTGCAGAGTAAAACAGTGGTTTCTGCAGGACACTTAAGATTGCATGTGTTTTTCTTTATATGATAACAATAGTGCCTAGCTGTTTGCAATTAAAGCGGTCTGAGATTTCATTTTAGTCCGATTTCTTTAATTAATGTTAATCTTCAAGGGAAAAATAGTTTAAAAACATACTTTCAATGTACATTTAACCATATGTATAGGATAACATTTAACCCTTAAACAGGCTTTTGTCTGAAATAGGTCATTGGCAAACACTTACAAGAAAAGACATGGATCCTCTTGAGTAAGTTACATATGAATTGATGATACCACGCCTAGGGAATCCCTGTAAAGACGAGTACAAATAATGTGTTTAATCTCCTTCTGCTTGGGACAAAGGTCACTTTTGGTGGACTTACCATGCTTATTATTTGATTTAATGTGATTTCACTTTATCACATTTTTGTTACTGCATCCCAAGGCATTCACTGTCTACCATACAGAAAACAAAATACAACTAAACAAATACTACAAACATATATTACATCAGACAATAGGGGAGTAATAACTCCCTTTTGGATTCAATGCTTGACCTACACAGATACACTCAGGCCAACTCTAAACCCAGACTCTGATATAACAGGGACCATTGTTTTCAGTCGGGCCTGTGGTACTGTAAATATTATATTCTTTAAATAAGTCATGAAGCGTCATTTTCTTAGTATACGCAGTTTAAAAACTTGACTCAATCAATTGACCCACAGTCTCGGGCCTCTCTAGCTCTAACTAAACAGTGAGTGACACACCTGCTACCACTGATTCCGTACTGCAAAACATGCTGCATTATATTCTTTAAAAACAAAATGTGTGTTTATTAGTCAGATTACTAAGAGAGAAAATACATTGTTGTAAACTCACTACATATGAAATATATGTTCACTCCAAATTTTGGGGAGTCAAATGATTCCTCAGGGCTGGTTTTAAGTGATGGTATCTTTAAATAGGGCTGATTTGTATCACGCTTGAATAATTGTCGTTGTAATGAAAACACAGAAAAGCTCACTTCCAACCCTATTAACCGAGGCCATCCGAAGAACAGTCCATGCAAAAGAAAAAACACAATCTATATGAAACAAATCAGCAGCAGACCTCAGTTCTTGCTAATGGCTCGCTAATTCAGGGCGCAGGCTAGCATTATAGATTACCGTTAGCTATAGAAGATACCTTGACTACATTTAGTAACACGAACTTGAATTATTTTTGATGTCGTAATAACTTACCTATACAATGTTCAGCACAGCAGTGCTTGACTCGAAATATACAAAATGCTAGGATAACATATTCAGCTAGCCATCCTCTCCAGCGGGATGTTTTTGGCAGAAGTAGTCGCGTACTGACGGCAAAGGAAACTCGGCGCACACTGATGACGAAATCTTCTCAATGTCTTCTGAAAACACTGGACGTTTTACTGGCAGCAGAAACAGGTAAAAGTCCCCTGTTAGCCACTTTAACAAGATGATCGATTCAGAGAGTATTGTTATAGTATATGAGCAGGGTTGTGAAAAGCCGACTAACTGCACCAAGTTCAGGGTGTTTCGACCCTAGTCTTACAGACTCCCATTTCGACCTCATTTTGCGGCCTTGAGCTAATGCTAACGTTGTTATGTGAACTGGTAGCTACATCTTGGCCAATGTTATGGTACTTGTAAATAAGATGTACCATCCTCCGCCAGTAGCTAAATACTCCTGTCATGCTTTTCACCGCCGTGTTTAGCAAATAGAATTAGCTTCATGATACGTCAGTTCCTAAAAACGGATAACGTCCTCTTCTGCAAAACACATATTAAAAACCCTGAATTATGAACTGCTTTATTGGCCAATGTGCATGCCTCCATGGACATGAGTGTGTTATGAAATGCAAGCATATATTGAAACACTGGTGTTATGTTTAACCTGCACAGCCACATAAATATATAGCTACGCAGCATGGACACACCGTGTCCTTCATTACAAACTGTTCACACCCCTTTGTGTATGTGTACTTCTCATTGTGCATATACATTATATATATACAAGGAATATGTGAACTGTAAAAGACAATCATAGACAACATTAAAGATTCATGTGTTTGACTGACCTATCCACCATATATCAGAACTCTGCTTTAGTTAGCAGATAGCAGCCACACTAAGAACGTTTCAGGAGAGGAAAATAAGTGTCTTCTTAAAATGTGAAATAAATGGTCTATGGGTTTTGCAAATCAAAACACTCTCTTTGCTAGGAACCTATTTGTTAAAATCAAAAGGGGTAAGGTCAGGAAATTATAGATTTTTGAACCCTTATCCCCCATCTAAGTACACCTGGTATAGGTTACCATTAGTTCAGATAACTGCTGAGTCACATTTTATTTAGAGAACATGCAGTAAAGGAGCAAGGCAAAAAAAACAACGACACTTGTTTTCCAAACATGATTTTGTGTAATTACATGAATCTTAAAGACTTCTTTTGATTCACAGCTCAGCCATGAACTGGAACAAAGGCGGTCCAGGTGTGAAGCGAGGTTTTGGGTTTGGAGGATTTTCCCTTGCTGGGAAAAAAGAGGAACCTAGCCCTCCTCCGAAATCTAACACAACATTTGGACCCCCAGGATCAAGCGGATATGGGAAAAGCCAGCAGCTCCCATCCTTCTACAAAATAGGGACAAAAAGAGCAAATTTTGATGAGGAAAATGCGTAAGTGTTACAACAATCCGATACACACATATAAACACGTTCACATATGTCTATATATACACGTATACTTATGTTCAGCCCAACCCCTTGTTTGTGGTATTGACTAATTAGAAAACTGCATCTTTGTCATTCTCAACAAGGTATTTTGAAGACGATGAAGAGGAGTCCAGCAGCAATGTGGATCTGCCGTACATCCCAGCTGAGAACTCGCCTACTCGGCAGCAGATGCAGACAGGTGGTGGCTCAGACAGTGAAGATGACCCACTGGATGCCTTTATGGCAGAGGTTGAGGTGAGAGGATAAATACAGTTTGGCACAGGCAAACCACAATATTACTTCCAAAGGCCTAATCTGCTGTTCCTTTAACACATCTATTTGCTATCTCCGCCAGAGCCAAGCAGCTAAAGACATGAGGAAACTAGAGGAAAAAGAAAAGGAGAAGAAGTCAGCCAAGTAAGGCTCAAAATTCCTTCTATGTTTTTTAAAATGTTTAGTGACTTATGAGGTCCTTATGTAGGTGCTTACATTTTCATTTGACCAGAAGGAAAAAAATAGTTGCTCCCATGAGTTAATATTTTGTGAGCAAAAGTGTAAGCCACTATATTTAATTAACTATAGTGTCAATTTGTATGTACTTTTCACTGTCTTAACTACAAAAATAAATGTAGCTTAAAGCAGAAATTATATTTTACATTTCTACAATTACTGGCACTAAGCCTGGCACATCCAGCAATGTTTTGCTGGCTTAAAAGATATCATGAGGTAAGCACTGAACTTAGTCATAGTGGGATGTGGGCTGTCTTGGGTGTATGAACGAGCCGCAGGGAAGTTTTTTTTTTTCTCCGCTTGTCATTTCAGGGGTATACGTGATGACATTGAAGAAGAAGATGAACAAGTGAGTGAGCCCTCCAATGTTCTTCATCTACTACATCGTTGATCAGAGAGGTCTTCAGACCTAAATCTGCCCTCACTAATTTTATAAAGCCACCTGCACTCCCTTCTATCTGACCATGCAGGTTGCTTTTAGGATTATTATGATACATCTGTTTTCCTTCTATAGAATAGTCTTGTTTGAAAATTGTGACGAAAGCATGTGTAATTGTTGAATTATGTCATAAATTCATTGATGTGGATTGATGTTAACAGTTTGTGAATAATTTGTCCTATTGTTGAGCTGAATGTCACCTCGGATATTTGTCAGCTACTGGCACCTGGACGCTGCGGTAAGCAGCACACCGGCTCGGTTGTTTACATGAAAAGCTGTGCTCCCTACAGGAAGCCTACTTCCGCTACATGGCAGAGAATCCCACAGCCGGGCTGACCCTAGAGGAGGAGGATGAAAACATTGACTATGACAGTGATGGGAACCCAATTGCCCCTACCACTAAGAAAGTTATCCTGCCGCTTCCTCCCATTGACCACTCTGAGGTACAGTTGACACTTCTACAGGGTTCAGCACTAAGGATTGCCCAGGGCTAGCAAAATGCCATATCAGTCTAATACATTTTAATGCTAAACCCTGTACTGATGGAGCACAGAAGTGCTGTAGCAACCATGGCTCAATATGTTTAGGTCTTAAACATGTGTCTTATGAGTGAGTATGTTGCAATTCTTTTGTCTTTTGGTCTACAGATTGATTACCCGCCCTTTGAGAAGAACTTCTACAATGAGCATGAAGAGCTCAGTTGCCTGACTGGAACTCAGGTGTTCGACTTAAGGCACAAATTGAACTTAAGGGTAAGTATGGGATTCATGCACACTTGTTATACAGCTAATTTTCTACACGTTATAGTTATTATACTGATTCAGTCATTTTAGTCTGGGCCCCCAATCCAATTATTAACAATATTTTTTTCAGTAGTTGCTATGATAGTAACTTGAGCTTCATCATACGTAAACTGTTGTTGTCATCATCATTTCTCCGTCTCTTTCAGGTATCTGGTGCTGTCCCTCCGAAACCTTGCACTAGCTTTGCCCACTTCAACTTTGACGAGCAGCTGATGCACCAAATCCGCAAGTCTGAGTACACCCAGCCCACGCCGATTCAGTGCCAAGTATAGTACAAGTTTATCTTAAGGTTGCAACAAGATTTAGTATTAAATGTTTGTTCCTTGTTCACTATCTTATTAAAAAATATTGTTGCTTTTTTTTATTCTCTATTTGGCATTTAGGGTCTGCCCATAGCTCTGTCTGGACGAGACATGATAGGAATTGCAAAAACTGGCAGCGGTAAAACTGCAGCTTTTATCTGGCCCATGCTGGTTCACATCATGGATCAAAAGGAACTGGACGCAGGAGACGGGCCCATCGCCATCATTGTGTGTCCCACCAGAGAGCTTTGTCAGCAGGTAAGAATTGTGAAGAAGCCAAGTCAGACTTTGTGACTCTAAAAAAGATATTTGCTTAGTCTTATCTAAAAATACTATTGTGTGTCACTTTGCCAGATTCATGCAGAATGTAAGCGTTTTGGAAAAGCTTACTCTCTGCGTTCTGTGGCGGTTTATGGAGGAGGCAGCATGTGGGAGCAGGCCAAAGCTCTGCAAGAGGGAGCAGAGATTGTCGTGTGCACCCCGGTAAGAGAAGAGATAACCAACATTTGTCTTTGACCTGCCTTCAAGGAAAACGGCTACACAGCTGCAAGAAAATTAAATATTTACTGTTTATGTGTTTGTATAGGGTCGTCTGATCGACCACGTCAAGAAGAAGGCCACGTCCCTGCAGAGAGTGTCATACCTGGTCTTTGATGAGGCAGATCGCATGTTTGATATGGGCTTTGGTGAGTTGCCTTTATCGGCATTGTATCAAAGATGTTTAAAAGCTATTATGGGCACTGCAGCTTATTTCTCTTTTTCTCTTTCAGAATATCAGGTTAGATCCATTGCTAGCCATGTCCGCCCAGATAGACAGAGTAAGTGGCGTTCCTTAAGTAAAAGAACAATGTGTCATTGGCATAGTTAGAAAGGCTTTAGGGCCTCATTTATACTTCCTATTTCCTTCTCAGCCCTTTTGTTTAGTGCTACTTTCCGAAAGAAGATCGAGAGGCTGGCCAGAGACATCTTGGTAGATCCTATTCGAGTGGTGCAGGGAGACATCGGAGAGGTATGCAGCGTCACACATTATCTGCAAACATCAAGAAATGCTTTGAAGCTGTAGATATCCGAAATTGACACACATGCTGATTAATACCTTTTGTTAGTTTCCTACAACAACATGTTAGGAAGTTAAAGGTCAAATAAAAAAAATGGGGATAATATTCAGAGGAAAAAATGTCCAAGATTAAATAACTTATCTTGACAAATAAACCATTTTTACCTATAATTGCCCGAATAGGCCATTCTTCTGTCCTGATAAACTTTTTTTGGTGGCCACAAAATGTTCTGAAAGTACAGTTTTTTACATTTTCAATAAGATGAAACACACTTTATGCTCATGCACTAGTTTTGATTTCCTCCCTTCTCTGACCAGGCGAATGAGGATGTCACTCAGTTGGTGGAAATGTTGCCCACTGCTGCGGATAAATGGGACTGGCTGACCCGACGGCTGGTCGAGTTCACCTCCTCCGGCTCGGTCCTCATTTTCGTCACCAAGAAGGCAAATTGTGAAGAACTGGCCACTAACCTGACTCAGGAGGGCTACAGCTTGGGCCTGCTGCACGGAGACATGGACCAGAGTGAGAGGAACAAGGTCATCAGCGACTTTAAGAAGAAGAATTTGCCCGTCCTGGTTGCCACTGACGTAGCTGGTGAGTGCAAGAGAAGTTGGAGATGGGAACTATTTCTTCCTTGCATTAATTTCCCTCGTCGATCCTTTCTTCATGAGCAAAACACATTTGTGCCACATTTCAAATATGTGCTTTGTGAAGTGACGGTTTGGTCTTCTGTATATTGATTAACAAAACCAATATAAACTCATAAATCAAACTAAGGCTGTATACAGCGTTTCCTTTTTACCCATGTAAAATAAAGATTGAATCTAGATTTTTTGAAATAATCCACCATTGGAATCTAATTCTAAAACCAATTCATAAATAGGAATATCTGCATCTGTGCGGTAAACTTCATGAATTACGCTTCATGCTATAAAAAGGTACAAGCCTACATTGACCATCCTTTAACAATTTCTTCCTCAGCTCGTGGTCTGGACATCCCGTCCATTCGCACAGTGGTGAACTATGACGTGGCACGAGACATCGACACACACACACACAGGATTGGTCGTACTGGTCGTGCTGGAGAGAAAGGTGTTGCTTACACTCTCCTCACAAACAAAGACACCACCTTCGCTGGTGACCTCGTGAGAAATCTGGAGGGAGCTAATCAAGCTGTGTCCAAAGAACTGATGGATTTAGCCATGCAGGTGAGATGGATAACTCAGAGAATCAAAAAGAGAGTATTGGATTTAAGGAGATTATGTTTTAACATTATTTTGTTCACATTCTTCCTCAGAATCCCTGGTTTAGGAAGTCCCGATTCAAAAGTGGTAAAGGGAAGAAGATGAATATTGGCGGCGGTGGTCTTGGTTACAGAGAGAGACCAGGTCTTGGAGCTGAAAGTTCTGTGAGTTACTTTCTGCAACATTCTAAATCTGTAATGGAATCCTAGTAATTAATAAGGTCTATAAAATGAAATAAATATAAACAAACTTCAAGTGAAACATGTAAACTTTGGTCCTCTGACTGCATTAAATGCTAAGATATTTTGTTTATATTGAAGATATTCATGGTTGTCTTTAGAGAAAGTTAATGGAGATGTGAGTAATACTCTTGTTTTTGCAGGAACGCAGCGGCAACATGTTGTGTTCCGCCAGTAGCTTTGAAAGCTACAGCAAACCATCCACTGGGGCGATGGGAGACCGCATGTCTGCGATGAAACAAGCCTTCCAGGTAGAATCAATTAAGGGGACTTAAAATAGACTTTACAGTAGAACTATCTGCTTTCTGCTGCTCTTTCTTCATTATTATGTCTTTAACTTAATGTCACCGTTATTGATTTGTCTTTTTCTTTGCTTTGCCATTTTCTGGTTTTCATTTTTATTTTGTTTATTTCTCTACTTCCATTGCTGTGAAATTAAGTATTTCCATACTTTCAATTCCAACATTTAACAATGCAAGTAAAATACTGTGTAACTATAGATACTGGTTTTATGGGTGAGAGAGTAATAATTGTAAAATAGATGGGTTTTGAGTCCGGTGTGGAAACTTTCAAACAGCAATGGCGGCAGATTGATTACATTTTTTTTTTTTAAAGCAAAGCATTCAGCACCTGGTTAAGAAAAGGGCATAGTAACCCTCATTTAGCCAACGTTAAATGTTGTGTTGTCACAACAAGTTTTAAAGTACTTCTTGTTTTGCCTCGCAGGCAGCTCATTCTCTCAATGTCTTTTCTTCTAGTCTCAGTACAAGAGTCACTTTGTGGCTGCGACCAGCGGCCCTCCAAAGCTCAGCACTAAATCTAACAGCACGTCAGGCTGGACCAGCGCCGGTAGTCTGAGCTCTGTGCCCACAGATTCTGCCAACGGCTCTGAACGGTCCCAGGTTGTTGCCATGTCCATGTCTGGCTTCACCAGCGCTGGCTCGCTGAGCTCTGTGCCGGCCAGTCAACCCAGTCCACAGCACAGCTTCCCTCCGCCTGCCCCTCCCCCGCAGAGAGACACCCAACGGGACAGACACGGGGAGAACCGGGGACGCCACGACAGTTACCAACCCCACAGCGAAAGGAGTGATCGATACAGTGGAGAAGAACGCTATGGAGACCGGGATCGCCGTGGGGAAGGAGACCGCGATCGCCACGGTGACAGAGATCGTGAGCGCCACGGGGACCGGGACCGCTACAGCAGCGGTAGTAGCAGCAGTGGCAGCAGCCGCCACAGCGAGAGTCGTAACGGAGATGGTAGCAGGAGGGACAGAGAGGATCGAAGGAGCGAGAGGGACGGGGGAGACAGAGGGAGTGGGGAGGGTAGGGACAGAGTAGAAGATAGCTTTGCGGTCCCTGAACCACCAAAGCGTAGAAAGAGCAGATGGGACAACTAAAAGCAAAGAAAATCAACGCATTAATAGAAAAATGTGTGCCACTGCTCAATGAGCTTGTCTGTTGTGAAGGCAGATAGCAGAGCATATCAGAGGCTGACACAAGCACAAGAGGAGATTTGTGGACTTTATATAAAAGTTCACTGACATCCTGTCAGGTTGGTTAGGTCATGATCAGAGAGATCAACACAAGCAGCTCAGACAGTCCCTGTACATATGTCATCATGACTGTTGTTATTGTAAGTCAATAGGATCAGGCAATAGAGTTGTAATGAAGCCAGCTTTTAGTAAAAGAATCAAAGCTAGCACGCATTGGTTATTGCCAAGTTTCCTGTCACTGAGCTCCTAACATGCTTTTGTGCTTGAAGCTTTATTTTATTTCCTGATGGGTCTTTGCCAAGTTGTGCATTTGTGTTTGCGTTTCGTTAATCTACCAAGCTTACTCTGTTTAAGCGTTCTTTCATGATTCAGTCACACGTTAATACAATGTATAGCTCTTTTTGTGTCTTGTATTCAAGTCCTAGTGAAATGCCTTACTTTGGCATTTAGTCTGTCTATGCTTTGGAACTGTTTTTCAAGAAAGATGAATTTGTTTTGTACGGGAGGAATTTCAAGTGTTCATTCACAAGTGGAAACTGATGTTTTGATTAAAAAGACTTCTTTGGCATCGACTTTTGTGTCTGCTTTTCTATGACAAACTGTCACTTTCAGTTTTCCCACTGAAAACATTTGGCGTGTTTAATGCCAAAAAGTTAATATATGAAAAACTTAGATAAACAACAGAGCGTACAGACGTGGACAAAATTGTTGGTACCCTTCCGTTAAAGAAAGTAAAACCCACAATGGTCCCTGAAATAACTTGAAACTGACCAAAGTAATAATAAATAAAAATGTATTGAAAAATAAGGAATAAAATCAGACATTGCTTTTGAATTGTGGTTCAACAGAATCATTTAAAAAAACAAAATAATGAAACTGGCCTGGACAAAAATGATGGTACCCTTAAGTTAATATTTTGTTGAACAACCTTTTGAGTCAATCACTGCAATCAAGCGATTTTTGTAACTTAATGAGAATTCTGCACCTGTCGACAGGTATTCTGGCCCACTCTTCGTTAACAAACTGCTCCAGCTGTCTGGTTTGGAGGGTGCCTTCTGCAGACTGTGTGTTTCAGCTCCTTCCACAGATGTTCAATAGGGTTTGAATCAGGGCTCATAGAAGGCCACTTCAGAATAGTCCAACGTTTTGTTCTGAGCCATTCTTGGGTGTTTTTTGCTGTGTGTTTTGGGACATGATCCTGTTGGAGGACCCATGACCTGTGACTAAGACCAAGCTTTCTGACACTGGGCAGCACATTTCGCTCCAGAATGCCTTGATAGTCTTGACATTTCATGATACCCTGCACCCCCTGAGTCAACACACCCTGTGCCAGATGCAGCAAAGCAGCCCCAGAACATAACCAAGCCTCCTCTATGTTTCATAATAGGTATAGTGCTCTTTTCTTTGTATGCTTCATTTTTGCGTCTGTAAACATAGAGCTGATGTGACTTGCCAAAAAGTTCCAGTTTTGTCTCATCTGTCCAAAGGACATTCTCTCAGAAGCTTTGTGGCTTGTCAACATGCATTGTGGCAAATTCCAGTCTTGCTTTTTTATGATTTGCTTTCAACAGTGGTGTCCTCCTCGGTCGTCTTCCTTTAAGTCCACTTTGGCTCAAACAGCGGCGGATGGTGCGATCTGACACTGACTTACCTTGACCTTGGAGTTCACCTCTAATCTCTTTGGAAGTTGTTTGGGGTTCTATGGTTACCATTTGTATTATCCGTCTCTTGAATTTGTCATCAATTTTCCTCTAGCGGCCACGTCCAGGGAGGTTGGCTACAGTCCCATGGACCTTAAACTTCTGAATAATATGTGCAATTGTAGTCACAGGAACATCAAGCTGCTTGGAAATGGTCTTATAGTCTTTACCTTTAACATGCTTGTCTATAATTTTCTTTCTAATACCCTGAGACAACTCTCTCCTTAGCTTTCTGTGCTCCATGCTCAGTGTGGTACACACCATGATACTAAACAGCACAGTGATTACTTTTCACCCTTTAAAAAGGCAGACTGACTGATTACAATTCTGAAGACACCTGTGATGCTAATTACAGGACACACCATGACCATGACCCTGTGGTCAAATTATTTTCAGTCTTTTCTAGGGGTACCATCATTTTTGTCCAGGTCAGTTTCATTATTTAGTTTTTTTAATGATTCTGTTGAACCACAATTCAAAAGCAATGTCTTATTTTCATTCCCTATTTCTGAATACATTTTTATTTATTATTACTTTTGTCAGTTTCAAGTTATTTCAGGGACCATTGTGGGTTTTACTTTCTTTAACGGAAGGGTACCAACAATTTTGTCCACGTCTATACATAACTACTACAAATGAATATAAAGAGCTAATATTTAAAGGCAATTACATAAGAAACACAAATATGTATACTCAGATATAAACATTCACTCAGAGTTATAACGCTTGTTACCTTTTTTGTTTGAATAAATAGTCATTTAAGTAGATAGTTAACTTTGAGGAGTAATGGAGTCAATTTAAGTAACTTATTATGAGCATTTCTCATTTCAAACTTGGAGGAAAATGCAAATATAAAAATTAGATTAATCAGTTATTCAAGAGTGCTGTCATCTGGGTTATCATAGTTAGAAATGAGGTATTTAAGGATGAAAGTAGACTGAACTAAACGCTCTATAGTGAAATTAAAATGTGTGCGATATTTCACAATCTAAAAATAGGTGAGAAAATGTTTGTGCATAAGGTTTACAAACGTGTTACGTAAAAAGGATTAGCAGGGTGTATTTACATCTTGTTTTAGGTTAGCCTTGGTAAAACGCAACATTGCAGCCCTGACTTTGACCACTGGGAGGCGCTGAACACCCATGACTTTAAGGTCGACCCTTTATTGTTCATTTGGAAAGAATTAACATTAAGTGTTACAATAAAACCATCTTCACTGTGATGTTTGTAACTATCACTATGAATCATACTTTGTAATCAGGTCATATATGTTGTGTTTTTGTATAAATAGAGTTATTTCAGCGGTCAAATAAATGTATGGGGGAATATTGTACAACAGTTTCGTGTTGTTGAAGTAGATCAGCAGTAACTGGAAATATTTGTCCTTCGTGTTAAGACGTATTTGTGTCATAGATAGTAAAAATTGAAACCAAACTGTTCCGAACTCTCTTTCAAAAACATTAAAAACAATCTCAAGATTACTCTTTCACAATTATTTGATTCATTTACATTTTATGTATATTTGTCAAAAATACACATAACAGAAAAAAAACCACACAGGGACAAGGCTCACACATATCAGAACAATAACATGTTTAACATTATTTTATTATATGTTTACTCAATGCATTTTCTATATTAGTCTCATTTGTTGTTTGTTGTTGTTGTATTTTTACAAAGGGGATTGGCTTTTGAGATGGTTTTGGAATAGAATTGCTACTTTTACTAATAAACCAAATCGGAGTACTTCTTCCACCACTAGTGTCAGTGGGAAGGGATAATACGATTAACAGTGCCATCCTTGTTCGATTCTCCACACTGATTTGTCCGACAGTCAGTGAATGCATCAACAGCAGACGAGAACCAATAGCGTGCGACATCCTGCCGAAGAAGAAGAAAAAAAAAACGCTCTGTTGAAAATCGAGACGTGAAGCGAAGCAGAGGCTAGAGACTCACCGGCATCTGGGCCAGCAGCGTCTGCAACAAAAGCATCGCAAAAACCTGCTGAATGAGAGAGCATATATCCACCTCCAGCCACTGAGTTAACATACGTTTTGAGCTAGTGTGTTGCAGACAAGAAGCGCAGATGGTGAGTGTGTTTAACCGTGTGGCTGCAGCCTCCCTCCCTCCTCCCTGCTCTCCTCTCTGCTTCTGTTTTTTGTGTGAGATGAGGTGAGCTGATGATGTCCGTCCGAGGGGGTTAGCTAACTGGGAGCTGTTTTGTTATACATGCTGTGGAGCAAATTGTGGATGTTAATGCTGATGTATGTAGGTAAAAGCTATCTTAAATAGCATTTTATGTTGAAATTAAGCAGAATTGAGCCCCCCTCCGTCGTGTTCCTCAAAATGCTAGCAGTGTGCTCTGCTTGTGTTAACGTGAATTAGTTAGCTATAGCTTCCTGGCTAATTAATACCAAATGATGATACCAAGTGATTTTTAAACCCAGTGAATTAAACATGAACTACAAATCACCCCTGCTAATAATATTTCTTACAGATAATTAACTAATTATTGTACTCTTATATCAGCGGATTCGTCAATTGATTAGCCTATGTGGTTTTAATATCATGTGCCGTCAGTGTATGTTTTTGTTTAGTTCAAGCAGCAACCGAAGCAGCTGGGTTTTTTGTTGCAAATGTTGTATATGCCCTCATGTGGGCTCCGACCTGTCCCAGTGTTACATAAACGTCTTGAGTAAAGCAAGTATGTACTCACACAGTGGAAGTCTGTGATAGGGATTTAACGACCCCAAACAAAATATGCACACACATTAAACCCCAAATCCTTTTGGAGGTTATTTTTAATCAAACAAGCAGTACCATATGATATTATTGAAACATTAAGCTTGTTATCTTGGTTTTTAATATGTTCCTACCTTTGATCCTATTTACAGATGACATGTAATCTGAAAATCTTTTATTTGCATCACAATACATATTATTACAGCATCCAGGTTTATGATCATTTCTCTCAGCCACTCCCTTCTGTACCAACAGAGACAGATGAGGAACCTAAGTGTGGTCTTCACATGCCACAGTATACTCCAGCTAGCATATGCAGGTTAAAAACCCAGGATATAATACTCCAAATAACAGATCACAAATGGGACACTGAACTCAGTGTGTGAAATGTACTCTTCTACAGCTGTCATCTGAGTAATATCAAATGACGATTTCATGGATTAACGTCTGTGTAAATCAGCAATGGTTTCAAACTGTCCCAGTTTGAAGCAAACATGTGTTTGGTACAAATCTCTTGACTGTGTTTGTGTTGTCGACTAGTTTACAGATGGCTCTGTGGTCCGGTAAAACCACATTTTATCCATCCAGGGCACCACATTTACAGAAGTCTCTCATTTTAGCTTTGGCATATGGCGAGAAGGCTTAAGTAAATGGTAATTTTCATTTCCTGCCACTGTCAGTGGTCTGCCTGAGTGTAATTTCAGTCTGAGTTGACAGCACAGATTGACACCCTGCTCTGCCGGTTGATTTACGTCAGTATTTTGGTGGATTTGAGAGGCTAGTGCTGTAATTGGAGTGTTTGTTCAAAGCAATAAACAAACAATGCAGATTTAGGCAAAGCGCGTTGTACAAAGCTGCGGTTAGGACTAATAGCATTGATTAAGTTTGACCATATGCTATTAGTACAAAAAAATGCTATAAACGACACAAAACCCTGATGTGTTGGGCTTTTCAGAAGGACCATATGTTGGGATGGGGGGGGGGGGGGGGGTGTTTTCCTGCTGTCAGATGTGCAGAACAGTAAAAAAATAAAATAAGATGGGTCGCCAGCAGGTCTAGGCGACAGAGCTGCAGGCCAAATTGTCCAGATTAATAGTTTTATTGTACAGTCAGGGTGGTGGTGTGAACAAAGGAACACTAGGCCTACTTCATGCCTGGACAAAATGTATGTTTCTTTGTGTGATGGTGAAATGGTTCATGTTTTTGGGTAGCACTCGTTTTTTCTTCGTGTTGTTTATGTCAGCTGCACATGAACACCACATCGAGGTTTTTATTTGTATAATCTTTAGACAAATGGGCCAATTGCTAATTTGGCATTGTTTGTCTCCTTAAGGAAAAGGAAAAAACATTAGTCTATTACTCTTTGTTTGAGATGTTATATTTTGCTGACATGGTTCACTGCAGTTTAGCCTACTGAAAATCACATCTCTGATTAAGGTTCAGATGCATTAATACAGTAGTCCAAGCCCCTCACTCCTTCCTGTTTTGCGTGAATATTTTCAGTGTGAATTGTTTAAACAACAACCATGCATTCCCATTGCAACTCTCTGGTCAACCCTGATCTAATGCGGGCTATCTGGTTTGAAAGGACCTTTGGGCGGACTGTTTAGAAAGACTCGGCAAGTAGAGTTTCATTCATCAAATGATTTTTTTTTTTTTTTAAAGACAGGATAGGGCATGTTCAGAGTTCCAGTCCCAAGAATTTGCATGTAAATTGTTCCCCCTCTTCTTCAGTGTGTGATAACATCTGATCAGAAGAAGCACTTGAGGCTGTTTCTCCTCTAGCTTCGGCGAGTTGCAAAAGCCAGCAGCCTCTTACTCTGTCAAGTCACCACAGGCTCTTCAACACATTCTTTTACAGGCTGTCACTGGTCTTGTTCTTTGAAATTTTAAGATGAAAACATAGACAGACCAGCTGCTACACAATACCAACACCAACCAGTTGTTATTATGGTCATTGCAGGTTTGGTTGAGGAGCGAAAATGATAAATCTTATACTTTGTATTTTGATCTCTGACTTTATTAGTTGTATCTGATTTTACAAGATGTTTAAGCTTGCCATTAGACAGATCTTTGACACCAACGATCAGTGAAATTAGTAGTTGTTTTTATTGTACCCTCAGGCAGCTTCTTGAAAGAAATGACAAAGAAACACTGAGCAACAGTCAGCAAAACTAGCCACAGTGGTGCAGAACTTATTTTTCAGTCAGACTAAACATTAAAGAAAGCTGTATATATTTCGCTTTCTGAATGAGCAGCAGCTTCTCAGAAATGGTTTGAACATTTCATAATCTTAAGTGTTTTGTATTTACTCAAGTTTTCCTTAAAGATCAACAAAAGGTTCACACCTTTCTTATGATCTTTAAGTAGTCTCTACCTGCATTAATTAGATTGATTTAGATATAGATAATCAGCTAATCTATGAAGTACTTTCTCAAGCAAAAACTTCAAGGGGACATTCATTTGACAAAATGATCAGACTGAATGCCTTTAATCCAAAAATGATAATGGATAATGAACATTTTTAAAAGTCCTAACACAGTTTTTGACACCGTGTTTAAAATGTTGCCCTTTTTGGCTCTTGTCATACTACAACAACATATTTAGATAAATGCTTTAAAATGTTTTATCTGGACCTTAACATTCTGTCCATACAGGAAGTGAGAAAACAAGTGTTGGGTGTCAGCAGATCAAGGAGACATGCAGCCATTTGAAACCCTGTGACTTCGAACAACACTTTTCTTCTTGCATACAGGAAGCTCAAAAAAACGGAATTAAAGTAGCGATGGACCAAATGCCACGACATGCTCAATGATACTGCAAACTTGTGTGGTGAACCTCCATCTGCACTCCCAAAGATAATTTCATCCTACGTTCATCTGCACAGCCTGTCAAGTTTCAAAACCTCAAGCAATACTTAACTTCTCCAAAGGTTTTGTAATTAACCACATTCCAATCCTGAGTTTCTTTTTTTTCTCCCCAGGCTCCTCTTTGACTTAACTTGCTTTGTCTCTTCATGTTCAGTGTTATTGATGGAATATTGCTGTCAATGGGAGCCTATATATCTTAACTCTAGCAGCTGTTTAGTTGTTACATGGATGGAGCCATGACTTGCGGGTCCAGAAAGTGCAATGCAAAGAAGGCTGCTTTCCTGCCAAAACTAAAACTCAGTTAAAAGGATAGTTTGGATTATTAAAGTGAAGTAGTTTGAGGTACTTGGTCAAAGTCAGTGTATTACTACAATAGATGATGGTTGGCATGTCCCAGTTTGGAGAAGCAAAAGTAACACATGCAGTAGCAGGCTAACTCATTGATCACAGACAGGAAAACTATTTGAAGGGAAAATGTGTGTTTTTGTCATTGTAGTCTTTTCCAAGTTGACACATTTAAGTGTTATTGCGTTGTTGTGTATGAGTTTCTCCAAATGTGTTCCCCTGTTTTACATTCTTATGTCCCGAAAAAATATAACGATGAAGTAATTTCTATAAATAAGGAATGAGAGAGTGGGAGCCTTGTTTTGGAGTAACGACATAAGACTTTTGTTAACATAGCGCCTGCCTTTCCTTCTAGGGGCCTGTTGCAGTGAATCGTGCTCCACTGTGTGTCTTGAGTAATGATCAAGTGTGAAAATGGGGGGGGGGTTGTCTAATTGTGTAGTGTCCATCAGCACGGAACAGAGGAGTTACTGCTTCCCTTTTAAACTATTTATGAATACGTTGACCTTTCACCCTCATAGTATGAGCTGTTCTAAATGGCTGTGATGTGCGTCAGCAGATAGCCCTTTTAAACTCTGAGATTTAGACTAGAGGGGTCTGGTTGGTAGTTTTGGCACTGGATTTACTTGCATAACAGTAAAGGACTTGCACATATTACTTTTGAAGTTGTCTAAACTACATCCTAAAAATTCTCTGCCTGTTACATCTTTCACAGATTTTAAAAGAATTATGACATTTAATTCCCGTCACATGGTGGGTGGTTTGTGGCCTAAGGGGAAAGGGAGTGAGATTTGTGACCGTATTTGAGGGTTCCACAACACAGAAGGGTAAACCCAGGCAGCTGAAGATGAACTGTTAGAGGACATCCTCAGAAATACATGTGCTTTTTGCTGAGAGCTCGATGAGAAGATTGATACCATTGTTGTGCCGGCAGCTAGTTTATCTAACATGGCATACAAACTAAAAGGGATATGCAACAGCGAGTCATGGTTTTACAGTGAGGATGTTCCCTATACTCGAGGGATAGCTTTTATTTCTGTTCAGTCGCTACGCTAAGGTAACTGCCTGTTGGTTTTGTAGCTTTATATTGACTATACAGACAAATGAGCGGTAATGATAGTTTCCCCAAAAGCTCAGGAAGATCGTGAAAAACTCCCCAAATGTCAAAGTATCTTTTGACACATTTTAAATAGACAAAGGAAACCTGACCCTTTTCCTACCAAACGCGTCTGGGTGGTTGCAATATGAACCTAGTCTTGTGCAGGTGTGATTTAAAATTGATGCGGTGAGGTAGGAATTGAACCTCTGTTGCATGTAGATTTCAGCACTTGTGTGAAAGTAGTCTTTGTTTGGTAACAGACACCGCCCTCCAGCTGGCTTCTTGCACAGTGCTATGTCAAATTGCTTCACAGTTAAAACTGTGTTTAGCATAGCAAGCAGTGCTAATTAACTACACTACAAACCTCCTTTATTTATGTTTACATTGAACACCTTGTTCTGTGTTTAATGAACGCCCCTCTTCCCACTCACGGGTGTATTTGGTTATCCTTTGTTTCTTTTATTAGTGAGGAGGAGGCTAATTAGTGAGATGATCATAAAGAGATCATAAATCTCTGTTTATTCACTCTAAAGCATTCATACAGAATAAGTGGTTGTTTGCTTTAAGATGAAAGTCAGCTCTGACTTTAGCTGTGGCCGTCACTGTTGGGACTATGCAAGACAGAGGAAGACAGATGTGTCTTAACAACTTCCTGCCACATTTTAGCTGTTTGGTGGCAATTGAGACTCATGCACATATATGGTAAAAGAAGACAAGATGTCACAAGCTCATCTGAATTCTTCCTGGATGCCTGTGTGTTTATGGGCAGAATGCATGCCTACCTCCTAACATGGTAACACATCTTGATGGCAAAAAACATTGGCAGTTTTGAGCCTTCAATCACGTCTTTTTAAAAATGTTTTGGCCGCATTCATTTCAGGATTTCACGTGTACAATTATAGCCCTTATCGACCTAGTTTCCTTACTTTTACAGACTCCCACTGATGTTAACCTCCACTACAAACAGACCGTGAGAACTTTACATATTCAAGGTTTCAAAACTGTTTAAAATTACGCTGAGAAGATCAAAGTCACGTTAGTTCAGCAGCAGTTGTGCTGCAGCAACAGGAAGTGGTATAGCGTGCATTCTGCTAGATAACCAGTAAAGTGTGACCTGTCTGCTAGCTTAGCAGCAACATATTTACTGAGCTCAGGAGGAGTCTGGGATGAAGAGAAGTGAGTTGGGATATGATTGCATCTACAGGAAGCTGCATGGCCTCACTTAATGAGCAAATCGTTTCACAAACATGTCATCCGGTTCCCATAAGTGCAGACAACAGCCTCGCTGCTCAGTTGTTAAGTGGTGCATTAAGGTAAAAGAGTCAGATAGTACTCAATATGAGACAGCAAACATCTGTCAACCAATCTCTGGCTGTATTAGGATGCGAGAGATGTTACACATCAGTGAGCAGGACCGCTTTGTCAGCATGGATTGTGTACTTAATACACATTGACATTTTGTGCTGATCATGGCGGTGACGTTTTTCAAAGAGAGGTTGCACAAACACCAAGCTCAAATAAATGTTCCCATATTTGGAATGCAGTGTTTTTTTTCTTGGCATGTTAAATACTGTTAGTGTGAAATTCAGCCTCAAACATACGAACAGTAAATGTTAAATGTTAGGGGGGATTTTGTCATTAAGTCTTAATGACATTAAGAGACCACTGGAGCATTATCAGTTTCTCTGGTTTTCTTATCTATAGATATGTCTTTGAGTTAAATGTTAAATTAAAAAAATGTTTGTGTTGTATTCTATAAATTACTGACAACATTTCTCTGTGTTGGAATTCAGCAGACACTGGAATGGCTTTAATAAATGTAGAGATTGATAGATTGAGATTGGTCTCTTAATTTTTTCCGGAGCTGTATGTATATGGCATTGACTGTAACTTATAGGTATAATAATATTAATGTAAAACGACTTTGAATGTGATAGTTTACCCGTACGCTTCTTCATTGAACACTAAAATGGCTTCTGATTTCAAAAGCATTTCTATGAGGAAGTCATAAACACAGTCATTTCATCACTGGGCGGACTTCAGATTTTTTTTATTTCATCACAGACCTTTTACAATCGAAGAGTGATAGACCTAAAGATCTCCTTCTCTTTGCAGCTCTGTTAGCAGCCCTTGAACCCCCTCACCCCACCTCCACCACTTCCTCCAGCTCCAGCCAAACTGCCTTACATAACAGGGTTTTAGTAAAGTCTGCAGTGGACTTTTCCCTGACCTGAACAGAGGCTGCCCTTCTTCCCTGCACACTGGCTTTTCTCTGGCAGTTACCGTGTACATGCCTGAATGTCTCTGGCTGTTTATTATCTGCTTGAACTACCTGTTAGCCCTGCTGGAAGATGTGGCTGTTCTTGCTGCTGCAGGGAAGCTTGAGATAGTGCAGGCTTTTTTTTTTTTTTACCTTCTTAACATTTCAAGCGCCTCAGGGGGAAGTCTTTCAATTCCTCCTGTCATCAGAAACCAAGCTGTTAATTACCAGACACCAACAATGTGTGGGGAAATGTGGTGACATATGTTATATGGCAGCCAGAGAATTAAACCTACAATTGTGCATGATTGTAGGACTATGTGACATAAATGGTTTGTTATGTTTGTGGATTACAAAGTTAGGATGATAAAGACTGACGGAGTAGGTGAGTGTCGTGGTGCTGCACTGTGAAATCTCTGACTATTTCTAAGAGACTTCATGTGATGTTGCCCTGGGAATTGTATTAACTAGAAGGCTGGTTCTGAGCTGATCTGCTATGTTGAGGGCAGCCCCATGCTGAGTGTCCCACAGCTCAGCTCACATGCCCAGACAGAAGGCACCTGATCCTCTCCCAGGGGTGCAAAGAGACAGATGGAGCAAATAGAAAGAGAGGGGGGGGGGGATTTAATTGACAATACCGACACACGAGTAAAGGTAACAAGAGGACAGTGACAACAACATTCTTCGGCTCTTGTAATGTTCTTCTGTTGCCTGTTAACTTATTTTTGAA
Source organism: Eleginops maclovinus (assembly GCF_036324505.1). Lineage (NCBI taxonomy): Eukaryota > Metazoa > Chordata > Actinopteri > Perciformes > Eleginopidae > Eleginops > Eleginops maclovinus. The sequence continues at coordinate 11,084,898 of NC_086364.1, forward strand.
GCAGACCCTGAGAGTTTTACCCAGGGTTCCTTGCAAAAAGGCCAATGGGACTTTACCTTTGGATTATTGTAGAAAAACAAGATCTTAAAGCATAAATAGAAAATTGATCATGTTTGGCTGTAAAAAAAACTACACCATGGTCGCATGACTGCAACTTCAGCAGCCCTTAAGCTTCCAATGTGTCATTTGCTTTTGTGCACTTCTTTCCTCCTAGCATGTTAAATGTATATGTTGGAAAGTTTTTGTGAGAATAGTTTACAAGATTCAAGATTCAAGAATCTTTATTTATCCCGAGGGAAATTGAGGTAGAGATGGAGGAAGAGAGCGAAAATAGACTGAAAAATACCTTATTTTACCAAAGTCCATTTGATGTTTAAAAATGATCAGTTGTTAATACGTGTTTGGACATAATCCAGCAGAAACTGTTCTTTTCCCCTTATATCTTTTGTTACACTCAAGACTATAACAGGAGTAGTTTTACACATTTGAATACATTTGTTTAGCTGTTTGTTTTTTCTGTTTTCCCATCCAGGACACCAGGAACACCACTGAAGAGAAACCTGTCCAGCGATCTAAGGTAAACATCGCCTGTCTGTTCCATCTCATTCCTCAGTTGTACACTCTGATCTTTTTCTCTGTGTGACACTGTTGCCCACTAAACATTTATCAGCCTTTTGATCTGAAACTGAGTAAAGGAAGTCTTTCCTGGGTTTTGTGTCTCTGGTGAATGCCAGCTTTCATCTCACTGAGCATGGAGGCCTAGATCACTGCCTGTTTGTGTGTCTGGTCGTAAATCAGTATGTTTATGTGCTCAGTCCTTCAGCTTTAAGACCCAAAAAGAAGTGTGTTCATCATGTGAGAAGACCGTCTACCCTATGGAGAGATTGGTTGCCAACAACCTGGTCTTCCATTCAACATGCTTCTGCTGCAAGCACTGCAATGCCAAACTAAGGTAAATATAATTACTATTTTGGGAGTCCCCTAAAACGTAGTAATACCCCCTGATGGGCGTGGTTTTACGTGGTGGAGCTGGAACTAAAAAGCTGAATAATATAGGCAAACAGTATGTGATCAGTGTATTTGGTGAATGTCAAGTCATCATTGTTCCTATTATTTGCTATTTTCCTAGAATTTGCATATGTGGTCTCATGCCTATGAAAATGATAGTCTGCGTTGTAATCACGACTAGACATATAATGGTTAAAGAGGCATATTACATTGATATCCAAATCGCTGCACTCTCCCGGCAGAGATTCCTTATCTTTAGGGAGTCCCTGAGTGTTTCCTGTTTGTTGACATGACTTTATCTTTCTCCTGTATCTTCTGGTTTTTATATAACTGTTTTATTCATTTTCTCCCTGCAGTCTTGGAACCTTTGCAGCTCTTCAGGGTGAATTTTACTGTAAACCCCACTTTCAGCAGCTGTTCAAAAGCAAAGGCAACTACGACGAGGGCTTCGGACGCAAACAGCACAAAGAGCTCTGGACCGCCAAGGAGGGAGAAAATCTAACTAAGACAGCATAATGATACCTGCCTGTGTCCCACTCCATCCATGCCTCTTCTTTTCCTCCTCCTAACACCTCCAATACATCACGATGAACACATGCCTCATATGCTAGGGCACTGTTAAATCACCCACGCGCTTTTTAAATACCATCAAAACAGATACATGCACAGACGGCAACCTGAAATGACTGGCCAGTCATTATCCATACATTTTAAAATGTAATTTTGGGGATAATTTTTTTGGTTTTCTATTTAATTGATCTCCATATTTTCCTTTTTTTACTTCCCAATTTCCCGTCTGGAGTTGGTAGTTGATTGTGACCAAAAGCCTTCCCTGGAATGGGGAGTATAATTAAAATAATCACTTTTCTTTTTATATTCTTTTAAAGAATTTGCACCCTTTTTTAATTTCCTTTTTAATGAGTAAACCGTATGCTCAGGCTAACATATCAGAGGGGCTTAAGAGCATCCATGTTTTGCAGAAGAGCATACACTCAGGTCAATTTTCACCCAAGGATAAAAAAAAAAACCATAGTTTCACTTATTTAAAATACACAAATCATAATAATATTCCTCGATGTTGTGACTGCTGTCAGACAGTTATGTCAGTTTGTTAGGTTTCACATATTTGAGGACAAACAGGGTACAGAGTACTGTAAAATAACCTCGCACATCAGCAACAACTCACCTCGTTTTAGTTTCTGTGTTTAGTTCCACCGTTGTTCGCTTCATCCGATGATTTGTTCTTATTTTATTGACCACTGTTAGTCTTATCCTTGCATGTTGGGATGACTGGGTCTTAATAGCCTTATCTTATGACTGTCTTGATCTTAAGTGTCGTGAATGATTTTATTTGTTTCATTGAAGCATAGCTAATCACTTTTTAAGGTTTTTGAGAAGCACTTGAGTTTGGATTTGATTAATGTCATGGCATAAGTTGATCCTCTCTGAGCTTTTATTGATGGTTGAAATTTTAATGGAATTCTCAGATTGTGTTTTGTATACTATCTGTACGTAGAGCTGTAGTTTGTGATTAGTGGACATTCCCCACCTTACTGTACTCTCGTCTTGCACATATGACCACACGTGATCACCGGACAAGATAATCACAGGGAAACTGAGGCCTCGTCCGTAAATATCCCTCACTCTGGCAGGTGAAACATCTTGAGATGAGCTGTAAACATTTGGTTGACTCGATTTTTCACAAACCAGGATGTTGATGGACAGAGCTTAAGCCTTGCAGGAAACCACAACATTTTATCCCTTCATCATTTCACAGTCAGTCGTTGGTGTCTTGTTGTGATTTCTTACCGTGTTGTGTTTGAGTGTGCTCATATAGCTGGACAGTTATTTTATGCGGGTCATAGAGGGATCCAATTTAGTCAAAGTGTCTTGAACATCCATCGTTTTGTTACCCCTATTAAGTGTGGACAGGTTTCCTTTTTAAATAAATGCCTTCCTGTTCTAATCTCCTGTCTTATTAGCTAAATACATCTTAGCGCCTGGACCTATTTCTTACTAATGAATTTGAAGAAGGTGGCTGAAGTAGGGTTTGTCACAGTATTAGTCCCCTCTGTGCTCCTGCATGCTGCATGCAAAACCCATTGCGGAGCACCCCCTGCTGGGGAGAGTGTGACAGTAGTGGATAGTGAGAAAGAAAGAAAGAAAGAGAAATGAATAGCCCTTGAACTCGACATAGCCTTTTATTCAAAGATTTTGAAAACGTTGCCTCAGTCTCCAGTGCAGATACTGCACTCCAGACATGTTTTTATTTTATTTTATTCCAAAAAGAGAATTCAACCACATTACACACAATTTCCACTTTATATTTCATTCTAAACAAAGAATGAGTAAAAAGCCATTCAATCAAATATCTTATGAAAGGAAAATGTCCGAATACCACTCAGACTTGTCTTACACTTGAATGACACAAAATGTAGTTTTTGTGACTGAAGGTTTACTGTGAATTTCAGCATGCTGTGCAGAATAGAAGCTTAACCGAAACAGATTGGTTTATCTGCTACTTTCTTTCTTTTTTTAAAGAGAAGCCTTAGGAATAAATTGCTGACCTTATTACTTTTTCAAATGAGCACACACCTTGATGAACAAATTTCCTAATGCCTTTTCAAAAACAGACCTGTTTAGTTTAGAGGCCCACTCTTTAACATAATATTACGTCACTCAACCAGCAGCCATTTTCCCATCTAACCCTCTTATCCACATAAATGTACAAAGTTCTGTATTTGACAATGTATATTTTCATTATAAAATGGTCATCGGAAACCTTTGAGAATGCTTTAAAATCAAGAGTAATGTATCTAGAAATGCTGTCTTTGTCATTCTCTGTAAGCAGTTAGCCAAGGTACAACTGCAGGATCTGTGAATTGCAACTTCTCAGTGTAACAGCAGACTCTTAACACTGGTGCCAAGAGGCTCAGGTGAATGATTGCAGACTAACGTCATAAATGTTAAACCTGTGAGTCATTTCATTTTTGTGCTTATGTTGTTGAGGACATACGTTTCAATGCTGTTGTCAAACGAGACATTTTAAATGTATGCATCTTTGAAAATGTATTCTGTGTTACAGACTTGACTTGTGGATTGAGGTGGCCTTACAGCAAAAGGACGCTTGGACTGTGTTTTCAGTCATTCTCCTCTATTCTCCCTTCTCTGTTACTTAGTTTGTTATGGAAGTGTAACATTTTAAAATGTAAGCGCCCCCCTTTCTACGCCTATATACACAATCATTTTGTGCATTTTCTTTCTTTTTCTTTTTTACATGCTTTTGGAGAAAAAAATAAATGCTGGTGTTGATTTAACGCTGTGATGTTTGTGTGCTTATTAATGTAAAGATGAATCCTTGAATGAAAGGACAATAAGGACTGAATCTCTTGATGCGAGAATATCACAACATCCAGCTCCTGAATTGTTAAAGTCCTGTCAGTTTATTTCTACTACACTAAAGTATAGTATGTTTTACTTCACTACAAATAATTATTAGTTGCTTTATAATTTCAAATGTTGGCTTAACAATTCATGGTTCCTGCTATACTTCACTAATGTGAAGATTGGCTAAAATTCTGAATGTGTCACTTTGGGTTCTGAATAATTAAGATATCAATTCTCTTTTTTTTGATACAATTAAGAAACAACAAACCATTACGAAACAAAATTAAGAGATAAGTCCATCATAAAAGTGTCCCATTTGTTGCAGTCCTTTACAAAACAGTTAGGAATTAACTCAGCTAACTACAACAGTGAAATTATGCTTTTAGATAGCATAGCATAATGATAAATCGTATAGCCTAACAGTCCCAGGATATTTTCCAAAATTGATTAAAGGACATTTTTACAGTTTTCACTTATATTTTACTTCAATAGCTCAATAAACCTCTTACTATTTGTTATTAATTTCTCTATTGATCTGTATCTGATTTCGTTCCGCTACAGCATACAAATTCTCCCAATGGGGATCAATAAAGGCTATTTTTTTCAATATATTTGCAACAACAAAGTAGGTAGGGTACTATGCATGATACAGGTTAACAACATAAAGACATTAACAAGTGATGTGCATGGCAAATGTGTTTTGTGATGTATCTTTGCAGGGAATACTTTTAATTAACATGACTCCTTCCACCACCACTGTTGGTGCATCAATACAGTTGCAAAAAGCTGCTGTGATGTGAACAATGACACCATAAACCAGGATTTTCCTATAGTTCTGAAGGCAGCATGAGAGCGACCTACGTCACAACTGGCCCGCCCCATTAATAAAGTCGTGCGCGCGCTTGCAGAAAGCTTTCGACCGAGAAACAGCGCGCTCCCGCTGTAGCACGGCGCTTATTTAGATAGTTTAGTAACCAGAAATCCCCCTGGGAATAAATCCATGTTTTTACACCCGTATGGGGGACGGAGAGTGAAGCATTTGGAAAACATGGACGCGACTTTAGAGTAGAGTTTTCACGAATTGTTGAAGTTTAAAAAAGCAGGTTCCGGTGGCGATATTTTTTCTGTCAGGAAGTTTGACGTATTCGGCTGGAGATTATTTGCTACTTTGTTTTGGTTTGGGGGAAAGTTGTGGACTGCAGCCGGCCACAGAAACTGCACGCCAACGCTGGGACTCCAACAAAATAATGCGTTTTCTTTCACATTAGAGTCAGTTTTAATACTTATAGGAACCGTAATCCACGTACGAAGCTCTGCGAGGTGTAAAACATCGATGGAGTTAATCGAACTCCCTTAAAGTAAATCGAGGTTAGCGTATGTGTATAGTAACATATACATGTTTGTTTCATTGAGTCAGTTTTTGCAACATGTTTGAACTGCATCATGTCGCGCACGCAATAAATTGTACTTATTATTAGGCATTCATATGCATTCTTATATGGTTTTCTTTTTAACCATATTTAAATTGCAATAAGATTAACGTATATGCAGAAAAAGGATATCTGCAGCCTACTGTATTGTGGACTCCAACCTGGCAACGCAGAGAAGGAAAATCTGCAAATTTAGCAGGAAGAGGGGCTAAAAATCACGGAAATCGTTCGCTCTTTTCCTCTGGCGAAGCTCTTGCTTACAAATGGATTTTATACAGGCCACACAGTTACTGTTACACCTTGTTTGGTAGTTACTTGTTCTTATTTTGTGGTATTCAGCTCCCTGATCTGCATGCCTAGCAGAGTCGTGTGTGAACAAAGAAAACATGTTTTGGAAATTTAAGTTTTCCAAAGGTCCGAGGCTGCAGCGGAGCAGAAGAGTGTCTCTGGGCCACAGCTGGAGTAGCCTGATGTAGGCTTTTCCCCATCGGAACATTTTTTCTGTAAAAATCACAGCTGTCTGTTTGTTTTTACAACCTGGAGATTATCCGTTTGTGTGAGTGCGTTAATTTTCCGTTGAAGAAGAAGAGTTATCTGGGGGGGTCAGCCCCGCCATGGCGCCCCACTCTTACACACGCTCACCGGTGTGACGGTTTGCCGGTGGCCACCGATGGACGTGAGCGACGGCTGGAACTACTGCGTCATCCCTGCTGCGAGACACCGGTGACGCAAACCGCAGGTGAGAGTTGTGCACGTGACAGAGATGACAGGATTTGATGATTGAACTATGCTGCATTCATGTCATGTGGGAACTTGTATAAATAAAGCCTAATAGTAATGCTCGAAAAAATCCCCTCAATGCAACCCAGGTACCAAAAATAATATGTAAAATATAAAAAATGTGTATTTATTCAAAAGAGCTTATGCATACAGTATATGGTTGTGTCAATTCTCAGTTCCATTTCTATGCATTATTATTATTAATGTATGTCCACTGTTAAAAAGTATGATAAACAGTGTTTTATTTTTATATTGAGGTTGAAACAGTACCAAATATAAGCACATAAACATTTCAATTAAAAATATTTAAACAAATCGTACATATAACATAAAATAAATATGTATATACTTCTGCTGAATAAAATAAACATGGCCGAATAGGAACACAAGTCACATTCCCTACGTTTGTTTACCTTCATTTATACAAGGTCGGTAGGCTGAGCATGCATCCTCAATCACAGCACCAATCTGTTTACAGGTTGAAAGTAAACTAAATCAACAATAACAAATAGAACACAGAACTGTTTTTTAAAATGTCAAATGCTTATATATGTAATTAATTGATTATAGGTTTTAATTGACTTATTAAGGAGTTTTTATTTTATTTTACTAATTGTAAATAAGACTGCTTCACAAACATTCATCCTTCTTATTCCTGATGCATCATTGAAAAGAAGTGCAGTGAAATGTGTAGCTTTTTCAAGAGTTTCAAAACTCCTTGTGATTGTGTAAAGCTTATCTTTCGGCATGTTTCTATATAAATACATCTGAATGTTTGTATTGAAACACTTCAAGGGGCATTTGAAACTGTAGCCAAAACCAGTGACTTGTGGCAATTGCAATATTTAAATTATGTTTGGTTACTATGAACTGAAAACACGTGCACCTGAAACAGAAGAGACATCACACAAGGGGATTTTGCTGTGAAGCACTGACTCCAGATGCATGACTGGACAAAGACAGAGTAAGAACTGTGGCTGGGAAAAACAGCCTCAGACTAAACACCTCTCGAAGCAGACAGAGAAGAGAGTGGGAAGGAAAATCCATGTAAATCCTGCTAGTCCTAGAAATGTGATACAAGAAAAATAAAGCAGGCACAGCTGACTGGACTGGTAGAGTGCAGCCTCCTTCTCCATTGAATTCCCTGCATTCCACCTGGGAGGTAATTAAAATCAGGAGGAGCAGGGGACAGCAGAGGGTGGCTGGGGGAATGGACAGGGAGGATAGTTGTTGTGTTGTTGACTTCAGGGGCCCCCAGGTGCACAGCTCTTCTGTATTACATCTACTGATGAGATGATGGCTCTGAAAATCCTGAAGTGGTTGTACATCTATGCAACTTGCACACTTAAACAGGGGATAATATGGAACAACAAGGTTACATAAGTTACAACATTTTAAAACAGGGTCATATGAACTTACATTTCAAAAGTGAACTTCCAAACGCTGGGCACATGCATGAAAATGTTGAAGGACATGGGTACTTGGCATTTATACTCCATTGGCAGGAGAACATGAGAGTGCGGAAGCCTGAAAGCAGCGTGGTAACGGTCCGCCAACCACAGACAGACATGCCTGGCATTCCTGTGGGTGATTATTACCCAAAATCCACAGAGTCAATGAGTTGCCGCAGGTACCGATGCTGTCCGTTTTCTTCTCAAAAAGCCTTCTGACTGTGCCGGTCTACCCTCAGAGACAGTTGTAACATTTTCTGTACGCTCCATCATCACTGGTGTTTCCTGGTCTCATAACTGTCATATTGTAAATTAAATTAGTCATTTTCTCCCTAGGCTTACACAGCAGCAAACCACAGATACGATTTACATGCTCGGATTTACTGCAGTATATTTCTAGGCAAGCTGTAGCACTTTTTAGACCAGTCATGGGATATTACTGTGAGGTTCATCTTATTTGTAGTGACTTACTATGGCCATATGTATAGTGGAGGAAATAAGTATTTGATCCCCTGCTAATATAGTTAGTTTAACCACTTACAAAGAAAGAACCGTCTGTCATTTTTATGGTAGGTTTATTTTAACAGTCGGAGATAGAATTTCAACAAAAAAAATCCTGAAATTTACAAAATGATATAAATTGATTTGCATTTAATTGGGGGAAATAAGTATTTGATCCCCTTGCAACCAACAAAATTTTGGCTCCCAAGGACCGGTTAAATAAGTCTTTTCACTTTATAAAAGTACTCCTGATGTCAACACGTTATCTGGATAAAAGACACCTGTCCACAGTCAATAAATCAGATTACAACCTCTCCACAATGGGAAGACCAAAGACAGGTCTTGTGATCATGGTGGAACTAATGTCCAAGGACATCAGGGATTATTGACCAGCACAAGGCTGGAATAGAACACAAGACCACCAGCAAGCAGCTTGGCGAGAAAGAGACAACTGCTTTGAATATTAGAAAAGTGAAGAAGCACAAAATGACCTTAGAGAAAGGTGAAGGATCAGCCAATAACTACACAGGAGGGACTTGTTAATGATCTCAAGTCAGCTGGGACCACAGTCACCAAGAAAAACCATTGGTAACACACTGCGCCGTAATGGATAAAAGTCCTGCAGCGGCCCTGCTCAAGAAGGCACACGTACAGGCCGTCTGAAGTCTGCCAATGATCCTCTGAATGATTCGCAGAAGGCTTGGGAAAAAGTGATGTGGTCAGATGAGACCAAAATCAAGATCTTTGGCATTAATGCGACATGTCGTGTTTGGAGGAAGAGAAATGCTGCCTATGACCCCAAGAACACCATCCCCAGTGTCAAGCATGGAGGTGGAAACATGATGCTTTGGGGGGGTTTCTCTGCTAAGGGGACAGGGTCGATTCACCGCATCGAGGGGATGATGGAGGGGGCCATGTATCGTAGAATATTGGCTGATAACCTCCTTCCCCTAAGGCATGTTTTGCAAGGGGATCAAATACTTATTTCCCCCAATTAAATGCATATTAATTTACATCTTTTTTTAATGTACATTTCTGGATTTTTCTTTTGATATTCTGTCTCTCACTGTTAAAAACCTACCATAGAAATTACAGACTGTTCAGTTCTTTGTAAGTGGGTAAACTAACTCAATTGGCAGGGGATCAAATACTTATTTCCTCCACTGTATACACACATGGGCATATGGGCAGAACAGAGGTTAACAGCAACAGTAGCCAGATTGACATTAGCAGCCAAATTAAGACATTGTTGAACAGACAAAATACAAAACCTGCACACCAAATGAAATATATATTTAAGATTGTTGTAATAGGGATATGTAGATACTGATATAACAGTCAGATCCAGAACCCGACAATGCTTCACCTGCATGTGCTTACTTTAGTGTGCACATGCAGGTATTTTAGACAAGTGATTGTCTTTTGTCTTCTACCTATTTACCTATCAATGTTTTCCATCATATTTTGTGAATGTTAACAGTACAGATTTGGGGAAACCCTCTTCATAGAAGGAAATGCCTCAGTCTATAGTGCTGTTGAGGCCATATATCAGGCCGGTAATATTGCTCTGTTAACATTAACAATGGAGTTATAACCCAGCTGGGGGGGTTTTTGCAGCTTGTGCAATCAAAGAACTCCCTATTAAAAACATTCTTCCTGTATAAACCGCCATAGTGATCACTACCAGTGCAGTTTGTATATCAGCCATTTCCAATTGTCATGTTTTTTCATGGGCAGAAACACACAATTCCAATTCTCGTAGGCACTGCACACTCATTCTCATTCACTCAGGGTTCAGGGCACTCACTCAGACACATCTTTAGGTATCTATTGTGCATGCTTAGATATAATTATTTTGTACATGTCTGCAAGGAATTTTGAATAAAAAAGGTTGTAATGCTGCAAATGAAAATTTGGTTCTGTTTTGTGTCAAAGTAAAACAATATTCTGTGTCTATTTTAACTTTCATCATAAAATAAGGTTTCAGCCACATTGTTATCCAAAGCTTTGGTTTATTCCCCATTTCTTAGTCCTAATCTTAATAATATTTACCACTAAGTGGTGTTTTATGGGCTGAGGTAAATTGACCAACCTTTTTAATGTCATCTCCTGTCTTACTCACATGCTTCATCTCTGTCTCACTCAAAGGAATAGTCAAGAAAACAGTGCCATCATAAGTAGTTACATTCTTTATCTTAATACAAACTAATTTTCTGTTTTACCACTCCAGGCTGTTGGTGGGTTTGCACACCGCAGACAAGGTTCTGAAGACTTTGTTTGAAGACTACGTGAGCAAACATCGCCACAATGAGTAAGTTCTCTAAATCCTGATAGAAAGAAATTTAGAGCGTGGATTTCTCTCAACATGAGATAAAGACAGACATACACTTACAACAAACACTATCCCTGAGGCCACGGCCTGTGAGAGCTGCTGCTCCAGACAGTGTCGGATGAAGTATTGCTTGTCTGCGTTATGGAGATTGGGTTCTGGTTCTCTCTGCTGCCCCGGGACTGTATGATGTCTGTCCAAGCTACACAAGGAGAATATTTTCTCTCCATGAGCTAGAACAGCCAAGGCAGAGCTTGCCCTGAGATCAAACATGGGAATAGGCATATCAAAACACTGCAGCCCTCATTTGCCTCTAATACTCTGACACAGGATAGTCTCAATATGGATGAGGTTAAAAATGAGTGACTAAATTTCTGCAAACACTTTTTTTGGCAGAAAAGACTTTGAGGGGGTATACCGCTCTCTGTCTGTCTAACGGACACACAAATGCCATCCATTATCCAATCCACACTCTTAATTGTGTATTTTCCCAACTCATTATTCTTTTCAGATGAGAGGCAGGCTCTCCACTCTATAATGAAGGACCTGGTTGCCCTCCAGATGACGCGGCGCCAGCCCGTGTTGTCGTATGACAGCAACAAACCCAAGATACCGGCCCAGGCCAACAGACAGGTGCGGTATATCCACATCATGTTAGTCCACAGATGCCTTTAATCCACAGCATGAAGGAAGAACTTAACACACATGTTGAGATTTGCTTCAAAATGAAACAGTTAAGAGTCTTTAAGTTGTGTTTGGTATATATTGCACCAAATGTAGTATTAAGGAGGGCCTTAAATGATGACAAATTATGTTTTTTTATGGGTCTGCCAATGTAGGTATTACATTTGGACCTCTGCTACAATAAGTGTAACTAAAGCGCTTGTGCAAGCATATTCCTGTTTTATAGGATTTCCCCCAGACCACACAACTAGATAATTTAGTGGTACATGAATTCCCAAGATAACCACCTACACATTTATTAAATTTAGTTATGTTCAACTTCGTTTCTAAAAATATGTTTTTCCTGTAGGGAAAAGTAGCCCACCCTCACTTTCTTCCACAGCTGCAGCCACGTTAAACCGCCAAAGCAGACAACTCATGTGCAATGTAGTGTTTGCTTAAATCCAGAGATTTCCCCCCTGGGAAACACATTCTCCAACATTTTCCCACCTCAATAACTTAGGTTTGGATTTGTTATGAGTGGAAGTGGGTTTTGTAGCGACGGAGGAGGTACAGGGTGATATTTCTTCCCAGTGAATACTGTTTGTGTAAGGTAGTGCATCAGCAAGTCAGTCTTTTGAAGTATTTTCTTTCAGGAAAAACACATCTCTCACGGTTACGATGGTCATTTTATTTAGTTTGTGTTATGAGTGTTATCTCTGATCATTCTGTTTTCTTTCAGGACGATGTCCGGATAAAGTTTGAGTTCTCAGGAGAGAGGAGGTAAGGTCTTCTCTTCTTTGTGTGTGTGTGTGTGTGTGTGTGTGCGTGTGTGTGTGTGTGTGTGTGTGTGTGTGTGTGTGTGTGTGTGTGTGTGTGTGTGTGTGTGTGTGTGTGTGTGTGTGTGTGTGTGTGTGTGTGTGTGTGTGTGTGTGTGTGTGTGTGTGTGTGTGTGTGTGTGTGTGTGTGTGTGTGTGTGTGTGTGTGTGTGTGTGTGTGTGTGTGTGTGTGTGTGTGTGTGTGTGTGTGTGTGTGTACATGGATGTATATTTAAGGGACAGAGGGTGCATAAACTCACAAAGAGACATAAACACACTCAGGCATGCTGTCCTCGTCACATGTTCCAGTTCATGAGAAAGACTAAGACCAGCACTTAGTTCAGACTGGTATGCGAGCTGGAGGATGGAAGGGGAAAAGGAGTGTGGTTAGTCTGTGGCTGCCAGCACAAACCACAAATATGCAAGGTGTACTTAGAGGAATCTGCACACACTACAAACAGCAGCTTGTGTGTATTTTGCTTGCACATGTGCATGTAAGTCGAAAGCTGTTTCCTTAGCAGCCAGCCGGTACAATTCCTTCAAAAACGTTCTGTCTGTTTACGATTTCTGCTTTTTTGTGTGTTATGTGTAGGATCCTGATGTTTGGACGGCCTGTGCAGTTCGAGGAAATCCACCAAAAAGTAAAGACTGTCTTTGGCCAGCAGCTTGACCTACACTATATGAACAATGAGGTAAAGTGGAGAGCTGGAAACGAGGAAGGTTTTGATTAATATAAATCAATACAAATATATATACATTTATATACATGTAAGAAAAATAAATTGTATTTGTTCTTTATTGATCTGCATGGTTAAGTGGGTCCATGTGTATTCAAGTGATATAATATTTGAACATGTTTACTTTTGTAAATGTTTCCAAAAGAGTTTGTATGCTTGTGAATCTTGATATGCTGTTGTTTATATATGCTTTTTTGATTTTGTTGTTTTCTGTGTTTGTCTTGTGTCCTCGCAGTTGTCCATCCCTCTGCGAAACCAGGATGACCTAGACAAGGCGATAGACCTGCTGGACCGGAGCTCCAACATGAAGAGCATCAGGATCATGCTTCTAACTCAGGAGCACAGCAATGTAATACACACACACGCTCACACACACACACACACACACACACACACACACACACACACACACACACACACACACACACTGCACATGCATTTACAGCGTATTGTTGCACCACTGACATTTCTTCACCATTGAGCCTTGTTATGTAAAATAAAAGTTCCTCATTACTCTTAGATTACACTAACTGGCTTTCTGAAATGAAGTTTCATCGTGTGTTGAAATGTTTTTAAGCCTCCTATTCCCCTCTCCTCCTTTCAACCAGGCCTCCTCCCCCTCCCACCATGTGCCGTCTAAGCAGGTGAGGATCAAGTCCTCGCAGTCCACTGGAGACGTTAGCACGGCCTACCAATCGTCAGAGCCCAGGGGACGCCACCTATCAACTGGTACAAATCTTCACCCGTCATTCAACTTTCTTTTTGATCTTATCTCCAAAAAGATAGTGACTAAAAGGAGGAAATATAGACGTTTTTTCTGAATGTTTTGATAATATTCAGTTTTGGATAGCTCTCATGTCGTCGTGCTGTTGCCACTTTTTTTTTTACTTCCTCGATTTCCTTGTGTGTCGCCTTGTCTTTCTGGCTCTCTTTGGCTTCCCCTTTTAGCAAAGGCTCCACTTCCTTTTCCCGTTCACCATCACTAGACGATGCCTTCTGGACATTAGCCAATCAGATTACAGCATGCTATTAGTCTAGCAGTGGACCAGTGGCCTGGTTTATGATGAAGTAGCTGCAGGAGGGCCTCAGAGCTGGACTTTGACAGCACCATAAATATTAGGACCAGCTCTCAGCTGTTGCTCCTTTCATTCAGAATGTACGCTATCACTATTTTTACAGATGTTTTCTTTTTTCTTTTTGGGGGAGAGGGCTACTGAATAATAAAATGACCTTTAAGTTCATGACAACAGTATAACAAAAGCAGCTGCATGGATGTGAGTTGTATGAATGTGGCCTCAAATACTGCATATTTGCTTTTATTGCTGTTTGATTTCAAATACATCTCAACATAAGGCATTTTGTTTCTATCATTATCATGAAATCAACTGATTTCCTCACAGCAAATTGTTGCCGTGTGTTTCATGCACGTTTGAGTCCCCAGGCCTCTAGTAAAAAAAAGTTTAGTGGCGATATGTGTAAGAATTTATCCTCCATTGTTTAGTTTAATTTAATTATTGTAGTTGTTAGTTTTTCTCATTTATCTAATGTTTCCTTTATGCTTTTTACTCTTTTCTTATCCCAGGTTCTCAGAACACCGGGCGAAGCTCACCACCGCCTGGCTACGTGCCTGAATGCCAGCAGAGGATTGCCCGCCAAGGTTCATACACCAGCATAAACAGCGAGGGGGAGTTCATCCCTGAGACCAGTGATCAGTGTGTGAGTCATTGCTTACATATTAAGAATATTGATCTTAAAGTATAAACCATTGGTTGTGTATCTGAGATATGATCCCTTTAACATCTTCAAGGATAAATACCTTTTCTTCAATATTGCAAAACACTTGAAAAGGTGTGGGCCAATATTCAGGTAACAGGAATGGTCAAATTGCTTTGGTAATAAAAGGCCAAACAGAGTTACCAATTATACATTGCAATATTGGTTAAATGATTTAGGTTTTCAAACATTATTTTGGTTTTAAGTTTCACTGTGCCCTGTACAGGTGCTGGATCCTTGGAGCAGTGCAGAAAACTCAGTTTCTGGCAGCTGTCAGTCTTTAGACAGCAACTCAGACAGGTAAGGTCCACAGATCTGCCTGCCAGAAACTCACTACATCTTTATGTTGTTTTATTTTTCTGGCATTTGGTGTTGGCAAATTGGGAAAATGTTACCTGTTTTATGTAAACATCCAAATAATACCTCTCAACATCTCTCACTCCTCCTCCTATCTTTTACTCTCTTACAGCCCCTCACTGAGGAAGTCTCGCATGCATAGAGCCAAGAGTTACCCTGATAACCGTCAGGAGTGCTCAGGTAAGAGCTGCGATGTTTTCCCAATTCACTCAGATATTATTGTTTGAAGCTTCCTGACAGCCACGTTCAATCATTTTTAACCATAAGGACACTGTAAGCGATGCATAATAGTTCATGTGTTTACAGCAAACCAAAAGCCAAATTTATTGTCCTGGCCAGGCCACTTATAAATAAATAAAAGTTAAACATTTTTAATTTGAAAAACGAAAATGTAAAATTCCTGTTATTTTTCAAATCCAGATCTGCCATGTTCTACCAAAGTATAATCTTCAAGGGAGAGTAACAATTTAGCTCATGTGACTCAGTTCACAACTGAGCTAAACTTTTTCAATTACAGGCTAATCCTCCTGACCTTTGACCTTTTGGATATTTACTTTCAGACCGGGAGAACCATATGTATGACAGGGTAGCAGGGAAAGGAGGCACCTTTCCTCGTAGGTACCACGTCTCCCTGCATCATAAAGACCACAGTGAAGGTAGGACCATTGGTTTCTCATCTGTGTTTTTGACAGTGTAGCTTATTGCTCATGCTTTGTCTTTGTACTAATTCCTCTCTTAATCTCCTCTGTTTGTCATGTGATTTTGAACCTGGGCAATCTCTCTTTCCTGCTCTCCTTTAGGCCGGCGGACGTTTCCGCGGATCCGCCGGCCCCAGGGGAACCTGTTCACTCTGGTGCCCTCCCGCAGGTCGCTCAATGGCAGCGAGGAGAGTGTGGGCAGCTGGCAGCTGGTCGACGCTCAGGGCAGGTTGCGTCCCCAAGATCGTTCTGTTGCGCACAAGTGTGAGTGTTGATCCAGAAAGACTCATTACAAATGTCCGTATTATTCTTAAGAGATGTTTAGATGATGCATTGCAGGGTTCTAGGGCTAAAACAAATAAGCTTTCCTTCATAGGAAAATGTGTTGGAAGTGTAAAATTATTATTTTGTAACTATTTAAAGGCATTTCTGTGTCATTGTCTCTGTTTCTACAATGTAAGATGGCATGTTCTATATATAAAAATAAATAACCAGCTGTCTGTCGGTCTTTTTTGCAGCACCCAGTGCTCCGATGACATGGCGGCGGGGGAAGCTTCTGGGCCAGGGAGCGTTCGGTCGTGTTTACCTGTGTTACGATGTGGATACTGGGAGGGAGCTGGCTGCCAAGCAGGTCCAGTTTGATCCCGAGAGTGCTGAGACAAGCAAGGTGAGGCACTGACATGGACATCAAATGTTCATGTTTTCACAAAGACAGAAAGCTTGGTGGTCTTATGCCTTCCTGAGGAGAAGATAATCACTTTTTCCAATTTGATATTAACTTGTGTTGCAATAAAAGGTGGCATTGCTTGTACATGAAGACATGAACAACACCAGCATTGTTTAGGTCATTGGTAGTTATTCAGGTCCGGATAGAAACGGGAGGATCTGCAACCTTTCTAATGACAATTGTTAGGGAGACGAGCAACATGTTTTGTTTGATATAAAAATGTAAACACAAGGAATTATAAAAGTTATTTGGAAGAACATTATTTAATCCATCCATACATGTTTTAATGACTTTTAATGACAATAAAAGAAACCACAACTTATTCATAAACTACTACTTAAGAATGTCCTTAAGTAGTAGTTTATATCTAATAGCATATTATGCCATGTTCCATCAATTTGTTATTATTGTATGTTCCATTTGTGTTCCATAACATTATGGACCTGAGCCACATTAAAACAGCTTTTGGTTGCACATTAAAAAGTCTGCTGTTTAGATAGGAAATTATGTAATCTTCTCCTTACTTTTACAATATAACTAATGGTTGGTGACATTAGACTCTTTAAAAAAAATATCATACCTTAGTTTGTTGATAACCAAATCCACACAACTGTTGAAATACCATGAATAACCTCGTATGTTTTGCATGACAATTTCCTTCAGCCATTATACTGTAACACAGGTATAACATAAATGACTGCATTTTCACCAATCAACTCTGGAGGTGTAAAGCCTCCTATCACCCCTTTCCCCCCCTCCCAGCTAGTTTGTTGTTTCTTTCGAACCGGCTTTCTGTGTTGGGATAACTTTGACTCCCCCCTCTTCTCTCTCTCCTACAGAAGTTCTATTGGGGAACTGTGCAATTGGTTTATATTTACTCAAGGTTTCACGTTTGGCTCCACATGCAGCGATAAATAACTATTCTTCATCCATGTGTTGACAATCAGTGGATTCATGTCTCTGGCATGTCCGGAAAGTGCATTTTGTTTACAAATGAAAACAAAGTTGCATTGTTTAGAAATGAGAGCTTTTATGTTTATTGTCTGAGCGGTTTATAGAGTCTTTGGTGTTGTAATTTCCCTGCTTCTCATTGTGTCTGTACAGGAGGTCAGCGCTTTGGAGTGTGAAATCCAGTTGCTGAAAAATCTGCACCACGAGCGCATTGTTCAGTACTACGGCTGTCTGAGGGACCAC
Organism: Eleginops maclovinus; assembly: GCF_036324505.1. NCBI lineage: Eukaryota > Metazoa > Chordata > Actinopteri > Perciformes > Eleginopidae > Eleginops > Eleginops maclovinus. Next base: position 11,102,751 of record NC_086364.1, read on the forward strand.
AATGAGAAGACCCTCACCATTTTCATGGAGTACATGCCGGGGGTGAGTCCAGAGAGATTTTATTATCACAGCTCCAGCTAGGGAACAGATAAATGGTTGTTTCGCTGGTCGAACACTAGAAAATCCATTCCCTAACCTCAGTTTATTTGTTCAAAGACAAGTTGGCATCTAACATTATGTTCCAGGGAAACAAAAACATGTGGGAAGCAAACGGAGGGCATCCATTTGTTCCCATGACTAAACATTTTGAATTGATATTGATGTGGTGAAGTTGGCATTAGGAAGTGTGATTTGGCATATTTCCTCTGTTCCTTCTGTCTGAAATGATGCCCATTATTAAGTGAAATATTAGTTGTTCTTTTCAGCTGCTGATACTTTTCCTGGAACCTTTTCTAGGAACTCAGTAACCTTGTTTCAGTTTGGGATACTTAGCCATAGTTGTTTAGCTAACTTCTTTCAAGTCTAGATAAGTGGTGAGATAAAGAGATAATGAAAGATTGCATTACGTACTAAAGCAGGGCAAGAACCAGAAAAAACAATTGTTGCATTGTTGCAGTCAGTTGTTTATATTTTCTAGGTCTTGGCGTCCACAAATAATGATCGTAGAGCAGATCTACGCAGAGTAGTCCCTCTTTCAACCCAAGATGATTGTTTTTCCAATTTAAATTCAAGCATGACACATATAAATTACTAAATTATTTCAGTCTATTTTCAAATGAATACTTTTGATCCATTACATTTCTTTGTCCAAACAGGTACTGTAAGTACTGCAAACCTATTTTCTTTTTTTTTTTTACATCCTGACTGTGTTCCTGGTTTAGACCTAAGGCGAGGGGGTAGACTGGTGGTCTTAATTCTTTAATGCGCTCACAGTGTGTGCGCTGGTGTGTTTTAGCATTTGCTTGTTTCCTATCAGGGTTCAGTCAAAGACCAGCTGAAGGCCTACGGGGCGCTGACAGAAAACGTGACCCGGAAGTACACAAGACAGATCCTGGAGGGCATGTCCTATCTGCACAGTAACATGATCGTACATCGGGACATCAAAGGTAGTCCTGTTAATCCACAGAGGCTATTTATACACTAGATCAATGTTTAGACAGTGTTTTCATGTCCCATTGTGTTTGACAGTATGTGAAAAGTGATCAAATATTTACGTGTTCCATGTCAAATAAGGTGCCAACATCCTGCGGGATTCAGAGGGCAACGTGAAGCTCGGAGATTTTGGTGCCAGCAAAAGGCTGCAGACCATCTGCATGTCTGGCACCGGCATCCGCTCTGTGACCGGCACCCCATACTGGATGAGCCCCGAGGTGATCAGTGGAGAGGGCTACGGGAGGAAAGCTGACGTCTGGTAAGAAAAGGAGATGCACAGCACTCCACTTCAAAGTTTGAACCCAGATAATCAAGTACAGTACAGGTTTCAGGGATATATGTCATGCTTAAGCCATATTTATATTAGGTAAGAAGGTCTTTTAATTGAAGCATTTTTGTCTGCAAAACAAAATGACTCTTTGAGGAGTCGAAAAGGCTGGATACAGAAATATTTATAATGCAGTCTAATGTACCTGTGACGTGCATTATTACACAAACATAATGTCTGTAGGGTGGAGGTTTTTAGCATGTAGTATCTGGGTAGAGAAACATTCAATCCCAACATCATTTAGAGTTGGATCTAGTGGTGGAAGCTCTGCGCTCTCAGGGAGGGAGGATTTATAAAAATAAAGTGAGTAAGGCCTGCTGTATGTAACCCATGGTCTACAACACTCCCACACACAGTGCACACAACATTCCCTCATGCAATCTGATTGGGTGGTGACCCACCAGTGGAGTGATGTGATTGGCTAAACACCAATCAGACAGGTCGTAACAGAGGTTGGTATGTTCCAGGTTCTCAGCCCAGGCTGGAGGGGGAGTTAAGCTCCCAGGAGGCCTGGTACCTCCCAAACAGGTGGAGGAGGCCCTCTGCAGCCAGCAACTCAAAACATTCCTGTAAAGCTCATATGTTGTTTTTATTTCAGCTTGTTTTGGGACTCCACTGGAGATCAAACTAATGTAGTCATGTATTTTGACTCAGGACTGCTAAATGTCTCAGCTCTTCTGATGACTGAAAACCAACCTGTTTCCACTGCACAGTGGCCATTAAACTCAACACACACAAAAATGTTTTGTATAAAAATTGGGTTGGCTTAACTCAAACGAATGCACCAGCACTTACTACAGTTTAGCTGTTCAGAGTTTGCAACTTTATGGTTGATTGAACTTCTTCTAAGTCACCTTGTATTAAAGTTTCCGCTAAATGTAATGTAATTTTAATTTTACATTTTTTAGGAGCCTTGGGTGTACAGTAGTGGAGATGCTGACGGAAAAGCCTCCATGGGCTGAATATGAGGCCATGGCGGCCATATTCAAGATCGCCACCCAGCCCACCAACCCACTGCTGCCTTCACACACCTCCGACCAGGCACGGGACTTCATAAGCTGCATTTTTGTGGAGGCCAAACACAGACCGAGTGCTGAGGAGCTGCTCAGACATCCCTTCTCCCAGATTCTGTGCTGAAACCGGCCCGGTTTCTGACTTTTAACCACAGAGTAGCCAAATCAGTATCTGTATCTTCCTTGAACCCATCCATGGCGGAGGTGGAACTGGACAAGATGTCAGTGTTAAACCCACCGTGCCTCTTCCCCGACATCCAACAGCAGTGTCTATTTCTTGAATTCCAATGCCAGTACATGCTCCTACAAGAGTCACCACCAGGGGGAAACAAAACATTAAGTATCTGGTGGGCAGCTGATCCTTACAAACACTCTTGTGTGAACAAATGATGCACTCCAAAGGCAGCATCATTAAGTCATGCTACAGTTGTATATCCATCAAGTTTCCTCTCCTGTCTTACTTTATTTTCTTTGTTCTACTTCTTTGGGCAGGTATTATCAGGCATTTGACATCATTTCAAAGCTTCAGCACACCCTTGGTGCACAACAGTGTCAATTCTCTCCCCGGGCGCCGCACACTTTACGTTTTTCTCCAAAGCAAAAAACACTCCCTCCACAGTCACTATTGCTGTGCTCATAACTGTAAAAGGATGAGATATAACTGTGTAAGATAAGATGAGGGTGGAGCTTTCTTGTTGAGTTCTCTCTCATTGTTATACATTTCTCTCAATGTGACTTATCCTTCTACCTGCCATTCTCTTCTTTTAGAACTTCAGCATCACAGGTTTTCTCAGCCGACATTGTGCCAAAAAGGGGCAGATGAAATATTATGCCTCAAGATCGATCAGTTTTATGCGGAAGTTGAGCAGATGATGCTTTTAACAGTTAAAAGTAAAAACCTAAAAACTTAACCTAATTTCCGTTGGCTTTCGCCGAATGTGCCTGGCCCAAACATTACCTGACTGAGAAGCCTTACTTTGAGGATCCATTTTAAATCGGATGCACTTTTATGTAAAATGAATGTTTTTGTTCTCTTTACCAAATTCAAAAATCGTTTTAGCTTCAAATGTGAAAAATGTTAAAAACTTTATTTATGTCCCCACGTCTATCCCAACTAGATGTTTTATAAACCAATATATATATATATATATATATATATATATAAATATATTTTTTATATTTAGACTGTGTCAAATCTAATGATACTTTCAGGGCTTTGTGTTAAAAGTAAATCATTGAAAGCAGCTGGTTTTGCAGACATTGGGGTTTATAAAAGAAAAATGGGTGAAAAACAAACTCTGCCTGTCTGGTTCCTGTTCCAGCTGAAAAAATCCTTTCCACACATTCTTAGGAAACTTTTACTTTCCTCATAACGCTTTGACACATCAATGAGGTGTCATGAATGAAGCCTTTAAATGCTTAACTGCTGGGAGTAGTTTTATATGATCTCAGTAATAAAAGGTAATTGAAGGGTGTGTGTGAGCCAAAGATGAGCCGGATCAGAGCCAGCGCTGGAGTGCAGAGTTCGCGGTCCATCCCATACGACGACTTTGTTTATCCCAGGGTTCAGACGAGTCCAGTATTGAATGAATCTCTGGGCAAAATGCTTGCTGCTGCCTTAATGCTAATATACGAACTTTCTCTGGGGCTGCTACAGGCTAAAGGCAGCTAAAATATGTTCTGTGTTTAAAAAAGTGTTTAAAAGACAGTAGGATGAAGAACCCTGTGGTAAGCAAATGAATACAAACTAGTTGTTTAGAGATCTATATATTATAAATGTATGATGATGTATCACGACAGGACTTGCAGTGCAAAGTCTAATGTATCAAATTTATTTTACAGCAAGAAAAGAAAAGTATGTTTAATGACAGTGTTTATATATTATGTAATGCCCTCTCTCCAAAAATAAATAGTTTTTAAAAGTCTTTGTTAGTGTGTACATGTGTACGAGGATAGTTGTGGCTTGTTCAGACTCAGTGAGTCCAGTAAATGAAAGACTGACCTCATTGTTGGCAGTCGAAGCTACTTGATTGATGCACTCGTTTTTTCTCTTTCTCTCCCTCATTTATGTTCTTCCTTTTCTTTCTCATGAAGGAACACAGAAGACACACACAGGAAGTAGATATTTCTACAACAGTGTCTGGCTTTGAGATGGGAAAGCAGATTGTATTGAACAAAGGGTCTTTTTCTTGAGAGATGCATTGCTTTTGACAGGTTTGGTTTTTATTGCCTTTATGAGTTGATTCATTCTGGTATGCCCTCATAATGAAAGACTGTTAACATAGCTTCAGTGGATTCAAGTATTTTTTGTTCAGGTTTTTGTTTGTTTTTCACAATGAAGCTGTAGCTACATGTTTTTTCATTTATCCTCCTGAGACCCAGTCCATTGACTTGTGTCCTCTGTAGTGGATTTTCACATGCATCTCCTTTTGCTCCATTGAGCTACTCTATCAAACCCTGCTGCACTGTACAGGGGGCATCCTGGACTTTCCGATATCTCATTTGTTAAAATTTCATGTTGGGAAGTTCCTCCTTCTTTTGATCCAAAATGGCCTGCATACTAACAAAAACATTTTATAGGAGGAGGAGGGGTATGTCAAATATTGATCTATTGTTATTTTTATTATCAAAATCATATATGTGCTTGTTTATTAACATGTTAGGAATTATATAATTAGTTCTGAAAGCAGTTAAATAATTAGTGTTTTGAAATAACAGCTCTTTTATAAATGTAAATTCTAGTGGACATCAGGACCATCTTCATGGACTTAAGGACTCAACATTGTTGCAGGATACAGACCTGAAGCAGACATATTCTGTACCGCAAACTAACCTATGGAAACTCATTTCTGCCAATGTGATTGGAACCTGTAAGTCATAATGAGAAACATAAAATAATGAATAATTATTGCTAAATTGTTAACTCTGTTTCTCAAAATAATAATGAAGAATATTTCTCAATATAAGGAAAAACTAAAAGTAACATAAGTGTTGCAAAATAACGACTTGGAATTGTAAAGAAATTATAATACTCCCTGAAAATAACGACTTGTCTCCTCGAAAAATAAGCTTAAAGATTTTGATACATTTTGATGCTTCTAGGATTTATTTTTGTGAAGTCTTCAAATGATTTGTTCATGTTAATTGCAGAAATGTGCTTTTTTGCTGTTTTAGGTCTTGTGACTTTTCCCTTTATTTTTGAAAAGTAACCTTCCCTCTCGTTTCAGAATCTCTGACCTCCCTTCCTTGTGTGCCTCCCTCTCCTGTGATTGTCCGCCCCGCCCCTGATTGTTTCTCTCCCATTACCTGGTGTATTTATTGTCCTTGTCGCCCTTTGGCCTGTGCCAGTTCGTTTTTGTTCATGGTGATTTTCTACCAGTGTCATCAAGCCACGAATACGCCTCAAAGCCTCGAGCTACGTCGTGATTTAGTTGCTTTTGTTTTTTGTCCATCATAGTGGATCTTTGGTTTGAATAAACCTTTTTTTTTTTTTCAAAACCGGTGTGAGTCGTGCATTTGAGTTCAATCCCGTTTTCTCAGTCGCAACATATTCAGCTCAAAGCATAACTCGGTGGCCTCACAGAGCAGCTAGCATGGTTATATTTTCAGACCTGTGTAATGATAACGTCAAAAGTCTGATCAGATCTATCTCGCATTTAAAGATTTGATGACCATCACTGTGTGTATCAACATACAAACAACCATCATTTCTGACCAGTCTAGAATATGTGTGAGTGTCTGAGTGCTAGGCTTATTATGCACTGTGTTTGTTTGGTATGCAGATCGGTGTGTGTGGTGTATTTGGGCCTCCAGCATTCCTGCTGACAGGCAGACTGCAGCTTCGGGACTGAACCGGCCCTCTTTGTGGCTGCGCTCTATTTGGACCCAGTGGTGCCGAGTCATATAGCCTGCTTAAGCCCCCCTGATTTTCAACACAGCTCATTCCCATGACGCCTTGCTGGTTCAGTTTCATCCAAGCATTTATCTGTTTTGTTCTAAGTTGTCACTTCTCAAGGTTTAGAAACATAGGCCACTTAAGGTTCAGCAGCACAAATCAACCACACAGTAAAGTGTTCAGCTACATTAAAATAAATGGTAAATTGAAGTTGGCTTATGCTATAATACTTTATCATTAGTAGAGAAAGAAAGGAACTAGGTACATTTACTCTTTTCATGCTACTATATCATTTTTTGTTTATTTGCCGGTGTTCTTAAGCCTTTTTACAATAAAATGTGTTTTTTGCGATCCATTTCAAATTGCCAGTCATGACAACTAACGCAGGTGGTGGAAACTAATGTTGTTTAATTCAGTTCATGATTTATGGAAAGAAGTAACAAATCACACGTTTCATTAATTCAGTTAATATTCTAGATCAAGCCCTACCCCTCCCCTTTTAATTTATACCATGTCTGGGGATTCAGGGCCATGATGTAGTTATGAAGGTGGGGCTAAATTGGTCGTTTTTCCAGCTCGTTAGACAGGATTCAATTTGGTATGTGGCCCTCAGTGAGGTTGAGGGATGGCTGAGGAGAGGTTCACACTAGGGATTGTGGGTGTAAAACGCCCAGAGTACAAAGCAGGTGTTAAGCATTACAGAGTAAATCTAAGCTGGCAGCCATGTTTCCCTGGCATGAGATCAGAATGAGTCCAGCAGCATTAAGATTCTACCCTGCCTGCACCCTTTTTTTCCTGTAAGTCCTGCAAATGAAATGTGCTCTCCTCATGTTGGACACATGAATCAGCTGTTTGACTTGGCCCTACAGTGACTCCAGCAGCAGGGAGGGAAGGGTCTGCACCCCAACTCCCTTTCTTCTCTCTCTGTGGATGTTTAATCATTGGGACATATTACCTCAGTGACCAGATCTGAGGCAACGGCCGTGATTGTCTAAAAAATCCAGAGAGTCCAAACAATTAGTGTCACCTTAATGATGCAACCCCAGCATTAATCCTTAGCAATGGAGCCTTTTAATCAACAAATCTCTGCCAGACTTACAGTGTGCCATCTTGTTTAACCTCTATTACCAAGAGAGCAATTTGAATTCAAGACACTGTGTTGTTGTTTAGCTTTTTTAACAGCAACAACACTCAAAGGCCAGATAGTAAAGTCAAACGGTGCTTTATCCACTGTCTCCCAGTACCACTGGTTTCCACTCACTGTGTTTTATCAGCAAACAAAGAAGTCCTTTATGTCCCACTGCTGTTGCAGTTTAATAACCTGTAGCAACACCACAGTTAAATGATTCCACTGTTTTCTGTTTTCCTTAACTACAAATAATGTTGGAATTTACTTTTTAATCAATGCTGGAACATTTTCAATGTGCTCACAATTTTGTCCTGCTGTTCCCGAGACATGGCACCCATTGCTTTCCATTCTTTTCTGATATTTTCTTCGATTTTGATGGATCATTTCTGCTACTGTGGAAAGTAACTGCAAAATGTTACATTGAGACAAACTGGGGTGAGCTACCAATAGCTGCACGCAAAAGCGCTTTCCTTTACCTTTATTGCAAAATGGTTAACGTAACTCTGTAAATTGATCCTACATTTTTCTGTGAGGTCGTACCTTGTGGTAGAATTTCAAGATGAAGGGAGGCAGTTGTCTTCATAGTTCTATAGCCATTATACAACTCCGGAAAACATCAAGAGACCACTGCAGCATTATCAGTTTATCTGGTTTTACTATTTATAGGTTTGTCTTTGACTTTATTGTATTCTATAAACTACTGACAACATTTATCCGTGTTAGAATTCAACAGACACTGGAATGGCTGCCATACATGTAGAGATAAAGATTTAAGAAACATTTCTCGTGGTCTTTTTCCGAGGCTGTATGTACAATCAACATTTACTTCATGATGACAAGTTAAAGGAAAATATGTGTTTCTTACAACTTTAAGAAAACATTTTTGTGACAGTGCTTTATGTCATAGGACTGTATACCTTATTATTCCTCACATATTCCCGTCTTCATGGATCTACACTCGGAGAAGGGCAGCAGGCAGTAAGTCAATCTCATTTCCACAAACCATGCCCTTCGAAAATAAGTCAGAAAATATCATCTGAATTGTGGTGATGTAGCCAGCCCTGCGGTTGTCAAGGTAATGGGTGAAAATGGTTTGGTAACGCAGCCTCTGTTAGTCCCCCTGGAGTTCAGATTAGGCCTGCACTCCCTCTCTCCCCTCTCCAGCTCTACCATCCATCTGTCTTTGGAGCCAAACAGGACGTCTTATAACCCGAACATAGTGAACAGCCCAGAATCCTACCGTCTCTCTGGAGCCTCTAGAAACAACCCCTGCACTAATGAAAGTGTGCATGTGATCCTGCAGCATTATGGTCATCAAAATGTAGATTGTATGACTTTGTCAAGTTAATAAACTGATATATTTTTTAAATGGTGTAGCAACAAGAGCATGGGCTCATTAGAATCCTCCATCTGTGCTGACACAGGGGTGTTATTGGTGCCAAGTTGCGCATACTTAATTTGGTGTACAAACATTTTTGCATGCCTTGAAATAAGATTTTTAAAATGCATTTCACAAACACTCCCTTTTCTGAAAAAGATTATCATGGTGCTTTTTTGGCTTTCATTATGATATGTGATGGGAGGCCACTGAAGGGGTCACCATTTAACCATTTCTGAGTCAGATTTATCTTGTCTATATTCTGTTGCTGTTTGCTCCTTCCAGTTTGAAGATCGCTTCCAAAAAGCTCCAACTCTTTTTGTTCGATCAAACTGTTTTTGTGGGAGTGCATGTGTGGTCAGGTTGAATTGGTGGCCAGACCCTGTCATACAAATTCCTTTTCATTCAGCAGGGACAGAAAGAAAGAGAGAAAGACAAAAAAGTGTGAAAGTAAGAGTGAGAGAGTGAGTCATAGGCTGGTGGAAAAAGGAGGAGACTGGGGGAGAGATGGAGAAAGCCCAGAGACATTTGTAGTTGAGTGGACGAGCACAGACAATCCCTGGCACACAGCTCTTTGAGTGTCATGTAAACCACCCCTTCGCTTTCCCTTTTTGTCCCATTCGGCGCCTGCCACCCTCCCTTCTCTCTGCCGCACCCTCTGGCCTCTTTGCTTTGGACTTGGGGGGGGGTTCGCCTGCCTCTATAAAAGTCCTGTATGTGCCCCGAGCAAGCTCCATTTCCCATCATGGAGAGTCAGAGAGTCCAGTCCTCGTACAGGAAGCGTTATGGGCCTCAGGGCTCAGGCAGCACAGGAGTCAGAATTGGGAGCCTTTCTTCCAGCCGCCTCTCCTGGCATGGCACCCCTCGCAACTTCACCCACTCCAGCCCTGTGTCAAGGATTTCCTTAGGCTCAACGGGCCTGCTCCTGGGGAGCCCTGTGGACCGGCTGGATTTCCCAGCTGAGTCCCTGATGAAGGCCCAGTTCAAGGAGACGCGCACCAACGAGAAGATGGAGATGATGGGGCTGAATGACCGTTTTGCCAGCTACATAGAGAAGGTGCGCCTGTTGGAGCAGCAGAACAAGATGTTGGTGGTGGAGCTGAACCAGCTGAAGGTGAGGGAGCCCAGCCGCATGGGAGACATCTACCAGGAGGAGCTGAGAGAACTGCGCAGACAGGTGGACGGACTCACTTCTGGCAAAGCTCGGCTGGAGATCGAGAAGGACAACCTGGCTGCAGATGTGAACATGCTCAAGCAGAGGTAAGAGGAAGCAGGTTTGGACTCCAGTGGGTGGAATCATGTTAGTGCAATGCACAGCCTCTAAAAGGTGCTTATAAGATGACTGACTTTTGCTTTCTCACCTTTCTGATGATGACAATGCAGTTAAAGATGGCCACAAATAGTAAGTGGAAGTTTCCTCGACAGCAAAGCATAATATCTGTAAATGTGGTTGTTTGGACAATAAAACTAGACATTCAAAGTATAAATACATGTTAACAGACCAATACTCTACAAGACACATAATCTTTTTTTTAATCTCTTCTATGCATCTTTTTTTTTACCTAAAGTGGAACTTACATTTACACTATCTGAAACTACTTTTGGCCAACTTGGCGTTGTATAGTGGTTGCTTTAGGATTTAGTAAAATACCCTTAGAAGAAAGACAGTTTGCATATTTTTAAACACTCACAACAGTTTGTTTGTTTGTTGCACAGCTGAGATTTTTTCTTTTTTTAATTAGGAATGCATTTATATGCAGATTTGGATTGTCTCCGATTGGCTGCAATACAGACCGCCTTGCTCTGCCCCGAGCTTTACTCCTGGATCCCTCTTTACAAACGTGATCCTGTCTGAACCCCTAGTTGCCATTTAGTGAGTGCGGAGGAATAAGGCAAACACAATGGCCGCCCTCCACAAAAGAAGCAGACAGGCAGGCAGATGTTCTCTTGTCCTGTTACTCTAAAACACTGATTCACTGCAGTCACATAGCCAGGTTTTTATTTCTTTTTACTTTACTTAACTGGGTATTCTTAAAAATTGCCAGGAAAATAAGCAGTTTATTTACCTGAGGGTAAAAATAAGTTGTACTTCAGGCTCCTCTCAACTCGATGTGAATAGTGATGGCCATGGCTGAAAAGGTCGCAAGATCAGTATTCTGCTGCTTCTCTTGAACTGCCCTGCATGAATCAGTGCAGATGTTACCAAAAGTCTCGACATTTATGTTGCCATGCCTCAGACGGATTTCAGTTTATTTTGTGACTGTGCTTAAAGTTGTATGTGTACACATGGACCCCCTTTTGTGCATTTGTATTTGTCTGTGAACTCCATCCCGTGGGAAAGTCCTCTGGCTGTTAGACTGAAGTAAATGTGTAATGATGCATGAGCTGCCCTTTCAGCTGAGCCCCAGTCGCCTCCTGGAGCTAGAGGAGCAGCACTGAAGCTTACAGTAAAAATTTGATCAACATTTTTAAAATAGTTTTTTGTTTTAGTTTGTCTATTATTAAACAGGACAGACTCATTGTACTTGTGCGCTTGTGCTACAGTGGAGCTCCCTTACTATCAGGCATAGAGCAAAGATTAAATTTGTCTTTTTTTTTAACTTCCCAAATAAATATTTGCTAAAATGTATGTTTGGACATAAACACCTCATACGTTTTACTGTTAAATAAGAATGAATCAAAAAAAGGTTTAGTATGGGCTTCAAAAAGTGTGGTGTTTTAAATCAGTTTTGTCCAGGATCACCGACTGTATGAAGCACTTTTATTTCACGCCTTTTCTCCTTCTTTGTGACTTACCCAGGTTGCTAGATGAGAGTGGTCTCCGACAGGATGCAGAAAACAACTTGAATGCCTACAGACAGGTAATTCAGCTTATTTCACTGAATTCATGATTTTAACAATTCATACTGCCCTCTGACTACCCTCCTTTGTCCCTCTATGTACTTCATTATTTTCATAGGATGTGGATGAGGCGTCACTTAATCGTGTCCAGTTAGAGAGGAAAATCGATGCCCTGCAGGATGAGATTAACTTCCTGAGGAAGACTCATGAGGAGGTAAAAATAAAATTCTTGCAAAATAAGCATTAGCTATTACAAACCACAATTAAGAACCTCATTTGAATTTGTATTCATTCTTTCATTACTGGTGTCCCTTTCAGGATCTGCGTGAGTTACAGGAGCAGATCATGGCCCAGCAGGTGCATGTTGACCTTGATGTATCCAAACCAGACCTGACTGCTGCTCTGAGGGACATCCGCGTCCAGTATGAAACCATGGCCACCTCCAACATGCAGGAGACTGAGGATTGGTACCGATCCAAGGTCAGGAGCCTTCCATTAAGTGTGCTCTAATGATAATTACAGAATATACAGTAAAATATCCTTGTGACGATTTACTCACAGGCTTTTTGCCTTTGTACAGTTTGCTGACCTGACAGATGCAGCCAATCGAAACGCAGAAGCCCTGCGCCAGGCCAAGCAGGAGGCCAATGAATACCGCCGTCAGGTCCAAGTGGTGACCTGTGATCTTGAGGCTCTCCGCGGAACAGTAAGTCCACTTAACACCAGAAAGTAGTGCATGTGAGAACATAACATTAGTCTTATCAAGCTCTAGTAAGATTGAAATTATGTTATATGAAATCTTTTCAATGATATGTTTTGATGTTACATAATTACAGCTAAGTCAGACAGCATCAAGACACATTTTGTTGTACTGGTTCTATATATGGAGCCGTGTAAAATTATTCCCCTTTTTATACATCATTTCCTATCTAAGGGGTCTTATGGACAAACAGCAAACAAAAACGTTGTAACTGCCTTCAGTCAATGACCCACGTAGAGATATTTACCTTAAGTCTGGTCTTCAGTAAGTAAAATACCTGTTAAGTTGGAAGGAGATCATATCACTGACAAAAAAAATCTTGTCAAGTGATAAAAGTACTAATAGAGTTATTTGCAGTAGGTGAAATAAAATAGCCAAAATAGAAGCAGAGGGATTAGTGAATGCTACATTGGAGTGGTAGGTATTAGATTTATAAAAGCAGACATTGCAGTCGAGGTAGATGTAGTAGTAACGAATAGAATAAATGTTTGTGGTTAACATTTAAATAAGATCTGTAAATACAGTAACCCTAGTCTGCTGTTGGTGTTCATCTCTCTGTCTTTTCTCTCCTCTTTGAGAACGAGTCTCTGGAACGCCAGTTCCGGGAGATGGAGGACCGCTTTGCCATGGAGACTTCTGGTTACCAGGATACAGTGAGCCGTCTGGAGGACGATATCCACTCGCTGAAGGACGAGATGGCGAGACACTTGCAGGAGTACCAGGACCTTCTCAACGTCAAGCTGGCCCTGGACATAGAGATTGCCACCTACAGGAAGCTGCTGGAGGGAGAAGAGAGCAGGTCAGCTACAGATTTGTTGTTTTAGTATGACCGAAAAATGTAAAGGTAAAGATATTAAATATTATCTTTTCTTTTTCCTTCAGGATCACCATTCCAGTTCAGAGCTTTTCCAACATGCAGTTTAAAGGTGAGTAGCACACATGGACCCCTTATTTTTAATATAGAGGACCAAGGGTTCATCAAAGTCATAAGTAAAGACTAAGTCTTCACCCAACTTTCCAAAAGTGAACGAAATCCTGAAAAAAACTAAAAACAAAACAAGGCCAGTTTTCTTGGGTATTTGTAAAAATATAAAAGTTCATTTTTCCCCTCAATGTCATATTTTGAAACGTTGGGTAGTCTATTTTCGCCCTCACATAAGATTAGTAATTTCTTTGGGGGCAATTACAATAGTATAGTCACTCTTACTGTGTTTATTGTGTACACTATAGAACTTGGCTTCAAAGAGAGGATTAAAAAAGTTTTTCTACGCTACAATAACTGGAGTCTTTTCATCTTTTAGAAACTAACCTGGACACTAAAACCCCCGAAGCCCACGTGAAGAGGAGCATCCTGGTTCGAACTGTGGAGACCAGAGATGGGGAGGTATGAGTTTTACAGAACAATCCACTAAAGCAAATAAAAGTGCAAATTGCAACTCTCACCTTACCCTCTGGAGGGCAATGTTGAACCCTTCTGCAGGTTTTCACACTCATTCACTGTCTCACAGCACACCTGATGCCATTTGCAGCAAGAACTCGCTGGGGAGTTGTTTGTTGTTTCTATTTTTAACTCTGGTTCCTTTTGTTTTCAGATCATTAAGGAATCAACAACTGAACACAAAGATCTTCCTTAAAGTTCGATTTGTCACAATCTGGAATTATTACTTATTTGTTTGGTTTCCAAACCCCAAAGCTGCCCCATCAGAACCATTATTTCATTTAGCTATCCTTTCATCATCACCTGTTGGACCTTTTTAACGACCATGACTTAACCATTACACTCTCCTAGACTTCCTCATTAGAATTTCTGCAAAAGAACATCCATGTTTAGCTCTTATACAGCTGTAAGCAGCATATAGACCACTCATCTTGAAATGGTTTTTACCATTTTGTTCTGTTCCAGTGAAAACTTCGGGAAACCACTGGCAACCTGTTTCATTTTAAATTAGGCTAACTGATTTTAGCACTGTTTCAGATTAGCTGCCATAGAGAAGGCTCTAAAACTTAGCAATTGTGTTAAGCTAATATGTAGCATGGTGGAGGTTGACATGTTTTGTGTATGTGAAATGTGGCAAGGGAAGTACCAGAGGGAGTTTAGGTTTGCAGACACCAGAATTGGATAGCGGCAGGAAATAAGAGTTGTGTGTATGTTAGAGCAGCTTTTGGCAGAAGGGCAGGTGAATTTGGCAGTTTTTAGTTTTATCTATGCTTGGTGCTATTTTGCATTTGATTCCTTTGTTGTAGCAGCAGCCACCTCTGCTTGTGTGTTACAGCTTGTGTGAGCTGCACAGCTTCTGGTTGATAACACATGTGCTTAGATAGGAGTTGAGTGGAAATCATCAAACTCCAGCTAATGTGTTGATGTTACTTTTTCACTTTTTACAACCACAAACCTCTCGAGAGCCAAACAGTCTGCTACGGCTGCTTTTGATGGGAACTTTTGTTTTAAAAAAAACAGCAGATTTAACAGCAATTGTTTGGTATGACAAACTGGACATCCAGCGTTCTGTAGACATTAGAGCTGCAACAGTTAGTCGAACAATTAGTTGCAGCCGTAGTAGACATTGACTTAGTCATGAAGACAGATCAGACAAACAGAGACAGCTGACAGGTCTATATTCTATATTGTCTATATTGATCGAAGCTAGGATGTTTGTGGTGAGTTTTTGACAGAATTTGATTTCAGCATTCAGTAGTTTTATTTAAAAGAAACAGTGTTGACTGACCATTGCTGAATGTTTGCATCTTACTCAGAGGACACTGATCGTTGCATCCTCTTCTGTGATGTTAGATACATATAAAAGGTGTCCCATCAACAGGTGCATCAAAGCTCACAACTGTACAGTGTGTGAGAACCTATGCAGTCCTGAGAGGAAGACTCACAAGTCAAAATAAACAGCTGTGATTGTGTTTAAACTTTCTCCATCACCTAACTTCTGCTCTTCTGCTTTCTCTATTCATTGCACACTCAGCTGTTGGTATCCACTGTCTCTCACACAACCTGATAAGACATTATTTGACACATGGATGCTTCAGAGCATTATCAAGGGACAGAGCCAGGATGAAGGTGTGGAGAAACTAATTGGATACAGACCTCTCCTCGAGCCTCCAATATATCCGCAGACTCCCTCTTCCAAATTCACAAGCCAATTTCTGTTGTGTTTGACTGATAGCAGCAAGAGTGCTTTGGAGATGACCTCCAACAAATCTCAAAGCAGCAGAAACTGTAATTTTTATTATAAAAGCGAGGACGCTGGGATTAGAAGTAAAAGGAGGATGTAAGGAAGGATGATTGATTGACTTTCCAGCAAAAACATTGTAATCCATGTTTCCTGATTGGTTAGAAGTCAAGTTGACTGAAGTTGTGTTGCTGACAGCCGGGCCTCGCCACTAATGAGTGGTGCTACACTGAAGCTGGCTGTTGCTGGGTTCGTTGCCAAGGACACACTGTGAATTTGAGTTGTGCCTCCCACCCTCTCCCCTCCACAACTTCCACTGCTGTCACTCAACCCGTTCTCCCAATAACATGCAGATGTCTCTTGTATTCACTCTTTGTCTTTTAATATTGATCTTAGATAAATGAATCCTGCATCTGCAGATGGAAAGATAACAGTAGTATTGACCTGCTACATAAAGTTTACTTAACAAGAATAAAACATACGTCTGTTAAAGTCGATGTCTCTTGTTTGGTTTTTCACACTTTTTCATTGATTTTTCTTAATAGTTCATACAGTTGTAGTCTTCTTTTTTGGCTTGTGGTTTAATACTGACACATACCATTCAAAAGTTTGCAATTGCTCAACTACAAAAGCTTGATGGGGAAAGTTAGGGTAATGGTTCAGCCACACTTGCAGATTAAGACTTACACTTGATTTTCAAACCCCTGAATTCTTAAGGAAACTTTATTGTGCTTTGGGTTGTATTTTTCAAGGGATAGTTATAGAGGAATTTGATTTGTCCTGTCCTCATACATAATTCTTGTACTTTTATTTAGGTTGTGTCATTGCTTCATTGATAGATCCACAATTTTCAGGTGCACATATCTTCAATGAAAAAGATTGCCCTTGCTATAGCCACAGTGATGGGGGACACAATTCACAGCCTCCAGTCTGTGCAAAAACACACAAGAGATTTAACCAAGCAAAAATGATGCCTCAGTAGTCTGAGTTAAACAAGAGCAACATCTATTTCAATGTGGGTAATTGAGTTTAGTTTTACAACGGACTTCCCAAAACATATGAACCTATTTGTTAAGCTTTATGTTTTTCCCTTCCTAAACACATCCTTTTTACGAGCTGTTGCTCTTTTTGAATCATCTTGGGTCCCATACACTACCTTGTCATCACATACTGAACTATTTCTCAATTAAAATAGTGTGAACCCACTTAGAACATCCAGTGTTATGATTGCTCTGCTGTGATTATTCAAGCAATGTAGCAAAGAAATGCTACAATACAAATACATATCAGCCTGATATCAGCCAAACAAAAAATATGTGGGTACTAGTTACTTCAAGGCTTTTAAAGACCCAACATGGGAGTCCAGGATTAAGCTTTCTATTGCACGTAATAGTGATATTTTGATAAATACATGAAAACCTTACATACAATGTATCATTCTTTGGGTTGATGTGTATTGAAGTGTAAGTCGAACTGTCACTAAGTGTGAAGTAAAGTATGTGTCGGTTTTGCCCAGCTCTTATCAGAGGAATGGTGGGTCTCAGGTCTGCACAAAAGTCGACCCTGAGCTGAAGGAATTTGAGGGAGATAAAATTCTCAGGCGGTTGGGGATCTGGTCCTGAGGTCTGGCTCTGAAAGAATTTCCCGTCTAGAGTTGTTCCATAGGGCCGGGAAGGGGCAATGATGAGCAATTTCAAGTTCATTGTCTTTCCACAGTGGTTGGGAGGTGACAATAGCTGTCATGTAAGCTATAGAAAACATGACAGCCAATGTCGTTAGAGAATGCCAACACTTTTAGTTGGAGTAGACAAGCATGTTATTCCAGGAAGTGTGGAGGCATAACCCAAATACCTTTTGAGATATTAAGATTTCCCTATAGTTTGCTATCATAAAGTAATTCCTTACGTCCCTAATGAATTCTGGTGTTGCTTTTTTAATGGGTGCAGCAATAACTTCAACATACTGGAAAGTGCATACCCCAGATTCACAGATTGTTTAATTAATAATTAGAAATGTTTATCTGAACTGATCCGACATCAAAAATAAAGTTGCAACAATAAGTAGGTTCATTGTTTACTACATAATCTGAGGCTCTTTTGATAACCGATTTCTTATAATTATAACATTAATATGATAATTAATATTTCAAGCACACATGCCACACATGTTGTGTGCCACTTTTATTTATTTCATGTGAGAGTAAACTAAATATGTTTTGGACAGCTGTTGGATAAGAAAAAGCTATCTGAAGAGGTCACATTAGGCTCCAGGAAATTGTGGAATGCATTTTTTTATATTTGCTGAATATTTCAAAATCTAACAAGCATAATTAAAAACTTCTGGATAAATTCAGTGAATACAAAAACAAAAAAAACACTAAACTTTGAAGTTTAATATAGCCTGCTGACTAATAAACACACAAGCAAAATCTGAAAAGGGGCAGAAAATAACATCTTTGGTAAATAAATAAAAATGTGACTTCAATGATTGATTTTGCACAAAGTCACACTTATTATCCAGTGTTGGAACCAATGGTCTTTGTCTTAATGGCTTTTTGTCTTTCACTGCCCTTTATACTGCACTGTCCTGTCCTACTTGGCTCTCACACTAAGGGGTCAGGAGATGGCATGTTGACTCTTTGTTTAATTTTAGCCCTCATTTTATCAAGGCCATTGAGACAAAACACAGAGCAACCACCTCAGCCTGTGAACCCACACTCCCTCTGATCTCCAAACACCCTTTAGAGGCTGGACCCCTGTCAACAAACACTAAAACCAACAATGTTTCTTTGGACAAAGTGGAAAGATGGCTTCTTAGATGTATAGGTCACCAACATGCCCGCTTAAAAGGTCATGAATGTCTACAAATAGTATCTGTCTTTTTTTTAAGTTATTTTTTAAAGTTATTTAATCAGATAGGAGAGTGACAGGAAAGGGGGTGAGCGAGTCTGGGTGGGATCCGGAAGGGACCACGGGTCAGGAATCGAACCTGGGTCGCCGGCGTATGGTGCAGGTGCCCCAGCCAGTTGCGCCACGGCGGCATCTGTCTTTTGTGTACAAAGTGTTGTATAAATCTTTTAGCTTATCCAAAGAGAAAAAAAATAAAATGCCTCAGGCGTCCATCTTTTACTTGAAATTGGTTGCTAATTAGCGTAAAATAAGATGGTAAAGCAATGTGTTTTTATCTTTCTTTCCATTTAAGCAGTTTAAGTTAAGCTTTGATGTTTTTGCCACATTGGTTAAGATAGAGATACCATGGTACTGTGCCAAATATTAATATGATTGCAAAAGGTTCAATGGATATTTCGATGCTGTCCATATATCATCTTGCCATATGTCCTCAGAAAGTTCCTTATCTTAGTATTATTCCTATTGTGAGGGGTTCAAAATTGTATGAGTTGAGAAAACTGGGATTTTGCAAATAATCTCTTGAACAGCTGCATGGGCAGTAATGACAGCCTCTATTTTAATCATTTAACTAACAATGAAGCTCAGATAACCACTTGAATAAATAATATTAAGGATTGTAGTTCAGCTTCAGTGCTTTCCGCGCTGTTAGAGACAGTGAAATGCGGTAGACTGGCCTGTAAAAAACACTCAGCTCTAAACATCACTCAGCCAAGATGGTCAGTGAAACTCTTCTGAGGCAGATATTCCCAAATAAAACTAAAAATCCGTAGTGTGTGTGTGTGTGTGTGTGTGTGTGTGTGTGTGTGTGTGTGTGTGTGTGTGTGTGTGTGTGTGTGTGTGTGTGTGTGTGTGTGTGTGTGTGTGTGTGTGTGTGTGTGTGTGTGTGTGTGTGTGTGTGTGTGTGTGTGTGTGTGTGTGTGTGTGTGTGTGTGTGTGTGTGTGTGTGTGTGTAAGACAAGAAGCCACTTTAAGCCCCCCTCATGTGACCTTCAGGTAAACAATTGAAACTCCTAGCCTGGATGTCTGCTGTGTCTCTGAATACAGAGCTTGTGCCAGATATATGTCTCCTTTTTGGGTTCAGGAAGATGTTTGTATTCATTAAAAATCATGATACTCAAGTTTAAGTCAAAACACCAGCATTACAGTTAAACTGCAATTTATGAATTAATCACATTTGTACCTCGGACAACCTGTCTTAACATGTAATTTTTCTGAAAGATTTAAAGGTGACAGGATACCACACATACACACACACACACACACACACACACACACACACACACACACACACACACACACACACACACACACACACACACACACACACACACACACACACACACTCTCAAAAGACTACACACAATGGTGGCATTTTAAACCTTATCATCACTACAGATTGATATAATGCTCCAGAAGTGTGATGGCAGCCACAGACAGAGAGAGGTTGCTGCTATTTTGAGCTCAGAGACTTGTGATGTGAAGTGAAGCAGAGTAGACTGATGAGGGTCTGCACTCTGTCAGTATCAGATCCCTGTCAACAAATCACAGCTAGTGTAAACATCACTTCGGGACAGGGTTTTCAAAATAAAATATCCCTTCGTTTAAGAAATATAAGGTTCTTAAGTCATGCAAGGTCCACCCATCTCAACACAACTGTAGTATTATCTTCCCAAATCGTAACCCCTATTTTTACATTTATTGAAGCAATCCATTATACACTTAAAGGTTCTCACTTGCAGAAGATTTGGGGGGCATTTGAGGGTGCTTTTAAAACAATCGGTCATTGCATCTTTAAGTATTACCGAAAATGTTTTTGAAATATAATATTATATTGTATTTATTATAATGTATGGATAGGGATTACCTTAATCATCTTTTTACATTTCAAAGATTATTAAAAATGGCCACTAAACTCCGGTTTATTGAATTCAATCAGCTTCTGAATATTTTGGGTAAAACCCCAAAACCCCAAATCAAAATGTTCTGACTCCATACTTTAAAAAACACACTTCGAAGATTTTTTTTCATTTTTTTTTTTTCACAGATTGTAAATGAATGGACTTTGGATTCCTTTGGCTTGAATATAATTTGTATAGTATAATAATAGTTGTTATGCCCTTTGTTTTACATAAAATAAGTTTTAGTGAAAACGAAATACATGTGCCTCTATTTTGAAAGTGTAACAAAATTGACTTCCGTTTTTGACCTGGATAACTCAGGCTGACTCGCCGCTGCTATCAGCCGCTCCGGGGGGAGGTGGAAGGGGAGTGGATCCAGGGAATCTGGTCTGATAGGAGCTTCTTCGCTGCCCTGCAAATCGTGCAGTGGCCAAACTTGAGAGAGAGAATGCTGCGATGAAATTAACAAACTGAGATATCCCGGCTTTGTTCTCAACTTCTTCTCCCAAAACAGGTTCCCTCTTCTCCCTTGGGAAGACAACATCGTGGGGGAAATATTGGGGTTTTTTTGCGTAAGAGATGAATGTAGTTTTGGCAGTATAGTACACTTTTCAAAAAAGCATTTGCTGCGTGTGACATCTTGCACCTGCAATTGTTCTGGCAACCAGACCTGCTCTCTATCATCCTCTTGCTTTATCCCTCACCATCAGTTGCCTCCGAGAGCTAACCCTGGTTTTTCACGCTCCAGTGAGGCAGGCTGTTTTCTCCACAGGTGCCACTTCAAACCTTTTTTCTATTCTATTTTATTTTCTTACTTTTTTTTAATAGTAAGGTTTATGTGTCGGAGAAGTTTTTCCTGTCAGAACCGAAATGCCTGTGAGACGTGGTCATGTGGGGCTCCAAAACACCTACCTGGACACTATCATCAGGAAATTCGACGAGCAGAGTAAGTGCACCTGGTTAGTTGTGAACATGACATGCTTTCAAAGTTAGGACACACACAGATGCACATTTGGATTATAAAACAAGTGGCAACACAAAATAATTCAAAGTATAATATTTTTGGTCCATTTTAAGCCTATCATACAGCCATATTGTTTTTGATCAGGATGAAATGTTATTTACATGATTTTAATTAATCTGTTCAAAGTTGTCGGCTGCCAGGCCCAAGACTGGTGTGCGTTAAAACAGCATAAAAAGAGGCCTCCTTTAGTAACATTTTGTTAGAACTGCTAACAACTCCTAGGTATTTGAAACACACCAAGAGGGTCCCAACTCTTTGAGCTAGTGGTTATCATCAGTAGAACTTGAACATTATATGGATTGTAAAAAAAAATAGAGGAACTGGATTGAATGTACTTTTAAATTAAACTAGCCGATTGTTTAATGAGTGTAAAACTTCTTCTTTTTATGGTGCCAAATACCTTTTATTTAGTATTTGAATTTTTGACTGTGGTTGCCTGAACAGGACAGAGACTGGTTGGAGTTAATGTTACAAAGAATAAACGTATTTGCTTTGTGTCAGGGCCATTAACAGCCATATCCCAACTGCTCCTTCTATGTTTGAGTTATGAGTATGTGTTATTGCACCTACTTGTGTTTGTGTGTGTTCACCTCATGCCTAATAATAATTTACGTTATCTCAAATGTTCCACTGGCTGCAAAGAAAGACCACTGCTCACACATTTAGAAAGAAAACATTCAGATGTTGGATTGGTCATTTTTTTGTGAATCCAACATTGCATATCAGTCATTTACATTTATTTTGTTTTTATATTGTTTGTTGGGGTACAAGTATTTACATCCAATATAATATATATTAAAGTCAGCCCAATTTACCCTTTATCTTTTCACACATTAACCCTTAACAACCTCACTATTGACAGATAACAGTGTTGTGGATTTAGGAGTGAAATTAACTCCGACATCCTGAGCAGATTCTGACCCAAACAGCTAAATATGTTTTTTTGCTCTAAATCGGTTTTAGTCTGATAACATCTGGGGCCAAGAATGCTAGATTCTGTAAGGCTTATTCTTTGAAGAACTCAACTTACCACTACTGTATTTTCCCAAGTGTGTATGTGTGCAGTCATGTGCACGGCCAGGTGAAGGCACATGCCACAGTGGTGCTGCTTAGCAACCGTGTGACGATCAGTGTTTCCGCTTTGAGCCCCAGATATAATGACTTTGGACAGGATGAGATTTCCACCAGAGGAACTCACCCATTTACTCTAAAGAGAGGGACTGGGGGAAGAGTTCCCTCCATGCATGTGTGTAGGGCAGCAGTTTCAACCAGTTCCACCACGCGATAATAAAAGGGTCAGTCAGTGGATACGCATCTACTTTTAAAACAGCTCATTATACTACTCCATTAGCAACCTGTCCTACTTCACTTTTATGGTGGGCAATGTTTTGGCATACTGTTGCAGTTGACACATACATTACAATCATCAATAACAGCAACAGGATAGTATATTTGCTTGGAATTACTATTACGGATTTTTTCTGAGTGCAGACAAACTTTGAGTGAATACTCAAAGGATTGACATCGCAGGAAAAAACATGTCTGTGGTCCAGTTGCCGGTAGTGAAGGTTATGATGCTTTAGTATAAATAAAATGGAAAATAATCCAATAAAAATAAAAATGACAAGAAATTATTCGAGCTCAATGTATTTAAAGTAACAAAAGAAAGAAAAAACAAAGTTCAGGCAACAAATCTCTCTAATTCTTCCTTATTATCTAAAAATAGTTGCTTCTTTTGTGAAATTCTTGTAAGAATGAGCTGTGTGGGCCTCAAATATGAAAATAACACTACAGTAAATTCATGCTTTTACATTAATGAATAACAATAATCTCATGAAATAGTAGTCCTATAGAAGCACAACAGTCAAAGGGGCCTTTGAAAAATAATAGAAACAATATATCAGTCAAATGTCAGGTAACAATTTGCAACTACTTTTAAAAAATCCCTCGAATTGTGTGAGAGCAGGGAGGTGCGTTAAAGTGCCCAGCTATTCTCTTCAGCCTACCAGAGAAATTTATGAAATTAGCACCATGGAGAGGTACACTTAATCAGCTCCACTTAAGCTGATTGTCGAGAGGAGACCATGCAGGAGATTTTGATTTTGATTTTGTTTGATTAGATCAAACAGCGTAAGTGCAATTGTATTGTAAACATCCTTAGGATTTATTTATTATAAATGTGTAATGTTACTACTAGCAGTACCTGTTTTACATATTCAGAAAATAGATAAAGATCAGTATCGGATTTTTATTTAATATCATTTTCATTATTTTTTACTTTATGAAATATTATTATTCCATAGAAATGTTTTTGCATGTAACAGTAATGTTTCAAAGCTCAAAACAGAGCTAAAAACTAACACCATTAGCATTTATAGCATCAGCTTAAAGGAAAGCTAGCTTGTGATATAGCCACAGCTAACGTTAGCTATAGCTAAACTCTCAAACTCCACATTACATCATGCTTCCTAAGTTTACGGGTAATTGACTTTGACAATCCAAAATTGTTCATATGAATGAGGTAGCAGTTTAATCAAACCATGGCAAAAAGTAGGCCTTACAGCAGCTAGCATTACTGCTAAAGATTATTAGCCATCGTAGCAAAGTAATATTAGCTGGATGTAACTGCCATCTCAGCCCAGACACCATAGAGGTTTGAAGAATTTTAAAGCAAAAATACCTTGCTTAAAGAAATGCAACCCTGACTACGGGAAATAAAAACAATAAAGTTTTTATAATAATTGCCTAATTTCCCTAGGCCTACTTACTTTGTTACTTTAACCCAAAATCGCTGAACAGTTTTTTAACATTGATTAAGTTCCTTTTTAAAACTATATGACACTGAGTGCCTTCTGCCCCTCAGATCGTAAGTTCCTCATTGCCAATGCCCAGATGAAGAATTGTGGCATCATCTACTGCAATGAAGGCTTCTGCCAGATGTTTGGTTTTGCCAGGGCGGAGATCATGCAGCAGCCCTGTACCTGCCAGTTCTTGGTGGGGCCCGGCACCATGAAAAGTGCCCTCGCCCAGCTGGCTCAGGCCCTGCTCGGCTCCGAAGAGCACAAGGTGGAGATCCTCTACTATGATAAGGAAGGTAAGATACTGGAGGAAGGGGACATTTGCAACCTCAGATACTTTGGGTCAAAGTCCCCATAATCATCTTCTGACAAAAACCCTGTCGTACATGCTCCTAATCCCTTCACTGCTTTAAATCTGGATATTAATTGAAAAATTGAGACATTAGTTGTATCCACCAGATTGTTTGTAACTGTGCTAAATTATATAAGCATTGCAGGTCCTTTAGTATAGAATGTAAGTTGCTGTTTCTGACCTTGCAAGATGAATTTTCCCTGGATTAAATGCATGTGGATTCAAAACGAGGAAATTCCTTATTTGTGTGATTGGGAGGTTGTTTTTGTGGGAACATGCTGTTGTTTTTTGGCTGGAAAGCCACTTCAGAGATGAGGTTTACAGTAATACTTCTTAAAGAAGACAATGTGTAACATTGATCTGCCATGTTTTTTACAGACATCTGCACACTATTATCTGCAAAATCAGTGAAAAGTTTTATAATCAGGAATTAAATCATAAAGTGTGTGTGTGTGTGTGTGTGTGTGTGTGTGTGTGTGTGTGTGTGTGTGTGTGTGTGTGTGTGTGTGTGTGTGTGTGTGTGTGTGTGTGTGTGTGTGTGTGTGTGTGTGTGTGTGTGTGTGTGTGTGTGTGTGTTTTAAGCACAGTAGCTTCCCCAGCAAAACCACATGTTTTCTTCTTTTTTTCTGGATGAACATTTGTTCCGAACCTCCTGTATTTCTTTGGTCTCCTCCCATATTAGTTTGTTTGTACAACCCTAATCCTTACTCTACTCCCTCTTGAAAATATCATACCCATGCGTTTCTTTTCACATTTCCCACCTGTGTTTTCTACAGTGCAAAGCTTGGGTTTTTAGAAAAAAGTTTGGAAAGCAAGATGGAATGAAAGGTGTGGAGATGGTGATATTAGATTTGTAATGAGAGAACAGCGTGAGAGAACACAAACTAATAACAAAGCAAGCAAGCCATTTAAACTTGTCAATCATGGCATTTTACTGAGTGCTCTTTCCTCTCAAAGCTTTATTTCCCTTAGACTCTCTGAGTTGATCTTAATGCTGCTGTCAGTTACAGACTGAACCTGTGCTCGGGCCTGCATTTTGCCTATTGATCTGTTTAACCTGCGACAGGGTTATTTACTTTTTTACCTTTTTATCTGTCACCTGCACTGAGGCAGAAACATATGATAGGGGCCAGCAAACACACCAAGCTCAGGAAGATTACTGTCATCCACCATAAACACAAGTACATTTACCTACACACAGATACACACGCATTTTGCATCTTTGGACATTTGGGCATGGGCCTTGTAGTCTATAGCACTGTTGTCATGGAAATACAATCAGCATGCCAGCTTAAATCCACTAAGCATCTACATATTTGTTTTGTCTCCTGCTCCCTGCTGTGCTTACAGACTGAAGAAGCAGAACAAAAGTGGATACAATGTGATTCGACCGCATTCAGTACATGACTGTTTTTTTCCTGAATAGAAATTCCTGGGAGAGTATTTTTTAGATTGGATGTGTGAAGGGGACTGAATGTGTGTGTGTGTGTGTGTGTGTGTGTGTGTGTGTGTGTGTGTGTGTGTGTGTGTGTGTGTGTGTGTGTGTGTGTGTGTGTGTGTGTGTGTGTGTGTGTGTGTGTGTGTGTGTGTGTGTGTGTGTGTGTGTGTGTGTGTGTGTGTGTGTGTGCGTGTATCTCCCTTTCCTCCCCCGTTACTTTTTTTAGACCACTGATTGCAGAGTGAAAGGAGACCTGACATGTGTTGATCGTGTAGCCTTCTAGCTCTCAGTGTTTGAAATCAGTCCCTTCTATTTCCATTCAAATCATTCTTTGTGAACGTCTCTCTTTCTACTCTGACACCCCCTCCCCCACCCATACACCTCTCTGTAAAATCCTACCTTGTGTGGGAGTAATTGGCTCTGTGTGGGGGTATAGCTCAGTGGTAGAGCATTTGACTGCAGATCAAGAGGTCCCCGGTTCAAATCCGGATGCCCCCTGTTTTTTTAAAGTCGATCTCTATTTCTTTCTGTGTCAAAAGGTACCTGCAGACCATGCCTGGTGGACATCGTCCCCATAAAAAACGAGGAAGGAATTGTCATCATGTTTATTCTCGACTTCCAGGAGCTGATTGATCCTTCTCTCAAAAAGTCAGGCCTCAGGAACAGAGTCACCCAAGGACTGATTTACTGTAAAGTCTTTGACATATTTCATAGCATATTCATATTTTGCAACTGTTAACATGAATGAATGTAGGAATGATCATGTTTTGCTTCAGTTATTCATAATAATGAATACGTTTTAGGTTATTATAGTGATCAGTGTTGACATCTTTTATTATTACTGTATCTAATCCATTGAATTATCGTGAACATACTACATTAACATCTGAGTAAATACAAAATAAATACATAACATTTATCACAGATTTTTCCTCTTAGGTCAGAATCGCAGGATGAAGATGAGGCTGCCGGTGCTCCGGTCCATGCGACGATCTTCACTTTCCAAAGACCAATTTGAAGGAGTAGTAGTGGACTACTTGCAGGTAAGGTTGTGTAAACCGACTCACAGCTCACTCACAGATAATGCAATTCTCTAGTACGTAGTGAAAGTAGCTAATATCTACAAACAGTACTAAGACATATTTACTTTGCATCGCAGTGACTAAATCTTTATATTCACTGACAAAAAAAATGTAAGCTTTTAGGAAGGGATAAAACAAAAAGCAGTCTGCTCTAATCTTATTTTTTTATAACCAATAGTTTTTGTGCTGATTTTTCACATTTAATTACAACCATTGTGCTGTTTCAAATGTTAGCGGCCTCAAATAGCAGTAAGAATTGTTTGAAATTTGAGGGCTGATTATTCAGCCAAAAATACACCAACAGAAAGAATCTCCTTGTACTTACTTTCAGAGCAACTGCTCACTCTTTTGATTAGTGACTTCTAGTGCAGAATGTTTCCTGAGAGTCAGTATACCTGACCGAAACTGTATTGGATCAAGTCAGACGAATGTAAACTTTGAGACTCTTTGGCAGGGATGAAACAGTCTTTTGTGTTTCAGGTCTAGTGCTGTGCTGTAAGCTACAAGTTTAATTTCTAAAACAATCTTTTATTTTATTTTTTAAAGAATTCTGTACACCAAAGTGGGATGAGATAGTATCTCGATAATACTTTTAATAGGTTTATTGTGGTGAATTACCATTATCCAGATATTGTAAATATCCTCATATGACTGGTTTGAAAAAGGTGTCTAGATTGCTGTCATGGTAGGGAAGTTTTAAAAAGAGTCTGATAAAATAATAAAATATACATTAAATATTATCTAAGAAGAAACCCAATCACACAGAGTTGGTGTGTTATATTTATAGACAGTAAATTCTCACATCATCACATCTCTACACTTAAAACGTGGCCTCCTGCTCTCTGTCCTTGACAGCCTAACAGCGAGGAAGTCCCCCTCAAAGAGTTTCGGATCCCGTCGAAGGAGAGCTGCATGCAGTCTGAGACAGAAGCCCTGATAGAACAGGACCTGGATCCTCCCTCCCCTGCAGCCCGGTCCTCCACCAAGCGGCGCTCCCTGCTGACAGACCACTTGGACCCCAGGAATGCCTTCCCCCGAGGAACTTTACCTCTTAGCTCTTCCCAGGAGAGTATCCGCAGCCTCCGACGAGCCTCATCACTGGACGACATTGATGGCATGAGAGCAGAATGGAGCGCTCGACCTGGAGACTCCCGAACCAACAGTAGTGAGTGTCTGACTTTGTGGTTAGAAAACAGCAAATTACGTAAGTTGAATCACATATGACCTGTAATTTTGAAAAGAAATGATTGAACGTTCGTTCACTTTGTGTAAACACAAATATGGTATTTTCAATGTTGTTAAAATAAACTAATAACTACAGTCTTTGAAATTGAAAGCAAGAGGGATTATAAAAAGACTACAGACGCATCACATTTGAAAATGGTTATGTGGATCATTAAGAAATTGCTTGCATTAAGCCTTTGCCCAAAGCTGATCATTTTCACAATGAGAATTGAATAATGAAGGCAGAAAAGAGGTTGACCCCACCAAGTCCATTATATTCTTTATATATGTACAAGTACATCAATGTATAGGTGTAATAACGTAAACGGCTGAGTATGTTTTTCTCCATATGTAACATTTTCTTTCAATTTCACCATGTGTTAACGCCTTTACGGCCATCTGTGTCTTTGAAGCTGAGGTGAAATGCTGTCCTGATTCCCCTGTTGATGCCAGGATCTAGGGGACCAAAAACAATTAGCTTCTGAAAACATTATAACTGTGTTATGTATCTTTGCTTTAAGATTTGGTCATGATTTGACATCCACAGCTAGACACTAGACATAGCTAATGTATCATCATTCAAATACACATATTCAATTGATTCTGTACTTGTTTCTTTTTCTTTTTTTATCTGTACAATCTGCATAAATGTCCTTGATCTGCTTAATTTCTGATGTTGCTGCTCTCTGCTGCAGATCTGCAGCCGAGCGCTCTGAACTCCACGTCAGACTCAGACCTGATCAGACATCGAACCATCGGCCGCATTCCTCAGGTGACTCTCACTTTTGGCTCCGACAGGATGAGACCTCCTTCGCCAACGGAAATTGAAATCATTGCACCCAGCAAGATTAAAGACCGAACTCAAAACGTCACAGAGAAGGTCACTCACGTCACTCAGGTAAGTCAAGGCCTTGAACATCTCAGTGAAGAAAGAGTGACGATAAATCCTATTTGTCTTTATTTATTTGTATTCCATTCTTGTTCAATCGTTCTTTGGTCAAAGCTACTGGAGACAGTATTGTTGTTGGTTGCTTCTACCTGTTTTCTTTTTCAAAAATGTAATATTGTCTTACTTATTACCTAATTGTTATTAATTTTGTAGTATTTTTTCAATTAGAAATGATTAACATCATTTCTAAAAGAGTTTCTGTTCCAAAGTAAATCCGTTAAAAAGGATTATAGTAGAATATAAAGTCTACTGACAAAATATAACACAACTTAATTGACTTAATACTAAAACAAATCAGGTGAGCTGATTCCATTCCAAGTTGAAATAAAAAGGTCTCCTGTTTGTATTATTATTTATGAATTGGATTCATTTGTTGCTGGTTTGGATGGATAGCTTTTTGTAGGATTACATTTTTTGGATTTCTTTTGATAACTTCACGTCAAGCTAAACCTTATATTTAGAGGTTTCTCAAAAGCTTAGTTAAGTAGCTATTTTCCTGAAAGTAAACACTTGTCACTCATTGGGAATATAACTAATATCCCTCACATCATGTTACTTCTCCTGTCGTCCTGTATGACATGTCCAGCGTGTTGGCCATTATTTCCGTTGATCTCCTTGCGCTGTCACATTCATCATTGTCTCTGCACATAGTTCAGACAAAGACGTCTATAAATGTTTGCTTGCTGCTGGCTCAGTGAAGATGCTGAAAGACATCTGCAGTCGCAGGGTGAGAGTGTGAAAGAATAATCTCACCTGAGGTGTGAGCCACCTGTCATCACACCACTGTGCGTCAGTGCACATTCTGGGCCCACTGTAACCTCACACAGCGCCATGAAGAAAAAAAGACAGTGGAAAAATACTTTAATAGGTTTCTGCTTTTACAATTTGACTTTAAAACGGTCCCTATCTGAATGTTGAAAATGGAGAGTATAAGTGAGTTAATTGGTTCAATTAAAGCTCTCAATACGCCTCTGTTCTTGTAGAACACGTTCTTAAAAACTCTGAGGAACACTTTTGTAAAAGCTTATGCTGATTTTGCTAATAGAACATACTGAATAATCATGAACTTCAAAGTAGCTCTTAACTTCAGCTGTTTGATAAATGTGGAATATTAACCACAGAAAATAGTAATAAAGTGATCAAATTCAAAATAGAAACAACTTAGAATTGTAAGTACTTGAGTCCAAAGGGCCACATTAACGTAAGACAGAACGCTGTTCCTGTCATGTATGAAACCAATTGTCTTCATTTAAGAATTGCCACTGTTAGACATTCAGCATGATTGACTGTTGCTATGCGTAAATAATGAAAGTCCGCAAGGGGAGGTTTGATTGCTTTCTACTTTCACATCTGCATTTGTTTTTGTTCAGTTGTTTTTTACAGTTTTGCTTTATGTAGAACATACATTAACGAAAAAAAGAACAAGTACTATTACATACCTTGTTAGGAGATCACTTCTTCACACCAGTTGGGTGAGTGGTATCAACAGCCGGCTGCACAATGTGGAGCAATATGGCTTCTGTGGCCCTGGAAAAACTGAAAGGAAGAGCATAAGGCCTCATAAAATGCCTGGCAGGAACACTTCACTTGTAATCTTGAATTTGCTGATGTCAAGTGTGGATAAAGAGTGCTGCTCTGTGTGAGTAAGCAGTGGTTTGCTCTTTGATATGTTTTTGTTGGGAGGTAAAAAACAGAAAGTTATTAGAACTATCTGTCTCTGTTATGTCTCCGGCTGACAGACAACAAACAGGATATTTACTCCTGTGGTGTTTTAAGTAGCTGTTTTACATCCTAGTGATAATTCAATTAACTTGAGGAATTGTTACTCCTAATTTCAGTTTAATTTATTTTTTGGGACAGTTAACACTAATTACATTAACAATCACTTTAAGGACATTTTTGCAAACACTCTATCTTGTTTGATTGAAACCCCACCACTACTCCTAGAGGGTTGTCTTTTTTGTGTTTAGGTGATTTGTTTTTGATAGATTCTGTGGAAATCCTAGTGCATTAGGGTTTTGCTAAGTGTGTTTTATATTAGGTGTTGTTGTTGTCATTATAAAATGTATCTTGACAGACTACAGTACTGTCCTCACCCTTTGGTGTGTGAGGATGTATGTGGTGATTGTGTGGGTGTGATTGGGGATCACAGGCTGACTGTAAAGCTGTCTACAGGATTGTGGAGAAGTCCCGGTGAGATATAGTTATGAAAGCGAGTAAAAAGGGCAACAGCTGTGAGGCTATTGAGCGGCACTCGTTGGCTGATGCCAGTGACCTTGGTGTCTGGAGCTAATGGAAGTAAAGAGCAGTGGGCATGCTCTTATCCGTCAGACCTCTAACTGTGCTAAAAAGAATCACACTGCAGTCCTCTCTAAGCGTCTTCATCCTAGTGCCAGTTTGTTTATGTGCTGATAAGAGAAGATACTTCTTGCGAATTGCGTAAAAATATTCACTTTTTTGTATTACACATTCTGTGAATTTTATATATTTGAACACTCTCATGAGGCATCTGATTTCGGATGGGCTAATTTGACTACATTTCCAGAACAGAATCTGAGCATTACATAAATTCAGGTTGAAATATGGGTTTAATATGAGAGTCAAAGGTCCGTACAGAATGTTTTATTTTTTCAAATCTTCCTTTCTATTGCTTCAGTAATCAGAAAATATTGTCAACACTCTTTAAAAAAATCCTTTTCACACTTTTTTATGGAATAAAATATTATATAAATCATTTTTGGATGGTTTTCTAAAGAGGACATGTTATGGGAGCAAAGTCATATCATATTCATTGGGTCACAGGCGAATGTGAAGCCATGAAGGTCATGTTTTGGGTCACAGTAATCATTGCTGCTGTCATATTGGAAAAAAAATGTAGCATTGGTCAATAAGCATACCAAGTTTTCTAAAAAATCAGGTTAAATAAATGTTACTCAATCTAAAATCATATTTTACCTTTTATTTTATTTTTATTGTATTATACAATAATTGTGTTCATTATCTTGTTTTTCTAATTGGATTTCGATTGGCACCTTACAAAAAGGGAAATGAAGGTTGCTATTGATCTTTGGCATATTGATTTGTCTGCATAACATGAAGCACACAGTGTGATTCACCAGACCATAGCTGTAAAACACTGGTAACTGTAGGCAGCAGAAGGGTCTTTATGCTGCCCCCTGGCTTTGAGTGAGTTTATAACAGGAGACCTCATAGAAATCCACATAACATTTAACTGACATTTTTGTCCAAAGCAACTTACAAAACGGTCCGATTGGCTGTGTTAATTCCCCGAAATAAGTTTTTGAGAGCCACTAGATCATTATTTTTATATTAGAAGGAGGATCCTACAGAGGGGGCTGGACTACAGGGAGGGAGGAGAGAGCAAGAGAGAGGAAGATACAGAGAAATGGATAGGGGTTTCCTCCCCCCTCTCTCTCTCTCAGTCTCCTGCTGTTAAACCGGCCGTGTGCTTCACCATGAGCTACAAGCATAAACTGCAGCCTGTGAGTACCTCAGCCTTACTGGGTCTCTCAAGCCACCTGGTGACCTCCCAAAACTCTGCCTTTCCCTGCTCAGCTCCACTTAACTGTTTGGTTGTTGGTTGTCACCTCTCCTCTTCTTTCTCCTTCTTTTGTCTTCATATCCTCTACCTCGCCCCTTCCTGCTCCCCTACTGTAACTGCACAGGTGAGCATCTTTGTCCAGGTTAAGCTGATACCCTGTCACCTTACAAGGTTGTTTACAAATTTTTGTGATTTTACAATTTGCGTTTGAGCTGCTACTTTTTAAGGTTTACTTTAAGGGGTTTTAAGCAAGGAAGTAGCTGTGTTTTTATGTTTAGCATAGAATAAGAGAAACAAAAAATGCATTGAAGGATTATGTGGTTTATCTTTTCTGTAGTTTTTTATGGGTGAAATGTTACATTTCGCAAAAATTACCTGAAATGTGCCAGATTTATTTTCAATAGCAGATGTGAGTATAGCATATTCAAGCTGTTCATTCAACTTTTAATGTCCTACAACCAGCATTTCATATATATTTAAAACTTTCGTCATTATAAATCTGGCTCAAACTTTAGACTTTCCTTTTACTTAACACCTCACCTGTCGGCCTCAACCTAATATATATGAAATTGTTTAGACAGCAAACTTGCAATGTCAATTATAAAGTCAGATAAGTGACACAGAGTTATTGCGTGCAAACTGGTGGTGGCAGTGGTTCTCTGGTTGTCATTATGAAACAGAGCTGCGAACAACATCAATAACAACATTTCCTGGATGAGTGAACCTTTGCTCGTGTTTACATTCTCATTAGCATGTTGTCTTTTCACATCTGTTCAGCTACTGTGGTCAGTTGCTGACACACAAAGGAGAGCCAGAGGTTTGTGTGTTCATTAAATCCTATGAGGTCTCCCACTATAACCTCTTTTTGTAATACTATGCCCTGTCTATTTGGCATTAAAAAACAGATACAGAGTATTGTTTTTATTGAAGATTGGAAAGTAAAAATCAACACAATTTCCTAGACTAGAGTTTAGAAACCATATTAGACTTTACTTTTGGTTTGTGTTTTTGTTGGCTGTAAAGGTAGTTGTCATACAAGTCCTACATGTTGTTATGGTTATTATGCAAACCATAATGCAAATTAGAGTCTCACATCTTACATGGGATAGTTGGTCAGTGTGAACATGGAAGTCCACAGAAATATACAACTCAAACGGGAAAGCATTTTCACAGCAGGGTTTTTAAAGGCCTAGTTTGTAGGACCCTTGTGTTTGTGATTAAATCAGTTCTTCATAGATACAAAGTGGCAGGTCCCCTTCCCAAGAGTCAAACATGTTGCACCACCATATTTTGACAAGAGCCCAGATTGGACCAACATAAAACTGCTCTATAGAGGGCCTTTACATGTGTACGTTACCTGATGGCCACATAATAACTACATGAATGAATGGGAAGTGAGCGTAGGGGTTTTCAGTTGATTGCAATCTGAAACCTCACCACTAGAAAGCACTAAATCCTACTCACTGATATTTTAAATTAGTCAAAGTGATGTCTGTATAATTAACTAAAATCATTCCTCTGCATGGCTCCTAATCAATGCCGGCACTTATTCTGGACGAAAATGGATCAGACTACCAGTAGGAAGGGATCACATGGGGCAACAGCAGCAACTGAAGCTGCAAGGCGAACTTTAAAACAACAGTTTTTGATTTGACTTGTGCCTGTGGAGAGCAGATAGAGACACAGTGTCAGAGCTGAGTTTGTGTTTTTGGTAGAAGTCTTTGGTTTTTATGCAAAACTCCATAGGAACAAGCACTAACTCATGAAAAAACTAAAAAGTTTCCAGATCATGTCATACGTGCATTTGTTTATTGTCGTTGGCCAAACACTGGTGTTGTTCGTGATTTTTTTAGCTGCATTAAGAAATGTGCATATTGTGAAACGCAGTCAGTGTGCTCTGTTGGTGAGAATTGTTTTAGGAAGTTGTCACTTGCCTTTGAATCCATTGACCTCTCAGCCTGATTGGCTTTGACATGTTTCATGAAAAACCTTGTTTTCAGCTCATCTCTTTAAAGAACACTCTTTCACACTTTGTATCCTACTGTGATAGCTCTGTTAATGATAACATTATCATTATCCTGTCCATCTCTCCTCAGGTGTTGTCTCTCGGTGCTGACGTGCTGCCAGAGTACAAGCTCCAGGCCCCACGCATCCACAAATGGACCATACTTCACTACAGTCCCTTCAAAGCAGTATGGGACTGGGTCATTCTGCTGCTGGTCATCTACACCGCCATCTTCACTCCATACTCGGCCGCCTTCCTTCTCAACGAGGTGGAGGAAGAGCGGAGGAGAACATGCGGCTACACCTGTGACCCGCTAAACGTTGTGGACCTGGTGGTGGATGTCATGTTCATTGTGGACATCCTCATCAACTTCAGGACTACCTACGTCAACCAGAACGACGAGGTGGTCAGCCTTCCGGGACGCATCGCGCAGCATTACTTCAAGGGCTGGTTCCTCATCGACATTGTGGCCGCCATACCCTTCGATCTGCTCATATTCCGCTCTGGGTCTGAAGAGGTGAGAAAGAAGGGGAGACAGGAGCCTTTTGTCTTCTTTTACTACCCAATGTTGTGTGAAAAAGATAAACATATTTTATTTCACAACAGACACAAGGTCAAACTACCAAACGGGTCTCTCTGTTCAGCAACTAACGTTATTGGTGACTCTGTCAAAGGCATATTTCGGTGTATTATCTAGATGGCAGTCGGCACACCTCCAGTTTTGAGATAAAAAAGAAGTACCAGCACGGAAAATAAGCAATATAGCATTGTTCACTATTATGTTTATGTAATTTGTTGTCTAAACCTCTTTGCACAGTTCACTGATTTGTCCGATGTACATGGCACAGGTTTGGTTGATTATACGTTTTTTTCTCTGACTTAACTTGAGAGAAATATGAATTTTTATATCATAAATTGGAGCTTGGAAGTATGTTCTATTGTCTGCATTTTTTTCAGGTTTCTGCTTCATTTAGACAAATGATTTGATACATTTTTTAAATATTTTAAATGGTGATTGTTTGCATGGTCCAAACTTCTGACCAACAAGTTAGTGTTTATTTGTTTGAACATACAATATATATATACATACAAATATATTGTATTTTACACTGGCACATAGAATTGCTAATATCATTAACATGATGTCCACTCTCTCTTCAACAGCCTCAGACAACAACTCTGATTGGATTACTCAAAACAGCTCGACTACTGCGGTTGGTCCGGGTCGCCAGGAAGTTGGACCGTTATTCAGAATATGGAGCTGCGGTCCTTTTCCTCCTCATGTGCACCTTTGCCCTCATTGCTCATTGGCTGGCCTGTATCTGGTACGCCATTGGCAATGTGGAGCGAACAGGTTCAGCCCGCATCGGAGGCATGAAGATCGGCTGGCTAGACAACCTGGCTGACCAGATTGGCAAACCGTTCAATGACAGTGATCCAGCCGCAGGTCCATCCGACAAAGACAAGTATGTCACAGCCCTGTACTTCACCTTCAGCAGTCTGACTAGCGTGGGTTTCGGAAACGTCTCACCCAACACCAACCCAGAGAAGATCTTCTCCATCTGTGTCATGCTTATTGGCTGTGAGTTGAGTGGGATTGGGTCTGAAATCAGAGAGCACTCACCAACAAATAAAATACAAAACTTTACGTTCATCTTTGTATCATCATTTGTTCCATGATAAAGAATTTCTGTCATCTGTCCCATGCAGCTCTGATGTATGCCAGCATCTTTGGTAACGTGTCGGCCATCATTCAGAGACTGTACTCAGGAACGGCACGGTACCACACCCAGATGCTGCGGGTCAAAGAGTTCATCCGTTTTCACCAGATCCCAGGCAGCCTGAGACAGAGGCTGGAGGAGTACTTTCAACATGCCTGGTCCTACACCAACGGCATCGACATGAACGCTGTAAGTCTTATTAGAAAATTCCTAAAAACACAAAATGTGCACTAAAGTTAAGACCCCTATGTCTGTGTTAAGGTTTGTTGTTTAGGTTTACATCGAAACTTTCATTAATTAATTTAACAACAGGGCTAATGCCAATTTTTAAGGGGGTATAGCTCAGTGGTAGAGCATTTGACTGCAGATCAAGAGGTCCCCGGTTCAAATCCGGGTGCCCCCTCTCAACTCATTGTGAACCTTTTTGTCTACATAATCCAAAACCACAACTGCTACACTGGCCACCCAGCTGGAACACATTTTCAGAAGAAATGACAAAGCATGTTTACTTCTGCTTCACAATCTCTATTTTGAGAGATTTTATCAATTCTATTTCTCCTTTACTTAAAACTAATTTTGGATCATACCTGATACTGTGTAGATCAAATCCAACCTCAGACTGACTGTAATAGGCAGGGGGTATAGCTCAGCGGTAGAGCATTTGACTGCAGATCAAGAGGTCCCCAGTTCAACTCTGGGTGCCCCCTTCACATTTAAACGATCACTAGGGTTTCCACCCGGGCTGATTCTCTGGGAGACTTAATTTTCAGTGAGGATGTGCGTCATATTGCTGGTTGGGACAGCTGCTAACAGCACTGGAGCATGTCACAGCCAGAAAGCAGCATTAGTGCCTGCCAATTCAATGTGAGAATAGATAATCACTTAGAGCCACTGTAATTTGTGCCCAGCCTAAATCAGTCTGCTCCCTTTCTCTCACCCCATATTTTCATTAGTATACACCTTTTAAACTCATTTTGGAGTTTTGATACACACTTTTAAAGATACAGGACACATGTGTGCAGGTAAAAAACACAAAAACCATGCCCTCTGTTGCCCTGCAGGTTTTAAAAGGGTTCCCTGAGTGTCTTCAGGCAGACATCTGCCTCCATTTGAACCGGTGCTTGCTGCAGAACTGCAAAGCTTTTCGAGGTGCCAACAAAGGCTGCCTGCGAGCTCTGGCCATGCGATTCAAGACCACCCACGCTCCACCGGGTGACACGTTGGTCCACAGTGGGGACATTCTCACCGCCCTCTACTTCCTTTCCAGAGGCTCAATAGAGATCCTCAGGGATAATGTGGTGGTGGCCATACTAGGTGAGTTGCGAGCCTCAGTGGAGGTTCTGCGTATTTGGTCCTTTTTAATCAATAAGGTTATCAATTTCATTGGTTTCTCATTAATGTGTAACAAAAACATTTTACTTAGCCCTTTTGGGTATCTTTGTTGTCAATCTTTTCGTCTCTTTACCACAAAACCACAGCAACAACACACACACACACACACACACACACACACACACACACACACACACACACACACACACACACACACACACACACACACACACACACACACACACACAAACTGTGTGTGCCCTCTGTATGTTGTGTTGCCAGGGGTGCTTGGGCACAGCTCCACTTCCATTCCACAGTATCATTGATCATCAATAGGCGCAGTGCTCAGATCCAGGCTGCATAGGTCATCTCTTTTCCAGCCTCTGTTTGAGGGATCATTCACTTGTTTTGGACAGCAGTGCTGTTGAATATCAGTGCTACTTTATCACTGGGGGTGGCATAACCTTGTGATCTTTTATATACAGTATATGGCCCACAATCAAGAAAGGTTTGGTCACCCCTGCTATACTACTTTTTATTTTTCATTTGTTTTGGATCTGATTAATCTGATGGTAATGATGAATTAATTCAAACTTGCAGTATCCTGTTTACTTGGTCAAACATGAATTGATTATCTGTAACTCTTTTCTCATGCTCTTCCTTCATGTTGCTTTGGGGTCCATAGGGAAAAATGATATCTTTGGTGAACCCATCAGTCTGTATGGAAGGCCTGGAAAATCCAGCTCTGACGTCAGGGCTTTGACCTACTGCGACCTTCACAAGATCCAGAGAGAAGACCTGCTGGAGGTGCTGGACATGTATCCCGACTTCGCTGACAAGTTCTGGACCAACTTGGAGATCACATTCAACCTGAGAGATGTGAGTGCCACCAGAGGGCGATGTTACACATAAAAACACCATCCCACAGTTAACGCAGGCCTTTTGCTGTTTCTGCCTCAGGATCTAAGAGTCATTTTCATCACTTCATGAATAAATAAAACCAGGACAAGTTTCAAGTAAAAAATGCCTTGCACCTACATTTTAAAATGTTTTAATTTTGGTGATTCACCTGTCATATCTGGCCCTTTTCTTGGTGTATTTTGTATTCTTGTGGATCAGTGGTTGCTTCAAAGTAGATATTTCTTTCTTTCTTAAATCCCCATCTTAAGAAGTTGTTCTGATTTATATTTTACAAAGAAAAGGCACAGGTCCCGCAGTTGCAATAAACATAAATACATAATCACAGTGATGTCCAGATATTTAAAGTCTGTATATTTTCTTTAAGTATGAGATCAGGTCTGTTTATTTTTAATTACTGAAGCTGATATGTATCAGGCAGATAGAATACACCAACCAACCCCTGGCAGGGACTCTGATTGTGGCTACCGGCGGACAAAGCGGCGGAGAAGATCCCTGCGTCGTCGAAACCGACCAGGTGAGTGAGGGGCAATGCTCAACACATTTCCATATGTTTTTGTTTTATGTTACCTGCAGGGTTCATACAAAAGGTTTGAATTTAATCATAGTCTGGTGTTATATTTAAACAATCAATCATTCGAATGTTTGTTTTCTCCTGGCGTCTAACATCAGGCCAGAGTAAGCAAAGCATTAAATGATCATTATAAAACATGAAACTGAGTGTCAAAGTGAGCAGCTGCTAAAAATACATACAGCTCTGTAAACTTTATGTTTTTAAATTGCATGTGTAGGAACAACTTGTGCTTTTTAATGCTTTGTGAGTCCAGAAATAATTGGTTAAGATATTTTGAAAGTGCTTGAATTGTAGTCTTATATATCTTATCCTGGGGACCCTTACTGTGTAGACGGTATGGACCGTGAAGACTCGTACCCCGATCAGTCCTGCACAATAGCAAACCACCACCAAGGCATGATGGCAGGATCCCATTGGGAAGACCTCTGCAGCAGCGCTAGCAACTGTTCGCAGTCTAGTGATGAGGAGATAAAGCCTGTGGGACACAGCAAGGGGGAGCTGTACCCCACTCCGAGGGACACCAGTGGGGACTACCCCCCGGTGGTCAATGTCCTGCCTCGCAGTGGACCCTCAGCTGGGATGGGACCGCCTGTTGACCCCGGAGGACCACAATACTCAGGTAAAGACTTCCTGCAATTCTTGAGCCATCATGTCTTGTTACAGCCTTACAATAAATTAAACACAGAGGTGTACAACAACAAAAATTCACAATAACATCAGTTCCTTCCTTCTTCTTTCCTCCTGATAATTTACCATAGACAATAAAGTTAAGTGAATTGTAGGAGTTGTAATATTTTTATAAAATAATAAAATTGCAAAGTGTACCATACTTTTGTTAATGTTACATTTTATTAAGGCTGCAGTTAAGTGATGTTGTAATAATGAAATATGATTAATACTTCAAGAACTGAAAAATACGTTTTACCCAGACATAAACTTACAAAATTACAAACCAACCAATACTTGTAAAATGAAACTGAAACTAAATAAAAAGGAAAGTCAAATTAAAAGTGAAAGAACACATTTTTTAAATTTAAGTTATAAACAATTATACTCCAGATTACCCCTGCTCTAAAACTAGAACAAATACTGAAAAAATAATTAAGTTTAAAAATGGTATTATTATATCAATGTAAAAATATTTTATAAATCCCATACTAGAATACACACTGGCTTTTCCTGACTCCTAGACAGTGTGGATTTCCCACATATTGTATTACCTCCTACTATTATTATAGTTATTATTATTTCTTAAATAAAAACAAAAAAAGTACTTCAGATAGAAACAGATGTTTTCTCCTTCTTCGAAACAGCAGCAGACCCGGTCAGCATGTCAGGCCTGTATGGCTACTGGCCAGACCGCAAAGCCAGCCAGTTCTCCGAGAGTCAGAGACGAGCGTCCTCAGTCAGAGCCAGTTTCCACCGGCCATTGTGCACTGAGACTCGGCCCAGCGAGCTGGAGTCCAGACTGGAGCTGCTGCAGTCCCAGTTGAACAGGTGAGCTGGTTATATGTGTACTTTATTAAAATTGGTTAAAGAGGGGGCACCCGGATTTGAACCGGGGACCTCTTGATCTGCAGTCAAATGCTCTACCACTGAGCTATACCCCCAATGTAAAGGAGTGAACTGATATTGGATTTTGTTTCCATTTCATAGTCTATGTTTACTTTAATGTCACTATTATAATAATACTCTTGGAAACTCCTCCCTGCCTCTCCTGTTGTGTTTGCTTATCAGTTCCCAGCAAGTTGTGTGTATGGTGGTAATGTGAGCTGCATTTGTATTGAAAAAGGGAGGAGATAAAACAGGATACAAAAAAGATTTTTAAAAAGGGTCAACGGTGAGATACACATATGTAGAAACATTCTCTGTAAAGTCAGTCATCTGTTTTCCTCATTTTCTATCTGTACTGAAATATGAGGCAGTGAGATACTGCAAAGGGAGTAAGAGAGAAACCTAGTGGACATTTTGGAAAAAGCAGATGAGAGGGCTCTGTACAAAGATTATGACGCGTTCCATCCGGCATCAAAATAACATCAAAAGCCTTTGAGATGTGTGTTTTTCCGATCATGAATATAAATTGTTTCTTTATCCTGTCAAGGCTGGAGACACGAATGACTGCAGACATCAATGTGATTCTGCAGCTCCTGCAGAGGCAGATGGCCCTGGTGCCTCCAGCCTACAGCGCTGTGTCCCCCAGCCCTCACCCGCCTCCCCCCTCCACGCTGTTCAGCGCAGGAGCAATCCACACTGTCCCTCTGATCCAGCCTGTACAGATCAGCAGCACTGTCTCACTCCTGCAGGTGTTGTGTTCAGTTTACATACTTCACTTACCTGTTATTTATTTTTGTATTTAATGGGACAGTTTGTCATTTGGGGTAATTGTTCTGGTTCTCTGTAAAGGTAACACAATCCACCTACCTGCTCCTTTAAAGATCATTGATAAACATTTTACATTACATGTGTTAAATCCATAAAAAATCTTATTTGCCAGACTATTACTCAACCAGTAACTTTTCTGGAGTGTCCACTGTTGGCCGGACAAGAGTCAGTGGTTCCCAAGCCAGGGGGCACTCCCTTAGCAAGGGCCAAAAGTTTTAAAAAGACGGGCATTGCAAGGCTAAATGTAAATGATAAATAGGTCTGCACTGGACTGCGGTGGTGGGGGGGGTTTGGGAACCGCTGTTATAAGATAAGATAACAGAATGCTTGCTCTAACAACATATTTACTGTGCAAACATTGAGAGGTAATTGAATAGTTGATAGTGACTACTCCTTTAAACACTGATATGTGAAGAGGGGTCCCCCCCATCAAACTACTCCTGACTGAGTTAGGCTTAATCTTTCTTTCTCTTTCCAGAGTCAAGACTCGGACTTCAATCCTAAATCTAAGGACTCGCTGTCCAGCGGGATCCATCTCACTGTGGCCTCTGATGACACAATGTCCATGTCACCAGACGCTGTCTCCCCACATCTGCCCTCTGTGGAAATCACCCCTCCTCAATTTTCAGGGGCCCAGGAGCTTCCTGGACTGCTATCGGTCAG
Organism: Eleginops maclovinus; assembly: GCF_036324505.1. NCBI lineage: Eukaryota > Metazoa > Chordata > Actinopteri > Perciformes > Eleginopidae > Eleginops > Eleginops maclovinus. The sequence continues at coordinate 11,145,197 of NC_086364.1, forward strand.
CCAGCGCTTCCCCTCCCTCCCTGAGCACCTGGAGACCTCCAGAGCACCGCAGTTCCAGAGGCATGTCTCTGACCCTGGCCTGCCCGGGAGCTAGAACAGCAATCACCAACACCTCACAAAAGCCTGGTCCTTTGGATGGGACAGCAATTTGTTCCCCACTCTGTTACTTCCTGATCCCTTCAAACTTCTCCTGTCCTGCTCAGATGCTGCTAAGGGTTCAGGGTGCCCCCTGTTTCTGATGTTCAGACTCTATAGCGCCCTGACAGGCGGCTGTGTTTTTGTGCTTCAGTATCCCTTCACACCCGAGGTCCTGTGCAATAAAGAGATTATTCCTGCCCAGCAGGGTGGGAAAACTGTGGTACATGAGTGGACAATAAACACATACAAACATATACATTCGTCATACAGTCGCCAGATCTGAAAACTACACAACCTGCATCTCAGACAAAAGAGGTGAAATGTCTTTTATGTTCACATATGATGAATTATCTGAGTTCACTTTGTATAAGAATTGCACATTTAGAATTAGTAGAATGTAATCATTTATTTGGAATATAATTTATTTTCCTAATATTAGAGATGTATTGGTCACATTAAGAACAGTACGTCTAGTAAATGTGATAAACTATAAGTGATAAGTTAGGAACTGACTTGGTGTATGGTGAAAAAATATCAAAAGGCATACGGTAGCTGTCTGGTACACTGTGAATGGTGACGGGCTCAAAGAATAGTGTCAGTTTAATCTCATTTCATGTTCTGACATGAATCAAGAGACTTGTGAACATCTCATTATGAGAAGGTATTGTAGCGTACACTACTGAGCAGAGCAGAACAACGTCACAGTTTCTTTTATATTCAAAAATAGCTCTAACAGTTCTGTTTCAATCATGACTGCTTTGCTGTTTCCCGCATTTCTGTGTCTGTATATCTACTCTGTGAAACTTAAACCTGTCAATGTTTTTATGGTTCATAAGACACCTGATTTTGTGTTGTCCTGGAAGTGCCAACATCAGAGGACGTGTTCTCTAAGCAATGATATTCAAACAGGGAACATTTGCAGAAGGTTGTTTTAATGAGTAGCACGTGAAGTGGATAGTAATTGTATGTCAGATACAAACACAGAGTAATAACTTTTTAAGCATTTATAAATAAGTGTAATGTTTCTTGAAGCACAAATTCTTGTTCTTTATCTTTTTTTTAGATTAAAGACACACCACAGAGTTACCCTGGGAGACCAACATCCTTTTTATTGTATTACTCAGCAAAGCACTGACATACAAACTGCACCACCAACGTAAAGTTACACAGTCTAATCCAACTGATTCCTTTGTAAGATCGCGCAGAATGTAAAATTGATGAGTATGTTATAAATTACTGTTTTGGAAATATTGTTCTTCTTACCACAGTTAATTCATTTAACAGTTGCTTTGTAGATTGAGATTTTGAAAACCTATACTGGGAACTTAAAAAATCATACTGAATGTTTTTGATTTACAAATCCACTTTAAGGCAAATCATGTACAATTTCAAGAGGTCAAAAGGAACAAACATTTTTCATTTGCATTGGCTAATGTCAATGTTCATACAGTAAGTCCACTATCAGAACACCAAACAATAAAAGGGTGTGAATGACAAAGAAAGCCATCACTGCTAGCTAAAAGCCATAAAGATAAACCCAGAAGCATGGAAGAATGTTCTGTGGATGTGAGCCCAAAAAAGCTTTTTGTTTATATAAAAGTGTTAGCGTTTATTTATAATTGTTATTCGAGGCTGCTTTGTTCATTAAGGACCAGGGACGTTTGCAATCATTAACAGAACAATCAATTTTAGACTGTATCAGCAAATTATTCAGGAGTATGGGCCTCATTCACCAATATCTTCATAAGTGTCTTATTAAACTTGTCCCAGAAAAAGGTTGTTAGAAAGGTTTAACAAAACTGTAAAGGGTGGAGGTATCGTACTCCAAATGTCAAAATAAACTTCATTAGATCTCAAGTGCAGGTACTTGTGAAGGAAGTGAATGCCAGCCTTAAATTGTATGGCCCCTTCAAAGGGCACCAGACTGCAATACAACAGTGCAATGCTGCTAAGTTATGTATGCTTTATTATATACAACTCAATAAGGTAATGTGAAGCAATACATCGACAGAGAGAGAAAGAGAGAGACAGAGCGAGGGAGTTTGAGGGAAACGTTATCTACATAAGGGGGTATAGCTCAGTGGTAGGGACTTTGACTCAGATCAAGAGGTGGTCGTTTCAGAGGTCCCTCTTTAAAAATATAACAAAGCAGAAAAAAAAATGACGATACAATCAAAACATTTTATAAATAAATACACAACGTACTTAATAAATAACAAAATAGATTTCTGAGTCAGTATTGTTGATGTAACAGGACATAACTATCTTAAATTATTTCTTTATTTAAGTTCAACTATGCTTGTATAGTTATATATTTGTATATGTGTGTGTATGTTCACTTATATATTCCTGTATTTTCTTTATAAAAATATGCATTTATTATTTAAGGCATAATCTTTAAACCAAATGTAACTTCACAAAATGAAGCAGTACATCAAGTGTGTTCCTAGGTCATGGAGGAATACAATTTATTAGGGCAAATTCAATAATAAACTTTATGAAAAAGCTCCCACATGAACACATCTGGCTCCTACACCAACATCTTGAGTTGATATATTTTTATATATGTACATTTGTGCCTGGTAATGGCATGCTACAAGGACATGACCCTTTGATTATCAAAAACAACAAATAGAGAAGACTCAGAAAGTTGTTTCACAATCATCCATTCCAAAAGTCACAGAACACAAAGAAAATGCAGCTTTCAAAGCACAATCTTCAAGAAATAAAGTAGAACTGATAAAGTAGTGAGAGTAAAAGGGCTGAACGACATGGCTCTGCTAGCTTCTGAGTGTTGCTGTACATGGCTGCCTCGTTAAGCGTTACCAGCCAAACTAAAACACATCATATGATAACAGACACCACTGCAGTGACAATAGGAATCCCTCTCAGGTTATTTTACAAATTATAAAAATTGCACAGGTCAAAAGATTTAGCCTCGATCATTTTTGAGAGAGGATACTTTACATATACCCATTTGAAAAATGTACAGGGGCAAACAAGGCCATAATAAATTGATTTTTGAATCATCAATTTGTGAGTCCACCACAAGGCTAAGATATATTCCTACGTATTGGAGAGGTCATTTTCTGCCACCTACAGTAGTTTTTATCAACAGATGTGACTCACAACATTTAAACCCTTCAAGATAATCTCAGTGGGCTGAAATCACACCAAGATAGTATATCAAAATCTTAATTTCATAGGCAACTGCTTAAGAGTTCAGAGCTTCTGAACACTACCTTGTGAGCAAAATAAATAAGAGCTTAAACAAGTTAAATAGAAGAGCAGTGAAGTAGACATAGGATAATATGTCAACCAGATTATTGTGGGTAGGTGTGTGTGTGTGATACTCCAAACATGTTCAAAAAGTTCACTCGTGAGCTCATCCTTGTCTTCACTGTAATAGTACGAGGACTCAAAATTCATAAATATTAAACAAAAAGGAGTTTCGCTCCTTCCTCCAAGTGTCTGTGGCTTTCACACACGCAGGATCTCCAGGCAGTTGTTGTAGCAGATGGCGATCCAGTCCGGCTGCGTAGACGCCCACTGCACGTTGTTGATCTCCCCTTCAGCAGTGTAGGCCAGGATGGGATCCTCAATGGCTCGTGGCATCTGCTGAATGTCCCAGATCAGAGCCTGGTGGTCGTCAGCTGAAATAATGAAAGGCATAGAGACGGCGTTGTAAAATATTTCAGATTGAGGGAGCAGGGAAGAGCAGCAGATTACTACAGTTAAGATTAGTTCAGATTGGATCCAAATATAAAAACACAAAGGCACAGATGAATAATGACAGTTAATAATGTCTCTCTGATCCCATTTTTTTTTGTATTCCCTACTATAACCCACAATCTATAGGGGCATTTACCTGCCGTGCAGATGTGACATGATGAATGAGGGGCCCAGGCGATGCCGTTGACACAAGCTCTATGGTTGTTCAGCCGAGCCACGGGAGTGCACGGCACACGTACATCCAGGATGACCACCTACCACAAAGAAGCATAATGCTTGTAGAATAACAGAAACACCAACACCCAATATGCAAAGATGGATCATATCAAGGTATTTTAACAGCATTATATTATCTAAGTAGTAAATATAAATGTCAAACATAAAAAAGTCAATTTAAGAATGAATTCATAATTCAGAAATGGTACCAAAAAAATGGCTAGGAAAAGAATCTGTAGCAAACTTGCCTCCATGCCGTCCATAGCCATAGTGGCCAAGTAGTTGGGGTCCTGCTTGTTCCAGCAGAGGCGGAGCAGCGGGTGGTGCTGGGGGTCTTCGTAGATGATGGTGCTGTGCTCCAGGTGCCGGAGGTCAAACATGCGGACGGATCCGTCAGCTCCCACAGACGCAAACATATCTCTTCCCCCTCCTGCACGACTGAATGCGATGTCATACACCTGCAGACACGCGTTAAAAACAGTCATCTAAATATCTGGTTAAGGTGTACACATAAGCAAAAATAACGATAATGTTTATTGGTCAATGCTGGGATCATGATTATTTAACATAATAAGTCACTGACTTGCAACAACATGCATTTTTAAACATGTTGTACTGCACTGACACAACCTACTGAAAACTCCTGAACATATGTTCAACATTTAAGCACACTATATTAAAATGATTGCAGTCAACTATGGGCAAACACACTCGGCTGTGGAGGAAAGGCGGGTTGCTCATGTTCAAAACAAGACAAAAGTGTGAGTATATAATTATTATATTTTTTTTCTTGTACATCTTGTTTGAATACTGGTTGGAAGCCAAACTCGTAATTGAAATTGTGATTGATCGTCGAACATAGGGCTTTATTTCAAAGCACCGGCACACACAGACCTCTTTGTCATGAGCGATGAGCTGGGTCTTCACATGACCAGAGACCAGGTTTACTCGTCCCAACACCTGACCAGTCTCCAGCCCCCAGATAGTGCAGGTGGTGTCGATGCTTGACGTACCTGCAGGATCAGCCAACATGTTAAAAAAATACACAAATGAAAGAGCAACAAAGTCTAATTGCAGCCTCCTAACTCTTCATTATAAAGTGGATTTCTCACCTAGCAGATTGGGATCAACTTCATTCCAGTCAAAGGATGTGAGGGGAGCACAGAAGTCAGAGTTCTTGTTGTTATTCAGCAAACATTCGAGACGTGTTTCAGTGTCGCTGACCTGTGTGATTAATGTAAACAAATGTCAAAGAGAGTGAAAACTTTACTTAACCATCACTATACTCAACTCAATGTGACCATTACACAGCTGTCTTTTTGCTGGCTATAAGAGCCTCCACAGCATTGGGTAGTTTGTGTTCTTATTGGAATTGAAAATGATAGATACAGATACAGGAACAGATGTCTTTTTATCTCTTGTAAGGTAGTTCTGGACTTTTGTCGTTTACTTGGAAAGGCTGGAAGCTAAAAGGGTAATATTGTATTGAAAAGGCAAAACTAACAATGTTTAAGTCTTTTATCAACATTGTTCCAAAGCCATTGATGTATCAGTCACGAGTCACAAAAACTGTACACGGAATGCCGTAAAAAAAAAAGTCAAAGTAGATACATAAACACAAAAGGGTATTTTTGACTCATGCTTATTAATATGTGTGCAGTTAAGTTGGTAATCAGTTCCATAGTTTGCTAGTTTAACAAACACTGATTGTCAAACTAAAGATAAACCAACCAGTCTAATCCAATCAGATCAAACATCCTACCCTCCATATGCGCAGGTAGTCCCCACTTGTGGCCAGCAGGTCTGGGTACACCCCCTTGGTGTCTGGGATCCACATGATCTTGGTGGTGGGATAAGGATGGTCAAATGTGTTTCTGCAGACAAACTCTGAGCTCTCCTCTTCCAGACCCACCAGCTGAACCTGGACACGAACAAACAAATAGTTTCTGTTATTACTTCAAGACGAGCTAAACCACTGTTTACCGGGCGACGAGGGTTAGAAATAGCACCAGCTATATATGGTGTTACCATGCTGCTTTCAAAGATAGAAGGACATAGCTTCAGAATGTTGACACTTGGACTGTTGGTGGTTTTGTGTTATTGTTATCATACGGCAGAGTGTTGCGCAGAAAATCAGTATTAGCATTAGCTTGTTTGCGTTAAACTAATGAATGACCAGGACCACACTGACAGCGCACCTTGTTGTTGTATTCCTCCACAAAGCTCCCAAGTGCCAGCCGAAAGCGTTTGTCTGGCCGGACGCTCCAGTTCATCGCATACACAGTCCATGGTGCCTCGTATTTGTAGATTTCTTTCCTTTTTCCGTGAAGCGACATCCTCTCTAACTGCAGTTCTTGTCCCAGCAGCTAACACGCTAGCATTTGCTAACTACAGAGTAAGTAGTCGTGCAGTCAACTACCAGCCCTTACTGTAATCGACAATGACAAATATCAGCAGTGTGGCGGTAATGAGCATTTAATAACATTAAACTTGATTAAGAGCGAGATTTCTCAACACTTTACTTAACAAAGAGTACCATTGCTCGTTGTGACTTAGAGCGCTGTCAAGTCCAACAAAACACATGCATTTTCCGGTATTTATCTTTAGAAAATAAAGGCCCAGAAAGGCATCACAGTCGAAGTAGCTTCTTGTAGTATTTATGGACTTTCTTTTAAATAATAATAATAACATTTTTCTTTTCTGTATTCTTAAATATTAACTTAAAATGTATTTGTAAATACAAAAGGAAAACGATTGACTTACTATTACGTTGTTACTGAAGAGGATCAGGGACACTTTCTTTAGAGATCTGACCAAAAGTTGTATTTTTAGTTCGGAAATTACATTTAGAATTGTGTCTATTTTCAATTCGCATTTCCCTAATCCTCTTCCTTATGTTGTGGATATAAATCAATTCTCTTGTGTTTTCAAATTTAAAAAAATGAGTGAAACCAACAGGAAAACCACAAGTGACACATCACATTCACTCCAATCCAACTTGCTGGGTAAACTTGGGTAACTTTATTGATGAAATGTGGTCAACAATTAAAATATGAAAGTTGAACTAATTTTAGCTAGCCTCCTTTATAGTACTGCAGGGTAGTTTTATCTAAGATCATAAATATCATAAAGTGATGTATTTTGTACTAAAAAGCCTGAACTGTTAATCATAAACATCTACTGTAGAAAAGTATCTGAAAAGTACTGGCTGAGATTTAGTTGATTAAGTATAAAGTAAAATGAAAGTATTCAAATTAAGAACACTTCTTAAATAACATTATGTTGTTTCTTTCCACCACTGCTTAACTTCCAAAAACGTGTTCTAACCGAAGTTTGGATATGAGTTTTATTGTGTATGTTTAAATCGGTAGTGTGACACGATGCTATTACCTTTAGCTTGACAACAAGTTGTAGTTACCCCATGTAGCTGCTAGAGAGAAGACGTTCTCATGTTGATTAACAGTAGAAGATCCCCTACCGTCAGCTGTTCAACTGTTAAAGAAAGTCAGAAGTAACTTTCTACTTATATTACTTTCTTTTATATTTGACCACTATATAGTTTTAGCAATTTTGAAAACGTATGTTATTCCAAATGATCCTATTAGTAAGTCTTTGATACTATGACATTAACCATTATGTTTTCATAATGAAACCAAAATGTGCCAAAGACTGATCCGACAAATACAATGTTTATTTATTTGGAATATTTTTAAGGCCTGTCTGTTTTATCTTATGGACTGTTATCTCTGAACATCGCCTATTTTGACCCCTAAAATAATTGTTAATATTAAATATAATATTGTAATGTATAAGTTATTCTCTAATTGTCCATACTATATGTATACGATACGATACGATAATACTTTAATGGTCAGATCAAGTCTGAAATTTGACTTGCGTCACAGCATGCATGTTTCTTGTCTAAGTATGCGCCAACAGTTGTATGTGAAAACCTTTACAATAGAAATTATAAATAATGAATTATTATTATATTATATTATTAATGAAATTATATTCATTAATGATATCCTGCTCACTATAAAAAATGTAATTATAATTGTAATGATTGCCTAACTTTAAGTTCAAGTTGTTAATTTAAATAAAAAAGCAAACCTGCACATAAAAAGATCAAGATAACTACCGCAGTCACACTTCCTGTAAAAGCATTTCAAAATAAAACGGTTGGATTATCAGCAACGTACATCCTGCTGGATACTTTTACTTTGAAGGTCCATTCCTGTGTCGAGTACCCTACCATTGCTTCAGGCGTAACATCACTACAAGGACAGTTCAGGGTACTTGAGCTCAACCAGCGATACGGTTATTGTCACAGTAATTCTCCAGGTAAGCTCTTAGTTCGGTTTGTCAATTTTTGTTTAAATAAAACTCTGAGTTGTGTTAAAAAGAAAAACACTGATGGTTTTCGTTTAGGATCAGGTAGGCTGCTAGCAACAAGGTGCCATGCTAGTTAGCCACCGTTAGCATGATAATGCCAGATTTGCTAACAGCTAATGAAAAAGTGGGTGAGAGCTGGGGGATGGGTTGGGTATCGTTACGGTATTTTAAGTTTAATCTTTCTGGTGTCATTAGATAGGTACACGGTTCAAGTGTTGTCTTTAAGTGCACAACATGTATAGAAGTATCCATTTAGCCTGTTAGCAAGCGTGTCTCTGTCGTTTTGGCTAAAGTTAGTTGGGCTAGCGACAGCTCTCTTGGTTTAAAACTCAACAGATTTCACCCCCATCCTGTAGCTGCTTAACTTTGACCGAGCGTTGCCTTTACTTCGACCCAGATATGTCGCCGTGTGTCATTAAAATGTATTATCTTGATGTGTGTTGCGTTACTCATTTATTAGCAATGATAAAGCGTCAGATAACACAACTATGAATTACTCATCTTTACTATGACAATTCTGCTGAATATGTTTGTACTGAACACATTAACCAGTATTTGTATGTCTTGCTCTTTTAGGATCATTATTGTTTAGCATCAGCAAAAAGCTGGTAAACATGGACAAAGTGAAAGCTAACTATGCTTCACTCACTACCAAAGTGTTACCTATTGAGTTAATGGTGGAAACATCTAAACATTTACTAAGCCATTTGCATTGACCCAAACAAAAAACCGATGAAACTCTCGTATGATGAACATATCTATTAATATATTTTTCTCCATGATTACATCATTTTTAAACCTTGACTCTAACGTAAGGCAATTTCCCCTTTTGGTAAATAAAGCTTTTGTCTGATTCTATAAGTATCCTGTTTATGGAGATAAAAATGCATCCCCGACATTGACGCTGTGGAGTTCCTTCTCTTCCTTAGTCACTATTGTTTTGTAGTCTCGGTCCATAGGGATTTTTTGTTATCTCTTTGGGAATTGTCACATGAATACCCATTGTGTGAGCAGGGACTAATTTAAACCAGTTTTACCTGGGCTCTTGTCACAGTAATGACCGTTATTGCCAGAAGCATCAGTTTAGACTCCCCCATGTTAAATATTTACCTGGTTTAGAGTAACATTGGTGTTTACCTTTAGCAGGTTATACTGTTATAGAACTCTAGACACTCAACACTTAGGCTTAATTTCTTAAACTTCTTGTTTTTTGGCAAGTCTGTAAAAATGTCCCTTCTTCGTCTAGTATTTGTGTTGACCTTGTTACATTTCTGCATTTGACTTTCTCTGCCACTTATTACACCACCCTTACTGACATGTTTTGCTGTCTGTTGCATCAACTCTCTTTGACTCTGCTTTTCCTCTCTGGTGCAGGTCCCACCATGCGAAGCGCGTATCTCATCCTGATACCTGCGCTCCTGCTCCTCTTGGCTCTTCCCGTCTCCAGGGGACGCTACAATGATGAATTTGATGATGGTGAGGACCTAGCAGACTTTGATGACAATGACTTCGCTGAGTTTGAGGACATGAACGACGATCAAGCAGCAGAGGCAGAAACTGCCCCTTCCCCTCGCGCCTTGCCGTCCTCACAGCCTGAAGAGGATGAAGATGAAGATGAAGCCACTGTGGAGCTGGAGGATGGCATGGATGGTTTTGACGACTCAGAGACACAGGTACATTTCCTCTGTTAACAGCTTTATTTTTGACCACATTATATATATATATATTTTTTTTATGGTATTATATGAAATTACACAGAATCTGTAGCGAAGCTAACTCAACTGCATATTTCCCTAGGATCAACACATGTACAGCAACTATGACCAGGAGGAGTTTGAGGGGATTGGAGACATGGAGAAGCCAGGCCACTCCATGAAGGACCCCCTCATAATCCACACTGTAAGCCGGGTTTATTGTTAAATCTTCTCACAAGCGAGTTTCACACTCTTCTGTCTGCTGCTGATCACTGAAGCTCTGAATGTGAACAAGTTGTGTGCTGCTCACAAAACATGTGTTGTTGTGTGTTGCCATTGCAAGTTGAGACGAGTAGCATCATAACAACTCTTGACATGGAAGACCAACAACAGAGACACTGGAATTGTAGCCATTACAATTATTTCAGTTACATTGATACTGATTAGCTAAACTGAATAATTTGCCAATACAAGTTTATTGCAAATATATTCATAATGTTGACTTTTGACAGTTTCTTTTCCTAACCGTTTTTTTTCTGCACATTTATAGACAGGCTTCATTTTAATTTAGCGTGATACTGTTTGCTGAGTACAATCCAGCGGTAGCTCTGCTGAGTCGTTTCAGACCTGTTTGATCCACCATGTCATATAACTCCAGAGCTCTGCAAGGTCCAAAAGTCTAAATTTAAATTGTCCTAGTTTGTTTTTATCTGAATATCAATTGTTAGAGTAGAGTAGTTGTCCACATAGTTTCTTTGTTTTCATTACAATTTATCGTTTAAAACAATAAAATAAAGACCAATATATTTATATTGACATTCAGGAGGTTGAAAACTACAGAGATTCTTATCCACTTAATCACTTAAAATAAAAAACATTAAGTAATTACATTGAGTTAGTTTGTGCAAAATATTTGTGATGTCCCAATGGTGATAGACGTTATTACAAAATTGTCTCTTCTTCATATTTAAGAGATAGTAGAAGTTTTGTCTATTGAAATTTAGCTGCGTTTAACATGTATTTTTACACATTGAATTCTTAAATCTAAAAGAGGATTGTTGCATAGTTATGATTTATTTCTGAAGCTATAATCCCGATGTTTTTCTGCAGGTTCCTGCACATCTACAGAACAGCTGGGAGAGTTACTACATGGAGATCCTGATGGTCACCGGCCTGCTGGCCTACATCATGAACTACATCATTGGCAAGAATAAGAACAGCCGCCTGGCTCAGGCCTGGTTCAACTCTCACAAAGAGCTGCTGGAGAGCAACTTTGCTCTAGTGGGTGAGTAACTCCCACTGCACGTGTTCTCCACAATAAATTACCGTATGACATGGTGGCGTCAGTTTGAAGCACAATTTGTCTTAATTGTCAATTACTTGTATGTTCAGGTGATGACGGCACGAGTAAAGATGCAGTGAGCACTGGAAAGCTGAATCAGGAAAATGAGCACATCTACAACCTGTGGTGCTCCGGACGTGTGTGCTGCGAGGGCATGCTGATCCAACTCAAGGTATGGGCAACGTGTTCATGTAAAGGAGTGAGTGGTGGCTGCTGTATTGGGTTAACTTACAGCTATGTAATTACCCCTGTGGTTTTGTTTTAGTTTCTGAAGAGGCAGGACCTGCTTAACGTGTTGGCCAGGATGATGAGGCCTGCCGGTGATCAAGTGGTGGGTATTTCTAATCGAATACGTTTGTGAGGAGCAGGGTTTCCTTTTTGGAAAATATTTTTGTCCTGGAAGATTATAATCTCGCAGAAAAATGGGAGAAAATTCTGGTCAAGTATTACCTGTGTTTATTGGGCTTAAAGAGACATTCTGCTGCACACCTGAGAACGGTTCACATCCGTACGTCTTATTTGAGCTAAAGCAGACAATAAGACTTGTGAGATCTAGATTTATCAGACATTAACATATCTTCCTGGTTACAAACAGTAACTACCGGATACAGAAACCCTGGTGTGGAGTTTGTAAAGTGCCTTCTAAAAGTGTTCTCGTTGTCACAGTCATTGTCTCACTAACAATGTCTGTTTGTTTGTAGCAAATCAAAGTGACTCTAAATGAAGAGGACATGGACACTTTTGTGTTTGCTGTTGGCACCAAGAAGTCGATGGCCAAGCTTCAGAAGGAGATGCAGGACTTGGTAAACATCCTAAAAAACTTGTCTACAACAAGCTTTTTTTTATTCGTAAATTTGAACTACACAAAGAATACATTTTTCTGTAGTCACCCTGTTACAGTGTTACCCATAGACATAAACACTTTAACAATGGTCTTGTCTTTATTTGGTTATTTTTCCGTAGAGTGAGTTCTGCGGTGACAAGCCCAAGTCTGGGGCCAAGTATGGGCTCCCAGAATCCCTATCTATTCTAAGTGAAATGGGCGAGGTCACAGATGGGGTGATGGACAACAAGGTAATGTCTCTCCACTGCTTATCTCGCATCACACAGTATCACTATAAAAAGCATACAGCATTTGTCTGACCACATGTGTCTCGGTCTGTTTTTGTCTTTTTAGATGGTGCATTATATCACTAATCATGCTGACAAGATCGAGTCCATCCATTTCTCGGACCAATTTTCTGGTCCAAAAGTTATGCAAGAGTAAGTATTTATTTTATCTTTTATCTCTAACACGGGTTATTTAGGATTCTTTAGATATTGTTTATCGGTACTAAAAGTTCCTTTGTTGTTTTACAGGGAGGGTCAGCCCTTAAAGCTGCCTGACACTAAGAAGTCATTGTTGTTTACATTTAATGGTAAGCATTCAGTTTCTCCTATTTTTAGAATACCCCATAAATAGATTTTGTAATGTAATAAACAATGAATGTTTTATTTCTTGTGTGTTTGTAGTGCCTGGCATGGGCAACACCTCTCCCAAAGACATGGACGCTTTGCTGCCTCTGATGAACATGGTGATCTACAGCATCGACAAAGTCAAGAAGCTGCGTCTCAACAGAGAGGTGAGCAGGATTTCAGTGCTCCGGTTTTTCATATTGCAGCCAATTGATCACTCAATTGTTGACAGTATTTTGTGCTTTTTAAATTTAAAGTCAGGCTATGAGTCCCTTTTTTAATACTCTCTGTATATTTAGGGCAAAATAAAAGCTGACAGAAACCGTGCCCGTGTGGAGGAGAACTTCCTGAAGCAGACTCATGCTCAGCGTCAGGAAGCAGCGCAGACTCGCCGGGAGGAGAAGAAGAGAGCCGAGAAGGAGAGGATCATGGCCGAGGAAGACCCTGAGAGACAACGTCGACTGGAGGTTGGGACTGCCACACACAAAAAGACAGTTTTGTTGACATTTTAGGAAATGTAAATGAGGCACGATTGATAAAGTCATTCTCTATCCCTTACTGTTTATAAATGCATCACGTAGTTCAGCATATGTGCCGCGTCTGATGTAGTTGCATGATTCTTACAGTTTAAGTAATGAAGTCCTTTTGTATCAGATCATCAACACAAGTTCAAGGTAAATAAAAAGCTAGAGCAAGAATCTCTCATTAAGACCAAAAATATTTTAATATTTAATACAATACAATGCTGTCATTCTATTTTTAACAAAGTGACAATTGGCATATTGATTCTGAAGTTACAAACACATTCTTACTTTTTCTTTTTTTAACAAGAAATAACTATTTACATGTGATGATCTAGAGTCTTGAAATCTTTGGTTTAGGTCCCCATAAAACCTGAAAAAGAGAACCTAAAATAAGTGAAGAGTTTAAAATGTAACAGCAATCTTGTTTATGACCTATATATTATTTTGGCCTTTCTCAGGAAGCAGCCCAGCGACGTGAGCAGAAGAAGATTGAGAAGAAGCAGATGAAGATGAAGCAAATCAAAGTGAAAGCCATGTGAAACCCCGGCACAGGGATACAAGCACACATGAAACAGTGCTCCGCTTCTCTCGAGTCACCACAGTCCGCAGCTTTGGCTCACAGTTGCTCCAAACAGACATCCTGTGCCTCTGGGTGTGTCAAGCTCTGCTGTCTCTGTCCCCACCTGCGCCATTTGGTGTGGCTAAACCCAAATGACTGAGAGTGAACTGTCCATGTCAAGTGAGAGGGACTTTTTCACCATCACATCACCATGTTTCCCAATTATTTTTCTGTCTAATTTTGTTGTCAAAATTAATCTGAACTCTGTTTGCAAGCTGTGTAGCTCTGGGAGCTTTTTTTTTTACTTCATCTGCTGGGAAGGAACAAACTATTTTGGTGGTTTATTGAGCCACATTTTAAAAGGAAATTTAATAGCATTAATATAATCTTAGATGATACTATCAATAAAATTTTAATTTATATCTGCTATGAGCTTGGTTTCTTGCAGGCTGTTTCTGATGAATATCTGAGCAAACATAATAAAATGCACTGGAGTCTGTTGGAAACTGTTTGTCTGTTTTTACTGGAACATTCATCTACTTGATTTAATGGCTATTGATGAAGACCACTATGTACAACTTAGAAACTGATACTCAGACACTTTGGTAGCACTTTAAAGAGTGGTCTATAACGGGGATCAGAATGGGTGAGGCTTAATGCTATATTTAACTTTGAGATTGTGTCAGCAGTCTCTGAACTAGATTTGGTTTCATCTGTGCACTAGACAACTTAAAATGGATACAATGACCACGTCTAGTCTGATTTAACTCTGTAAGATTTCAATTATGATCCTCCTCGGTAAATGAAAACACAATTTTCCTTTGTCCACATTGATAACAAGGGCACAGAAATGGCTCAATATGGTCAAACGATATTGCATTTCTGCGATCAAGTAGACATCATAGCGCTCTCAGCAGGTTTTACAGTATCAAACGTATTACTAGGCAGTTTACTAAACTAGTAAAATCCGATTAAGTATACATTATTTATCCCAAACTAGCATTGTTCTAATGAATACTCTCACAAAATATTGATTTAAAAACTATTGTGTTGCCTTTACTCCCTGTGTTTGGAGTTTGAGCTGCATCCGTAGGAATGGTCTGTTTATTTATAGCAGTTTTTTCGTTGAATAACAGACTAAATATTGACTTAATTCACCAATCAGAATCACATTGTTTATTATTTTGTATAATAATTCAACTTCATTCATGGAATCTATATTTACTCAATATCTGTAATGTACAATTTATATTATTTCCATTTTTTTTTTACTCACTGATATTTATTTGACATCTGTGGTCATATTATTTAAACAATAGATAAAAAAAACCTTATAAACAAAACCTCTTAAAGTTATAAAATATGATGAATTGAGCCCAAAGTTACAACATTGGAGTATTCAGTCAACCAGCAGTGCAACCTTAAATACATTAAGTAACTAGTAACTAATGTTGTCATAAATGCAGTGAAGTAAACAGTACCATCGTTTCCTGAGATGAAGTGGAGTAGAAGAAAAATCATTAAAAAATGTATACCTTAATATATAGGAAAACCTTTCATGGAACGCTTTAATTGTATACAAATTCTGGCAAAAGTTAGGTGGTTCCTTAGATCAAGCATTGTATAGAAAATAAACTGAGTTCTGAGGTGTTTATCACCCTGTTTTGATATTTAACATTTGTTCAATCAATATTCCATTACTCAACAGAATATTTGCATTTTAGTGTTTTAGGGCTTTGATCATTGTTGAGGTTGTATTTTTCATCCCAAAATATAATTTGGC
This sequence comes from Eleginops maclovinus, assembly GCF_036324505.1. Classification (NCBI taxonomy): domain Eukaryota; kingdom Metazoa; phylum Chordata; class Actinopteri; order Perciformes; family Eleginopidae; genus Eleginops; species Eleginops maclovinus. Next base: position 11,161,035 of record NC_086364.1, read on the forward strand.
TTTCTGTTTATTTTGCTGGAAATACCATAATACGACACATTCAATATAATAACTGCACAATTGATTGAGAAATGTCATTCATTATATTAATAGTCTGCGTTAGCCGAGTTGTGCCAATAGAGAGCGCTGTGATAACTTCCCCGGTTTTGGTTTTGCATTAGCAGATTCAAATATATATCTTTAAAGTGCAAAAACGTGACTATTAAAAATGCAGTTGTCTATTAATATTAAATGTATTTTAATATTTAATTATATAGACATAATATGTCATTGTATTGGCTTTCGTTTATTTGTTTTACTTTGAAGAAAGTGCTGGTCAGGAATCGTGGGCTGCATTCGCAAACACTGATGGAGAACAGGCGAGGCTTTCAGGTTGGTTACGCGATGGCCGCTCTCTCAACAATATCGGGATTTTAAAGCGAAAACAATGTTTTTGCCGCTCTGAGAGGATTGTTGATGTCTGGACTAGCTACCGGAATGATAGCGGCGGTGTTTTAGCCCGTCAGATTTGCTTAAGCGCCGGATCGGAGATGTCCTCTTTCTGTTAGGCTTTCAGTGTTTTTCTTGTTCGTCTCCCGGGCCTGGATGAAGCTGCCTACACTGTAGCGGCGGGTTGCTACTTTCGGATGAGCGGGCAGTAGGTCTTGAAGAGGTGGGGTCTGAATTTAGGAGTCAAAACAAGTCCGTAGAGGTTCTAAAGGAGGTGCTTAACGTGCATGTTACTGAAAAAATGTTACCGAAGTGGTCAGAAGGGCAACATTATCAGAGTTGACTCCTAACTTGATGTTCTAGCTAGTTAGCATTAGCCAACGGTAGCGGTAACTTGCACTAGCTATAGCGTAATTTTAACATTTGTAAACGCTATATAACATAAGAGCTAACAGTTATGTTGCTCCTGCAGAATAGTGAGGCACCCGGTTTATATTGCGTTTACGTGAAGTCTGTTTTGACGTCTGAAAAAAGGATTTATTTGAATTTAGTTGTTGCAACTAGCGTGTTGCTAACTGAACTAACTGGTCAGTGACGTAACGCTCGGCATTGTTTTGACAGCACGCAGCATCTTAGTTCAGACCTAAAATGTGCATATGACTGTCTTTCTTAATTATTATTTTTTGTTGATTATTTTTTGTAACAGACAATAGTTATAAAAGTTAACATGTGTCTAACTGATGTGACGCAGCTCACCGTTCTGTTACAGTACCATACAGTGTAACGTTAGCCTCTGCCAGCAACCAAATATACTGTCTGTAATTACTGCAGTATTTCTCATCAGCACATCTCTCTGTGGGCTTTTAAAAAAAAAAATTGCTAAGGCTTTTATATACATTTCGAATGGCTAAAGCACGAATAAAGATAGAGGGTTTAAATGCAGTTGAAATGGCACAAATCCATTCTGCTACTAAGGAGATACCAATGTTTGAAATCAAGAACACATTTGAGGGCGTATTGAGAAGCATAACATCAGTAGGCTATAGGTGTTCGATTTCAATATATTGACCAAGGGAGTCATCCATTGAACATTTGACCTAGGGAAGAAAAGCATACATGAGAACAGAAGAGCTTTGAAAGGTCTCCTAAATGTTCACAGGGTATTGAGCTGAACATGGAACCCTGGGAACATATAAATGTGTACGTCCCCATACAGTAGCATTCATGGCTTTCTATTTGACACTTCAGTTGTAGGATGGATCCAGACGGTGGGGCAGATTCTCAAAAAGCTGTCAGTTTGCAGTGGAAGAGCTACAAACTTGTCCAGGATCCAGCCATTCGTCGAGTTGCACAGAAAATCTACAGATATGATGGAGTGCATTTTAGTGTGCCAGTGAGTTGATTTGCTTTCTGTTTTAATACATAATGTGTTTCTTTAATTCAACTACAACCTGTATCATTGATGATGGATACAACTTTATATGAAAATGACTTTCCTCAAGGAGAATTATGAAACCGGCTTGCTACGTCAGCACACAGCAAAGCATATTTTTATCTATCTGTTCTGCACCTTGATTCAGTTTTCACCATCAAATACCTGGTGCTTCATTTAGTAGCTTCTTTTGTGATAACATTCATATGTGTTTTATAATTATCCTGTCCAGATTTGATCCTGTCAGACTAAATGACACACTTATGCATTTTGCACAAAACAAAAGTAGACAATAAAGTATTTTGACAAGAGGAATTGGTGTGCGGCAGTTACAATATAAAGTGTGAAATAGTGCCAAGATATACTTTGCAGGAAAACCAAATATAAACAATAGAAAGGATCAGTACCTTGCAAAAGACAAATGTACACAATACCTGAAATGTAAAAAGGTTAACTGTTTGTGTGATTAAAAGCAGTAGGGTGCAATTTAAAAAACATCAACATTTGCCTTAAAGCTAACTGTGAACGGTGAGGGTCATCCGAAACTGCTTATAAGAGGATTTATTCTAATTTCTGTATGAGGTATACAGTATGTGTTGTCAAGTTTTGTTACTACTGGAATTTCAGGACTCTGGATTTCCTCCTGTGGGTGAACTGCGGGACCCTAGACCCCGGAGACTATGGTCCAGGTATACAGAAATGTCCCTGCCAGTGCCAAAGTTTAAGGTGAGGATAGCTTCTGAGCACTAACTTAACACATACTTCATCTGAGGCTTAATATGTTGACCAATTATTGTATTTGATTTTCTTCACAGCTTGATGAGTTTTATGTGGGTCCCATACCCCTCAAGGAGGTGACCTTTGCTAGACTGAATGACAACATCAAGGAGCCCTTTTTGGCAGAAATGTGTGCAAAGTTTGGTGAGGTGGAGGAGATGGAGATCCTGTTTCACCCCAAGACCAGGAAACACTTGGGCCTGGCCAGGGTGCTGTTTACCAGCACCAGAGGAGCTAAGGACACAGTCAAGCATTTGCACAACACTTCTGTCATGGGTAACATCATTCATGCTCAACTGGATATAAAAGGTACGTTCAAACACCTTATCTCAGGCATCTACAAAGTTGTCCTAGTGATCAATCATACTATAGCATTTTTTGTGGAGTGAGAAATAAATTGCCAGTACAAACATGTTATGCATTTATTTGTCAAAAAGAGATGTACACGCATAGTTTTTAACACAAATGATGATGCGCCTTGAGCCACACAGCTCAACTGTTTTATAATTGAAAAGGCTAGGTCATTTTTTAATTTGTAGTAGGCTCTATATAGACATGGTTTTACATAGAAAAACATAAAGATAAAAAGATCATGAGATATGTGCCAGGTTTTTATATCGTTAAAGATTGGGCTTATGAGGAAAATGCTTTTGCAATTCCCATATCTGCACCTTATGTCCAAACTAACAAACTTTTTATGCTATATGTCCTGTTAATTATAGAAAAAACAGACATTAGCTGTTCCTGGGTGGAGACAGTGGATATGGGTTATGTTTGTTGTGATTTTATGGTCTGTAATTATTTTTTTATGGCTTTTGTTTGTTTCCACAGGCCAGCAGAGGCAGAAGTATTATGACCTGATGGTAAACGGGTCCTACACTCCTCAGACTGTGCCCCTGGGAGGCAAGGCTTTGACTGATAGGCTCCAGCCTCCGGCCCCAGCACAGCCGCAGCCACAGCCTGACACGGTATTATCATAGCATCGTTTTCACTTCACTTTAGGGCTTTTGAAAATGTTATTTTCCTATTCTGTAAAGCTTATATTGAATCAAATGAAGCCTTTAATTGTAATATATGGTGCTGTTTTGATTGGAGCTGTTACCTCCGCGACCCTGACGGAGAAGATGGATGGTGCTGTTTGATTGCTGCTAGATCATTTCTTTGACAAAATAAAAAGAATGTGTTTTTTTACAGCCAAAATACCAATAAATATGGATTTAAGCAAATGTTTCATTAGATAAAAACATGTTTTTTGTTTTAGAAAGGCTTGCATCTTTCTTTTTTCAATACATTTGACCTTTTGGACTTCACAACTCTCAGGTTATGGAGATGTGTTTCAGGTCACACAAGACAGAAAAAATCCTATGTAGCCACAAATGGATTAACAAATGGGTTAATTCTACCAATACTTTCATTATTATTGTTTTGGTGAAGCTTTATCTTTACAGAAAGCTGTGCAGAAACATCAGTATAACATGCAATGAACTGTCACTCAACATCGCAGCATTTTCATGTCAAACAATGTTGAAAATGTGCCATGAAAATGTAGTGAATGAATGTTCTAACCCTTTGATAAAGCCCGCCTTCACCTCCCTAATGATCTGCTGAGGTTTATATAGATAATGGATTTCAAGGAAACTTACATTTGAATCCTTATGCTTGTTTTGAGCAGTCATCGGAAGTCAGGCGGAGGCTTTCCAGTGATCTTGCAGTTTTGGCAGCAGGGGTCCAGGCCCTAACATCAGGAAGTGCCGACCCTTCCTCTGGGGATGCTGGTTACAGTGATCAGCGTCTGGACACGCCCCCCTCTTCCATATCAGGCCCCTTCACACCAGGCTCCACTGCTTCATCTCAGGGTGCTGGAGGAGGGACACCGTACAGCTCCAGATCTGGGACTCCTTTCTCACAAGACTCGGGCTACACTGGCGGAAGGTTAGTCGATGCTACTTGCCCAAAGAGAGTGTTGCGTTAAAACTGTCCCATTGCTTTGGTGCGGCTGTTATTATTCAGGCTCTACATAGAAGATTCCATTGTGTACTTTATAGATTCTCTGTTGGATTAACTTAATTAATAAATGGCTTTATTAACAATAAGTATGGATATGGATTCTTTTGATCTTCTGTTCAACTGGCATTGTTGTTAGAGGTCGTGAGATTTAGCGTGGCAGTTAAAATTATAACATCAATAAAACAATAAAAACAACCACAGTCTTTCACGTGCACGTGCAAGCAGGGCAAGTGTTTATTAAACCTTTTTTTTTCGTAATCTCAATATAACTTGGTTTTGTTACTTGCCAATACAGCATGATTAATTGAAGTGATTGTCTGCATGGTTGTTTTAAACAATAATTGAAAAGAACTTCCTTTGTGTCATGCAGGAATACTGGCTACAGCACTGGCACTTTAGGCAGTGGCTACCCTCCCCAGGACATGCTCCCTTCTTCCTCCTCGTCTTCTGCAGTCTCCTCTACTGTTGGAGGATACAAAGCATCTCGTTTTTCAGAGGATGCACAGGAACCTTCAGTGTTTCACCGAGGTCGCCCTATATACCCCCCGAACACATCATACCGTCCCAACGAGCCCCCATGCTACCCCCCATACCCCAATGTTGCAGGGCCTGGGCCACACATGGCGCACCACTCCTCAATGCCTCCTCCACCTCTTGCCGCCCAATTTGATCAGCCCCCAATGGCAGACAGGGACCGTGACAGAGACTCAGGGGGGCGTTACGGGCCGGCGGGGATCGGCTCCAGAAGGTCGTCCTACCAGCAGCAAGACACAAACTCTTCCACAAAGTACCATTCCCATCACTCCCATCACCACTCAGAGCGCAGGGAGGACAGGGCGTACCGGCGAGATAGCCTGGGCTCCCGGTCTGGTGACCACGGCCACCAGAGACACCGCAACCACCACCATTCTCACAATCACCACGGCAGCAGCAGCCGCAGGAGGAGCAGCCATGACCGGGACAGAGATCGAGACAGAGACAGGGACAGAGACAGTGACTACTCCAACAGCTCTGACCCCAGATACAATTCCAACTCCTACCGTTCTTCCTCTAACAGCATGTCTCCCCCCCCTTGCTCTTACACTGCATACCCCACGTCCAAAGAGCCCGCTCAAGCCCCTCCTCAGGGATTGGACTCTTCCACCCGTCTTGCAGGCACAAGCCTTGCAGAAAGGGGCTCCCTGCCGTCGGGTGGTGCTGACAAAGACTACCACACTGGTCACCACAGTGCTCTTCCCCCACTGCCTCCTCCGCCGCCGCCCCCCCTCCCGCCAGCCTCAGTCATAGCAGCGGCTGTAGCTGAGACCCTGGGAACGCTGGACTTCAACCAGGACAGTCCGGCCCGGGAGGAGCAGTGGACAAAGCCAAAGCGCCGTCCCAGCACGCCACCAGCACCCCCAAAAACGCCCCCCCCCCTACCTCCTCGCCCCAACGTCCCATTGCTTCTTCCTCCACCTCCCCATCCTCTACCTCCCTTCCCCACCATCTTCCCTCTTCCTCCAGCTCCCCACCTCAGCGTGACTCCTCCTCTCCAGAGCCAGATTCCACCAATGAGAGTTTACCGTTCGTCTACCACAGCAGCAGCCTGGACTCTCGTATTGAGATGCTCCTCAAAGAACAAAAGGCTAAGTTTTCTTTCCTTGCCTCCGACGAGGAGGAGGAAGAGGATAGGAAGGAGGAGAAGCAGAGGGCTGTACGTGGGGACGGAGGCGATCGAAGAGGTGATGGGACAGGGGAGCACACCAGTGGTAACCTGGTTGGAGACAATGGGGAGAAGGACCACAGGAAGAAAGGGGAAAGAGACAGAGGGAGGAAACGGGGAAAGGGGGGAGACGGTAGGAAGAGTCCCAGTTTACTTACAGCAGCCATACCATCCTCTTCCTCCTACTCCTCTCGCATCCCCCCAGAAACTCAGCCACAGGTCGGCCTCACTGTGGCTGGAGCTTTGCAGGAGGAATCTTCACACACTGGATCTGCTGATACACGCAGCAGGACAGGAGCACACACCCCCCCTTACAACGGACAGAGTCAGGTGAGATCAGTAGCAGAATAAAGCTTTAAGGCGGAGTTCTGACCATTAAAGGTTGCACAATCCCTTTTTTTGCCACTTTGTTAGCATCAGGGGAATTATTATTTTTCTGCAGTGGTGGCGCACCCCTAGCGTATGTGTGTATTACATATGTATGGTGTATACTAACACTCTAACCTCTGTTTCTTGTAGTCCTCCCCTCACTCCTCAGGAGAAGACATGGAGATCTCAGACGAGGAAGAGGAGGTGACTACCATAACAACAGTGACCTCTCATCAGGCCTCGCTCACCTCAGGTTCCTCCCCCTGTTCCTCCCAGGCTGCCATGCCTTCACAAAAAGCGGACCACTCATCTTCACCCCAACCGGACTCTGCACAGCACTTTGGCACCTCCATGCACCCTCCCATACCTTCCTACCCTCCACATCTGCCTCCACCACCTCCTCCTGGTTACTCCCTCCAACCTCCACCTCCGCCCGGGATCCCTCCCCTGCCCCACATGGAGCTGCACCCTGAGTATCCTCCCATGCCCCATCACATGTATGACTATGCCTCGTCCATGGAGCTGATGAACCAGTACAGCGGGGGCGCTCCAATGTCTTTCCAAATGCAGACCCACATGCTGAGCCGCCTTCACCAGCTGCGCGTGTCGTCCTCCAACGGGACCCCGGGCCCCGGCGAGGCCGCCACCGCTGACTACTCGTCCTACCATCTCCACTCTATGCCGCCGCCCCACACACACCACCCCTATATGGACCAAGAGGGGAGTGGAGCAGGCGCTCATTATGACCAGGACCACCGCTACATGCCCCCCCACATGCCCTACGCCTACCCTGACCCCCACAGCACCCAGATAGCACCCCCTCCACACCATGGCATCCCGCCTCCCCATACTGGTTGGCCGCAGCACGTCTTGCCCCCCCACTACGCCTCTTACATGCCCCCACCGGGCTATGGCACCATGCTGCCCGGGGAGGGAGACGAATACAGGGCTCCAGATGGGGAGGAGATGTCTCTGTTGCCTGACAATCCGCATGAAGCCACGGTGCAGATGGTCCTGGGCACTCTGATCCAGGAAATGAAAAACATCATGCAGAGGGACCTGAACCGCAAAATGGTGGAGAATGTTGCCTTTGCGACTTTTGACGAGTGGTGGGAGAGGAAAGAGACCAAGGCCAAGGTGAGGGAGAGTGCTGATGTGCTGTTACATCTTACAGCTTGTTTGTGTGTGTATATAACTTTCTAAATGTTTCAGTTAAAAACCCGATAGATGAACTCCTGAGCAGTAAATCAAATTGGATCCACCTTTAAACACATTAATGTATTACTAAAGTCCAGTTTATTTGATTCTGAACAAGCCATTCTGCATATTGAATACTTTTAAATATTTTTAAGTGTAATTGATGAATTATTTACTTGAGACTTCGAAATGCACATTTTTTTCACTATTTAAAAGTATTAAAACCTTGCTGATTATCCACTGGGTGCCTTCCAAAACTGCCCCTGCTTTTACCACCCGATGGCAGTTTGAATTGCCTCCTTTATTTTCTGTAGCAAGATGATGCCACCGACCACATGGATCAGGCAGCAGAGTTGTATTTTGAATTGAAAAACGGAAATAAATACAAAATTGTTAATGTATATATTTCCTCTTCTAGCCTTTCCAGACAATGGTTAGAGGGGTGTCTGCATTACGGGACGATGAGAAGAAAGAGGAAAAGATCAACCGTCCTCGGGAGCCTCTCACGTCTCTTGTGGACTGGGCGAAGAGCGGCGGCATGGAGGGTTTGTCTCTCCGAGGAGCAGTGCGACTTCCTTCCTTCAAGGTAAAAGCACTTTGGCAGAAATGTGATTGTGTCGTAATGTTCAACAGCTCACACTGTGATTTAGATAAATGAAAACACACACATACACCCTGATCGCTCCCTTATATTCGAGTCAATTCTTTACTTTTGGGTCAAATACTTATTTTTAAGAAACCTTTAAGAACTTTTCTGGTCGATGCAAGATTCAAATAGCATTTTTAATAATACACTAAATGTTACATTTCTGTCGAATCCATTTTTCAAACAAGTGATCAACCTAATCTACCCCTGATAACATAACTTCCAAGTGTCAATTTTACATTTACAAAGAAATCACCATCCCTGTTAACCGTTCTTAGTTTTGATATTCCCTGACAATGCTGGTCCCAGATGTACAGTAGATGCTTTTAATGTTACTTACCACGAGGAGCCCGTTATAATTTGTCTTGTTTAAACATAGAAATGTTGATTTTTGTCAAGTGAAACTTCATTGAGAAATGCTTTATGTTGATGTTAAAGTCCATCAGTGGCTGTGTGTCATTGCTATAACAAATATTGTTTTTCCACTTGTTTAGGTAAAGAGGAAAGAACCCCAGGAGCTTCAAGAGGGAGACATGAAGAGGCCCCGACCCTCGACCCCACCAGACGAGGATGACGAAGGTTTGTTGAGCTCTTTATCCAATTAAAGAAGGGATTGATTTAATAGAACTGCTGCATTTAACTATCAAACGGATGTTTTCCTTCCAGCTCGTGAGGGGAGAATGCCAGAGGCCAGCAGACATGGAGCTGAAAGAGACAACAAGAGGAGGAAAAAGAAGCCAAGGAATCGTAAACCTTGGGAACTTGGCAGTGAGGGAGAGGAAACATCTGACGACTCCTCCACTGAAAAGGTTTGGGTTGTTATCTTCGTTTGTAAGCAAGCAAAAAAACAAGAGCACATAAACAAACCTAAGGTATGCGTAAATGAGACTTTTGGAAACCTGTTTATATCAGATGTATTCACTAAAGTACCAGGCTGAGCAAGAAAATATGATTTTTATGCAACTGGTTTGATTTAAATGTGTGTTGTGTTCTCAGGTTTGATCAGAGTTGTGTTCTGACTCTAGATGGCAGCATTTCACTGTGATCTCTATTTGATATATTAGTTTGTAACTATAATCCTTTTTATGTGCAGGAGGATGAAGAGGAGGAGGGAAGTGAAAAGGCCTCTGATGGTAAATCACATTCTTATCACAATACATTTACTTCTGTTTACTTCCAGTTTAGGTAGTAATAATCCAAAATATCCTCTTCTTTCTTTAGATGACGCCCTTAGCGCTGATAGTGATGATGAGAGCCTCTCCTCGTCCTCTGACGGCTCTTCGTCTTCAGGATCTACATCTTCCTCTTCCTCTGAAGATGAGGATGAAGAGGAAGGAGAGAGGGCTGAGAGTGAAGGGCCAGACTCCATGGATGAGTCGACCATGGACAGCACAAATGAGAAAGATGGCAGGTATGGAGTTTGAAATGTTGTTTTTATTCCATGTTTAATGTCTATCAATTCCAGAAATACATTTTGTCTATTTTGTTCAACTTAATGTAATTTTCATCGTCAATATCACCGGCTTCAAATGTATTTCTTCTTTTTTCTTCAGGGAAAATAATGCAGGCTCTTTCTCGAAGGCAGAAGTCAAAACAGGTTAGTCAAAAGTCCTCATGTCATTAAACATATCACATTATCCAACGCAAACAGCAGCTATCGCCACCAAAGGCACAATGAGTAGAATTGTTTGCTTTTGTGTTTATAACCACAAAACACAAGTAGGAAATTTCCCCCACCCTATCTGGCACCCTACATTTTTTATGGAGGTTTAATCTTAGAAACCTGCTGAACACATCATAATAAAAATAAATAAGAGAGAAAGGCTAAGGGCAGTGTCTCTGCAAGTGACCCTGCAGCACACTTCTACTAGGTCATACATTGAGACTGGATTCATCGGAGTCTAAACATTGTTTTTAATAAATCCTACTAATTGTGCCTTTTACTCCTTGTTATTGCTCTCAAAGTTGTAGTGAATCAATTGGAACGTTTAACTGCACTGTGTAAAGTTTGGATCGGTCTCTCAAAACTCACTTTTTCCCGCAGGTGAAGCCAAGGACAGCAAGGCAGATACAAAAACAGCACCAAGCAAGCGTCCTCCATCGCCCCCGTACCCCAGGCCTTCGTCCCCTATTGTTCTTGTGCCCCCTCTCAAGAAACGCAGGAAGACTGTCTCGTTCTCCACAGGCGAGAACGACAGCAAGATGCAGCTGCCGACTGTACCCGCATCTCCATCTCCCTCACAGCTGGCAGGTGAATCTCCCTTTTTCTCCCCTGGGAGGCACCCAGACTCTCCCGTCACCGCTTCTCCATCACCCACGGCTCGCCCCTCCAAGGGCATCCAACTCCTTCCCTTCGCCTCCAAACCAGGGGAAGGCAATGCCCTCATTGTGCCCCCGTCTGGATACCAAGATTTTGATGAATGCAAAAAGGGACCTCCTGCTTCTCCTCAGACCCCCCTGATCAAATCCGCTGGCAAAACGGGGTGCAGGGAAAGAGTCCCCCAAATCTCCCGTCCCTCCTGTTATGGTGTGCCGCACGGTGCAGAACCTGCCGCTGGACCACGCCTCTCTGTGCAGGATGGCCTTCGAGGAGGCCCCTCCTCCACATCCAGCCAACAAACGGTCCAGAGGCAGGCCTCGGACGGCCAGTGTGTCTGCGTCATCCAGTCACTCCCTCAGAGAGGAAGACGAGGAGGAGGAAGAAAGTGAGCAGAGGCTGAGATTCAGAGAGCATCTGGGGGCATCAAGCCTCCTGCAGCTTGCCTCAGCTTCAACCACTGACTTGTCTGTGTTGGCCGATGTTGCTTTGAAAATGGACCCTGACACTGGGGACTCAGAGGAGACAGAGACATCTGATGAGGCAGAAGAGCAGAAGATGGAAGGCGATCTCTTCTCCTCAGAGTCCCTGGCCCTGGTAATGAGCCAAGGGGGTATACTGGTCCTTACGGAACACAACTACTGCAAACCTCCTGTTCTCACAGTACCATCCGGTACCAAAAGGACTTCCTCCAAAGACTCCTCAGTCTTGCTTCCAGCAGACCTTAACACTATTTCTGGGGTGCTTGAAGCGCCAGAGGAGGTCATTGGAGAAGCCCTTCCATCCAGAGGAGATAAAGGGGAATTGTTATCTACAATGGGGGTGCTTTGTGAGTCTGATGACGCCGGCCAGGCTGCATCTCGACCTCCATCGTCAAAGAAGAAAGCCGTAGTTGGGAAAAGTCCCGAACTTGAAAAGGATATGAGCAAAAAGTGGAGAAGGAAAGACAAAGAAAACCTTGAGCTTCAGCACACACAAAAACAGAAGGAGCAGCCAGGAAGCAAGAAACAGAGGAAGCGGAAACCAGAGGTGCGTGCCACGTCTGCTTTGTTCCTGTAAATGTTTGCTGATGTCTTAACAGTAAACAACCTGTCGTGGATTACAACCCGTCACAATGTTTGTGAGACCAAAGAAGAGTGACTCAGTTGTTGATCAAAGTTTGTTCATGACACATCTTTTTTTTCCTTCCTGGGTCACTCGAAAAACAATCTAGCAGCTTAATTCAAATATAATGCTACCACTTTACAACAACCTACTACCCTTATAAAGGATTCATAAAGGGTTTATAATTAGGTTATTAATTAGGTTGTAAACACTTTATTAATCATTAAGAACCATTCATAAACCAGTTATAACGTTTTCATACATCAACACAGGCTCACTATTTGGCAAGATGACTAAGCCTTATACTGGCTAGCTAGCTTACTTCGTCTTCTTCATCAGCCAACATGCTTGGTGTCTGTTGTTCACTGACTTGATTCTCCCCCCCATCCATCTTGATGTTTCTTGGCATCTCACTAAGTAGCCATTAAAAGGTTTGGCAGTACAGATAAATGTGGGCTCACTATTTGGCAAGCAACCGGAATGTGGCCCTGTTCCTCCCTAGCAAACTACAGTTTAGTGAACATGTGTTCCAACGTACTGGTTTCAGCAAGTATCTCGGCCTACAGCACACATGGTTGACTGACTTATTTGGCCATTTGCTTCTGGCTGGAACCAGACATGCTTTTTAAAATAATTACTTTAACACTAAGATATAGGATGGAATAAATCTTCCATCATCTGACTCAAACAGATTTCTCTTGTGATCAATGTGGTTACAGTTCATTGGTATTAGTATTGCTCTTCTTGTTATCATGAGTCAAAAACACAATAATAATCATAACATCTTCACCTGTGCAGGACTCAGAAGAAGAAGTCGATGTGGAGGAGCTTGAGTCTGGGGAGCTTTCCAGCTCGGACACAGAGGACGAGATTGTTGAAGACGTTCGGAAGAGTGAGCGTCTATTTCTGCAGGAAGCAGGGGTAACATCGTCCCAGCGCTGGCCAAAACCCGTCCCTGCATCCGAGCCAACAGCAATTAAGTATGATAACCGCAGTGAGTTTGAGCAGATGACCATCCTGTATGATATCTGGAACTCGGGTCTTGACGGCGAGGACTTGAGTTTGCTGAAGAAGACTTATGAGAAGCTGTTACAGGACAACCACAGCTCTGACTGGCTCAACGATACTCACTGGGTCAATCACACTAATATCCTTTTCTATGGTTTACTTCTGCATTAAGTACGTGTGATTGGTGTTGAAATGAACCCCAGTTACCAATTTAAAGCTGATTTTAACAAACAACTTTATGATCTATTTAAATAGATCAAATGTCTTATGTTTCCATTTTACTGTGTGGTCTGCTATTGTCCTTGACCTTCGAGCTTCACTAACCAATTTGCCGAACCCTCGACGTAAGAAGAAGAACCCAGGTGGACAGCTGCGTCAGCATGTGACCGGTTCTGCCAGAAGTGAGGGCTACTACGCCATCAGCCGCAAGGAGAAGGACGTCTATCTGGACTTGGACCTGCCAGAGCAGGTCATCCGGGAGGTGGAGAATGTCGACCTCTCGGTAAGCATGCTCCTAAGTCCTTTCACTCTGAAATCCCTTTGTCTCTTTAGTTCTAGTGACCATCATTTTTATTTTCCTTTTCAGAAGAATCAGTTTATAAGTGAGGAACTCAAATCGTTTTTTCTTCAATGATATTGCCAACTCCTTTCAAGAAGGTTTGCCTCTTTGGTTGTGTGGTTAATGAAACCCTTAAGGCAAGGGAGAAAAAACTTATTCTGGTTTCCAAATGTCCTGCACCGCTAAAACAGGTTTTGGCTGGTGAAAACAGGTTGTTCTTAGAAGAGTGTATAATCAACTAGGCTCAATGGATCTGTTCTCCCTCTGTTTAAGAACATTCTATCCTCTTCTTAAGTGATTTAACAGAGGATAGGAAAACATTGAAATCATGGAAAAATATTAGTTTCCAGTACAGATCAAATTGTTGAGATCTGTGGAAAAGTGATACAGGTTTTCCAAACAGCTGCTCGGCACCGAGCTATTTTGGAAAATAAGACAAAATGGCAATAGCAACATTTGAACACTCCCTTTTCTGCTGCCGAAGAAGTGTTATTACACAGTTCCTGAGTAGTTCTTTTATTTGTTTGTATTGAAAATGATTTGTGACACATTTGGAGGAGCATTCTGCGAGACAGATAGATGACAGATGTCCCAAATGTTCCCCAAAACCAAACCTCACATCCTGAAAAGCTTCAGTTGGCAAAACATTTATGTCGCTGCTCACCAAATGTGTAATGGGATTGAGATTTGTGCCGCCACATCTTCACAGCTGCTGACATATTTGGCATTTGTAGGGAAAACTCGTATGGTTGTTTTGTGTTCCTATGCAACGTTTGTTTTCAGTAACGGGTTTCCGTTCTGGCTTTGTGCCGTGCCTCACTGGCACCATGGAGATTTTATGTTGCCTCAAATGAGATGTAGACACCACATCAGTCAGCACGTGATGTCAGGATTAAATCAGCACCTGACTCAGGTACACAGGGATCTGTTTTATTTGTACCTTGAGGTCTGACTGTAGAGGAAATATTTTCAAAGCTCAGTGAGTTAGGACTGTATGATATGAAAAGGATTTTCAACATCTACAAAAGTAAAACTCCTTTGTTTGAGATTTTAATCATTAAGGATCCATTCAAAACAACTTGTAATCATTGTTTCAAAGCCTTCAGAATTCACAAGTAGTATTTGTTGGATTGTGTGATATATACAGTAGAGCTGTTTTTGGTGAGGAAAGGGTTGTGTCTTAATGTAGTCGAGCACTCTGTAGAAAACTTGAGTCATCTGTCGTGCTTCCTCTTAGCCTTTAATCAGTTATATGTGCATGCACAGTGACTGATTCCAAATAAACTTCACCTACATGAACACATATTTGTCAAAGTTCAAATTACGGGTCATTCTACTCTTGGTCAAGGTCACGTGATGTGTGATTGTGCCAGATTTGCTATTTTAATTTTCTTTGCCATCTGTTTTTCTGCCAGGGAGCAAACCGAGTGCTTTCAGAGAGACGCTCAGAGCAGCGCCGTCTCCTCACTGTCATCGGCACCACGGCAGTCATGGACTCTGACCTGCTCAAACTCAACCAGCTTAAGGTACAGACAACCGTTATCTCATGTTGTGCAACCAGATTCACATTGTAGCCCAGAGGGTTCACATTTCTTTACAGACAGCATTAAAATGTCACAATACAATTATCTAATATTGTGTCAATTTAATTATTCTT
This sequence comes from Eleginops maclovinus, assembly GCF_036324505.1. Taxonomy (NCBI): domain Eukaryota; kingdom Metazoa; phylum Chordata; class Actinopteri; order Perciformes; family Eleginopidae; genus Eleginops; species Eleginops maclovinus. The sequence continues at coordinate 11,176,239 of NC_086364.1, forward strand.
AAAATAAGATAAAAAATACTTATAATGTCCTTGGTGGAAGTAATTCCTTAAAGTTCAGGGCAGTAGGAAAGAACACACCTCTTCAAAGGTAATTGCCATTGGTGAAGCTTTTTTTTTTTCACCAAACAGTTATCTGCCTTGACAAAGTTCATGTTTAATCAGCAGTGCGTGATGCCTCTTTAGTGCAGCAAAAGGAACTTTTTAGCCCGTTGCACAGTATAGCACAGATTTAAAAACTGCCATGCCTGCCACGTTAAAACAAACAGCCCCCCTAGTGTAGTTTAATGACTTTGCTTACACATAAGAGCTTTTTTTTCGAAACCAACAGACTAGGCTGGTGCCTTTCAGAGGTCCTGCGTTCAAAGAGGAGTTGCCAGCTGTGCAGTTTTGAGTCATGGCTGTACGGGTGATTAACTTGCTCCCTAGGAAGGCGTTAATCCTTCAGCGCAGGCCGCCTGTTACTGCTGCTTCCAAGGCCAAACATTTCACAGAGCTAACCCTGTGTCGAACACAACAGGAAATCCGTCTTAGTGCCCACCCATCACTAACAACCCCCTAAAGGAGGGTGATGATCATATTTTAGGGTGGAGGCTGTTTATCGCTGGAACTGTGACGAGTGCAGTTACAGACTAAGTCACTTAAAAGCAGAATCAGCATCTACTTCTTACATGTACAAGAGTTTTAATAAAAAGTTTCAACATGTTCATTTGAGTGCTTGCATATTTGTTACCAAGATCTTTGTTACAGTGAGTCTTTTCTGTCTTTGTGCAGTACCGAAAGAAGAGGCTTCGCTTCGGACGCAGCAGAATCCACGAGTGGGGTCTGTTCGCTATGGAGCCCATAGCTGCTGATGAGATGGTCATTGAGTACGTGGGCCAAAACATCCGACAGGTATGGCCCCCGGTCTGTGTCATTCTGTGTTAAACCAGGGAGAATTGGAAAAGAAAACCCTCCAGATATCCATATCGAGTTTCATGCTGTGATGAAATTCCAGCTACAGACTGAATTAAATATGCAAAATGTTAAGTGTTCTGTTTAGAAAGCTCCACCATTACATTACTGTGTCATTTGATTATTGATAGGTCATATGGCAGATGATAACTATTTTTATAAACCATTAGTCCTTTTTTTCTAAAAATCACCTAAACGCTGCTTTAGGATATTTGTTATTTCGTTTCAAATTGGCTTTGATAAGGAAACAAATCAATAGTTGCAGCCCAACTCTTCAGATACTGCTGTTGGTTCAGTGTTATCATAAGAACAACATGTTTTGTGTGTACAGATGGTGGCTGACAATCGAGAGAAACGGTATGCACAGCAGGGCATCGGGAGCAGCTATTTGTTCAGAGTGGACCACGACACGATTATTGATGCCACCAAGCTCGGCAACCTGGCAAGATTTATCAACCACTGCTGCACTGTGAGTCTCGACCACCTTCAGTTCGATTTTCCCCAGTATTAAGCCCCCTTATTATTTTGAAGTTGAAGTTGAATTCTGTTTATTCAGCAGAGTTGATTGTGTCGATAAGAAGGGCAACGGCTGCAGGGTTCTTCTAGAGCCAGCATTTTGTGTTTCTTTCTTTTTATTTACAGTTTAAAAATCTTCAGAATATATATGTGTAACTTTAACTGACACCTTTAGGAATATTTCCAGGGCCTTCTCCAATGTATGACGCAAAAAACATGTCGTATGTCAGAGCTCACAGACTATGACAAATTTCAAATGTTTGGGAAATGCACTTCTGGCACTGTTCTCATTATTCCTTTTTCGCTTTGTTCCTCCAGCCAAACTGCTACGCCAAGGTTATCACAATAGAGTCCCAGAAGAAGATTGTGATCTACTCAAAGCAGGCCATTGCCGTCAATGAGGAGATCACCTACGACTACAAGTTCCCGCTGGAGGAAAACAAGATCCCTTGCCTGTGTGGAACGGAGAACTGCCGCGGGACACTGAACTAGTGGATAAGCTTTTCTTCCTCACCTGGCAACACCCAGACCCGGAACCCCACCTGGTTTACCCTTCGTAGAGTGTACTTCGAAACAAGGCCACGCTATGAACCCCCCCTCCTCGCATTACCCAGGAAACAGAGACACACACATTTGCACTTTTCCTGCACACTTTCATTCACTTGGCAGTTTCACAAGCCAGTGTGAGAGGTTAGTGTCACCTGGCATGAGAATACTAGTTGGGGGGCCTCCGCTTCAGCAGCTCTTTTGTGGGACTCCATTGGTTGTTATTTTTTAGCCAGGATGTTTCGTGCAGCCTGGCGTCATTTTTCTTTCTATTTCCATGCCACTATCAGATAGAATTTAGACAATAAATATAAAACAGAAAATGATTCTATGTCTACGTCAGCTTACATAATCTACATCCTGGATCACTCTTGCCGTGTCCAATCTCTCCCTGCACCCATCCGCACAGATCCGCACACAGACGCACAGGAATATCTGACAAATTCAGGGTTTTTAAAAGTGCTTGTTTTTGGCGCACTTTTAAAATGTCAAACTTCATTCAATTTGGTCTTCAGTTATGCAAGATTTCCAAGTGTGAAGATTGTTTTGGAGCTTTTTTTAAATTTCATTTCATAGTATTATAAAATAATATTGCTATTGCTGTTATTAATACATTTGTTATTTAGTTGCATTAGCTGTAAGTATCTTACAGTGAAATGAACTTCAGTGTACCCAACCCACTGTCCTATGTGGCTTTCACCAGCCTCATGAAACCCTCATTTTTCTTTTACACTCTGCATTGCTCCCCTGATTTGCCACAACCTTTCTTCTGGATGAGAGAAAAAACCTTTCAAATATTGTTTTTGACCCTCGTGAATATATGTCAGTTATGTTGTAGCTAAATTGTGTTTTATTTGTATTCCTCCGCTCCTGAATTTTTGTCTGCAAGGACCAGCACAACAGGGATTTAGCCTGTGTTTCTTTTTCCTTTTTTCCCCCAAAGTTAGAGCAATGTTAATCAAGTGTTGTGACGAGAACTAGAACCATGTTTTTTTGCATAATCTCTCTATCTGTTTATCTGCGTTCCATCAAAGCAAAGGTCAAAAGTAGGCACTGAAAACCACCAAACTCAGCCAGGTCCTGTTCAAATCTGTGTTCAGTGTTTAACTTAGTCAGTCTGTGTGATACATATGTTTTTAAAAGGCACATTTATTGGATTTGGTCAGGTCTCTTGAAATGGTTAGATTGTAAAGTGTTTTTCCCTGTTTTGAGGGCCTTTCAAGAATACATTAGTATGTATTTTATTTGAAAGTGTTGAGTGGTTCGGCCCGAAGAAACATCTCTCCCTGAAAACGCATCGGCCTAATGTTAACAAGTGTCCAGCTTAGGATCTGTTTGCAGTGTAGATGGGTGGAAGGTATACATAGATACGCTCCGTGGCTTTGCAATACGCCACAGACAGCAGGATGTAGATGGCCCTTATGTTGTGTCTCTGTTTTTCCCATGGCTATGGCCGTCCAAAGTTTAACTTTCATTTTAAACTTTTAACTAAAGTTTGGTTTTATTTTGTTCCCTCCCAAACAGGAAAATGTGTAAGATATTTTGTGTTGCAATGAAAGCGTTTCATCACAAACAAACCCTCTTTGCTACAGTATAAAAAGACGAAATCAAAGAAGTACATGTAAATATTGTAGAAGTGTTTGTTTCTCGTAGAAACACACTGATTTCAAGCTGTAAATATGTTGTTCCTTTTCTTCTCTCCATGAGGATGAAACATGTACATACCTTCCATTCATTTATTTTTTATTGTTTTTCCTTTTAATTTGATGATTATTTTAATATTATTTGCAATATTTCTTGTATTAATGCGTTGGACCCTTTATTAATGGTGCATTAAAATATTTTTTAAATAAATGAAACCATGTTTTTCAATAACTGTGTCCTACTGCTGTTCATAGCACAAAGGTTCAGCCAGTGTTGGAGAACATTTTAGTCTGTCTACAGGCTCCGCCAGTGTTGACACATTATAGTAACATATACATTTAAAACACTATGGGGTTATATGCAGTGCTCGACAGGAAGTTGCTTGCATAGTGGAAACTACTAAGTCCCATTACCTCGGTTGAAATTACTTCCTACTATGCACCTGCAACTTTGTTGCTTCCTGTTCTGAGAAACGAAAGGAAGTGCTGTAATCTTTCCAACAAGATGAAGATAGGAAAGGAAGACCTGGTGAAGCTCACAGCGCAGGAGGTGACGTGAGTATAAATAAATTGCAACATCATTCTTTGATAATCACTATTTACTAGACCTGAGATAACTTCTCCTTGGAAACGCACTTCACCTGTTTTGGTTCCCAAACTATGATAATTGGCTGGATCTTGGCTCATTTTGAATAAACTGAACAGAAATACACACATACAAGGGAAGGGCTGGAGGGGCCCATAAATAGCAATTCAGTCGACCTATTCTCAACCTAATACTGGATGTACCATGTTTAATAGTTTTAGGGACCATTACTGCGAATGTGATGTGGTAAAAAGCCTTTTGTTGTAGCAGAGCCAAGCAGTCTGATAAAGTGATAAAAGGACTAGATAACCCAGTAAATTAAACCTCCCTTTGTCCAGCCTTCCTTAGCATGACCTCCAAAAGAGGGTGTGCAACAGCCTTGAAAAGATAACCCTTAATAATATATGGTGTTACATCAAGGTCAGCAATTCTTTCAAAACACAGAGGTTATTATCAGTCAAAAGAAGCAAGTGTACATTCTGAAAATCCGTGGCCAGTAACATACAAATGGTTGACAAAAATGAAAACAGTGCTGCTTGAAGATGCTGTATACTTAGAAACATGGTCTGGATAACATCTCAGGTTGTCATTTTATGATGTATCTTTTATATTATATATTCATGTTTAACCATAGACCCCTCTGAAGTCCCACCATATAAGGCACAGTGAACGAGTGCAAAGAAGATCAACAATGTGCAATCGACAGTAAATAACTTGTTAGTAAACATCGTTCCATAATTTACTAGCTTAACGCACTCGGAAGAAGCACCACTGCAAGTGCAAATCAACCTCTGTTACACACACATTGTCATTAAATCCTCACCCCAGTAGATGTTTTATAAAGTAACCTTTGTTAGAACAAATTTCATTGTTATCCATCCAATGATCATGTACCATTTATCAATGTGTTTGATGACTCACTTTATCTATTATTTATAATGTCTCTGATTTTGTTTTATTGGTCATTTTAAAGCCACCATGTGAATTATTAAAATGAAAATAGTGTTTTAACTTGTAATTGTGTGTTATTACCAATAATACAGGATAGCTTTCAAACACGCCATGCCTCCTCCAAATACTTTAATAGGGGAAAAAAGCAAATCACTTTTTGATAACTTCCTCCTGGGAGGAACTTTATGTAGATTGGTCAACCTGCAGTAGCAAAGTGCTTCTCAATTTAAGTCATGATATCCTCCAGAGCAGATCAAGCAAATAGACCTCTTCTATATTGAATGATGTTTCAGAGTGCAGCATACTCCTACATCAGGGGCGTTGCTTGGATCTAGTACATCGGGGGCTTAGCCCGACAATTGTACATTTCAAATATATATATATATATATATATATATTATATATATATATATATATATATATATATATATATATATATTATATATAATATATATATATATATATATATATATATATATATATTATATATAATATATATATATATATATATATATATATATATATACAGACGTGGACAAAATTGTTGGTACCCTTCAGTTAAAGAAAAACCCACAATGGTCCCTGAAATAACTTGAAACTGACAAAAGTAATAATAAATAAAAATGTATTGAAAAATAAGGAATGAAAATAAGACATTGCTTTTGCATTGTGGTTCAACAGAATCATTTAAAAACAAAATAATGAAACTGGCCTGGACAAAAATGATGGTTCCCCTAGAAAAGACTGAAAATAATTTGACCACAGGGTCATTTTCTCTCTCTCTCTCGCTTTCTCGGTCGCTCGCACCAAATGCGCTCGTGCCATTGGCTGCTGGTTGACGTGTGAGTACGTCAGGAGGCGGGTTCGTCCTCTACATAAACACTGCTCGCCTCTTATTTCCTATTCCGAGTCAGCGGTGCAGATCTCAGACGGTTAACAGAGCGGAGATCCAGATACCATCGGACCCCCAACATTATGACTGATCTCGTGTATTTGATCACCGGAGGCTGCGGGTTCCTCGGAAACCATCTGGTGAGGCTTTTGCTGGAAAAGGAGGACAGACTGGCAGAAGTCCGGGTGTTTGACAAACACGTAGACTCAAGTTTGAATGCACTCAGCACAGGTAAGCCGTTTAAAATATACCAAACTGCATTCAAGAATAGTTGTTATTGTTTGTTACACTTAAAAATGTCTTACTACAATTTCTTTTAAGGCTATTTAAGGTTCACAACATTATACCGCATTCCTGCATGAAGGTTTGTATTTATCTTAACGGAGTGTTGCTGGAACTCTTCTCTGTGCAGATTGTTGTTGTTACGATTTCTTTATTATTCATTCACATAGTAGTCCTATAGAATGTGTGCCTTTTCTCCTCTTGATGAATAGCACTATTAATTTAATTATAATCACCACATAGGCGTGATCATAAACTTAGATGGGAGACGGTTATAATTGTAGTGTATGATCTTTGCCAGCTGGTAACAAACACCTGTTATTTGAATGACACACAAGTGGAGTAAATGATATGTGCAGGTTATAAATAGCACAACATCAGGTTTCTGAAAAGTTTTTGAGCATGAAAGGAGTGGATTGGGTCCAGCAGTGGCTCAGTCAGTAGGGGCTTGGACTGGGAATCGTAGGGTCGCCGGTTCAAGTCCCCGAACAGACTTGAAATATGGAAAGTGGACTGCTACTTGGAGAGGTCCCAGTTCACCTCCTAGGCCCTGCTGTGGTGCCCTTGAGCAAGGCACCGGACACCTCCAATCCCCCCTCCCCATTGCTCCCCGGGCGCTGCACGATAGCTGCCCACTGCTCCTAGTACTAGGATGGGTTAAATGCAGAGGACTAATTTCACTGTGTGTGCTCTGCTGTGTGCATGCATGTGACTAATAAAGAGGGTTTCATCCTCCGATTCTATCTATCTTGGGCGTTGAAGTACAGTGATTAATATGTCCCTCCAGTCCCTCATCCCTCATTTCCCTAACATCCAGTACCAGGTCACCGGGTCACCCTGCAGAGTTTACAGTTGACCTGTGAACCCTGGACAGCCAACTCACTCACATTTCCTGTCAGGATAAAGAAGTTATACAATCACGTAACAGTTGCCGTCACTACCCTTAGATTTCATGAACAAGAGAGGTGTGTTGTGTTTTCCATGGAACCAAAGGTTCTCACATGCCTTTCCTCTTGGGGATACAAACACAAAGTTAATCCAAACACAACCACTTTTGTTCTCGTATGTCACAGTGAAAAATACTTTTCCCTGCTTTCATAATTTATTGTCAGGAACAACTGAGGCCTGTTGTTTTAGCCCCTGACTGATAAGCAAGCAGGAACAGGAGAGCTCAGTCTCAGTAACACCCATTGTAGGCCTTGCTGAAAAATATGTTTTAATGTGTGTTGGGTTGATATTCGAGTTATTTTGAATTAGTGGGGAAGTCTTTTATCAACCCACTCTCTGTATTGGAATGAGAATGAGAGAAGGAGTGTCTGCTTTGCAGCAGGATCACTAACTCAATGTTCAGAAGTCTGGCTTTTTGCATCAATGTGACAAAGCACATCAGGTTTTTAATAAACTGTGTTAGCTAAAAACAAAACTTCTAGTATGTTTGTTTTTATAATCTATAAACAACATTATCTTATCAATTAACACTTGCGATGGGGTTCATATTTTTGTTACTCAGCCAGTGTTTGTGCTTCCGGTGGACCTGCTGCATTTCCCCAATTACAAGCAATATAAACAGCATATATGGTTAATATTAGTCCATTACTTTTATTAGAACACATAATGAGTTAAAGTGCAACTTGTTTTCTGTTGTTTTTTTCATAAAATATACTAAAATAAGAAAATATATTATAATAAAGATATAAGTAGAATAATGCAACCCATTTACAAATGAAGCAAGGTTTTACATAACAACAGATTTTTCATCTGAAATTCAACCCATTTGCGTGAGTTTACACAGCACAAGCTGACCACATACAGCAACCAGTCAGTCTAAACAACACATCAGTTCCATTGAACATGTTACCTTTTCACACCAGGCTATACAACACATGAGGGGCAGAGTTTTTACTGTGTATGGGACATCCTGTATGTAATGTAAATGTGTATGGGGGGTGTACAACGGGTGGCCATTGAAAATGTTCTGATATATGTTCTTCATAGTAAATGAGCCTAGGCCATTGAGTCTGAGTTTGAAAAAATGATTAATCGTATCATTTTTTTGCTTGATAACCATATACCATACAAGGGTTAAAGAAGAGGAATTTTGGGAAGATGATCCAGATTATCTGCAAAAATAAATAAAAAGATGATAACATAAAATAAAAAAGGAAGTAGTAACAGAAACAAATAGTAAATTGACCCAAGAGTTCATAGTGAAACATCCCTGGCTCTGATATGTCATTTTGACCTAAAGTGTTCTCGTTTCTCCTTCAGAGCGGACAAAGGTTGTGGTAATTCAGGGGGATATCACAGACTACAGCAGCGTGTTGGAGGCCACCCGGGGTGCCGATGTTGTGATCCACACAGCCAGCATTGTGGACGTTTGGCACAAAATCCCAGAGAGCCTCATTGCCTCTGTCAACGTCACAGGTGAGGCTTTAAGGCAGTGTTTACAAGGGAAATGAATGGAGGGGAAACATCAGTGATTTCTTTTGTTGCATGTTTTTTGCGGGAAATCAGATAAAAAAAGAGGAAACCCACCCCTTCTCCTGTTTTGAATGAATTTCAAGGATGTGTCTTTGCCCTTGTTGGCCATAATACTAAACAACTCAACATTTGTTTTAGCTTGTATGAATTAATAGGTTTCTGTGGACATTCGTTCATTTGAAATAGTTGTACATTTAAAATAACCTAAACTAGTTCCTGACAAGAATATTTTTCAAACTAATGAAGCAAGAGGTGGAAACAGTCTACATATTCAGTATCTGTGTCTAGCTTCATGATGGTGGTTGTAAAACTAAGGTCAAGGTCTAGATATACAACAGATAGACAAAACATGCTTTCACGTGTTAGCTGAGAGTCTCTCTTCCGCAAAACATGACTACAACTGACCTTGAATTGCCTGGATCATTGAGGCCTTCGTATCACTTTCTTTTTTTTTTCTTATTTCTTTCTTGTTTATTTATTGTAGCGCTGTAACCTGTTGTTTTAATGTCATCAAATGCATACAAAATTACAGTTTGTTTGTCTGTGTAAAGTAGAGACAGCTGGAACTTCCTGGCTCTTTTGAATTAATTTCCTGTTGACCCTCTCCTTATGGGTCCAATGAAAATCTTATGTCGGTCCAATTGTGTTTTCAAGCGGTAAATGTGTCATTCAATTTGGTACTAAAAAAATCCAACTGTCAGTCCTGTGGCTTTGGACCTTTCACCAATCTTTGTGACACTCAATCAAATTGAGTCCGATTTATCCAACTCCAGTAAATCTCGTAAATGATAATGACTTCTGTCCTCTCAGGAACCGAGAATGTGATCAATGCCTGCGTGGAGTGTGGCATCGAGAGCCTGGTGTACACCAGCAGCATGGAAGTGATTGGTCCCAACGTCAACGGAGACCACTTTGTCAGGTCAGGCTCAATTATAAAATATAATATTCAATTGTTCTTTATTTACATGTTGCTAAACTTTTATTATTGTATTCTGTTGACCAAGTAACCTAATGCACAAGTCCAAGTGTATTCTTGCTTAGCGCTTTTACAGAGAGACGTTTCTTTTTTACTCTCTTGAATGCACTATCACGGAAAAACCGAAGGCCTGAGAGGAAAAGATATGATAGGGTGGAGACAAAGGTTCACAGAACATAGTATCCATTGCCATGACGGTATAATCAAGGGTTTTTAAAACTACTTTAGGGAGAAGGAATCTTGAATAAAAATACATCAAATTGAGCCATTTTCCACATTTAGACTCACTCACTATCTTACTGTCACACTGTCCCTCAGTTATGTTTTGCATGAGCTTGTCTGGTATGTCAGTCACACTGTACATAACGCTGGAATGCAAGTAATACATAAATGCACACAAGAGGCAAATCACTCATGAGACTCAAATTTAAATAATATTGGATTTGAAACAAAGGAAAATCATCAGAAATCTGTGGTCTGTAAGTCAGTGGTATTTCTAATGCTGAATGTATGGGTAGTTTTGTGAAACAAAAGAAAGAGGAGAACCTAACCAAAAGGCTAGAATTTTCCCATAATAGAAATCTCCATGTGTTGAGATTTGTTTTGGTATGTTATCATTGTGTTATTTTCCTGTAGATTTAACTGCGTATTAACCTATATCCCTTGTTACAAAAAGCAGGAAATACTTCCAGCGGCTATCTGCTTGGAGTGTCAGTCAGTCTCCCAGAAGATCAATGTGATAGTTTGCACGTACAGAAAATTGCTACAGCTCAACCTCAGAGAAATATTTGGAATTCTTTATTTCACAAGATTCGGAGTCATGGGGAAAGAATGAAAAAATTGCCTCAGCCACTCTTTTCCTTTTAATAGTTCTCCCTACCTCTGTTTAAGAAAACACTTTCTGCTTATTTCTTCCTGAGCCTTTCCCTTCTGACTGTTGAACTCTTTCTGTACAGGGGCAATGAAGACACACCTTACAAAGTGGAACACACTATGGCCTATCCTAAGAGCAAGGCAAAGGCTGAGAACATTGTGCTTGAAGCTAATGGCACCAAGGTAATTTATGTTTAACAATGTTATGGTTCAGGGTGTTTTTATTAATGCAGATTTATTAAAAACAAGTTTTAACAGAAAGATTTAAAGAAAAAAACATACTGCTGTGGTAATATGTATCATAAAATGATGCAATGGAAACAAGTAAAGCTGTAGATGCAAAATAGAAAAAACATGTATTGGCATTAAGAGTATATAGAGTGTTATACGTACTATAATGGGGCATATTACATGTTATACTGTATTTTTTTTAGATTGAAACAAAATCTAAGCACACTGTTATCTATGCTGGAACCGCCTATTAAAAAAACAAACAGGATTTCTTGTGCAACTTTGCCTCAGAATGCTAAATCCTCCCCTTGTGGCTTTGCTGTGGTGTCACTCTTGCTTTCACAATCAAACTCTAAAACAATATTCCCTTTGTCCACCCCATGTATATGATTTGAATCGCCTGCTGTCTCAATTCCCAATCCTGGTATTCTCATTTCCAGATAAACGGCGGAAAGACTTTATACACGTGTTCCCTGAGGCCGACTGGGATCTATGGAGAGGGACACCAGCTAATCAAGGCTTTCTACACTAAGGGTGTAGAACGGGGAGGCGTGATCATTGGTGGTATCCCAAAGTCCTCTGAACATGGACGTGTCTATGCAGGTAATGCTACTGCCTTTGTGAGTCATAGGCACAATAACAGGGACATGTCAGAAGTAAAGAGTATACCTCCTGAGCGTGGCTTTTTTTCACACCAGAACTAAAAGCAGAAGAAAGGTTGCTGTGCGAAACCTTTTTTTCCTTGCATTCACAGGCGTTGTCTTATATCTGATGTTGCCAGACCAGACAAAGATTTTAAAAAAGATGAAGTTCTCTTAAGTCGCTTCCTCAACAGCTGCTAATCAGTGAGCTAAAAGAATTTGTGTAACATAAAGGGATAGTAAAACATGATAAACATGAGCAACGAGGAAACGTCAATCCAGATGTCGTGGCTGTGATATGTGAACGGTATCATAAATCTATTTACAGCCATATGAGCACATTGTTAAATACATGTCTCCCACGTCCCACAAACCAGTTTCAACATGCTCAGTGATGATGAGTTTTTTTTATTCAATCCTGGCAAAGGACCAAAATAGTAATCATGAGTAACAGTGAACATTTAAAGTCTTGCTGACCTTTTTTTTGTGTGTGCTGATATAGCAGAACCTAAATCTAAAAAGGATCTACTGTTGATACATTTGAACTATTGTGGTGTGAAGTTCACTATTAATAAAATAGACACTGAAGTCAGCTGACGTTAAGGCCTTTGTCCCTGTGATGTGTTCACTGCTGTGAAGCAGCTGTGCATGTTTACTTGAGAGTTGTTTTGCACAAGTTAGATATAAGAGAAGTATTTATTTAACACCATTGGATTTTGTTGTACTAGTTATAAGAGAAGATTGTAATTTTATATAAAACGTTGGTTTACGCATTAGACATCGATGTTGTTACATTTATTACACCCATACATTTAGTTTTTAACAATAAATGTTTACTTAATAAAACACAAGTTCGATATATTTCATAATAATAGATTATGAGTCCAAAGGTTTATGGGCTATAAACGTGTTTATAGAAAGAAATGGGAAAGTGTGTAAAACAAAAGTGGGGGGCAGTAGGAAAGAGCATCGAACTGGCTGCTTAGTCTTTTGGTACTCGGGGACATTTAACAGTTCAACTATTTCTACTTATCAATCAAATTTGATGTACATTGCCTAGTGTCACAATAAAATATCTCTAGGTTACTAAGTTAAATGTTTTGAATTCTTTTTCCGTCAATCAATCTGGTGTTCACCCACTTGTTTGTGTTTCTAGGCAACGTGGCCTGGATGCATATTCTAGCCGCCCGAGCCCTAGTTGAGCGGCCCATGACAATCGGCGGTGAAGCTTTCTTCTGCTATGATGACTCACCCTACATGAGCTACGAGGATTTCAACATGCTATTTCTCTCCAAATTTAACTTCCGACTGGTTCGCATTCCCTTATTGTTGCTCTGGTTCCTGGCCATGCTCAATGACCTGTTCCGATGGATAGTGAGCCCCTTTTACAACTACACACCGCTGATGAACAGTTACACCTTTGCTGTGGCTTCTACCTCCTTCACTGTCTGCACAGATAAAGCCCAGCAATACTTCGAGTACTCGCCTTTGTACGACTGGGAACATTGTCATGCCCGAACACAGAAATGGGTTGACAAATTCCCTCTGGATAACAACAAGGATGCCTAATGTGAACTCAGCTACCGCAACATGCGGCAGAAGCTGCTATGTAGACAGGCAGGACTCCAGATATAATGTCAAGGAGTAACCTGCCATTAGTTGGCAATGCAAGCAAGAAAAGCCATCTGTACTTACAGTATAAAAAGTTATGTTTATGTAAGTCAATAATTTTAAGCTTGTTAAGAATGTGCAATAATATTCAGATATTTACCATTCCTACATCAGAAAGTGTTTAATATCAGCACTTGTAATTGACAAGTGTAAACACCATTAACAAACCAGACTTTAGACCTGTATTGTAATAATACATATTATTGAAGGTAATGGTTTATATTGCATACTTGAGAAAAAAAGTGTTATAAAGACATAGAGGATGAAATATAACATGTTTTGTTTGTTATCTGAAATAAAGATTATTTAATATATTCTTCATGGCTCTGGTTGTTGGGATTTTGCACTTGATTCACATTAAGATAAAGGATACATTTCCCCTTTTTTTTCTTTTTTTTTCCATAACTGATTTTATTTGTAATGTGCAGTTGTTCAGCTTCGGGATTTAAGTCCTAAATCATTGGTTTTTTTAATGTGTAAATATTTCCTTAACATTTCCACATGGTTAATGGGAGTTCTCCAACTGTATTTCCATGGAGACAATTAACTTTGTTTACAACAGAGGACCCAGGCTTTCCTTATACTCTTGTGGAAACTTGTCATCAGTCTCTATGACAACCAGCTGGATGGTATTTATTTGTATATGACGTATCATATGGGAGTTCCCTTGTAGAATATCTTGACATCAAGCCTGGCTGTCCACCATTCCTGTGGCTTTAACCATGGTAATCCTCATAACAATCACAGAGAGATGACTCACAGTCCCCACACTGAACCTAAATGACTTCCAAACGAAACAAAACAAAACAAAGTTGTTGAACTGTTATAGTATTTAAATAAGCATTAATTTGTCTGCTAACAAAAGTATGTTGTTAAATTCTGCATTTTACACGTCTTAAGTATGGTTAATAGATGTGTTTTGGATTTGACTGTGAACCTTCAGGTTTGCTTTTTTTAAACGGGATACCGCCATCTACTGGTTCAACAAAAACACATAAGTCAAAATCGAAATGACAGATAATCGTTTGTTTTTATTATAAGATGTATCCATTTCCCTTACCATCACTGGAAATGATTTTTTTCTTTTAATAATAACAACTTATTGAGAATGTTGTAAAAGCATTTTGAGGGTGCTTTACAGAAAGACACATTTGATTATTTAATAGTGTAATTAATGTGTGTGATTGTGATAGAATGAAAATACCAAGAACAATCAGTCAGCGGTACTAACATAATTAACTTAAATAAAAACATCTGAGTGTAAAATACTCACAGTAAAAGTAAGACATGAACATCCTGGTTTTTAGCTTTTTTGACAATTATTTTCCAGTTAAAGAGTTTTTTTTTCAATAATGTACTAACTTAGGGTATTATTATTTTATAAACACATAATAAACACTTTATCCTTCAGGTGGGCCAACATTAAAACTCACCAAATGTTAGGGAATATTGTGTTCACGTGAAGGCTCTAGGAGAGTAGGAAGTACAAGTACAGACAGCTTTTCACTTCAGTGCAATGCTTTACTTGAGTATTTCATTTTATGCTACTTTGTACTTCTACTCCACAACACTTCAGAGGTGAATCGGGTACTCTAACTCAACTACATTTATTAATTACCTTTAGTTACTTCATCGCTTTGGATTAATGATGGGATATATAATCAAGACTTTAGTTAAATCTAGAGTAAATTCACAAGTTACCCTGCAGTATACATAGTCATTCAAAAAAGTATCTGTTGTTAAGTAAAGTGCTGAATCAGTGCGATAAGTCACTTACTAAACTGTGTAGAATGCATAATGCATTGAAGTGCAATAAAGCGTCTTTCTGCTGTGAAGGGAGGCTCCGTGCGTGCGTGTGCCCGACGACATTGACGAGAACACGCACGTAGCTGTCAGTAGGAAATGCAGGCTGGTGTTAGATGTAGCCGTGCCGCTGTGCTTGGATACATTTAACAAATAAATTCCGTTTTGTTTCAGAATGAACACTATAAATTAGAATGATTATTTGAAAAAGGAAAGAATGGTCGCAAAAAGAGCGCCTGTCTAACCGAGGTAACCGAAACACTCAGCTTGCAATTTATGCTAACTGAAACACTATCAGCGCTAATGCTAATGGTTAAATTATGCTAAGCCAAGCTAGCTGCTAATTTAGCCAGCTAGCTTGCCGATTGCAGGACGTTTGCTCGTCCAGGTCCTCGCCCCGTGCCGTGGCTCCTGCCCCTTTGGTTAATCGTGTTTTCATTTTACGGAGCAGGTTGCAGGACTGGAGCTGTGGCGGGGGGAACTTACGGATAGGAACCCCCTGGCTATCCAGGTGGACGGATCACAGTGACACGCCGGTGCTGGGTGAGTTAAATAGCGGAGCTGAAGTTGACCAGGGCAGCGGGGTGGACAAGGCCGTGGACGCTGTTCGGCCAGGGCCTGGCAGGGAGAGAGGGAGGGTGTTGACTATTAGCTATTAGTAAACCATTGCTCCTGTGTGCCGAATCGGGAAGTTGAGTCGCTCCGAGGGAGGCCTCTAGAGAGGATATGACAACAAATTAGCTGCTAGCATGAAACAGATATAGTGTCTGGAACTACAGACAGCAACCTGCTTCATCAGCAGAATAGCGGATAACTATGGTTGTTGGAATGCTTTGTTGACAACGTTAGTTAAATGCCAGTGCAATGTTAAACCGTTATATCTACAGTAATGGTTGTCTGTCGCTCTTCACTGACTATATCAAAGTGCTAAACCGGGGTTATATGTTCTCTCTTTATAAAAGTTTCTTATCTATGCTATGCTATCATTTGAATGCCTGATAGTTTGTGCTGTGTAGCAAAAGATTAAATGCGAATTAAATACCACATGCGAAGTTACACGTACAAAGTTAAAGCTGAATGTGGATTTAAAGTTGTGTATGTTTGAGTCTCCCCAAAAAATCCGTAGTTTTAAACTCAAGTTCTGTAGCTGCTTCTCCAATCCAATGTTCTGATTCAAATGTCAGAAGAGGAACTTGGTGCTTATACATTAGAAAAAATGGCATTTCTTAATGTCATCTTTTGTGCCAAACTTTGACCTTAAATGTTGCCACATTCATGCATTGTTGCTGAGAAGATTTGCATCTCTGTCCACTTTAAAAAACAATATATTTATATATGATCCAAGCTGATTATATTGTATTTAACTAATGGCAAGAATTATGATGTAACTGACAGTTGTTATTTGGCAAAAAGAAATGCTAAGCTCCATCTTTCTTTTCATTTGTAAAGGAGAGATCAGAGCAGAACCATGGCCGAACTCTCCACACTATCCCCATCACCCCTCACGTTGGGTGATCCTCATGTAGCTCCATCCATGCCTCCATCTTCATCAGCGCAACCGGCTATCAACAACCCTGTTCCAGAGTCTGCCACGGAGAAGCCCTCACCAAAGTCTTCCCTCTACACTGACAAAGTTTTGACTGGAAACACTCCTGCAGCACAGTCAGGGGGCTTACCCTTGACCACCCACCCACCTTTGAGTCCTACCAAACTCACTGCTGACACCCCCCTCTCCTTATTAGTACATGAGGCTTCTCCAGAGAGAGAAGAAACACCAGGGAAAGATGCAGAGACTGTAGCTGATGTGATGAAGCAGGAGACATGTGACCCACCAGCTGCAGAACTCTTGAATATTGAAACAGAGACCCTGGCACCGTTGAGTGAGCCATCAGCTCCAAGTGAAGTGCCACAGGCATCACCCTCCCCTGATCTTAATCCTGGTCCTAATCTCTACCCCAATGTGCATGTCACCCACAATCCAAGCCCTGTCATGGATGATGGGCAATTTACAGCGAGCCAACCCCAGATCCCTGCAGCTTCCAATTCCACGCCTGCTTCTGCAGCATCCATCGACAGCACAGCAGCCCAAGAGGAGACACCTCAGCCCCTTCAACATGAAGAAAACCCTCAAAGTCAGCCTCCTCCTCCTCCTCCTCTCTCTCCAAAGCCTGAAACTCCCAGGGAAGCGACTAAAGCAGAACTGCCAACCACCCCCACCGGAGCCGAACACCCCAGCCCTACTGTCCCACTAATACAAGAGCCAGTTTCTCCCTTGCCCCTCCCCAACCCCAAACCCCGGCCGGCCCCTGACACCCTCAGCTACCTGGAGTCAGCCAGCTTGATGTCGGGGACATTGGAGTCTCTATCTGGACTGGGAGAGGATGGCAGCTCTGTGGGCTCAGACTCCGAGGT
The DNA here is from genome assembly GCF_036324505.1 of Eleginops maclovinus. Taxonomy (NCBI): domain Eukaryota; kingdom Metazoa; phylum Chordata; class Actinopteri; order Perciformes; family Eleginopidae; genus Eleginops; species Eleginops maclovinus. Next base: position 11,193,694 of record NC_086364.1, read on the forward strand.
CAACGGCATGTCTGTCAGACGCACTGACAAATATGGCTTCCTAGGCGGGAATCAGTACAGTGATAGCGGGTAAGCATTAAACTCCTGGCTATATGCACAGTATTGATCACGGAAAGGTCAGAGATATTTAGAAATGAAAGAAGCATATTTAGTAGGGCTGTTTGAAGGACGGGAACGAGACGCTTTTCTTCTTTTACGTTTATCAATTACATTAATTAATGTGAGTTTATTCCATCAATAAATCAAGTAAACTTATAAGAAATCAAATAGAGAAATCAACATTTTAATTGCACACAATAATGTTGTCTGTAAAAACTACACCATTCAGTGCATTGAAGTACCAACATTTTCTCAGATGCAGAACCATAAAATAAAAAAAGCAAAATGTCACATCTTATGGGCTTCAACTGTGGTGATGTCTTCGAATTCAGGGTTGATACTAATGAATAAAAAAAGGAACTAATAGTCAAGAATTATAGAGTATAAATCCTGCCTATCTTCCTTTGAATCTGTCACTTTGCCTTCCCCAAACATCTTATGAACTGTCCTCCATCTGCCCCAAAGAGACTTCCTCTCTTCTCTGCCTCTTTCCTGTCTTCATTGCCTTCTCTGCTGCTGTAAAATTGTCCGTCCTTTATCTCTCTTTGGTCTGACTCAGATAATGCTGAGAGCGTTTCAGTGACTCAATATGTACTGACTGTGTGTCTCTCTGGTGTCGCCTCTCACGCCCATCTGCTCTCTTCCTCTTTTCTGTCCGATTTGCTTCTACTTTTCTCACAAGCTAATTGCTCTTCCGCTGCTGAATAATTGAAAATATATTGATTCCCTGTGAGCAGTGGCAGTGCATTCTGTACGATGTAGAGGATCTTCTATATCTGAGCAATTTAGCTGAATGTTGTACAAATGTATGTAAAAAAGAGATAGTGGTGTTTTATTTGTGTCATTAGATCAAAGTTCATGTTTCAGAGTGAAATATTTAGGAGTGTGACTGGAAATGTCCTAGTTCTGTCAATAATGAGGTCATTTCTTTATTCCCCACAACTTCAGTGAAAAGGATGTTCGAGTTGAAGTTGCCAGACAGAGGGAGGTAAAATGGCTGGATATGTTTCACCACTGGGACAAATGGGTGAAACATCGCTTCCAGAAGGTAGGCATGTCCGCTTTGTAGAGCTGTAAGGAAATGCTTGAAAGCCTTGTTCGTAGCGGAGACATTTAAATAATACATCAGTATTGAAATGATGTGCACCCAGTCTTTTTATTTTTTTGAGTTCTGTTGAAACAAAAAGAACAGGCTGTGTTTCTATACATAATTGGTTTGGTTATACTTCACATAATGCCTGAGCTGATGCACAGTGTGTCTTTGTGTGTGTTAAAGGTGAAGCTGCGCTGCAGGAAGGGGATTCCCTCTTCTCTCAGATCCAAAGCCTGGCAGCTTCTGTCCAACAGCCAAGAGCTCCTAGACGCCAACCCTGGGAAATTCGAGGTATGACTGTGGCTGTTGTGGTCATTTTAACTTTTACATTTAACTCAGAGGATAAAAGACCAAATGAGATGAGATTCATGATTGCAATATTCTTGGTGTGTTCCAAATCTTTGTCTGACTTTCCAATTCAGACTTTTCCTTGATTATAGAACTGCCATTGAAAGCATACACACACATTTTTGCAACTGTTTCTCTCAAATCCACTCTCTTCATTTTTGAGCATCTCTTTTTTTAAGAAGTTATTTTCATCCTGGTTTAGAAGATAAATGAATAGAGTCTTTTGATTGAGTAACTGTCTCAAAGCGGGGAGCTGAGTCGGCCAATTTGAGCTTCGGGGGTGCTAAAGGGGCGCAGGCGCAAACCTAGTGAACTGTAAGCCTCTTATCAGGGACGGTAATCCTGCCTGCCCTGGCCTTGGTCCACGTTGGTTGGTGTGTGTGGTGGGGGGGGGGTCCCCAGCAGTCTCTTGAATACAGAACTATGGGGGCTATGTACCCTTATGGGTCGTGACTTTGGGTCGTGATTTATTGCAGAGGGAAAAGTGGGTCCCGAGGCTTGACCAGTTGAGAACCACTGGTCTAAACCACTCGGATTGGTAATCTGAAAACTGACTCCATGAGTAGAGGAGATTGTTTTTGTAATCTTTTTTTTCTCTAATGTTTTTTAATTGCAGGAGCTGGAGAGAGAGCCAGGAGAAGCTAAATGGCTGGACATTATAGAGAAGGATCTCCACAGACAGTTTCCCTTCCACGAGATGTTTGCTGCTCGTGGGGGCCACGGGTAAAAACAACATACAGTCTGTTTTACATCCCAGTAAACACACATGATTGACAAAGTAAAACGTACACTACACGTCCTACTAAGGTGTACCTTTTTAGAAATCACGATCAACTCAAAATGCGCAGATCCGATTGGGAACTCCATGTAACGCCCGTGGTTGCCTATAAAGTTTTTTCATTATAGTAATCAGAGTTTTATTTGTAAAGGACCATTCAAAACACAGGTTTTAAAGTGCTTTGGATAAAAACAAAACACATTTTAAACAGAGAGCTATATAAGGCATTAAAAACGGCGTCAGTCTAATTGTAAGTCTGGCCCTCTGTATTTAAGAGAATACCTTTTCATAACCTGATCAATTATCAAATGAATTTATTTTCCTGAATGATCTGTGCTCTCAGGAAGGATCCATCAATCAGACAAACAAACGCATTTTTATACATTCCAGGAATGGCTTTTTATCTGTATTTGCACATTGTGGGTACATCTTTTGACATCCTTTATATCTCCAAATGAGGCCCCTACAGCATTTAGGTAGATTTGGCCACTGGATAACTTCGTGTTTTGTTTCTGCAGGCAGCAGGATCTGTACCGGATCCTGAAGGCGTACACCATCTACCGACCCGACGAGGGTTACTGCCAGGCTCAGGCTCCAGTGGCTGCAGTGCTGCTCATGCATATGCCTGCTGAGGTAAGGGGCTGCACAGTATCCTTAGGTGGGAGAAGGGTCCAGTGAATGTGTTGCCGTGCACACTAATATTCCACTCATATTTTGTGCATGTAAACATAGTCAGGTTCGGTTCTGAACAGTCAGATTACTTAGCTGAAAGAGAAACCAGGACACATTTGAACACACACTTGAAGCCCAATCAAAGCTACATTTAAAAGGAGCACCAGACTCTCAATAGTGAGGAGCAAAGCAAGCTTAAATGAATAGATCTAAAATGCTGATGAAGCAAGTAGCTGTCCTTGCTGGGAACAATGCTGTTATGGCAACAGGACTAACACCGTAATTTGCTTAAAGGTCTTCTTTGTTTTTTCTTTGGATTACATCATGGTAGATTTTTTGTGTAAATGTAAACTCCTTCTGTTTTCCTCACTGGATACATTAGAAAAAGAGAAGCCTTGTGAGAAAGCGAAACAAAGAACTACTTAAAAATTGCCACAGACAGCAGGCTGGTCACACTGCTAAAACTTCACTAAACAGACTTTAAAACATGGACAAGGTGTACTGCATACGACATCAAGCGTACCATATGGACAGGACTCGAGTTACAGATGCTTGGCCCACCGTTTTACATCAAGATGACCGGACAGTCGATATTCTGACCGTCATTCAGTCCCATATACAAACAGGGTATAAGCCGATGGGTGTCAGTGTGAGGGGCTTTTGTTCTGATCTAGTGATACTCGACTAGCAGTGTGTTATTTTAACTTTAATGCCTAGTAGCAGCAAACACAGTGTGACTACCTACTGATGTGTCAGCACACTTTCTACTGAACAGAAAGATGGAAACGCTCTATATATAATTGTTGTGCCAGTATCGTGGCCAGAGGCAGGGGTTATTTTCCGATTGGATCCCCTATTCCTGTGAATATTATATCTTAGTAACTTAGAGGGGATTTTTAAAATAATTACACAAACATCCACAAGACTCAAAGATTAACTGCAACATAGAGGTCAAAGGTCGAGGGCACTGTGACAAAACATGTCTCAAAAATTAAAATTGTTATTATGACAAAATCTAACACACAGGTGACTTTAGTAAATAAAGTCACCTGTGATAAAGTGACTGTATTTTATACCCAGAAGGTTAGCCACACCGTTCCACCTGATATAGAGCTTCAGGTCATTGCACCATGTGATTCAAGCTCTCTGTCGGTCGTCTGTACTCCTCTGGAGAAAATAGTTGTTAATGTAAATATAGTGATAACTTTATTTCTTACAAATAAATAAACTGCTACTTTTGTTCCGTGGTGTACTGATCTGCTATTTTTTTATTGTTTTACTTTATGTTATTAATAACGTGTGCATACTAAGTCTTTTTTTACTTTGTTATTCTGCTCACTTTATCTGCACTACCTGTGATAATGTACATTTCCCCGTTGCGTCACAAATAAAGGATTCTGATTCTGAACTTCCACCCCCCCCCCCTACCTATTTATGAATAACTTTAAAGTCTTATCCTCTTTCTCTCTTGTTTCTGTTCACAGCAAGCTTTTTGGTGCCTCGTCCAGATATGTGAGAAGTACCTCCCTGGCTACTACAGCGCTGGACTGGTGAGTGAATGAACGGAACTCTGTCAGCCCTTCCTGTCGGTTCTCTCAGCTTTACTGACTTATCATCTCTGTGTTTTTAGGAAGCGATTCAGCTGGATGGGGAGATCTTCTTCTCCCTGTTAAGGCGTACGTGTCCGATGGCGTACCGTCATCTGAAGAAGTTCAAGATCGACCCGATTCTCTACATGACTGAGTGGTTCATGTGCATCTTCTCTCGCACCCTACCCTGGGCCAGTGTACTGCGTGTATGGGACATGTTCTTCTGTGAAGGTACCATTCATATCCATACTGATCGTAGGCTAGAGCTTGTGCTACTTCCTGTCTTAGTATACATTGTTACATTAGGGTAATGGAATCAAATGAACATTGATTACAACACCGCTGTCAAGCTGCAAACGCTTTTAAGAGTGCATTTGTTTTTTATGTTAAATGTGTAAAATCCCTGCTTGTGTAACTCGGCTTCTTTTACTGCATTTTTGCTCTGTAGTTTGACTGAAACCTGACATGAATCTCTGTTCGTAGGGGTGAAGATAGTGTTCCGTGTGGGCTTGGTTCTACTGAAACAGATGCTGGGCTCTGTGGATAAACTTCGAGAACTACAGGGCATGTATGAAACTATGGAGCGTCTCAGAAACATCTCGCCTGATGCTATCAGAGAGGACATATTGGTACAGGAGGTGAGTCTCTTCCTCTTCAGACTATGAAGAGAAACAAAATCTGCTTCTGTTTTTTTACTCGGCAACACGAGTTATGAGTCACTGTGTCCTGTAGTACCCAGCCAAGCATTTATAGCTTCCCCTGTCTGTCTCATCGTGGGTTTTAATAGCTTTGAATTTTCAATTTGTTTTTATTTTACTTTAATTCTGACTTGAATTTGCAGGTGGTCACTAGTTTTAGTTTAGTTTCCACTTTTTAGGAATGTTACATTTTAGTTTTTGTGTATTTAGTTTGTTTTTGTTAGAGACGGCTGTAAGGCCTCAGTATGTAGCTATATTTACATGTATACATAATAACATCTATATTTGTTCAACTGTAGAAATAGCCCTTACGTTAAATGTTTAATGTACACTCTTATTTTAAGTTTTAAACCAGGCAATATTGTTCAAAGTTTTTTTAAGATTATACTTTATTTACTTTTAGGTTACTCACAGGATTTTCACTGCTTACTTTGGTTTTAGTTTCAGATTTAGTTCACGTAGTAACCTTGGTCTCTTTCTTGTCTGTTTTTACCAGATTATAATTCTCCCGGTGACGGAGTCCCTCATCGAGAGGGAGTGCAACATCCAGGTGAGGAAGTGGAGGGAGTCCAGGGGGGAGCTGACACACCAGACTGCCCGCCGCATCCACGGTACGAGGGCCCTCTATGAGCACAAACGCCGCGCCGCCTCCATTAGCTCGGGCGGCAGCTTCTCTTTCTTGGGGAGCCAGATCCCTCCCCCAGGACCCCTCAGGGCCTCGTCCAGCCTCCTCTCGCTCCCTGGCTTCCGCAGGTCCAAGGCACCTTTCCACTCCCAAACCAAGAAGGGCTCCTTCTCGGGACCGTCAGGAGTGGAATCTCGACCTGTAGTAACATCAAGCCCGGAACGAAGCCCCAGCCACAAACCACCAATTCCTCCAGGGGCAGGTCAAAGGGCAGCGGCACCCCAAGTTCGGAGCCCCTTAGTCAGGGGTGCAGATGGCTCATCACAGGGCCCTGCTCAGGCCCCAGAAGACCCCTCAGCACATGACCAGCCTCCTGCTTCAGCCCCAACACAAAGCACAGCCCCACCGCCCACCACTCTGTCCCCCTCCCCGAGGGTTGTCTCTGAGCAGATAACTCCGACTCTCCCCTCTCCCACTGCTAACAACTCCACTCTGCCGCCAATCCAAGACTCAAAGAAGGACGCGGCGACAGCGACTGATGCCTCGACTGGAGAGGAAGAGCTGAAGAAGAAGAAGAAGAGCAAAGAAGACAAGAAGAAGGAAAAGGAAGACGAGAAGAAAAAACTGAAGGACAAGAAGGAAAAGGAAAAAGCTGACAAAGAGAAGTTGAGGAAGGAGAAAGAGAGGCTAGAAAAAGAGAAGAAGAAAGGGGGGAAGAAAAAAGACAAAGGGGGAGGAGAAGCTGAGGACAAAAACGGAGCCGCAGCGAGGGATTCGGCCTAGTTTCCGCCCCGTCATTCTTGGAAAATGAAAAGGGACGCTAAACAAATAAACAGGTCAGATGAACAAAAGACCCCCGGAAACAGAAAGAGTGATTAATACAAAAAAAATGGGATAGCTTCCTGTGCAGCGCATCATTTCAAAGACTAAACGTAGTCCCAGGACTATGGCGGGGAAAACTGGATCATGGTTTTAATAGCACCTCAGGGGGTTTAGCCCCTCGCTCAACGCTTTCTTTTTCACCAAGTTTTAGTAAGATGGGAAACGTTTCCTGTTTCAACTGGAGCATGGACTGAAGTTCAGTCTTTTAGTTTTTATTCTGTTTGTCGTTTTTGTTATTTTAATCAGATAGGTAGCAGTGGTTAGATGAACATTGACTCCATGGATTGTTGAACTGAAGGTTTGCAGAAGTAGTTTTGGTGCCATAGCGTATGTAAATATAAAGTCTACCTACCGTACATAGGACCCTGTTAGCACTCTACATGCCCCCTCATGCCTCACCTGTACACAGGTTATCTGGATGCCTGTGAGTGAAAAAAAAAGAAAACCATTCGTCACAAACCGGCACTGAAGGCAGAAATGCTAGTGGTGTTGTTGAGGATGTATTTATTGTCTTGTTAAATGTTGTGAGTGAGTGTGTGTGCCTTAGTAGTGTAGTGAAATGTGTTACTGTTCTGTGTTCGGCCTCCCGGTTTTCAGTCTCCCTCCGGCTGCTTCTTTTCTCTGAAGACCACTCATTCCTGATTGGTCCTCCCCGAATTCTTCTTACAGTAGAAGGAGTAAATGGAGAGAACGTAAGAGGCAGAAATTAAGAGTACAACCATACACCGTGACGTGGTGTTTTTTAGTGATTTGTGTGTGTTTTGTTTCTGACAAAAGCACGCACAGGGAGCATTTCATTTTTATTATTTTAAGTTACATGTTGTGTCCTAGGTTGTTTTCTACAAGAAGCCGGCGCAACTTTTATTGATAAACAGGTTGCGTGACAACATGCAATGCCCAGCAGCGACCCTGCACCAGTCCTGCAGAGTAAATGTCCCTCAACATTAGTATTATCTGCTTTTGACGAACATAATCCTACATATTTCATTTAGCCAAATTTCAGCATGGGTGAGAACTCGAGTTCAATAACCCGTTAGAATGTGATTTCATGTTTCTTAAAGAATGAAGGATGATTTTTGCACTTGTGATTTTGTCACAAAGTACCACTGAAGTCGACCACTCCGTTAGTGCAGTGCGGTAGAGACCTGCGATATAGGAAGCCACTGGACTGGAGGTGCCAGGTGTGCCAATGTAGCATGAACCTCTGACCTTTGACCTTCGGGCTCTTATGTATTTATGTACAAAGTGGTTAATTTAATCAAATAGTATATTATGAATTATTATTATTATTATTTTTGATCTGACTATTTTTCTATGTGAGTAAGAGACACCTGGTTGACTGGAACGATGGCCGACTACACTTCTATTTGCAGGAAAGCATTTAAGTGTTTATTTTTTTTAAATTTCTTTCCCTTTTTTTGCACGCTAAGTCCTCTGCTTTTATACAACAAAGTCGATGCATGTCTTTGCGATTATTTAAGTTTACTGTCACTGTTGGTTCGGTCAACTGTAGGTTCACAAGTCTCCTGTTTACTGAAGTGCAGTATTAAAAAGACTTGAGTGGAAAAATGACAGAACAGACGGTGAGGGGAGTTATTCAGGCAGATTATTTGGGAGATGAAGGTCTTAAATGTACTGTATAATTGACTAAGATTTATGAGCTTGGAATAGTTCTTTAATTGGAGATCTTAAGTATGTTTTTCTCACCAAATTGTGTTGTAACATTCATGATAACTTATGGACTAACTCCCTAACCTATTTACACTCAGTGTTCTGTACTGTAACATATTTATGCATACATTAAACTGCACTGAACCCTATCAGTATACGGTGAATAGTGTCAGGTAGTTAGTGTAAAACCATTTGATGGCAAAAAACATTGATGCTCTCTAACTGTACTGTTTTTGTAGTTAAGGATTAGAGGGACTTTCGTGTATTTGTAGCCAACATGTCCTGCATATTCATTGTTTGTCACTTATTTAGGTCTTCACGTGGCTGTCATTGAAATATATGATTAGAACACACTCTCCCTCTTATATTTTGATGCCAGTGCACAGATTAGCGTAGTGTTAGTGAGGATAGCCTGAACACATCTATGCAAACCATGCTCCATCATGACCTTGGTGTGGTGGCAGCAGCACTGACTTCACTCTCAGATTGGTGCCATGGGGAAACATGAATTTTGTCTCAGTAGGTATATTTCTGAGCACACTTTCATGCTCATGGATTTCAATGTTTTCTGAGCAATATGTCATCGCAGCTCATGTCTTTATGAAAATGACATTTTGCCCAGTTTCAGAGGGCTCGAGATGCCGTGATGATCAAATGAATGATCACGCTAACTTGTGGAAATCAGGACGACAGAAGAAATACATTTCTATCCGATCCTTTCTGCATGGATCCTGAAATCGTCAACCTTGATGTAGTTAATTGGGAATGACGTCCCAAACTGATGAAGATATTTTTAAAAAAGCGTTTCAGCTGTTTGTTTCCCCCCATGCCCTTCTGTCTTTTGTGTTTTTAAGTTTACATTGTCACTCTCTGTGGCGAAAGTGAAATAAAATCATAGCTAAATGAATTCATTCCTTCAGATCTACAACTGATGTATTTAATTGATGATGATAATGACATTTGTGATGAGTAATAAACCATAATATATTAAATCATCAAGGTGTCTTTTGTCTTTCTTGTGGTTTCAAATACGAAGGATCCATTTGCATATATGATTTTGGTGATGATGAATTAGTAACAGTTGTGATAAAGCTATAAAGCTTAGTCATATACTCGGTTGCATTACTTTGGCTAGATTTGTATATATATAGCATTTATTTTTAGCCAGTGACCATCAATGGACACTGCTATGAAAGTGGGTTGGTATTGGTTATTTGCTATCAGCACAAATGGACATGGTGTTGATCTGTTGGGATTAGATTGAACTTTCTGCTTCTATTTATACATGCAGATGTAAAGCTGCTCAACAAGATCACATTTACTGAACAGACACACTATTGTACAAAAGAATAGAGATTTTATTCACAGTTTGTCCCTTTTATTCATTACAGAGGAAAGGCTAGGAAGAGTTCAGCTTATGGGGAAAAAAGGGGATTTCATAGTTGCAGGAAGTAGCGGAGGTAAAGAAATCGAAGACGTTAATGTTTTCTTTCGACCCTTTCCGTCCCCTACATCAGTCTTATATTTTTATATATTTTTTGTTTTTTTCCCCCACGTTTCAAGGAAAACGAGTTGACGTCACTTTAAGGACGCAACTTTTCCCCCTTCCTGACCTGCACATGTTCTCCCTCTTCTCACCTTTTCCACCCCAGAGGACATCTTCAAAATTTGGAATGAGGTCCCCATATTTTGTGAGTGCCTTATCCCAGTAGTAAAGCTGTGTTCTTCACAGATACTGCAGGAGGGATAGGGACACATGTTATTAACACAAACACCTCGGAGGCAGAAGTGACAGGGCAGACAGAGATGTGGAGGTGAGAAGACAGAAGATGGTTGCAAGGAAAGATTTTTGAGAAAAGCTTGTGGATGGAAATGATGTTAAAGGATAATCTTTTATTGGAAATCACCCCTGCTCCCATAAGCAGACACAGAGACACCCCATGTGCATCGGCACTCTCATGTGTCAGTACGACAAGTCTTTGGTTTGATCATGAGCAGCAGAGCACATGGGTTAACACAAAGGGATAGTGAGGAGGAAGAGGAGGAAAGGGAGGCAGAATAGCATAGGGATTGCTGTATTTTTGGGCTTCTAACTTTCTCTTTACTCCTCCTTCTCCTCTCCATGTGTGATGACATAGCAGATGTTCTTGTAGTCTACGTTGCCAGCAACATCTGGGGGGAAGGCGGACCACATGTTCTTAATCTGAGGGAGGAAATGAGTGTCGGAAAGTCAGCATGGCAGAGGAGGGAATATTTTACTGACATTTTGACATGTGTATGGTCAACTTTTCCCCTCGCTTTTAAACAGAAGAAGAAATAAAATAATCACTCACAAGGAATCATACTTAAAACTGGTAGCTGAGGTAAAACTTTAGCAATCCGACAACTAATGATCTTTTGTACAAATATTATACTACAATTTATACAAACACAAGTCACGGGCAGTGTAGTTTAATTATATTTGAGAGAAGATAGAAGTCTCCATTGCGCATGTACACAACATTTGAGAACTTGTCATAGGAAATGGGGTCGAAGACCTAACATAATCTCTATGGAATAAGGAGGGATGGGGGCTCTCAGAAAAGGAGAGAAATACATAATATAAAGAAAAGTAATAAGGACACTTTCACTGTCAAAATACTATCAGGATTTTGTATAGTCAAATATGATCATAAAGGCAGTTGACCATGAAATGTGTTCCCTAATTGGATCCTATGTGTTATTCCTGTTTCAACAGGTTAGTGATTTTACCTCATCCTTGGAGAACCTGTCGCACTGGGTGGTCAGGAGCTCCTCAAGGCTGGAATGGGAGAAACAGATTTTGGGAGTCAAAATTTGAATTGATCCTATTTGGACATGCATGGTGACATTGAAATTATAAAAATAAAAAATGCTCACAATTCCTTCTTAATGCTTCCAGTACCCTCGGGGTCCAGCACCTTGAAGGCAGTAAGAATAACGTCCTCAGGGTCAGCACCTAGAGAGAGAGGCTTAGTTAACCTTTGCAAAGACTGACAGCCATGGACAAAGTATTCAAAACTTCAGGTAAAAGTAGCAATACTACAAAATAGAAATATACGCCTTTATCAGTGAAACTCTTTCAAAAGTATAAATCTATAAGTATCAAAGTAAAAATACTTCTTGTACAGAACAGCCCCAAAGTCTCATATTTTTTCTTATTGGATTATCATTAATGTATGGCAAAACAAATCACCCAGCAATGTGGGAGAGACAGTTGATTAAAATTAGACACCCACCCTTCAGCTTCTCTCCGAACATGGTGAGGAAGACGGTGAAGTTGATGGGGCCGCTGGCCTCCTTGATCATGGCGTCCAGCTCCTCATTTTTGGTGTTCAGCTGGCCTGAAAAGCCCCCAAACATTCCGTTAAGTACAAGATGCCAAAGTCACCCATGATATACACAGACACCAGTACTCACCCATTGAGGCCAGAACGTCCCTCAAGTCATCTTTGCTGATGATACCGTCTCTGTTCTGGTCAATGATTGTGAAAGCCTAAAAAAGAAACAAGCAGATTTGTTTTGTACCTGATGGAAGCAGTTGTGACAGTTGGACTGCGCTGATGGACAGTCGGAGACCATTTAGGGAAGCCTCTGTCATCACCTTAAAGTGGCAACTGGTGAGTGTCTTTACAAATGTTGTGAGAGGATATTGTGCAAGAAAAAGGCTGCACCCGAAAAAGTCAGAAGTGACTGTAGTTGCCTTCCGAGGGGGGTGAAGAGGGGCTGTTAAATTAGGAAAGTATCATTAGGGAACAGCTGTCTGATCTCCTCACCCCAGGCAACCTACGTCCATGAAACCTAAGATAATCGCCTTAACTTGAACTCACCCCCTACACACACACACACACACAAACACACACACAAAACACATCTCCCCCGGCTGCTATCTTTCCATCTATGCGACGTGTTAAGATCACCCTAATCATCAGTCATACATTCCAAGCAGCCCATATCCCTTATCAGAGGAGGCATGGTTCCTCTACTCACAGCACATATGCTTTGACCACACATTAAAAATACTAGCACCATCATTATCCCATCTCAGGGCACACATCCTAAATAAAATCCCATCTCCCTGACCTTCCTGAATTTCAACACACACCCTTCACGCCTCACACTACCCCCTTTTTCTTTCTCTGCTCAGCAAATCAGGTTCAAAAGTAATGATGGAATTGAGTATATGAGCTTTTTCCTTTCTCGCCTCACATTGTCTGTTTGGCACTACAATGTGTGTAATGAGATCCAGTTGTTCTGCCTGGCCTCAGCCTTAAGGCGGTGGATCAAAGGTGAACAAAGTTTAGAGAGCTTCAGATGGCGACAGAAATTTCCGAGCTCCCCCTAATGACATTCTCAAGCTGATTAAATTGTCCAGGGGGATGAGGGGGAGCTCGCAAAATAGCAACTGCTGTGAAAACGGATACAAGAGCTGCCCAACCCAACTGTATACATTGTACTGTATTTTGGTAAGCGACTCTAACAAACGTAACCTTAAATTCAGAATCCGAGACTCTAAACATCTAACTATCAATGAATCATACAGTAGAATAAAGGGGCTCCTATATGGAGAGTATTGCTATGTGGCCGGACAAACCTTACCTCTTTGTACTCCTGAATCTGGCTCTGCTCAAACATGGAGAACACATTGGAGGAGCCGCTGTCTCCTGCTGCCTGCCTCCTCTTTGCCTTCTTTGGTGCCTGGAGGACAAACACATCAGTCGAAATCAGTCAGTACAGTCAGTTATATTTTTGCTCAAACTCACAGTAATGCACCAGTGTTTTACAATCAGAGGTCAACAACATTTTTTGCTTATGACCCCTTAGCATTAAGGGATACCTGCAGATATCTACCAAAAAGAGTGTCTTTCTCCAATGAACTTCTTTCATTTTTATTTTAAAATATGAATAATTGTATGATACCCAAAAGGGTAAAACTACTAAGAACAATGATTAGAAAAAAGGCAGAAATTAGTTTTGTCCAAACATTATTTTCCTTCTTTCATGTCCACATCACTGACCCTCAGACTGAGGTTCTTAACCATAAAGAGGTCTTAACCCTAAATGTTGTTGGTACTGCTGTAGCAGCAGGCACAAGTTAATGTGCAGTCCTCAGGTTAGTTAGTTTAATCAGAAAACCAATATGAAATTTGATTGTATGCATGATGCAAAACTAGAATTAAACGACACATCAGAACCCATACATCCTTAAGCTGCATCACCAAGTGCTGGAACTATCCAAAAATCCACAAAATTGTCCAAAATGCCTTCATCTAATAAAGTTGCTGGTAATGCTCCCATCTTTTGTATTATTTTAAACTCCTACCAAAAAAAAGCATCAAAATCATAGTTAATCCATATGGTTGGTTTTGATCTCCCTGTAGATATTTCCACCAGTGGAGTGCAGAGATGTGGGGAAACCTGGTACTCACCATCTTTAGACGGTGTGAGTGGAGGTTTGGCTGATGAAGAAGGAGAAGGTTTTGGGAAGCCGCATCATACAGACTTCCCCGGGGGGCTTATATACCCCTCCGCTGGCCAATCTAACTTTAGCCACAGCCTCAAGTTTGGATGGGGAAAAAAGAGAGAGAGAGGGATGGAGGGAGAGTGAGGATGGTCAGGGATGAACTGATGGCAAAAGTGATCGAGACAGAATGGCGGTGGGGTGTATCACCTTACAGGAGATCAGAAATAGACCCAGGAGTCTTGGAATTAAGTAAACCTGATATGTGAGGGACCATGTTGCAGGTTTGCAGTCCCACGTGGACTAATAAGGACATTCGGGACATAGATGCTTGTTTGACCACTGGACACTGTCTCCCCACCCTCTCTCTGTCCACCTCCATCTGCCTGCAGAGAGGCGCACCAGCCAATCACTGACTTTATTTTTGGTTTGTGATGTCCACTGCTATATTACATAGTAGGATTTAACCGATGCAGCTTCTACTATGTGCAAAGCTCCACTTTCTAATTTTAATTATGCTAATATCCAATTTGGGATTTTTCCATCCAAGGTGATGGGGAGGGGCCCTGTAGTAACATCAAGTATGTACTATTAAAGGATCTCTCTCTCACTCATGTCTAAAATATCATCTCATCAAAATATCTTTTCACACAACAAACATAAGAATATATCCTGTTTGTATTTGAAAAACTGCACAAGGCAATATTAAACAAAAAATGAACTGTTGTAAGATATAAAATAATTACATACTTTTAGATATGCATGCCCACACTGAATTTAATCCATGTATAGGTTTGTATTACATACTCTACAGATGCAATCATGCTTACCAGGCTTCAGTTCACTAAGGACATATCTTTATGTATTTGCATTGCTTTTTCAAATGTACTTGTCTATCTTGATGAATTTGTAGTATTGAGATGGTTTGGTGATCTAATAAATTACAAGAAAGTATAACAAAATTGAAAATGATTAACATTTTAGTTGAATACTCAAACTACGTAAAATGAATCTGTACAATCGGCAAAATTCATATCCACTTCACCTTTTAAGGTTAGATTATAAGTAATGATTAAAAATAAGAACTAAATGTATTCAACATACAATACTTTTTATCGTCATCATTTTCTTTGACATCATTGACATTAACATAATTGTTTTTTGTGATAAACACAATATACCATGGACAAGGACTGTTGAGATCCAAACACTGTCAGATAGTAAAACATTTTATTGAATCATAATTAAATAGTTTATTCTGAAATCTAATGGAATACAAAGATATAAAGAAACCAAAATGGAGATTACATACGTTTACTATGAGCAAAAGCGGTTTGAATGTTGCAGCATCTTATTTGATTGATTGATCATTGACTGTTTTGAGGTTATTCTTTTGTAAATGTTCTCATATATTTTGTATTATCTATGTGTGTTCAAACACTTCTTCGAAGCCCTGCTTTTATTGAGAGTGTCTTTGCATGATTTTCTTTTAAATGTTTTCTTTAATTTTCTCTATGATTCATTTTCTTTGCACCTGTATGCCATGGTGTGGTTTTCTGTCAACGACTTTGTTTGTCTGGTATTAAAGAACGAAAAATAAATTAAATAAGAAATATATTTAATTTTTACCATACTTTAATAGTTTTCTCCTTTGGACGGGATGAGTTTTTGCTGTCAGCATTAAATGAACAACACCATGCCAGCCAATTAAAGGCACCTTTTTCCCCTGGCTGCGGTCCGGGTTCTCATCACTATGAAGGTGTGTGTTTGGTGATTGGCCTCAGTCATGATCGTCTTCCCACCTGTTAGCCCCCCTGGCCCCCCCTCTTGTGTGTACCCACCATTACTCCCCCCTAAATATACAGGGATTACTTGGCAGGGTGATGGCAGCAGACATTCCCAGAATAGCAGAAAAGGGACAGCTGAGGGCGATCAGAATAGCTAAATAAACTTGACAGTCTGCCAATACGCGGGGCCCAATAACAAACAGCTTTCTGTTCATTCGTTTTTTCCAAGGTTTAATATCCAAATTTTCCTCAGAGATAATCTCTTTTTATTTGATTAACAACTGTTCTAATCTTCTCTGATGGAGAAATGTATTCCCCCCCTCTGTCTCAGCTCTTTGGTCATTATTGCATTTGTTTCCACTGATGGTCTATCATGACTCGGTTTTTTACTGGTTTCCACGCCTGCAGTAATAAGGATCAGACAGGCATTTATTTATCCAGACATCCAGAGCCCGACTCTAGCTGTCAGACTCCCACTTGACCTTTGACCCAAGGTTCACTAGATTATCATCACCTTGTTGCAGGAATGAGTTATAGCACAGCCCATGTTCTGACTGTTTTGAACAAGAGGTGTAGGTTAATACTTTATAATATAATTTATATGTTTACACATTGACATTTAATATGAATCAAGATGCTCTTCATTCTTAAATTCCCCTTATGACTTTTATATTGAAATTAAGGTGGAATGAGTATGGAAGCAGTAAATTAAAGGGGTCCCCTAACACTGTAAATTAAGTAAATTATGGCAGTATGTTCAGCTATTTACATATTTATGTTCAGATATTTGTGCATTGAGTCAAGTGAAGATTATTACATTTAAAAGCATGTTGAAGAGTCAGTGCTAGGCCTTTCCATGAAGACAAGTGTACTTGCATTCTTGTTTTTAACTCACACTATTTAATTTCAAGTTAGAAATGAAATATTGTTATTGATTATATTTTTCAAATGTCTCATAACTATGAAAAATGTTAATAGGTAAAACGAAGAGAAAGGATAATTCTCCTTTTATAAATGAATTGCAATACAATTCGGCCCACTAGTTTCTATATGCTATAATCACAGATATCATTGGAAATAATCTCATATATTTCAAAGACATAAAAAACGATATGGTCTGACCTAGCACTGTTTGTGTACGACGCTCCGGTGAGGAAGTGTTTCTATACAGATGTGAGTACATTTGTGGGGTTTGCTGCTGTAACGTGACACGTGTCACCACGCTCCTCTGAAGCCATCTATCACTTTTTAGGCGATTGGTATGTCTGTCTGTAGATTGAGGAATGTAGGGAAGCTCCTAGCTTGACCTATGGAGAAAGACGACCTCAAGGAACCTCGGTGACATGCCACATGTCAGAGTTGTATGATATATTTGCTGGTCTTTGGGAACCTCGCTTGCGCTGTCTTGTCATTTGACCCCATATAGGATTGTGCAACATGCATCACAATAAAGTTCATTTAAAGTGTTGGGTAAGGAGAGATGACGGCATTTTCTTTTTGTGTCTGTTGGCACTACACTCATTTAAAGCTTATAAAAAGTACACGTTTGTCTCTCAAGCAGTTGGTTTGTGTCATTATTAATCCAGTGGATTTAATGGAAATGACAGTCAGATGTGTTGTAATGATCCAAGTAAATGTTTAGATAACTTGATTAAGAAAACTTTCTAAAATATTTAACTGATCAGGTCGAACAACAGCTGCTTTGTATTTTGGTTTCCTGCTTACTTCTATAAATATCTGTGCTGTTTCTGACTAAATATACAGCCTACTCTGTAAAGCAGGTGTTTCCCTCCAACACATTGCGCCTGCAGTGCCCTCTACTGTTGACCAACCTTTATTGACTGCCATTTACGTTCAAAGGTATGGTTGTGTCTGTCTATGTCAACTTAATGATGAAAGAAAAATGATGGTGTTGAAGTCAAACCAATTTTATTTTTCATGCAAAGAAAATGTATTACACTATTTGCTTGATAAAATAACGAACAAGGATACAAAAGCATTTTTTATGAAGGACATTTTGATGCATAACCAATGATGTGTGTGTTATATATATATAATATTTATGTGTATTTTTTTGCTTCAAAAGTATTTTCTGATTTGAACTATATGAAAGTCTTGTTCTCTGTTTGAATCATAGTTCCTAAGTGTTGACAGATCAATTTTGTAAGTGTATAATACTCTTTGCTTAATACTAATACTCATCATTTGCACAACATACTGTATGTATGAATATGTATATACAGGTGTGTAGCTCCTGTTCGCTAACTGTTACATTGTTCCGTATTAATTACTAAAATTGATACATTGTGAATTTCATTAACCTCATTCGAGGTGCTGCAGGCAAAGACGCTGTTTTATGTCCAAAAAGTGCAGATGTGCAGACAACAGCAGCTCCAGATTCCGACCCTCTTGTGCAGATTCCTTAGCTTGTTCTCTGTTGTATCCCATTGTCACATGAAGGCCGTCTTGGCTCAGGAAATTAACAACTTCTATAAAAACAAATCTAAAATAGGAGGGATCTAAACTCATCCTTTTAAACACTGGCATCATTTAGCACATTTACAGTTTGTGTCAGGGCCTGAGACTCTTATGTTCCTAAATACCGATAAACCCACAACCCTTCAGGTTCAGTTCCTCTTGACACGCATGAACCACTCCATCTCACTTCCTCTTAAATGGTCTGCAACCCCCAGGTGGGTTCACCCAAGGTCGATGAGATGTCCATCGATGCTTTCATCTTTTGCTCGTCGACTCCCCAGCCATTCCTCTCTCGCTTTCTTCACTTCTTGGCCATAGTAATCATGAAGTTTGCCGAAGTCCTCCAGTGGATCAAAACCAACCAATGGCCATTCCCCGTACAAAGGAGCCGGTCCATTAAGTGGTGTAACATGAGCATTTCTCCTGGGCCACAGTTTAGGGGATTTTTTAGCCACCACTTTAGGTGTTGTTGACTGTGTTTGTAAAACAGGGCAAGCGCTGAAGCTTCTCCCCTCCCTGACCACTGCTGCTCGGCCCTGCACAGGCAGGAAGTGAGTGGAGTGTTTGAGGGCACTGAGAGAGGAACTGTGACGAGATGTACCTGAGCCTTGTTGCTGTTTAGCGTCTGCAGATGGAAAACAGGAAATTAACACGTATTTAGACTCCTCATGAAGCAAATTACAAAAACAAATACACATTTATATAAAGTCTTTTGCAATGGAGTAGTTGGACATTTAGTGTTAGATGATGAGACCAATAAACAAATAACACAAACACACCTTCATACTGCCTCCCCAAGTCCCTCACCAGAAGCGAGAGGTAGCAGTGGCTGGCTGAGAGCAAAGCTTTCACCCAGCTCTCCTGAATCTGACCATCCCCAGCTGCAAACCTGTATGTTTTGAGTCCGGGCCCTTCAAACACCAGGGAAAAGGCAAACTGTCCGTCAGACTCAGAGCGCCGGACCGCACAGCCCTCCAGCACAATGACACCCAGCAGGTGTCTGTCAGCGGGGCGCTCCTGGTAGAAAAGCAGGTTTGCCTTCAGGACAAACCACCGCCGCTGGTAGGTGGCATTTCTCTCTTTCTACAAAGAAACATGGTAAAATAAAACAGGATTATCACATTTGCCCTTACAAGGAGATCAGAATTTATTATTTAGTTATGTCATGTTGTCTGTGTTTTTTGTTAATCCAAACCTTCTTGTAAAGGTATCCTTCTTTATCTACCGGAGAGGTGCATGAAAGGTAATGGGTCAAAAGCTTCTCATGGAGCTTCATCCCACCACCTGAGAACAGAAAGTGATTTTACATTCAGGATGACAAATATTGAAACTGCTCGACATGTAGGTGTAAATACATTTAACAACTCCAGCTACAATAAATTATCAAGTTCAATTTAATACATCTTATATATTCTTCAACTATCCTTTGAAAGCAGCTATTCGTCCATCTAATATACCATATAATTACTCTTTGAGGTTCATCTATTTAGTATTTAAAACACAATATTTCCATTTAATTTATACTTTATTCTGATCTTAGATTTATTCCTTTTACTCAGCTAAACGTTTACAGGTGTATTAGCCAACCACCATGTTGAAAACAAGTGGTAACTGTTGGCATGTAACGAAGATCAATTGGCCCCATCTGAATCAGCTCTAACAGTTAGATACTTCTTAGGTACAAATGTGTCAGTAATAACAGTAAGTGAATGAGCAAAACAATTGAAATCATCAAATAACCTTGTTTAAAATAGGAGCCACAATTGGTTTTCATTTTCAACTAATAGTCATATTCATTATGCTTGAGGTTTAAAATGCTGTTATAGAGTGACCCCAAGATTACTTAAATCCAGGACCATTTACTCAAATACTACAAATTAATTGATAAGTTAAAATGACTTGTCATTAACAACATTAAAGTAATGCAAATAAAAGTATATAGTTCTTTTAGTGACTCAGACAGCAGTGACAGAATAGAAAACAGTGACTCAGACTTACCTCAGCCAATGTTAAATCCCTCACTGGGTCACTTTATCCTTCGACACAGTCATTACATTATTAACATTTGCAGATTGTCTTCGAAGGGTCCTCAGAGTTTCTAAGCATTAAGGTAATTGTTCATCAGTTCGTCGCATCCAGAACCAGACAATGTTTGAATATATAGTTTCAGGTTACTATCACTGGTTCTCCCTCGAGTACGAGAGGATGAGTGTTGAAATATAAATAACTCGCCCCACTTCCTGGTAACAAAATCCTGACATATTATATTCTCTCTCCTCTCCGCTTGAGTCTACCCGGAGCTGCCTGGTGGATCAGCCGAACCAAGCAGTCGCTGATAAGAACTGCTAGAAGTGAGATGCTGAATGTTGAAGTGAAGATCTGATGTTATTTTCCTGGGCCCTCTCACTTCTGCATTCTGTGTAACTAACGACTACTACGGTGTGTAAAGCAAATGTTCTTTG
Source organism: Eleginops maclovinus (assembly GCF_036324505.1). Classification (NCBI taxonomy): domain Eukaryota; kingdom Metazoa; phylum Chordata; class Actinopteri; order Perciformes; family Eleginopidae; genus Eleginops; species Eleginops maclovinus. The sequence goes on from NC_086364.1 coordinate 11,214,355, forward strand.
GTGAATACTGATTCTTCAGAGGAGATGTCAAACTTATTTTTCTACATTGTCCTGTGTCAAATTCTCTCAATGCTATGCCCTGATCTTTTGCTCTGAATTTAGCTCTAAAATACTTATATAATGTAAGGAAAGATGGTCATTCCATGACCTTTGAATTGTGCCACTTCAATTCTTTGCTTGTTGTTTCTATTTCTGATACACACTTATCCTTTTTATCCTGAAGGACCCCAAGCGATTCAAAGTCTAAATTAGTCCAAGGTGAAGAGATTTACAGGGTTCATTTTACTGGGGAGTGCGTCACCACAGCCTCAATCCAGAACCAAAGGTTGAACTTGAATGCCAAGAGTTTTAATTCATATTTATGCAAAAGACACAACACGTGTGTGCGCCTAAAATAAATTGTAGCTACTTTAGAAAACTATGGTTAAAATGTACTTTTAGATTTAGATTTTCAACTGTTTATTATATGTGACATTCAAGAGACAATACATTTTATAATCTTTTTATTGACAGTTTCTAGACATTTATCATGACCTGCCTCCAGATTATATTTGATAATGTATTTCCCTTATGAACCTTTCCATAGTTTGAGATCTTTCTAGAATTTTGGTATTTTATTGTTCCATCTGAAAAACACTTAATACTTTGTATTGCTAAGGAGCCTTTACATTTGTTATATTCATTATTGTTATAATTATTTCCGTATGTTGTAAATAAATGTCACCGTCGTACAGAATGTGATCCGAACTCCTTAACAGGTGGTGGCGGTAATGCGCCGTGTTGTTATTTACCAACCTAGCACAAACATTGAGAAAGAGAAGAAGAAGTAAACCAACGAAGAAGAAACGAAAACGAACGTTGCTTGAATTCATTTCAGCAGGTTTCGACACCTTTTTCTGCTAAATATCAGTTCATTTGTTATACCAATGTAATATGCATGTTGTATTGCACTAGTTTACTACATGTTATCTTACTTCCAAGCATGAGTATGACTGAGATTATTGCTTTCTCTTGTTTTGCACACGCTGCGTGCCAACTTTGTTGGCTAATATTTTAGCAACGAAGCTAATGAGCACTGAGGTTACCGCTCATATTCACAACGTTAATAGGATCAAAGTAACACAGCCACTTGATACTGTTTCATCCCCTTTTGAATAATAAGATCCACCGTCTTGCCTTCTGTAGAACCATGCCGAAGAGGAAAGTAACATTTGAGGACGGGGAAGGGGAGTTAGAGCTGGAAGAAGACATCCCAAACAAAAAGGTACCACCGTCCCGTTAACATCAATGTTTACAAACAAAATATCTAATTCCATTAAAGCATAAATCAAAAGTTAACGTTGTATGCCCTCAAACAGCCTCCTTGTCATCCAAGTAGGTTTATTAATAATTTATTTAGCTTGAGAAATAGAATGTTTTCAAACCGTAAAGGAATATCCACCTCTTCGTTTTTCAGAAGAATCACCACATTTTGAGACGCATGGTTTTCATTAAGGTGTGGCGTATATATTTTACTTTTCCCCTGAAATGCATAGTGGAGAAGAATTAAACACAAGAAGTACAAGTATCATTTTCAAATGTAAGTCTTTCTTAAGGGACATGTAGTAGGCCTTAGACCCAAATCAACAACAGTGTTATCAGGACATTGAAATAAGTTGCTAAAACTTGCAGGAAATGCAATCCTATGTTACGGAAATGTTAAGTTGTGTTTAATGTGCATTTCAGTTTTTTTCATTGTGCTTGAACCAGACTTGTGAGGCTGTTAGTGGACCAGGCGCTAGGTTTAAGGGCAAACACTCCCTTGATAGTGATGAAGAGGATGAAGGGGAAGACATAAAAAGCACCAACAAATATGATATTCTGGCCAGTGATGACGTGGAGGGTAAGTGTTATTTAATTGTTTGAACGATGATATGACATATTGCTTCAAGTATACACTTATTGAAAAACAAAATGGCACATACACTTTTGGGTTTATATTTATAGTTTTACCATGTTTGCTACGGACTAGATCTGTGATGTCATTTTTAAATTGTGTATCTTTTTGAAATCTTTAGATCAAATTATTCTGAAACAATTTTGTGCAGACACCACAAAATATCTCATTCTACAAATATAATAATAATAATAATAATAATAATAGTTATAACACAATTAAGTGTAGCTAAATCTATATCAAACTGAGCAGCATTTTAACGTGAGTATTTTGTCTAAACATGAAGAGTCATTAATAATGTCAAATTAAACCACACTCACTATGTTTTCAGGACAAGAGGGAGCAACTATTGACTGTGACGAGGGAGTTTCTATTACACCTTTCAACCTGGATGAGGAGATGCAGGAAGGATACTTTGACTCTGAAGGAAACTACTTCATCAAAAAGGAGGAAGAGATTAGAGACAACTGGCTTGACAACATTGACTGGGTAGTTGAATTTTAGTGATATTTTCGTAATCTCTGAAAACCTTTCAAGCACTGTGCAATAATATAAGTCCTTTCTTCCAGGTGAGAATAAAAGAACAACCTTTCAAACAAAAAAAAAAAGGTCTTGGAGCCAAACGGAAACGCCGAGTGGGTGATGAGGATGAGGCTGAGGAAGAGAAACAGAGGGAAGAGAAGCAGGCAGGCCAAGTAAACAATGAGGAAGAAGAGGAAGAGGAGGAGGAAGAAATGGAGCCTGCAGAGGACCCGCTGGCATCCTTCACACAGCACCAGCTCACTGAAGCTGTTGTCGAACTGTTACTTCCTGGGGAGACAGTTGCAAAAGCGCTCCGGCGGCTAGGAGGCCTTGGAGGACAGAAGAAGGGGAAGCTGAGGGAAGAGAATAAACCCGCAGTGGAGGCAAAGAGGGACACAGATAAGCTTGACAGACTCACAGCATTAGCTGACAGATTGGTTGGATCCGGTATGTTTGAGATCTATCAGCAAACATATGAAAAACTGGCCTATTTGATGAAAAGCATGAACAGCAAGCGCCCAGCAGTGAAGAAGAGCCCAGGTGGTGATGAAGAAGAAGATGAACTGGACATGTTCGCAGACAAAATTGATGAGAAGCATACAGGCAAATCAGATGAAGAAGAGCACAACACAGGTTTTTTGGTTTTAATGGTATTAATTTCCCTTTTTAAATAGAACAAAATATCTTGTTTTGTTTAATTCTGTTTTTTCATTTTTTTTTTCAGTGAGTGACGAGGTGATGTGGGAGTACAAATGGGAAAATAAGGATGATTCTGAGGTCTTTGGTCCCTTCAACAGTCAGCAGATGCAGGTATCCTATTAAACCAATTTTGAAATGATAAAGCAGTTTCGGTTACAGTTTGGGTCATACCCTGGTTAAGGATTCATGCTTTGGTGTGAGTCTGGTACAGCAGCAAAAAAACATATTAAGGCAGAGTAGTTCAACACAATCCTATTGTTTTGGACTGAAGTAGCAATTTACTGACAACTGTGGTAGAGTTATTTCATAAAAATAATAAGGAACATTTCACATATTTCCATTTAACACTATGCGAACATTGAACATACACTTTTCCCAAAAGATAACCGGTCACAATAGGCTATAGAACTAAAAAGCATTTCCTATGTAAAGCTAAGATTTAATTGAGAATTCCCAAAAAACGAGAGTATAATAGAAACACAAAATACACAAATGAATGTGCATTAGTAGGAGTGTTTGAATGAGTTCCACTTATTATTCATTATCATTATCATTTAATTATTTATTACAATTGATTGTCCTCCTCAGAACTATTGTACGTGTAAACTCAATACTATATGTTTTGAACTTATTGTGCTCCATGTTGCTTCTACCTTTTAACCTCAATCTCCCCCGGTTGGTTTTAATCTTCTTATTGTTTGTTCTCCAGGGTTGGGTGGATGAAGGCTATTTCAGCACAGGTGTTTACTGCAAGAGGATCGACCAAGAGGGAGCTCAGTTCTACAACTCTAAGAGAATAGATTTTGAGCTCTACACATGATTTCTGTGTAGTTAATTAATTACAATCACAATCAGTCTTGACAGTCATGTTTTGGCCTAAGCCTATATTCTGTCTATTCATCCAAGGAGTTTTCGTTAAATCTGTCATTTTAACAGCGGCTTTGTTTTCTGTACATTGTTTTTAAATAAATAACTCATGCTATTAACCATTTTCTTTTTTTAAACTAAGGGGTTAAGAGAATTTTGAATTGATTTAATTTTAGTCACTTAGTAAAATGTAAATGGCTGTTCCACTTTGATCTGTAGATTGACATTTATGGTAATCATTTCAATTTATTATTTAACACTAGTATGTAAAATGTACTATTGTACTAACTTGTCAACTTAGCAGGTATTATTTTAAACGCCAATATTAAATTGCAACCTTATTTTGAAGAAATTCACGTTTTCAGTGAGATGCCTTTATATCTACTTAACTTTCTTACACTTGAATAATACACAATGTTATAAAATACGGTGCAAATTCAAATTGTATATAATCTTTCAAATATGCAAAAGGTCAGTGACGATACAAAATCGTGTGTGTAACAAATTGATCACAATCTGCATTGAACTCACTTTGCAAAAAAGGCCAATATTTGCAGCTTGCGAAATTTGAGAATTGTATATGTTTCTTTGACTTAACAAATGTTATATCCTGCAAATATTTGGCAGATGAATCTTCTTCTTTTCCTTATAATTCTTATGGAAACTGATAAACCAACTGAATGGGAAATGCTCCCTGTTTCTTACGAGATTGCATTCAGAGGCCAAATAAGTGCGTAGTTATTAAAAATATGACAAAAAAGATCATGTGTACATATTTTCAAGGCATGGATCCTTGGGATGCCAGGCCACTTCAAGGCTTCGCCTACATTTTTAACCACATTAATACAAGGAATATCAACAAAAACGAATTTAACCATCTTTTAAATAATAGCTCTTAGAATCAAACAGGAACATGGCAGCAAGCGCAGCAACAATCCATGATCCAGATGCAACCATTACAAGTGGAAACCTGCAAGACCAGAGAGCACCACCTGGAGATGATGCACTGGATGCCTAGTTTGTCACATGCGTCAATAGATGATGAGCACAGATAGAGAAGGAGAGATGCTCTTGGTGTCCGGGAGTCTACCTCACTTGGAAAAAACTGATTTAATGTATGAATGTGACCTATCCTTACATTTTCACGTGCGATTATTTATTTTTACCGGTCGCTGTTCACGTTTTTTTAATTGTATTTAAGTTCATCATTTCGACTTAATCAAACATGTGTGTTTAGATACTAGGTCACCCGAGGACATACTAGAAGACTCATTTTTTTTTTAATTGAGTCTTTTATCAGCGCTAGTTTCATTGGACGCCCTCAACCTACGACGTTTCAAAGTCTTCTGTCATTGGTCAGAATTCAACAAGGGAAACACAACTCCTCTTGTGATTGGATGATCTGTCTGTCTGGTTGTTGGGATTTGTGAAACGGAAGCATTTGCATGAGCGAGCCGCTTGTGTGGCGCCGTCCGGCATGTCTTGTTTACTGTGAGGTCGGAATACTACCCTCGGTCCAGCCAGCTGGTCGTTTCTGGTAGGTTTGTTCACTATGATTTTGCAATAAAACCCACAAGCAACTGAACTGCGTTACCAAGACGTCCTTAGTAACCACATAGAAGACGTTTGAGCGTTAGCAGAGATGACAGCTACCGGCGGCTACGGCTATTCCCCGGTGCACACACTGTTAACTGTATATCACACACTGTGAATATCGGTGTTAGCCATACCCTGCAGTGTTTACCGATTGTTACAATAAAGCTATGCTAAGATATATCTCTAAGGTAGTTGGCCTTAATGCCATTTTTAAAAGATGTTCGTTGGATAAAATACAACACCTTTGGCTAACATTTCCATTCGTTTGGTTAGCCCCCACATAAAAGTTTGAATGTGAAACAGTGCCCCTTCCAGCATTTAGACCTAGCCGAGTGTTACCAATTGCCCTTCTATTTGATTGAAACAATTCAATTAAATTAATCTTTATTTAAATAGCTAGCAGCTTAGCTTTTAAGGTTGTGTATCCAACGTTAGATTTAGCCAACATTTTGCCAACGTAAGTATGAGTAAACTCATTAATGTGCCAACGACAATGACCAGCTCAAATCCAAAACATGTGTTTTTTCCACCAACCCTATTATTGTATTCATATTGAGACTGCAAAGGGCGTTTTAAATGTATATCATCGTTTTATTCTCATTAACTGATTAACATCGAACATATAAAAGACGATAACTACATCATCCACCAAGTAGGCCTATAATGTGTGTTACAATATATGGCATCCTCTGTTGAAACTGTGTAAGAGAAAGTAAAACCGGTGCAAAATAATCTTCAACATATAGGATACATCTAGATTGCTTGTTGAAAATATTTTCGCGCAAGTTGACATGTAAAAAATAAAAAGGATAGGCTGTAACATCCATTTCCTTTCTAAAAGGTGTCCAAATAGCCTTTACAAGATTTACCAACGTTTTTATTTACTCTCTGAAAAGAATTCCTCTTAATTATATTGACCTTGCCTGTGAAATAATCCTATATTTTTATATTTGTCATCCCATTCATGTTACCAAACATGTTTTGTTGTTTATTACAAGTTGTTACTTAAATCTTTTTTTTTCTAATCTTTTTTGCGTTAGACAAACTGTATGATTCTGAAGGCACTATTTTCTTTTTGGAATAAACAACACATTTGAATAAATCATCTTGAGCTAAAGAAAAATGAGAAGGCAATTTTCCCAATTTGTCTGTATTTTGTATGTTCTATACCCAGTGATTTATTTTTGAAAAAGAGCCAGCTTTGAAATCAATCATGTAAATAACCAATCTCAAAAAGGAAATTACTAAAAGATGTTGTTGCTCATTTCAGATCAAACAACCATCCCAGAGATCATAAAGTAGGTGAAAGTTAATGTTTAACACCTATTTTGAAGTGCTTTAATGCTGATGTGATACCCTGCATGTGTTTTTCTTGTTATTTACAGAAAAGGACAGACACGGAGAGAAAGAGCGAGCAAGGGGATGTTTACTCATCCCTGTGACTCGCTCCCTCAGATAGTTTGTCCAATGGATGAACATGCTATTCCCTCAAACAGTTTCTGTAGTGCACCTCCCCACAGTGAACCTCTCCTCCCCCTTTCCTCCGTCACTCCCAGGTATAGTTGTCCCGGCACCTTTTTCTTTTGCTGTGAGTTTGTTTCCCCCTCCTTGCTTTGTGACACTTTTTTTCACAGTTTAGGACTTACGGATTAAACGAGAACATGCTCTGGAAACTTTGCTATTATTTCTTAAATGATCCTTTCCATCAGTTCTGATACTAGGAAAGTGTATTTTTTCATCTGTTGGACTGCCATGCATCATTCAAACTTTGATGTCTGTCATTATTTTGGTGACGGAGTTCTGACACCGCTGTTGGCAATCTGGTATATCTTATTTCAATCTTAGCAAAGAGCAGTTTGCAAAATGCTCAGCTAACAGCTACTCATTTTGATGTGACTCTTTTGCCGGTTAAATAGACGGAGGTCGTATTGGCTGTCACTGCTTTAGTTAAGACGGTCTGTAATTTGATGGCAGACTAAAATAAAACTTGGCTGTTGTCTGTGTCTGTGCTCAGCCACACTTTTTTAAAGAGGCAAATGAAGCATTGTTCCGTAACAATGCAAGCAGAGCAATAACTCCGACAGTCATACATCCTCTCTGTAGCTTATCACTTCATGTTGATTTCATGCGCTTTTCTAATAAACTAACCGTATCATACAAATAATTTAGCTCAAAAACATTATATTTTTGATTAAGTACCCATAGAAATTCGAGCTTTTGAAGAATTAGGTGTGCCAAGTTAGGGGACTAAATCATTACTAATTATGAAAGATCCATAATGTTGATTTAATATCAGAAGATCACCAATACTAAAGCATTCTTTAAGACCTAAAGTACTGTTTTTCTCACTGTTTAAAAAAACCAACTTAATATTGACTTGATTTTCTGAAAACATTTTAAACATTCACAGCTGTGCAGATGATGGAATATCTGGACACAGAAGGAGTGGCCGAATTCAAGAGATCAAAGCACAAACCCCTGAAAAGCAAAGCCCTTCAGACAGCGGAGCCGCTCAGGAATCATCCAGACAGAATCTGTCTCCCACAAAGAGACAAAGGGAGAGTGCAAACATGGTAGGGGTTGAATAAAAAAAAAACTTGGTTCAGATAATCAATGTAACGATTATCCAATTAGTAACTGTTTATGCATATCTCTGGCTTGTAGGTACAAGTGTCGCAGTCCGAGCAGTTTAGAATTGAAGGCACACATGTACTGGAGAATCAAAACGAGGTCAGTGGCATCTTTCCTTGCTCCAGAGGTTTCCACACTTGACTCTCTCTGTGTCTCTGTTGGTCTTCATGCCCTACTTGATGCTGTTTTTTTTAATGTAATGCAGCTTTCTGTCTAATCTGTGCAGCAGCTTTGCCGTACGGCTGCATATGTCAACATTGAAGACCTGTACAGTGAACAGAGTGTGAGGGTTAATTGAGGGATTGTAATCCTCCTTCACGGTCTACTGCATCTGACGAGCAGTCCACTGTCTTAATGTGACCCAGTGAAGCATAGGCAGAACAACAATGCATCGTGTCTCTATTGTCTTCTCTTTCACTTGTTTTGCAAGTGAATAAATAGCACTTTCTCAGAATAAACACAGAATAAGTAATCAAGGTAATGAATATGTACTAAATAATTGAACGTCCTCAGTCTTTTAACAACATCTGATCAAAATGAAGCTTTTTTTGCAAATCTGAAATTATAGCACTAAAATTTAAATGTATACTCTTTGTTTTATAATGAACTAACAATAATACATTTCATGAACGACAGCATTTGTGTTTTATTGATTTTGTTTAGTTGATTTTTATAAGAAAGGACTCTAAACTTTTTTTATATATATTCTTTGAAGGATGGATTTGATGTCAGTTTAACAGCGGAGCACCAAAACAAGTAAGTCTGAAATGTTTACGTTTTACTTTATCTAAAAACTGCCTGCCAACATGTTTCTTTTATGAATGTGCTCATTTAATTTGTAGTGGTTAAAAAAACTGTTTTTCGATACTGGTGAATAATTAGAAACAGTATTTAAATATCATAATCTCTGTGAGTAACCATGGTCAGAATCTATGATGCAGGCACGCTATGAGTAGTTTTCCATCCGACCTACAACATCGTGCATAGATTTTTGCATTTTGAATAAATAAAGAACTCAGACCTTGTATTGACACCTTACATATGTTCACAAAACTATTATACAGCCCTGGAAAAAATTAAGAGAACACTTCAGCATCATCATATTCTCTTTTATTATTTATAGGTTTGTCTTTGAGGTCATTTTTTGTCATTGTATTCTATAAACTGCTGACAAAATTTCTGTATTGAAATTCAACAGTCACTGGAATGGCTGCCATACATGTAGAGATAAAGATTTAAGAAACATTTGGAGTGGTCTCTTGATTTTTTCCAGAGCTGTGTGTAGTTGTTGTTATTTGATATAACAATGCAGTTTCTTATGGGTGGAATGTGTTTTGAGAGTCTAATTTCCCTTCTCCGTCTTTGTAATAGGCAAAAGACCTGTAAAAGCCCGCGAAAGAAACCAAACGTCTTTGCTTTGGATGTGGAAGTTGAGCAGTTTGTTGAGGATACCACACAGAATCCTGACACCGCTAAATCTGAGATGGACGCATGCGAGGTATTGGCTGTTGCTCCGATGGGATGGGTGATCGGCCCCTTATTTCAGTCTTTCAAGTCAAAGATGGCCAGTTTCACAGAGATAGTGATGAGTCCTGTTAAACTCTTCAAAGCTCATAGTCCTCCACCGTGCACGGAACATCCAGACAAACTCGATGAGTGTGAGCTACAAGCCGATGCACCATCTGATGTCGAACACTCAGAGCAGAGCGGTACGTTTCATCCAGAAGCACAAAGCAGGAATAGTAATCGGATGCTGAAGAGGATCAGCAGACGCTCAGTAAAGTAGAAGGTTTAGAAAACACAGAAACTGCTGCTCTTGAATATTCAAAGAAATTATTGTTTGATGTGGAGTTGCAAACACACAGCTCTGAACAGTCAGACGAAAGTGCAATAACCCAAAAGGAAATAAGTTCTCTTGATTCTTTGCCTTTGCAACACCCTCCCTTACCCTGCATTGTTTCTGAGGAAGTTGTAAGTGCCTCGCATGATTCCAGAGACAAGTTTTCTGCTGTCATGGAAGACCAGGTAGGCAATGTGACTGTCCAGCTGAAACCACTGCTGAGGAAATGTACCGTTAATAGAATAAGAAAAGAAAGAGTAAAGAAAGTTACCCCTAAGTCTTCCGAATCCAAAGTCCAGAAGGAAGAGTCGGAGGTTAGTGATGAGCAGGTTTCTTTCATGAATTCTGTAAAATCAGACAAACCTGATTCAGTCTGTTCTAATAATGGACGGACACTTAGGCCTTCCTTGAATACTCAGCAGCTGGAGTCTGGACTGAACCCTGACTCTGACTCAGCTTCAACTCTTGTCCGGGCCAAGAGGGGTGTGGAACTGGACTGTGATTCTCAAGAATCTGTGAAGAAGAAGAGAATGACTGCAGATAAATCAAAAAAGGAAACAAAAAGACAAGAGTTTTTAAATGTCGCCTCAGAAGGTGGCATTGTGGAACCATCAATAAATAAAGTTGTGATGACAAATCCCATTGTAGATCAGGAAGAACCACTGAAGCCTGCTAGAAAAAGACAAGCTGCTTTAAAAAGAGAAAATAAGAAAGGGAAAGTAGTACAAGAGTTGCAGCCTGTGTTGAACGCACAGACTGAAAGTTCCTCTGATGCGATGTTGGTTTGCTCACCGGAGGAAATCAGTGCTGTGTCAGAAAACAACCAAAAGGGCAGCGGCCACACAGTGAAGCCGACAAAAAAACTAATGACACGATCGAACAGTAAGGATGTAGAAACCAACCCTGCGAAACAAATTGAGCAGGAACTGTTATCACTAGTCCTTGTCCGTCCTTCTATAAAGCCCCTCCAAAGCACAAGCAAGCGCAGGAATATAAACAGCAAACCACTAAAACGGAAAGCAACAACCCAATCAGGTCCAACTTCAGAATCAGACTGCACTTTGGTTACTACCTCATCAGCATTATCAATGAAGCATCTACAACTCACAGCTCGGAACACCTCTTGGGATGATCAGAAAGAGGAGAGCTTGGAAAAGGAGCTCAAGCTGCCGTCCAAACGATCCAAAAAGGCTTTAAAAGTTGCTGATAAATCATCTGTGTCGTGTGGGAATCGAGAGACAAAGCAGTGTGTAAATAACCTTCATTTGGTGGCCAAAGAAAACCAGCCTAAACAAGGCAAATGTAAAATCTCAATGCACACTGTTTATTTTGAAATGACTCCTTTTGAAAGTACTCAACAACCTGTTTCTCCACCCTGTCAATCTGATGGAGACTCTAATGTACAATTGGATAAAGAAGTTAAACATGTTGTTGAAGGGAAAGACAGGGTGGCTGCTTCTGTGTCAGAAGAGGTAGAGGCCAGTAAACAAAGCCGAACGAGTGTGTGTGGGCTAAGGTCTACTGCAAGAAGGGTTAACATTGTGCCAAGGAGAGCCGATAACCAAAGGAGAAAAAGCAGAGTTTTAAGTAGGACTCTTAAAGGTGAGGAGGTGACCAGCTCCATCACTATGGATGATGCAGACCTGGCGAGTTCACGCTCCTCAGGAAACTGCACGTCAAAAGGCCTGTTGCGCAGCTACTCTTGTCCAGAGATTCCGTCCCTTCAGTCTCAGGACACGCTGTGGACTTCTACTCTGCACTCCCCGCATCACCGAAGGATCCACAGCACACACCAGCACCAAGCCTCCCACACTCCCTCTGTCCATCATTCCCAGAAATCCCTGCGACGGGCTCGCCGACACACGGTCTGCAGTGTAGAGGTGGAGAGGGAGATCGCCCCTCTCTGCCTCCGTAAGGAGGTGTACCCCTCCAGAAGATCTCTGCCGTCTCTCCTGTCTCCCAGTTTTGCTCTTTCTCCCAGCTCTGCCCTCTCAGCTCTTGCTTCCTGTTTCCTCTCAAGCCCCTTGGCGTTCCTTTCCAAGAAAGCTGACAGCAGAGGAGCTGCAGCCAGCCCATGCTCATCCAGTCATGTCCCCCCCCCCTCCTTCTGTTCTCCTTTATACCCTTTCATATCCATCCAAAGAATTGACGACCCTAGTGCTCCGTTGGACTTCAGCAGCAGGTAATACGGGTTTCACTTGTTTTAATTACATTTTTTATGATGATGCCTGTGATACTCTAATGATTCTGAACTGTTTTGATATCAATTATTTTACTTTTGATACTAAGTACACCTTGCTGATTCAAACCTATAACTACTTTTACCTGAGTAAGGTTTTGAATGCAGAGCTTTTACCCTTGGTGGAGTATTTTCACAGTGGGGTATTAGTACTTTTATCAATGGTTCTGAAGAGTGTTTTCTCAATTGGCTGGTGTTAACTTTTGCCTTTTTTGCAGTGGGCAAAGTGAAATTGAGAGAAGACGACAGAGTAAAGAGGAGGATGATGGCGAGGACACGAGCACTTCCAGTCAGGAGTTTGAAGATATAGGGTTAAGAGAAGAGAAGGCCTTTTCAGATTCAGAAATCAAGGTATACATGATTTAACATACATGTAAGGACATCTTTAACTTAAAGTATAGAACGTGGTTTTGATTCAGCTTACTAATCCCCTTGTTCATGTTTGCAGCTGGTGCAAAAACATGAGGAACGCGGCAAGGTGTCGTCTATTAGAATTCGGAAAACTTTGCCCAAACCTCAAAACAACCTGACACCCATGGGCCTGCCCAAAGCCATCAGGTGAATACTCAAACACAGGAGCAACCGTTCACTCTAGACCTTGGGAACAGTATGTGCATTATGGTATTTAAAAGGCATCTCACTGCCTTCATCAGCAAATGGAGCTGACTCTGTGTAATTGGTGATTTTAAGTTGCATTTAAAGGTCATAAAAGAACATGTGTGCGTAGTATACATATAAAAGGTCATGTTCGATCATTTCAAGCCAAGTTAAACTCGTATATCATTCTGTTAAAGCTAAGATGGGTGATTAGTTATATGAATAAATCAAATGGTCTGACAAAAACATACAATAATCCCCCCCGCCCCATGCACTTATTGCTCAACTGCCAGCGTACCTGCGGTCAAGTCCTTAAAAATCGCCATGTTTGTTTTTTATGCAACATTTTACGCGTTGCAAAATGTGGGACATTTTTGCTTGATTAATAAAAAATGAGTAACTTTAATTGGAAAAAACATGGGCCAGGTGTTTTGGTTTGTTAATTTTGAAAATCTAGTTTGCTGTTTTTCTCCAGTGTTACACAACCTGTAAAGGTCTCTCTGCCTTTACATGGGGTTAGCGTGTTAAGTAGGTCAAATACAAATGCCATTGAAAGGGAAATTGTCAATACATGTCTGTTCACTTTGATCAATATTCCGACTGATCACAATTGTGTTTTTTTCTTCTTCTTTGTCACATCACAGGCTGAAAAAGAAGGAGTTTAGTTTGGAAGAAATTTACACCAATAAGAATTTCAGCCAACCTCCTGAGGGGTAAGATCAACATTACAGCACTGACTCATAGAAACACAAACACGCACACACAGAATATGTAATTCTTATAGGTATATGTGGCATGATTTGGACAACATCAATTACAGCTTTACATTTAGAATTTTGAACAGTAAAACTAAATGTATTTCTGGCTCCAAGCTTAGTTCATGGACTTTTTCCAAAATCTTCCAAAGCCATTTCATTCTGATTTAGAAAAATTCTGGTTCAGTAAAAAGGACAGAATTGTTTTTGCACATAGTTTATCTCAATAAAGGGATTAGTTGAAGCCTTGCTGTGAACACTGTGAATGTATTATTAGAAAATGTGTACATATTTAAACTTGAAAGTTTAGTGGTCAGCGCCGCTCAAACATATAAGAACATCTTTGGTTATTTTGATTGTTTAGATTTATCAACAGATTGTCTTTGAATTTAGGAATTGAAAATCAAGTATAGTTAAAATCAGGAATATTCTTTACCTTTTTTAAAGATATCTCTTCAAATCCAGCTGTCGGCAGTACCTTGTCCACATAGACTTATAGAAATGGTTTAAGGGTCCTTTATTTATCACGTTTCCCAGTGAACACCCTCAGAACCTGCTTAGTGTGCAGAATGGATTTGTACACAGCTAGTAAGGCAGTTTGACCACAGGGTGGCACCAGAGAGAGAATCCTTCTTTACTCCAATGTGTTCTCAGACATGTGAAACACAATACCTACTGCTTAAGAACTTGTTACATTCCCTTAACTTCCTCAACTCGCTCATTAATTAGAATTTGTTTCTCGGGTTTCAGCCGGCTGGAGACCATTCTCGAAGTGCCTCTCAATCGTAAAAATGGCTCCGAGTCCTGGTTCGGCCAGAGGCGAGTCAAACGTTTTCTGGAATTCTTGGATGCCGGTGAGGTCCGAAGACCAAAGAAGCCACTTGTTGGTGTTGGAAAGTCAGGAAATTCATCCTCCAGGACGAGGCGAGGGGCCTTTGCTAAAGACGAGCTTTCCATCAGCGTGCAGGATTCAGACTCCCTTCTCTGTGCCAAACTCGATCAGCTGAATTTGTGGTTGATAGATGATCAGAGAGACAGTTGACAGCTGCCGCTTAAAAGACACTGCAAGTGATCATTTTGTTCATACAAATATTTGGAATGCATTAACATAAAGATTCACATGTGAATCGTTCAGCTCTTTTTTTTTTGCCAGCACAATCTGTGTATGATTGTTGTGACGTTATTTTTTACGAGTAATGTTGTGTAAAATATTTAGCCCTGCGGAAGAACAATTCATCATTGCACCAGCAAAGTGTTGCCTCGCGTTGGTTATAAACACAGTGGTTAATCGCATTATACATAGTATTTTCATCATTAATGCACTTGAACCTTGGCCGTCCATTTCCCCCCACAGCTTTACATCTGTGATGAGTAAAACTGTCCAGAAACAAATGTTGCCAGCCTTAAATTAAACACTTAGACAATATAAGGACGTTTTCATCATAACCTACAGTTTTTTCAGATTTTCAAATCAATGCATCCTCCCTGGGGAAGTTATGATGCCGTTTTGTCAGGCGAATGCTGTATGCAGCTGATATCTTTTGCATTGTTGTTTGAGAGAAAAAGCATTGTAACATACTCCTGACCTCACTTCCAGCAGTATTGCAAGTGTATCCATAAAGGCAGCTATTCTTTATTAATGCTGAATGTAACTTTAAAACATGCCACACAGAGATTTGTATTCGCTGTAGCCAATCTCACAACCAGTATGTACAGTAGTTTGTGTCTGCAAGCGACTTGTTAATCTTTCTACCTTGGTATGTTATATTAATATTTATGCATGTTGTTTGTACATTCATGGAAGAATGGGGATTTTCTTGTATAAAATATAGCTTCCTTTAGAGAGCACTTCACCAAGAGTCGAGGTGTTGAAATACCACTGCTGGCTTTATTACGTCTTTTTCTCTCTGGATAGATTTATGGTGTCTACATTTGATTTGGAAAAGTAACTTCTTTATCTGTGTGTATATTTTTAAGAAGCTGCCTTAACTGTAAGATGTTCTCGCCTTAGATGTGTTGTAGATGTATTTGTTAGCATCATTTCAATGGGTCTTTCAAGTAACTCTTGGCACAAAGGTTTTTATTATGAGATAGTTTCTTTTTATATACATGTATAAAAGTACAACATATTCATACATTTGATATTAATAAAAGTAATACGGTAACAATGCAATAGTGCCAAAACAAGTGACCCTCTCCTTGAGTTCCTGTATATATGGTATCTAAGAATGAGTATCTTGTAATGGCATTTAAGGTGGAAATATATAAGGATTGGGTCATTACTGGGTAATGACATGTTATCTTTAATATATGTAATGTAAATGTGTCATGTAGTGTTTTGTCTCAGAGTATTGTTGATGCTGGATTTTTATACGGTCATTTAGATTCAGAGTTTTGTTCACATATTGTTAAATAAATATTACAGTAAAAAACAAGTCCAAGTTTTAAAGATTTTGGTACTGTTTTTAAGGGTAGTATAAAAAACATAAAAGGTTTAGAGGTAAAAAAAAGTGTAAACTGGGACAGTAGACATTTCCTCAGTACAAGAAACACTAAAGCCGCCATTTTGTGTAACTACAGTTTCCTCATATCTTAAAGGATTTTAGTTTGTACTGTCCACTGTCTGTCAACATCCGAAAGTCACTCTCTTGTAGAGGTTTATCAAAGTTTATCAGTTTTGCAGTGTGATGATGTATGAGATCAGAGCCATCAGTATGGGAATCGAAGCCAGAATGGCCAACCATACCACGATGGAGATGATGGCCAATTTTCTTGCCTTTCGGGATGCATTCTTTCTCTTTTGACCTTCAGTATTCTCAGCCTGTTGAAGTAAGGACAAAACCATACTTTAAATTAAGTGTCAAATCAGAAAGAAGTAAAGAAAACTAGAGGTGCACTCAGAGAGCCAAGGCTAAATATCTAATCTATCAATGTTAATGTATCTGCTCTGTGATTCCAGTCCTAATCGAAAAGGTAAATGGTTCTGCCACCAAGTTATTGAAAATCTAGCCAATAGTTTTTCTGTGATCTGACAGTCAAACTGAAATTTAAAATATGAACTCCTTGGCAGATATAATATGTAACTATGTTGTTTTAAGTAGTTGATGGATTTAAAAAGACACTATTTAACCCCACTGCTGTTAATGTTAAGACGTGATTTAAAATAAAAAATTTGAAATATTTTTCCTGATCTTAATTTAAACCCAGTGGGTAAAAAAGTCTAAAAGTGGTAATTATTCCTCTGTCGCAAATGTTGCTTTCACATTTTAATTATGGTTGTTTTTTTGTGATTTAATTTATATTTTACATACTTTCCTGCCGTTTAGAGAATTCAGCAGCAGTGTGAAATCTTAAGGCTTCGACATTTTGACTTACAGATGGAAAAAAAAAGAGAGAACAAAATACCTTGATTGAATTTATCAGAGCGTAGATTCCGATGCAGGAGAGTCCACAGATGATGCTGCTGATGGCGAGTTTCCTGTAGTGGCTGTCCTCGCAGCAGGAGGGAGCACACCGTTCAGAGATGCTGATTACTGTATCGCCATTATGTTGTGTGCCCCCGGTCCCTGGGATGGTGTTCAACTGGACTACTTCCTCTTGAATTCCACTCACTTGAGATTCTGACATTTCTGCAAACTACAGAGCATGTAAGAAAGGGGAAAGTAATAATTACTAAAAGAAAAAAGAAAACGTTTTGTGGAAGCAATATGCAAATGGAGTCTGAAAAGCAAAGAACCATTTCAGGATTTGTTTAAGTGATGGATTTAGGGTTTTAGGTTTGTTAAAAATTGTTTGTTTTAAAGATAAACAGACATTTGAGGAACTGGTTTCGCTGTTGTGTAAGGGCAAGCACAGCCATAGGTAAATGTTAAGTTTGACTTTTTCTTTTAGGAATGTTGGTCAGATACAATGGGACATAATTCCAAATAAGTATTGTATTTGATCTTTTATGTTTAATTTTGTTGCTGTTTACAATCTGAACCTCATAACATTTCTACTGACTTCAAAGGCACAATGCCAGAGCAACTCCCTTCATTATTCAACTTGAAAAACAATGCATAACACTGCATGCATTCATCCCTATTTGTTTAGGACTGCACATGATGAATCAAAAATCGTCACAGAGAATAATAGATTTGTTCAAATGTAAGTGTATTTTAAATGTCCCTTTACAATAAGACTCAAATTTGAACCTCTGGAGATAAAAATGACAAAGGGATCTCTATAAAGGTCAGGGTCAATTTCACAAACTCTTTCTTTATCTTTGTAGAATTGAACTTGTACTTTCATGGGAATGTATTTACATGATGTCGATATCTCTTGTTGCACAAATTGTTGCACACTTGATTTAAAGACACAGAATAACAACAGGAAGTAAATGCTTTTTTCTTTCCATTTTTCCTTTGTCTTTATCCTAATTTGTTGGGTTTGTTATTACCTGGTGTTGCTATATTGTTTTTATGTGTTTTTGTGTGTACTTTGAAGTTTACTTCTTGGATTAACCTTCTCTTAAACCTGCTCTATATGTTTTTGGACTCAAAATGATGGCAAAGCCCCAATCAGTTCAGGTATTATTCAACATGTCCCAAAGGGAATATCAGTTGTTTTAAAGGGTTTAAACGTGATCTCCTTGTGAGAAATGCTGCTACTTCCGTTACCTAATGGCCAAGGGGGTGCATGCTGCTGGGTTGATTATTGCTAAAAGAATGTTATCCTAAGTTGCCCTTGTGTCCTGTGTTCACCTATCAAAGAGCTTGATGCGTTAAGTCTGAGCGGTTTGGGCTACACTATTCTGCAACACAATACAAGTTCAAATAAATGTTTCCTACATGTCTAAACATGTCCTTCAAAAATATTCACAAAGTGTGGTTTGTTTTTAAGCATAGGAATTTCACTCAACAGGTTATTTCCATATGAAACCAACAGTATCCTTTGAATGGTGCAACATGGGTCACAGTGTTCCCTTTTAACAACAACAAATCTTGTATGATCACTTTTTAAGAAAATGAATAAACCTCCTGCTTGGCAAGTTGTCTTGGTAGCATAACATATAAAATGTGGGTTATCTTATCTCAAAATAAATCAAAGTACCAGCCTACTCCGCGTGTTTGTCATGTACGAAGAATTCAGTAGCAGAGAGTTGGACTGGGTTAATAATAGTTTCCTCATGCAATGATGCACATGCCAGTGAATCATTTGTTATGAGAAACTTAAAATGTCCTGTCAGTGCCGATAACTTAACGAAAGATAAAGATTTATATAATGTAAAACCAAATCTCGCAGGTGGTCCTTGAGGAGAGTGTTAGAGAATATTAAGTCAACACACAGGAATTCACTTTTAAACACAATTAAACCTCGTTTTCAAGTTGTTCTCTCATTTCAATAACTCAATTGTTACTTTAGAGTACATACCTGATTAATTCGAAAAGGCAATGCTCCTCAGTCTCTCCTGTGTGTATCCAGATTGATTTTAAAGTCTTAATGAAGTGGCCGGCAGGTGTTTTGTCTTCTTTTGCACTTAACAATATTCCAGTTAAGGTGACAGCTGACACATGAAGTTTCTTTTTTCCTTTAAATATGAAAGGTCGGGTTAAGATTTCCACCTGTGGTCATCTCAAGTCACCATGAATGTCAATGTAGTGGGAATCCAAAAGACGTACAGCTCCAAGTCCTGTCCCTGTGAAAGCCCTGTGCCATATACCTTGTAGAATGGCAGGACAGAGAGCTGGGAGTGAAACTCTTCAGTGAAACTTCCACGCCCATTTACTGTGGAGGCACTTCCCTTTTTCTCTTTCTTGCCCTCCCACACATAGGCTACTTGTCAAACCCAGGCTTAGATCATTCAGTTACATTAGTGCTCATATCCGGTTATCTGTAATCGAAGGTTAGACTTCCTCTGTCTTTAGTTAGTCACAGCTTTACTACACAGTCACCTACTTCTTTCCCATACAGCATACCAGAGGACTTGGAAAAGGTGCGTCAGCACTTGTCTTTGCCTTAGGGTGAAACAGCCACAGATTCCAATCTGCCTCATTGTATATTTAGGGTATCAGACTTTGTGTTTTTATCTTTGAACAGCACCTTATCTCAATTTTAAACATACTATTTGCTTTGGTCTCAAGTTCGAATAGGTTTCTTCTTGCCCACAATATCTATTTTTGCCTTCTGCCTCCATCTGCTTTATGACCCAGAGATAAGAAATATTTAATTCCACTTTGCTAGACGATAGATGAATACCTGACTGCATTTTTCTACACACCACCCTTTGTACACCCTATCAGACCACCAAATCTTTCCTCATGTTGAAAATAAAGTAGTATGGGAGGAATCTTATGTGTCTTTTCATTCAATTGCTGTGGCTCAACAGACTTGTTGTCTGCATCAAATACTAAGTATTAATCATCATGTCTGATGAATTCCTCCCTGTTTCCAGACAGCACAAAAGTGGGAAGTGACGCCACATGTTAAAATTCTATTTAAAAATGTGCTTTTTCAAAGAAACCTCAGTGAAGTTGAAACTCCTCGTTATGATCAATGTTGTGATGTCTCTATAATATCAATAAACCAGGTTTTGTCTCACATCAGAATTACTGGTATAATAAAGAAACACGAATCAAACGATTACTTAACGGTCCTACTGGGCACTTGCCCAGGTGCCCAATAGGTCAGGGGTGGCTTACTTACAAAAGCAGGCTGAAAAGAAAAAAGTACTAAATGGTCACAGAGATTCACAAAACAACTACAAACAAAACACATTGGCTAAAGGGATGAAACATGTCCACAAGCGTATACTACTACAAAGACAAGAACATGAATGAAATAAGTAAAACAATCACAGCGATGCAAAATGACAAAAATAGACGCAATCAATATTTCAAATTATGAGGTTTAAAATGACTGTGTTTTGCATTCAATATAATTTTTATTTAAAAAAAGTCTACACTTATCTTTAAATAATCTATATCTGATCAACATAATTTATTATATTGGAATTCATACAAAGAATTACAGACTGTATTTTTTATTATTTAGTATTTTTATTGCAAATTAAGTATTGAAAACATTTGGTTTAAGGTATAAATCCAGTGTTATATTTTAAATTGTACTTCTCAAAAAAATAAAGAAAGTAAATGCCACAATGACTTCCATTAAGTTGTTTCAACTCAGGAGTTAAAAATGGATTTGAGTTGTGAAACCCTTATTGATTATTGGACCGTTTCCATAAACTCCGCCTTAAACTCCCAATTGACCAATCAGACATCTCCAACCCGTTAACGCGGAAATAAACACGGAAGCGCTTCAGAGATAAACACGACGCGTATGTTGTGTCGAGTTTCATGCTGTACAAATTTAAATGGACTTAAAGTAAATACATTCCAGCAGATTTCACACTGTAGTATATTTCTGTTTTGTTTAGTTTAGTCAGCACGCGTTTCTCTTGGTTCCTACAGTCTAAATGGAGACAGACAGATGTGTGGTTTTAGCCACAGAGAGATATGGCAGTGCCGAGTCCTGGAAGTATTGTGCAGGCGATGAAGTGTTGGAGAGGAAAAGAGACGGGAGTGAAGGGGAGTCAAGAGGAAACATAATTGTTCGAGGTTTTAAAGTAAGGGTTTATAACGCTTCTATGTACAATGAAATAAATAATAAGATGTCAAATCTGGTCTGGAAAACAAATCCAAGATCCAGCACTCTCCCCACTCAGACACATTTTAACTTCTTATTTCAGAGTGTCTTTCTGCCTCAAGGCTATCCAGAGAGCGTCAGTGAGGATTACGTACACTACCAGTTTTGGGATACTGTGCAGGTACAGTAAATGGTTCCCCACAGCTATTAAGATCATCACCATCTTCATCAGATTAAAACTCCATATTCCTTCTCTCTCTCCCTCTCAGGCTTTCTGTAGCTCTCTGTCAGGGACTCTGGCCACGCAAGCTTCTCTCAAAGGTGTCGGTGTTGGAAACCAAGAGGCAACAGTAGCAGCAGCTACAGTGACCTGGTTACTAAGAGGTGACACCTTCAAATATACCATGATTGCACATTACTCTTGCATTGTGAGTGGAACTTGCTAACAAATGTTTCCCCTGCAGATGGAACTGGCATGTTGGGAAGAATCCTCTTCGCTTGGCAGAAAGGGTAGGCTCACATTTGTCTTTTTTAATTTCATTAAAAGTGTTGTAAGCAATATTTCAGTGTACAGTTTGCAGACAATCTTTTGCTTTTCATTTGTGCCCCTTTTTCACTAATGTAAATTTTGCTTTATGATCATATTCTTTGTCTTTATTCCAGGAGTAAATTAGACTCTGAGGCCAAAAAATGGAGGTATGCATGGTGAACAGGCATTAAATTAACACAATTTACAGTCTACTTATTGACATTAACTTTTTCTTTTAAATTCTTACCAGACTTTTTGCTGATGTTCTCAATGACATTGCCATGTTCATGGAAATATCGGCTCCATACTTTCCTGCTTGCTTTACCCTTATTGTGTGTACTGCAGGGGTATTCAAGGTACTCCAATTATTAATACACTTCTACATTTACAAATGAAAGAAACAGAGTCCTGACAAATAGGCTTAAACTAGTGGTCCCCAAACCCTGGGTCAATATTCTTGCGCAGGATAACACTTCCTTTTACTAAAAGGAATAGATTGTTTTTGTTCAAATCAAGGTATTTATTGAAAGGATGACTCCGTTATCTTCTCCAGTCTCTTGTTGGAGTGGCAGGTGGTGCGACCAGAGCTGCTCTGACTGTTCATCAGGCTCGCAGAGACAACATGGCTGACATCTCTGCCAAAGATGGCAGTCAGGTATTTTTTTTTTACCTATAACAGACTGTTTATTGTAGGTAAGGGTGAACAGCTTGATTACTTGTGATGAATAACATTGTGATTAGTAACAGTGATCCATCATGCATGACCTTGAACGTGAACCTCAATAGATTTATCCTAGAATTGATTTTGTTATACAGATATGCATGTTCTACTGTAACATCTCCAAACAGACATGTTACAGTAGAACATGCATATCTGTACCACATCTGCTCTGATTTGGTTGCAAAGAAGGAATTTCATTCCTGTAATCATGTCTTTTATTTCTCACAGGAAACTTTAGTGAATCTAGCTGGACTGCTGGTCAGTTTAATCCTCATTCCCCTTGTCACTGATAATCCAATGTAAGTGTTGTTATAAAAAACATAAATGAACTACCATAAGGTTCTTATATAGGGAATCATTTTTGAGTCCCTAATGTCTTGTTTTTACATCTTTTCTACCCCTCAGACTGACTCTCAGCCTCTTCTTGCTCTTCACCATCCTCCACCTCTTTGCCAACTACAAGGCTGTGCGCGCGGTTATCATGGAAACATTCAACGAGGCGAGACTTTCGATCGTGCTGCAGCAGTACCTTACAGACAAACGGATCCTGAGTCCACTGGAGGCCAATCAAAGAGAACCTGTTCTTCTGGGTAATAATAATGAATTTGCTGACACTTTAATTACTGTTATGTATTTTTATCTATTTTGTAAACATAAAATTAAGATATTATTAAAACTATTAATTTTATTGTCGTATTCCTTTTGCAAAATAACAATTAAACCTATATATGTTATAGCTCTATGACAGTTACATTATTTCCTGCTACTATGTGAAAATATGAAGCATTCTATTAAGTCATGCATTATATAGTTATGCCCTGAATGTCAGCTGTTTTGTATTAATTTCATATGTTGTGAGGTTTGATTTCCACAATATAGAGAAAGAAAAAAGTTGTTTCAGCGATGATACATGTCAATAGGATAACTCAAGAAATGTTCTGTTTTTTTTCTCCAGAGTTTAAAAAAACTATGCCAATAAAACTTGGAGTGAAGCTACAGGAGGTTGTACTAAGGTATATCAGCATATATCATGTTTCGCTCATGACTTAAAACAACAGAATAATGAAACAACAATATAAATGTAGTAAAATGTATTTGCTTATTATTTTGAAGCCCAGCTGAGCTGAATTTGGCTTTGAAAGAAAACAATATGCCTTACCTGTTGGGAGCACAAAATGGTATGTAATCTTCCAATTCCCACTACAGAACAACTTGTTGAAAATCTCTGAAACAATCCATAACTCTGCAGTGTTTTTCCCAGGATGCGTACTTGTTTGTTTGAGACCAGAAGCATCAGTGCATGATGAAATCAGAGTGATGTGCCAAGCTGTGTGGCTCAGCAGCGTCCTGAGTCCTCCAAATTCCATAGAACATCCGAATCAGAAGAGTGAGGCTTTACCTCCATTCATTTTTTTTACATAAATCAAAGGGATTTTTCTGATGTAACATGCTTTTTTATGTTTCAAAAGGTAACTGGGAAATGGTGAATGAGAGTCACAAGTTGATGGACACAATTTTCAATCCATTTCTCACAGGTGAGCACTCAGTTTTAATTTACATTTCACCAACTTTGTCCTGTGTATTTTTAACAACAGAAAATGGATTAACCAATACATTTCCAGGTGTGGAAGCTGCAGGATGGGACATAAAACGAACTTTGCTGGATTGGGACGAGTGGCGAGTGGAGTGGAAAACAAAACGCAACTGAGCTGTGGGACTTCTGCATTGCACTGTTTATTGAACATTTCTTAATGTTAATTAAACAGTGACATTTTTATGTATCCCTTGTTGGAATCAATTTGTATGATAAAAGTAAAATAAAAAACATATTTTTGTATGTGAGAACTTTGATTTTTACTGGTATATTAAAATTCAAAGCTGGGTCAGTGTGTGAATATTAATTGAAGGGAATTTTTCAACTTTTTTTTTTTATTGTTAAATTGAAACTGTACAATACATTGCATGTAAATGTGTTAAAATGTGTCAAATAAAAACAATATGACTGCAATTCTTTCTTTTATCCACAAGGCAGCATTGCAGGAGATTCCTGTCGCTTCATTTGCAAAAAAACAACATCCGTTAGAAAACCTTTGCGTCAAGTTAGCAACATTTTGTAGTAGAAAATAATCACTTCCGGCTTTTGTATATATTATAATGAACAAATACCGTCAAATATTCAACGACAAGTTTGAATACAAGAAACAGCACACAACGCTTAATACTATTTTAACCTGTAGGATTTA
This sequence comes from Eleginops maclovinus, assembly GCF_036324505.1. Lineage (NCBI taxonomy): Eukaryota > Metazoa > Chordata > Actinopteri > Perciformes > Eleginopidae > Eleginops > Eleginops maclovinus. The sequence continues at coordinate 11,239,156 of NC_086364.1, forward strand.
TTTTAGTCTTAAAAGTTTTCTAACCCCTCATGATTATTATTTCGAAAAATATGACCGGATATTGTGGTATTTTTCTTGGTACTTGACTGTTATATCAATCAAATATCTTGGCACAATATCAGTTTGTTAGCCTCAAATTAAACAACATAGTGTCCTAAATGGGAAGATATAAATGTGCCTACAACTGCGGAAGCTCCAGCGAGACAGATGTGAAGTATTTTAAGTGAGTTTTAACATTTATCCCTCGGAAACAGGGAAGGTTTGTGGATACTGAAGCTAACTTAGCTAACACAAACATCAGCATGAATCACAATAGGTAGCCAGTTTTAGGTTTTCCTGGCCACGTTTTTTCCAGCTCGTTTTGATGATTTATCTAGAAATGCTTTTAAGTATAAATGTAACATGATGAGCCTCACTGGATTACTTGGTAATTGTTTAAGTATTTTAAAGCTGAAATGACCAACATGGCCTTTCGTTAGTTTCAGCTTCACAGTTTGCTGTTTTCCTTCGTTGTATATGATTACAATGTCCTTTTGACCAGTCCATGTATAGTGTTTTTTTTAAACATTAAACACACTTAAAAGTTAGCCTTTTTTAGAAGTTCAGCATTCGCTCTCCTACATGTAATATATACCAGATATAACAGCATTTAAAACTTAAAAGCCACAGAAAATGGCTAAATTTGAAGTAATTTCACCCATCAAAAATATAAGCAAATGTGGCTGTCTTTAAAACAATTATAAATTAAGGACCGTTTTAATAATTTTTGTCCTACTACTACAGGTTTCCCCTGTACAATCCCAGAAAACTGAAGAAATGGCTTCTCAACATGAAGTGGAAGGACTGGACCCCATCTCGCTTCTCAGTGCTGTGCATCGATCACTTCGAGGAACAATACATCGACAGAACCGGAAAATGTGTGAAACTGCGAGAAGATGCAGTTCCAACCATATTTTCACCCCCTGGCGATGCACAGAAAAGGAAGGTTTGTATTTATTTATTCGATATCATAATAACATGGGCTACCTCATTTAATTGGAAAATTCCAAACACGATAGTTAAATTGTTGAATTGGCTAGCTGCTTCATAAAAAAAAACCGTCTCTGTCCTTTCTTGGTAATTTACCTAAATAAACATATGTAATTACTGTCCAACTGATGCAGGCTTCCAGCTCCCCAAGAAGTAAGAGAAACAAGGTGAGAGCATATTGTAACGACATTTAACTGTAATAAAACATTGGAGCTTTCATTGACTGAAGCTACAAATATAAATCATGTACCTCAATTCCAAACATTTCTGATACAGTTTGTGTATTTCTGTATTGTGAACGCAGCCCCCTGGTGTTAAAGCATCACAGAGGAGTCCAGCCCAGTCTCCAACAACGACTCCTGTCAGGGCAAAGAGAAGAGTCCAGAGCAAAGAGGCCAGACAGACAGAAGAGCCTGCTGGGTATGTTAATATAGATATATAGAGTTTGTACCCATTTGTATTCTTGCCTTTTTAATGCTTTTTAAATTTATTTTTTATTGTTTAATATCAGAGACAAAGACCCGAAAAAGTCAAATGACAAATGGAGGATTATAGTTGATGAAGGGCTGTTGAAAATAGAGTCATTTCCACATTTCTTCCATGGAGATTATTGCGAACCACGCGTAAGTGACATTATATTATATAAAGTATAATTACTAATCAGTGTCTTGATAACTTAATAAACTAATTATATTTGCTTATAGCATACATCTGGGCAATTGTGGTATATATTTCTAATATGGTTGTTTTTAATTTTCACACACTCAGGATATTCAGTGGGCTCCAGACGACAATTTGAGCGTATGTAGTTTCAAAATACAATATTATGTCTTTTTAACTTAGACTTTTACATTATGATATATTTTAATCAATTGCTCTTCTGTAATGTTCACAGACAGCGTGTGAAGATCCTGAAAAGGTGATAGAGGTATGTTAATCCAAGATCATCTGTAGTATAGCAAAAATAAATACAAACTAAATGGATTGGGATTCTTACTGCAATGGCATTTCTGCATGATGTGATGGCAGGTGAAGGCGCCGTGGCAGTGGCTTGGCCTGGATGTCAGGGGTCCGCTGCATCAAACACTGAACGGGAACAAATACATCTTGACTGTAACGGACTACTACTCCAAGTGGGTGGAAGCTGTGCCTATGCAGTCTTGCCTCCCCCCAGATGTGGCAAAGCAGATCGTGGAAATAATCGCACACTTTGGATACCCGTTCAGAATCCTCTCCAGACTGCCTCATGACATTGTCCACAAAGTAAGTACATTGTTAATTTGAATTTATACTTTTGATAACTGCCCCTTCTTAAGTTATTGCAGGTTTTTTTTACTTGTAAATAGCTTTCATCTCAATATTCAACAGATCTTACACAACCCTATCGATTCACAGAAGTTCCTGAAAACTAAAAATACTAAGGTGCCTTAAATAAGCCACAGTCTGTCATTGAAAGTTTCTTTAAAACCAAATGTAGGGGATATAGTGGCATATTGTCCAATACATACAATTTATAACCCTATAAAATCAAATTCTGTTGTTGTTCAGTAATGGCATAAATGCTAACAATTGTGTAAATATGAGAATCTTTGTCATCTCACCATCCATCACTTAATGTGAATGCAGCTGCTGCATATGTTTTTTTTTCTTCACTATCCATCCAGCCATGAAGCTGTCATTACCAACATAAAACCCCAGGAAAAAAAACATCTATGATAAATCTCACTTAGTAACAGATAGACAGATGCTAGTGGGACCCTAGCAACACGTATTTTGTAGCTCCATACACATATTGTTTTATATTGTATTGGTGCAACATTGTTTCCTAATCAGCCAGTTCCTCACATATGTATTCTGTGTGCTAGATCAACAGAGAACTGAAAGATCAGCTGAAGGTCTCCATGGCTCTTGTTGTCTATCATCAGCAGACGGGCACTTTGGATTTGATCACACAGCAGATGATTGACCGGTCTGTACTTTACATACAGACATGATTTGCTCTCTAATTACTTTCTCTGTATTGCATTGGTGAATGTCAGAGGTCCCAATTGATGTGTTGTAGCCATTTAGCTAGTGCAGAGGAATATCAAACAATAAATCAAGAAAACCTTCAAACAGGTCAAATGACATAATCGCATTAAATATCCGTCAATATATAATACAATGTGTTTTCTTTTTGCTGCTTCCTAACAGGATGGTTAGTGATATAACAGAGGAGCATGCGCCTGACTGGGATGTGTATTTGCCTGCCAAGGTTTTCAGTCTGTGTTTCAAAGAGCATTCAAAAACCAAGGAAAGACCCTTTTCAGTGCTCTGCTGTAAGGGACCAGAGCCTGTTCATTCCCCCAGAGGACTGAATGTAAGTACATGTTGTGAGCAATTGAGTTTTCAATGACACACACACACACACACACACACACACACACACACACACACACACACACACACACACACACACACACACACACACACACACACACACAGTTAAATGACTCTTGTTTGCTTGCCTGTTTGTTCCACAGTATGCTTACTCCAAGATCCGGGAGAGTGCTTTTGTGGTGAGATAGATATTTGTAGTTTATTTGGTGAGTTGAAAACATTTTCAAGTGTTTATGTGTTCCAATACGTCTAACATTTTTATGTAATATTAACAAAAGATTCTGGTTTATTGGTGAATCATTTTGGCTTTTTTTTAAGGTGTTATCCTTTTAAGAGAAAGTCAGTGAATTTGAAAACAATCTCACAAGTTTGAAGATATTAGGGTATTTTCTAACAGTTAACTTTGGTGTTACCAATTATTTTATTTATGTTTTTACAGGTCAATTGATGTGGAAGGAAAACTGTTGGGGTCATTAACAAAGCGGGGAAGAAGATTATTTTATGGTCATGGAAGTGCTTTGACCTGTCATGGAAATGTGCTAGATTTCTTCGTGGCTCTTTGCCTTATTGTTTGTTGTCTATGTAATTAAAATATAGACATGCATTTCTTTTAAATGAGAATTGTTTTGATTATGTGGCATTTGCAATATGAGAATTCGATGTGTTTATGAAATAAATCCATTTTCCAGCAGTCGGCTTCATGTGGTAACAAAGCTTTCACACAAATAAGAAATCTGAGTTTCAGGAGCATGTTTCAAGTGACACGTTTTCTAGAATGCAACATCTGAATGGTAAATTTAGTTTATAAATTGTAATTATTCATTTTTAAAACCACCTTTCAAAGTAGTACTACGTGTATATTTACCTATTTGTGTAGGTTTTTTAGTATGTTTGTACCTCTTTCTGCACCACTCTATGTTGCAGCCTCTTATCTGCCAAACAGATGTCATTAGAGGAAAAAACGAACCTCTTTCACAGCTTGTCACACCTTGCTTAATTTGTTATTCTCAGCTGCTGTCAGTTCAGCTGCCCCACTCACTGCAGTGACAGCTGCCTCGGGCTGAGAGGAGGAAGTTTAGTCCTTCCACATGAAGAAACGCAACCAGTTAAAATAAACACCTGTTTGTTTCATTAGGGAGGGAGACATGCTGAAGGCTGAAGTCTCCATAAATAGCTCCATTTCTTTCTTGAAAACATGAAAGTGGGGATTTACTTAAAATGTACTTGCATGTAAAAACAAAAATATATATAATCTAAATTTGAAAGTACTATTGTGTTGAACCTTAAAATACACAAAACAAATGTCTAGTATCACAGCTCAATAATCTACAAATATCTTTCCAGTTTACTGGTATGCAAATATTACCAGAATACATCGACAATTGTTTCAGTGTGGGAATTACGTAATGCAAAGCTTGCAATACATATCTTTATTGAAATCAATATTAAAATATGCTTTTGATTTGTTTGAAAAGTAACAAACCACACCCCATTCATTTGGATATGAAATGAAGAGCTGGGAGATACAAGTGGCATTAGGATATAAAATACAATAATATCATAAATCCCCTAAATTAAATGAATGCGGAATTATAAAAATCTAAGTCCCCTGAAATAAATAAAAGTCCTTTAATAAACGTTTTTGTTTGAAAACCGATTAACTATTCAACTACATTAGCTAATTTAAAGGTTTCTATGCATTTATTCATAAACACAGTGTCTATTCCAGCATATATTTCTAAAGAATCGTTTTATTTATTAGTAAATGTGATTTAAAATAACACGAATATAAGAGAGTTAAAGCACCGCCACCTGGTGGTTGGTGTTGGAGTTGCATCTCTCGGCACTGCTGTGATCTCAGTTGTCGCTGTGCGGTGGAGGCAGTTTTTTTTTCTGTGTGCAACCAACCGCAAGCAATGGTGAGTGAGGAAAACATTTACAGCTCAGAATGTAATTGCCTATTGACTAACCAAACCTTACTTTAATTTCACATTTAGACATTGTCTGAGCTTAAAAATACATGCTGACAGTAGGTAAACTAAGCCTGTCATAAAAAACGGTCCTCCTAAAGCTGATGCCTTTGTTTAGCTAACGCTTGCTGACATGAGTTAGCTTCCTAACGTTGGTTAACGTCAACATTGTAGCTCAGATAGCTTCGACTGTGCTTTGCAGTGCTCGAATGAATAGCAAAGAGAGAGGTGCAGGGTCCAAAACAAATGCCATATAAATAGACATTGTTTGGGATAAGTGACAGCTCAACCAACAAACTTTGCTTTTGATGCAATGGCTAGCTTCCCATGAAGAAGCTAACTAGCTGAAGTTGACAGGGACGTTAGCTGCTGTAGCTAAGCTAACGTTGTTATCTACAAAACGACATATATTAAAATAAACGTGGTGTTAACAGTTAAATGTATTTAATACATACATACATACATACATACACGTGTGTTTAGTTGTGAATTCTCTTTCGAAGAAGCTAACAACTGCAGCTAACAGTTGGGTTAACGACCACCTTAGTAGCCAGAGCTAAGCTAACTCAGCTCGTTTTGACGCTAGCTAGCAGCTGCTATGGAAAGTCTTCTTGATCATGTTAAGGAACTACACTCTTTGCATTGTAGATATGCAAATTTACGTGACTGCTCTTCAAAATTGTATTTTCATTTAGTCAGAATGAAAATAAAAGACATCCACAACAACATATCTTTGTAGTACAAATTTTATTTCAAGACATCTTCAACTTTGATTGTAGTAGTCTACATTTAATTTAAGAAAGCTTTAAACCCCTAAAAAGTGTACATTGCCAAGACCAATGAACTAAACAACCAAACTGCTGTCCCGGCCAGCTTCAATACAACTTCCACACATACACACCTTTAACATGTTAACTGATTTTGTGCATTTCATCATCCCGAGTTAACAAATAACCACGTAGCAATATATTCCGTTTGGCACAAGCTCATGTGTGCGTCCAGGCAGTCAAACAGTTTGACCATATTAGAATTGAATAAACACATAAACATAGGAAGTTTAATAAAAAATGTTACAAGCTGTTAAGTGCAGGCGGTTGAATACATATCTGCTTCATCAGTGTTTATTATCATTACTCATTTCAAACAAATGTACCCTTAGTGTTAAGTTGAATGTTAATCCGCATTACTATGACACGTATATGACGTTTGTAACATTTATACTCATATCTTTCATACTTTAAGTACATTTTGCGTGCATAGAATATTTCAACGTTTGGTATTAGTACTTTTACTTAAATTAAAGGTTTGGATACTTCTACATCACTGCATGTCATTTGTTGCTACATTAGGATTTTGTATCAAATTTCCAACTTGTGTTAAAGTTTAATATTCTTTTTGGACACGGCTCGTCTGAAACACCAATATCACTTTATGGCTGTAATAATCCGCAATAGACAGAGACTATAGAACATTCATCATGATGTTGCTTCATGAAATGACTGGGAGAAACCAGTTTAACTTCAGGATGTAACGTTCCTAATCTGCTTTGGTGTTATTGATGTTCATGCTGGAATCATGGATTTTCTTTGGAGTAAAGAATATTCCATGAAGTCATCAGTACCTCATGTCCAGTTTTTCCTCTGTCACTTGATCTACTTGCAGGATGTGTTTCTTATGATCCGACGCCACAAGACAACCATCTTCACAGATGCCAAAGAGTCTACTACAGTATATGAACTCAAGCGCATTGTGGAAGGCATTTTAAAGAGGCCACCTGAAGATCAGAGACTTTACAAGGTAAATTACCTGTCCTTCGTAGGGGAATGTTAGTTAGTGGACCTCTTTCAAGTTAAATGCAAATTAAACTCTGGTTTCAGCTTCTCAACTGTGAGGATTTGCGTTTTTTTTCCTCAAATTGAACATATTCAGCCTTCTTACTTATGGAAAGACAAAACAACCACATTAAAATATCACTTTTTGCTATGAGATACTTTTAGTGGGATTTTTTAAATGTCTATATGTAATGTTACAATTCAATGAAAAGGACTTCTACTGTATATGATAATATTAGATCTCTTCAGATGCCTTGAACTCTGTCTTTGTTAAGGCTGGTACTTTGTACTGTGTGACTCACTGTGTAAAATATAAAGTGAATCAACCTCAACACTACCTTTTTGTCTACATTTTCCTTTCCAGGATGATGTGATGCTCAATGACAGTCAAACTCTTGGGAACTGTGGCTTTACAAATCAAACAGCCCGACCTCAGGCCCCAGGAACGGTGGGATTAGCCTTCCGTCTGAGTGGTAAGTAGTGTTGCCATTTATTAACCCCATATTAAAAAAATGTCAGGTAGTGTCTTCATCTAAATTCCATCAATTCATTTGGGGTTTTTTGTGCCCTCGTTTACTCAGTTTGTGTAATCTCTTTCTCTCTTTTCACTTTTGTCACTTTCTGTCGTTCTCTCAGATGATTCATTTGAGCAGCTGAGGGTCGAGTCTTTCTCCACTCCCCCAGAGCTCCCTGACGTCATGAAGCCCCAGGACTCGGGCAGCACAGCCAACGAGCAGGCTGTACAGTGAGGGAGGGGGCAGGGAAACGAAAGGGACACACGGGGGTTCGGAGGGAGGATGCACGGATTGGAGGGAGGGTAGAATTTTGGGAAGGGATGCTTCCACGGGTGAGTTTTACCATGCCGACAACAGATCTTCAGCTGGGCAAAAACTGTTACATACACGGATTCCCCTTGTTGTAAATGTGAGGGTGGGTGCTTCAAAGTGATTTATTTGTCCTGAAATCGGTGAACGCATGCTAGATAAATTGATAATTTCACACAAGCCCCTTCAGGTTCCTGGAGGACTTGTCACAACACTGTCAGTCATCCATGGGATTGGTAACGACTGAACATATGAAATTGTACCTCGTATTTAATTAATTCTAGTCTTTATTTGGGGTAAGGTTATTGCTGCCTTACTTGTGTTTTTTATTTTGCTGGCTTAAACGTTGGAGTTGATGAGGTGTGACATTTTTAGGCTTTTATGTTTGTGTGTTTCTTTATTAAACTATTACTAGGATTTAACATGTTTTTTGGTCTTTGGCCTAGATATGTGTTTCATCAATAGCTTGGATTTTGTGAATTTCTAAGTTACTATCTGTATTTCAAAAACAACCATAGTAATCTGAAATAAAATAGACTAAGTTGTTGGCAGGAGATTTGGCATTAAGATGAGCATTTTCCAGGTACTTTACCTATCGGTAGCTGTAGTTTTCCTACTGTAGCTGCTCACAGAAGTTACTGAGACTGAATGCAGTCATTGGTATTTACAACACATGTAACGCTGGCATGGACCTGGTGTGGAATATGAAGTGCGACAGGAAGCAATCAAAAATTAACAGTGATTATTTTTTTACCTTGGGACCTAACCAATTTTCCACTCCAATGTTTGATTGCAGCTGATGACATCTTGGAGATGTTGATGGGATTTTGACTTTAATCACTGGGGCTAATTGTTTCCAGTAAATCTAAACCGTTGTAATTTAACTGGTAGTTTTTCATGTGCAAAGTTATGAACTGTGCCTGTAAATAGTGGGCTGCACATCTGACTCCATTGTACTAGAATCACTTCCCATTAAGGTTTAGTTCATGCTGCAACTTGTGTTGTATTATACCCGATTACCTTAATTCTTATTGTTCTCCCGAATTTTAAAGGAGAATTTTAAATCAAATGAAATCCAAAAATCACATCAAAAGCTGTTTAATCAAACTTAAATATAACACTGGGTCTCGTGATCTGAAAAACGACACTTAAAGAAAAAACGTAAACCCTCTATTAGTTACAGCAGGAAAGTAAATTCTGACCTTGGGGTGTTGAATAACATGGTTGACATTAACATTTGCAAGAGGAGGCTGTTTAACAGTGGGACATGATCAAAGTTGCACTTGTAAATGATTTCAACATTAAAACATCTGTTTTTCACCCCTGTGCTCTGTGGTGTTTTGTATACAGTCAAATGTAAACATATACAATACTTGATCATACAGTGTTTACTTGCAGTGCTACGAGTCATCATCATGTGCAATACAATCACAAAAGATACTGGCAAGGTAATGAGGTGAAAGGCAATTAACGAATTAGATTAAGATGGACTTTCTTGATCCCCTGAAGGGAAAATTCCGTTTTCCACTTGCACATGCAGTTGCAAAGTTACATACAATACACAGTTATATGCATGCACACATGTATATGCATTGAGAGGATCCAAAGCGGGGAGGCAGCCAGGCTAGCCGGCGCCAGGGAGCAGTTGGGGGTTCGGTGCCTTGCTCAAGGACACCTCCGCAGTGTCCCAGGAGGTGAACTGGCTCCTCTCCAGTACCAGTTCACACCAGCGACCCTTCAGTCCAAAGTCCAAGTCCCTACAAACTGAACCACTGCTGCCCCAATACATAACTAGAGTCAATAATATGGGGTGGCTTTTACTATGACTTGTTTTCTCAGTCACATAAATGATTTAATAAAATAATGACTTTTAACATATACCACTTTGCAAATGATCATGTTAGTTAAGCTCATTCCTTAATGTACTTTTTAATAAATGAGAATGTGCTTGAGTAAAACTATCACTATCATTTTCATCCCTTGCCGTTTGACTTCCTATACATTTACATATGTATCTGTTTATTTTTTACTGTGTGTGTATTGTTTTATTGTTAATGATTGAAAAAAAGTTTCCAAATTTCCGAAAGCACTGGAAGGCAGCATACTGAACTTTACTCAACACATGAAGGCAACGTCCGTTAGCTAGCAGGCTAGCTTAGCATTCTGCCAGCCTCGGTAATCAGCGGTTCTTGGCTATGCAGTTCCAAACAATTTGGTTGGTTTAATTAACGTGTCCTACTCCTATGTATGGAACAATGATTACCCATGATGTCTCAACAAAGCGTAGGCCAACATAAACCACCACAGATGGAGGAGTATGTTTTATCTGCGGGCAGAGCCGTGCTGGACATGGTGGAGCGCGAGTGGCAGCCCCTGTCCCCCGGCGAGCTGGAGCAGCGGCTGGACCAGGCAGTGGAGGGGGTCCTGGAGGCTGAGATGATGGCGAAACTTAAAACTCAGCCTCCTCCTGCTTTATACGACCATTCACTGCAGAGTCAAACAAATGTGCAACCCGAAGGTTTACAGACGACAACATCGTGCGGTAGTCCCCCGGAGGAAGAGTCACCGGAGGAAGCTTTGGAGGCTACAGACGGTGCTGCTGTCCAGGTATTAGTCTGTTAGGTATACTAACCGACTTACTGTTAAAATAACTTTAGAATCTGTCAAAAGGGTAACATGATTTAAATTATTTGCTGTGCACTAATATGATATTCTTTCAAACTATGGGCATATAATTGAAATAAAAGGGCTTGTCCTTAGAGTTAGCAGTTGTTTTCTTCTGTTAGACCATGGAGATATATGCATGCACTCTTTCTTGCAACAATACATTATAGTGAATGCATTGTGATACAAATAATTTCAACTGAAATACCTTGAATCACTGTCTGACTGATGCTGAATTATAATCTTCATTTTTTCCTTCTTCCATCAGTACATCACAGACCTGCTTCAAAGCTCCAAATCCAGGGCTCGGATGGCAGGACGAGCTCGCTTGTCCCTGTCTCACACTGTCCAGCTGTCCCTCACTCTGCTCTCTGAGCGCGTCAGCTACCGCTCTGTGTCCCGCCGCTTCAACCTAGAGAAAGGAAACATCCACAGGACCTTCTTCTCTTTCTGTGAGCGCATCAACACCTTGGAAGATAGACAAATCAGGTGGCCAGTCGGTGGGTTGACTTTAATGTTGTCTGTGGAACATGATCAGTAAAATGTCAATGATTTAAGAGTCATTGGAAATAATAATATTGATGGTATTTCCCTGTTCTTCTCAAGGCAAAGAAGCTTTAGAATCCCTTTTCCCACTTTGCAGTCAAGAGAAAGAGCAGGCCCAGCAGCAATGTCTCCCTCAGGTCCTGGGAGTGTTGGGACATACCCGCATCCCCATCCGCCTGCCTATAGGAAAACACGATGTGGAGAGCACAATGCCTGAGGTGAAGAGGATGAAAGAGGAGGCTCATCCCGACTCCTGGCTAAACCTGCAAATTGCATGTGACCATAAGGGCCGGTTCCTACATTGCACAATCAGTAAAGGATCGAACATGGACAGGGGCAACATTCTGAAAGACAAACTCAAACAGCATCCTGATCTGATGCCCCCTGACTCCTACCTCTTGGCCAGAGCTGGCTACCCACTCACTGCTCAGATTTTAACTCCATATTTAGGAAATCAGGGGCCAAGAGAGGAGCTCTTTAACAAGACTCTGGATGAGCATTTTCATGTCCTTGATCAAGCTGTTGCCAACATGAAAGCCAGATTTCAAAGGCTCAAATATCTGGATATAGGAAACTATGATCGAGCGAGAGCTGTTGTTCTAACAGCTTGTGTCTTGCACAATGTTTTTTTGGACATGGGACAAGTGATTCAAGGAGACGTTGAGAAAGAGGGAGACACAACCCCAGAGGCAGATGGGGAGGAAGATGAAGAAGGTGCACACAGACGTGACATCATCTCAGATTTGTTGTTTAAAAACTTTAGTTCTTTGAATACATGATGTAATGATATGTAGGGAGAAACGTTGGTTGTTAAATGTAAATCAACAGCTAACATAAAGGGTTATTTAAACCTCTAGGGTCTAACCCCTTTCTATATCTTTGGTTTGCCTGGTCACTTAAATAAAAATGCTTGGATAACCTCAACCCTGTAATTCATCATCAAGTAATATTCACCTTTCTTCTCAGGACAAACTAAGCTATCAGAATGTTTATGCTGCAGGGATGTCACATACATATACACAGTGAAACGACCATACAGACAAAAATGTATACTAAACAAAAAACTTTTTTTTTTAAATTATTATTGTTTGGGATATATTTCTGTTAATACAGTCCTGTTGATTTCCAATTTTGTTATACAAAATGTTAGCTTTTTCTCTGCAACTGTGTGGGAGCTCCCTCTCACAGAGTTTGCCTTTCATTTTACACAGCTCTTCCGCATATCACACCTTCCTGCTTTAATTTGATGCCAAAGTGTGTTCACTGGCAGAAGGGACAGCAGGTCACCCCACATACCCTCACTGACTTTTTACTCCTAATAGCTCACAGCCAAGACAGACAACTTATGTAAAGGCTCTTTATTAGAATACTCTACAAGTTCACAAAGTGTATCCTATAAATACAATGACAATACAAGCATGTCTATGAATACTATAATTGTTATCGATACCTCTTTTAGGGACCATTATCAGTTTGACTAACTATTGTTTTCAGAGTAAAATGTGAGTATAATAGGTGGGGCCCACGTAGGGCCTGTATAAAAAACAGCAAAACATGTTCTACTCTTGCATAGGTCGTTGACATTTAATATCAATAACATGAACAGTGATGGTGGTACAGTAACTCGTTTCTTTTAGGAAAAAAATAAGTACAAAAAACATCTATTAGGAAATAAAAAAGAACAACTTTGAGTAGGCTTGTGATCTGCTTGCAGTATAATCAAAAGCTGTCCAGGGTATTTTTTGGGGGTCAGCGTCTCATGTCCTGTTTTCTGGTGTCAGGTTCAAATGTGCAGAAGTCCGACTGGCCAAACTTTCCTAAAATTGTGGAGCTTGCTGGGGAGCTTACCTTTCAATGATGGCACCCCATTTACAGAGGCTAAGGCTTAGAGCAAAGGACAGGGTTTCCTCTCTTTCTCTCTGTCCTTGGCATTTGGCTTTACTCTCGATTAAAGGTGAGATTGCCCAAATTAATCTTCAAAAAAAATAAAATATATTCATTAAAGTATAAAAATGTGATAACATTATTTTTCTCTGAGATAAAAGTGGTGCATTTATGAGAAGGCAAAAATGTTCACAAAGAAAACTGCTTCGTTTCCCCCAGGTCTGTAATTATTATCTATTCGTATCGTAAAACTTGCCCTAATTTTTTATTTGCTCTTTTCCTGGTGCATTGTCAAGTGTTTTTTTTGGTAAGAGAAACATCTTTTGGGGTTTAATGTCCATCCTTTGATATCTGTGTGCTGTTTTTCTCAGCCAGGCTGGAGATAGCCTGGGCCAGGTTGTTAATAGCCTCTATCTTCCTCTCTTCTAGGGCTTTCTGCTGAGCCCACATGTTCATCTTCCTCTCTTGCAGCTCCATATAAAGCTGCAGGACATCTTGTGGAGGCCGGGCCGAGCAGGGAGCAGCTGATGTAACAGGAGGTGTAGGGAGGATTGGGGTAAACCTCTTGCTGGCTATGGCATTGCCCACTCTCGTCCCACTGAGCTTTGCCCTTCGCTGGGCTTCGACCTCCTCCCTACTCTTACCCAGGACCTCATGCATGGCCTTGAAAAACTCCCAGTGGATGCTGGTCACCCCCAGCCTTTTTGCCCTCTCAGCATTCTTCCTGTATGTTGCCAGCAAGTTTCTCCACTTGAGGTCACACTCGTAGGCCTTCACTGTGACATCGGTTACTTCTGACTCCTGCAGTTTGGTGTTCACTTTCTCTGCCACCATCTCCCAAAGTTTCTTTTTCCTGCATACTGGCTGATCAAAAGCCTGGTCCATTTCAAGTCTGGTGTTGACAAGGTGCCATGTAGCCTGCAGGGTCCATATAAATTCTAGAGAGGAAAACAAACATATAAGGTGTTTTAAAGTTACATTTACACCAATACTGTACTTTGTATTTCAATTGTATGCAACTGCATACTTTTAACTTCACTAAATGTGTCTGGCAGCTTCAGTAACTTTTAGATTGACAGTTTTTCATCACCTTTACTTTCAGTGGTTTGCACAGGCCAGAAACAATACACACATGATAATTTGATATAGTATGATAGATAGTGTATCGATTTTACAACCCTAGCAGCATATACATCTCCATATAACTGCATAATCACCTCCTAAACGTTTCATACTTTAAATGCAGTTAACAGATAAAACTTGCTTTAAAAGTACTTATTAGTAACTTCAGTAAGGATTTAAATGACTTTTTCTTGTCGTGAAAGATGTTTACAGGGTGTTATTAGTACTTTCCCCTAAGCAATTAGATCTGAATTTCTTTTGTGCATTTCATCTGTTGATACAAATATATTACCTTGCATTTAACCGCTTTAATCATATAATAAACAGCCTTTTACGTAACTTGTTTATTGTTCTGTTTTTATTTTTTTTAAATTATTTGACTAAACCTGTCTGATTGAAACAACTATTTGATAGTGCAAGTTAATGGATAATCTTTAGGTTTGTTTGTGTCAATGACAGTATATAAATCGTGGTTTATGACATTAATAATAATCATAGATTAGTGCGCATTCATCAGGCCCTCCTCGCTGCATGCGATGACTGGATGAAACGTTTTAAACTTCACCACATAACGTTACTAACCAGCTTTGGCTTTATCGATGTCCATGCTAGACACGACAGTTTCCTTTCCTTCCACTTCAGTACTTTGTATCACAATTGTCTCGAGTACCTCCATGGAGTTAATTCTACAGTACCCAACGTATTAGTCTGTAATTACCGTGGAATTTAACAACATTTTAGAAGCACCGATGCATCGCGTAAAACGATGACAATAACAACGTCACTTAGCCGCTTGGGACGTGTAGTTCGTTTTAGTTGGCCATACATGGGCTACTAATGTTTCTAGCGTATCAACTAAACTACAATCCCTAAACGCTGCAAATTGTTCAATACAAGCAACGCTTTGTCCCCGCTATGGGTAGTGTCGTTTTTAAAGGGAGGAAATGCATCGGATGAGTTGAAAGGCAGCGTGATTTAAACTACAAATCCCAGTGTATATCTAACCGGCCCACCTCTTCACTCCCTGCTCTCTTCCTCGACCGCCCCTGTTTTGTTGTTTGGCTAAAGATGGCGTTAGCGGCTAACACAGGCGATTGCATTTTGTTTCACAAAAATTATTCGGCCAGTGGTAACAGAACATTGATCATTTAGAGCTTTAATCCGTCATTTCATATGTAAAAATGTGTTACATTGAGATGATACACGTATACCACGTAGAATAACGCTTGTTCGGCCTTCCCACGATGTAGGCCTGTTTTTAGGGAGGGGACCGAAGCTGGTGGAACTCCATCTCCCATCAGTGATTGCGGCGTCAGGTGGTACACATTTCCTTTTTCATGGTATCTGTAGTTTTCTGACACCAGAATGTTATTATTTTTTTAAGGAAACTTTTGAAAACGTGAATGAACTCATTAAGAGCACACATTCAATAGTGTAGTGGAAAACATTTTAAGTGAACGGACATGTTATTTTATTTCTCTCTTTTTCACTGGATGCGTTCAATGATGCTCCACAATGTGTATACAATCTGTCTAAACTGAGACGAGAAACATTAAGATAACTGAACCGGGGACTATGGCTGCATCACCTGTTCAAATCGGCTGCAATCAATCAAGAGCACCTTCCAGAGACCAGAGATCACCAGAGTCGTCTTTGACCTGGTGCTTGGCTCACCTCTGCAAACCTGGATCAGGAGCTGAACATCACAGGCATGGCAACGGTGACTCAAGCGGGGGCAGAGATGGTGACAAAAGGTCCAGAGTCTCTCAGTGGCGAGCCCTGGTTGCAATCCGGACTCAGCACATTAAGGGGGACAAGGCTGGCATTGCCAGATTCAGAACCCAAGGTGGTCTCAGGCCCCTGCTGGACCTGCTCAAACATCCAGAGTGCTCCAGGAAAACCCTCGACCTAGCTCTGAGCATCC
The DNA here is from genome assembly GCF_036324505.1 of Eleginops maclovinus. Classification (NCBI taxonomy): domain Eukaryota; kingdom Metazoa; phylum Chordata; class Actinopteri; order Perciformes; family Eleginopidae; genus Eleginops; species Eleginops maclovinus. The sequence continues at coordinate 11,255,330 of NC_086364.1, forward strand.
TGGCAAACTGCTGCACTGAACTGCAAACACGCATAGAGGTAAGATAAAAGTTACAACAGAAGTATTGAACAGTAGCATAAGAATTATTCAGATCCATCAATTCCAGATTACATTTATGCAATCAGAATCAGTAAATACACTCAAAGCAATGGTATAACTGCTCATTGTGCAGTAAAATGTTTCCTGTCTAGGTTTTACTATACAGTATAAGGTTTTAGATTCAAACTGCTGCTGCAATGTGCACTTAAAATGTAACTTCTGTAGATGTATAAAGTTGTGATCATTTTATTTTCTGGTTGTGCAGTACAAGAGTACATTTCCTAGATGCATTCCACCACTGATATTAAACACTCTCATTATATAACCACCCAGTGAAATTCTTCATTTTTTGAATGTTTTTCTCAACAGGTTCGTAAGCTCGATGGAATAAATATTGTGGGTATGTAGTCATTTACTTTCTTATATTGAAATTTGATCTCACAATTAGGTATTTACAACGTTTGCAATCTTTTTTACACATAAATGTAAACTTGGAAACTTTTTTTGACTTTCTTAGTGGAAATCCTGAAGGAAAATATGGCCATGGAGACCGTCCAGAACCGGGCAGCCCGGGCTTTGGGAAACTTGGCCATGGATCCTCAGAGCTCTGCACTCATCCACTCTGCAGGTTTGTCTTATATGTCAAATTTAACAAACACAATCAAGGTGTTGGGTAGGTGTATCAATATTTGTGTTGCTGTAGTTACAGCTTTGTACTCGGAGAGCATGTGTGCAAAAGGATGTCCATCTTACATTTTAAGATTTAATAGTGTAATTTGCTTGGTACTCATCATATTACCAGATTGAACTGACTAACTGGTTTACTATTTTAATTTAATTGATTAATAACAATAACTGTAATTGTAAGATGTTCACAATTCACTTACACATTGCAGATGTTGCTTTCCTCGACTGGTGTGCTAAATTATTTGAGTCTATTATTAGTAGTCAGATATTTATACATTTCTATTGTTCGCAAAATATGAGATAATATGAGGCCAATAAAAGAACAGTGCTAGTTTATTTTAATAGTACACAGGTAAACGATTTTTCTGTCACATTAACATCATTTTCTTTTTTTCTTTTTATTCCACAGGTGGTGTTCCTCTTCTCCTTCTCTGTGTGTCTCTTTCTTCTGGCCCGTCCTCCCCCACTGATGCTCCACCCAAAGAACCTTGTCCTAAACTGGAGTGCGCTCAATCGGCTGCTCGGGCTCTCCTCTACCTCTCAGATACGCCCTCTAACCGCCTGTTGCTGCTCACCCAGGGGACATTATCCTCTCTCACCCCTCTCATCGCTCCAGAATATCCCCTGACTCTGAGACGGGCGGCGCTCAGGACGCTCCATGAGCTGACCCGGGGCTGTGGTGTTGAATGTGCCAGGGAGGTGTCCCGCTCTGGACTCCTCACTCAGCTCGGTGTTATGGTGTCAGGGGAGTCTGGTAAACCTTTTGAGGAGCTGGCACTGAAATCTCTCGCCAACCTGTGCACCCAAGGCTGCCTGCGCCCTCTTGTGGGTTCACTGGGAGTCATTCAGAAGTTCACTGATGAGGTAAAGAGGGACCCTCTGAAGTCTGGAGTCTTCCTCAAGGCGCTGTGTTTGTGCTGCAAGGAAGCAGTTAACCGGGCCAAGGTGAAGGAGAGCAGTGGATTGGAGGTGCTGATTGGCTTTCTGGCTGCCCATCAGAGTCATCCACTTTCCCGACTCGCCATCCTGGCCTGTGTAGACTTTGTGTTTGATGAGTCTGCTATGGAGCAGCTGCAGGAGTTGGGGCTGGTCCCTCTGCTTGTTGCACGACTGATTGAGCTCACCAGAGGCGAGGAACAATCTGCTGAGAAGATGGATGTTAGCTTCTCCGCCAGCATGTCTCCCACTGAGCTCATGCCCTCGTCATGCTTTGAATCCTTTGACTTTCCTACTCCTGAGGGCTGCAAGAAGGAGGAAGCTGGAAAGGAGCTTTGTTCATCAAGCTTTTTAAGTCTCAGGTATGGAAAATGAAAAGCAAAGGTTTTTCTATTTTCGTCTTACGTCAATTTGAACAGCCCTTATACCTATTTCTCTCTTTTCAGGTCCTGGTTGGTGTCTGAAGGTTTGATATCCTCAGAGGGCGACCTACTTGATACGTCTGGTGTTGAAGGGGAATGGGGGAGTCTTCAGATCCCACTGTCTTCATCCCCTCAAACCCCCTCCCCAAACCCTGATTCCCTTTCCTCTATTAAAAACTCTTCTCCATCCATACCTACTGCCTCTACCACTTCTAAAAAAGCTGCACAGCCTTCCTCCGTGTCCTGTTCAGCCCATCCCCAGCTGTTTTCCTCCTCTAAAATCACTAATCCACCGCCTTCTAGTCCGCAATCTTCGAGTGTGCTCACAGCCCAAACCCAGCCCAGTTCCAGTATCTCCTCTCCCACTAAAATAACCCCAACACCTGTCTCTCCGTCAAAGTTCTCCTCCCCTCACAGAAGGAGGCAGCGTGCTAATTCAGCAGCTTGTTTAACTAAAGTAACTCTTGACACCCCTCCCTCTGTGCCCCGCACAATGGCTTACCACCCCTACCACCCGGAACCCTGGACCCCTGAGTCGCCCATCCTGCTGCTGCTTTCACGCTTTTCCCACGCCACCGACCCAAGTGCTGCTCTGATCAGCCCGGGCGTCATGTCTGGCTTGCTTTACTACCTCACCCAGCACCAGGACCCCAGCAGCAGGTGTTTCCGGATGCTTTGCAGGCTGAGCTGCAACCCAAACTGTCTGCAGGCGCTGGTCCGAACTGGCTCAGTCGCTTTAATTCATCACCATCTGTGCCAGAGAGGGGGAGGATTTGAGGGAGGGAAGAGGCAGACGGAGCGAGTGAAAACAAAAGTCAAACAACTCGGTAAGATAACGATTTTACCCACATTAGTTACATTAATATATTATATTCAAGAGCATTACAATTATAATTGTGTCTTAGGCAACATGAGGCCGAGGCTAGCTGTACGAGTCATCTGCTGCACATGATGATGATGACATGAACAAAATAAATCTTAAATATTTAATGTGGATCATTCCCATCTAGCTGATGCTGGAAACTCTGCACTAGGTCGGTATCAGGGCCGACACAGATCAATGTGAGCCTACTTCTCACATGAATAATACTAAAGAACCAGCTATTCTGTAATCTAACTCAATATTTGTTATTTTGTTACACACACAAGTAGTTTTTAAATGTGCACTCATTTCTCTGCAGGTTTTACTCTGCTTAATAATCTGCGTGTCCAGTGTGAATCTGGATTTGGGTCTGGGGTTGTTGCCCATGTGATGCTGTCAGGCTCCGAGTCTGACAAGATGAACTGTGCGCTGTCTCTGCCATTAATCTGCAGGTGAGTGGTACATCTAATTAACTCAGTAAAAATGAGAATCTGTAAATGTTATGACCTCTTTGTCAGTTTCACATTCTGGTGAGAAAGGAGGCCTTCTTTACTTGCTAATTCTTTTAATTAAAAGGTGTTTTTTAGTTAGTTTATTATTTAAATGTATTTTCTTATAATCATGTGCACCTGACACCTGCTTTATTAAAATCAGGCCTGCAGTAATAATGTTGTTAATGTGTCAATATAACAAAGCCTTCATTATGAATAGAAAATTCCACTTTTCTGCTTTTTATCACATCCTTATAATAACATTTGTCAGAAACTCAAACATGCATTTTATTGAATGGTTTCATATTTACTTCAACCATTGCAGAGTGGATCCAGAATCATTTCTGTTAGTGACCATGTGAATGTTTTACAAATCCTCTTGTTTTACTCCCGACAGCAACAAGTCCCTGTTGAAGAAACTCCTCCTGGACAGCGGTGGGCTGCTCTTGGCTCTGCAGCCCCTTGGTTGTGATGAGGTTAATGTGAAGGAAGACCACCCCACTGAATGTGGAAAGTTTCTTTCTGACTGGTTTAACACGTCACATTCAGGCCTTACTCCTAAGCGCCACTCGCTGTTGTCCTCCCTCCTGATTGGATGCCTGTCTACACTGACAGTTGGTATCAAAATAGAGCTTGGCAAAAAACATCTTAGTGTAGTTACAACACAGTCAATCAGTAAAATTGACAAGACTTCACCCCCTCCTTCGAAAAGGCTTCGCCTGACTGACACCTGTCCCTATGGAGTCTCAAACTTTGACCTCCTCTTGCTGCTGGATGACGGGACTCAGGTCCAGGCCAACAGGGAGGCAGTGGCCGGGGTGGAGGGGACAGAGGGAGTTGGCTCTGAATACTTTTGGGCTCTGTTGAGAGGCGGATTTGGAGAAGCTCAGGGTAGTGCAGAAGAAGCTATCCGCATCAAAGATGTCAGCCAAGGTATGCTGCAACCAGTTCTGCATTATCTGCATGGATGTCGCCTTACCAAGGACACAGAAACAACGAGCGACGGTGATGAGGGAGAGAGGAGAGGGCAGTGCCTGGTCTTGGACAAGTTAGTCCTTGATGGACTAGGGTTCTGCCAAAAAGAGCGGGAGGATCGCTCGACAGAAGACTTTGATTTCCAGAAAACAGCTTTAGGTGAGGTGATGATTGGGGCGTGCAGGTTTTTAGTGACTGAGCTACAGAGAGAGTTAGAGGATCTCTGCGTGTCTCTTCTCCTGTCCTGCTCCACAAAGGCTGCTTATCGAGCTGCATCAGCTCCGACAGTGGACAAGGCTGAAAAGGCTGCATCTAAATCGGACCAAGACTGCCTCGAGTCTGCAGAGGAGAACCTGGCTAATCGTACCTCTGAGTTAGAGTTGACTGGTTTTGAGGTTCAAACTGAAAATGTACCAGAGAAGAAACAACACAGTTCCTTGCTCAAGACCGACAGGAATATAACCTCTCGTGCTTCAGACCATAAGACAATCAATGGTGTAATTCGAGTTTCAAAATCAAGCTGTGTGTCGGGGGTGGACAAACCATGTGATCCAGAAAAGTTGAGGTTAAGACCAAAGAACTTGAAAGGTTCAGCACAGCGTCTAAAATCAACAGCTCAGGACCAAATGTTTTCCTCAACAGCCAGTGCTGAAGGGGGGTCCTTGGCTGCTCTACTCCCCCAGGTGTACTGGTTTTCTCAGCGCTACAGCTACCCTGCGCTGGGTCGGGCCTGCCTGTCTCTGCTGCTGGGCTGTCAGGACTCTCCTCGGCCCTTCTTGTCCTCCTCTCTAGCTGGGGATTGCCTTCGCAGACTTGCCAGAGACGCTGACTGTATAGAGACTCTGAAACAGGGTCTACTAAATCTGGCTGCAGTATCTCTGAGCTGAGCAAGGAGGAGATAATTAGGCTAGTGTTTTGTGGCATGAACTCGGAGGGCAAAGTTTAATTAAGAATCGACGTTAAGGCTTGTTATAAGCTTCTAGAAAAGTTGCCGTTAAACTAATTTCATCAAATGTCCTTAACTTTCCAAGTGCAGGTTATAGCATCAGCAAGATTACCTGAGAACCTGCTGTATGAATGCCTTGAGCACTAACAGAACAGACTGAGTTATTTTCATAAATGAAGCTTTTCAATTGAGTTTTGATCTGTAATTTGTTTAACTGCGGCCCTTCCCAGCATGACAAAATTGCATTATAATTTCTATTGTGATTTTCTTTTTTTTCTTTTGTTGTAAAAAGTCTGCAATTCATTTGATAAATGTCACTTAGCTGGACGTACTGGAATTATCAGGGTTGGTCTAGAAACCAGTTGTTTATTTTGTACATAGAGATAATATGGAATTAGCAGGTATACAGTTTATAGGTTCCAGCTGTCCCGTATAAGTTTATGCCACTAAATATATTGTTGGAACATCACTTTGCTTTCCGTTTCTTGTTTTTTCAGTTTGTGTATGCAGAATCTGACTGTGTGGCTTATGTCAATTTCAATATTGTTTAAATCACACAACAGAGAGTAAAACAGCTATTTGTTGAACTATTATTAAAGTAATTTGAATATTAATGACTTGGATGATCTTCTACTGTTGCACTAATTTATTGCTAGCAGTATTAGCTTCAAACAATGTTAAGCTAAACAAAAGTGCAAGCAGGCTTAAATTCAACTGTGGTGTTTGGCAGATGCCGGGATTTAAACCAGGTAAAAATGGAAAAGATGTGATTAAGGAAACATCTGCGTTGTAATAAAACGCTAACCTACTGTACATAAAGTATAATGCCATAGGCTGCGTGGTGACAACCCCCCAGACTCCAGGGCTCTCTGTGGAGAAACTCTGATATGGCTGTCCCTATTTTTACTCTATTGAAGATGTAAATCTTTAAAGTTAGGTCATGAATATATCATTTGAATTTTCAAAAAGGGCACAAATATAAGCTTTGCATTGTAGTTTATACGAGGAGTAAATGTTAAGGACGCAAAACAGTTATTGGAGACTATTTTCAGCTTTTGAATAATGCACTTTGTGCTGTTGTGAATATATGAGGTGGCAGGATGGTGAGTGTGACTTTGTCAAAGGGTCCAGCAATGAAACTCTTTGATGTGCTTTTGACAACACAATCTTCTTTAAGCTTTTATAGCCTGTAGGTGCAGGATTTCATAAGAGATAGGAGTGCATTCAGACACCTAAAATAGAAAAGATTGTCTTGATAATGAGACGTATACAGTCTATGGTTAAAAGACATTTTGAAGGGTTGATTTGAATAAACACTACTCTTAGTTAAACAAAATAAATGGCACTTATTTTTGTCCAGCACAAAGTTATTTTATTCCTGTCTGGGTACAAGGCCCTCAATCAGTATAATAAAGCCAGATACACAACAGACTCGAGTTTTAATAAGGAGCTCAGCAAATCTGAGAAATGTGACTGATGCTTTCAGTGATGGGAAGTCTCGTATCCATCAGGCAGAGGATTGGTGTGTGCGTTATGGAACAGGGAATGGTTGCCATCGCCCCAGGGAAATCTCTAGAAGGAGACATAAAAACAAGTCAACAACAGGGCAAAAAATACTATTGATCTTATACCCCTTTTTTTTGGCAGAGGGATTATGATTTGTAAATCCAGGTGCAGGTACACAGAATGAGATTCACCTTAGTGCGGAGACGCAGGTGAGGATATGCCACAAATTCTGGCTGCTCGTGTGAGTGTGACTGCATCTTCATGTAGCAGTTGGCCATGCAGACAGCAACACCAGGAAGAGCCAAAACAAAGCTCAGAATCTTCCAGGTCCTCCCTGTGGAGAAAACAACCAGTGAAAGTGCATTACTGAAGCCCTGATAAGGCACAGGCACAACGAGAAAACAACCTCACAGCTGACACCCCTCCTTGCGTCTGTCAACAATGAAATGTATTTCCTGTTTTCTGCCAAGGAGCATGAATGTGCTGGACGGCTACCAGCTCTGCAGACATTTCAGTCAATGTTCAACAAAAGAAACTACACGAGGTGCAGTTCAGTTGCATGCATAATCTCTAAATCTCGACGCTGAAATGCATTTTGCTCACTGAGGTACTCTATCTAAGACTAAAATGTCTTCCAAAGGAAAAGTAGTAATAGGACAGAAAAACTCTGTAAAATTCCTTCAATTCAAATTTTACTCAGCTAAAGGTACAAACGAATTCCCACCATATACAATAACTACTAAAGTATTCAGTATGCAGTTTCCTTTTTTAGAATAATATATCCTATATTATATTGTATTTTATTTATTATTCATGCATTGGTGTGTTCACTTTAATGTTACTGTTTTAGTGTCTTGAAGCATGGCATCAAAGAAGATGTATATTTGATCATAATGATAAACTCATTTTATTTGTTAGTATGATTAATAGTTGATTATATTTTTAAAATTAATTTACTGAATCTGCTAGTAGCTCAAACCTGCATATACAGTATGTACTGCAACTAGGTACATTTAATACTTTTCACAACTGATTTGATTTTTTTTGTATTTGGTTTGAGGGACAGAAAAGACACACTGACCTCCTCCTTCATGGCTGGATTGTGACGCAGCAGCAAGCGCCCGTCGAGCGACCAAGGCAGCTGGAGACACAGACATCTGGAGAGGTGGAGAAACATTGGCCATAAATGATGTTTCTTTTTGTATTCACCAGAACAAAACAAAAAATCCAAGTTTATTCCTCTTTTTAGTTTCATGTGAAGAGCCATTAGCTTTGCACTGAGCCAAAATACACAACAGAGCATGTTGAAATAATAACAAAGAGAACCTCTACACACTCCTTAAAATATCACATATTTCTCTTATAAGCAGTCATTTGCTGAAATAGAAAGCAATTTATCATGGCTCCCTTCGAATAAACAGCAGCAGGCAGCTGAGCCTGGGCCTACTAGTGTTGCTGTTTAAGAAGAGCGGTGGTAACCCTTGTAAAATAAATACATATAAAAAACGCAGTACGAACTTACTGTTCTTCAGGCAGGCAGTATTCAATTTAATTTATTATCTTCTTATTTTCCTGGTGAATTAGTTATCTTTGCTTCTAGTTCCTGCTTATTTGCCCTTCAGTCTGTCCTAAACTGAACTTGTGTGTCTGACTCCTCCCTACCTGTACATGAGCCAAGAAACGTCGTTTATATTTGGTCAAGTGCAAAGGCTGGCTGATATGTGACGAATAGAATAGGGGGAGGTGTGTGTGTGTGTGTGTGTGTGTGTGTGTGTGTGTGTGTGTGTGTGTGTGTGTGTGTGTGTGTGTGTGAGAGAGAGAAAGAGAGAGAGAGTCTGCATTGTAATCACTGAAATAAGAGCATAAGGCTGATTTATCCTCAACAGTGTGTCATTTTTGTTCATTTTGCCTCCAGATTTGATGGAAGTTGATGTGAAGTGAAAGTAAACTATTGAAGCCATTAAGGCCCATTAGGTACACCTCTTGGAAATGTCAAGTAGGATTTATATCTCACATAATCCTTGTAAATAATGTGTGGGCCTCTATTGGATTTTTCATTTGTAACAAACATTTCATTTTTTCTTGTTAAGGTTAAAAAAAAAATCCATTGGGATATTTTGTTTTAACAGGAAAAGTTTATTGACAGTAAGTCTGTTCTCACAGGATATTGTCATTATAAAAATAGATAAATAATAAAAAAAGAAAGTACTTCTATTTATTTTCTTATAGCGGACAGTGCCTTGATAATGCTCTACCTTAGCTATGGAAATAATGTGAGTCATTTGCACATCTTTGGTAGACCTGCATGTGAATCAACAAAAATCTTACCTTTATATGAAGAAATATTTATAAATCAAGTGTTTATGCATATTGGCAATGGTAGTTCGTTTGGCAGAGATAAAGTCTGTTTGTTGTTTCAACAAACACATATTTATTGTTACCTTAATATAGACTGTCCACCAGATGGAGTAGTGTTGCTGGAAGTGCACTGCCCTTAAATGCTCCTTTATTTATTTGGGTTGCACAGGCTCACCTCTGCAGTAAGGCTCTTGGTGAGCTTTGTTTTGACAGCTCATCCAGACCCAGAATAACCTTTGAAAAAAATATGTCTCATACATTTGAATTTAAATGAATAAGATACAGATATGTTGATGAGTGTTAAATATGAAAGAGCAAATTCAATTGTAGGTTATTGCAACTTTCAAAGTTTGGCAAAAAGGCTGTTTTCTCTTTTAAAACTGCCATCATCATTACTGAAGTTTTACTATGTTTTAAAAGTACTGCACTTAAGTACAATTTAGACATACTTTCACACATGCTTGTATATATATATATATATATATAATTCTTGATTTACACAATATTAGTAAAGCCTTTGTGGTCTCCGACTGGGCGGCTGCAGGCTGCAGTGCAAACACCATCCAAAGCCAGCAGTGATGTCAGTCAGTCTGAACGTCTCGCACTTGTGTTATTGTGGGCTGAGGTTAAACACCATCATGAAGAGTCCATGCACAGACATGTAGGCTACTCACAGGTAGACACTCTACAGACATTTTATATATTTTATTATCAGCTTCATTGCGTTAATAATGTGTACGTTTCCAACCTAGTCAATGTAAGATTTCTACTGTTTTATAGCCATGCAAGCTGCTCTGCTGTTTTCAGCCTTTCAAATATTGATATTTCCTTGTTTTCTTTGTTTTAAGTGATATTAGACCGAATATCTCTGAGATTTGGACTAATAAAATATCTCTTTCGCTTTGGAGTTTGAGAAACTGAGATAGACATTTTCACTTTCCTGACATTTTATAGAGTAAGCGAACAACGCCAATACGTTTAAATAATCAGAAGTTGCATCCCTAAAGGATTTCAATATTGTAATTTTTGACATTCATGGTGCCCAGAGGATGAATCCTACTAAGAGTTGTGCCTCTAGCATACGTCTATGCTTCTATGCTCCATAAATAATTGTTTTTTGATTGATGACATACAATTTCCCATTTTCCATCCAGTCTTTATTGTAGCCACATAAATAATGAACTATTTCAGCAGATTTTTTACCTGAACATGATGAATAATAGCATTTCCATCATTGGGTGTGGAGTTTACACATGCACAGCAGCCAGAGGAAACACTGTAGACTCAACACAGTAAAGTGGACAGACACAGATATAATGATGTATAAATAAAATTATATATATATTGCAAAAGTTAGACCTAACTTTGAATCTTTTTTAAAAACAACTTCTTCATGGCCTTTTGCTTTTATAAGAAAAAAAAGAAGAAAAAACAGACTGGAATAGGACAGAGAAAGAGAGGATAACGTGCAGAAAAAAGATTCAAGCAATTTAAATCATTCTTTAGTGTGGGCAAACTGGCTTATGCAAACGTTTGCAGACCAGTCACCTTTCACAACATCCCACGCACATAACCCCAGTCTGTGTTTATTTTATGCCAGGAGAAAGACAACTGTGGATTGTGTGCAATGCAGTAAGTGTGTGTGATGTTGGACTGAGGTGAAAGCAGCCGCTGTACCACTCTGTCCTGTCTTTGCCTTGTAAATCTGTGTGGCTCTTTCTTTTCTGCACACTTGGTTACAATATTTCTGCATTCACTTCAGAGCAGCCCACAGCTCTTTATTGAAGTTCTATCCCGCTTTTGGACAGAGACTTGTTTTCTCCTCTTCATGCAGAGCCCTTCAACATCATTAGATATATGTTTTGTGCTAAATTTTGCATTGCACTTTTCCCTTCCACAACTTGTGACTTTAAACTATAACTTCCTGCTATCTGATACTTGTTTGGGCAGTATAGGACTGTACAAAAAAGGAAATCGTTCCTAAAGAATGTGCTTGTATACATGACATCTCTAATTGTGAGTGTGTGAGAGTGGGAGCTGTCAACTCTGGCTGCGGACTCTTAAACAAACTAGGAGCAGTCAGAATCCACCATTAATATTGACCAACACTGAAACAGAAGTGGATTTGAATCAATGAGAGGGCTGCCTTTCAGTGGACAGACACTTTGGAAACTTCCATATACTGTCCATCACATCAGCAGGTGCCTTGCAGACGGTTAAATGTCCTATTATCTGCAGCTATTTACCTACAGTCTCACACAGCAAGTAAGCGGGACACTTTGGTCTAGTACAGCTTACACGTTTTGTATGACTACCTGGAGTTGTTTTTGAATCAAGCCAGTGGAAACGCACAGTGTCACTGACTGGCAGCTAGTGGCTGTGTATAGTGGCAGTAAGAAAGCATCTAAAAGGCTTTAATCGATTTGTTACATACTATCTCTGCGATTCCTCACACTTTTATACATTTTTGTTACATCACTCGTCTCATTCATTTGGTTTTTCAGCTGCCAATTTAACTGTTAACTGTTGGTGGTGGAATACTGAATGAGCTTCCTGATTGATTACATTTGCTGATACTTTATGTCTTGTAAACCCATTTGCCATTTTTTCCTCTACTCTGGGGACAAATCCTTTTCAGCCAAATGCAGGTTTAACTGAAACACCTGCGTAAAGAGTGAGCCGTCACTCTGTAGGCCTTTTGTTCCTTCCCTAATGTGTATATGCTAAATGGAGCTGAACACTAATATTAAGCCCCCTGGAGGTGGTCCAGTGGCTTACCAGCTGAAAGAAGAAGAGCATAAAACCGCTGATAAACACACTGTTCCAGTACCCAGGTAAAAAAAAGAAAAAAAGAAAAGAACTTCAAATTGAAGACTAAAATGATTTCAAATGTATTTTCTCAACAGCGAAGGTGAAGATGTTAAGGAAAATGTTCATATTGGATGCTCAGTTGAGATTATTTGTATTTTCACCTCCGACCACTAAGTGGCACTTTGTGTATTTTGAGATGTTAGAGGAATTGAATTGAGGAAGTTAATCAGCTGCAGGTGTTTCCTCATTAGACAGGAACAGAGTTTAACCGAGCCACTGCTGTCTGTGTTTATGCTCCTGTTTGTGGTTTTGTTCTTTGTTATTTTAGGACAAAGCGAAACAATGGAGTATTCTATGACACCAATGAGTGAGTTGTGTTAAGCTGTGTGATAAATCTGGCCATTGTTTATGGACACACAGGATATGTTATAGGAAGCACTTATCAAAACATAATCTCACGAAAATAGCAGCCTTAAAGTTGAAAAAGTTATTACTACAGGATCATAAATCAGCCTTTGTGGCCCCAGTACTCTTAACTTACTTTTTAAATTGCACTCTGTTCACCCTTTAAACCATTATGCTTAGCTTAGCATAATAGTTTCAACTTACAATATTATATTTGCATATAGTTTTTGATTTTCTTTTGCAAAACATAAACTTATTAAGGCATACTCTTCATCCCCTATATACTCCACTCTTAGGACTTATATATGAGGGTAGAGCAATATATGTTATCATTCATTGTGAGTCACTAAACGCCATGTTCTTTTCTATTCCAAAAATGACAGTGAAACCACTACCTTAACATAATCCTGTGTCTACCAGCAGGTCTTTAAACAGCCAGACTTATGATATTTTCCCTCCTCTATCGACCTTAAAGGACACATAAGGACAGCACAAGAACACACACAATGTAATGTGTATGTATATATTGAGGCACACCTCTGTTTCGAATAGACCACACTCAAACTGTCATCCAGATGTGTCTCCAGAGACACTGCACTCCCTGTTCCCATAATGTTCTCCAGGTTAATGAGCCAACACAGTCTGCACATCCTCTGACAACATCAGCTCTTCTTTTTTTTATTTTATTGTAGACATCTGTCCTTGAAAATTGACACTCCTTATGGATCTGATTGTGGCACCTCTCATACATGCAGACAGATAAATGTTTAGAAGTGAATCATGGGTGAGGGAGTAATGAGTCAGACGTGGGTTATGTTATTGTCTTATGCTCAGTACCACCAGAGAAGACGATGTGGTGGTCTGCACGTGTGTGACTTCAGTTTTCCTCAGGAGGCATTCAAAAGAACTGGTGACTTTCAAAGCATAACCAATATAGGTGTAGAAGTAGAAGTATGAAGTATGTTGAATAGAAGTATGTTGAACTCTCTGCACGCAGCATTGTCTCATATCACTTTCACTTCAGATGAGTAATGTTTGTACTAATTTTTCCTTTTTCAAATCTTAGTTGGCCGTTATTCAGGGGCTCAGCTTAATCTTGGTAAGTTGTCTTAAGAACAAATCTTTATAATATTGTATGTTTTCAGTCGTGATTCACAGAAACATTATTTGTCAGAATGATGATCCAAAAACAATGTGAAATATTAGTTTTGATTGTTTTCACAGGAGGTTACAGATCTCTTGGGTTGGGCGGTAGAGCAGGCCTCAGGCAAGGTGGATATGGAGCCCAGGGCGGTTATGGTACATCAATTTAAACTTTTATTATTGTCCCTTGAATGTTGTTGTGCATTATTTACTTGCTCCGTGTAGATATTTAACAAAGTTCATGAATATATCGCCACTTTTTGACATTACATTTTTCTTGTTATTTCAGGTGCTGATCTGGGCACAGGAATGGGGTTAGGGACTGGACTTACAAATGGAATGGGAATGGGTTTGGGCCAGGGAGGGAAACGCGGTAAGACTGGCGTATAAAGAATGATGTTATTATCCAGTTGATATTTTATTTAGAAAAATATAGAGGTTGATAAGTACATTTCACAGCGGTAGAGAAATACTTGAGATTTAAAGTTGCCTGGCTACATAACCCAGGGTAGTCTCACATAAAAGTATTTATCCAAAGCAGTTGCAATTTAGTAATGGGTCTTCCTATTTGTGTCCACCACCTTTATTCAAACCTGCTCACCTGTTTCTTATTTCTTAATATAGGTGGTTTTCCTGTCAAACGTTTGCATCAAATCTCGCCGTGTCTGAGGTTAAGACATAAACTAAAATGTTGATTAAGAAACGGCTAGGGACCTCCCATACTATAGGACCATGTAGATGATCCTGGAATTTGGTGCTCCTTGTACACAGTCTCAAAAAACACGGTCACACATCATTTTTCCCAATGACAGCTGGGTAAGATTACAATGCTCTTCTCCAGAAAAATGAATAAAATCCTTATAAACTGTGTTTTAATTCAGATGATTAACTTTTGTAGGACTGTTTCTACAACAGTATTGTATATGTGTCTTTACTGTTTTCTGTTTTCCATTAACTAAACACACACACATTCACAAAAATGAAGCAATGTTTACTTTGCAATTTGCACTTTTTCCCCAGGATATTTATGCTGTTAGCTTTCTCCCATTCTTTTCTCCTTCTTGTTTATGGGCGGTGTAATGTTTACTCCACTAACAAATCCTAAGTAGAAATGTCTTTGTCGCAGGTGAGTTTGTGTAAAGAAGCATTGACTTCAACACATATAATATATATATTATATATATATAAAAAAACTTGTATAATTGTTGTTTGGGGAGGGGCAATTTATTTGTATTGTGTTTTTCTTTGACGTTGTTTATTGATAGTTATGTCCAAATCTGTGTGTGTGTGTGTGTGTGTGTGTGTGTGTGTGTGTGTGTGTGTGTGTGTGTGTGTGTGTGTGTGTGTGTGTGTGTGTGTGTGTGTGTGTGTGTGTGTGTGTGTGTGTGTGTGTGTGTGTGTGTGTGTGTGTGTGTGTGTGTGTGTGTGTGTGTGTGCAAAACGTCATCTCGTCTTAGACCTGCTAACTGTTGTTTCTTATGGTTTACCATCAGGACAAGAATGTTGTGTGTGTTTGAAAAGTTCTACTGTGGAGCTCTGGAAAGCATCCCGACATTGGCATGGGCATTGCCAACTGGTCCGGGAACGGCTCTGCTAGACAACAGGTAAGGAAATCTTTGTTACAGTGCTGTGTTCTTGGATGTTTCAGTGAATGTGGCAAATGCATATCCCACTCTCTGATTGCAATAAAACTGTTAACTTTTTGAGTCATAACCCCTGTATCACAGTATGTATTGATTTGCCAGATATTTCCCAATGCACAGCCATACTGCTGACCAACTTCAACAGCATGGCCATAAATAACTGCAGGAAGAGTGAGGCTTCTTCCCAAAGTCAATTATTATAGAGCCCTAAGGAGAGTGGTGCACTCAGCAGAGCGTACCATCAGACTAACACTGCTCTCTGCTGTGCAGGGACCAGCACCAGCTCTTGTGAGATTAGGAAGCATCCGAATACAAGCTTCAGTAGCCAATTCACAGAACTGAGAAAAAACATCTTTCCTCAAGCCAACAGGAGGCTGATATCTGTCCAATGACGTGATTTGCATTCTCTAATTCTCACAGTTTCCAGGTTAAATAATTTGCTCTGTGCTGCAACTTGTGTATTCTTATCCCACTAATAGTTTTATTTTTACTTTATCCTTATTTTCCACACAAGTCTTTTAGCATGACCTTAAGAAGAATGCTTCAATTTATTTTCTGGTCCATAGTCTTCTTAAGATTTAAATGTAGTTTATTTTCTATTGCTACTCTGGAATAAAGCATTTGAACTTCACCCTGTAAATCAATGAAATTTAGAGAGAACAATTTCAGAAAGATTATGCTTCAATAAACCATTTGTGTAAATGCAAATCTTGTATTTTTAGGGGTGTGAATGCAGGTGCCAGGTGCAGGCAAATAACATCTTAGTCTTTTTGTGTGCATTCTCAACTAATGGAAATGAACAGAAATGGGCCTTCTTCTTCTTCCAATCATACGTGTGTGTGCAGAGGGCCGGACTGGGCAGTGGGAGTGTATCAAAGAGAACACCATATATAAGCCATCAGGGTATTTGTGCTTGTAGTTCCTACTCATCAGCCCATTCATCTGTCCATCACTTGGTCTCTCTGCTCTCTGTCAGTTCTGATCAGTTCTGATATCATCCATCATGCTGTTTCGAGCTCTGCTCCAGACTTCACTGGTTCTCTGGTTGACTCAGCAAACTCTGCAAGGCGGTAAGAAAGAAAGAAAAATGTGAAGATGGAGCCCTAGTTATATTATTTTATCACAGTTAAACTATTTTCTTTGTTTTTTTTTGTAAAAAACTTTACAGATTTTGGTTATTTTTCAAATTGTCTTGAACAGTATGTCAGCACATATTCTGTGCTCTTATTTTTTTAAACATATAATTGCTAATTCATTTACCTCTAATCAGTATAATTACTACATAAAAACTTTTAAAAATCCCATTTATTTGATATTTTGATTATTTTGAAACTTACTATGCACTTCTGGGAAATATAATTGAATGTAAATGTTTGGTTGAATAATATTTAGTCACAGGGTTAAAAAACATTAAAACTTAAAACAAAACTTAAAAATGTGTTGAGGTTAAACAAAATGACTCTACCTTATCACAAATTTAAAGCACATTCTGGTTACTTCTGCAAAAACTTTTGACATTTGCATTGCCAATGTTGCATTTATAAAATAACAGTTTATAAGTCGTGGCAGTCCTTATCATGGTAAGATGTCACGTCATTAAAAAGCCAGCATTTGATGCATTATTCTGTATGTCAAAAGGATTTTACCTTGAATGCTCTGCTAGATCTCTAGCGACTCAATCTCACTCACTTGTTAAATTATCATGCCTGTGAGATTGAGGTAGACAGAAACGCACATGGACTCCACCATCAGGGAGTTACTGCGGTTTATATTATTTCATTTCTTTGAATCAAAGGATACGATGAAAAGATGACAGAGGCAGGTCAAATTTGACAACCAATCGTGAGAAGAACAAACAGACTCCACACAGTTGCTCCGTTTTGTCTCATCCTCTGTTGCCATCAAGGGCAATCCGTTCCTCTCTCCTCCCCTGTTGGCTGCCATGTCAGGTGGCATCATTCATTTGACAGTATGGTGGCATTTGTGTTGTTTTAATTAATAATGCCATGTATTTGTCTACCAAGGAGTGTTCATCGTGGTTAGGGTAAAGGCCTGCAAGTAATATAAACATTTAAACAACTGACACTCAGTGTCAATTTTCTAGAAAACTTTAAAGCCAGGAAAATAAAAATGTATTTGTTTTTTAAGGTGGTAAATAACTGAAAACTATAAATGTGAAATACCTATTCAAATCAGTTTTTAGTTGACGTTTATTTCCACAATGTTCAATTTTGTGCACTGTAGCTCATACTTCATTCATGATCATAATCTCATTCAGTCATTGTAAAGTCACTATATATTCGTATTTACCTTTCTGTAGCAATTTTTAGATGTCTTTATGTACTTTTGTGGCAAACTGGTCTTCTGGAATATTATATTTATTATAATTTTTGCTCTTTTTAAAAACATTTAAAGAACAAACTCCCACCGATTGTACAATACTTTATTTTTAGGGGTTAGACCTCAACGTGTAGCCTGGGGGAGAATGCTGCCAGCCAGAGGTAAGTCACAAAGTTTGAATATTTTTCCAGACCTCCAACCATGTAACTCTAAGTTTGGCTAACTCCAGAAGGCAAAGACCAACGCTGTATGATAATAATCTTTAGGGAAATGTCAAGATGAAAACAAATACATTTGAAATTTGCTCAAGTCACTTAGCCGTCCCTTCTTTTTGTTTTTTCAGGTGTCGGCATTGGAGTACAACCTGGAGGTCAGTGATGTTCTTAGCATTCATTACCTTATAACGTAACATGTTACCAAATGGTAACTCGTTCTCGAGGGCAAATATTGTTAATTAAAAAAAGAATGCCCCAATATTAGCAGCTTTATCTATTCATTGCCAACTCTTGTTTATACTTAATTCTGCATACTGTTTGAATGATCTACAAGTTGCTTCAGATGGACATAAGACATTTATTCAAAATGTCTTATATATGAGGTCTGCATATTCCTTCCTTCAACGCAGGACTAGCACACAGGTAGAAGACATTTAATGCAAACAAAATAATCTGGTTTTTTTGTACTTTCTCAGTTGCAGGTGCCCTTGGAGCAATGGGAAACCGATATGGCACCAAAGCAATGAAGACCGGAAGTATGTTGAACTCTCTGCACGCAGCATTGTCTCATATCACTTTCACTTCAGATAAGTAATGTTTGTACTAATTTTTCCTTTTTCAAATCTTAGTTGGCCGTTATTCAGGGGCTCAGCTTAATCTTGGTAAGTTGTCTTAAGAACAAATCTTTATAATCTTGTATGTTTTCAGTCGTGATTCACAGAAACATTATTTGTCAGAATGATGATCCAAAAACAATGTGAAATATTAGTTTTGATTGTTTTCACAGGAGGTTACAGATCTCTTGGGTTGGGCGGTAGAGCAGGCCTCAGGCAAGGTGGATATGGAGCCCAGGGCGGTTATGGTACATCAATTTAAACTTTTATTATTGTCCCTTGAATGTTGTTGTGCATTATTTACTTGCTCCGTGTAGATATTTAACAAAGTTCATGAATATATCGCCACTTTTTGACATTACATTTTTCTTGTTATTTCAGGTGCTGATCTGGGCACAGGAATGGGGTTAGGGACTGGACTTACAAATGGAATGGGAATGGGTTTGGGCCAGGGAGGGAAACGCGGTAAGACTGGCGTATAAAGAATGATGTTATTATCCAGTTGATATTTTATTTAGAAAAATATAGAGGTTGATAAGTACATTTCACAGCGGTAGAGAAATACTTGAGATTTAAAGTTGCCTGGCTACATAACCCAGGGTAGTCTCACATAAAAGTATTTATCCAAAGCAGTTGCAATTTAGTAATGGGTCTTCCTATTTGTGTCCACCACCTTTATTCAAACCTGCTCACCTGTTTCTTATTGGCATTACATTAAATCAATCTGTTTAAAGTCTAAGGGGAAAGGAAGAAGGCACATCTCATGTTAACCGTACTTGTGGTAGAAATGTTTCTAAATAAAACTCTGTTTTTGTGATCTTCCAGTTTATGGAGCTGGTCTTGGCAATCTGCCAGGTAAGTCATTTTATGGTTTGACAAATTCCTTTTGCTTTTTTGCCCAAAAGAGAGTGCAATCTGTGTATTGCCCTCTCTGTAAACCCTCAGATTGTTTTTTTGATGAATCTCCACTAAGTGGCACTCTGTCATTGTCTTTGAACATGATATAAGGGACAGATTGAAAAACCCAGGGAGCTAGTGATGTAATCAGAGTGCTTGTCAG
Organism: Eleginops maclovinus; assembly: GCF_036324505.1. Taxonomy (NCBI): domain Eukaryota; kingdom Metazoa; phylum Chordata; class Actinopteri; order Perciformes; family Eleginopidae; genus Eleginops; species Eleginops maclovinus. Next base: position 11,274,783 of record NC_086364.1, read on the forward strand.
AGTTGCAGATTTACTCCACATCCTCTGAACTTGGCCATTTGTTTTCTTGCCAGGATACGGAGCTTTGGCCGGCATTGGATATCCTGCTGCACGACCAGGTAAGTGAATAATCAAGTCTTACCTCACAACCCATTACTTCTTCCATCTGTTGAGATTTGTATGCTGGAGAGTATTTGTCTGCAATCGCTCCTGCCAAAAACACACTTCTGCTGTCAGTTATCAGGTTTATGAGATTGTAGAGAAGATTCTTGCAAAACCATGACCAACATTTAAAAAAATAATAATATTAAACATTTGACCACATATACAGAGAGGCTCATCTTTGCTAATTAGACTGAGGACTGTAGAACTGTCTGGCCATAGTGTTTTCCTGGAACTTTCCTGGAAGTGAAATCATTTACATTTCTCCTACTAAAGTGAAACCCATTAAACAAAAATAAAATAATTAATACAAAAAACTATACAAATAGTTACAGTGTCTTGTTTATATAATAAATCAGTACCAAAGAAAACTCTTGACCTTACAGCACAGGAATTGAACAGATTTAACATTCCAGTAGATAGCGCTATGCCGCAATTGCTTCACAATGAATACCAATTGTTTTTCACCTTCAGGCTGGTCTAAATTATTTCAATGTATTGGGTCAGAATGAACTTGCAGTTGACACGTTTTTCTAGTTACTGCTGCAGTAAAATGGCTGCTACGTAATTCATGTGCCCTTGGGTATATGAAAGGTGCTATACATTTAAGTAAGTATTATTATTATTATTATTATTATTATTATTATTATTATTATTATTATTATTATTATTATCAGACATTTGACCTTTTCCACAAAAACTAAACAAAACTAAATATATAAAACAAAAAACGTATCCTTTTTGAATAATTGATTCTCAACTTAAAGTACCAAACAAAATTAAAAAATGAAAACTAATCTAAAATTAAAAAAGATTTAATATTTGATCTGCTATCATTAGGAATTGGACTTGGGTACAACTGGACAGAGGGCTAAGCAACAAAAACCTGGTAAAACCTTCAACATAACAACCTGTTGTGTTTGTCTGTCGGTCTGTGTCTGCCTTTGTCCCCTGTTGTATTTGTCTGTAACCTGTGTGAAAATAGTGTCTTGTGATTCACTGAGTTCGAGTTCATGCTGACTTTTGTGTGCTTGAAATATCACCCTATCATCTGTTCTATTATCATCAGTTCCTGTTTCCTTCTGTGTGCACAGGGCTGATGTTTGACTGTGTTTGTCTGTCAGTGTTGCATGTTGCATGAGTTCCCCAGTTCTTATTACCACAGTTTAAAACCTGGAAGTTAATGTGAGTTGATATTTGTGGAGTACTTAGTGCTTAGTGGTTTACAAGAGCTAAATTGTGACACGGAAATTGTGAAAGCTGCATTTTGCTTGAACCCTTCCTAGAATTGTAATCACTTATTTGATTTATTAGGGCACCAAAACAATGTTTTCACGCACACTTAATTCTTAGGAGGATTGGGAAGTTACTTTGAGCCATGACAGTAATAAATTGACCGTAGTTTTAGTCACAGTTCTGGTTCTGCTTTGAAAGTAATTGGGTTAGAGAATCCAAAAAAATGTCTGTAGTTTCTGTAGAAGTCTATGAAACTGCAAATATTTTTTTCGTTTTTAAAAGTGTTGTACTGTAGGTTCCTGCTTTTGTACCCTGTCAGTGTTTTACTAAACTTTGTTTGTCAGTTTTTTCCGAAACAATGATGAGTCATGTTGTGTCTTTGTCTTGTGCTGTAACACTGATGCGTTTTATGGCATTTAAACAATTTAGGGTGGCAACATTTTGTTGTCATGTGTTGATGTCATTGCTCTTAATGAGAAGCACTACAAATGTCTTTCCAACGTGTGGCTTCAGTTGGGTGTCTTCTTAGTTCTCATTATGGTGATGATCTGGTTCTGTGCTCGGAAACTGGACTAATGTCAGGCCATAATGGATTTTGTGTCATCTCTGTTTGGTCTCGAATTACCTCTATATGAGTACCGAATACTATATGGATGATGTGTTGTATTGCATTAATTGCTATAATACACACATAAATTAAAAACAACGAACACTAAATATATTTGCCACTGGCCACTACAGTGTGCTGTTGACCCTCAAAGAAACTGTTGTCTTTGAACCACCAAGACATCGTGAATGCATGTTGATATTTCTCTGCCAGGTGCGCCTGCAGCAGAATTGGGTGGACCTAAGATGGCCAATCTGGGCCACGCTGTTCAAGATCTGAAGAAAGAAAAGAGCATATCACTCGGTCCCTCATATGCAGACAGAAATGTTCGACCTGAAATGCCCAACATGAGGAGAGGCAATATACTTACTGCTCCTGAATCACAGGTAGAAACTGGCTTTGGACCTGCTGCACTGCCACATGGAAAGCTTAATCCTCTAGTTAAAGCATCAAGTCCCCTTGATAAACAGAGTAAAGGTTTTGGTCTAGGTGTTTCGCCACCACAAGGAGGAGAAAGATATGATCCTACCCTCTTAGAAAGAAGGGGAACAGCTCTGGCCACTGGAGGTGTGAGACACCAACTGCCTCTTGTTAAAGACAACATCAAAAGTCTGAGTTCTGCCTCTGCCCAGGTACAGACTGCAAGAGACTACGATTCATTTATCCAACACAATCAGCAAAACCCAAACTGTGGATCCAATCAGGATTTGTTACATGCGCTAGGAATCAGTCACCATGAGCTTTTGGGTTCGGAAACACAATCCAACCGAGGGTTATTGCACCAGGCTCAGATTGGGAAGGACAGCAAGCATCTTGTACGTGCAAATCCCCAAGCTCAAGAAGAAACTACTTATCAACGGCCTATTTCACAAAATCAAGATGGCAGAGACAACATATTCTCTCTTCAACAAGGGCAAGGAAGCAGAGGCCATTTATCTGCTGTAGCAAATGGGCAGGGTGTCAAAGAGCTTGGCCTTGGGGATAAAGACAAAAATAAGCCTAGAATCCGTGGAGCCCTGGCTGTAGAAAATCATAGTCGTGGTTCTCTAAATGTTCGAGCTCAAGGCAGCCACAGTTTAGGCATCACCTTAATAGAAGGGCAGGAAGCTGAAGGCTTTACTGCTGATGGTCAGAAATCTAAACACCTTTCCCATGCTGAACATGATGCCACAGAGTCAAAATCCCTGGGTATCCCAGGACAGACTGGGAGGAATGACCAGGCAACAAGTAAGAGCAAAGCTTTGTGTTTATATACCATCATAATGTCTTTTGTGCATTCTTGAGATCTTCCTCTTCTCAGCCAAAATGTGACCGTTTATCAGTTAACATATACTTCATTACAAATTAAATGCAGTTCATTTACATGTGATTGTTTTGCATGATTCATCAAGTATGCTTTGTTTTTCTGCCGATTTTTGTCTTTAAAAAAACAAAACAGATCTGTTTTCTGAAGCTTTGGCCCTATTTTTAGCTCTTCTTCCTCTATCAATGTGAAAAATGCAACCAAGAAAGATTTTTTGTTAACTTCTTATACAAAGCTCAGCCTGTCTCACTTGTAGTGCAAGAACAGTGGCCAGAACAAGTTGTATGTTTTCTCTTTTTTTCTGAATTAAGAAGAGTTTCTAAGCTGGAATAAGTGTCACACAACTAATAAGAAAGACATTATTTAGTTTTTTGTGATCTTTGTGTATATAGCTGAAGCAGATACATGGCTTATTTTGCTTTAAGGTAGCTGTTATGGATTCAAGGCCTTGGGCCTTTGGTCTCTTACGGTCCAGGTGCTTTAGGACCCTCAGCTGCTAAAAATAGTAGAATACTCTCAGGGTTTTTTTATACCCAAAGTAACAAACCAACTGAGGATAAATCAGGAGTAGTTTCCTTTTCTGTTTAAAATGTGAATGCTTCTTGGTAACAGGATGGGTGTGGCTTCTTATTATACTAAATCAACTTTCAAAGGCCTTTTCAGTTCTCATCTCTGATGTGTTCCTGGTTGTATATCAAACTACAAAACATTGTTTGATATCTTTGATATCTGCTTTGATATCTATGTACAGTATGTAGTATCATGTGAAAGTATACAGGCCTAAAGATACTTGTTTTTTAAATGAGAAAAGTCATTTTCCTTTACAGTTTTCAACACTGCCAAAGAATAGTGACAAAATACACGTTGGTACCTTTTTTAGAAAGTTATTTTGGTTTTTAAACTTAGAGTTTAATCTCTTTACCTTCACATTGCACTTTTTATTGTAAAATGACTAAAGAGACAATAGTTTCAACTGGTGCTTTTTGTTGGGGTCCTTGAATTTATTACATTTTGTGTTTCTAGAAAGTCATCCTGATATAGTTATCAGGATTCTTAAGTAGAACTAATACCTCAAACCATATCTCAATATCCTATTGTCTTTCTCTTCTTTTTGTTAAATAGCACTATTCATAAATCATTGTAGTGTTATTATGAATGGGGTCAGATTGAGATTGAGAGACAGAGACATTATGTAAAACAAAATTAAATATGTCTAATTCCCACTGAGTGCATGTAGACCTTTAAAGAGCTATTAAACAGAGATCGATAAAGAAGATTCAGCATCTGGTGATGTGGTTTTTAGGATTCACTGCAGGAAATTGTCCAGGGCACACGTTGCGAAAAACCATACAATCCTGGCAAACGTGTTGAAATCTATTGTTATTGTGTGTTTTGCTTTTTGTTCCACTGTCAGCTGCACGTGTCACACCACACACTCCATTAACAGCAACCTCTTTATCTTCTGTATACGGAAACAAATAAAGGAGGCGGGATATGATGTCCCGGTGTCATCATGCGTTTAAAACTTTTAACCCATAGCAGTACTGAATGATCAACATTCATGTTTTTAAATACAAATAAAAACTGACAATATTCCTTTCCAGTTAACAGAAAATCACAGATGAGTTTGCTAAGCTTGTATTTTTTTCCTCTGCAGGTTATATGGGTGGAGCAGGAAACGATCTGGGAGCAAGCCTGGGCACCGGGGGCTATGGTGCAGGTAATGTTGGGCACTGATACATAACACAGAAAACAGTTATTGCTGGTGTGAGCGAAACTTCTGAAGCAATTGGAGACAAAACTCAGAGAGGCACGGGAGAGCTGGAACTTGATGGCAAAGCACTGATGGTTATTGCAAGACATTTACTGCAGACACGAGTTGTCACAGCGGTTGCCAAACCAATTCTGAAGATCTCCACTGTAGCAAGAGGTTTTAACTAGTTCCGAATGGGTAATCAACACTCTTCAAGCACCAGACTAAATAAGAATGGGCACTACATCTAAAAATATCATCTAGGTCAATATAATATGTGTACAATAGCACCTGGATAAACTGGCTGTCCCAAAACAATAAACCTATTTTAGGTCAGCAGGAGCTTGTTCCCATAATTAACAACAAAGCTTAGGAAACCCAGGCTGCTCTTCCTTAATGAAGATAACAGCACCTACAAGGCTGTTAGCCTATGCCAGAGGAGAACAGAGAGGAAGGACAGTAATTGCTAAGTTTGAAGAAGCAACTGTGAGGAAGCAAATGGTGACGTGGGTCAAAATGTTACAGGCCTAAGCAAAAATATTCCCTAAAAGCTAGCAGATACTTTATATTACCTGTGGTTAAGATGTCAAATCCCTGCCTACAGGTTTAGGACAGGGAGCATACTTCGGGGGTGCAGCTGGCAAACTTGGAGGTATATTTCCATTAATTACTCTTTTCTTGCTAATATATGGATTATGTTCTCATTATTTTTCTTTTGCGCCTTGTTCTAACTTGTATCTTTCTGTCTCTCTAAATCTCAGCTGCTGCTGCTGCTGCTCTTGGACAAGGTGGGTATCTACTAAATGTTGCCGGGAATGCACGTGGTGAGGCTTTGGTATTATTAACAATCAGTTTCCTTTCTTATGCCTACCTAATGGTATTATGCAAATGTCAAAGCTTGTCTGAAAACACAGACCAAGAGAATCAGGATTTTTCAGATTCTGAATGGAGCACACAAAAGTGTCAAGGAGCAGAACATCAGCCGCTCCATTCCCTGTAGACTGAGCACTTGCCTGTGAGTTTTCTAGAAAGAAAACCCCCACTGCATTTCATTTCATCCTTCACCCTTTTTTAAGGTCAAAGAGAAACTGTTTCTCCTTCTATCTTTTCTGTTGAATAATTGATAGTGTTTTTTTAAAAATCAAAGGATTACTCACAAACCATTTCAGTCTGTTTTTTGTAAATTTGACTCCCATGGAAGCTTTTACCTCTTTTTTTGTATGCATGCAAGTCTTGTTTTTATAGAAGTGTTTCATGTCATAATTTATGATATTGGTCCTTACTTAAATATTTATGTATTTAAAAAAAAAAAATGCAGAAATAGCAAGAGTCGATGTCCCATACAAGATGCTACGAATGTGTCTTTACAGGCTATGGTGAGGGAGCAACAGGACACCTGGGTGCCATGGCAGGCAATGGCTACGGTAAATGGCAACTTATTACCATTTGTACAAAATTCAAAACACTACCAGTCAAACATGTATAATGGCACTTAAAGAAGACAACATAGAGGATCCTTTAAATATAAAAAGCTGAACTTTATCCTCCAAAGTGTCTGACTACAATGACTAAGCAGGACAGGACCACCACTGACAGGAGTGATGATGTTTAGTGAAGACAGGAGGATCCTCCGAGTTTGGTGTCTTTTTTGTTGTTTTCTGAGATGTTGGTGCCAAAGCTTTGTCCACAGGCATATCACAGGAAAACTCCCCTGAACATTTGTATTTTTTAAATTCTGTTTAAAGTCAGAAATGTCATATACTCCAATGAATTATATATATTCTTTAAAGTTTAATATTTTTCTAATTGTTTTTACATATGGCTTATTCTCTCAGCAGGTTACGGGAATGGTTACAGCGATGGTCATCGGGCTGGTGAGTGTCGTTTAAAGAAAAAGGACAAAAAAATGGTAAAAAGGTTAGTCATTAGCTCTCAGACAAAGTATAATGATAATTAGAACTGTGTTTCAGGACTTGGTTACACTTCAGAGTTATCTGATGGTGTTGAGACCAAATCAGGGAAGCACCAAGGTAACAGTTTTGCAGAGTTAAAACCTGCTTAAACCCATGAGAGTTGATGGCACTAACCAGTAGACGCTTTAAGCTGCAACATTTTACGCCTGAAGAAATAAGAGGACACCCAGTGTGATATTTTATCCACTGGGTGTAGCTATTGTCTCTTATTTAAAGAAGCTGACCAGGTAATCTAATGGTTTCCGTCTTCCTCCTCATGTAGATGCTTATCACATAGTTACATTTAAAGGTGTAAATAGATAAACAGTGCTTCAACTGCATGTTATTGATCTTTTCCCTGATTTTTTCCGGCCCTCTGTACAGGAGGCTATGCTGGACAAGTCCAGGGAGGATATGGTAAGAGATTAAAGGATGGGGCATGATCAGAGTTTACACTGTATGTTAACTCTAGCTGCCATGCACTTGTGTTATAAATGTACACATGGGAAACAAGACACGGAAAACTACGCCATGAATATATTTTCTGTGAAGTATGTCTCTGAAGCCTCTGTTGTCGTCTTTCAGGAGCACTTGGTGGAGGACTCGACCAAACTGGTGGCAAATTTGGTGAGCAGCGCTGACATGACCTCATCCTTCTGTCACACTATTAGTCAGGCTTCTGTCGAAAAGCCTTTCCATGCAAGAGTCAAACATGAACTTGTGGATAGCACAGAGCTGGTTTACAGCATGTACATGTGAAACAGTGGAAAGAAAATAGACATGAGTAAGTTTTCCCATCTGCCCATTTAAGCTTTAGAGTATTAAACTCTTTTCCTCTTTATACAATTTAATTTTGTTGCCAATGTAAACTAAGTGACTGCAGGTAAAAAATACAAACTTGCTCAGTTCCCAAAATGATGAACTATTCCTTTAAGAAGCAATTGCAACCTTACCTCTTACTCAAACTACGATACTAATGCAACTAATTCTAGTACTACTGGAACTTATTACAGTAAGTGTTGACTGACCATGACAAAATGCGATTGACATGGTGTTAGCATATTAATGTACCCTATGGTGTCTGGATTTGCCAAAGTAATGGACCCCGCTTTCATCGGCCCTGCAAATAACATTTGCAGGAGATTTGTGAGCCTACATTTACTCCTGTCACTATATTGAATTCTGTACCAATATTAAGTGCCTTAAATGGCTGTACAAACAATAACAAACATGAAATCAACATATGGGCTGTCAGGAATCCAGTCAGTTTACCAGAACATGCAAACAGAACAGTCGAATACTTGATGTATAACAATGTCACTCCCTCAGGTGATGGTGGCTACCCGTACCCTGCCCAGCAGCTCAACCTCGGTGCTGAAGGTGCCAAAACTGCCAACAAATATGGTGAGAAGGAGTGAGTAGGTGTTTGTGTGTGTATGAGAGAGCGATAAAATGTGAGAAACTGTCAGATGGAAAATCGTTTGGCTTTTTTTCTCTGAGGTAGCGTGGTGTTGGCTCATTTTTATTACTAACGCCCAGTCAAGTTTCAACTCCAGTAAAGATGATAGTAGAGCAAATGGATAACATTGCTTATTAATTATGAACACAACAATATCCAAAGGAATAGTTCACCATGAAAATGTGCCTGAATGAATTTCGAGTTTGTATTTTGTGTTGTTTTAGGAGCTGCTGGGGGATATGTACCTCAGCAAACAGGTGATTTTGAATGCACTCTCTCACCTTAAGAAACATCCTTTGACACAATGCACAAGGCCCTTCTGTATGTCTTCGTCAAGACCAGAATACAAGATTGCACTTCACGGATGAAGCTACATGAGCATGGCAGTAATAAGTATTTTAGTATCAGTATGTCTTGCATAATTGAGATCTCAATTTTTAAGTAGACACTTTAGCTGCGCACATTTCTCCAGCTACTCCTGATGTCCAAAAATCATAACAAAAATGAAATCGTAATTTTCATTTCTCTGTATTAAATATGATACTCCTTTGATTGTGTTTGTTAAGGATACGGTGCACAGCTAGGAGCCACTCAAGATATCTTGGGTAAGCAAGAAACCCTCAGACTTCCTTATTTATGATCAACTTCCTCTCCCTTAGCTGTATCTGGCGACCTTATTAGTCATGTCTTCTTGCACTATATTATAGCGTACTGCACAATTTGTGCTACAAATGAGCTTTCATAACTAACTATTGTGCCATCGTGCATGTGTTTAAATAGTACTGTGCTCTTTTCCTGTTATAAACAAACAAAGTGAAGCTATTTTGGGAAAATGAACTCTATGCTTTATTCTCATTTTTGACATGCACATGAGCTTTTACTTAAATTGCTGTCACACAAACTGCATGCATTATAGATTATTTCCCACTCAAGGGTCTGTGGCCTGCATAGTGTGTGGCTGAGTAGGCTAATACAGGTCCAAACCTGTTCTTGCTGCTGCCATTTTTCTTCTCAACACATTTATAACATTGAACTGGGTTGATCCTTTCGCAGGAGAGCAAGCTGGCAAATATGACGGAGGAAACGCTGCCCTTGGAAATGGATACAAAGGTGAGACTGTTGGAGGGTTTACAATAAGTGCGGGAAGGACAGTTAAAAACATCATGACATTATTTACATTTAAAAGGGCGGAAGTGCATGAGTTCATTGCCACTGTATAATAGTTTTGCATACTTGTGTCCATCATAAACCAATCAAATTCATCTTTTTTTCCTGATTCAATATGTTTATGTTCCTCCCCCTTCCTCTTTGTCTCTGTCTTTACCCAGGCTAATTCAAATAATCTTGACTTCTTAAAGAGGATCATTTACATAATGTGTTCAGTTACATGTGTTTTTAAAGCTTTCTGTGTGTTTCCCTGCATCTGTCCTGTTGTGTTTGTTTTGTTTTTTTCTCATAACCTCCTTTGTCTTCTTCTGTGAGCGGGAATGTGTTACCTGTTTGTCTTGTTGGTCCTAAACATGCAGTGCCCCACCAGTCTTATTCTGTCAACACTGAATAAAATGTGTGGTGATCGATAAACATAATTGTTCATTAAGTACATGAAATGTACCTCAATGTTTTAAAATTAAATAATAAAAGGATGTGCTGTTTTAATCCAATAAAGATATGTAATATTTTGCTGAATAGAAGCATCTGAGTAAAACTATTGTTCACACATTGTTTTATGTAACAGCATCAGCAAAGCCTCATCCGTACACAGGAAGTTTTACCACTTCCTTTCTAGTGTCAGGCAACAGAAACACCTAAGAAACACAAACACTCAAATGAAAACTAAAAATAAAGAAATGAAACATTAAGTACTTCAAATGGTTCAGATGCAATGCTTTTATTACAGATAAACAAACACCTTTAAAATAATGACATGATTACAATACACACATCACACAAGTAATAAAATACTACACAAAATGCACTATACATAGACTTTCAGAACATGATTCTTTTTATGTTAGAGTATATAAAAAAAGGAATAAATATATCAATAAGTAAAAACTGTAATGACTCAAACTCACATTTTTGCAACTGAAAGGACTTTTAAAATATGCTTTGCTGTCCTTTGAAAAACCCAAGCCATGGTGAACAGAACAATGTGTATAATCAAATTTAAAATACCTAAACACAGATACAGTATAAAAAAAATACCAGAACTGTTTTAAACATTTTAGCAACCTATTTCACTCCTTTTGGATCTTCTGCTGAAGTTGATTTCAGAGATCCTAAATGGACTCTTCTGACTCTTAACACATTCTACAGAAACTGTAAAACGCCTTAGTAAAATCCTAATTGCATTGCAGTCGCTTTGTCAGCACATAAACCAATCTTTCCCAAAAGACATGCATCTCATTCTATGTGTCCATTAGATATTTAATCACGGTTGTCAGTATATGGTTACAGGTCTTGCTTAATGTATCACCTAATAGGAAGAGTGATGTTGCTACGTAAACATGAAACACAAAGAAAAAATGCAGTTATTTTGCATCAAACTTCTGAGTCTCTGCAGTAAGACTCTGGTTGCTCAGTGTTTTATCCACAAACACACCCATCTCTAAAAGAATGGCTTTTGGAACTGGATGTGCATGACGGGACACGTACAGCTCCTTCAGACTTTGACTCATAGGAGTGGCTTTATAGTCCTTGCATAAATCTCCACTCAGACTCGGCGCACATTTCACCTCCAGCTTGTAGAAAAGCTGGCCATGTTGCAGGTTACAGAGATCCTGCTTGTCTCCTGCAGTCAAAGCTTTCTCACATTGTCCCAGCAAGTCGTCGTCCCAGTTGTTGTCCTGATCCCACACTTCAAATCTAACCTTATTTCCTGAGGACACATCCTGAGCACCCAGGTCTATGACAGTGGACCAGTGTGGATAGTTGTTGTTGTTAATAACAGCGGTACGCCTGATCATCTGCCCATTGAAAAACACCTTAACATAGCCGTCTGTGGCTGTGCTTTGGTCTCCCCACAGTCCTGAACCCCTTTGTACAGTTATGATGACCCGTGCCATGCCCTTACGGGTCGGGCAGCAGTCTTGGTTTACAGCAAGTTCGTTGTGGCATTGGCACACGCAGGAATCTCTTTGGTCGCTCTTGATGCCAGCCTGACAGCGCTCACTGCAGTTCTTCCACAGGGCTTTCTCCAGGATGTAATGGCTAATGGCTAAACGCAGGTTCTTCCGGAGAGGGGTGTTAGTAGGCAGTAACTCATGAAGAGAGTTCAGGGAATTTGAGACAATGTCTGGGTTCAGTGGTAGTGAGTTCAGCCATTCTTTGTAGGCGGATGGATTCTTGTCAGCAGAGAAGAGAAGTTCAGGCTCTGTGGTATGGCCCCCCTTTATTTCTGTAAACCTGTGGAGGACAGTTGATTATTAAACCAGTGGTTCTCAAACTTTTACAGTCACCCACCCTTGGGTAATGGAAATATTTTCAAGCCCTCCCCGAACCTGGTTCCGTACTAGATAGGATGTATTTGTACAAACTTTACATTTTCTCTGCTAATAATAACAACACACAAAGATTCAACTATAATTGTATATGTTATTATGGATACAACATAAACAACTGTGAAATTAATGGTATTTCTATTTGTTATTTGTTTAAGGAAAAACCCCCAAAATTGGAAACAGAATAAAATGAATAAAACAATTAAATTAAAATTGCTTTATTTAATATATCGTGGATTCTGGACTGCTAGCACACATACCATACCTGCATGAAGTAACTAAGTACATGTACTAAACTACTGTACTTAAGTACAATTTTGAGATACTTGTACTTAATTGAGTATTTCAGGGTTTGTTACTTTGTACTTCTACTCCACTATAATTCAGAAGTAAATGGTGTACTTTTACTCCACTACATTTCTTTAATACCTTTAGTTACTTTACAGATTTGGATTAATGATGTGAAATATAATACATATAAAACTGTGCATCTCTCCGTCCGAAGATGATGCCTTTCGGCCAGCTGCTTGGACGGATTTCTCCTGTTTACGCGAAAATATGTACGTCAAACGAGCATTTTCCACGTCGAGCCTTGTAGAGTGTAGGTTTTGAACACTCCGTGCTCCCTGTCCCCCGCAGATCCGAATGCACCCGGCTGCATCGTGTCTGTGAGCGAGCAGCCCCGCCCCCCGCGCACACACGAGAAGAGAGCTCTCTCTTGTGAAGAGAGCGGTTAAATTTGGTTCGTTAAAATGTGTAAGATAACTTTGATGTAGCAATAAGAAATAAGACATCTATTATTATGATATTTTTACTACAACAAAGTACAACCAATGTTTGTTTACAACTTCCTCCCAAGCTTCACGCGCCCCCCTGCAGTACTACCTCCGCCCCCACTAGGGCGCTCCCCAGTTTGAGAACCACTGTATTAAACTGAGCTGGTTTTCACTGGGATGGACATTTTTCTTTTTATTTATGACCTTTTATAGTAAATAGAAAATAACCTGTTGATTAATGATAGTGACAATAAGCGTTATTTGTTGTCCTACAATACATTGAAAACATAACAAATATGGGAAAGTACCTGTCGTTAAAGAGGCTGGAGAAGGAAGACTTGCTTTCCATCTTGTCCATGTCCTTCTTGCAGTGCTTTGCTTCAGTTTTTATTGTTGCAGCATTCATGCTGGCGGATGCCTCTACTTCAAGGCACATCTGAACCTCCTCCATGCTGAGGCCCTGCAGGCTGGCCTGGCACTGCCTGATGCTGGTCACAGACTGAACACTTCCCCCCAACTTCACCTGGAATGATATATTTAAACACATGCTGTTTGAGAAAATATACGTGATTTTTTTTGTTTTATTTTTTCTTTAATTTTCCTTTACCTTGGTGACGTAATGGGTGCCGAATGTGTCAATCACTTTGTAAAATCGTTGCTTGAATTCTGGACTGTAGACTTTGGGAAGCTGGGTCAATGCTTTCCGAAATTCTCTGTGCAACTTGGGAGTGCTGGACACTCTGTAGCTGTTGAAGTGAAACCAGACAAAAAAATCATTTAAAAATAAATAAACAACAGTTCAGGATTTGTGCCATTTTTAATAACATCTCTCTTTGCATGAAGGGGATTGTGTAGAGAAAAGTTTCATCCCAGTCCCCGTGTTCTTACCTGTAGTACTCACAGGACATGCTGTGGCTTGTGAAGCTGAACTTGTCATTCTTAGTTTTTTCCATGGAGTATTCAGCCAATTTGGAATTAGTACCAGCTAGCATCAATGACCCGCTCTTTTGACCCACATTAACATCAAGATTGAATTTCCAGTTGTTATCCACAGAAGAGGAGCTGGAACTGACCAGAGACTCACTGGATCTGTGGAGCGTACTAGACACTTTCATGCTGCAGGACTGCTTTGGTATCCAGTCTGTGACTGACAAGGGGAGCTTTTGCTTTTTGTTCTCCAGATAGGGGTTGCTGCACAGGGTGCATGTTTTGTCCTTGCGTTTCCACTGATTCATGTCGAGCACAAAGGCTCCCTTACGTTCCATTTTGGTGATATCAAAGCCTTCGCCGGCCAAATTGGTACCTGGAGCAAATTCTGCATCTAGACACTGTCTGGGTGTCCCCTCTGTGCATGATAGATATGTACACTGAGGGAGGGACAGCATGAGGCTGGCATAGATGCAAATATTTAACAGAAACATGTTTCTGTTCAGTTGGGTGATAAGAAACTAACGATGATTTCGCCTGGAAAAGAAACATGATTTATTATCAATTGGAGAAGTTCATTACTTCACCACTAGTACTTGGTCCTTGTACATAGTCATTTTGTCACTTCTTCTTAAAGGTGTGTTTGACATTTTTAAACCTCCTCATACTCATAAACACCTCTTCAGTCAAGTGTTCCATTATACTTAAAACATCCTAAAACATGATAAACATTTAAATAAAAGAACTTCCGTAGAACTATATAAAAACTTGGTTGGGCACCATTAAACTCTCTTCTCATTTGCCACAAGGGTGACAAGCACTGGATGGTCAAAATATGTTTACCAGTCTTATTGAGCACATGACAAATGTCCCTCAACATAAAAAGGTTCATGTATTCCTTTTGATTTTGCCTTAACATTAGAAAAACTGTCCTTTGTTTAGCTCTTTTTGGATAAGGTATACTGCAAAAATGAAAACCTAATCTGATTTTAAGATCTCTTAAGCACCTTTGATATAATTAGACTCCCAAATGTTGTGACTATTGCTTCTCTACATTTTATATTCTTAGTCAAATACCAACGATGATGAAACATTGACCATTGTTCCCCCAAAATGTAACAACAATAAGCTTTACCATAGAGTTACCCAATTATTTTGCAATGAACTGTTTACCGGAGGCTAAATAATTCAACACACTATGAAATAACCCACAGGTCGTGGTGTATATTCAAATAAAGTGAAAGAATATTTCAGTATAAGTGCATAAGGTTGGACTAACCTTCGTCTTGCCTGTTCACGCTGCACTTGTGAAACTGACTGTGAGCATTATTATCAGTGCTTTGCATTTTTTTAAACAGGGCAGGAGGTGGTGAGGGGGTTTGGTGACAGTGGTCTTTAGGAGAGGTGGGGGAAAAAGTGGTTTTAAAGTTCCACGGATGTTGAGCAGCCCTGATGCTGAGAGGGAGGAGCTGGTGGTCTATAGACTGACTCAAACCGATAGTGACAACATCAAACTATAAGGCTCGCTTTCCAGTCAATAATGAACCAGATACCACAAACCTTATGTTCTCTGAAGTGGTGGGGGGCTGTGGCCATTCTTTGAGAACTCCAATGATCAATTTTTTAAGTTTATGACACACAAAAAGCAAACAAATAGTTGTATAATATTGTATAAGATTCTTAATTAGCCATGTAATAGGAACTGAGCTTGTTTCAGCAAAGAAAATGAATATTTGCAAACAACCTACACCAATATGAACAAGTATTGTTTTAGCAGGATTAAAGTCTTTTATTTAAGTATACAAAAAGATTAGAAACTGACATTCAAAACATATCAATGTATGAGACAAAGAAAAGCAGTACAGTAATTGACTATAACATATATGAAAACTATTTATAATGGCAATACATGTGTGATCGATACAAAAAGCTTGATCGTTATATTCCTCACTCCTCTAATGTCAAGTCAGAAATATAATTAGCAAAAATGTGACTCAAATAGTAATAGACCTACCTACTTTTAATAAATGCCTGTATAGAAAAAAAAAGAAAATGCATTTAAAAAACATAACCAAAAATATGGTAAGTAGAAGCGGCAAAGTATTAAACTAAAATCACTTGAATATGATTTGCTGAACAGTGAAAGACTAGCCAAATGAATACAATATAATGAGCGTTATATGATGCAAATATGAAGATAAATGAATATATTGAAACTCCTGTTTTATCTTTCTAGCTCTTAAAACAACAGTATTTTGTCTAACACATCTTTTTTATTTCTACAAGATGACCTTAATAATGTTAAAACTAAATCAGAATAGGTTAGTGAGGACAGATATGGATGATGTGTTTAGCTTTGGTTTACCGTATTAAAACAATAAGAGTAATGTTGCTACATGTAATTCCTTGAATATCAGCGTCAGTAAAGCCTAACACAGTTGTTACTTCAAATCATACTTGTGAGTCTCTGCAGTAAGACTCTGGTTGCTCAGTGGGCTTGTTTTATCCACAAACACACCCATCTCTAAAAGAATGGCTTTTGGAACTGGATGTGCATGACGGGACACGTACAGCTCCTTCAGACTTTGACTCATAGGAGTGGCTTTATAGTCCTTGCATAAATCTCCACTCAGACTCGGCGCACATTTCACCTCCAGCTTGTAGAAAAGCTGGCCATGTTGCAGGTTACAGAGATCCTGCTTGTCTCCTGCAGTCAAAGCTTTCTCACATTGTCCCAGCAAGTCGTCGTCCCAGTTGTTGTCCTGATCCCACACTTCAAATCTAACCTTATTTCCTGAGGACACATCCTGAGCGCCCAGGTCTATGACAGTGGACCAGTGTGGATAGTTGTTGTTGTTAATAACAGCGGTACGCCTGATCATCTGCCCATTGAAAAACACCTTAACATAGCCGTCTGTGGCTGTGCTGTGGTCTCCCCACAGTCCTGAACCCCTTTGTACAGTTATGATGACCCGTGCCATGCCCTTACGGGTCGGGCAGCAGTCTTGGTTTACAGCAAGTTCGTTGTGGCATTGGCACACGCAGGAATCTCTTTGGTCGCTCTTGATGCCAGCCTGACAGCGCTCACTGCAGTTCTTCCACAGGGCTTTCTCCAGGATGTAATGGCTAATGGCTAAACGCAGGTTCTTCCGGAGAGGGGCGTTAGTAGGCAGTAACTCATGAAGAGAGTTCAGGGAATTTGAGACAATGTCTGGGTTCAGTAGTAGTGAGTTCAGCCATTCTCTGTAGGCGGATGGATTCTTGTCAGCAGAGAAGAGAAGTTCAGGCTCTGTGGTATGGCCCCCCTTTATTTCTGTAAACCTGTGGAGGACAGTTGATTATTAAACCAGTGGTTCTCAAACTTTTACAGTCACCCACCCTTGGGTAATGGAAATATTTTCAAGCCCTCCCCGAACCCGGTTCCGTACTAGATAGGATGTATTTGTACAAACTTTACATTTTCTCTGCTAATAATAACAACACACAGATTCAACTATAATTGTATATGTTATTATGGATACAACATAAACAACTGTGAAATTAATGGTATTTCTATTTGTTATTTGTTTAAGGAAAAACCCCAAAAATTGGAAACAGAATAAAATGAATAAAACAATTAAATTAAAATTGCTTTATTTAATATATATCGTGGATTCTGGACTGCTAGCACACATACCATACCTGCATGAAGTAACTAAGTACATGTACTAAACTACTGTACTTAAGTACAATTTTGAGATACTTGTACTTAATTGAGTATTTCAGGTTTTGTTACTTTGTACTTCTACTCCACTATAATTCAGAGGTAAATGGTGTACTTTTACTCCACTACATTTCTTTAATACCTTTAGTTACTTTACAGATTTGGATTAATGATGTGAAATATAATAAATATAAAACTGTGCATCTCTCCGTCCGAAGATGATGCCTTTCGGCCAGCTGCTTGGACGGATTTCTCCTGTTTACGCGAAAAATATGTACGTCAAACGAGCATTTTCCACGTCGAGCCTTGTAGAGTGTAGGTTTTGAACACTCCGTGCTCCCTGTCCCCCGCAGATCCGAATGCACCCGGCTGCATCGTGTCTGTGAGCGAGCAGCCCCGCCCCCCGCGCACACACGAGAAGAGAGCTCTCTCTTGTGAAGAGAGCGGTTAAAACGTAAAATTTGATTCGTCAAAATGTGTAAGATAACTTTGATGTAGCAATAAGAAATAAGACATCTATTATTATGATATTTTTACTACAACAAAGTACAACCAATATTTGTTTACAACTTCCTCCCAAGCTTCACGCGCCCCCCTGCAGTACTACCTCCGCCCCCACTAGGGCGCTCCCCAGTTTGAGAACCACTGTATAACACTCAGCTGGTTTTCACTGGGATGGACATTTTTCTTTTTATTTATGACCTTTTATAGTAAATAGAAAATAACCTGTTGATTAATGATAGTGACAATAAGCGTTATTTGTTGTCCTACAATACATTGAAAACATAACAAATATGGGAAAGTACCTGTCGTTAAAGAGGCTGGAGAAGGAAGACTTGCTTTCCATCTTGTCCATGTCCTTCTTGCAGTGCTTTGCTTCAGTTTTTATTGTTGCAGCATTCATGCTGGCGGATGCCTCTACTTCAAGGCACATCTGAACCTCCTCCATGCTGAGGCCCTGCAGGCTGGCCTGGCACTGCCTGATGCTGGTCACAGACTGAACACTTCCCCCCAACTTCACCTGGAATGATATATTTAAACACATGCTGTTTGAGAAAATATACGTGATTTTTTTTGTTTTATTTTTTCTTTAATTTTCCTTTACCTTGGTGACGTAATGGGTGCCGAATGTGTCAATCACTTTGTAAAATTGTTGCTTGAATTCTGGACTGTAGACTTTGGGAAGCTGGGTCAATGCTTTCCGAAATTCTCTGTGCAACTTGGGAGTGCTGGACACTCTGTAGCTGTTGAAGTGAAACCAGACAAAAAAATAATTTAAAAATAAATAAACAACAGTTCAGGATTTGTGCCATTTTTAATAACATCTCTCTTTGCATGAAGGGGATTGTGTAGAGAAAAGTTTCATCCCAGTCCCCGTGTTCTTACCTGTAGTACTCACAGGACATGCTGTGGCTTGTGAAGCTGAACTTGTCATTCTTAGTTTTTTCCATGGAATATTCAGCCAATTTGGAATTAGTACCAGCTAGCATCAATGACCCGCTCTTTTGACCCACATTAACATCAAGATTGAATTTCCAGTTGTTATCCACAGAAGAGGAGCTGGAACTGACCAGAGACTCACTGGATCTGTGGAGCGTACTAGACACTTTCATGTTGCAGGACTGCTTTGGTATCCAGTCTGTGACTGACAAGGGGAGCTTTTGCTTTTTGTTCTCCAGATAGGGGTTGCTGCACAGGGTGCATGTTTTGTCCTTGCGTTTCCACTGATTCATGTCGAGCACAAAGGCTCCCTTACGTTCCATTTTGGTGATATCAAAGCCTTCGCCGGCCAAATTGGTACCTGGAGCAAATTCTGCATCAAGACACTGTCTGGGTGTCCCCTCTGTGCATGATAGATATGTACACTGAGGGAGGGACAGCATGAGGCTGGCATAGATGCAAATATTTAACAGAAACATGTTTCTGTTCAGTTGGGTGATAAGAAACTAACGATGATTTCGCCTGGAAAAGAAACATGATTTATTATCAATTGAAGAAGTTAATTAGTTGAAAAATAAATATAAATCATGGGAAATTGATGTTGGTTATTACTACACCATACTTTGCTGATTAGAGTGATGAATTCCAAACTGGAGTAGCATATAACATATTTTAGCACATGCTAAAAAACCTAATTACATTAACACTATTTCTTTATTTAAGCGGAATGTTTCTGTAGAAATATTGCTCCTGTCTATCCAACGGTCCTCCCACTTTGAACTGCAATATTTAGGATGGTTGGCCAATATTGTTTCAATCATACTGTCCAAAGCACTCTTAAAGATTGTTACCATCAATTTGAAAGTAGAACAAAATAAAAAATAGCATAACGTTTTAAACTTAAGAATACAGTGACTCTTGACAGATACCTGAAGGCTTTGTATTCATAAAGTAAAATGTGGGTGTCTCAAAAAGAGCAAATCAGCTTACCTGTCACTAACCTTTTGTCCTGCACGTTTCTACATTCATTGCTTGAGTCTGATAGTGCATCACTTTCAGAACTTGTTTTTATAGACAAGGATGAAGGGCAGGACCTGATGGGGGGGGGGGGGGGGGGGGGGCTGGCGGTGGTGGGTGCGGGGGGGGGGGGGGTGGCAGTGGGTCGCGGTGGGTGGGGGGGGGGGTAGGGGGGGGGGTCTGGTGGGTGGCGGTGGGTGGGGGTGTCATAACTTGATCTGCTACTCTTTCAAACTATTTCAGCTTTTTTACACCAGTCAAGTTGTTATACAGCTGTATACATCTAGGCACAGCATTTCTCAGTGCATTGTTTTTCAAAAGAGGCAACACTTGTCTATATGTGAATTGTTTCATTATTTGTAAGGAAACACACTGGGTGCCATGAAAACATCTTCAGTATCTTCCAATTAAAAGACTCAAAAATATATCCTGAATGTGCCCACAAAGGATCCCCAATTTCTCACAGAGTCTGGCAAATGAAGACATAACTGTACGTTAAATGACACATTTTCCTTTCCGTACAGTGTTTCAAACTGTTTGACAAACTCAACAACCAGTTTTTCACATCTTTGTAACCCCTCTGATGTGACAGTGTCCTTACACAGCAAGAACATGAAGGTGACAAGGATTAACCAGTGCTGGTAGAATGCATTTGGTAGTATTCCCTTTAGGACAAAGATGCTATAAAAAAGTAACCAGTTCTGCCATTCACTAGCTTTCCAAAACTTCCTTTGCTGAAAAGAGCGGGGCACTCTTGTGATATTGCAAGGTGGTTTAATTCTCAAGAGTTGTTGGTCGAGTTCAGGAACACGTTTACCAATATAGTATGGCTCCTCATGGTGTTCACTATCCAGCCACATGTTTGTCATTTGCCACGCAACTCCAAGATGTACATTATGCATATGGTCAGGAGGCATTCCAGATATGATATCAAAGTGTGGGATGTTGACGAGACATGTGGGCCCTTTAATGCCTCTCACAGACTGTGTGGTACGCACGGCCTCCCTTGCGTCAGTTAGAGTTGAAGCATGATCCCTTTTTGGAACATCTTTGTATGGATAAACCCTAACAGTTCCATTTCCCTTTGGAACTTGTTCACCTGGATGTAGGCAGAGGCTGCACCCATAATGACCATTAAATTGGGTCATGTTTTGCAGATTGGGCCTGGCAACTGTATCACACATCATAACAGCTGCTATCACTCTACAATGATTTACAATGTTGTTTCGGTGTAACTTGAAGCCAACAGTTGATAATGACTGACACTCTTGTGTGCATGGCTGTAAAAATGTATTAACATTTGGTTTTTAGAACCAAACCATAGGCCAAAAAGTAAAACATTCTCTTTACGGACATGATAAGGAAGCTCGTTTACCATTCCTTGTAATGGCCAAATTCCATACTGGGATGATTTGAATACTGGAACTCCATCACAATTTAATGTTAAGGAGAATGCAGGAGGATTATCTAGTGGGCCACCATCTTTGCTCAGATTATGATACATTGTACCACAACATATATTATCATAATTTTCTGAAATACATGTGCCATTTCCTGACTTAAGACAACATGCAATATCTTGTCTTTGAAGAAGATGTTCCAGTTGTGTTTGGATGGGTAAGTACAGGAAGAAATTTCCATTCTTCAATGAGATATTTCTATCCCATGTAGAGTTACATACAGAACACTTCCCATCAGTGACTTGGTCACCGATATAATATTTGCAGTTGGGACAATATATGTGACATTCTAGGGGGGCTGGGGGGGACAGTGGTGTTAGAGAGAATAGTGGGGTGTTTAAATAAAGGGATATCACACTTTTATGATCAAGAGTGAAGCTACAAAGCTTTTCACGTAGCAGTGGTCTGTGGCCAAACTAGGTGTGAATAAAAGTATGTGACACCATGAGTTTCTCAAGACTTTCACAATCATAATGTGTTTTTTGAAATTGTATATGATGGCCTAAGTTAAAATGTTAGTGAGCCATGTTGAGAAAATTGCAAATGCGTTCTGACATAAGAGTCATTGGGCCCCTGGGCCTGTGGTGACGAGAAAAGCTTCAAACAGCGTAATGAAGGGGGGAAACATAGCCTAGGGCAGGGGTGGCCAACCAGTCAGAGACAAAGAGACATATATTTGACTGTGTTACAGCAAAGAGCCACATCATACACACATCGTGGATGTATGTCCCCCCAATTCTCTTTTGCCCTTTCTCTTTTGCTCTCACCCTTTCTGTGTGCTCCAGGGGCATAGCTAGTTTCGAAGTTTGAGTGGGGTGGACTTCACATCCTCTAGGGGGGTCCGGGGGCATGCTTCCCCGGGCAGATTTTAAAAACATTTTAAAGTGAATTGCATGCTTCTGGTGCATTTTGAGAGCAAAATTAAGAGGCTACACCATAGAACTGTGTGGTCTTGGTAAGGGGAGGGGGCACAACTCTTAACACTAATGTGAGACATAAAAAAATATATACATTTTTCTCTTCAATTTCAAAATGTTCATTTGGGTGGGATTTAATTGTTTTTAGGTGGGCTGAAGTTCACCTAAAATAGGTATAGCTACGCCACTGGTGTGCTCCCTCACTCTATTCCTCTGTGCCCCTCTCTATCTCTCACACATAGAAAATGAAAATCTAAAAATGTACAATAATTGACACACAGACACAGACAGACAGACACACACACACACACACACACACACTCAAAGACACACACTCCAATAGAGACACACTCTGTCACACAGACACACATACCTCTGCTCAGCCAGATTTCTTGTAAATGTCACACACCATGATATTGACAGAAATCAGTATTAAGACTAGAGGCCAATTATTTTCAGCCATTAAGAGTGTGTGCACTGCCTCACACACACTCTCACTTCATCATGTGAAAACTATTTTTGTATTACTGCATGTTGCTTCTTTGAACTAAGTTGGCATTCATTGCCTTGAACACTCCTTTACAAATCTGGCTACAATATTTAAATGTTTGTATTTAAAACAAACCCATGACTAAGGTTGGTTCAAATACTGCTTCATGACAGTTATTTAAATGGAGTGTATTTTAGGTAATTATCCTCGCATGATAACTATCTGAACTTTGACCCTATGACTGGCAGAAGCTCTGCTGACAGATGCACTTTCTCTCGTATTTATTTCATTATCGCAATTCAGCAACTCGGGAGTCCTTCTATGTCGGTGGCCAGCTTTCCGTGATCAGGCCCTCTCACACAACTACAACTGCAAAGTGTTACCGTTTTGATTTGACAACTTTGTATTGAGTTATTACGGTTGTATCTGAGTTCTATTTTCGCCGTTCAGAAGCAGATCTCTCCCTTCACTGTCACATCGCGAGTGCAGTAGAACCCGCCTCCTGTACGGCAGGATCTGCATTTTGATTGGCTAAAGCACTTCTGTGTCGAAAACTCTGTGTAACGACTGGCCTGGAACTTGTGTGTCGTTAACCCTTTTTGAACTTGGATACATATGCGCAAAAAAACCCTCACACAATTAAAATTCCATATGAGCTGAGGAGCCGCATGAGACTGGGCAAAGAGCCGCATGCGGCTCGAGAGCCGCGGGTTGGCCACCCCTGGCCTAGGGCCTTACGAAACAAAAGTATATTGCAATATATAGAACTTATATTGCAATGCATTAGAAAATATATTTCAACATATGACAAAAATCCTGATATATTTGAAGATATATAGCAATATATGGATGGGAAACCTATTGCTATATATTGATCTATGTATTTTAAAATACATTGCTGTGCAAACAAAACTGTGTTACATTATTGCATGTATCTTTATTGAAACAAAGTATTTTTATTATGAGTTAAACAAGCTCCAAATCAGATTTTGCAAATCAGATTTTGCATGACATTCATTATATTTAACATTAGCCATATGGATGGACCATATATGGTTATGTACTGTATAAAAAATGGCAGCAACAAATAAAAATGTTTTCTTTGAGTCCACCTTTTATTCCCCCACATGACATTTCATCCTCAACGTTTTATTCCTACACATTACATTTCATCCTCAACATGACATTTCAATCCTCCACACTGGAACTTGGAGGTATACATGCATAAATGTTGGCATAATGTGGCAGGTCAACTAACATACATTTCCTGCTGAACTTCATCACATCAAAACCTGTTTCCTGCCCTGTAACACTTTTTTCAAGCCAACTACATTTCCTAAATGTAGCACCATGGTGATAGAGATAAATAGTGGGGTGTTTAAACAAAGGGATATCACACTTTATGATCAAGAGTGAAGATACAAAGCTTTTCACGTAGCAGTGGTCTGTGGCCAAACTAGGTGTGAATAAAAGTATGTGACACAGTGAGTTTCTCAAGACTTTCACAATCATAATGTGTTTTTTGAAATTGTATATGATGGCCTAAGTTAAAATGTTAGTGAGCCATGTTGAGAAAATTTTACTTTGAAAATGTTTTTTATCGACAAATATAATAAATCCACATCTAATCAAGTTTTTAAAATGTAGTACCAAACCATAGGCCAAAAAGTAAAACATTCTCTTTACGGACATGATAAGGAAGCTCATTTACCATTCCTTGTAATGGCCAAATTCCATACTGGGATGATTTGAATACTGGAACACCATCACAATTTAATGTTAAGGAAAATGCAGGAGGATTATCTAGTGGGCCACCATCTTTGCTCAGATTATGATACATTGTACCACAACATATATCATCATAATTTTGTACATAAATACATGTGCCATTTCCTGACTTAAGACAACATGCAATATCTTCTCTTTGAAGAAGATGTTCCAGTTGTGTTTGGATGGGTAAGTACAGGAAGAAATTTCCATTCTTCAATGAGCTGTTTCTATACCATGTAGAGTTACATACAGAACACTTCCCATCAGTGACTTGGTCACCAATGTTATATTCACAGTTGGGACAATATACAGTATGTGACATTCTAGGTTACCTTGTATTGGTTTAAGCTCTTTTAAGAACAGATACTTGGAAGTTAGAACATTTTCTGGACAGTGGATATTAATAAAATCTAAAAGATCAGACAGGGCCACACCAGTAAGTGGGTGTCTCAAAGCATGTGAAAGTATAAGTAAACAACTCTGAGCTTTGGTTAGTTGTGAGCCTGTGTAAAGTGGCTCATCATTTACTGGAGGAAACCTTTCATTATCACCTACTCCCAAATGTGTTTCTTCATTTACTGACTTATCAGTGCTGTCTTCCACGGGAAATTCTTCTCCACTAGCATTGGATTCAGAGTCAGTAAAAGAGTGCCATAGTGGTTCAAACACAACAAAATCAGCACTGTCCTCAAAACTGAAGATTGATAATTCTCTTGTTTGGCTCAAATTTGTTGGTATAGTTCATCGGATTCAGGGTCTGTGTGCAGGCTCTGTAATTGGAAAATACAGTTAAAGGTGCAGTATCCATTCCTGCATGGTTTCAGCGCGATTTTATTTTTGTCTCAAAACGTAGGCATCTCCCCTTGATCCGCTAGCTGCATGCCCCCTGAATACACTGTGACAAAACGCGGTGTAACACAGGCATCACAAGTGGCAAACAAACACTAGGGGCACAGGCTGTGCCCCAAAACATAACAAACCACGTTCCAGCCAATCACCGATAACATGGTTGAGGGAGTGGGTGTTGGTTAGTGCATGTGCACATATAAGGGGGCAGTGAGCAGAGTTTATAGATTAGCATGAGTATCCAACAGTAGATAGCTGGAAGGCACCATGAACTTGGTTTGTTATGTTTTGGGGCACTGTGCCCCTAGTGTTTGTTAGCCGTTTGTGATGCCAGTGTAGTCTCCAGAGACCGCACTTTTTCACAGTGTATTCAGGGGGCAGGCAGCTAGCTGATGAAGGGGAGATGCCTACAATTTGAGATTTTAAAAAAACGCACTGAAACCATGCAGCAATGGTTTCAGTGCACCTTTAAGTCCAAGGAGTAGTTCACAAACACAAGCACTAGGAAACGTGCATAAAATCAAGATTTCACAAAAATATTAATGTGTGGCATTGTTGTATACAGGGTAAAAAAAGGCTTAGGTTAATTAAAAACAAAAACAAAAAGCTAGGAAAATCTTTAAGGTTTGAAGACATGAAAATCATATGTGAGATCATTGCCTGTTAAAATTACTTACTACTGTAATGTCATCATGTGCATTTTCAGATCTGTTGTCAGAGGAATCCTGATCCAGGTTCTGAGGTGTAAGAATAAAGAAGTCTTAGAGGAAGTGAAATAGTCAAACTCAGAAACCAGTAGATTAGTAGTAGTAGTAGTAGTTAGTAGATTACTTACAGTAATTCCACCACCATCATGTGTGTCTTCCGAGTCACTGTCAGAGTTGTGGTCAGAGGAATCCTGATCCAGGTTCTGCTGTGTAAGAATAGAGAACAGTTTTAGACAAAACATGTGTACATGGTAATATTATATTCTCCTGTTTTACGTTTAATATGCACTCTAATTAGGCTGTACGTTATATCATTATTTAATAAATCTAAGCAACAAATATACTCCAAGGAACTCTCTTAAAAAAGGAAGGGCCATAAGTGCCCAATACCAAACACCTGCAAAGTGAATGGCAAAGATAAGATTTTTCCACCAAATGCCTCTGATGGAGGACTTTCCAATTATCCCACTCAACATTTGGTCTGACCCAGGAGTACTTATTTGCTCAATTTTCGTACAGATATTAATCAAGAAGGATTACATTTCAGTTAACTCCTCAAAATGTAGCCATTTAGTGCAGCGTACTGTCTAATGTCTTAAAATACACACAAAAGGTCATGTTCGTGACTCACCGTTTCCTGGTTTGACTGATGCATGTTGATGGCCTCAGCCAGTTTCCTACCATAAGAATAAAAAAATGTTCCTTATTTAAATGAATATCTATTGTCAGAGGCTGTCCTGGGCGTATGACATGTATGTGACACTATGAGTCTATATAAACTTTATGAAGAAATACAATTTATTTGGAAGCAGTGGTGTGTGACCTGGGATCCAGAGATTATTGAACTCACCCCCACCCCACCCGCCTGCACAAAATACATTACATTTAGCAGACTTAACGTGGAAATGAGCGGCTATACTGATTATCGTCTATCTTTCTCTCGCTCTCTTTGTGCTGTGGGCCCTTACAGATTGCCCAATTGCTCATTGCAAAAAAACGCCACTTTCAGTTGAAAAATAAAGTTTGCAAGCCAGTCTGCTACAGCATGCTAGCAGCAACGTTTAGCTAGTGCTAAACACCAAGCTCGTGTGACCCACACAGAATGTGGTCACATTGTGGTTTTATTGTATTTTGATTTATAATGTAATCCTGTTTAAAAGCAGTGCCTTTTCATGCTGTGGCCAATAGGTGGCACTAGTAGTGTGTTGATTGGCCGGGAAGCGTCTCTTTTCTGTGGAGAGTAAGAACCTCCTCATTCTTACGAGGGCTGCCATGGTAAAGCAACATGCTGCTCTTCGTTTTCTGTTTAACAGGTCAGTGAAATGTTACAAGCATAACAAACACAAACCTGATTATTAGTATGTAGAATGTCGGGAAAAAGAACGGCGATAGTCTGTAGAGTGTGGGAACAGTTTTATTTTGGTTTACATGGGTGCTAGCGACAGTAAGCTAATGGACCCTACTCAGTGTAGCGCTGATAGTGTATGTGTGAACTCCCGTTTTGTTTAAATTACATGATACCTCCCGTGCCAGCATTATTCTTTTTGTGTGTTATGTTTATTGTCAAATATATTGCATCTCCTATGTTTCAGGGTGTAATGTGTTAAGTTAAACTTTCACTTTCACTAGCTCTCAAGAAGTTGCCTGTGAGGCTCATTGATCGAGATATTTGTATAATGTATATGTGGAATGACAGAGAGTAAAGTCATCAATATGGGATTCATATTCCTCGTGAAACATGCTATATGTGCATTTGAAACATTTTTGTAATGAGAAGAAGGATAAATACTGTATGTGTTTTATTCTCAATAAATTCTTACGAGGGCTGCCATGGTAAAGCAACATGCTGCTCTTCGTTTTCTGTTATAACAGCAATCTGCCCGCTGGTCCCTTCACTTGGGACCTGTAACAGATTCTTGGGGGCTCGTCCGGGATTGGCGCCGCTGCCACAGGTGTACCGGTTGCTGATCCAGTGATAAATGAACATCGAGACCAGAACGGCTACATGTTGCTGGAGTGAGGCACCACCCAGCCTGTGACCACAGAAGTGGGGTGACGTGACTACAGCTAAGGAGTCATCAGTTGGTGTCCAGGAAGGGAGACCAGTGAAGAGGGTCTTGACCTGCAAGGGAGCCGAACTGCTAGCTCAGCAGGCGCAACACGTCAACACACATCATGTCTGCAGCACGCAAGGAGCTGATCTGGAGCATCAAAAAGAAGCTATACAAACTTTCTGGTCCTGGAGCTTACGAGGTAGCGATGGCGCTAGGAACAGACCAGCCGGGAGCAGACAAGTTGACCCTGACTGATGAAGAAGACTGCATAGACCATATCCTTACATATATGCAATCTGAAGACTTAGCTGAGTCTGAGGACGAGGGTATGGGTCATTTGCTGTCATTGAATGATGTTGTTTTGAAGGTGATACATCAATGTCATTTGGTTGAAATGCCTGTTGTTTTAGATGAGGTTGCACAGACATCTATCTCAATTGCACAAACCACACCACCACATGTCACTACACAACCACAACACCCTAGCCCAGACATGGGCAAACCACGGCCCCCGGGCCACATACGTTAGGCTTTTTAATCCGGCCCGCCGAACTTGTCCAGATTATAGTAAAAACTCCTTCATTTTCCACTTTCCCTGCAATGCCCACGTTTCCTCAATAGATGGCGCACTCTAACCACATTAACCGTTATTGGAGTGGCGAATATTACCGTATTCCCGCACCATAAGGCGCACCGGATTTTAAACCGCTTTATAGTGCGGTAAATACGGCACTCTTTATTTTCAATTGAGCCCTTCTGTGAAAATGAGCGGACCAAAGAAACGGAAAGTGGACAGCGAATGCCGAGTGTTTAATAAGAAGTGGACAACAAAATACTTTTTCACTGAAGTTCGATCAATGGCTGTATGTCTGATATGCCAAGAAACTGTTGCGGTTTTCAAAGAGTACAATATCAGCCGTCACTTTGCCACGAAGCATGCAAACTATGCTAGCAAGCAATCAACACAAGAACGGGTGGCTACTGCTCAGAGGTTGGCAGCTAATTTACAGAGTCAACAGAACTTTTTTCACCGACAAACTGCGATTCAAAAGTCAAGTGCCAAGGCAAGTTATTTGCTGGCATTCAAATTAGCAAAGGCTAGCAAGCCTTTCTCCGAAGGCGAGTTTTTGAAAGAATGCATGGTAGAGACAGCAGGTCTCTTGTGTCCGGAGAGCAAAGCCAAGTTTGAAAAAATCAGTTTATCACGCAGGACAGTGACTCGCCACGTGGAACTGATTGACGAAGATATAGTCAGTGAGTTAAACAAAAAGGCGGAGTCTTTTAAGTTATATTCACTAGCGATGGATGAAAGTAACGACATAAAAGACACTGCTCAGCTCCTAATTTTTATCCGAGGGATTAACGACAGTTTTGAGATAACAGAGGAGCTTTTGAGCATGGAATCACTGAAAGGGAAAACGCGAGGAGAGGACTTATATGAACAGGTGTCTGCTGTCATCGAGAGAATGAAGCTACCTTGGAGTAAACTTGCCAATGTCACCACGGATGGATCGCCAAATTTAACTGGAAAAAAACGTCGGGCTGCTGTCGGATCCCCCGAGTCCCCCCGTAGTTCGGACACTGGGGAAAGTGCTTCAACGAGTCTGGGAGCTCAAAGAGGAGATTCGCTCATTTTTGGAGTTAATGGGGAAATTCGACGAATTCCCCGAGCTGAGCGACACAAACTGGCTTTGTGACTTTGCGTTTGCTGTGGACATATTTTCACACATGAATGAACTGAACGTGAAGCTACAGGGGAAAGATCAGTTTGTGCACGACATGCACACAAATGTGAGAGCCTTCAAATCCAAGCTGGTTTTATTCTCCAGGCAAATGTCAAACAAATCTTTCACACATTTTCCCACACTCGCCGTGCAGAAAGAGGCAGCCCGAAATGCGAAGAAATACTGCAAATCACTGGACGACCTGCACAGAGAATTTTGCCGTCGGTTCTGTGATTTTGAAAAAATTCAACACAATACAGAGACTAAGTGCACAGGTTGAGGCACTGACACAGGCAATGGAGGCCTTGAAACAGATGGTGACACAAGTTCAAACACCAGAACAACGCTACTCCCCCAGGCCAGAGGGACAACCCCTGACCGGTCTTGAGCACATGTCCCGACCCCACAAAGACTCAATAGCAAAACCAGATAAACCTAGTGAAGCCAACATAGCTAAGATTGACAACACAACCCAGCCATGTAAGTTAATAGCTCCACTCATTGGCCGCAAATCCCTATTGAAATGCAGTATGGCTGGCTACGCTGTCACTGTCCTACTGGACACAGGAGCCAATGTAAGCCTACTCGACCGTGCCTGGAAGAACAAGTAGCTACTTACCTGACCAAGATGCTCGACCTCTCAGTGAACTGTTGGATGATCTGAGTGTGTCTGCCGTCACGGAGATGACGTCCCATATGATGGATGGGTGGAGGTAGTGGTAAACCTTCGAGGCAATGATGACCCAGACTTATCCATCCGTGCACCCTTTTTGGTGAGTCGCCTGGAATTAGATAGACCATTAATTGGTTTTAATGTAATCCAAGTACTTATTAAGAACAATGAGAGCCAACCTAAGCTTATGTCCATCCTGTCTGCCCTCCTCGCTGGTGCAATGGGGATTGAAGATGCCAATGTAAAGACCATAGTCAATTTCATACAGACTCAGAGAGTTCCAAAAGAAGAACATGCTGCAGTGAAAGTGGGCTTTAAAGAAGTCACCATTTCAGCAGGTCATGTAGCTTACATTAGGTGCCGGGTCCCAGCAAACATTAACCCCCCAGAGCCACTTGTGCTGTTTGAGCCCACACCTGACAGTGCACAGTTGGAGAAGCTTGTTATAGGGGCGGGATTAATGGAAATTCACAAAACAGACAGACCTTTCATTAAAGTGCCAGTGTCAAATCACTCCAACCATGATGTGACCTTGCCAGGCCGAACTCTTCTAGGCAGCATTGAACCCATTGTCAAGGTCATAGAGACAGACTGTCCCAGAAATTATGAAAAACTCACCCAGGTAAATACTGTTAACTCTTCACCAGTATCCAGCCCTGACCAGACATCACCCACTGCATCACTGTGGCACCCACCTGTGGACGTCAGCCATCTTACAAGTGAACAACATGAAGAGGTAAAACAAATGGTGTTGGAGGAATCAGGGGCTTTTGCTGGAGATGACGGTGATATTGGGGACATCCCCAGCCTCCAAATGACCATCAATCTCAAAGATGACATTCCAGTCCAAAAATCATATGCCTTCATTCCCAAACCACTCTACCAAGAGGTCAAACAGTACATCCAAGACCTGCTTGTCAAAGGCTGGATCGTTAAGTCAAAGTCACCTTTTGCAGCACCAGTCTGTGTCAGGAAGCGAGATGGAACTCTCAGATTGTGCATTGATTACAGACTGTTGAACCAGAAAACAGTACCAGATCGCCACCCACTGCCTCGCATCCAGGACCTCTTAGACACTCTAGGAGGCCACAGTTGGTTCAGCATTCTCGACCAGGGCCAAGCCTACCACCAAGGCTACATTGCTGAGGGATCCCGCCACATGACAGCTTTTATATCTCCCTGTGGTCTACATGAGTGGGTAAGAATACCATTTGGTCTCTGCAATGCTCCTGCTGCATTTCAGCGCAGCATGGAGGAGATGCTTGCCACTTTGCGTGATGAATGTTGTATTCCTTACCTTGACGACATCCTCTGTTCCATTCCAAGTCCGTCAGTGATCATGTTGGTGCAGTACGTCAAGTACTGAGAGCCCTGCAACGCCATGGTGTCAAACTGCGACCCACAAAATGCGAGCTGTTTAAGTCAGAGGTCAGGTACAGTATGTGGGGAGGTTAGTCTCAGCTGATGGTGTGAGAGTAGACCCAAAAGACATACAGGCTGTGATGTCACTGAGGGAGAAAAGACCTACTACAGTGGGGTAAGTGCGCCAGTTACTTGGGTTCCTGAGTTACTATAGAATGTATATTCAAGACCTCTCTCGTACAGAGAGGGTTATTGGGCTAGCAAGAGATCGTTTCTATTGGCCCTTTATGAAAAAGGACATTGAGGCCTATGTCACAAAACAATGCCCCTGCATAAAGCAAAAGAAGCCTGTGGTCCATGACAGAGCACCGATGGGAAGCATCACGACCAGTGCACCCCTGGAGCTGGTGTCTATAGACTACATGCATCTGGAACAGAGCAAAGGAGGATATGACTACATCTTAGTATGTATAGACCACTTCAGTAGGTTCGCCCAAGTGTATGCGACACGGAACAAATCAGGCAGAACAGCTGCAGAGAAAATATTCAATGACTTTATTCCTCGGTTTGGGTTTCCGGGCAGGCTGCACCACGATCAAGGCCAGGAATTCGAAAATGTCCTGTTCACGACCCTGCAGAATCTGGCTGGAGTGAGCCACTCCGGAACGACTCCGTACCATCCACAGGGAAACCCTGCAGAGAGATTTAATAGAACTTTACTCCAGATGTTGAGAACACTGCAAGAGAAGGAAAAGAGTAACTGGAAGGAACACTTACCACTGGTTGTGCATGCATACAATTGCACCAGACATGAGGCCACAGGTTTCTCACCCCACTACCTCATGTTTGGGCGCCATCCTTGCCTCCCAGTAGATCTGCTCTTTGGCCTATCCAGTGAAGAAGAGTCGGAAACAGCACAGGGGTATGCAGACAAATGGGCTGTGAGGATGAAAGAGGCTTACCGAATAGCAGCTCAGAACAGCCAGCAGTCCAGCGCACGAGGGAAGAGACAATATGACCGTCATGTGAGGGGAGTGGTCCTGCAGCCCGGTGACAGAGTCCTGGTTCGTAATCTGAGTGAGAGAAGAGGGCCGGGAAAGCTGAGGTCCTATTGGGAACAAACAGTGTATGTGGTTAAAGAACAGGTAAATGAGAGCCCCATTTACAAAGTGTGTCCCGAGACAGGTGGCAATAAAATACGTACTCTTCACAGAAATCTTCTCCACATGGTAAATGACTTACCTGTGAGTATGCCTGAACAGTTCAAGAACAAAACAGCAACCAAAGAAAGACAGAAGAATAGGAGTCAAACAGAAAAGCATGGACAGAGAGAACCATTTCAAAGCAGTGATTCGTCTGATGATGATATTCCCCGAGCACAATACTGGTTAAGAGTGTCCAGGCCAGCTAAGTCACAAAGTCCACATACCACGCTTCCCTATGTGCCCCAGAGACACACTGTGACTTCTCCATCCTCACATGAACAAGCACGGTTGATCACACCGACAGGAGAGGCAATACGACAGCTGAGGATCACACCAGAGGAACATGTACTGATGGAGCAGGACCAATCCAGTGAACAGGAATTTGAACAGATAAATGACAATGAGTATGAACAAACAGCAGGAAGTGACCATGCACAGGACACTGAGAATCAACATCAAAATGGTCCAGCCAGATGTGACATTGACAATGATAGATCTACCACCCCTCTGTGTGAACCAGCCAGGCGACCAGTACGGGACAGGAGACCTCCAAAGACATTGACATATGAATCCCTGGGTCAGCCATCCTACCAGTCTCAGGGGTCTGTGAACACTGTTGGACTTTGTGGGGCACAAACACTGCCACCATGGGGGATGCCCACAGTCCCCATGGCACATTACACACCTTATTATGCACTATACCAATCACTGCCCTACCCTGTCATGATGCAATACACTGTCCCTTCCTTTGCATATTAACACACACATGCACACACTCACATACAGTGGGGCAAAAAAGTATTTAGTCAGCCACCAATTGTGCAAGTACTCCCATTTAAAAAGATGAGAGAGGCCTGTAATTTTTTATCATAGGTATAACTCAACTATGAGAGACAAAATGAGAAAAAAAATCCAGGAAATCACATTGTAGGATTTTTAAAGAATTAATTGGTAAATTCCTCGGTAAAATAAGTATTTGGTCACCTACAAACAAGCAAGATTTCTGGCTCTCACAGACCTGTAACTTCTTCTTTAAGAGGCTCCTCTGTCCTCCACTCGTTACCTGTATTAATGGCACCTTTTTGAACTCGTTATCAGTATAAAAGACACCTGTCCACAACCTCAAACAGTCATACTCCAAACTCCACTATGGCCAAGACCAAAGAGCTGTCAAAGGAGACCAGAGACAAAATTGTAGACCTGCACCAGGCTGGGAAAACTGAATCTGCAATAGGTAAGCAGCTTGGTGTGAAGAAATCAACTGTGGGAGCAATTATTAGAAAATGGAAGACATACAAGACCACTGCTAATCTCCCTCGATCTGGGGCTCCACGCAAGATCTCACCCCGTGGGGTCAAAATGATCACAAGAACGGTGAGCAAAAAGCCCAGAACTACACTGGGGGACCTAGTGAATGACCTGCAGAGAGCTGGGACCAAAGTAACAGAGGCTACCATCAGTAACACACTACGCCGCCAGGGACTTAAATCCTGCAGTTCCAGACGTGTTCCCCTGCTTAAGCCAGTACATGTCCAGGCCCGTCTGAAGTTTGCTAGAGGGCCTTTGGATGATCCAGAAGAGGATTGGGAGAATGTCATATGGTCAGATGAAACCAAAATAGAACTTTTTGGTAAAAACTCAACTCGTCGTGTTTGGAGGAGAAAGAATGCAGAGTTGCATCCAAAGAACACTATACCTACTGTGAAGCATGGGGGTGGAAACATCATGCTTTGGGGCTGTTTTTCTGCAAAGGGACCAGGATGACTGATCCGTGTAAAGGAAAGAATGAATGGGGCCATGTATCGTGAGATTTTGAGTGAAAACCTCCTTCCATCAGCAAGGGCACTGAAGATGAAGCGTGGCTGGGTCTTTCAGCATGACAATGATCCCAAACACACCGCCAGGGCAACGAAGGAGTGGCTTCGTAAGAAGCATTTCAAGGTCCTGGAGTGGCCTAGCCAGTCTCCAGATCTCAACCCCATAGAAAGTCTTTGGAGGGAGTTGAAAGTCCGTGTTGCCCAGCGACAGCCCCAAAACATCACTGCTTTAGAGGAGATCTGCATGGAGGAATGGGCCAAAATACCAGCAACAGTGTGTGGAAAACCTTGTGAAGACTACAGAAAACGTTTGACCTCTGTCATTGCCAACAAAGGGTATATAACAAAGTATTGAGATGAACTTTTGTTATTGACCAAATACTTACTTTCCACAATAATTTACCAATTAATTCATTAAAAATCCTACAATGGGATTTTCTGGATTCTTTTTCTCATTCTGTCTCTCATAGTTGAAGTGTACCTATGATAAAAATTACAGGCCTCTCTCATCTTTCTAAATGGGAGTACTTGCACAATTGGTGGCTGACTAAATACTTTTTTGCCCCACTGTATATGAACACGTGACATTTGGTCGGTCCAAAGGGGAGGGGGTGCTTGTACGTCACAGCCTCACAGAGGTGTGGCTGTAGGCTGTTACATGGCGAAAGGTCCAGGCAGCAGAGGGGTGAGAGGTGGAGGTGGAGGTGGAGGTGGGGTGATTCATCTGCAGATCCTCAGTTCTCTCCTATTAGAGGATTACTGGCGTCACCTGCTGCCTTCAAGTGCACCTCGGAAAAGTCTAAATCCAAGTGCATGAATTACTTTTGTGCAGTAGGCCTAATATTGGAACCACACACTCTATGTTTTAAACGTGTTTTATTTGTTAAAAGACACAAAAATACCTCAATAATAAAATGAAGCCTATTATGACAGTATTTTTTTTGTTTTCAAAATACAAATGAATCTAGCACAGAGCTTGAGCTCTGGACTTAAAGTGTTATGTGGCAACTCATTTATAGACCTGCAGCTGTTTGCGTGTTTCTCATGAGTAAAGCTCACACTTTATACCTATTCTATGATCGTAAATGGGTCTAGGCCTTTAGACACATGATTTACATGACTTTTTCTTTCTCTTAAATATAATATTATTACAGAAAGAAAAACATGTTTTGCTTTGATTAAATTATTTGTTTTTCGTAATAACTGAGAAAAATAAAAACGCTATCTCTGTTTATAATGTGAGATGTGTTGCCCACTGCACTATTTCCGTCTGTGCTGAAGGCAGCTGTGGTTCAGTCGGTGTCGGCATTTACTGCCAGTGACACCGAGCAACATGAGAGTGGTTCCAGTAGAACAGAATAAGACCAGAAGTGAAAACTCTTCGCCTTTTTAGAAAAAAAGATGGATTACAAACTGGGTATAGACTAGAGGGCATTTTGTTTGGAGTTCCAGAAAAACTACTTGGTCACTAGGTCACTATGTGCCCGAGGCTTGGGTTATTTGGTTAATTGCAAATCTGTTAGAGAATACGTACCAACAGTCAAGATGACTCTTGCACTCCTTGTAGAGGTTTAGCAACTCTCTATGTTGTTTCTTTAATGAAGTTGTATTAAATCAAATTGACACTAAGAAAACCTATAGGGATAATTTTATCCCAATGCTGAAGCCTAGAAACAATGAACACATGATAGTTACATAAGAGGGACTTAATTGTCATCCATCTTTATATAGTCAATTACATTATGTAGAGGAACACATATATATTTGCCTGGAGCGGACAACAAGATAAACAACAAGTACAATGATACTTATAATGTGCAA
Organism: Eleginops maclovinus; assembly: GCF_036324505.1. Lineage (NCBI taxonomy): Eukaryota > Metazoa > Chordata > Actinopteri > Perciformes > Eleginopidae > Eleginops > Eleginops maclovinus. The sequence goes on from NC_086364.1 coordinate 11,311,443, forward strand.
GTAGTCCAAGATAAGTGATTTAGGGTATAATATCATTTATGCTGTACACAGGGCAGGGAGTGGACAAGTAGATGGTCAATTGTGGCCTAAAATGTGCCCTTTTACCTTAATCAGGTATAATATCAAAGAGTTTGCGTGTATTAATAATTGTGTTTTAAAAAAAACAATATTTTTTTGCAATAAATGCTTAGATCTGTTTGTTTGGATAATAAAGGATAGCATTTCTACAATAATTTCCTTTTATAAACCAAATATTTAAAAAAATAAATAAGACAGATTAATTTTCAGGTCCATTAAAAAGAAACACGACTTTACATAGTAAATGATCAAATGTTCGAGCGTTTCTACCTTAAAATGACATAATGAGCAGTCTTTATCTGAATATTATGCTAAATATTGTGGCACGTTTATAGAGCCATGTTTTATTTTGAAATCAGTGAGCGGAAGTGTCGTTGTTGTTGTTCTCTGTAGCTTGACAGTTGTGTAAAAGGCAATGCAGGGGACCTAAAGGCCGCCAGGGAAGATACTGCATTTCAAGGAATACAGCCAGCCTGAAATAATGTTGGGATATAATTGTGTGGAACAGATTTTGAAGAAAGTGAGCTTCACGGACCGGACTGCATGTGTTGTAAATCACCCGGCTCAAATTTCTGCTTCCTCATCCCCAGTCACTGGACATCGGTAGCCGACTTGCCCGGCTGGCTAGCCCGCAGACCTTCCCTAAATCTCTGCTCCAGAATCAAGGATCTCATCTGTTTTTTTCTTATAACGCGTTACGAAAGCTCGTCAGCATCAAACGGAACCGACCCAAGCATCTCTCTCCGGGTTGCTCTCATTACACTAAAGGTATGACCTGCTAGTCCTCTACTGCAGATCTGACCGCTAGGAGCTAGCACCCTCTGGAGTTGGATGGACCTCTCACAGCATCCCTGCCGCCGGGGACGCGTTCATGCCCGTCCTGCTGCTGCACCGGAATGCTAGCTAACGAGGAAGTGGCTTTAACATGACGAGGGACAATTTGCCTCTCAACCACTGCAGGCTTTTAGGTGCTTCACAGACATTTTTTAGATGCCAAATGTAATGACCGTCCCGAGCTCGCACCATGTACGTGGCTGGCCGTGTCTGTCTCCAGCCTTGCGGATGACACTCACACAGGTACCGGCGTTTCAGAGCGAACAGCGGCGGCGCTGATAACACGGTGTTGAGAGACTAGCGCCAAAGCTAGGAGGCTAACAGCACAAGATAGAACCCCTAAACAACACCAATGGTATCCCATAAGGTTTTAGTTGCAATAATCCTATTAAATGTGTATGTAGGTGTACAGTCTGTTTTTTACTTTTTCGGGGGCGTCCTTTTGACGGGGCTGTTTGCTATGGCATATTTGAATGGACCCAGGCTGCTGGACTGGGCGAGTTCACCCCCACATCTTCAGTTCAACAAATACGTCCTAACGGGATACCGGCCAAGCTCCTCTGTGCAAGACTGCATCAGAAGCCTGTTTTACCTGCACAATGAACTTGGAAACATATACACTCACGGTGAGTACAGAAATTCTGCATGAGCTGCTTAGTCAGCAGGTGAGATTGCTGTGTGACTTTGAGTATTATCCCACAACAGTACTTACCTGCGGAAGGATGCCAAGCCACATCTAATGCATGGACCATTTATGTTTATAAAAGCATACATGAATTAACCCCTTCATTTTTGACCATGTGCATTTAAGATTTAAGATATTGTTATTTGAACAATGTTGTTTATTTGTACAGCACCAACATTTGCATCACAGTGTGCTCGACAAAACAAGTGGAAACATAAAACACGAATATAATGCCAGGTTAATGGAAAATATAACAAACTTTTGTCTGCAACTATGCACTGTTTTTATCAGTGTTTTAGACTTTGAAACATACAATAATGGTGAAACAAATTCCAACCATAACTTGTAATGTTTAAAATGATGTCCTTCAATATCTTGTTTTGTCAAAGCAACAGTCCAAAAATATCGGTATTCAAATGTTATTTAATTTTTCAAAACATAAGTAGCAAATCCATATAACTTGTAACTAACAGAAACCATTTAGGGATTATCAAAATAGCTTCAGTTGACTTTTTCTTTCACTTGATTAAAAATAAATGGCTACAGCTCTATTATCTGTACAAAATTGGCTTCAGCCCAACCAGATACCTATGAGTAAAAAGTTAGTGTAAAGGCTGATTCCACCCAAATGTATTAGTTAAATACTGTATTTCAAGTTGTATGATATGGCCTCTGGCAAAGTACATCTTGAATTCAGAACTTTTACTCGTACTTAAGTAAAATATATGAATACTTTTTTCACCACGTTTCTTCAGGCCCTCAGAATAAAAAGTATTAAAGCTGTGTTTCTTTGCTTACAAGCAGAAGTTTGCCTTAAATGTCTTTTCTGAGTGGCTTTTCCATGTGGTCAAAAAAGTTGTGGGTACACAACAATGTCAATCTGTGGGTAGTACAATGTACAAGGCAAAATTAATTGTAGTAATATGTTAATCAGTGCAGTCAGTGGTGAGACTGATGTGTCTGCTTGTTTTCAGGCTGCCAATACAGTAGCCCCACAGTAGCATGACCTTTTAATACCATAGACTATAATATAGAAATAATACCAATAACAAACCTCCTACAGTTGTAGGAAGGTGTAGTACATCATCAGTGTGTTCACAGACTCCTGTGAGTCTGACAACTTCCTAATTGGGAAGGTCATTTCTTCACTTCTAACTGCCAGCTGTCACAGAATAAACTGCAGAAGTGATCATCAGGGAAGTGGCCCTGTGCAATCTTATAACACTCCTGTTACGTCAGCTGAGCATGTGGCCTTGCAGACACCCTCAACATTATTGCCTATATAAGGCAGTGATGTTTAGGGCAACAAGCTTTTGCCCAGTCTTCTGAATTAAATAGAAAAGATGCAGAGCTTTGCATGCAGCTCAGATGAGTCTTTTATTGTGTTGTAACATTTTATATAAGTTTCACGAGCTGCTTCCTGATGACTTGTTTTGCATATAAATTGAAAACATCCTGCCCGCAGCTCAGCTCAGCAGACTTCACTGCGTTTATGCCTTCATAGGAGGTCCTCTCTACTGTATTTAACCCTGAGTGGGGCTCATTTTAGCCGGTCAGCTCAGGACGAGTCGGGGGAGGAGCAGAGATAACACGCTTAAAATAGATGTGTTACAGTAGAACGCAATGCCAGTATCACCTGGCTGGGACAAATGCCTTGACATTGGGAACGGCAGAGTGAGCAAAAAAAAAAGGAATGGAGTGCAATATGTGTGCTGTGAGGATAAGGAGTGATAAATGATCGTAACAACTATATGTGCATCACATTTCAAGGTCTGTATTTCTGCTAACATAGCAGTAAACACTTCTCCCTTGCCCAAAAGAGAAACATACATTGAAGCTATGTGACCGTTTGAAATGTCTCTTAGCTGAACCAAAACGGAAAAAAAATAGCTGTAGCTTCGTTTTCCACTCACAAGGTAACAATGATACGTTTGTGGTCATCATGTAGATTTCTGCTCTCTTGCACATTATTATTGCTGGTGTCTGCACACACTCAGCACTGTTTGAAAAATGACATGCACAGGCCCCGAAAGTCCTGAGCTAGATAATACATCACAAACATGAAACCTTATTGGATCGTTTTTGATCAGATGCACTTTACCCCAGGCACAAGAAGAAATTTCTAACAGTAAATAATCCATTTATATTTTAGTGTGAAGAATGTACTGAAGGACACTAGATTAATTAAATACATGCCACAGAGTGCAGCATCTCCTTTTAAAAGTGTTTCAGGATTGTGTGTGTGCAGCCCTGACAGGAGCTACACATTAGCTTCATCTTTAACTTCAATCAAGGTGAAACCTCCTCTAACAACCTGTGCTGTCTCTGTTTCTCCAGGCATCCCTTTGGTTTGCTTCCTGGTGCTGTTGCCGCTCAACATCCCCTGGTCTCAGATCAGCGTCACGTGGCTGGGTGTGGTGCACTTCCTGGCCTGCCTGTCGCCCCAGCTGGGTTCTGTGCTCTACCACCTCTTCATGAACCACGAGGGAGGGGAGCCCGTCTACCACACCCTCCTCAAACTCGACGTGTGTGGGATCTGCATGATCAACACGTTGGGTAAGCTCAGCAGATTTCTTCTCTGTTTGTCATTTAACCGCCCTTGTGTTATTGCTGATCTGTTTACTTTGTGGGTGGAAGTACCCTTTATTGATTTTCAATGATTTACAATGGAAGTGTTGTGTTCCGAGGTGTTCAAGCACTGATTAGTCCGAACATATTTGACTACAGAGTAAAATTAGCCAATGTAAGCGATGATCCATGTTGATGATTATTGATCTATCCATGCTGCTTGTAGCAGCCTATTAAAATGACAAAAGCAGTATTCTTTCTTATTCATCAACTCTAGGTTGAAACTATTTAGATTGCCAATATAACATATTCTGATGATAACACACTTATAATTAATATTGTGACTTGAGACTGGATATCTGTGTTTTATAATCTAAACATACAGCTAAGCTCTTCCTGCTAAGTCAAATGAACAATGAATGGATCCACCTGCTTGACCATCATATCCCACATTTTCAGCTCATGTGTTATCATCGTGCAGGCTCATTTGTTTGTTGTGCTAATCTCAGCATCTCCTAATAACGGTTTTGCAGCTAAAAGTTTCCAGGCGGAACCTTTAATGGTGAAATTTTATTTTGTGCTTCATACTCATACATAAATAGTATTCTATGTTTGGGTACGTGCACCGAATCATGACCCAGTGCCGTCGCCCTCCATATGAGCTTAATTCATTTCAGCAAATTCCTGTTTCCTGAATTTTTAATTCACAGAAGTTTCCAAACGGACAAACAAGTTGAGTGTTGTATTCAACACAAACAGTAAGTGGCTAAACATTAAGGGATTTGAGTGCTGCTCACCACACTCTGGAAAAACAGTGTTACTCCGTACAAACAATTTGACCTCTGTGTCGCTGTGGCTTGCACCAGGCGTTACATCGTGCTGAGTAGGGCAACAGCGCTCCATCTCTGTGCTGACTCTCCTCTGTTTCTTTTCTTGTCTCAGGGGCGCTGCCCATTGTCTACAGCACGCTGCTGTGCTACCCGTTCATCCGCACTGTGGCCCTGTTAGTCTACATCCTGCTGTCCAGCCACGCCATCTACTGCGCCGTCACAGCGCGAAGCAGCGTTCGCCGGCTCCGCTCCTTCGCCTGGCAGGCGCTGTTCCGCTTTTCCTTTTTTCTTCTGCGTGGGGTAGGCATGGGGGGTGGCAGCCCCACCTCACTTCGCCACTTCCTCATGATGGATGCGCTGGCCGTGCTGGGCGGGGTCATCAACATCACACGCATTCCGGAGCGTTTCCGCCCCGGCCTCTTTGACTACTGGTGCAACAGCCACCAGATCATGCATGTACTGGTGGTAGGCTCCATTCTTTACCTGCACTGGGGTGTGCTGGACGACCTGCTGTGGATCAACAGCTACAACTGTCCCTCAGACTGACCCCCCCCTGCTGACCCCCCCCCCCCCCCCTCACAAGGAGCACTAGGATCTAAAGTTCAAGGAAGGGGAGGGGGGTGTTTGCGTAGGGGAGGGGAAGAAGAAGGCATCAGGGGGAACTGATGCAGCGAGGTGTCGTACGTGCATGTGTTCACCTCATGCACCCAAACTCAGAATGTCCATATCTACATCCATCCAGGTACTTTGTGCCAATGCAGGCTCAAGTATGTCAAGTTACATGCACAAGCGTTTTGACTCTGTGTCTTTCCGTAAACATGGACACACAGGAGTATACGGACACACACACACACACACACACACACAATGGTACATTTTAAACACTAAATATAATGACTGAGTATTGAACACTATGACATCTTAAGTAAAGGTTCTAGAAAAGTTTGTGCTGAGTTTGAAGCCTTTGCCTAATAATAGAAGTTTTACTAAAGCATTAGTTAGTTTGGTTGGGGAAGACGGTTCTAGGCTTGAAAATATCACATGCTCAGTCCTCTCAGATGTCACTGTTGCTATCTATGCAGCACATCCATATGTCATGCTCAACACACACACAACACACACTCTCAGACACCCTCTCACTTTTATTTTATACTACATGTATATACTGTAAGTGCTGCACAAAGCACTCGTAGAGTTTCACTACGTCCAACTGACAGAGTTTTACTGGAAGGGTTCTTCCGTCCTTGTTTACTTGTTTTTTTGACACTGCCACTTGTTTCCTGTGTAGGTCTGATTTGTCAGTAATGTCACAAGATGACGAACGAGGAAATGAAAATGGGTGCAGGGGTTCATTCCTGAGGATGCTAGCATGTTGGCAGTTCATGTGACTAGTGCACACATTTAAAAACGGTGTTGTTGTAAGGAAGATTGTAACCACTATTACTCTTTACTGAAGAGGAGGTTTTATAACCTTGAAGTGTTAAGCTGCGTTCAAATCTTTTATGCACATTCATTCTGAAGAAGAGCCCTTCAATGTGCAATTTAATATGACAGAACAGACATGAACAAGCACTATGATGACAAATACTACACTGAAATATTAATTGTAATTGTTCATTCCCAAAGTAATTGTTAATACCTAAACAATTAAATATCTTTACAATGCAACTGACTATTGGAACATTATGCACAAAACACTGTTGTGAAATGTTTAAAATTGTTAATGTTTTTACTCAGTTGTATTTACTTACAGATACAGGTAACATTGTGTTTCTGCCGGCTGTTTAAAAAAAATCAGGTAGCTGTGCAGGACAACAGATCAAGACAGATGTCAGAGAAAATCTTCTATAACCGTGCAAATCCAGAGGATTAGCTCCTCATATATTCTAACTACATACTTTTTCCAAAAGGATTTTTGACTACTCTGTCACTCAGTAATATTGTAAAAAATGATTTGTCTATCATTGCCATTTACAATAACAGTCACACCAATCGGCAAGACAAACAGTCTTACAGAATAGGAATATGATCTTAGACTTTGAAGGTTTAATGTCCTTTTTTAAAAACTTGAAGGAGAATGTTTTTATGTATCTGGATGTTTGCCTGGACATTGACTTGATATCGATGGATTATAAGGGTCACTCATTGTTGCCACAGAATGCTGCACTTTATTGCCAATATTTATGTTTTCTTATTTAAATGCGCCAAATATGCTCTGCAGTTGGATTTGTGTTCTGTGAGAGGATATTTTTAACCTGAATAGAGGTTAAACACTTGTGTCTTTTTGAGAGCGGAGTAATGTTTTGCTGAGCTAGCTGAGAACCCACAGGAATGAACCCCTGGGCCCTCCTCTTATGTATCAGTTCTGTGTGAATGTCAATGATTGTTTTGCCACTGTGTTCCTCTGTGGTATCTCACGCACTTCTCTTGAGTAAAAAAAAAAACTGCTCTGTTCCTTCATGCTCAAGACTAGTGATGATTTGTTTTCCACAGGCTGACTTTACTTTCTTAATGACTTTGCACTTGTTTCCCATGCCAACAGTCATAGCCGCCCACTGACTAGTTGCCAATCCCTTCAGACACACTTCATCTTGCCAAATTAGCAGCGATTGAGGTGTAGCACATCCTCTGTTTCCTGTACTGACACTGAATCATAGGTGAATAAAGATTTCACATGGTCTTAATCACATACACAAGTCTCAGACTATGTCCACCCCACCTCTCTCCTTGATTAAAAGTCAGACACCTAATGTCTGCTAGTGTCACTCTGACCCAGTGATGATTACCTATAGGACTGTGGTACAATGTAAAAGCTGAAACTAATGTATTATTGGCCACTGAATGAAACTGAAAAAAATATGCATGAAAGTAGCTATAAAACAGATGCTGATGTCTCATAGTGTTAGGAAATTATTTATTGTAGCCATCCGCAGGCCATGTCACTCGCTCCAGAAAAAGACTGCGGGTAGTGGGAGGTTTTAAGATCAAAAAGGCATAACATAACTTTCAAATAAACTGCACTCTTCATCATTCTAAAAAGGGCTTTGGATGAAAGTAAATTACAGTTCTGAAAAATTTAAAGTCCATATAAATAATGTAAATACATGTATGTAGATTATATATACATACAATGCAAACGATATACCCTGTTTAATTTTTTTTGGATACATACACAATATGTTAAGGAAATCAAATATAGGACAAAAAGAAATGGAATTTTGCCTCACGGAAGCTGCTGCTCTCTATCACAGCCAAAGGGAATTATGAGTGAGGGACGTTGCTCGGTGCGGAGCTTCAGATTAATATCCAAGATGTGTGTTTGCTTAGATGTGTCCATATGTATGTGAACGACACAGAAAAAAATGGTTTCAGTGCTAATGTAGAGTTGTTTGACCTTTTGTGACCCTTACTAAGAATGCGTTGATCATTTAAATGTAACCAGTATTTTTTTATGTTGGTAAAGAATGATTTGTTACTATTGTGGGGAATCTTGGCAGGCATGTTAATACCTCGTGACTACCACTGGTCTATCTATGCATTATCAGCCGAAGGATACGTAACAGTGAAGTCCGTTAGTGTTTGTTTGAAACAGCTCTCTGATACGCTGTAACAGAGGGATATGCTCCAACATCCTGGGTCTCCCACTTCTCAGGGTGCCATAACAGTAGCTGTAACATTCAAGGCCTGTCCTCTGCTGTCTGAAACATGGCTGCAAGACTTCCATTTACCTCCGCCTGTCCAACTTGTTTATATTAACTGGCTAACAGATTGGACAGAAGGGACAAAGAAGGTGGAATATTTCTCAGAAAACCATGTTACAGGAGTGAAACCTGGCCTGACAAATGTTGTCCTTCTGCTGTGTTTTAAATGAAAAAAATGACAAGATGTAAGAACACATTACTAACATAACAAATTCATTTTTTAATATAACACAGGTGCCGGATAGCCTGTTAATGACCTGTTTATAATGGACTACCTGTATTGTTATATTCTAATTATTCTGATAACTGTTATTCTGTGGATCCTAATAATGACACTGGTCAATGTGTACAGATAATGAGACAAGCCCTTTCCTTTAGGATGAAGGGAGATTTCTGGAGGGTCTGTCTGTTATAATCATTTCATATGTGCATTGTCACATTTTCTAACGGACAAAGGAATAAGCGTGGCTCCATCTAGTGAAAGTTCATGTGCACTGATGCAGGCATTATTGTAGCCATACTGCAGGCAAATGAAAATAATTGACATCTTGTATTAATGTCTGCGTTGGTTTGCAGTTATTTTTTATTTATGTTTCCTAACCTTGTGTGTGTGTGTGTGTGTGTGTGTGTGTGTGTGTGTGTGTGTGTGTGTGTGTGTGTGTGTGTGTGTGTGTGTGTGTGTGTGTGTGTGTGTGTGTGTGTGTGTGTGTGTGTGTGTGTGTGTGTGTGTGTGTGTGTGTGTGTGTGTGTGTGTGTGTGTGTGTGTGTGAGAGCTCTCCTGCAGAGCCCATACAAGCATTAAATCTGTTAACATTAATTTCTCCCTTTTGCACTGACGGGGGCTGACTGCATCCCCAGAGTGCCTCATTATCCGTTGTGTGTGCACAAACACATTTTGTTTCTGTGCTGTTGTTTCACACATCTGTCAAACATCAGTGTCCTGTGTAACAGACAGGCTCTTGCACTCCTCTGTCTCCAGCAATGATTGTGCAATAAACTGAAGTCTATATTTTTAAAACTGGCCATCTCTTTCATCCATGTTTCTTTTCTCTTGGTGTGTGTATGTGTGTGTGTGTGTGTGTGTGTGTGTGTGTGTGTGTGTGTGTGTGTGTGTGTGTGTTAAAGAGATAGAGGGTTAGGACTTGGAGCTCCGGCAGTGTTATTATGAGGCATAAAAATGTAATTTCTCTGAGCTCTGTAATAAAACCTGGGTATTATTTAACCTCATCTCTTCAACAAGTAAATTAGAGTTGAAATTGCACTGGTTATTTTAAAGTTATAGCCCAGGGTTAGGTGTTTAAATAGAATTGTAGAATTGCATGTCCATAATTTGTAAGAGACAGTATTGTCATAATTGAAGCACCAGAGGGTGATATACTGACTTTAAAGGTGCCATAGAATGGAAAACTGTATTTACCTTGGCATAGTTGAATAAGGACAGTTCGGTACATGGAACTGACATACCGTGAACCTCAAACACCATTGTTTCCTCCTTCACGTGCAAATCATGAATACGCATATCACAGCAGTAAAACAAGCGAATTACAACAATCCCGATCAGTGCTCGAATTACGTGGGAGCCAGAGGGAGCCGAGCTCCCATAGAGTGATGACTGGCTCCCATGAAAGCAACAAAGTCAAATTTTTGAGGGGGTCTCTCATATCTGAAGGTGTCTGCCATATATTGCATTGTAATTTAATCGTAAACAACACTCATTATCCATCCCTTTGCGGTCTCCAACCATTAAAGACGTTACATTAAAATAGGCTAATACCGGACGTGCTTATACGCTCAAGAGCGCAGCATACTGCACTTCACCACCACACCACTAGGCTACGTGAGCAAACTGGATAAGATCGATTTGACAGCACTCGCAAGTCCGAAGAAGTCACATAAAAATGTGCTTTTGAGGTAAAGACCAACAACACATCTTAAATTTAAATGTAATTGCCAGTTATGCCGCCGAAAAAAAGGCCACAAATTCATATTCGGCCCTGACCAGTTTCGGTTTTACCACTAAAAAAACAAAAATAGTTGCAGATTTAGAATCAGAAAATGGCCTAGCAACAGCTAGTTCTAGCCAGGCGCCTAACTCTACTGAGCCAGAGGACGTTGTGGCTACAACCAGTCATCATGATGTTTTAGCTGGGACACTTACCAATGACGATGAGGACGTTGAGGAGGAATTGGACGGAGAAGAGGCTGCGGAGACGGGGTCGGGGTCCGGGACCGATATGGAACTGAAGCACCTGCGCCACCTGCCTCAGAACTGGGGGCTCACACAGTGGCGATCGTGGAAGGAGAGAAATCCATGGTTGTGTACAAGTGAGAGTGGCCTTGGGTGCGCTCCCTGCCAGGCAGCAAAAACTCTCTTGCTCCATGAAAAAAAGACTGGGGTGCACCTTTCGGATGCATGGGTTAATGGGACCGTCAGTAGCTCATTGCAAAAGCAATTACGTAAGAAGATTTACCTGCACCGGGACAGCCTTGCTCATAAAAGAGCAGTGGAGATAGCAGAATTAAAACAAAAAGATGTTCTGCCCACCAAAGTTGTAGAGCTGAGTTTGGCTGCCATCGACGTTACATCAAGCTCATTTAGGGCGGCGTACACTATAGCCAAAGAGAGATTGCCATACACCAAAATGACGCCGATCATGACAGTTAATGAGCTTAATGGTGCAACAGTGGGCCCTGCACACCGCTCCGATCACTCCTGTGCTGCTATTGTGAAACATATAGCAGATGAAATGAAAAGAAGACTTGTTTCCCATGTCTTGAAACTCGACTCACGTATCAGCATAACGTTGGATGAAAGCACTGTGCATGGACGCTCCTATATGATTATCTACATGAGGTGCGATGTAACAGGTAATGGAGATGTAGAGAACGTGTTTTTGGACATTGTTGAGTTGGAAAAAGGAGATGCAGGATCTCTTTACAATGCGTTAAAAGACAGTCTTCAAAATGTGGGGATAGAGGCAGAATTTCTTAAGAGGATCTTCATCAGCATAGCCACAGACGGAGCCGCTGTCCTTACCGGTAGGCATACAGGACTCATTGAAAGACTTAAACAAGACTTCCCTCGACTGCAGGATGTACATTGCCTGGCACACCGATTAGAACTAGCTGTTAATGATTCTTTGAAGGCTGTGGCTGGGTGCAACCATTTTGACATTTTTATTTCAAAGCTTCATAGTCTGTATCACCAATCCACCAAAAACGCACGGGAGCTTGAAAATGCTGCTAGGGAACTAAACATGCAGATTTTAAAAATAGGCAAAGTCTTCACAATCAGGTGGGTGGCAAGCAGTTTCCGGACAGTTAAAGCTGTGGTGAAAGATTTTCCTGTTTTGGCACAGCACTTTACAATGGCCAGCGAAGATGCCTCGCGCAACGGTGTGGAGAGGGCGAAGTATGGTGGCCTACTCAAGCATCTGACATCTACTGGCTTCCTCTCCGATTTGGCAGTGATGAAAGATGTGCTTCGTGAACTGCAGGGGCTCTCATTGAGACTACAGAGAAGGGACACGTCTCTGGTGGATGGCAGCAGACAAATCCATCAAACCATCGAGATACTGTCTGCTATGAAAGAAGATGCCGGTAAAACGGAATCCAAGATTCGCGCAGGCATAGCAAGTGGTCGGTTCAAAGGCGTTGTGCTTAGGGAAATGCAGCCTAAGATTAATAAACCCCAGTTTTATCAGTCCATCCTTGATAATCTCAGATCACGTCTTCCTGACAGTGAACTTATTGCCATGCTCAAGCCTCTAGATCAGCACTTTTGGCCTGCAGAGAGGTCAGACCTAATGCTATTTGGAGAGCGCGAAGTGGGGAGATTCGCAAAACTCCTCTGTGAATCTTCTACCGAGGCTATCGAGGAATTCCGAGATTGGAAGCTTCAAGGTTCTCAGGGGAATACTCTTAAGAAACTTATCGTCGCATGCCGCACTATACTCCCGACCTCAGCGGAGTGTGAGAGGGGTTTCTCGGCTTGCAATGACACAGACGATAAAACTAGGAACGGACTGCGTGCAGCGAGCCTCACTGCCCTGCTATTCATTGACTTGAATGGACCTCCTATTGAGAAATTCAACCCCGTGCCGTTTGTCCACTCATGGATTAAGAGTGGCCACCGGACATCAGCATCATGGATTCCTGGGCGCAGGCCCCAGCCAGCTGAGAGCAGGGCAGTTTGGTCTCTTTTGTCTCCGTAAAGCCCAACAAACATGATCAGAGCATCGAACTGAATTGTTACATGATGGGTGAGTTTTGTCTATATATGCGTTCATTGGGTTACATTATTTGACAAGTCCTGAGAATGTCATGTTTGCTGTTGAACTTGTGCTTTCTTCTATGTTGTTTGACAAAGCCATAGGCTACATAATGCATAACAGTTCACAGTCTAGCCTGTCCCTAAACTGAAATTCAAAAGAATATGTTTAATCTATTTCCGTAAAGCCCAACACGGTCAAACATGATCAGAGCATCGAACTGAATTGTTAGGCCTACATGATGCGAGTGTTTTGTCTATATATGCGTTCATTGGGTTACATGATTTGACAAGTGCTGAGAATGTCTGTTGAAGTTGCGCTTTCTTCTATGTTGTTTGACAAAGCCAATATAGCCTACATAATGCATAAGTTCACAGTCTAGCTAAACTGAAATTCAAAAGAATATGTTTAATCTATGTATTTGTATGTATTGCGATATTGGAATGAAATATGGACAATCAATAATATGTTTAAATTAAATGGAACCGATTTCTGTAAAACAAACCCCAAAAAATCTGTCTGTTGTGTTGTGCGTGTGTTACGTGTGTAAGTTGTGTCTACCGTGCGCAAAAGCGCCATTCGCACCTATTCGCGGCTATTTAATTGACATGTTAGGTTATGGGGGGGGGGGGGGCGGGGAGTCCAACTTGTTTTTATAAAATAGAGAGACCCCCTTGAAGACAAAAACATAATTCGAGCACTGATCCCGATGTAACACACGGTAGTCCAGCCCCAACGTTTGCATACACCAGCTACTGGAAACACTAACGCTAACACTTACCACTCCGTAACGTTGCTCTCCAATCTCCGACCAACTGGCTGTTCTTCAAATTCATCGGTTTCCTCCTCCGATAAAGGCTCAAACATGTAAGGTTGGATGCCAATAGCCTCCTTGGCTCATCTCTTACAGTTTCGCGAACTTCACTTACTTCTGTGGGCTCTGAGGCAGTCATGGATTGCTCCTTGTCAACCAGCCAATCAGAGCAGAGCTCATCATAATTGTTTAAATTAGCCCCCAAATAAGGCAATTCAATGGGCCTGTAAAACCGCATCTGGACATTTTTTGGATCAACCAAAGTTATATACCTTCTTTGTAGACATCAGAGAAAAAAACCAAAAAAAAAACCAGATAGATGCATTGCTTGATCTTAAATTTTCCACAATAAAACCAGTGTCCTTCTTTGGAACTCTCCTGGCTAACGTCAGTCTTAACAAGGCTTAATTCACAGCTAAGTTCACCCATAGACTGTATATATTGAGTTCACCATGACTCGTAAACTGATTTTCATGAAGGAAATTGTTGTAGTGCTTGAAGTTCAAATTGAGTGTAGTATTGGAAGTGTACTATTGGTTGAATTATGTGAAATCCAGAAGGTCTACTTTTTCCTTATTGGATCTCCACTATCCAGTGTTGGGTGTAACGCGTTACAAAAGTAACGGAGTTACAGTAATGTATTACTTTTTGCTGTAACACAGTAATATAACACATTACTTCTGAAATGTGGGTAATATAATACCCGTTACAATTCTCAGTAACGCAGTTACAACACATTTTAACCTGAAATGATGTGGTGTTTTGTTTCTAAGAATTCACCAACATCGCGAGACATTCCAACACCACAGAAATAAATATGCAGGTAGAATAGTAACTCAGTAAGCTTGTTTACTATTGGTTAAGACGGCTGCAGAAACAGATTCACAATGCAGAGCTGCGGGCTCGGAGAAAAGAACAGAAAAAGACAGGAGTGCGCGCAGGCCAAAGCAACATAGGTGACTTTCTCTCGGTCTGCTGCTTGAACCCCGAGAAGTTCAGAGACTCGTGGCGGAGTGTTGAAGAAATGCAGCCTCTGTCCTCTGTGGAATCACCGCCTTTTAGAAAGCTTGTCAGCCAAATCCCCATTAACACACCAATGATCAGGTGAGCTAACGTTGCCATAGAGACCCGTTCATATACAGCAGGTTACTGGGCCGTGCAGAGGCTCCACTAACATGTTATTAATAACACACAGAGACGTAATGTTACCAGTATCAAATATTATTTAGCCCACTTAAACGGAGCATGAGTTTAATTTCTAGCTCTTTCCTTAATTTTTAGCATGTACTGCCAGATAGATAGCTTTAATTGTTGAGCTGCAATAAACTGCATTTAAAGCCATTCTTTTGTGGTTATTTTTGGGAAAGTAACTCAAAGTAACGCAAAAGTAGTGTAACACATTACAGTTCAGAGACAGTAATAATGTAATGTAACTTATTACTTTACAAAGACAGTAATAAGTAATATGTACTGAATTACATTTTGGAAGTAACTTGCCCATCACTGCCACTATCATCAATTTTCTTTGATATAGGGATTTGGTTCGGTACATATAATGAATGAGAGTGAAACATTTCAGTTTTTCTTCATCTAAACTTTTCCTCTCAGATTTCAGGGTAAATTGAACCTTCAGCCCTCAACTGCAATATAGCATGTTTGGTAATTACGTCCTGATTCTGCTTTCATTGAAACAGAAACAGACTCATCTACATTGTTCGCACAATTTATTCTTGTTATAATATTAGAGATTGAGCTCATAAAAATTGTACCATCTTCCCCTTCATGTTGACTTCTTCAGTTTTTCAACCCCAAAATGTCATGCAAGACACCTCCCACTTCCACCTTCATTTGAAACTCTCACTTCCTCCATGTCCTTTTGAAATGTACTTTAACCTACTGTCTCTTCTAAGTCCTCATTCTGGTGGCAGGTTGTTTGGTGCTCTGCCGAAACTCCTTCAGCTGAATCGCCCCCACACGACTCTCAGGTAGGCCTGAAACATTTGTCACACAGTTTGTCACACAGTTTGTTGACACGTACAAAACCAAAGGTTTAAAAAAAAAGGTAACAATAACAGAATGATGTTGATTTGAGTCTAGCATATGTGATCATCATGTTCCTCATGGCCTGACTTCAGCTTTTCAAGCTCAGTGAATTGTTTCCTTTTTTGCACCATGCAATGTTTTCCATCACAACAGAGAGGGGCAGAGAGAAAGTGAGAGAGATTATTGACATGCATTTAGGCTCCTGATAAAATTACAACTCACTCTATAAAGGTTTATTAAATTAGGTGCAGAGCAGCTAGAGAGGTCTTGTGATGCACATGCAGAAAAAGCTGTTGTGCTCCTCTGAGTCTGAGCTTAGGCGCGGCTGCAGATTTCAGGAAGTAAAATCTACAAATGGAGGTAAAGCAAAACCTATTCTGTGTAATTTATGGTGGTTCTGCTGCAAAATAATGCATGGTTTGATTGTTATACAATGAGTATCGACTGGATGGTGCATGATTTGATGCTTAGCATATATACCTGTTCAGTAGCAATGGCTACTTTTTTGGTATGTGACATTGTTTTGCAAAATATGTTTGAACACCTGTGAGAAAATCTATGAGAGAATGATTATGTGAACGTCAATTTGAGCAAAAAAAAGCAAGGTTGGTGGTTTTGTTGCTCACTCTGAAGGAAGTGGTGTAACTGCCGCTTTGTGTTTCTCTCACATTCTGAGGCATAAGGAACATGCAGCCTAAATGATGTAAATACTGGCATAGTTATTTTCATACTGTAGTATTGTACACTTGCCTTCAGCGTGAGCAATTATTAAACTAAATCCAAAATTAAAGGGTGATAATAAGACAGCAGTCACAAACAGACTAGAGGAAGCAGTTGTGAAAGCTTTTGCTTCCTCTTTTTTTATTTGTCTTCCTCCGTCGTGTTCTTCATCTGTACGTCTGTTTCGTGTCTGTCAGTTCATTTCTACATAAAAACTACAAGCATAGATATAAAAGGAAATTGTACAGGTAACTCTTTTTGACATTAGTTTGACATGCAATCAAATGAGGACGTTTGGTGTGATTTTTAACTGCACACCAGTAGATCTGTTTGCAATGTTAGAGACTATTTTGCCACAGGTTTCCTGCACAAATACATCTGTCTTTCTCCTTCTGTGCCTGTCCTCATAATATCCCTTGCTTTCTGTTCAGTTCACCATGTCCAGGAAGGTTGTGAGGTCCAGTAAGTTCCGTCACGTCTTTGGCCAGGCTGTGAAAGCTGACCAATGCTACGATGACATCCGAATCTCTCAGATGACGTGGGACAGCAACTTCTGCTCTGTAAACCCAAAGTTTGTGGCCATGATTGTGGATGCCAGTGGCGGAGGAGCCTTCATGGTGTTGCCCCTAAGCAAGGTGGGTCACAGGAAATGCTTGCATTGGCAAGATTAGAAGAAGAATATCTCACACTTCTACTTCTCATAATACCATTTAAGGATGTGTTAAACAATTCAGATTATGTTTTCAGATGGTGTGAGGTTTTATCATGCTTATATTAATAAAAAGAAAGTTTGCCAGTCACCTTCACACATTCTGCTAAATAAGGAAGTTTGATGCCGACTTTGAGTCTTTCTACACGTCACACGCTCTGCTGTTGAGAAGTTTTCACCATATTAGGAGTTTGTGTCAGCTAAGGCAGGGCAGGATGTGGCTTCAACCCAGTTATTCTTTCATATGGTTTTCTTCATCGCATTTCATACTGTGAGGTATCTGCAGGTCTTAAAAAGTCTTGAAAGCTAACTTTCCGTTTCCTCAAAAAGAATGCAATAAAAAAAATGTAAATTTGATTTACAGTCACTAATGTTAGGTATAAAATGTTTTTATAAGTGATTGTGGGCCAGGGCATGGTAATTGAATCAGTTAAATTGTTTTGAAAATCTGCTGGGATGTATTTTATTTATTTATTTTAAACGCTATCGTAAATCATTCTAGGCCATATAGTTACTGTATCATACTTTCATATGGCCGGTATGACTGTGAAAAAGTTATAAATACGATTTCAATGGTAAATGTATTAAATATAACCTAGTGAACCCTGCAGAGTACACATTATTCATGGTCTTATCTCTCCTGTAGTATAAATTATCATGGGATAAAATTTGTTAAGGCACCAGTGGGCATGAAATTGCACAGAAATTTACTGTGGAGACATGGAATATTCATTCTGTTATGAAATGAATATTGTTGCTATGGTGTTTGTCTAATTCTGGAGGATTGATGACTTCAGTACTGGTTTGTATTAATAAACCAATTAGATAAAAAACAACCGCAGACACTTAGTGGAACCAGATATGATTGACATCATGTGCTGAAAAAATGTCGATACAGAAATTCCAGTCCAACATATGAAACATAAATTTCACATTAACTTTGCCCTGGATGAGTCCTGATGTTTTGAGGCGCAGCAGCTCAGATTAGGCCACAGACGGAGAACCAGTGGAGCAATGGGATTCTCTCTCCCTGGTCCTGATCTCCTCTCTAACCCACTAGACATTAGAAGTAATTGGAGGCATAGCTGTGGCATTTTTATCAGCTGAGTATCAAATATGTTGTATTACCTTGACTAAATCATCATGTTCAGAACTCCATCCTGTTGTGTGTAACCTGAAATTCCCTTGGATTTAACTAACGCTTTTTCAATCTGTCTGGATGTTCCTCTCCTCAGACAGGACGTATCGACATGTCCTACCCCACTGTGTGCGGACACACAGGGCCGGTCCTGGACATTGAGTTTTGTCCTCACAATGACAACATCATTGCCAGTGGCTCTGAGGACTGCAGTGTCATGGTATGCAATACTGCTCTCTATTGTATCAGACCCTTAACTTTGATCCTTCAAGTGTTTCCGATATTTATTTATTCATGACATGATGTTGTATTGTAATGTTACTCTGTAATGTGTTCATTTAGAGCTTATAATGTTTTGTTGGAAAATAGATTTGGGAGATCCCGGATAGCGGCCTGACCTCGCCACTCACAGATCCTGTTGTCAAGCTGGATGGTCACTCCAAACGTGTTGGCATCCTATGCTGGCACCCCACCGCCCACAATGTGCTGATGAGTGCAGGTACTGTTACTGAAACAGTTTGTGCCTGTTTAAAATGTAAAACCGCATCTCTTTGGTAGCAGTGAAGCCTGTTTGGAGAGCACTTCTATTCAAACATGTTATTTTAATGAGGAGGTATCCTTTAAGCGTATCACAGCTCTATCATGTACTACTTCAGATTACTTAGCACAGACTTTGCCCTTCAAAAAACCTCACATCCTTTCATTGCTCAATGCTCGTGAGATCATGTAAGTCCATCTAAGCATATGTTGCAGCTTGGACATGAATAGCATTAGGAACCAGGATGGTAAAAGTTCACAGATGTTTTGTTGACTTAAACTTGCACCTTTGTTGAACAGGAAGTTATCACAACCTCTACCCATATTGTTCACTCTGAACACTGATCACACTCCTGGTGACACTAACTTACGTTTGCATCATTACCAGAACGGTTTTAACACAACACACTTCTGCTGAATAACCCTTCCAACAGCTGACAGCTCCTAGGACTGGGCAATGTGATTGAAGTAGATTTTTTCAGGATATTAATGTTAGATAGACATAATTGAATAATCAAAGAGCTCTAACCGCTGCTAATATACAATGAGTACATTAATTAATAGACGTTCCAGCTGTAGCACGCTCGTGGCTTAGCAAAGTAGTCTCTTGGTGGCAGCTAGCACAAAACATAAGTAGTTTTTTCCCCCTTTGGATTAATCCAATATACAAACCATCATAAAATGACATTCAATTATCTGTCATAACGTTAAAACTGCAACCTATCTTGCAACCTCATTCTGTTTGTAATGTTAGTTTTTAGCATTCAGTGACTGAGAAAGTGTATCCATCTTAAGCATTTTTAGATTTTATCTTGGTTTTTTAGGGAAGTCAATGCCAAAGCTTTCATTATTTTGGCTGAAGCTGAATCACTATCGCAAGTCAGTGAAAAAGACAAAAGCGTTTATATGGCGCAATATTACAAATATACTAGAATTTGATTTCCAGTTGATATATACTGTAATTGAATAACCATATATTGACCTACTGTGAAGCCTCACAGTCGTTTTATTAACCACTTTTGTTGCTGATGTGTCCCTGCAGGCTGTGATAATGTGGTGATCCTCTGGAACGTGGCTCGTGGGGAGGCAGTGGTGAGGATCGACAGCGTTCACACTGACCTCATCTACAGCGCCTGCTGGAACCAGGATGGCTCCCAGATACTCACCTCCTGCAAAGACAAGACCATGCGGGTGCTGGACCCACGCAAGGGCACCGTCCTCATCGTAGGTTTTCCTGTGACTCAGCACCAAATACTTACCAAACATGTCTTTTTACATTAAATACAACGATCTGCAAACATCTGGAAAAAATTCACCTTATGTTGTAAGGCTGAGGACTGTAACTATGGATTACTTTATAATTGATAAATCTACCAGTCATTTTCTTGACCATCATTTGCTTCATAAATAAATTATGTCTTCAGTATACAGTTTATCAGATTTTCTAAAGCTATGAAGATGACTAAAATATAAGAAAGAAAAGGAACATGGAAATGCTTGGACCAGCCAATGTTTTTTCTGTATTTTTCTGTCAATAGACTAATTGGTGAATTGACTTATTGTATAATTTGGAGTTCTATAATATATGAATAATACGTTTAAGATTGTACGCAGAATGTATGAGAATATGAATAAATCTGTCACAACTGACATGGCTCTGTCGAACAACTTGTGCTGTGCTCCTCCTCTGACCTACAGGAGAAGGAGAAGCCTCATGAGGGCTCCAGGCCTGTCAGGGCGGTGTTTGTGTCCGACGGGAAGATCCTCACGACCGGCTTTAGTCGCATGAGTGAGAGACAGGTGGCGCTGTGGGACCCGGTGAGTGTTCAAGTCCTGGACAACTACAGTCTCTCACAGTTTTTTCCGTCTTCTCTGTTTTCAAAAACATTTTCACTTCAATAACATTCATTATTGTTATTCTGATCCCCTGATGACATATTTTAAAATGTATTTTATTTCTCTACAATATTCATTTTTATACAAAATTCAGTGAAGCAAGCAAAGTTATGGTTTGATGAATTTCAGAAGATAAATGTGAAAACAGCATTCTGTTCTGCTCTACTCATACATGATGCTAAATAATGAATATCACAAAGTTTGACATACTTGAAATGCTAATTTCAAAATGTTAGTCATTTATTACTAATCTGTTATTTACAACTGAATTTACAAAACCGCTGTTTCACAACTGCCAGCTTACATTGCTAAGGGCGTTATTGTTTTGCAATAACCCACATAAATCTCAATAAAAATAATTCCTTGGCTTACTTGCAAATGCTCAAGCAGACTTTTTTATACATAAAATCACATTGCATATAACAAAACGTATAACTCTTTGTATCTTACTGTCGTTTAACAGAAGAACTTTGCAGAGCCACTGACGCTGCAGGAACTGGACACCGGTAGTGGCGTCCTTCTGCCATTTTTTGACCCAGATACTGGCGTTGTTTACCTCTGTGGCAAGGTTAGAATGTTGAAACGAATGAAATGTGTCTGTCTCACCCTCGAGGACACACACACAGCTGACTCACATATTTTTTTCACAGGGGGACAGCAGTATCCGTTACTTTGAGGTGACAGATGAAGCCCCTTATGTCCATTACCTGTCCATGTACAGCAGCAAGGAGAGCCAAAAGGGGATGGGCTGCATGCCCAAGAGGGGCCTGGAAGTCAACAAATGTGAAATTACCAGGTGAATACATGCATCACCTGTTTATAATGTTTATATTACCATGTTTCAACTTCTTCAACAGAAAACATATTATCTTAATCTAGACTAACCTAGAATATGTACAATCCTTTTTTCAGGTTTTACAAACTCCACGAGAGGAAATGTGAGCCCATTGTCATGACGGTGCCACGCAAGGTCGGTATACACTACTATGTACTTTTATCTAAATGTGGTTGTGGGTTTTAAATTATTTTGGGTTTTTCTGTCCTTAACTCTTTCCTTCTGTGCCTGTGCAGTCTGATCTGTTCCAGGAGGACCTGTATCCAGACACCATCGGTCCTGAGCCTTCAGTGGAAGCTGATGAGTGGTTTCAGGGAAAAGATGGTCAGCCTATCCTGATCTCTCTAAAGGACGGCTTTGTAGCAACCACCAAAGCTAAGGAGTTCAAAGTTCACAAGAGTCTCCTGAAGACCACGACTGCTTCTGCTGGGAATCAACCAGATAACAGCGGGGTGAGACATTTAAAGCCTTACATTTAGGGTTCAAACTGTTTTAAAGTTGCGGGATGTAATAAGTAAACTTAATCAGGTAACACAATGAAAAACATTTGCTTCAGTATTTCCATGTTATGTTACTTTATACTTCTAATCCAAAAAACTGTGGACAACAATGGTCAATTTAAATATTAAATATAGTCCATTTAGATACATCTAGAAACAACTAATAATGTATAAAAATGAAATAAAACACACTTCCCGATGTCCTAATTACACATTAGGATGTCCGTTATTATGATAACACAATATATATAGGAATATAACTCACACACCTAATGTACATTACTGATAATTATTCTGTACTATCAAAAACTTCTTGACTTGTGCTCAAGTGTCTTTAAACTTTGGTATAGAAGTAATTGATCTGCATACTGAATAGGACATTAACCATTTTTGTATTGCTCTGGAAAATCATGTCTTTAAAATTAGTTTAAGAACTGCAACAAGATATTATACCCAATCTTTCAATACATGCGTAATCAAACATTCACCATCCCATCCTGACTCTTTTTGTGTCTCTTAGGAGGTTCAGTCCTTGAGGAACGAAGTGAAAGACCTGAAAGCAGCAATAGAGGAGCTGACCACCCGTGTGAAGGAGCTGGAGAGCTGGAGAAAAACAAACTAGAGGAATTTAATAAACAAGAAAAATAAATTAAATGCAAATGTCAACAGAGAAACAGTGGAGCAGTTGTTATGAAACTTCTGTGGCATGAAACTTAATTCTTTTTTATTTGGTTTGTCTGATCAACTTTTTAAATTTCTATTTTAATATATGCTTTTAGTTTAAAATAAAATCCTCTGTATTTTCAAAATACTGTTTCGACTTTTTTTGTGAAATAAAATAAACATGAAACACATCTTTGAATTATGCCAACTTTTAGTTATTTTGATTCATCGTCATATAAAATGATAAAAATACAAAATGAGCAATAACAAATGGTATATAGCAAGTTTGAAATGTCTTGTAGACCTTTGAGAACATATCATCAGAGAAACACGTGCACTCAGATGAAAAATAAAAACAAGATTGGAAAGAAGTAGACCTAATAGAAATGATAACACATGTAATAATCAAAAGGGTTGATCTTAAGAGTCTGGGCGATTCTTTAGATGCTTTGCTTAGTTTATCAGATGATTGTTCCTCTAACAAATATTCTTTTTACATTTTCTGAATCTTACCTTTAAATTTGCACATTGGTGGTTCTTTTTAAAGAAACTTTGAAAGTCAAATATTTCAAGAAAAATACAGAAAATATATAAATCTTTCAGCTACAACATCATAGTCAATATCATTTATATTGTACAGCAAACAAATAAAACAGCTTATTCTAAGATCACAAAACCTGTGTAATTTACAGAATGTATAACATTTGTTTTCCTTTTCCGTTACATCCAACTACCTAATGACCATCCCAGCACCTAAACATCACCAGCATAACTATAGAAGAAACCAATGATTGACAATTTCAATATTTACATTTCAGTTTTTCCCCAAAACATCCCCTGATGTAATCCATTTGGCTGTTTGCCAGTCTTTCACCAACTATATCAACCCCCGCTAATTTATGTGTAACACCAGTCCCCTTTAAAAAAGATCTACACATAGTTTTTATTGGGGGCAGAGGCGCCATTGCTGTAGTACTTGGCGGTTCCACCGGAGCTAGAACTGCGCCTGCTGAAGCAGCAGGTCAGACCCCCGGCCAGAAGGAGCAGAATGCCAGCCACCCAACCAACAAAGATACATGGCCCCAGCTCCTTCTTCTGGGAAGAAGCCACCAAGGGGTTGTTGAAGTCTCGCACAACATTGTGGGCGAACCAGCTGACAGCGATGATCAGCAGAAGTCCGGCCAGAATCATGCCAATCCCAGACACCAGGCTGATCTTGGGCTTGACATCTTTGTTCTCTATGCAGGTAGTGAAGTCGGCCCCACAGAAGAGGATCAAGAGGCTGAGGCCGGTCAACATGCAAGAGATGATTGTCATGGCACGGGCGGCCTGCAGGAACGAGGACAAAACAAGCAAGGAATCGAAGTTCTTGCACTGCTGCTGGCCGGTACTCTGCACCACACAGCTTGTCCACAGGCCCTCCTGAGTGCTCTACTCACACACAAACATACACACAGACAGAAAGAAAGAGGTGAGTCATCTGAGAATAGTATCATTTACTGTATGTTCATTGGTGGAAAGTAACTAACGTACATGTACAGTAAATGCGTGTTTCTGCTACTTTACAATTCTACTCAACAATCTATGTAGCCTATAGATACTATAAATATCCATTACTTCAACAATTTAAAAAGTTTATTTACACAATCATGACTCACCAGGACTATGATCATGGGATCAGTTTTAATTCAAATGTGGCTAAATCCTGTCTGTTGCACATAAAGCAGTAGGCCTATCAGAAATCTTTATCATGCTAAAATTGGTTGTGCTGGCTTTTCACTGTACTTAAATAACATTCAAGTACATACTACATAACACTACATTTGAGTAGCTTTTAATCCAGTGTTATTGGATTTATGTTGGGAATTATATGTTGAGTTTACATTCCTGCCATACCTATACATTTTCTTCCCTTTTCATTACCTGTGCAGTCACAATGGTAGATCCCGTAAAGGAGGACACTTTCCAGCCTGGGATGGCACAGCATACTATGGTCCCAATCAAGCCCAAGACCCCGAGGGTCACGCACAAAATCTGAACTGCAGCAGATCCCATTCTATAAAAGGACAATAAGGAAATGCATGAGGGAAGGAATCCATCCCAAATAATTTTTGTTTAGTTTAAGTGATTGTTTTTTTTCTCTCAATAACTTTTAATTCGCAGCTATCATAGGAGGAGGAGGCCTTCATAATCCTGTCATGATCCGAGTTGTAAGAGCTCTTTAGCTGTTGTTGCTCTGGTGTTACCTGCAATCTGTATGAGGGTTTTGTGATCACATAGCTGAACACACACACATCTAATCTCTCTGACAGGCCGTTACAGGATTGTGTTGCTCTGGGCTATGTTTTGAAACTCCTTCAAGTCTGGACAGGTCCTGGACTTCTGCATCTCTTCCTATGTGGAACCACTCCCTCAAATTCCCTTACGTGGAACATCTTTCTTACTGATTTATTTTCGGGTCTGTTTACAATTCAACTTAATGCAAATTGAATCTGAGTGAAAAGGTAGAAAGAACTGAATGGCAGGTAACAATAATGAGCGATGCAAATTCTTGGCATTAAAAAAACTAAGCAATATTTTTGTTTACAACTAAGAGGATTTTTAATATTTAGAAATATATTATTTAACATTT
Organism: Eleginops maclovinus; assembly: GCF_036324505.1. Lineage (NCBI taxonomy): Eukaryota > Metazoa > Chordata > Actinopteri > Perciformes > Eleginopidae > Eleginops > Eleginops maclovinus. The sequence continues at coordinate 11,336,897 of NC_086364.1, forward strand.
AGAATAAGTTTGAAAGCATGGTTTTGTTTTGCTAATTAGTGATTTTTGATGTTTTTTTTTTTATAATTGAAACTTACACAAAACAAAATTGTACATACATTCGGGTGCTTAAACTACACTAAATATTAAAAACAAATGTGCTTAAAATAATTTCGGATTTTTTTGTTTTTTATTTAACATATTTTATGCTTTAAACCCAGTCACATGCAACAAAGCCCTTTCCTTTGGTCTTCATCCACACAGACAATTCAAATCATTCTTAAGCATCCGAAAACCCCAAGAAAAAGCACATTGTGTTGTAAATGTCAATAAAGAAATGTCTCATATTATTCCCAAAGATGACCATTCACTTTTAAGAACAAATATTTCCAATACGTTTTAATAAATTCACATTTTTCCAGTAGAACAGGGTAGCTTGGGATGGTTTTAGACCAGGGCATAATATCTAACTTGAAGTATTTGGCCCGACACAGATCACAAACTTACAGAGCAGATTGAACATTGTAACTTGGGAATAATATGAGACAAACATCAATCATTGTATTTTTGACAAAAAATGTTTTTGTGAATTACATATATTTTAGTTCAGGCTGTCCATTAGAATGACAAATGGATAGAAAAAGATGCATACCTTTTATTCGTTGTCCCGTAGACTTGATGGGAAAAAAACGTAAAAGTGATGAAGTGTTTGTTGAGATTCTTCCTTTCTTCCTGTGTAAGTTGCTTTGAAGATGCTGTTTTCTGATGTACAAGTGTTGTGCAGAGATCAGAAGGGGTATTTGTAGAGGAATGTGAGGTGTAGGGTGGGGTTATACTCCAACAGGGGAGTGCACAGGAGGGAAGGACCTCAAGACCAGACTGGACTTGTCTTTTATGCATGTTTCCCTCTCTTTTGTCACCTTCTTTCTACTGAAACACAATGCTGTGGATACATCTCAGAGTCGCTAGGAAAAACAGTGTTGTGATTGCATCAGTTGTCTTTTTTCAAAATGTATAAAAACAAACACAGAGATGTTGCTGTGATTATTGATGAGAGTGAGTGACTCATTGTGATTGCAAACATCACGGGTTGTATCGATAAAAGATAACTGACGTCAGACAAAGACGCCCACACTTCCATACCTGCAAACCACCCCTAGATCCCCTACTTCCTATACACCTACCTCTTTCGAAACTGATGACGAACAAGGAGAACAATTTAGGAAACAAAGACACGGAGTGGGTTTAGGAATTTTGCGCAAGATTTGTACTAGAGGTTTCATGGATCATGGGAAGAAAGCAAATGAGGAAACAAAAAGGATTGTTTTGTAACTTTAGATGGTTAGACTTTATTAACAAATAAAGAAACACACAGACAAATTCAAACTTACACACATAGTTTTGGTTTGCATAATCTAGAGACCAATTTAGATTTTAGTTTCAAAAAGGGTTCAGTGATGTGAAAGAGACAGACAATTATCTGATTCTCTATATACCAAGTTGTTCAGAGCAATCAAACAAAATTCCCATTTCACCTTGATACTTACTGAATTTGACTAGATGCTGCATCAACTTTAATATTCATCTAAGAGCAATCTTTGTTGTAATTTAAAAAGAATAACACCAAAAGTCAGCAACAATGAGCATTACTTATTTGCAGATTCAACCCACAATTGAATTAGTTAAGACTGCAGTTTGACTTTCTGTACCACTTTTCTTTTTAGTGAATCAAGGTAACAATATTCCACACTAAATAAGCTCCATTTCAAGTAAGTGTCCTGTATTAAAACATGGTACTTAAGTTATAGAAGTGTTAGTAGCTAGATCAAATAAAAGTATTAAAGTCCTTATACAATGCAGAAATACCCAAGAACATGACCCCTTATTATAATATAGAATGTTATAATATAATATATTACAATGTTGCTTTATTATGATAAAAAAATTGAAATGCTCAAATAAAGAACAAGTACCTCAAATTAGTTTACACAAGTGCTTTAATACATGTACATACATCTGTTCACTGTCCCTGCCACTGTAAACTGAGCGAAAAGTGCTTGTGATCTAATTTTTAAGTTGGTAACATGGTCAGGAAACTTATGCTATTGAAACCCATAAGATCGATCATGACTTTTCAGTATAAACTAACTAGAAGATAAGACATGACCAGTAAGGATTTACCTATTATTCTTTGTTTTATGTAACATTGTAAATGTCACAGAAACCCTGATGGGATCCATCAACACAAACCCAAAGGACATTGTTCAAGCCCACTTAACATTATTTTAGTCAAGATATTTGTTTTCAGCAGCAAAATGACTTCATGCAAATAGCCTAATTAGCTTTTTTGTTCCATTATCATGATCTCATTTATGGTCTCAGAAATTATTTTAGAGTTCAAGTCTGACAACTATAAGTCTCTTAAAGGACTTTAAACAGTATGTGACTAATTTCCATTCTTTTATCTTATTCCTTCAAGCTATATTGCAAGTAATAGGCTACATCATTAGTAGGCTAGTAGCACCATATTAACATAATTATTACCAAATAAACGACAGAAAAAGAATGGATAAATGGTCCCCTCTAATACAGGCTGCTGCACCCGCGGTGTCTCACAGAGATACCGCAGGTCCTTCCTTACTGCAGCGGTCTGACTATAACCATCATGGCCTCAGGTAGATCCCCCACACATATAACAACACTGACTATAACACCCCCTGTTGTGTTAATAACTGTGCAATACATATCTGGCTGCTATACCTTTATTTTTGTGTATTTTGTAAATTGTGTGATTCTTGTATATATATATTTAGTATCTTGGGTGTAATATTAAGCTGTCTTTGCCTCTTTCTGCTGTAATAATGAAAATGTCCACTCTGTAGGACGAATAAAGGTATTCTGATTCTGACCTCTTAATCAAGGATGATCAGTAGATGTATTGCTGTTTTTTTGACATTCTTCAGTAGTTTGCAGCGCACTTCTTGTTTTCTAATTCAAAAAACTAGTAATGGTCTTATTACTAATAATGGTTTAAAACAAAAAATAAAAAGTATTAAACATGACATTTGTTTTGTGTTGACCTATGATTCTAAATGTAATACATCTTCTGTAAAATGCTATTTCATTTCTTGACACTTGAGGGCGCCCTGTGATCTCTCTCTTTTAGATTGACGCTGTTAGAAACGGCTAGGGAGGCGGTTAAGCGAAGGGACCAGCAGCCGTCCAATCAAACGCGAGAATGTGGGTTTTAAATATGATGAACCAATCATCTTCTTAGAAACGTGTGAAGAGCTTGATTCAGCCTCCTACGTTACCGTAGACACTTTGGTGGACACGGCCCTCTTTCAAAGTTCCTGGGGGAAGAGGGAAGGAACCCGGACAAACCCAAGGAAAGGGGCCAAGATTGATCTCGGAGGATAAATATTTACCTTTAATTCACCCCAGGGAGGATTATTGTCCACCCCAATAAAAAGGTTCGAGGATATTGTGTCTGTTTACAGCTATGTTACATAGCTAACATTCGCTAACTAGCCGTTAGTGTATGTGTAACGTTAGCTTATGTTACTGGGCTAATAGCTAGCTAGCTTGGTTAGCTCAAGCTCGCGTAGGCTCATTCATTATTTTTTGTCTGCTAACATTGCTCGATTGTTGAGTACAACGCCTTCATTGATTCACTGATTTGATGAAAAACGCATTTTATGACTAACTGTCAGTTTCGGTTTCTTTTTCTGTCTGTTCTTAATATCTAGGGTGCAAAACGGAAAACCAAGGACTTGACTGCCCGAGAACGTCAGAAAATAAAGAAAATGGCGGAGCCGGACAAATTAAACATCGACTCTATAATTCAGCGTCTCTTGGAAGGTGAGGAAAATTAAACCCCTAATGCAGTATTATACTTAGTTTAAAACAAATTGCAAATGTTGATGGTAGAGAGATGTGTGTTTTATACAGCAGGTAAGTCGGCTAAAGTTAAAGGTAGGAACAGTATGGTGTAGTAGCCTACTTAAGATTGCTGTGCTCTCAGGCTCGATGGTTGCGTTTGGATAAAACCAAGGATTGTAGCCACATACACCCTAACAACACTTGTCATTAAACGTTTGTTGCGTTGTTTGATTGGTGAAGGCTTTTATGTTATGGTTTCCGCTTTCTGTTTTTGTAAGATTGCATGTTACTGTGTTGTATGCAAATCAAGGCGAAATGGGTGACGTTACAAGTGGCACGAAAAAGGAGGAACGTAACATATTTTATCAAATGAAGTCTACTCATACCTTTAGGTTTTTTATTAATGTATTTCCTGTTAAGAGGTGATATCTTACTTGTATTTCATTCTATAATTATTGAATCACTCCTGTAGGTTGGATGATTTGCGGCATGGGAATAACTATACCCTTTTTTTTTAAGACGTTGTTTTCATTCACATTAGTACATTGACACTTGCTCACTGTAGGAGCACTCTTGAAATCATAGTTTTCTTTAAACATTTGTATCTCCTTTTCCCACCAGAGCTTCTTCTGTTACATGGGTGCACTTTTGTTGTGCTTTCTGTTTTGTAGTGGAGGCTCTGATTACAATTTGCAGCCACAACCTTCCCTAGAGTGATTTGTTAATGAGGTGTTCAAAGACGCTTTGATTGGCACATGCTCACACTATTATGAGAAACTGCTGTTCGGCCTTCTATTCTACTCTACTGCTGTTTCTGAAGCAATATACAGCCCCGGAAAAAAATAAGGGACCACTTCAGCATTATCATTTTCTCTTGTTTTATTGTTTATAGATATTTCTTTGAGTTAAATTATTATTATTTTTAAAATGTTATTCTATAAACTACTGACCACATTTCTCTTTATGGGAATTCAACAAACACTGAAATGGCTGCCATACATGTAGAGATAAAGATTTAAGAAACATTTGGATGGGTCTTATCATTTTTTCCCGAGCTGTATGTAATGTTTGCATCAGTTATTTTTTCATACTTAAAATAACATTTTCGAACAATTTTTGTGATCGCATCTATCAGTATAGCTCCAAAAGAGTTGTGAAAAGTGTTCTCTAGAAAGGTTTTGCACAAAAGATACTTTATATGGAGTGATTTGTAATCTGCATTGGCTCTACAAACTGATAAGAGCAATTGCTCCATTGCATGCCCACTGTATACAATGTGTGCAGACAGATTTGTTATGCTTGGAGTTGCTTGTGTGTGAGGGAAACGGGGCTGTTTTTATCTTCACATGATGGTTGTGTAACAGGAGCCCCGTGGACATCAAACAGAAGCATAAATCTCCTCTGACCCAACTGTACAGTTCACATAAAAAGAACACAGAATAAGGTCGTGACCTCTGTAGTTGACCTTTTTCACTGGGTGCGAATATAGTATCCAGACATCTTTGTGGCAGGAACCACATCAGATCTAGGAGTCTTGTGACATAAAAAAAAAATGTGATTCATACTCCATCTATAAAAAGACATTTGGATGTTGGGCACTGAAATGTTTCCGAGGCTGTAAATACATTTGGCCTTAGCCCTTTGTTTATTTACCTTCTTGTATATAGTCTCCTCACGATCAGCCTAAACCGAGCCGGTGTACACTGTTTGTGAATCTGCAGTACCGCCTGGGCATTTGACTCTGGACCCTGCTTGTTATGCTGTGTTTTGTACACGGATTTTTATACTTTGGTTTTGATAAGGTTGTCTGCCAAACACAGGGGAAGACAAACAAGCCTGACAGTGGCAGTATTTTTTGTATCTTGTTATGTAACTCACTGGACCCTTATTGTCAGCATTTGTGGTTTTATTGTAGTGACCCTCTTGCCAGGAAAAAAAAGCACTATTGTGTTTGCCGCTCTGTTGAAGACTAGTGAAGAATAATTGCCTCACTGCATTAAGAGACTGATCAAATATATCCCATGCTAGCTCAGCCTCTATGGAGAACAAGTGACTTGTTTCGTGCTTGCGGACTGCTTTCAAGACCAACCCAATTGAACATGTTTGCATAGTGATTGTTTCAATTGGATTACTAAGTGAACTCTGGGAGTGTGTGTTGCTCATAGCTTGTCTGGAGAGCGTGACATCACTTGAGCTCAGCCAGAACGTCCAGCACTGAGTCAGGAGTTGCTGGACCAAACCAACTGTTGATTCCAGCAATCCCGGAACCCAAATGGCTTTTCTGTTGTGCCGGTCCAGCTCTTTGTTTTCTGCCCCCTGATCAGCGTAGTGGAAAGCCTTTTGTCTGCATCCCTCTTGATAAGCTCGCTGTTGCCCACTGGCTATGTGGCTAACTTTGGCGTAAGCTCTGTCAGGGCTTAGCCTTCTGTAATCCTGGTTTAAGTGACAAGCAGCACTGCAGTATTATTTATACCTACTTTTCACTGTTAGGGGACTTACTTTCAGTTTCTACTTCAGGAAAGTGTGATTTATTTTCTAACTATTTGTAAAAAAAGATATACTCTCACTGTCCCTTTGCAAGTGTTGTGCAGGCATTATTAGAACTAGATTAGGTTTACTTGTAACAATAATTCCCAAATGATAGACAGACCTAATGTTGTTAAACAAATGTACTTTGAGTAGAGCTATTAGTTATGCAGTTTTTATTCACCCGTGATCTATTTCACTTTGGTTAGTTGGCTTTAAAAATGTAAGCATTTGTCTGTTTATCCACCTCACAACTGAAACATTCTTGAGAGCTCTGTTCACACCCAGTATTATATTGATAATTGTCACAAAGACAGTTGTAGGCAAGTGTGTCATGACTGTACACACACTACCTGTTCTGTAGGCTGTGGTGTCATTCGTTGGGTGGGAAAGAGAGTGGCCATTAGTCAGATTATACACGTTTTTGTTGGGATTTACTTCGGCATAAAGAAGCACATGTAGGAAATGAGGGTGTGATATCATTCCGCCAGAGATGCAAACAAACCAGATTCCAAACTCCACCAGCCTTGCGTAAGGCCAGAGTGTACTCACAGTCGCTGAGATAGAGTTGCATGGCATCACGTACGCGCCCCACAGTTGGCATGTCAATGTGCAAATGTTTTGATCTAAATTATGAGCGTTGGTGATACTTCAATGAATAATTTCAGATTGCCTGTAAGACCCCTTTCTGTTAAGTAACATTTTCAGCTGTTTTTTTAAAGATAAGTTTTCAGTAAAATAAACTTGGTTCCTTGTTGAAGTTTTATCTTGGGTTGGCTCCTTTCACAGTGGATAATAAGTGTATAAACTATGACAATTACACACTTGACAAGCCTTCTGAATTTGTCAGATAGCAAAGTAGTTGACTGCCAAAAAGAGAATGTAATATCATCATAACATGATGGATACAGTTACATCTGATTTTATTTCGATTTCTGTTAACTGGCCTTGGTTGTGAACCAGTGTCATAGCAATGTGTCATTCTTAACAGTGCATATTAAAAAGGCCCCAGTTACGTGTTTACAATGTCTTTGCAGCAGCTAGATCAGCTAAAGGGGATGTGGGTTTCTCCTCTTGTTCCTTAGCTTGGCTTTAATCTGCCACATAAGCAGAAAGACGTGCCTTTGAGGCTGACAAGTTTCCACTGATCAGGGTTTCTCAGATGCTGCAACTCTGCGTACTGCATGTGATCATCTTGCTGTGTTGTGGCTAGATGTAAAGTGTAACTCGTGATAGTAAATAACGTTTTAAAAATGAGGAGTAAAACCTTCACAATAACCATTAAATAATTTGGTGAACTGCCTATGTGCTGTGAGACTCGTCTAACATTTTCCTGTATTTGGTTGTTGTGAGTACTCTACTTCCAGTCTGGTTTCCAGTCTCAATATCTGAGGGTCATGTTTCATTGCTAACTCCTTGTGTCCTTGTCCATTCAGACTTTTTTACAGCTCGGACTATGGCAGTGTCTTTGTGTTTTTACTGTATCTCCCATAAAACGTCTTTTATCTTCTCTTTTTTCCAGTCAAGGGTTCTCGACCAGGGAAGAATGTCCAGCTGACAGAGAGCGAGATCCGTGGCCTTTGCCTGAAGTCCCGTGAAATCTTCTTGAGCCAGCCAATCCTGCTTGAACTAGAGGCTCCCCTCAAAATCTGCGGTGAGCTTTAATGGAGTGCTCAATAAGCTTAAGAAATGAATCAAACCAAGTGAACTACCATAGTGGTGACACAGCAGACTGACTAATGCAACAGAAGATCACCTGATGTTTGGTTCTTGATTAACTTGACAGTTTGCTCCTCTGTAAATGCCAGTTGTATTGTTACTCAGCAGCTACACCCAGTAGCAGTGTAATGGCATTAAGACTGCACTCCTCTGCTGCCCTCTGCAGGTGATGTCCATGGCCAGTACTATGATCTGCTCCGGCTGTTTGAATATGGAGGCTTCCCCCCAGAAAGCAACTACCTGTTCCTTGGAGACTATGTAGACAGAGGGAAGCAGTCACTGGAGACCATCTGCCTGCTCCTAGCCTACAAGATCAAATATCCAGAGAACTTTTTCCTTCTGCGTGGAAACCATGAATGCGCCTCTATTAATCGTATCTACGGCTTTTATGACGAGTGTAAGTGCTGAGTACCTTTTTGGAAAACAGGATAAATGTCAAATCTGCTCTCTCGGCTGGTGCACTTGTGTCTCATATTTACTCTTTGGCTGGTAGGTAAGCGGCGGTATAACATTAAGCTGTGGAAGACCTTCACAGACTGCTTCAACTGCTTACCTGTGGCGGCCATTGTAGATGAGAAAATCTTCTGCTGTCATGGAGGTAAGCGCTGAGGATATATAATCAGATGTTATGAGGATTAGGTGATACACATTCAGGGTTTGTCACTCCTGAAAGATGCTTAATTTTGACTGTGTTGAAAGTTACAAATATGCCTCCATTAAAAAAAAAAAAGCGTGATTTTTCAACGTTATGTCTCACGACAGACACATAGCGGACTGGAGCTAGCTAAGCATTAAATACCCATCATCCAAACATACAGCTAAAATAATAAAAGTGAAAATAAAGATGGATTGCTTTGGGTATAAAGTCTTTTTGTGAATATATATATTTTTTTAAATTTATAAAGGTTCAGAGTCTTGAAATGTTTCGTCTAGGTTCCTTGAACTTGCTTGAATCTTACTCATCAGAAGATAAGAACCAGATGTGTTTATGATTTCTCTCCAGGCCTCTCTCCTGATCTTCAGTCTATGGAGCAGATCCGCAGAGTAATGCGACCCACAGACGTGCCTGACCAGGGTCTGCTGTGTGACCTGCTTTGGGCCGATCCAGACAAAGATGTGCTTGGTTGGGGTGAAAACGACCGTGGCGTCTCTTTCACATTTGGGGCGGATGTGGTGGCCAAATTTTTGCACAAACACGACATGGACCTAATATGCAGGGCGCATCAGGTAATGTCTAGCCAGTAAGCTTTGTATCCCTGAAACTGAAGCTCTAGGATTTGCATTAGTCCTCTCTTATTCTTTTCTGAATGTAGTTTGCTTTATTGTTAGGATTTTATACTTTAAATATGCCAATATTTAATATTCTCAACAATCTCCCATGTCAACCAAAGTTACTGTAGCTTCTAGTGTTCCTGTTCAGTTGAAAATCTGACGGTGTTGGTTCACTCAACCAAGCGGACAAAACGGTACCAACAAGCGAGCTACCGACTGACCTCTGGATTTTCTGGCTTCTGTTTTTTTTGTCTGTGTTGTTGACTGTTCCTCTTCTTCCTCAGGTGGTGGAAGATGGTTATGAGTTTTTCGCAAAGAGGCAGCTGGTCACCTTATTCTCTGCTCCCAACTATTGTGGAGAGTTTGACAATGCCGGTGCCATGATGAGTGTGGATGAAACACTCATGTGCTCCTTCCAGGTGTGTAAAGCAGAACCTTTGTTTGTTCTCTTTGTAATAAAACAAATCAAAAAAAGTGCAATCATCTGCATGTATTTTGTGTTAAACAATAATCGTACACAATGGATCATTAGTTGTACTTTTTTTTAATGTTTTATCTTAGTTTTCATGCCTTAAGTTGACCTCTACTATTTATATAAAAAGTTTTTCTGTTCATCATTGCAGAAGTTACTGTTTATTTCCGTCAAACTAAATGAGAGTTCCTCTGTTTCTCTCTCAGATTCTGAAGCCAGCAGATAAGAAATTGTATCCTTATGGCGGAGGAGGAGGAATGGGATCTGGGAGACCGGTCACCCCGCCGCGAAATTCAGCCAAGGCTGCCAAGGCCAAGAAATAACAGGCGCTGGATACCCCTTCCACAACCTGCCACCCTGCTGTCTACCCAACACTCTTCTTTCTTCTACATCCCAAACTTGTTTCTCCCTCGTCACCAAATGGCAACAAAGCAGACAAGTGTCCAGGGTTCAATCATGTTTTTTCTCTTTAAAACCAACTGTTTGTTTGTCTGTTTGCGTGCATTTTTTTGTGTGAGTGTGTAAACAAAAAAGAAAGTGAGAATGATACAGAGGGAAATGCTGTATTCTGTATGTATGTTTTTTTTCTTTCTTCCTCTTGTTCCTCTGTTCATTTTTCCTTGTCATTTTGTAGAGCTGGGTTCTTCTTCCTGTTCTGTGATGTAAATTCAAACCTGGGTGTAGTGGAGGAGGGAGAGGGGCAAAGAGAAAGAGGAGCCTTAGCTGTTTATGTTAAGGCCCTGCACTGTTTAATGCTAAACACAAGCTTTTGTACATCCTGTTTCAGAGGTTTGTGTATGTCTGTGTGATGGGTGGTTAAGGGTGGGGTGGGATCAAGTTGCACGGTCAAATGGGAATGGCACATACCACACACTGGGTGCACAGGTGGACATATGTGCAGGTGCACCCTTGAATGAAATGGATTCACATGAAATAATACTTTTTTCCCCTTTCCCCCTGAAAACCAATGATTTGAGAACGCAAACATGGATGTGAAATAGTTTTGCTTCTTTAATTTTTTTTCTTTTTTTGTAGATACATGAATTAGTTCACTGAAAGTACGATGAATAAAATAACCATTTATTTGAATTTTGCCATCACGCTGATCACTCTGTTTGCCATTGCTTTTGTGTTTGTCAGCAACCTTTGCCATCAAGCATAGTGGCTGTGCTTGTCATCGAGTGTGGTAGCTTAAACTGACAATACAGCAGCTTAAAGAGATGTCTTCTGAATTGGACCCACTAAGATATAGACACTGAAATGTATTATTTTGGTCCGGTTTATTTCATTAATACTTCAAACAAAGGATAATTTGACATGGTTCTTTAGTGTAATTTATTCAAAGATGTAAGAAAGAATTGCCCAAAGGTGGTCTTAGAACCAGATGTTGCCTGTTTTTAACACAAAAAGGCTTTTGACTAGAATTTCTTAAATGTGTCTTTTTTCTAATGTCTGATTGTTAAGAACAAGTAGTTAATGATCTTCAGCGGGATGACTAGGAAGTTAATCTTATCCGACTCTTAAGCTGTATTGAGCTTTTAAAACCGCATACTCAAGAAAGTTGATGAAAGTGGCTAGAAGGTTCTCCACATGGTGAATGAATGATGGTGAATCATTGCTCTTACTTTCCAGTCCTCTAGTCAAGAAGACCACCTAAGTTAAGACCCTCGTGAAAATAAAGCGTGGGTTTATTTTAATGTAAACCCACTGAATGAGGGTGGTAGGAAGGCTAGAACTAGGAACAAGAGCCTTGAAGGCAGAAGTGTTAGGATAGAAGTATTATACCACATTTCTCAAAGCCTTGCAGATGATCCTTTAATCTTAATGGGGAATACTATTAAGTAATTGTTTTACTCTAAAACATAAAATTCCCAAAGCAATCATTTGCAGAAAATCCAAAATAAACCTAGATTACATTTTTGGCTGCAATGTCGGGTAATAACCAGGAGAACAGCTATCACTGTACATGCATTGTTAAATCATTCTGAATGCTTCTTCAATTGTGCTTTGTAAATTATTTTTAGCAAGAATATGGAAGTGCTTGCATTGCTTGTGACGGCAGTCATCATCTTTGAGTTGCTTTCTTTTTGCACCTTGTTGATAAAAGCATAAAGAGCCATAGACAGAGTGGATCCATCGACAACTGTGAACTCCCAAACAACGCAGCCAACCTACCTAAATTCACACTCAAAAAGACGTTTCTGCTTGTTTGTACAGGCTTTTTAATAAATGCTGTTCTGTCAGGAATAATGCCACAAACTGGCAATTTTGCTTCCCTTTTTCCATGCATTAAGTTCGCATACAGGGTGTCCCCAGTGAAAGCAGTCCATAGTTCAGCACTGGCTGTTGCAACTGGTGAAAATACTTCTTTCTACAGTGTTTCAGGGTATTTCACTGCCCATTTCTAATGAGCCAAACATAGTTTCCCTCTATTACATACTTGGTGTGTCTGGTTTTGTTAGTCTGCTGTCTGTCCTCATTCTTCAGCCCTCTGTCCAAGTATGAGCACATGCAACAGCAGCGTTCCAGATTGCAAAGGCAGTAAATATTGTGAAGTTGAGTGCAAGGCATACGCACATACTTCAGAGGGTGGGGAAGCAGTTTTTCAGCTGTCATCCTGCCCCATAATATAAGATCAACTCAGGAAGTGAAATTTAAAATAAAATAAATGGTATGAGGAAATCATATTTTTTATTCATATAGTAAGTAATAATATAGTAATATTTACCAGTCGGATGGCTTGCCGTTTCTGAAATAGGTTGAGCCCAACTGTGGCGTCTTGAGTCCATTAGGGAACAATGTTCACAGTGATTTGTTAGTTTAAAGGTCATTTTGATTTGTTAACAATACAGGCCCGCCTTTTGTAAATAAAGTTGATATGATGTCTAGGATCTGAAAATGTACAGAAATGTCTGATGATAAAATCTTTTAGGATAAAAGGAAATTTAGGCATGGGTGTTATGATATTATGGAGACCATCTCCCAACTGAGAGATGTGTCTTCAACAATGTGGGGGCTCCTTTTAGAGAAAATAGTGAAACATTATTGAACTTGTAGATTTCAGTCTTCTGAATAATTGGTCCAAAAAAGGCCAGAATCATTCCCATTTTCAGAGCTGTACAAACCTTTGCTTAAAGCATTGTTGCTCTATGTGTAATGTTAGTATTTCCGCAAAAATCTGGTCTTTAACTACTTTTGTGTTCATATTATTTTACTCATAAATTCAATGCTAAATACTGCTAGCTTATTAGTGTAGGATTTTTTTAATCAATCAGGGATGTTTTGCACCATGCACTGTCGCTAGGTAGATTATTAGATTATTATAATTACGGAAAGAAACAATAGAAATTAAAAGTATTTTTTATTTGTATTAAATTTGTTTCCAAATAAATCACAAGTTGTCTCTGTTACAAGCTAAAAATAAAACATAGAATTTGCATAATTGTGTTTGGTTTCTTTCTAAACATGTCTGACTGCAAAGTCAGATACATTTCAATATTTCACTTTTACCTGAATTGGAAAGTAGTGTCAGCTTTAGTCTAGAAACTTTCACAAGTCTTTAGGCCTCAGATTTTATAGTCTCTTATTTCTTTACGCGTCGGATGCTTTCTGTCCGTCAAATAGTTCGGTATCAGTGGATTCTTTATCCCTTTGTGTGCCTTTACTTTAGTTATTTATTTGACTTTACCTGACTAATAGGTAATAGGTCAATTAAGAATAAAATATCTACAACACAGACTTTCTCTTTCCATATTCCCATGTAGCCTCTTCCTCTTCTGTTTTAAAAATGGTGCTGGGGTGTAAAACCTGCTGGGAGTGCTTTTAAGAAACAACTGAATTAAAACATGTGAAATAGATACTGTAAATTGTATCACAATGTTCTGTTTTATACAGCAAAACAGCCAACCCAGAAAATCTCTGAGAAATCTATCTCATTTAAAAATGGAAAAAGGATCAAACAGATCTTGTTAGTAATAATGTATTCAGTACAGATTGTATACTGTAAGTGAAAAAACTCTATTTGTTTGAAAGAAGCCACTAGTAGAAACAAATACATTAACATTGACATGAGGTGGCTGAGGCTGCCTGTGATGGTCCTCTAGATTTATTATGGTACAAACTGATCTTCTCTACAGTGAAGTCACTGCAGTCAGCTCGTAAATCCTAGAAGGCTGTTGATGACCTTGGATAGTGTGAACAGACCAAATATATGTATGTGTACAAATGTTAATATGTTTGAACATACATTTCTCGTGTAATTAGAGAATGACTGGACTATAATAGGATGGATGAATGAGCCCTAACCCGTTGTTGAGTGATGTTTGAGTTTCCCTTCAAGTCCTTGGAGATGTAGTCTGTGGTAGCTTGAATGCCTTAACGCCTTTTAAAATATGCAGTTGCACTACTCTGGGTTGTTTCCAGTTTGCTTCGTGATTGACAGTCTAGATAAGTTCTTCTTTCTTGGCAGTTGTGTAAAAAACATAGGGGTAAAATATTCCTTGAAGGTGAATCTAATTTGAATAGTGTTCATTGTTTATACATTAGTGTTGATGTAGGCCAGGGGTGTCCAAACTACGGCCCGGGGGCCAAATGCAGCCCGCAGGCCATTTTGAAGCGGCCCTCTGCACATTCTAAAAGTAAAATGAATATGGCCCACAAATTAAACTTCTGCTTGTCTTATATTGTACTTCTCAAATATATATGTTCAGATATATTAATGAGCCCAATTTAAAATAAGTTCAGTCATTTAGAATCTAAAACATTTTCTAACAAATCTTAGTTGATAAAAAAAAAACTAAATAATGTATTTCTATAACCAGCTTGAAATGTAACTTTCATATTTACTCTTATTATCAGCAATCTGAGGCTTCTGTTTTAAGGAAGGAGCTGCCAACAGAGTAAATGAACCCTAAAGACAGACAGGATGTAGGCTGTTCTTTCTGAAAGCGTTTTCAAGTGTCGCACATTATTCACCTACATTTGATTTGTTTTGCTAACTTATAACTTAACTTATGAGACAATATTCACCTCTATCAGTGGCCCAGCTCTCCGTATATTTTTCTGTATGTGGCCCTCGGTGAAAAAAGTTTGGACACCCCTGATGTAGGCTATTCAATTGAACATCTTAGAATACATATGGAAAAGCAATTACAAAAACAATCTTGGTTTCAAAACAGTAATGACAAACTTTGTATCTCTGGTTTTAGCAAACTATTTGTATGCCTATTTTCCAAAGGGGGTCAGGATCAATAAGCCTGGACTTTGACTCTCTGGATACCAAAGGTTAGTTTGTTATTCAAAGAAGGCAAGGTGTGCATCAGGCACAGAGGATTTGCACATTTCAAACTGTTTAAGATAACATGCTCTTTGAAGGCAACTTTAAAACTTTGAAGACACCAGAAGATTGGAGAAATGCATCACATTAAAATCGATTGATGGGCCATTTAATCAATACATTAACCCAAGACAATGACACAATCGCTTAATAATAGTCTTGATGTTGTTAAGTTGTTTTTTGTTTTGCACACAATATAGGAAACAGGCTTGTATATTGAATTATGCTGAAGTTTAAAAATGCAGCAGGCGGCTATGGTATTTCAACTGGTGACAGCATTCCTGCTCTGTACTGGCTGGCAGTTACTGTGAATGATTATGTTAGATTCTTTGCAGCAGCCAAATAGTGACCACTGTATTAAATTTGTCTTTAAATCAATAAAATAAAAAATAACCTTTATTTATATAATAAACTGTATTTATATAGCACCTTTCATGCTTGACGCAGCCCAAAGTGCTTTAGCCTACAGAGTATGACAAATATATATATATAAAACGTGAGGAACGTAATTAAAAACAAGATATAAAAACATATTTCCATTTAATTTTCCTATTTAAATGTATTAGCAAGTATTGTTATTAATGTGTTCATTAATAATCATAATTCTGTTTTGGAGACACATGTCAAGTAGAATATCACTAAAGAGTATATCATTTAATTTATTGACGTATTAATTTAAAAGTCAACTACTTCCCTTTAGTCATGTTATTAATGAGGAAGTTTCCAGAACTTGGTCCAATTATGTATACAAACCGTTGCTAATATGCCATTAGGAATAGGGACAACATCTATTGGCACGTCTATATCATTTTCGGGATGTAGTGAGAAACATGTTTTCCCCGTTGAGGATTATGCTGGGCTGGGAACATACGTATGGCTCACCTCTGCTCTGGATCAACAGCAAAGCTAAACGAGTTGCCCCCACCCACAAGAAAGCCTGACCAATCACTGAGCTTAAAACCCCTGATTTGTAAAAAAATGACCTTGACCTCAGCGAATAGCGTAACATGTGGGCGTTGCCAAAACTAGTTCGGTTGCACCGAACGTTGCCCATCAACTTTTGCTACTAGAAGAGGGTTGTGTAAAGCTAGTAAGCTAGCAGCATAACATATCCATTCGAAGCTACTTTTTACCACGCGTGGTGTTTTTCAACCTTTTGCCATTCAATCAGGGATTCAAAATCGTAAACAAATAAGCAACACATTCCAGAAGTGACGAAGAGCCTCCATTTTCGTACGCGGCTGCCCGGACCAGCCTGAAAGACGGCAGAAAGCTAGCTGTTTGTGCTCTAGGCTAACTTTCCCTGCCAGAGCAATCAGGCATCTTGTAACAAAGTGTCTATCTGACGATACTTTTGTCGACTACAAAACCCTCCCAGGTATGTATTTGGAAAACCTCATTAACAGTATACATTGCGTATGAGAGCATATTGCTTCACAGGTCGGCAACAATCTAATACAGTTCATGTTACGTTAGCTGCAGACCGTTAATGCTAATGTTAGCTTCTTCACTCCTCAGCTGATAACGCATATTTTCCCAGCAAGCTGACATGCTAAGCTAACGTTAAGCTAATGGGGAAGCTAACATGGGGCTCGGTCACATTCCTAACCGTACCAAGTTGTGGTTGTAAACATAGTGTGACGTTATATCAAACAAATAATACCGGGCTGTGAGCCTGCCTAAAAAAGTGAATTAGTTATTAACCTAATGTTACGTAATTTGCGTTCTCTGCTGAGATGCAAAGCTGTAGATGATTACGGTGTGTTGTTGTTGTCATCATATAATTCGTAGTGTTACTTTGACCCGGTGATTGCAGCATGCTGATGGTGGGAGGCAATGGACGGATGCACTAGAATGAGTGTGAAGGAGCTGTGTGAGACCGATGACCTGGCCACCGGTTTGGTGCTGGACCCTTTGCTGGGCTTCAGCACCCACAAGATGAACATCAGGTAATGACTTACTCAACATTGTTGTACAACGGTCAATTTAGGTGGAGAAGTTTTAACCTTTTATAGTAGGATATCGGAGGATCCCAAATAAATGAATATTTTTACTTATCCTTTCTTATTTTATTAAAGGGTGCTTGCCTCCTTATTAAATAAGTCAACGTTTACTTCTGCCTCTTAGGTGCACTGCACCAATGCTATATTTCTGTTCTGATTTTTGTGTATATATATGGTGTCATGACACCCAACCCCTCCATGAAGTGTCAATATAGAGACACAATTTAAAGATGTCTTGGATTTGGAAAAAACACAACATAAAATAAATGTTACATTTAGAAAAAACTAATTTTGCAATATTGTATTGTATTTTTGTATTTTGATGTGCAATTGCTTAATAAAAATGTGCTCAAAAAAAAAGAAACTAATTTTGGAGAAGTTTTATTTTTATTTATTTTTCTGTGTTTTTTTTATCTTACCAAGACATACTAAATTACTAGTCTATTAACACAGTAAGTATCAATGCTGATGGAGACTAAATGTATATCTAAAATACTAGATAAAATAGATTTTATATAGACTTATCTTTTTTCCTTAACTGTTTCTGCTTGTCTTAAAAGCCATTTTATGCTTTCTTTCTTTATCAGTCCCCAACCAGAGATCCGGCGCTGGGGTAACCTCAAAGAGACCCTGTTGCGCTTTCAACGTACGCATGATTTCGATGCTACGTTTGAGGCGCTGACAGTGGGCGAACACGCTGGTGACTATTTTAATGCATTAGGAATCCATCGACTGGAGCTGCTGAGACAACATGTAAGCTGATATATTTAAGTCTGTGAAACTGTATAAATATTTAATCCAATAGATAAGTTGACAAAGGTCTCTGTTTTATATTATCTGGATTAGTTCATAGAAAGCTACATTTTGACTCCTGAATTTGTCACTTGAATGGGAGAATATAATCCAAACCTTTTTGTTGTTGTCTGCAGGTGTATCGCTACCTTGATGCCTTCCTACTGGATAGTGGAGTCAAAATAGAGTCCTGTGACAGATACTCCTCAGAAACAAATGGAGCAAAGATTACCTCAACGAGGCAATGGTAATCTCTCGCACATTTATCAAGGCAGCATTTCCTTCACCTTTTGTTTTTTATTTTATATCGGTATGTGGCTTTCATATGTTTTGTCGCAGGTTTGCAGGAGAGCGTGTGGAGGTCCTGCTGGGCTGCATAGCAGAACTGAGCCCCACCGACGGCACTGTCTTGAGGGCAGGGGTCAATGATTTCAGTGTGATGTATTCAACACGCAAACGCTGCACTCAGCTCTGGCTTGGGCCTGCAGCTTTCATTAACCATGGTGAGTTTATTTGCATCCATGACTCATATTTTCTAAGCACACAGATATTTGACCAATTCACAATGTTCCTTGCTGATTGGTGTGCTTGCTTGTGAGATTCATTTCAAAATTGAGAAAACAAAAACACTGAAAAATTAATTTGAGTAATTTTCTATCTTTGATAAGCTTTTCTGTTTGATTCGTGAGCATCACTCGTCTCAACACAAGACTTCTTACATTTTGTGCAAATTAACAATATATATAAGAATTTTTTGTACTATTATTTGTCAAACTTGGAGATATAACCAATAAATTACAAGATTGAAGCTTTGAATTATAGTAAAGAAAATGTGTTTCTAGAAACATTCAAATGTGTCAAAAAAATGAACCATTTGTGAAGGTATCTTAAAGTGCAGGAATTACTTTGGTATTTTATGTATCGTCACAACGATTGTAGAGATGACAAATTCACCATACATTGATACAAAAATAGTCAACGATAATTTATGGTTAATTGTTTAAACATAACTTCCCTTTTGAAGGTTTCATAGTCTTTTAGAATAAGAAATTGAATATTTGTAAGGTTTTGGAATGTCAAATAGAACAAGTCAGCATGGGGTGTTGGAAATTGTCGTGTGATTCTTCACTACTGACATTTTGTAGACCAATGAACAAAGAAACCCTGTTGCAGGCCTTGCTATTGTGAATTTAAAAATCACAGCCCAGGGTATGAACTGAATTGTAATGTGTACAAAAGGTGCAGGGAACTTCAAGTTGATTCTTCCGTCCACTCAAAGGGCATTCTCTGACGAGATCTTTTAATAACGTTTGAGAGTTAATCAGCTTCGCCTTTGAGACTTTTGCAAAATGAATCCTGCACAAGCAGGTCAACATAATAGCAAGACTTTCAGTCATTGCTGTGACGGAATGAATAACTTGTAACCTTTTATCTCTGTCTTTATCTCTCTTTGTTTGTCCTGGGTTGAAGACTGCAAACCAAACTGCAAGGTAATCATTCAAAATGTTGACTCTGTCAATCGTTAAATGTTTGCATTAATGCATTTCAGATACACTAAGTAGAAACAGAAATATACTCTACTGTTTTTTAACTGTTCTTTTGTTAATGTATCCCATGGGCCAACCAACCTTTGTCTTTTGCTGTTTTTTTTCTTTCCCCTTTTCACCCGCCCAGTTCCTCCCAGGGGAGAAGAATATCGCGTGTGTCGAGGTGATTCGACCCATTTCACCTGGGGAGGAGATCACGTGCTTCTATGGTGCCAGCTTTTTCGGCGAAGGAAATGAAATGTGTGAATGCTGCACCTGTGAGAGGTGTGTCTGTCAGCTCGATAAAACCTTTTTAACTGCTCGGTTTAAAATAAATAAATACTGAAGATATTGTTTATCAGAATCGAAAATACTGTTTGGGTTAATTTTTTTAAAATTATTTTTTCACGTTAGGAATGGAGAGGGTCACTTCAAACACAAAGGAAAGCAGCCAGAATGTGAAGAAACAAAGGACCATGTGGGGCAAAAGTACCGCCTTAGAGAGAGATTGCTTCGTCATCACCGAGAGAAGGGTCACTTCGCTGCAAGGACGATAATACCAGGAGCCCACTCAGGAATCTTTAAAGGTAACTGCTTTATGATTAAAAAAAAATATATATATCTTTCTAAAATAAGGAGAAAAAAAGCCAGATCATTTGTATTGCTTGCTTCCTAAAAGCCCTCTCAGCAAGACAGAAGTAGCTGAAATAAACCAACAGGAATATCAGCTGTACAATGAATTATAAAGCAGTGATGTTGGTAATGGCAGATATTTTACTAAAAGCTCAACAGTTGTTCTCATCACTTCAGTGGTTGTTAAATGCACCATCAAATTAAACGCCTTTAGGAAAACCAACACGGCTCATTCATTAAGGTCCACTCAGCACATCATTTGTAAAAAACTTGGCTGGAATTCCAGATTTACTACCTTACATTTAAATCAAGACGAGAAAATATTTGTTGAAATATATTTTTTGAAATGTCAGATTTCACCACTTGCCTGTTTTATTGTCCTTCACATTAGGCCCTCAAATCTCAAATTCTGCCAACTAAGTGACATTTTTTCTGTTTTCAGACTTAAAAATATAAACTTAGATATAAGAATTATTTTAAACATTTTTTTTCTATTTTGAATTTGACTTTTTGCCCCCCTGCCAATATTTTGTTAGCAAACAAGGTATGGGGCCGTTTTAGTCATAGATGTACTCAAAGGATACACATACAGGGGCATTGACTTAAGTTCAGTCTAATGCAGTCAGTGATATGTTAATGGAATCAGTTTCACTCTTTGGAAACAGATACTACTGTGAATGCAGTCATTCAGACCCTGTTTGGATAACGTGTTTTTGTATATAATCTAAAGGTGAATTGAGCCTGATAAGGGAGCAGAGTGTGTTGCCTCTTCGTGACGCCAGGATTCAATGTAGCATTATATCGAAACACGTTTACTTTTGTAGCTTAATTTAGTGTTAAACAACCCTTAAGCACTTCTTTTTTTTTCATGAGTTAGGTTAAGACAAAACAAATCTTCAGCATAATAAGAAGAACGTGTATGCTTGTGTAACCATAACAAAACAAAACCTTGTACCAACCGATAACCATAACGTCTATACAATAATGTGATGACCTTTCTGGAAACAAACAGAACATCATATCCTTAAACATTTAGACTACATACAAATTGTTTGACACTGCTAAATAGATATGGATTTGTTTTTTTTAAATCTTCATAGTATATATGTGTATGAGCATGTACTACAGGTGATGTGAATTAATTGAGATTGCGAGTAATCCCTGCATCTTATGAGGATATATAAAATATTTTCAAGTATGACAGCTGTTCCTGTAGTTGTATTATTTGCAAGAAACAGATAAACTACTTCTACAATCTCCTTATAATGCTCATTGTTTTTATACTCGTAGTATCATGCCATCTGTAACATGTTTTACTCTTTGCTGTTATTTTGGGCCAATATACATGATTAGTTGCTTCCAGACAAAGAGAAAACTAAAACTGTTTCTTTGTTTTGTTCCTTTTGACAAGACAAGACATTTGAAGACCGGTACTCAAAACAGCAATCTTTGTAATACATTTTTCAGGGCTAGTAGAACTCATCAGTGGATTAATTCATTATTTAAATATCTGGAAAAAGGTTAATAAGCTTAAGTTAATAAGAGTCTTTCATATAGTTGAATACAATAGAATGTCTGTGTTTTTTTTTAAATAAGCAGGATTTCTGTACACTGCTTATACTGATGAGGATTAAGCAAAGAAGAAATGCTTCAACTTTAACTGTTTATTTTTTGTCTTTTATTCATAGCCATCCCTTCAAGGAATTCCTTTACCCAGCAGATGAGGAGAAATGCTTTGAAAAACAGACAATTTTGTCAAACAAAGAAGTGGAGACGAGAGAAGCTCAGACTATCAGGGAGGCACGGAGGGAAATCCTCCACAGACAGCCAGTGTCGAACACTTCCTTATTGGTCTGACTTCACTCTGAAGGACATTAGAATCAGAGTACGGCGCCACTCGGTGGAGTTCTTACTCAATTGTAAGAATCCAAAAAGCAAAGAAAGGGCTTTGCTTCAACAGCTGGAAGAAGTGAGGCCAAAAGATAATGGGATAAGTGAACTGAATTCGACTGGTGTAGAAAACAACAGTGAGGTAAACTTGAAGCCTTTCACTCTAACTTCCTCCATGTCAGTTCTTCAGAAAAGTGGCCCAACAGGATGCAGCGCAGGCCTTAATGGGAAATCTGTCAAAGTGTTGGATAGGCGGGCAGTTCCCCAGAGGTACTCTTCAAGACAAAGAAGCATGATTCAAACCACGCTCGCGTATCAAACAGGATCCAGCAACACAGCGATCACTACAACCATTTGTCAACCTGTCCAAAATGACAAAATCTGCAGTGCAACAACACAGGAGAAGATTGAAAGAGCCACCACAGAGAGTCAAAGCAACAAGTACAGCAGCACTGAATCCTGCATCATCAACACGGCTCAAAACCCAGCTGCTGGGAAAACAGAACAAAGGACTACCAGGGCATCAGCCATGTTGGAAGTCTTTCAGAGTGTCACCGATAACACAAAGGAATCTGGAGACAATCCACCAATATCCCTGAAGCAATACCTAACAGTAAACCTAACAAGGTTATCGTTGCCACAAAGTGTAAAAGCAGATGGGAAAGACATTGTAAAGTTATGTGGAAGGACCAGGCATAGCCAGTGTCCCAGACCAGCACCTCTGTCAGTGCAGTCAGAAAAAAGATGGTCCAGATCTCAGCAGAGGCAGGGAGGAAGCTCAGAGACCTGCTCAGCTGAAGGTAACAGAGGGGTAAGGGAAATGTTTTTCAAAGCCATTGATAAAGTCAATTTAAGGGAGTGCCAAGCAAGTGAAGCTGTAGATGATTTATCCCCCAGCAAGAAAGGGGGAAATGATAAAGTTATAGAAATACAAACGATATCACAAAAAATATATGACGTACAGAAAGAGCAGCAGGACATTGTAAAAGGCAAAGTTGAAGGGCAGGAAGAAAAGAAAATTGCAGCTTCTGCAATTGTGGAATGTAAAAATAACACAGGCCTGGAAGAAGTGAAAGAGGCAGAATGTAAAATTGTGCCCAGTGAAAAAACTAAAGAACCAAATATCATACAGTATGACAAAATTAAAGCTGAGGAGGGAACTGTTAAACTAGCAGAACAAACGACTAGGAGTGCAACTAATCGGCCAGTAAATAGGCTTGAGGAAGATATTGTCATAAAGCAGGCAAGGGTTATGTTGTCTGATATTTTAAGAGATGCACCTTTAATAGATAAGATATTACACAATGATATTGTAGGAAGAGGGGTTTCTACCGCGCCCTCTGAAGAAACAGTAAGTGCTGAGGGGGAGGAAGAACTGGGTGAAACAAGAAGAGGCAGGTCCAGTTGTTTGTTGCAGAGAAGGATGTTGAGGCAACGACAGTTGAGGCCTAGAACAGCAAAAACAATGGCAGAAGCTAATCAAAGAACAAGGGGACACTTTAGAAAAGAAGGTTCGGCTTTACTGAAGACTGAGTTGAGTGAGGACAGTTTAAGGCTTCTGTCGTCACCAAGGCATAATGACCCATCGGCCCCATGCTTTAACCAACTACCTCATAAGTCACGCATTACAGCAAAATCTGCAAGTAATCTGCATCCAGGTACAAATACACAGGCGCACGTACAGTCCAACATTCCGCTCAAAAAACGTACATTTCGCAGTTCTGTGGAAATAGATTCTGAACAACATGTGATTTCTGCTTCAGATCAAGCTTCTAAAGAAGCCACTGAGATAAATTCATCTGCAGAGCTGAAGAGTAGCAAAATGAAGAGAGATAAGAAAAGCAGATGTAGGAGAACAGAGCTCCAGAGGTTAAACCCCAAATGGACTGCAAAACAAAACTCCTGTAAGCGATTGCTTCGTTCCCATTCTAATGAAGTTCAGCGACACAAACTTTTGAGAAAAGTTCGGAAGATTAAAATAGAGAGGCAAGATCAGGACATTGACAAGACTCCGATTCGAGTGAGTGATAGGCTTGCAAAGGAAAAACAGGCTGGGGATCGTGCTAAAATGCCTGTTCCAAATACATCCCAAAAACATGATGAGGTTGAAACAGAAATCCACCAATGTGGTTTGGAGGAGATGAAGCCGCAGCTCGATTTTAAGATCCGATTTAAGAGGAGGAGAGGGAGAGTATGGGAGATGCAAAAAGCAGGATTGGGAAATATGGCATTAAAAACAGAAAAGTGTGATGGGTTGATGACCTGTGACCCTTTTAAAGCAATCATGGATTCTGTATCAATTTTAAACATGGAGATGGAGGCAGCTCAGGCACATGTACAGGCTAGTAAGAAGTCAAAGAGCAGATTGCATCATTTGAAAAAAAGAGGTGAGAAGCTGAGTGAAATTAAAACAAATACCTCCTCAGACACAAAACCAGAAAAAGACCTCGAAAATGTACATGCACCCAGTGAAACACCCAAAGCCAAAATTGAGATTACAGAAAAGCTTGATGAGGAACATCCAGATGGAGTTAAACTGCTGCAAGACAAAATCAAGGACTGTAAAACTGATAGTAACATGCCAGCTGTAGCAAAAGAAACAAAAATTGAAGATCATTATGTAAATAATTGCTGCTTGTTTGAGACTGGGTCACAACAGAAACTGCAGCCTGAATTAGATTCAAATGGTCTTCCATTACCAGTAATTAAACTGCGCAGAAAGACGGAGGATATTTGGGAGGTGGACAGCAAAGAGAGGGTTATACAAACTGAACTTAAAGTAGAGCCAAAAGTAAAGAAAGAGATGTGCACTCACCTTTTAGGGAAACAAAATAAAGGATGTCCTAGTTTCAGCAAGCTCAAAGAAGAGTTCCCTTTCCAAAGACTTAACAGGAACTCTGCCTTTTTGAAAACAGAAGTGCAGCCATTTTCCTTGTCTCTGTCACCACTGTCGCTGTCTTCCCCTCTTAATGACAATAAAACTGAAGTGGTATACTCAACTGCAGATGCAGTCACTGAAAGGCCAGAGATGAACAGCGGAGGAAGGAAACAGAGGCACAAAATGGAGAGACCACGAAAGTGTGTGCCTGTTGAAACACCCACCACTTGTCTTAGTCACACTCTACAACAAATTGACAACAGTCTTTCCAGGCTCACAGAGGGCTTGTGTTCATCTCAGACTTTGGAAAAGCCAATAGCCTGTTCCAGTGCTTGTAATTCTGTTATCCAGCCCCCATCCCAGTCTCCTCTATTCACAACTGCAGATACCATGCTATCTGGTGAGCCTAACTTCACAAACTGCTGCGATGATATTCTGGATTTTCAGTGCCTCAACTTTGAGGGATATTATCAGCCACAGAATATACTTCCATCGTCCCCATCAGATCTGTGTTCACTGGATGCTCCCACTGATCCTTTCAGCAGTCCCCTTTCTCACAGCCCGTCTGACACATGGGCCACTGAGACGCCGTACCTTGGCCCTCCGAGTCCAGGAAATAACTTTACAAATGAGGATCTGCAGTTTTTTCCTGGTTTCAATTCTTCCAAAAGTGACACTGTTCCTTTGGAATGTGAAGTGAGGGATGCTCCCAAAGACAGAAACCAACCCAACCCCAGTTTTGGTTTTGCAGCTCTAGGCAACATTGACTTCACTGCTAAGGATCGACTTTTTAGTAAAAATCCAGGGATGAGACCGTCCAGAGAAGACTTCAGAACTCAGTCTTTTCCTGTGGTCAGCAAGCCTCGATTGTTTGGTGCAACACCATCTTCTGTTACATCTCAAACTCCTGTTACTTTAACCCCACCATGCATCAATGTAAAGGCGAGCACCAGCCAACCGAAAGCCCACTCGAACATTAGAACCCAGGGCCCCTTCCATCGTATGACCATTCCTAGTAAATCCCAGACTTTTTCTAGTTGTCAGCCAACGACAGCAAGAGGAGTGCCCCAGAGTTGCTTCACTAAGTCTGTTCCACCATCTCAAACTGTTAACAAATTCCCCTCTGCTCAACTCTTCACTTTAAAAAATCCAAATCCTCCCGATAATCCTTTCAAATTCCAAGAGAAAAGCTCCACAGTTATTCACAGGGTGCTTAAGTATCAGGGGGGGAACCAGAGTCAGAACCTGTATAGTGCACCATGTAAAGACGCCATGGCTGCTGGCAGCCCGATTGTCACATCTAGAACATTTGGTACAAAATCTGGTGCGTTTGAGAAAACCCAGCAGAGTCAGAAACTAGGTGTCGGTGTTGGCAGTCATCATAAAGGCAACATTTCTGTTCATGGGTTTGGAAAAGATGTTGAACATTTTGGATCCTCCAGCAACCCCATCAGGTCCAACCCTCACTTCAACAAACCCAACTCTTTACCTCTGTCTTCTGTTAAAAATACAATGCCATCTGACAAACACGAAAGTGGTGAAAATAATTTCACTTTCAAAAACATGCAAAGACCCCTTTTCTTTCCTAGCAAAGGGTCTGATGGTTATTCATCATCACAAGACAAGAAATCCACTTCGTCAACCTCAGATAAGCACCAGTCATGCTTTATTCAGCAAGATCCCTATGATTTTAGCTTCAGTTCATCTATTTCTCCTATGCCTCAGCACAACAATCCCCAAGTGGCTCAGACTACAGCTCCTGGTACGCCGGCACCAGCAAACAAGAGTCAGTCCTCAACCTCCTCGGCCTCTTTCCCTTATGGCTATCAAGGTCCTCCTTACGTACTTAATTTCAGTGGAGATCATTCATTGACCCTAGGTCTCAGGGATGGGGCTGACGGTTACCCAGGATTAGGCTCAACAAACTACACCTACCACTGTCTGATGGAACCTTCAGGCACCCAAGGAAGACTAGTTCTTGAGCCCTGTGGACCCCAGCTGTCTAACCCAGCATCTTTTTCTTTGGGTGGATTCTCAGGGCTCAAAGGTCAGGATGACCATTGCAGAAAGGACATGCAGCAACAGTGCCAGCCTGGGGAACATCAAGGCACACAACACTATGGACCTGTTCCATTGTCTCATTCAATGGGTCCCACAAAACCCAAGAGAGTGAGGCTAGTGGTGACGGACGGCACAGTAGACTTAGATCTCCAGTACTCGGATTGATTTATACCCCTGCACAGTTTGGATGTTGTTTGCTAAAGGGGAAATACAGTTTCTGCCACAAGATGTTTTTGTAAGCACTGTAATGTGAATCTTCCATTCATGAGAGCCTGTTTACTTTTCTAAATTACCATTTTGATTGACTGTTAGTGTATGAATGACTTACAGAGGAGTTTTATCTAAAGCAGATGTAACAGTGTGTTAAAACTACTGTGTATGATTTGTCAAAAATGTAAACAATACACATCAATTTTTTTAAATGTCCAAATTCAAAAATGTATGAATAAAATAGCTAATTAAATATATTTGTGACTTTAGACTTACAGGCCTAGTAAACATTGAAAGCCCTTTTATGTACTGTAACATAGTATGACTTTTTCTATACAATGTATGTCGGTCAAGACACGAGCACCATCATTGCTTGCTGGTACTTGTATTGGTGTAAGAAGGCAGCTTTGTGCCTCAGTCTTTGATATGTTCTTGTGACTTTTTAAAGAAACAGTTAACCCTCTTTTATACTCACAGTAAGCTCCTTTCTCATTTTGTGTGTGTGTGTGTGTGTGCATGTGTTTGACAGGCAGGTCTTAAGGGATCAAATTAAGGTGTGTTGTTGCACCTTCTCCTGTGACTGTTTATGATCATTAGTCATTTTTGCATTAGTGAAAGGCTTGTGCATGAACGGTGTACAGTAAAAAGATTTCCTCACCGTAACTAATATACAGTATATTCAATGACAACTTTAGTGGGAAACCACATGAACTGCAGGTTTCACAGCTGCTCTTTTGAGTACCTAGTTGAGATTAAAAAACTAACTGCAATGTTTTATTTTTCAGGCTGTTGTGCTTGATGGATTGAGGTAAAGTACACCATCTTTGTTATGGGTGTCAGCAAGGTTGAAACGTTTAGATATGTATGTTACAAGAAAACTGACAATCTTCTCCCGGAGTGTCTCCCTTTTTATTGTTATCTTTTTTTTTCTTTCAAGGAAATCGGTTATTATACAGAAAGTAAAACATAGAGATGTTTTTTGTTGTTGTTGATGGAGCAACACAATTGTGTCTTTACACAAACAGAATTACTTGTTGTTGATTATGAAAGTCATGCAAACAATCCCTCATTTCATGTACTGTATGTTGAACCCATTCTCCATTAGTGGGCAGGAGTGTTCGTTGTGACTGCACAGCCTTTCATTACTAAGAAATTGTACTGTCTTGATAAGGAAAGGCCAATTATTTATTTTAATATCCTCATCCTTGAAATGGTGCTTTTATGTAATTTATATTTAACATTGATTGTTCAAACTGTTAAATGTTTTGTATTATTATTTAATAGGACAAAATAATGAATTGATTTAGACTGAGTATTTAATTTCCCAGCATTCAACATGTTATTCAATGTTTCAGTTGTTACAGGAAAACTTTTGTCTTTTTTCTTATTCGCAGTTAGTCTTAATGAAAGTCTGCTGTAGAAATGTATAAATGTAGCTATATCATTAAAGATAATTCATTCTTTTTATATGTTTTCTGTATTTGAGTCTACTTCTCAAGCCTGAACCCTATCTCGTTCCCAAATCTGCTCATATCTAGTGACCTACATTTATATAGTCTTTTTAAATGTCCCTAATATTGAAATAATTCAATATTTATCATTTTCAGATTAAGGCTGCTCTGTTTTGTCAACAAAAAAAAAAAAGTAGTATCATATAAAACAGAAAACATGTATCTATCTATTGGTTATAAATATCCATATATATGTGAAAATACATATGTGTAGAAGTAGAATAGATGCAAACTCAAAATTGTAAGGAGCAAAGTATTTGAGTAGATGTGCCTAACCACTGGTAACTGTCTCCTAAGAGTTTAAGTTTTGGTTTATCTTTAGTTTCCTGATCTTGGGGAGAGCGTTCATCCTCCTGGTTTATTGCTCAGCCTTCCTCTGTACCTGTTCTTTCATCAGAATACAGAATACCTTTATTAGTCCCACACAGGGGAAATTTACAACCAGTGCTTTTCTCCTCGATCCCCTCCTCTTCTTCGGCACATGACCCAGTTGTGTATTTCTTTCTCAGTGACAGCCGAGCAGTTAATTCTGATGCCAAGTATAATAGTTTTCTTATAATTAGGACAGAAAGAGGGTGAGATGTTATTTCTTGTATTAGTGAGATTGTACATATTAAAAAAAACCTGTGTTTCTCTGTTACAACAGGACACAGAATAATTCTGCTGAGCAGTGGCGGAAGAACCAATTGGTTCTGCAGTAAAATGTCCCCTTTTTGACTGATAAACTATTATTTTATTTATAGTATTACATGGTTAAAATGGATGTTTCATTGTTCAGGATAAGCAGCTCCTTACTGTTGCATGGTCAACGTGGAGCTTAACTTTTTTGACATAATGTTGGGTAGTTCAGTCCAATGATTCCTAAAACGGGTGAGCTAAGGGGTCCTGGGGTGATTTTATGGGAAATAAAAGGAAAACAAATTCTGATGCCTTGAAAAAAAGTTTGTAATATTTAGATTTCTTTTCACATTATGTAAGTGATAGGGGTGTAAGAAAAATAGCACACTCATGGCTCTACTTTCTGAAGATTGGAAAATAGTTGAAGCATGTATTATAAATAATCAAGTAGTTTGTATGTAAGAATACATCTTGAGTACTTAGCAACTGCTTTTATTCTTGTGTACGCCATGCAGGGTTTCTTTATTCAAAATGTGGGAGAATTCAATTTTGTGCCACATCAAATATTTTCCGACGTTTTAACCCTGCTAGTTTTCCACATATTGTAATTTTCATTAGTAAGTAACCTTGGATGTTTCTTGTTTTACTCTTGTGAACATCAGAGTTCCATTAAATCTATGTAGCCTCATGACTCAATTCCCTATGTTAAGTTCTCTGGGGACAATGATCTGTCATATGAAAGTTGCACAGCAGCAGTAGCCCTGTGAAATGGCTGACTGTGTTGAGTTGCAGTTTGTGCAGCTTTAACCACCACCACCATCATCAGCAGTAGAGCAGAAACCCTTGTGGGGAAAGAGCAAGAAAACACAGTCAGTGTGTAATCCTGAGAAACAAGCTTAGGCTAGGAGGAGAGTGCTTTAGAAAGGTGCACTAGCATTGCACATTATTTCCCAGGTGACAGGTCGCAGAGGCTCCAAATGACTGACTGAGGTGTCAGTGTATTAGTGTAAATTATGACTACAACCAAAACCCTGTGTGTGTCAGCTGCACAAGCAGGAATATTGCTCTTATTATGGCCATCTTTCTTTATTAAATCTGTCTGTCTGCTATTAGGGCAACTCCCCTGGCTCCTTCTACAAACTGCAGTGGCATGTGTTGATGAAGCCCAGCAAACCTTATAGCTTACTGCAACTGCTTACAGTACTTACTTTCAACCAATTAATACTGTTGGTCCTGCTTGAGTATGATGAACAAAAGCTGTTAAAGAAACCCCTTACATACATATATACAGACTCAATTAGTCAAAGCAGCAGTGCTGGAGGGTGTACGCTGACTAATCAATACACACATATTTAAAGAACCAATAGATCAGAGGGTGTAATGCTTTTAATAGGGTGAAAAAGTTAGCTCCGTATGAGTCATGATTGAGGGAAGAGGTGGACAGCCCCCGCTGTGCAAGGTTACATTTCATTCTCATCCGTTTTCAAATGCTATGCTTTGAGTTGATGGATGTAATGTTAATGAGAGGAACTTAAATGAGGGACGGTGATGTTTATGATCACCACTGAGCAAGAGCTGAGGTCACATTTTGACCGTCACTATGACCATTGGCACGGACTGCATCACCATGCCTGCGATATGATGCAATGACATTCATCTTGTGAAACATGTAGTATGGTAATTGTAAGCAAGCTATATTTAATTCAGGGCCATGACGGCAGATTCAGTTGGAAAACAGCTGATGTCTAAAGTGTTGACCATTAGGTGATGAGTTATGAGTATTTTTTTATAATCCATTTACCATTCCAAAACATCCTTTGTGATATTGCTTCTGTTTTTCTTCATAATCATGTTTTTACGGACTTTACATATGATACCTTTTCAGAGTTTTCTAATGTTTCAGAGACCAGTCAATTAATCCAAACAATTGTCAGCCTGAGCCCCTGAAATCATTTTTTCAAGTTTAAATGACTAAAATGCACCGTTTGAATCTAACCGGTTTTAAGCAAAATGGTAAACACAACAGGAAAAATAGTGCAAACTAAAACAGCACTATGGTATCAGAATTTGTAAATCCCCAACTCCCAAGATATATTGTTTTGAGAAGATAGAAAATGCCATACAAAGAAAATGCTACTATATCGCAGTTATATGCTGACAAGATCAAATAGACAATCTCAATAATACAAATTAAATGTCTGCAGAAAAAAATCCAGTTTAATAAATCTGACTATTTTAGATGCACAGTAAACGATACAAGATTTATATGAAGTCCTTATCGGAATCCAAACATGTTTGTGTTTAAGAAGCCATGTTTCCTAGTACTGTTTTTCTGAACCAGTGATATCCATCAACATCTGACATATAGCGTGAACATCATTTGTAACCTGACACTTTTTCGCACCGGGGAAATCTATGTAGCAGATGTGTTTTTTTGGCAGGTCTGGGACTCCCTGGGATCTCACTTTTAATCCATAAGAGCTTCTGATTTACCAAGTGTCAAGCAAGCCAGCACAGTCTTTAAAGGTTCCACCATCAGCAACAAGAGGGAGATCTTACTGCCGAGAAGAATCTGTTTTCTCTTTGATTATTGTGACTACATGTACACGACCATTATGGCCCCCCCCCCGCCAATACTCCTACTCATATCCAGCAATTAAAGAGGTGTTAGCTCATTAAAGCCATGAGGCAAGTTTGACATGCTTCACTCACCACTGATTGGTATAATGGAGTTGATTTCTACTTGCTATTCAGTTCAGCTCGTCAGTAGAAAGCTCCCTCTCCACCCACACTCCTCTCTCTCTCCCCCCCCCCCCCCCCCCCTATGGTAATAAGCATTGCAGCAGTGGCTTCCCTCATCCTCTTATACTCATCTCTTTCATTTCTAATTCATATTTCTGTGCGTGTTTGTGTGACAGAGAAAAGACACATATTGGCTGCACTGCTGCAATTTGTGCTGCTCTGTATGTTTGGAAATAATGGTCGGATTATGGAAGGCATCCATTTAAAAGAGAAATGTCGCTTTAATTGATGTGTGGTTTTGTTGTTGATATTGTATGCTAGTTATTGGATACTCTTTTATGTGTGTTTGATATGTGTGTCACTGCACTGTTGAGTGGACCCCGGTTTGTTCTATGTAGCTTTCTGTGAGAAGGAAAAATAAACAGTTTTTCACAGCTAAGAGACTCCACAACATCAAAGACAGAGAGGGAGAGAGAGATAAAGGGTGGGAGGGGTATGCCCTGTATCCGGGTAATGATTGAGGAGGGAGAGATGGAGGGAGGAGGGGGGGAAGACAGAGAGAGAGAGGTATGGGAGGGGGGGTCAGGGAGAAAAAACCAACCAACCAGTACAATGAGTGAAAGAGAGAGAGAGAGAGAGAGAGAGGGGACTCTGAACATGCTGAAGGGAGGGTGGAGGGTGGAGGGGAGGATAGCGAGTGAGGGATGGGGAGATTGCCGGACTGAGCAGAGAGAAGTGTTACTACAGAGCTGCTGCTGCTGGAGGACGGGCTGGGAGCGAGGATAATGCTCCATCCCTCAGCGTACAGCAGCACGCCGGGCTCCTTGTAATTTCTTGGGGCAACAGCGGCTGTGGGGAAGAGGAGGGTCTTCATTGTTGCAGCAGTGATTATCTTTTCTTTTTTTTCCCTTTATCCAGTCTTCATCATCTTCCTGCTCGCCCCTCCTCGCTCCTTACTCCTTTGCAACTGGCAACCGCTGGGCTCCCCCTTCTCTCTTTTTCTACTTGTGTCCCTTTTTTTCTGAGGAGGCATTTCTGTATTTCTTCAGGGATTGTAGAAGAGAGTAAGAATGTTTTCTGTCTTTTCTGCATTTCTTTTATTCTGTCTCAAGGAGACATGCATGGAGATGGAACGGGGGGGGGGGTTGCATGGCAAGGCAGAAGAGAATACGATTTCATGTTTGTGGAGCGATAGTGTTGGACTCAGAAGGGTGTGTGTGTGTATGTGTGCGCAGTAAGGGTGGGGAGGGGGATTGCATGTTCAAGTTGACTGCATTGATGTAACACATGAACTTCTCTATCTCAAGGCTGCCTTTTAAGATATGCAGCAGTTGCACAAAAATAAACAGTCGACTGAAAAATAAATTGAATAAGAAAAACGGCTTTAAAGGATGTGCTGAAAGGATGCACAGATAAAAGCAAACCAAACAATGTTTGGCTGTGGATTATTCAATGACGCCAGCAGATGAATACTCTTTTCTAGTTTTACATGGAGGCACAAGAAGAGGGAACAACAAGAAAAGTGGGCAAATAAAAAGAGGAGGATGCATCTGTGGAGGGATGCAAAGATTTATACACAAGGCATAGTCAAGTTTAAATCGGAACATTTTGTTACCCCCAATAAGAAACAGAGATATGCTGTAGGTAGATGTGTGACACATGCTTCTTGTCAGCTCTTGGATTTACTGTTGTCAAACTCATAATCCCTCCCACATACATTTTAGTGCATGCCAAGGGTTGCTGATGTTCTATTGCTCAGCTCAGTGCACAGAGTTGACTTTAAAAAGCTAACCAGCGCATAAAATCCCTCCGTAACTCTTATGCTACCCTGACATATTGACTGGAGCGTGAAAGGCAGTGAATGCATGGATGAACACAGACACAGATGCACCTTGCATTAAAATTGTGGGAAATGCATTAAACAGCAGATTAATTTTACAGCTAATGTTCAAACTGGGTCACCCTGCCAGCAGGAAACATGTGTTTGGTTGCTGCTTGTCGTCATCTCTGTACTTGATGTGAGTCTATCTATAGACGCCTCTATTGAATACAGACCATAGGAAGATGATGGCAGGTCACTTACAGGACACACATAAGTACCCCTTCTTCTGTACTGCGAGTGTTGCTATGAGCTGTGAGGAGGATTTCGGCATAATGTAACAGTGTTGAAACTTAAATTGCGAACCACTTGTTGTTGGAGGCATTGTTTGCTCAGTTTCGGTTTCACTAAGACTTGGACAATGGCATATGGGGGGCACCTCGCCCACACATTCATAGTAACTCACACTTGCACATACTATTCATGCTCTTGTTGATGTGTCGCCTCGGGGACAGTGTACTGATTTTTCTTTAAATCTCTCGGGTGCAACCGCACTGCCCTCTTATCATCAAACTCTTGTCAAGAAGTTGCTTCACCCTAACATAAGCACCGCAGATCAGTTTAAGTTGTGCTTCATTCACTCCTATAAAAAAACTGTCACTTTCTAATGTGTTGCAGTAAATAGTTTATGTTTCTTTATGTATGGACCTAGTCATCCCCACCTTGTTCATTGCTACAGGCTAACCCCTTTTGAAATCAGTAAGCCAAATAATTTCACCCTCTGACTTGGACAACCTTCTATTTAGTCTTTGGTGAACAAAATTTGGGTGAAAGGAGGAAACTGGAATTTTGACTTTAGAGTCCAGCAATAATCTGGTAAAACAACTTTATGTCTTGCTATTTGCTCCATCAAACGGCAGATTTGTGAGATGTACACAGTGTTTGAAATTGTAGTCTTTAGTCTGATGCGGTTCAGAGGTTAGGCCCAGTTTAGCTTATCTGTTATTTTGACTATCTGGGAGCTCATTTCATTTGGCCAGTTGAAGCTGAGTTGATCATATTTTATAGACTGATGCAGAAGCCGTTGATTAACTTGTGGTCATATTGTGTGTAAGTTGGCACAGAGTTAAGGTCCAGCTAACAGTCAGAATTTACCACCCATTAAAAGATGAATAAACGGAAATGCTTTTGATTAATTCTTGTTTAACCGTGTTTTGGAATGCCACACTTAAGTTCTACTTCAAACACAGAAAACACAGCATACAGTTAGCATTTACACCAGAGGCATTCCTGATGTTGGGATCAGGTAAACCAAAACCTCTTCTCTCCACTAATTTGATTCCACAAAGCTTGGGAAAATAATGATTGTTTACCACGCCATGGCTTACTTGTATGAAAGATGGCAAACGATCCTAATGAAAATACACGTTAATTGAGCGGAATGTTTCGGATTCTTTTCAAGACATGTTTTTTCTGAAACCTCTTCCACGGGGTCATAGAGGAAGAAAAACGAGGTTACCGCTGTGTATCTTAAACTGAATATCCCTTTGTTCAGTAAGCACGATGCTAACAACTTGTCAAGAGCCTTTTTTGAGGTTTAACGCGTATACTATAATTTTTGATCTCTCCTTTGGTATATTTGCCTGAGTGCAGGGAGTGAATCCTCACTTTGGTTGCACAGAAGGGGATGTAGATCAAAACTCCAGATTTAGCCATCTCGTTTACTCTCTCCCTCTTTCTCTCTTATTTCACTCTTTCCTTCTACCTCTCTTGCCGGCAGGAGACGACTGATCTGGGACAGATGGGCCTCCTGTGCGCTCTGTCCTACTTCAGCATTGTCCTCTCTCTTGTTTCTCCTATTTTCTGTAATAACTCTATCCACCAAACTTTTATTGAGTAGCTCTGTCTCCAGCCCTGTCAGTCATTACACCCTGATTGTTTAATCATTCCAGAGAGATGGTTCTGTGTAATATTAATAGGGTGTCAAGGTGCTTAGGAGACAGGAGCCCAATACCAACAGTACATTTGTCTTTACCTGCCTTGATGTACAAAAGTGATGCCTGTCTGCCACGAAGCCCATTTCCTTTAATATAGTATAAGTGTAGCTTCAAAGTGTCTGAATGAGTGTTCAAACTGCTAAATGTTAGATGAGGTCAAATCAGGTTATCTGTAAGTGAAACATCCCTAAAAAAGTAAATGAATACTGTGATATCTACTGTTTGGACAGTCTTGGAGTGTCTGTAGATCTATTTTTTCTTTAGTTCAAATGTCTTACATACCTTGGTTAACTAAAGCAAATCCAATCTTTGCAAGCAAGCCATATGGTGTGATAGGGCAATATCACAGATCAAAATTATATGTTTGCAGATATGCAAAAAGAAACAGCAGCTCACAGATTTGTTACCTTACAATTTCATCAACTTTTTAATGTTTTAAAAAATAAAAGAACGTCAAGGATATAATATCTATCCCATCAATTGTATTTATATCAATATATTTATGAAAATAGTTGGAACAAATCTGAAGGGAAGCTAAGCTGAATACTTTTTCCATATTACACAATTTCAATTTAAACATTGTAGCTTTTATGAATGGAGGTATTTAGGGTTTTTTTTCGGGGGGGGGGGATTACATGCTTTGATGTAAGTTTTAATTATAAAAGTAAATATATTTAATGTTTCAGCTTACACACAGGTATTAGCCTAAAGTACTATGTTTATAACTTGTTAAGACTTTCCTTATCCCAGTTTTTGCTAGCTAAAAAATGTGGGATGTAGCTTTAATGAAAATGCTAACTGAGGAGTTACATTTTCTGTTTGTCAAACATTTATTTTGAAATCACTTTTTCACTTTGGCACAGCCCGTGTTGCCTCACGTTTTCCAAGTAGTTTCCCCTATTAGTTAATACGCTATGGCTGCTTACTCAACTCATGGCACATTTATAAAGCCATACTAGCCACTTCATTAGGTCATGCACAATGGGGCAGGGCTTTGGCCAGACTCCTCCATGCATCATGAATCCACTCTCAGTTTATTACTGCTAATCGCAATGGGCTAATTGCACCA
The DNA here is from genome assembly GCF_036324505.1 of Eleginops maclovinus. NCBI lineage: Eukaryota > Metazoa > Chordata > Actinopteri > Perciformes > Eleginopidae > Eleginops > Eleginops maclovinus. The sequence continues at coordinate 11,373,831 of NC_086364.1, forward strand.
TTGAGAAGTAGAGAAGGGGGAGGGAGGAGTGGGGAGTGGGGTATTTCGAGTTCTCCACAGTCACCGCTGCATCATCAAAGTGGGGTTGCTATATTTAGCAGCAGCAGATATATGGCGGCAGGGGAGAGGTGCTGGGTGGGGTTTGATTCGTGTGTGTGTTTGTGTATGTGCATGATCGAAGGCAGCAGCATACATCAGCCGTAGGATCTAATGCTGCTTTCAGGTCCTATGGGAAAGACAGTAGATGTGAGCTACTTACTTGAAAGCACTGTTCAGGTGGTTCAGCTTTCAGGACGTAAATACATCTTGGAAATCTACGGTTTGGAAACTGTAGATGTGGTTGGATAATAATTGGATGTACATTTCTTTACTATAAAACACAATGAGTGATTTAACAGAATTAGATGTTGTGAGGCAATGATTAATTTGTTGTGTCACAATAAACTCCTATTTGGATTTAAACAAATTTGAGTGACCACAAACCAAACAAACTACACTTTATATATTTTGCTCAAAATATGTGAGTATTTATCTCACTGCTATTCCCAAAAGCCTTGAAAGAAAGAACTACAGCCTGATAAGATTTTGAGTAGCATTCAATGAGTATCCAAGTCTAATACTATTTTATCTATCAGAGGCTTATTTGATTTAACCAGAGAGAGAAATGTGTAAAATCAAACGTTTTATTCATAAGTAAAGTATCTTATCATGTTTGGCATTACATACTGCAAAATATATTAATGTCGCTCCTTGAAAATCAAAGCCTCTCTGTCGTGGTTTAATAAATATTAGGATTTTGCATAGCTTAATGATGTTTGGGCAGCACATGAAGTTGTCCATAGCAGTGGTGTTGTTGAGATTTCTGCTGATGTTACTGTCACTGCTAATGACTTGGTGGTTGTGCGAATTGGAGTCAGTTTGCAATTTCAGATTGAAAGGTGTTGAGCTGCATCTGTTTATTTTTCGACAGAGATCAAATCTTGTCTGGAAACAGATGCAGCTGATGGAAAATGCAATCTGCGTGGTTTAACTTTTGACTCTACATTTTTTATAATGTTGTGATTGGCTTTGGCATTACAAAAAGAGTTTATGAGCTCCTCTATCTATTATTCTCTCTGCAGCCTCTTAACATAACAGTACTAAATCTTAATGTGTTATTGCTTTTTCCTGCAAAAAGGAATAGAGCCTAATTTGATAATTTGATTCACCTACACTGAGCTACAGCCCTGTGCCTCCATTTTGCAATATTTTCAAACAGTAACTGATCTGTCATCAAGATGGAATGTGTTATTTTTGGTTTTCATGCCGATTCTCCTCTCTGACGGCCTCCTCCTCCACCAGTGAACTTCTCATGGAACGAAGAGTGTGTTGGTGTGTGAGCATGCACCTTTTTTCTGCCTGTTTATGTTTGTCAGTTTGCATCAGCAGTAGGCAGCAGTGGGTGTTTTAAAGTTTATGGGAGATGATGAATCTGCAGTGTTTGGGCCAGGGATGGTTTGGGCGTATCGCTGCATTAATAATGGAAGCACAGCTGGTTGTATTTATAGTAACAGTGGATATGCACTGTGGCAGTGTGGATGTTGGTTATATATAAAAAAAATTGTACATCTTGCCAGCTCCCCTGTATATCAGTGTCAGTTCCCTTAGCATGTGGATACATCTGCAAAACATGCATCGTATGTGTGGCTGCTGATGATCCACAATCTGTTGAGATTGTCAGTCTAAGTTAGAAGGGAAAGAGAAACAAGCTTGTTATAGAGGAATGGATTGATAGAAGCAGAAGTTGCCTAGAGGAAACATTTAATGTGAAGCCTTAATGATTGGCCTAAGTAAAGCTTGTATTAAAACAGTAAGTGTGTGATGGCTCCCCCCCCCCCCCCCCTGGAGTTTGTGAAGTCTGATGGAATCTGTGGCTCGCAGTCGTTTTGCTCTTTGTTACTTATTTGTCACTTTCTAAGCAGATAACAAGAAGCACAGATGACAGTTACACATCAAATGTATCCAATTCTTAGTGGATTATTGAAATACAGTAGAAGGACAAGCAGGTTCATTTAATGTTTTTAACCAGAGTGGGGATTTGGGGATTTGGGGATTCGGGCATGTGTTAATTGCTTGTAAATATCTAGATTTTTACTTTTTCTTCTTCCACGGATTCTGAAAAGATCAGAAAAATCCTCAATCCCAACAAAACAATTCTGTATATAGTTTAGTCATGAAAAATGGTATTTAAATACACAAATGAAAGTGAGGATACTGTATTCAACCTTTTATATTTTAAATCAATTTGAGTTATAATGTCAACAAATGATATACTGTGTAGTTACCATTAGCTACATCTTCCAAATACATTTAACAGAGTAAAATGAAAGATATTTCCCTCTGAAATATATTAAAGTGTTTTATGACATGATACATAATTAATTTGTAATCTTCGAATGGAAAAATCCCATCCCCAAAAATGTCTAAGAAAAAGTAGCAGGAAGAAGCGTTTAATTGTTGTGTCTATTTGGGAGTCTGTATCTGTCTGAGGAAATAGATTTTCAATTCCAAGCCGTGAAATGTGGAAGCACAGGCCCTCATGGAAGAAGTGCTGATTCAGCCAATGCTGAACTGCAGGGAGCTATAAAAACATCCCTTCAGTTGGTCAAACAAGGCTTTCTCAAACAATGACAGCTTTTCACTACTTTTGGCTCCCTGCTTGTTACACCTTATGGTGTTAGACAATTTGATTTGAATCAGAGCTCTCATTAGGTCTCCTAGTTTATGGTGTTTAATACCAACCACAATATAAAAGCTGACTTTTGTATGTCAGAGCTGCATGCTCATCTCAAATCCCAGCTTTGGTAAACTCCCAGAGGGTTGAGATCAAAACTTCCATTGCTGGGCTGATTCTGCTGACGCTTTCTGACAGGTCTTCAGAGGAGAAAGAAGCTAAACAGTTCAGCAGGCTCTTGTGAATATGAACCAGTGAGGTGTACATGTAAAGTTGATTTGCTTCCTGTATGTCGATTAAAAACCAAAAGGAACAACATGGAGATTGCCACATGGTCAGGCTCCAATTTGTTGCCTGAAGCCTTGACACAGCATCCACCTTTAATATTTCACAGCCCATCGTATGTTCAGGCAGTCTCCTTCCCTACAGCTATTCCCATTGTGACTTATTTATTCATGATCTCCCTAAGCGCTGCCAACTATTAGCCCCAACTTTTCCCTCAGTGCGGCCCTAGATACCATCAAATGGGTCCTGCCACTCTGAGCGGAACCACCTCTTCAGCTCTTCAGCCAGACAAGGGAGATGAGTCTGTCGATCTGGGATATTACTCAGCTCTCTGAAACAGACAGTATATGTAGTGACTAGCTGAAAAGCACAGATTCTGAGCAGTCCCACTGAGATTTAGCAAAGATGACAAATAAAGTTGATTAATTAGCAAGCTATTTGAATGAGATCTCCCCGGCTGATTGACTGTCTTTCTCTGTTCTGTGGAGAATAGAGAAGCTTCATCAAACACTGCAGCCTCTTACATGCATTCAGAGAAATACTGGCGGTACAAGGCTGCTTTATTATAATGTAGTAGAGCTGTGAAGATTAGTCTAAAAATCAAGAAGTCAATTGGCAGATAATAAAGCAATTTGTCAGCAATTATTTCAATCGCACAAAATTACAGCAAAATTACCAAACATTTTCTACCTCCAACCTCGTCCTCTAAGCACTCCAAAGATCATATCCTAGCAGCAGCACGACTAACTGAGTCAAAAACCAGCTACTAGCTGACAGCAGCTATTGTTAGCAAAAGTTAGGATTTAGCCTTACTTGAGTAATTATTAAAGCTTTCTGTTCATCAAGAAACTATGTAAATCACACAGAGTCAAGGCAGTGTACAACCAGAATACATTTCCTTCACAGAATATGATCCAGTTTCATCAAAATTAACTTAGTTCTGTAACGCTACTTTCAGGAGATTGTATGACCCACTCATTTTGGTTGAATAGTGTAAGAACATCCTTTTTCGCTAAGGGTGGGATGACAGAGACACCATTCTCCCTATGAGTCATTGTAGAATAAAACATATTTTTAAGCAGTTATTTTAATAACTTTAATAATTTTGCTTTAAGGTTAAACAAACTGCAGAATATGTAAAGAGTATTAGCTTGTATGGTCAGTCAAAAAGCATGCTTTATTTTTGATTCATTCATCAGATGTCAAAATGTGACAGCACCTTGTAAACAACCTGACCTCCGTTTGATTAATACATAAGAAAATTAGCTATGCTCTGGTTTAAGGGACATTAGCAACCTTCCAATCATTTGTATACATATAAATATTACAGGTGACCTAAGCAGTCCAAACAACTAGCACTAGGCCTACCAGTGCTGATTATGATTTTGGGGGATTTGACAGGCCCTGCTGTCAGCAAACATTAACTGAGCTTAATAGTCTGGGAAACAAGATTTCAAACTCAAAATACCTTATTAGTCACTGTGTTGTGAGTTATGTTTGGTTTGGTTTGGTTTGGTAAACACCATTTTGAACCACAGGAATTTTGGTTATTGGGTCACTCTTACCCCTTAAAAAGTGCTCACACAGTCATTTCTTTTTATGTCTTTAAGAAGCTTCAATCACCCACTCACATCTTTACTATAATCCACTGTTGTCTCTATATATAGAGAGCCTTCCGGGAGTTTGTTTGATTGCTTTCCCCCACCATCTCTGTCTCCTCTTTCTGTACTACTGTATGATTTCTTTTGATGCTCACATATCAGAGAGGCAGAATTGGATAGATGTCTTTGGGCTCATTGTCAGCATGAAAGCTTTTTGATTTGTTGTTAGCATGAATATGTTGGCAAATGTTTTGCAGTTGTGGTGTTTTTGCCCTTCATTAACATTTCAATATGGGTTTAGGTAACTTTATAATCTTGAAAAAGGATATTTGAAAAATAGGAGGCCAGACTTTTATCATCTATCATGTTTTTATGAAAGTCACAGTTCTTCCACCACTTTGGTCCAAATTGAAATAGCATCCAACTACTGGATGGATTGGTTTGCCATAAACTTTTGATCAGATATCTTTGGTACCCTAAAGATAAACCTTTTTTTTTAGCACCATCATGTGTCACTTCACTAGATGGGTTTTAACAAGAGTTAGAAAAGACATTCATGACTTTCAGTTGATAAATCCTAAATGTAATCATTTCCGTTCATCCCATCAACTGGACGTTTTGCTGAGTGAAAACTAGCAAATCCCAACAGGCTAAGAGTCTTATATAAGATGGCGAACTGGGTAAACATTATACCTGCTTAGCATCACTATGTTAGCTTTTGGCCTAAATCCCCAATGTACTAGTACTGAGTGTATAGTACTGTGGGAATAGGTTGGGTGAGGTGCTCAGAAAGAAGATTCTAGGACACAAAATGTGGTGGTCTCATTTTCAGAGTTGTCCTGGACCTAATTCTATGAAACTTTCATGATGCTTTTAACACCAGTGACGCTGTTGTACACCCAGCCCTTTCGTCTCTCAAATCAGGTTCCTCCATTGGTGCTCACCCTAGTTTAACAGCACAAGGGATAGTTACATCAGAACAAGCATAAAACACGTGGCTTCTCCTTTGCTCTAGCCCTCCTTGGTCCCTGCAGTTTAGATCGACATTTTCTGTGACGTACAGTTCCAGTGTGGATGCCTCAATGTTGGAGGGTGATACTTATGTGCTCAATTCACCAGAGGGCTACACACATTATTGCCCTTTATCCATCTGTATGCACAGCTTACAGTGAGGTTTAAGTTGAGTTGAGCGTTTAGAGTGCTCTTGTGTTTAGATGTCAAACAAGGAGGAAAGGAAATTGGCCGTTCCAGTTTACTGGCAAGAAAGTGGGGCGATCTGTTCTTTGGAAGTTTCCCAGAGAAATTTCCTGGGGACCAAGACACTGAAAATATCTATCTATATACACACAATGTCCTACATACTGTAAAAGAGACGGTGAACCAGAGAGGGTGAGAGAGATGATGAGAGGGAGGGAGAAAGCACATGTGCATACATGTGTATTTGAGAAAGATAAAAAGAGAAAGGGAGGTGAAATGTCACTTTGCTGTTGGGATATCAGTCTTTTGATGGCATCATAGAGATAGATGGATTGAAGCTTAGGCGAACCAGGTCAAGACTCCAGCAAGTTCCCAAACAAAGTCACCTAATTTTCCTTCTTTTCAGAAGTGAAAGTAGAACTGTTGCTTCATAACCCTTATTTCCCTCTGCTCATCATCTTCTGCAAACAACGGCAGGTTCAGTTGCGGCCCCAGGGTTTGTATGCAGCAGGACATATTTGGATAACATTTACACTTAGCAACTGTGTCTTGAGTTAACAAACATAGATCAAATCCATTGTTCCAAGATTCAAGATTCAAGATTCAAGAAGCTTTATTTATCCCGAGGGAAATTGAGGAGATTTCCCTTGCCAAAACACTGTTTTGCTTAGCATGCCACGTCTTTCTGTGAGCTTTGCATCTTTTAAGCCACATGTTAATGGCTCATCTTTACATTTTGTTTTTGAAAAGTTTGTTGCCTAACATATTTTACTATGGCCAAAACAGCAAATGGAAATACAGTATGCCCTTCCTTCTATATCAGGGTTACTACCAGAATAAATATAGGACGAAATATAACAAATCATTGAGTACTGTGTTTAATTTCTACAGCCAACAGAGCAACAATAAATGACCAAAAATCAAATAAAAGGCAATAAAGATTCAGAGATAACTTAACTGTATACACAACACAGCAGCATATCACCACTCATCATTAAAATTAAGAATAGCCTGTGGGTGCAAATACCCTGCTGTCTCTTAAATCTGAGACTCAACAACAAAAACAATTGAAAGTGACACTGCCAACAGAACAGACATAAATAAAACCTGGTTGATATTTTCGAGAGAACAAGTGAATTTACAGCAAATGTGAAAAGGTTGGGGCAGGTATCACACACCACAATGCTTGTAAAACAAATACAGTTTGAAATCTCCTTATGCCAATTATACTCTTTATAATTTAGCATTTATAATTAGAGGCAGAAGTTTTCTCTGTAAAAAAGAGTGTGATAACAAGACTCCAGGAATTCACTGCTACTGGCCCAGAAACAATACCATGTATAGAGAAAGTGGTCGATTGGCTGAGGAGTGCAACCTAAGCTACCTCAAGTGTTAATTATTTGACCTCAAACAGCTTTCCAAGGAGACTGATAGAGGATAGAAAGAGACATAAAGATTTATATCAGCGAGATATGAAGAGATGATTACTCAGATAGACACACACACACACACAGAGCAGTCATTATGAAGGTCTTTTATGTGTGAGTCATGACTTTTCTCTCGGGAACTGATGATCACTTTCTCTTTAATAATTTTCTCTTTGTCCTGTCCTGTTCCAGCTTAATTGAGGTTGAGTGATTCTCTCAAAAGTTTGGATTTAGCCTTTTAACTCCATGTTAATTTTTCTCAGTTGCATCTATCAGGATAGCTCATATCATCCTTAAAAAAAACCAAAAAGGAAACGAAGAATAACTGCAGCAAATTATTATTCTCATTATCGATTAAATCTGCAGATTATTTTCTACATTAATCAATTAATTGCTTGGAAGGCAGATATTGTGTGGTGTGGTGGATTTTGCTCAACAGCTTCAAGTCTATAACCTGCATTAATACATACTTCTGCCTGCTTTAATGAGGTGTGCTTCAGAGTCTATTTTAGCAAAAAAAGATGAAATGAAAAAGAAGAAAAGGCCATATCTCAATACATTGAATAGCAATACTAACTCTGGTTGTTGGCAGCTTCAACCAAAATGTTGGCGGTAGTATTATGGTTCAACCCCACCTTCATCCTCTCTGCCTTCTGCTCCTTTCTGCTCTCCAACATCCAGCCCTATGACTTCACCCCACTGATTTCACAGCCACCTTTCACATTCAGTTCCTTCCTCTCATTGTTCTTTTGGGTCATCCCTGTTCCATCATCAAATCCTCATGTGTTTTGTTTTTCTATCCTCCTCCTTTCTTTCATTTTCAGACTCTCTCTTTTTTTAAACCCTGTGTCATTATCTTTCTTATTTCTCTCGATTCAAGGATGTCATTGTCAGTCTGATAGTTCGTTGCTGAAATGTGGTTCTGACTTATATTTTTAGACCATTGTTGGATGGATTGACATGAAATGTTGGACAAATATTAGTGGTCACATTCATCTAACTTTTCCTTGAGTATTGAAATGAGGTTGGTATTTGTAGGTCAGAAGAAAACATTTTAAGAACTACTGAAGGGGTTGCCATGGAATTTGGTAAAGTTATGCAGTGTCCTCTGAGCATATGTAACCTAATGTCTGTCTAGCACCAGTATCAGATTTAGATTTGTGCTTTTGAGCAAAACACTATTAGATGTATTGCCTGCAAACTTGGTAGACACATTCATTAAGCCCTGTCTTAAGGATGATCTTGAATAAATTGAGGAGCCTTAACCTTATCTCAAGCGCCAACATCAGGTCACAAGCTAATGACATTCCAACAATATAAGTTGTGATGAACTCTAATGCTAAGATGCTTAACTTAGATGTGTTAGCATTTAGCTTTTGGCATTGTATGTTATGTGCATGCTTTTCCTCCCATGTGTTAAAGCACATGTTGTATTGCCTTTCTTTGTTTTTCTCCTTTTCTTCTCTCCTTCTCCTCTTTTCTCCATCTGATCACCCCCTCCTACCTGACTGCTTTCCCTTTCATCCTCTTCCATGCCCTTCCTCTTTAGCTTCCCCTATCTTTGATTACTCAGCAATATGCAAAAATATGAATTGTTCTCTTGCCTTTATTATCATATCTGCTTTGGGTATGTCTTTCTGGTTGGTCAGCTTTCTGACAAGACTTTACAAACGTTGCTTTTTTCTCTATCTCACTCCTTCTCTGTCTCTTTCATTCTTCAATTCCCTCTAACATTGCCCTGTTGTCTATTCTCTCTTTTCAGTCTCATGTTTGCTTTAATTTATCCGCTTTTCTTCTATATCTCCAGCACTCAATAGCTTTATATAGGCATCATTAACTTTGCAAAAGTTGCAAAATTGGAAAGAGGTTCAATATCCTTTCCGAAGCTTCCAATTCGTCTAGCTGTAGCAGCTACCTATAACAAGACCCCAAGCTCAAGTATTGTATTTTTATTTACCTTCCATTTATGCATTTTGTAGCCATTTCCTCCACTTCATTTATCATATGGCTGTATTATATTATTCACCAACCATGTAAAGATTTGACATGCAAAACATAGAATGAGATAATAAAATGAGATGTATTAAGTTGGATTGTTTTTGTAATATTTAAGTTGCAACATATAGAACAAGACACTAAGTGATAATCATGGTCCTTTATTTGTCCTTGCTTGGTTTGTACAATCTGAATGTTGTTTCTATTCATTTTTCTGCGTTTTGATTCAGAATCATCTAGCTTCTCACTTGTTCTTCATGACTGTGAGCAGAACTTTTATTGCTAACAAGTTTTGGAGGCTGAAATGCTGCCCGAGTCAGCGGCCAGGCATGAACTCAGTGTGTGAGTTGTGTGAGAATGAAAAAGAAACTGAAACAGAAAGCAGACAGACATTTATCTTCCAAGCAGAAACAATCTCAAGATTCAAAAGCTGTTTACCTTCATATTCTTGTGAGATCAAGTACATTTTCTTTCTGTATTGCCTCTAAATGGCACAGACTGCAATAAGTAGATAGTGATCCACTGGCAGCAAATAAATGATACTTCAGGAAAGGAAAATGTCATTGCAGAAAGTTTTAATAATCTCCACTAATGACACTCTTTTATCTTCCAAATCAAACAAGTTGTGAGGAATTGAAAGTCAGATCCTTTGCCAAAATGTAGGTCCTCTTTCTGTTACATTGTCTTGTAGTCCTTCTTCTTCTTTCTTCTTCCTTTCTGTTTCTTTTCGATCTGGACAGCTGGTAGTTTTAGCTCAGCGTCCCATGAGGGAAGTCTTGACATTTGTGTCTAACACTTTTCTTGCCTTCACAACATGGATCTGTTTCCCTCGCTGCCTTACCACAAGCACACACACAAACTCCATTTTCAATTTAAAACAGCCTCACTATCTTGTACTTGGTATTCATTCAGAGAAAAAATAAAGCAAACATGATACTGATTATTCTTCCATATGAATGTTTAGACGAAAGGCTTCATATGAAATGATGTAATGTACAGTTTTGTTTTTTGTTTTCAGATAACTAGTGCAATCATTATTTAAAACAATGAATGAATGTAGATTACCACTACAAACAGAAATAGCAAGTAGAAAATACCTTAAGTTAAAATGTAACTTTTATTATTGAATGATACATTTATTTGATCTATCCACATCCACACTTCTATTTTTCCCTGCCCTTTGTTATTCTGCTGTTTGGTTCTGTGTGGAGCTGTCCAGGATGTAGTGGTGCTGAAAATCCTGAAAAAGTGTTCAAAGCCAACCAGTAGTCACCAGGGACACATCTGTTATCTTGCTCAGCTTGCACTTGAGTACAGCACTGCATCACTGATGCTCTGAAGTGGCTTCTCACTCTCTCATGGGTGATGGCAAGAGCAATTTAGTGCATAGTTTATCATTGAAGAGCTGTTGTCTGTATAGAAGATGTGCAGTGACAAGCAGTCTGCTATATAAGGTTAGAACAATTAATCAGTTTACTGAGGATATTGTTGGCTTTGTAAAGTAACATTGTTTGAAGGAAACACTGTTTTGGGTTTTTCAATATTCACAGATGTTGATTGGTCTCAGCAGCTATAGTTTAACAAGACTACGATTTTTTATTGATTGAATGACAATACAGAAAATATACAAAACAATATGCTGGACATAACATTCAACCCTTGCTGGCTTGGCTAAGTTTGTACTGATGGAAGCTATAGAAGAAAGGTAATGGCAACATTTGAATCTTAATTTATACTATGATCAAGTTGCAACATTGAAATTAACAGTGCTGAGAAAATGTGTCTAATAGACTTTGGTTTTGCTTATGTAAAAGTGGTCATTTTTACACGAGGTAGGTCAAGACAATGCCAAAACACAGCGATTTATCCACTAGGTGCATTGAATAACCACACCACATGTCATGATAATCTACCCATTTATTGCCCTGGCACACATATCAACATAAACTGTTTGTCTATAATATATTCTTCCAATGTTTTATTTTCAAGGTTTTGATGTTCTTTTTTCTACTACATACAACACACAGAGCCACCTCACACAGAATTCTGTGTTGAAGAGCTCAGTTAAGTAATATGTGTCACTATGTTTGACCATATTGCAATATCGTATAATACTAACTGCCATAGTATAACTGCTCAGAGTGAAATACTGATATGTTTCATGCATCAGACACAAGAAGCATCTGAAGGTTCAATCATAAGATAAGATAAGATGTACCTTTATTAATCCCCATGGGGAAATTCAACTGTTTATGCAGCAACAGAGAAGAGGTAAAACAGTACAGGTTCACACAGGGATATGAAACACACATTGAAATAAATAAAAAATATATATACAGATAAGTAGCGAAAGTATTGTTAAACATGTACACATGTATGTGTGCAGAAAGAGAGTGCAGGTCAAAGTTATTGTGCAAAAGTGCAGGCTTTATGTGCCATCCGGGTTATTGTCAGTGAGTTACATGGTTAACCCCTTGTTGTGCAGCCTGATGGCTTCAGGCACAAAGGAGTTTCCCAGGCGCTTGGTGCTGTGCCGAGGTGGGATGAGTCTGTGGCTGAACGTACTCCTCATCTTCACTAGCTCTGCATGGAGGGGGTGGGAGGGGTTATCCAGGATACTGTCCAGTTTCCTCCTCGTCCTCCCCTCAGCCACCTCCTCCAGATTGTCCAGTTTAACCCCAACAACAGAGCTAGCCTTCCTCACGAGCTTGTTCAGCCTTTCAGCATCCCTTTTGTTGGTGTTTCCTCCCCAGCACACCACGGCAAAGAAGAGCACACTGGCCACCTTAGACTGGTAGAACGTCTTGTCATCTTAGCGTTACAGCACAGGCAGAATGTCTGAATGAATCTGAAAGCTGAAAAGGAACCGCACAAGTGGGATCATTTATACATGAGGTGTGAATAGTATGTCATCATGCGGTGAGGGTTAGAAGTACTGTGTGTCTGTAACTGCAGCAATCTGTTCCCATAGAGACCAGAGTTTGTAGGACTGATGTGGTTCGGAGGCCTGAATACAGCCGTGGAGGAAACTTACTCCGAACAAACTTCTGCAGATTTTCTTTGTCTTTGATTTATTCATGTCTTCTCTTTCATCCTCACATTGCAGTGTCTCTCTGGGAATGATGATGTTGCCACTTGTGCCGCCCTTTCTGTCACCATGACGATGCCGTTCAGCCCCCTGTCCAGCGACGAGGAGCAACAAAGGATGCTGGGAAACAACCGACATCTCTATCCAGGGGCAGAGAACGAAGAAGAGGAGGAGGAAGAGGAGGAGGAGGAAATGGAAGAAGATGAGCGTGAAGAGGACCAGGAGGAGGAGAATGGGGAGCTGGAGGGGGAAGAGGAAGACTATGAAGAGGAGGTGGTGGAGGAGGTCAGGCGAGGTGGCTTGTCAAGGGGAGGCAGGGCTGAGGGACACAGGCAGTCAGGTAAACTGGCCGGAAGACCCACGGGGGACAGACAGATCCGGCCAGGGAACCCTGGACACACCACAAACCCTTACTCGTCCAATCCTGGACCCACGCACCAACAACCAGCCAATCACGTTCAGCAGCAGCAGCAGCAGCAGCAGCCGCAGCAGCAGCAGCAGCAGCAGCAGCAGCAGCAGAGGAGGCTGAAGGAGCGCAGCACCGGCTCAGTTCCGTCTGAAGACACCCACATTGCCATGATGGTGTTCCGCATCGGCATCCCAGACATAAAGCAAACGGTCAGTGCTGTCACCACACACTAACACAATCTGTTAACTTCATGGCAACTATCTATGATAAGTTCACCCCTCAGATTTTCACAGTCATCATCAATAAACCAGTTATGTATATCAATTTCACCACTGAGGAAATAACAGCCTCTAGTTTATGCAAATATCCCTGGATAGGTACTATAAAGTATGTTCTACCGTAATATATTGTACTGTAAAACAATATGACAAAGTATATAACATAAGGTAGTGTAAGATATTACATAACACTGTTGAGAAGATGACAACATAAAAAGGCCAAAGCAAGCCGACCACATGTTGGCTAAGCTGAGGACAAAGATTGCTAACGGAGGAACAAACTCTGTCCAAAGGTAACAAAATCCTTCTGCCGGCATCTCTAAAGCTCACTACCAGGTTGGTTTTGTCTGTTTAATCTTTACATAAACAACACTTAGCTGTCTTATGGAGGGGTGCTCTGTGTCGGACCTTTTCACGACGGCAGAGCCAATCTAGCTGTTACCCGCTGTCATGCAGTCTTTATGCTTATCTTAGCTACTTCTGTAGCAACTTTAGTAAATAAACTAAGTTGCTGAGAGGCTGAGGCCGGGCCGGGTCGCAATTGTCTGACACGCTATCAAAATATGAATAGCTGAGATAAAAAATGCGGTGAAAAATAATGGGATTTAATGAAAAATTAGATGATTAACTTAGTAAAATTTAGACAAAGCAATTGTAATAATAATGGAAACCATCATAACGTTTTCAGCTGTATGTATTGTGGAAATATGTAAATGGTGTCTATCTTCCTGTCTAAGTCTTGGAAGAACGTAAAAGTATGACCCAAAAGTAGCTTTTAACTTTTCCTGTGATTATGGGCCTGTTTCAGCAAGGATGTATTCATGAACCTTTCAATCGGAGTGTGTGTTTATCATGCATTGTGAACTATGGGCTCTGGGACTTTAAAGAGTTGTGTTAGGTAGGAGGGAGCCATGTTATGTGTCTGTACCCCAGGGCCCATCATTTCATTATCCAACCATGAGAGTAGGTCAGCTCAGTCAAACATGCAAATATGTGCTCAAAAAACAGTGCCCCAAGGACTGGGTGTATTACACAGATCTTCCCCTTTTTTTTTAATCTTGCTTCCTTTTTTTCACTGCACTTAACTGAGAGAAGGGCAAATACTCGTCAGCAACGTGAGTGATCTGAGAGGGTGAGAGAGACTTTTCAAGGTGACCCAACTCCAGAGAGAGACAGAGCCAAATCTCATACAAGAGCAGTCACGATAAGAATATGTGGGCTGGAATTAGATTTTAAAAAGCCAGAAAGGATTTGGAGGGAGTCAAAGAGGGGGACATTGAAGTGGAGAAAGGTGTCTAACAGAGGGGATGCCTAAATGTTGCCATAAAGCTGCTATGATAATCCTTTTTCTGCTTTAAAGAGAGCTGTCCAGAATCATGATAGACTGATCCGCTTCATTTCCCAGTTGCGTTCTTACATCGTGTCAGTGTTAAAGCTTCCATCAGAAGTGTGTCTAAATCAGCTTTACGGGGTAGATATGCAGCTGCATCCATGTGCACTATGCAATTCTCCCACTCTAATCGACGTACGGACAATCTATTTTACAATCCATGTATTTGTGATCTGTTCAAAAGAATCATTAGTAGTATTTCATTGTAATGATGATGGAATTATGGATGGCAGGGGATACATCCAAGAGTGCGTTTTTTGTGCATAAGAGATAAAAAAAGTGTGAAGAGCAAGAAAAGGGATGATAGAGAAGAGAGGGTGGATCTTTGCTCATTGCCAGAATAAAGCAGAGCCAGACTGCCATTGTATTCAACAAACAGAAGGCTGCTTTACTCAGACATTAGCGTTCTGTTCTCTTTTCTCATTTCATTAAAGCCATCAAGGCTTCGGTAATCTGTCAATTATAAACCATCAGCAACAATGAAACTGTAAAATTAAATACACTTATTTGTCTGTATATTATATTTACCAACCCAGTGCACTATAAATGCCTTGCTCAACGCTTATTCCACCCTCTTGCTGCTGTGTGATTTATTATTGATCGGTGCATGGGTGTTTTGAGCAGTGTGTGTGTGTGTGTGTGTGTGTGTGTGTGTGTGTGTGTGTGTGGATACACTAGTGCTTGATTCCGTATTATTTGAAACCAGCTATAAATAATTCACCACTCTCTATTTATTCTAGGAAATCAGCATCAAAGTTTGATTTCAAAAAGTTGGATAAATGGGATTGCTTGGGAGTAGAATGCTCATTCATGCCCAAAACTTCAGAAATAGCTTGGTTGTCACATAAAGACACATGGACATGGGTAGAGGAAGAGTGGGGTACATGTGTTAGGAAGAAGAGGCAAAAGGAAGTGGAGGCAGAGTAGATAAACATACAAAGAAGAGGAAGTAGATAAAGGTATGGAGGAAGATGCAGATAGAAGCATATTAAAGTAGATCAATGTAGAACAAAGTTGCTGAGAAAGGATAAGGATAAATGTAGACAAAGAAAGACCGAGATAGAAAGAGATCGATCTGGATGGATAAAGTGAAGCAGACAGAGTGATAAAGGTGAAATGAGATTCAAGTACTAGAAATAGAAATAGTGAGCAGCCCACAGGAAGGATTTGGTTGCTGATTGATATTGACTTTCTCCCTAAAATAATTCTGTAATATTTGTCTAATATGCTCTTTTACTTTGAGAAAAAGAATAGCAAAAGTGTTAAAAATCCTCCTTGCTGTTTCGGATAATTTAAAATAAAATATAAATGACTCATGGAAGTAGAAGTTATGTTATCATGGGAGGACATATTCACAGTTCTCTCTCTGAATCTTTTACTGGACAGGTTTTTATGCAAATCCTGTTTGGTCTTTGTGAATGACAGGATGTAGAAATGAAACAATTATATATATTTTTTAAAGTTTATTTCAATGCTGATGGGAAACATGCACACACATGCACAGACATGCAGATACATGTTAACATATGACAGCACTAAATGTGACCTTTAACACTTCCTGCCAAAATGAACCGATTTGAGTACATTTTGTCTTATTACCCATCAACACTGACATTTACTGATTGACTCTCCGTCTGTCTTGACTCAGCTTAAGTCAATGTTTTACTCTCATTCGCATCATGCATCATTCAGAATAAAAAACCCTGTGATTTTTCTACTGTTTCATCTCCTGTTGTCCTCCTCCTGTTGGGTGATATCACTTTACACTCCTAGTACATTAAGGTTGTTGTACATGTCAGCTATTTCCCCCTCAATGAACTCTTAATTGCTTGGTAATTGTGTTGTGATGAGACAAGGGAGTGACTTTACCACGCAAATGCAAATGTTATGAATTAAGGGGGAGGGTGACGTAAGAGCTTTCACACGCAGTTATGCAGTAAATAAAACACAGGTAATTAGTGTTATAACTATTTTTTGGAAGAATATATTACTCTAAGATGCTTACAAATGAGTGTTGTACATCACTGAAATTATTCAGCTTGAGACCCTTTCCGTACAGATTTACCTGACACATTTATTTTACGATTCCAGTGGCTCTGCTGCACATCAGGAAGCATTTATATTTAAGATGACTATATTTTTGTGGCTGATATTGTAAAGAATATATAGACATCTGCATAAGTTCAATTCAAGCATTATTTTTTATGATCCCTCAATAATAGTTAATGACAATCTGCTCAATATTTTCATTAATAAAGGCACAAAACTGCGTGAAGAACACAGAAAAAGAATTGGACAAAAGCTTCTCATTGCAATTCTGATCCTTTTCTGTGCTGTCAAGGTTCCAGGATATTTTCTGCATGGCAATAATAACGCCCTCTGACCTTTGTCCTGAGATTTCCATGGAGCCCTTAGAGGAAACATCTGGTGACACGTTTTTCCTCCCCTCAGTGGGACCTTTGCTTCTTTCAAAGTCTCTTATCAGAGCCATACAAGCCTAATGGGGACACTCTCTGGAAGCTCCGTCACTCGAGGTGTCACTGACGGAGAGACTGAGTTAGTGATCTGTGTACTATTAGTCTGATACATTTGTCAAGAAGAAAATTGGGACATTACTACATGTGGAACAAATCTGGGGTTCCACACTTAGTTTTAATAGGTCAAGCTGAAAGGCAGTTGGATGGTTTGGTTTTTATCATCTCATGCCGGAGAGAGGAAAGTGCAGGGTGATAAAAGGTTGATGTACTGTCCCATTTTATCAGCTGAAAGTCAGTGAACTTCTGGAATAACCAGAATGTGTTGAAGAGAACCTATTAGCCTCAGTGTATCTACTAAAACCGTTGATTGATTTGCAGGTTAAACAGAAAACAGTGCTACATTAGGCAACGTTTTTTTGGGGTCCAGGTATCATACATCTGTATTTAAAGTGATATTACTGACTGCCACATTTTACATTGTTATACTTGTGAATGTGACATACTCTTTAAAACACTTTCCCTTTTAAATATCTATTAGTTATCTAACCAGCAAATAATCAACTCAGTGATAGCTGGGTAGTGACACTCTACACAATGTAAGAGGAACCGTCTGTAAAGTTAAATAAACTCAAACTTGACTAGCTACAACATTAAAATAGTGCCTAAATGTTAATGCTTAGATAGTAGGAATGTAGTTATACACTACAAATCTCACAGGGGGCATTTTCTTGCATTATAAGTTATTTTATTGAGTGTCACCTAAGGATCCATTTGATTCATTTTTACATTGATTTCATTTTTATCGTACATCCTTTACATCCTGCTTGCGGACCTGTGTACTCTGCACTCATCGTTCCTCCTCCACTGGTGTCTGATGATAAAGGAACTGGTCCATTTACTCACTCGTGTGCAAAGCCTCTACAAGATATGTGAAGCACAAGAAGTTGATATGATCCTGCCACAGTAGGCGGTCCAGGCAGTTTCATTTGAAGGTTTATTAGATTGTCAAACTTGTGCATGCACATGCAGTCAAGTTGGAGTTTGCATGCTGAGCGCATTAGACAATGTAAAACAAATGAGTCTTCCTCCACAGTTTGACATGATCTGAATTTGTGCAATCTCTGAAGTATAATCAGTTGCGCCATAGGCAGGATTTGGTCTGCTAAATATTTTTACTTGGAAATGTAGACATGCGCACCACGAGAAACAAAAACGCATGCATAAATGTTTGAATGCATTTTAATGATATTTTACCTCTCAGTTTGAAAGACACAGTGTCCCCCAGACCTCTAGGACAGAAGTTCTTTTAAGAAATGAATTTGCTCTCCTTTACTGCTGTAGAGAACAGGGAGGGAAGTGAGAGAAGGATAGTGAGATATGGGGAGAAAGTTGAATTAAATGGTGACATGGCTGGTGCGTGTGCATGTTAGTGTGTATGTGTGTCAAGTGGGGGCTTATTTCCCCATAGAGCTCATTAAAGGCATCGAGTCCCCCTGCACTTGGCCTGCAGGAAAAGGCCAGAGGGACAGAGATAGAGAGAGTTAGACAGAGAGAGAGAGAGGGTAACTCTTGTTTCTGCATAGATAAGAGACAGAGCTGATGCAGGAGGATGGAGAGAGAGGCGCAGGGAGGATAAGATAGAGATAGGCAGAGGAAGATAAAGAGCAGCATGGACAGAGAGAGTGGGCGCATGTGAGTGGGAAAGTGTGATCACAGCTTCAGGAGACAAGACCGAATTTCTGGTCTGCATAATAAAAAAAAACAGAAGGGCTGAAAGCTGCGTTAAGATTTTAATGTAAAACTGAAAAACATATCAAGGTTATAAGTTATATAAAAGCTGTGACTTATTGACATATTCATATTAGCATATCCTTCCCACACCTCCATCACTTTCACCCACTAACCCTAAAGACTACATGGCAACACATACAACATCAGATAAACAAAGCACACAACAACAGCACCTCAATGACTAGTGTCCTGTGTTACATTTTTTTTCTCTTGTTTTATTAGTGTTTTGTCTTGCTAAAAATAAATGAATTCTAACATTTAGGGCAATGATAGATTACAAGCATTCCAGGTGTTTGTGTGTTTCCCAGTATCCTTGTTTTTGCGCATGGAGTGTAAGAAGATATTTTACATACAGTAGTTGCAAAGAAATGATACCACAGAGTAACAAATATTTCATTACAAGTAAAACATACATATATTTAAATCCAACTCAAAACTTTAAATTCAAGCATTCATTCTCAAACTGCTCCATAGACAATGAATGTATTTCTAAATGTTGGCTTGTGTTATGTGTATTGTTTGGAGAAGCTAAAGACACACTTTCAGTGAGGTGGGCAATAAAGTCAATCTAATCTAATCTAATGTGGAAAGATGTGACACCCAGGGGAATCTTCTGAGAACACGGGCACATTTTGTTTTTCAGTGTCGGGAACACTACAAAAAAGCTTGTTTAAAAAAATATATAACAAAACAGTCTCTCCACACAATCAAGACCCCATTTATTCTCTGTGGACATAGCAAGATTTTGAATTTATAACTGAGTATTTTAACATTTTGCATTGGTACTTTTAGGAGCACTTCTTCCACCACTAAAATGCAATGTGTACAACCAGCTGACAGAACTTGGTGTTGTTAGTGTTTTTTGCAATCATATTGAGCTCTAATTAGCCAGCATACTAGCATGAACAAGATGAAATTAAAAACAGCATCTGTGCATTTATTTTTAATAATTTGACACTAAGACTATATATCTACAAATACATTTTACCAGCTAACAATTCCAGTATCCTATGAGTTTTACCAAGAAGCGCTCTTACCACTAGAGGGCGCCACAAACACGCAACTGCAAGTGCACAAATTTGAGGTTTAGAACAAGTCAACTATGACCTTAGCTGTAAAATGTTATGCAATATAATAAAGGTACAGTTTACAGGCTGAACTATTGCATTTCTATCAATACAACAATGTTGATTGCAGTGGGTGAAACAATTTGAAAAGTCATTACAATCCCAAATTGCATAATGAATGCCTTATAGGGCGAGGGAATTTTGATGAGCCTTAATTAGCTGGCTGGTTAGAAACTCTACAATCAATAATATTCTTGGAAGCATACAGATCAATAAGCAGCGTGCCTGCCTCAGTGAAATCTCCAACTATCTGAAGGTTTTTAGGTCGAAAGTAAAGCTATTACACATATTTTAATCTCCATTGTTCTGTTAGAATTATCCTGGCTTTTTAATTGTTCAAGTTAACTATAGGAATATTAATCAAGCACAATAACTGAATCATAATCCTGATGGTCATTTTATTCTAGCTTGCATCCCTTCGGGAGCATAACTGCAGTGGGTATGGATTGTGTGTGTGTGTGTGTGTGTGTGTGTGTGTGTGTGTGAAATAAAAGTAGACACACCCTTTTATCCTCTTTACCTCTCGTACGTTAAGTCTTAGACATTTCCCTCTCTTTTATACCTCTCTCTTTCCCACAAAACACAACACACACACACACACACACACACACACACACACACACACACACACACACACACACACACACACACACACACACACACACACACACACACACACACACACACACACGAACACGAACACGAACACGAACACGAACACATGCACAACCCCCCTGTACCCCATCTCCAAGGGAACACAGTGATGTCTCTATGGCAACAAGCAGCTTGCTCCACTAATGAACTGGTTGCCTTGGCTACCGGGTTGGCTGTGTGAGAACTGAGATACTGAATAAAATAAAAGGAGAACATGTAATATTACTTCTCCTCTGTACAAAACCCTTATGTACAGGAAAGGACACGCACGCACGCACGCACGCACGCACGCACGCACGCACGCACGCACACTTGTGTTGGCTATGTAAGAGATTAAGATGAGTGACAATTAATGAGTGAACGCTCTGGGTTAGAAGCTTTATATTTGGCTGAGAAAAGAGCCAATGCAGTAATGCAGTAGGAGGCAGGGATCCTTGCAGCTGTACTCTGCATGCATTGGCCAATCATCCCGCTGTAGCCTCAAGGTCAGAGACTCCACTCTGGGCAAGGAGAGGAAGCGAGCGATGGAGAGAAAGAAGGAGAGAGAGCAGTGCCAAAAACCTTCTGTCAGCCATCTGTGTAGTGAGTTACATCCCACTTTGCTGACTGAGCCTCTAAGCTGTTATGCATTTGGCCATTCAAGACCCCACCGGAGACACTAAACCTGCACAAAACTGCAATTCATGTCCTCTCTGCTGACCGAGGTCACTGGGAATCACCCACTTTACTCTGGGCCTGTCTCCCCCTGCTGGGTCACTGGGGGAACTGCCTCAGTGGGTTGCAGTCAGGTCCTAGCATCGCCTGCCACAGGGTTGTCTTGTAAACAGTGGTGACATTTACAAGGGGACCTTAATGAATTTAAGGGATAACGAGATACAAATTGAGATTAACTGAACAATGCATTTTGCCATTGTAGTTTGTTAAGGTAGAGTTTAAATGAATAACACAAAGTCGTGTTTTTGAAAAACAACGGAGAGGCCAAATATTGACGAAAGCACTACTTTAAGACAGATACTAAGCTTTAATGCCCTTAGCACCAAACTGCCAGCTGTAGTTTGTGAAATGCGGTTCAATCTGCAACAGTTAATTCAGAACATCCTAATTTTAGCATCTTTGCATTAGTAACAGTTCATTTTTCAAAGCACAGATGGTTTGGCCACCAAAACATTGCAGATCATTTCACCCCGTATGAGGCAGATTGCAGCCAAGTTAAATAGTTCTTTAAACTCGGTTTCACTCACTCACTTTTAATGTGACTATACATACTTCGTCATTCGATTCCCCTTTGCTGCCCTTTATATTTTCAACCTTGTTTTATTACTTATGCTGTCAAATTATATTATAATCTAAAATTTCTCGGATTCATCACATCTCATTTTCTATATCTTGACATTTAGAGTTTACCAAATAATCAATATAACTTAGAACTCAAAGCTGACCTACGTCTCCCTCTGTCTCTCCTGCAGAAATGTTTGCGCTTTAACCCAGATGCCACGGTGTGGAAGGCCAAGCAGCAGGTGCTGTGCTCCCTGACTGAATCTCTGCGGGACGTCCTGAACTATGGTCTGTTCCAGCCCGCCACTGATGGTCATGATGCCAAATTCCTAGAGGAGGAGAGGCTGCTCAGAGAGTACCCACAGTCCTTTGAAAAAGGGGTACCATATTTAGAGGTATTATTTCAGACTTCCGTTGACACACTATTACACAATAGAGAAGAGATTGCATGTCCTTCAAGTTTAGATACATGTCAGATAAATATCACCCTTCCATTCCAAAAAAGACTTTTGTAAAGCAATACTTGTGACCATGTTTACAGTTTTTTTTCCCCCAGATGAATGAAGTAAAAGACAGCAGCACTTTAAGACAGTTTAAACGACACCTACTGTAAATGCTCCTTGTGACATTTTATGTAATAAAAAACCCCTGAAATTTCATTCTTCTTAAAATGTTGCAAAACTGTTCAGCTTCCCTGCAGTGGTTAGTGCAACTCGTGCTAATCTGATGCAGTCTGTACAGTCCCCTTCTCTTCATGCTGTATTGAAACCCAGTGGAAACACTTAACTGTCCTTAAACTACTGAAAAAACAAAACCATTTATTTCAGATGTTTTAGGTGAAGTCAAATTCAGGGTTTGTATAGCAAAGCAGATAATTCTTTGCTCTATAATAAATCTGCATGCCCCATTTAGTGTATCTAGGCCAAAAGCTAAGAGAATTAAGGACAAATGCCCTTGGTGTAAGGCCTCACTTTTCTCTTTCCATTTTCTTCTTTTCTCTTCTGTTTAGTTTCGATACAAGACCAGGGTGTACAAACAGACCAATCTGGATGAGAAGCAACTGGCAAAACTGCACACCAAGGTATGAAACCCATGTATGAAACTCCGCTAAATGTAATCCCTGAAGGGTTTCAGCTGCATGTTATAAATCAATACTATAAAGTATGCATGTTACTGAATTAAGCCATATTTAACAGAATAAGTTCTATCTGTTCCCTATAAAACAGCAGTATGCTTCTCTCTGCATGCAGGCTAGTCTGAAGAAATTCATGGATTATATCCAAACCAGCGCTGTGGACAAGATGTCCAAGTTTTTAGACAAAGGCCTCGATCCCAACTATCAGGACCCTGACACCGGCGGTAAGGAGTGCCTCAGAGCCTGAGGATTTGTGACCTCACCTCTGTCATATTGCATTTTCCTCAGTTTCATCCACAGCATCATCCTTTTGTCTATTGTAGTATCATCCATCCCTGGCAATTTCATAATGTAGTTGTATTTGCTTTTATTGCCTTTGCAAGCGTAGGTTGCAAAGATCTTCAGACATCAAAATCATTACATTCCTGAGATGAATGCAAAATTGTTAATAAAGCTAAAAAGTACAATTTTAAAGTCAAAGAGAGCAATATAAAGTGTACATATGCCCATCTACCCACAATTATATTGCAAAATATCTTCCCTTATCCCTGTCTTTATAATTGTTGAACTGTTCTTTCTGTCCATCAAACATATAAACATCTATTTAAGGTTTAACATCCCTTATTGGTTAACCATTTCCTCTCAGACATATTAGCAGCTTTGTGACCTGTAGCTCTGCCAATCTTTTCCCCCCTGTTTCTTTGTTGGCCTAACACTTTGTGAAGGATCTGGGCCAGTGCTGTTCTCAATTTTGTGTTATTTTTCAGATCCTGTTAGTGCTTGGGGGGCGCAGAAGACTGCTCATTTACAGTTTGGGTGTGCTCTGCTGTGTCATTCCAGCAGCTGTAGGAGCAAAGTGTCACAACACAAACACAGGCTGTCATCACGGGTGGGAAAAACATTTCCACTTCAGAACACCAGAGGGCAATCGACAACCCTGATGAAGCCCCCTCAATAACATGCTCTGGTCTACTCACATCATCAGACCAGCATACCTTACACATGAAAATGAAACTTGAATTGGCTATTGCTAAACTCGACATGAGGGTTCAGTGTTGGACATTAGTTTCTATGCTAAATGTAAAGATACCAACAAAAATCGACAAAGCCAAGGGTAACTGTGAATAACAGAATTAATTAATTCAGTTATAATAACTGTTCTACTACAATGACCTTGCCTTAAAACTGAGAAGGTTGGCTCAAAAACTCACTAAATCTATGTTAAAGTAGATTTTCAACCGTTGAAATGTTCTTTTTCATGAATTAAAGTGGTTCTTCTTATTCTTGACTGTCAGTTTGAATCAAAATGATTAACTATTAGGTCTATGGCATTAGGCTTAGGATTGGCAAGGGGACGATCAAAAGCATTTGTTTTACATGTGACCTGCCTGTCTCTCTTTTTTCATGTTTTACCACCAGCAGAAGGCTCACACTGAGTTCCTTTAGTAGGACATTCAATTATTTGACCATATCGGCATGGCTCCTGTCAGCGGGGGCTCACTTCCATTTCTGCCAAAGAAACTGTTTAGTGGCCAGTGGGCAGTCTTCCCGACATGTAAACTTCAGAGAACTTCAGATGCAGTCGAAACATTACCCCCAAATGATTTGTACCTGAGCTCTCCAGAATCATTTTGAGGATAAAAGCGCTTAATCGTTTTCCACTTCGCCAAAAACTCTCTTGTTGCCATGGCAGCCAATGCTCTGTACCCTTTTCTTTTAGAGGGATCACTTTGAATGCTTTTCTTCTAGTAGGTGCCATTGAACCTTCTTCCTGAAGAAATTGAAGTTAAAAGTGTTGTGACACTATATTGCTTTGTTTTGAAATCTCCATTTAATGTTAGCATAATTGGCTCCAAGTATCATGAAGCAAACTCAGAATAAACACTTTCATATTTACTTTAAAGCTAATGTTTCTACCTGTAGGATGAAACCAATCTGGAGAGGTAATTCTCAGAAGAGTTTTTATTTTACATTAAATTTAATCAGAAGTGTATTTGAACATATGCGGGAAACTTTGAAGTGCTGAATTCTCTCAGGGTTTGTGGTGACCTGAAAATATTTTATGATATCATTTCATTCATGCTGGGATTCAGAAAGGATTGAAGGGATTCTTGTTGAAATGCTCAGAATGCACAGTGGTGGATGCAAGCTGGCTGTTCCACCTTGATGTTTTTTTTTATTTAAGGGTATCCAAAAGGCACTTTTTTTTTCAAACATGAGGGTCCCCCGCCAACAACTCCACAGGGTAGTTTAAAGCAAGAAAACATTGGAGCAACATAAACACAGTTTCAGAAGAGGTGGACAGTTCATTATTTTTTTGGAGTTCAATATTGGTTAATATGTTTTCGTATAACCTACAAGGAGAATGGTGCAGGTGTTCAAGAAGTTAATAGTTGATATGTATTGTTTTCAAGCGCCCCCCTAGGAGCAAACAATCTGGACAGTGCCCTCCAAATAATTTGACTTTCAAACCACTACTTTTGTGATAATGAAAAACTCTTGAATCTCTGTGTGTATGTCCCCCAGAGACTGCTCTGTCCCTGGCGGTGCAGTGTGAGCCGGGTGGAGGTGAGGCCATCCGGGTCCTGGTGGAGGGAGGGGCTCACATTGACTTCCGCGCCAAAGATGGACTCACACCCTTACACAAAGCTGTGCGAGGCCACCGCCATACAGCCCTGCTGGTAAACATTGACTCACATTGTATCCTTTTTATAGATATGCTGTTATCTAATTATGAGTAATTTTCATTTTCATTGTCAAGCCATTAAAAAAAAGAAAATCCAACCGACACTCGGGATGCTTGCACTGAATCAAAGACTATCTTCATTTGTGTTGCTTTGTAAGCAAATGAGCTAAAGACAGATTAAACAGACATTCCCACGCAACCATCCACACTCACCCACACACAAAGAACAACAAAAAAACATCTATTATCTTATTCAACCAGAGAGAAAAAACACATTTAAATTCAGATTGCCTGGATTAAAGGTGTGTGGAAAATTGACATTTAAGGCATTTGTCCAGAACTTAAGCTCCCACACCTCAGAGAAGAAATGTACGTGTAGAAGGGAAAGACTGATATAGGGGGGATTAATTGCATGTGGTACATTGTCAGAGAAAATATTTTTCACAAAGGGAAGAAAACAGCTTCATAAATATACTACAGACTCTGATTGAATACATAAGACTCTCCAGCCCGAGGCACTGAATGACCTCTCTGAAACCCTGGCTATGTGTTCCCATCCTTTTATAAGATCCATGAATATTCCTCGATTGGAAGTTGGTAACCACCTTTTGATATTTTTGCTGCCTTTTAAAATTAGATATATTATTAGCATATAAAAGTAATTGATTTGAATTGAAATAGAAAGTAACTGATTTTTCATGCATTGCAATAATTGCATTTATATATCTTATCCGCTTATTGGTGTCATTATTGCCAGTATTCAAGAATGGCCTGAACATGAGGTTGACCTTCTTTGCTGTGTCTTTCTGCAGGTCCTGCTGTCCCTGGGTGCATCTGCAGACTATAAGGACCGGCGAGGGCTGACGCCACTCTACCACACTGTGCTGACAGGCGGGGACACCTCCTGCTGTGAAACATTGCTTTACCACCACGCCAAACTGGGCATCAGGGATGAGAACGGCTGGGACGAGACACATCAGGTACTGTACGTGTGTGCATTAGGGTTGTATACAGTAAATTCTTCTCCTAATCAACTGCAGAGGATGCTTGGTGCTACCTCTTTTTAATCCAGTGGGGTCAGTGGCCTAATTTTTCACTATTTTTGGGTTGTAGTCTGAAAGCACCATAAAAAAAGTCCTTCTTTCAGTCATTTAGGATTTTAAATTCTGTTGCACGTACTATCAAAGTGGGCATGAACCCTATTTGTAAAGTACCAGTGTACTCTGTGTTCCAGTGTCTCCGTATGTACAGCATCTGTGTCTGGGTCAAAAACCATTCATGTCATCAAACTCCACCCATTTTACCTCGGAAACCTTTCACCCTTCATCCCATCCACAAAGCTTCAGTGGCAACATTTTCCAGCGATGAAGTGGACAGAAAATAAAGGTATCAGTGTCATCTTCTCAGTGATAAGCATGTTTCCTGAGATTTTTTTAGAGTTGATATACCATTGTAAACATTTTAACCACTAAATAGCACTATACAAACCTCTATATATTTTTTTCTCATTGATACTGATTTCTTACAACTTGGAAATACCTATGGCCCCTAAAAGTATTCAGTGTTTGAACAGGATTTTTTTTTGTCAGAATTGGATCCACCCATTATTCCCTGTAGAGTTTTTTCATTCCAGTCACCTTCATACTGCTACACACAGTATGTAAGTGTTACTGCATTTACCTTTGCAAAGAAAAACATATATTCCACTGAATTATTGTTCAAGGTTATTCTATTGCCCTTACTACTGCTGTATACTGTTGCTATATTTTCACTACATGATCATCATGGCCGAAATAATAAAAAAGCAACAATATTATTTCAGTATCTTTAGAAATCTTTTTTGTTGGCTTCAATGAAGCAATTACAATATGATTGAAGAGATGCTGGATTCTTTACATAATAGTGTAATCGTTTTTTTTAAACATATCAATATTTCATTTTTCAAATAAAACATGTATTATCAATCCCACTATATTGTTTCACACTCCTGTTCCTTTACCACTGAATACAGCAATTATTTTAAAAGAATCATCTTTAAACCACCAGTGAGTTAACTGGCATTGTATGTACAGTATGAAGCAGTGTTGCTATGACAACTTGTAGTTTAATATCTGTTTTCTGCAAATTGATTTATATTGTTAAGGCATTGACTTCAAAAAGGCTGTAAGGGTCCTGAATTACAAACAGCTGCTGAAATAAGCATTGATTGTGTAGTGGCATAATTTATCAAATAAATAGGCTAATATACAGTTAACAGTTTTGATATTCCTTATATGATGGGCTGTATTTGTGGGACAATACTGAAGGATAAGAAGTCACAATTATTATTATGATGAGATCTCACCCTCTCTGTTTTCGCACCCTCTGAGTTAGGTGTTAATTAAATGTTGTGTCACTTGATGCATGTCACCCTGTTTCTGTCCCTTTGTCACTCTGTGTTCTTCATCATTGTTGCTTCTCTGCCTTTCTGTTATCTCTATCAAACTTAACCTCATAAATCCATCCTGTTTTACACTTTGGTACATTTTCCTACTTTCCTAACAAACTATTTTTCTTTCCACATCTTGCTGTCCTCTCTGTCCTGTCTTACCATGACTCCTCCACAATCTGTTCATGTCCTGTCAGGCCTGTCAAAATGGTAACTCGCAGCATCTGGAGCACCTCCTCTTCTATGGGGCAGATTCTTCCTCCCAGAATGCCTCTGGAAACACTGCCTTGCACATCTGTGCTTTATACAACAAGGTAGACACATTTTCTTTAACCGGGATCAAATGTCAGCTACACAGTAAAGAAAAATATCACCATAAATACCTTAAACATTTAAAGATAACGTATAAAGATGAATGCAACATAAATGCTCTTTATCTTTGCAGTTTAATCAAAATGCAAATGAATATTTGTATACCTGTATATTTTCATTTGAATTGTATCTTGCTTAAAAATCAGTTTTGAGTTTTAGCAACATTTTAGAACAATGGCATGTACAAAAAAAGTCAATAGAAGATAATACCTTGTTATATTAGGCTAATGCTTACAACAGAAAAGGTGCATTTCAAGATTAAGAGGCAATCCTACAATTCATGTACACTAATGTTTTTGCAGGAAAGCTGTTCACGAATTCTGCTCTACCGAGGAGCAAATAAAGACACAAAGAACAATAGTGGGCAGACCCCTTTTCAGGTAATGACTGTGTGCCTGGCTGAGTAATTATGCATGTTGGGTGCTGTTATGGTTTAGTGTCTTATTAAGTTAAAGTAGCAGAAAGTGCCAGGGCCTAATTTTACTTAAAACATTAGTGTGCTGCGATGCACACGGAGGTCCCAGGTGGCAGGAATGCGTGTGACCCCTTAATCTGGATATATTAACTCTGTCGATGCAGAACAAGCCAGCTGAGACAGTCTGTTGTGTTTATGTGCATGCGAGAGAGGAAACGAGACGAGACAACAGGGAGAAAACACCAGTTTGGCAGACTTTGTGCAAGTTAAAACACCCAAAAATATAGTCTCACCGGGATGTACTTATTTTGCTGTATAGTTTCTTTATCAAGAAAACAGCAAATCTATGAGAATGTTTTTGAAATATGTCACGTCCATAAATCGGTGTTTCATCATTTGTAATTTAGCCCATTGGAAGTACAAGTAGAGTGTACACATAATGGGGTTAAACTAATAAAAGGTCTGTTACAACATTTTATTTTGTGCATGCATTTGCCATAAGACTGTATTTTACAAAAGACTGTAAATGTATGTGTCTTTGTGTGCCTTTTTCCAGGTGGCTGTTATGTCCGGCAATTTTGAGCTGGGAGAAATCATCAAAAACCACCGGGACACAGATGTGGGTAAGTAGCTAAGGTCAGGCTTCATTTTGCATAGCAGTTTTGGGATGAGTAACGTTGTTTAGTGACATTTTGTTAGATCTAACATCGAGCATTGGACCATCACGGGGGATTCCGGGGTTCAATTAACAAGTAAAGGGGAGCTGCAAATAAATATTATATAATGAATGCACACAAGGAGTATTTACAGCACCTATCTGAGTATGTACACTCTGGATGGGGAGGTGGTGCAAAATAAGAGCAGTTCAAATCTGATACAACAACTTTTTATTTCATTATTTCCTGTCTCCCCTCCTAGTTCCCTTTGTGGAGTCTCCTAAGTACGCACCGCAGAGGCGAGAAAGCACCCGTACCCTGACGATACCCCACCCTCACCCCTTCCTTCGAGCAAACAGTGACAGCAGTATGAACCTACCAGACTGGATGGCAGTGCCCAATGCCCCAGGGACCAACATTGTCTCTGTGCAGGTATGTGTGTGTGGGTATTGTCAGGGTGTGGGTGTGCAACAAAAAAAAGCAATATCACCCCCAAGTCTAGTATTTGTTTCAGCTTTGAACTTAACAGCAACTGTTATGTTCATTAATAGTCTTTTTATGACACCATGGAATTGTTGATGACAAAGAAACGTTCAAAGATGTCTAGAACTTCTCATCCATGTTCACTTAAAATTCACGTTTAAATTGATTATTGGCAGTGGAAACAACCCTACCTTGAGGTCTATTTTGTAAGTGTTTTGGAACATTTGACTTCTTAAAGAATGTTTAGTTATTCCCCAATGAACACACGTCAGTGATTATTAGAACAGTACGGTCCTGGATTGTGTTGACTCCTTCAGAATTTATCTAGGAAGTTATGCAATGTATTTTATTAACTTGCATTGCAGTACAATTGGCCATTTACTTGAGAGCTTGGAGAAATGATTAATGCACAGATAATGGATATTTACATATCACAAATGGAAGCTTGAGCAGTGGCATCCCCATGATTTAATTTGAAGGGACTTTATACAATGAAATACATGACCTTTATCTACCTCTAGTGGTGAACGGTTCGCACTACAGCAACTTATATCTTGCTTACTCGATTAAGCTATACATGTTCCTCTACTTTAGTCTGGGCAAGTGACCATGTTGTGTGATAGGCCATATGAATACAACATCATGGAAGAAAACTACATAATTTATTTGATGTTTGCATCAATCAATTTGCAAATATAAATAAATATATATATATATATATATATACACTGCCTGGCCCAAAAAAATGTCACACACTCTAGTAATCGTTGGACCGCATTTAGCTTTGATTACGGCACGCATTCGCTGTGGCATCGTTTCCACAAGCTTCTGCAATGTCACAACATTTATTTCTGTCTTGCATTAATTTTTCGCCAAGATCTTGTATTGATGACGGGAGATTTGGATCACTGCGCAAAGTCTTCTCCAGCACATCCCAAAGATTTTCAATCGGGTTCAGGTCTGGACTCTGTGGTGGCCAATCTATGTGTGAAAATGATGTCTCATGCTCCCTGATCTACTCTTTCACAATTTGAGCCCGATAGATCCTTGCATTGTCATCTTGGAACAGGCCCATGCCATCAGGGAAGAAAACATCCATTGATGGAATAACCTGGTCATTCAGTATATTCAGGTAGTCAGCTGACCTCATTCTTTGGGCACATAACGTTGCTGAACCTAGACCAGACCAACTGCAGCAACCCCAGATCATAGCACTGCCCCCACAGGCTTGTGACCTCTTTTCTTTGGCCGGGCAGTGTATATATGTATATCTATATTTATCATTTCATGACTGTTGTTTTTGAAAACATTTTTAAGCTTTTCAAAGCAAAGTTAAAGAAATCACAGGATACACATGTAGCTACAATATTATAAAATCACTATACATGTGGTTGTACATTGAAATAATATACTGTTACATATAAACATCTTGAATAGATATTCTTTCTCGGTCTGTCCGTCTGTCTCTCAGGGTTATAAGCATACAGGAACCCTGCGGAGCTCCAGCAGTCCCAGAGGGGCAAGGACGCGCTCCCCGTCCCGAGGAAGAATCGGAGACAAGGAGGACCGGAGCAGGCAGAGTCGGAGACAGGGGTGAGTGGCGAAAAGCTGACATCTGTCGTGCATTATTGCAACATTTTGGAAACATGATCTCATATAGACTTAAACATCCTTCAATTTCAGTCTGAAGTAACCAGTTGAATAAAGACATTCAGTCACCCATACCTGTAGGGAGCTTTAAGATTTAAAGTTCTTCTCATATTCTGCTCCCTCCCCCCCATCCAGCCCTACCCCTGCCAGCACAGCTGGACAAACCGCAGGCCAGCGGAGACGCCTTTACAGCGCTGTCCCTGGACGAGTCTTTGTAGCTACTCGATCACATTCTGCCCAGGGCGAGCGGGAAATCAGCTTTAATAAGGGAGACAGGGTCAAAGGTAACTTTGTTTATTTTCATATCAAGAAACACAGTGTGTGTGTGTGTGTGTGTGTGTGTGTGTGTGTGTGTGTGTGTGTGTGTGTGTGTGTGTGTGTGTGTGTGTGTGTGTGTGTGTGTGTGTGTGTGTGTGCTGAAGCATAATACTGCATTTTGTCCTCAGTGTATTTTCAAAGTGTTTGTCTCAGTGTTTGTGATTCTGTTTACGCCTGATTTAGACATGCTTCAACACTTGAAATGTAAAAGTGAACTGAGTGAAATTAATATTTCTCCTCTGTGGGACGAATAAAGGTATTCTGATTCTGATTCTGAGGGCAGGATCAGAAACATGCAAAGCAACATTACAGAATCTTAAGTAGAGGATTCTTCTCTGTTTAGGACTTTGGCATCGCTTCAAATAGTTCGTTATAATATATAAACTGCTGACTGTAGGGGTTTAAATATTGAGTTAAGATTTAATTAGCAGCTTTTAAGATAACATCATTTATTAAACTGATAACAGATTTTGGACACAATGCAATATACTACATGACAAGAACAGGTACTTTATCTACCTGATGTTAGCTAATACTACTATACACTGGCAAATATCCACCAACCAAAGCAACATAGTTAAAATGATCATCCAAAACAAACACAGCCGGAATAAATATTGATTAATTTCTCTGCTCTGAAGTTCTCTCCTTGGTTAATATAAAGTAATAGTTTAATAAAAATGTATTTTCAAAGGTGAAAAATATGTTATTTTGATTCATATTTACCAACTGAACCCTTTAAACCTTTCTGGCTGCAAATCCTGACCACATGTCTGATAACAGTAGTGATATTCAACCAGTTAGGACAATTCAGGCTGGAAAACCAACACAATAAATAAGCAAATAGTAGCACAAAACTTTGTCGCTGTACTAGCAGCCACTTCACATTCATTTATTAAATCAGAGAGATGTTTAGCACTACCACCCAATACGTACTTATGGGTGGATTGTGGCCTTCAAAGGTGAATCAAAAACCCTACTTTTCGGGAAGTGTAGAATGAGTTTATTAAATGGCCTTGTCTCAACATAAGTGTAAGGTATATATGTTTGTATTCAATGTCTGCAGGTATGAATATGTGTGTGTTTGTGAGTGAGTCTAAGGTGTCGCCAGGTATGTATGTCTTGGTGAGTATGTAGGTTTGCATGTCCATGTGTACATGTATCTACATAATTTATTTTTTGTCTGTAAAATATTGTTGTCTTTTTTGTGTGTGTTCATTTTTAATTAGTATCTTTGTGTGTGTGTGTTACCTTCTCCTGACATGCTGCTCTTTCATGCCCACCCCTCTAGTGTTGAGTGTTGGCGAAGGTGGGTACTGGGAGGGGACGGTCAAGGGTCGCACAGGCTGGTTCCCCTCTGACTGTGTGGAGGAAGTGATCCTTCGAAGCCAAGAAAACCGATCAGGTGACCACTAGTAGTCACACACACTCACAGACAAACACTGGCTCATCATAAAAACATATAGCATCATTTCAATGGAATGAAAAGAAATGTAGCCAAAAATGTCATATTTAGCCTCATATAAACTTTCATTTAGCCTCTCACAAAAGCCTGACAAAGGTTAGACATGCTTGTTTTGGTGATAACATGTATATTGGAGAGGTGCAGGGAAGGCAGATTTAGTCAATGTCTACAAGCTAGCTGTTTTGCCCTTGTTTACATTACTTATGCTAAGCTAAGCTAACTGATCGCTGGTTTTAGCTTATACTCTACAGACATGAGAGTGGTATTCCTTTTTCTCATCTAACTCTGTAGAGTTAAAATGGCAAATTACATTTGAAAATGGCAAATTACATCTTTTTCCAAATGCCTTTTACAACTTAACTTGCTTGATTATCTAACAGTCAATCAAATTAAGCTGTTCACTTTAAAATGACATACTACACAGGGAAGATAATCAACGTAAACCCCACGTTTAAGAAGCTGAAACCAGCTAATATTTGGATAAATTGCAAATGGACCTAATGCTGGTGCGTTAATGTGATTTTCTGTTTAGAGAGTCGTGGAGAGCGGGCCAAAAGGCTGTTCCGTCATTACACTGTGGGATCCTATGACAGCTTTGATGCTCCCAGGTAAGAGTTACCTTGCCGCCAGCCATCACTGATGTACAGAAAACTGAATGACTGCCAGTTTTATCCAAAAAAGAAACAAACTGCCAGATTCTTTAAGCAAATTGGGCAAAGATGATTAAGGGTCCTGCTTGAGCTCATAGGGGTAGGTTGCATCAAGGGTAAGTTCCCACAGAGGGCTTACTTCACCCAACAGAGGTGTATTTGAGCTGAACACAGTTTGGGCCAATAGGGCTGACCAAAAAGGCTTTTGGATGCTTTGCTGCTTATTGAGTGTTATATGAGGACCAGAATGAAGCATGAAAGTGTCCCATTATGACTCTGATGTATTCTGGTTGAATAAAGGTTAAGAAAAGGGCAGCTTGACATTCAGATTATGGCAATGTTTTCTTCCATTGTCCACAGAACAGTACTGAGCCAAGAAGGGATGCAGCTCTTTGCTTAAGTGCATGATGTAACTTGTCCATCCGCCCATTGGGTGATGCTAATCAAACTGACATCCTTTTCAATATGACCCTGCTGCTGCAATGTTTGACACACAGCATGTTGAGACAGGAAGTTGTTGTTACAGTAACATACTGTATACGTCTATCCAGATGATTCATGTAGTGATTCATTTGTTCCAGTGGTACTTTGATTTGTTTATTGTGATGTGTTGTGAGTAATTCATGCAGTAGGATGAAGATGTGTGAGGGTTCACTGCCTCAGGTCTAAATGCTGATCTGCCTGCTTTTCATACTGGAGTCATCCTCCAGGCACAGGTTATCCAGCTCTGTTTTGACTAGTGTGTTTTTCTGAGTTTAACATGGGCAGACGGGCTTATTTCATCATATTGGGCTTTTAAAGTATCTTTCCTGTAATATTTCTACCTTTTGGCTCAGAAGTGCTATGCATGCAGTGTTGCCAGGCTGTAGTTTTTATGTGGGCTGAACTTTTGAACAATGATGAAGGTGGTTCAGACCACAATGATGACTAAGTCGGAAATATAGTGTGGAAAAGTGTTGACCGATGTTATACAATCACACAGTCATCATTACTGCCCTGCTATCTGAACTGATGCATTGTATGTACTGTAATACTGTACCATGGTACAAACCATAAAAGTATTCAAACGCAGCTGAGATATTTTACTTTGAAAGAAGGCTTCTTGTGCTGTACCACACACACCATTCACCTGTTGCAAATGGATTTTATAAACACATGTACACAGCGAAATCTCTGCATTTAACCCATCCTAGTATTATTCTTATACTGTAATGGTAGTGGCACCAGCCCTACTGAAGGGCAGCTCAGCGGGAGCAAACTCCCCAAGTTGACTCTCCTTGCTTGGTCTGTTCTGGGACTTGAACCAGTGACCCCAACTTCTCAAGCCAAGTCCCTACAAACTAAGCTATAGTTCCGGATCAGCCTCATCAGTTTTGCTCAGAAAAAAACGTTCCTGTTCAGCTTTTTGATTATGGAGTAAGACCTGAATCTTCTCTGGATCTTCTGTGGAGTTGGTCTGTTGTCACATGAGCATGACTCCTGTATTAATGTTAGGAGTGTGATTTCTCCTCATTAACTCGCCCTGATATAATGTCATTCCCTTTAATGCCTTGCATCTGCATCATGCGAGCGCCCTGTCGCTTTGATGCAAACTCGTTCCAGTGTCCATGACTTAGACTGAATAGAGAGAGAATTATTTACATAGAAATAAATGCATTATCAATCGCATATATTATTTACACAAAATCCTGCCTTCAGCCTCCATCTTTCTCTCTTTTTTATTAATCATCCTTCTCTATCATTCCTCAACTTTCGTTTTCATGCCTGCTTTCTTTGCTTCTCATGTTTTCCCTCTGTTTCTCTCTGTCACATGCACACAGTATTTATTATTAACATGCTTTTCATCAACAGTAACATTTAATGCAATTTAAGCACTTACCCATTGCAAACTTACACACATATGTTTGTGCACACTTGCAAACACACACATCATGTATAATTAAAGCTGTGTACTGCAGCATAGACGGTGCTATGCCAGGCAGGCAGGCATAGCTGACTCAGAACCGCCTACTTTCATAGCCCTAATCATGACATGTAATATCTCATCTATCCATTCCTTAATCCTTCTCCCCATCTCTGCATTTCATCCCCAGCTTTCTATTTACCACTGTATATCTAACCCCCTGTACTTTTTAATTTTCTTTTCATCACTCCCTCTCCCCTGTGGTGTCTCCATCTGGAGGTCAGACAGTGAAGGGCACTCTAAGGGAAAGGAGGTTGGAGAGGGATGAAGAGGTTGGCTGAAGGAAAAAGGGCATTCTAGGTTTTTTGTGTGAGCAACAGGGGGCAAAAGCGGATTAAAAGAAAGTCTAAAGAAGAATGCCCTCCGCCTCGTTTTTCACTCAAACTATAAAGACCAAACCAAGACCACTATGGACTTTAAAGGCTCAAGGATGCCAAATATTTAGGTATGCCATTTAGGTTTGGCAATGTCAGTTGGTTGCTTGGCACATTACTTTGATCATGTCGGATAAAACGGATTGGTTGCTAATGCCAATTTTTAAACTTACATTTATGGTTCCTAGACAATCCTAAATTAGGTATGAAGCTAGTTATCGTTCTAATACTCAATAATAAACAGAGTGTTATCTGCCACTCTCTGATCATAACCTCCTTTCATGCCCATGCCTTATTATTTGTTAACAAATCTGGGCTATTCTGTAAACATTTAGCTGTACATAGATTGTTCTACCTTTGCTGTTTTAGCAGCATCTGCTGGCAATGAAAATACTAGTAACACTGCTGTTCATTTAAAAAGAGATGAAAGCTATGAGCTGATGGTTCATCAGATCTCTGTCATTGCCGCAGTTGCACTGATTAAACTGTACACATCTTTACATGCGGCTCCATGCGGCTCCTTCTTCCCCAGCCCGCAAGAGACCAATACTCTGCTAACAGCGGGTCAAATAAGGACTAGTGAGCACACACAGTTTGGAGCAGAGAGGCAGTACACCCTGATATCCACTGCTGTGGTGGTGTTTGCTTGTGCCTTGTTATATGCATTGCTTCTCGCTTGTGCAATATAAAGTCATGTGATGTGTTTTTTTCATATTTTTCCACCATATACAGTTTGACCTCACCTTACTTGGCTTTTTGGCAAAATGTGCAGAACGGGATGATCGGGTTTTGCTGTTGTTTGATGGACACACAGATTCCCACACACACACACACACACACACACACACACACACACACACACACACACACACACACACACACACACACACACACACACACACACACACACACACACACACACACATACAAACACACACACACACACATACAAACACACACACACACACACACACACACACACACACACACACACACACACACACACACACACACACACACTCACTCACTCACTCACACACACACACACACACACACACACACACACACACACACACACACACACACACACACACACACACACACACACACAGAGGACCACCTAGGCAGACATGCAGCTACAATCATGTGGACCTTCTGTTAACATTTGTTGGTACTCCTGTTCCCTCCCACATCTCTCTCCTCCTCCCTCTCCCTCTAATTCTCCCTCTCTCTGTCACTCTTACTCTCTCTTGACCCTCTCTCTCTTTCTCCTTCTTTTATGCCCTCTCTTTATCTCTCTCTTTCCCCCCATCACACATGCATGCACACGTAAACACATAAACACACGTACTCTACACAGAATCACAGCGGTATAGCCCGACATGCAGGGAGAGGAACAAAAAGGCAGAGATGTGAGCCGAGAGGGGACTAGGGCTGTGATCGTCCTTGGATGCAGGAGGGAGGCAAAAGAGAGAGCAGGAGTCGTAAAGAGGATAAGAAGGAGGGAGGGAGGGCAAGTCGAACGAGGACAACTTCGACATACGTGGAACGAGGCTCTGAGAGATGATGTGAGTGCCTATTCGAGAAAATTGTACCTCTGTCTATCTCTCCCCCTCTCTCTGCGTCTATCTCTCTCTGTCCTCCTCATCCTCCTCCTTCTCCTCTTCCTCCTTCCGCCACTTACCCGCCAGCTGTCTCTCTGTCCACTCTTCTCTTCCTGTCTGCGTCTCCCCCCCTCTTTTTTGTGCTGTACCCTCTCATTCATGCTTTGTTTACATCAAATGTGAGGGTAGTGTGTGCATGTGTGTGTGCATGTGTGTGTGAGCGCATGTTAGAGGTTGGGAGGAAAGCAAGCAAGACATTTGGTGGGTGAGGTAAGTTAAGTGTGTTTTAAAGGCATGTGTGGTCGGTTACAGCAGAGGAAGGACAGCAGAAGATGCTCCAGAAAGATCTGCACAAGATTTGTAATATTACATAACAAAAATCCTAAAAAACAGACTTGTCTTTTAACAATATGTCATGTGATGAGGGTGATGATACCTGTGCAGTCTCTAAAACTTTAAGACCGTCCTAACATACCCTTCGAATATGTTATATCAGATGGGACTGTATTGCAAAAAACTAATCTCAGTCACATCTGTTTTTTTATGAATGGGAAATCATGACAGGGAGACATGGGAAGACAGAATACTATACATTTAAAGGATTGGAGGGGTTAAAAGAACTGATGAAAGTAAGGACAGGATCGCCAACGAGGAAGTGTATGTGTTGTCAGTGGTAGTGTACGAGATGATTGCATGAATGCATGCGTGTGTGTGTGGACTGTGTGTGTGTGTGTGTGTGTGTGTGTGTGTGTGTGTGTGTGTGTGTGTGTGTGTGTGTGTGTGTGTGTGTGTGTGTGTGTGTGTGTGTGTTTGGGCATCAAACCCCCCTGCGTACAAACCCAAACACCTCTCTCTCTCTCTCTAAATTACCTCATTTCTCTCTCTCCTTTTCTTAAGCCACCTTATTCCCCCTCCCTTTCCCCCTGCTCCTCTTCTCTCTCCCTCTTGCTCTCTCTGTGTCGCAGTCACAATGAACCATCTCCATCTCCCTCTCTCTCCCATTCCTTCTCTCTCTCTGTCTTAAGTATGAAGAGGTTGGAAGAGCTCGGCCCTCTCCCTTTCCCTTCTTCCATCTCTCTCTCCTCCTCTTCCTCCTGTCCTCCTCCTCTCTCGCGGCTCGCGCTCGCTGCTGTCTCACTGGAAGACGAGAAGGAGAAGGAGCAGGAGAAGGAGGAGGAGGAGAGGGAGGGGAGGCAATGGCGATGGGGGCATGCGGCGAGGAGGATCTCTCGCTCTCCCTCTCCCTCTCTTCTTCCTGGCCGTCGCTTGGCCCTGTGAATAGGAGCGTCTGGTTCATTTACAGGTACCTGCCATGGCTTTTTATACCCCCCTACCCTCCACTCCCTCTCTCCCTCCAGTTGCCTCGGGAGATGGGGGGCGGAGAGAGGGATGCGTGCATGTGTATATCATGGATGGCAGGGCAGGATCTATTAGAGAGATTGACAGATGTTGCAGTGCATGCTCTCAGACAATGAAGATGTTTGATACAGTGTGCCTTAATTTGAGTGTTTGAATGTGTGTGTGTGTGTGTGTGTGTGTGTGTGTGTGTGTGTGTGTGTGTGTGTGTGTGTGTGTGTGTGTGTGTGTGTGTGTGTGTGTGTGTATGCATGCGTGTGTATGTGTATGTGTGTGATGCATGTGTAAAGACGGACGAGAGCTGCTGCTGCACAGCCCGGTGTTGAGCAGTGCAGCCGCTCTGTGTTTTGCTGTATGAACATTTGTGTGTGCTGTTTCTCTCTCTCTCGGCTTTAAATTGCTCTCTGAAAAACGTCCTCTAGCAATGCTGCACCTGCAAGTGATGCTTACTGTTTTTACTAATGTGCAGATTGATTGCGTGTTTGAGTGGCTGCATGGCTATGTTTGTGTGTGTTTGTGTGCCTGGATGGTGTTTGCTGTTGTCCATGAAAAATGTTGAGAAATGGGAAAGATTTCTCATTTCCTATGTTGGGACAGTTAATTGCATGTGTTCCTGTATGTGGTTTGTATGTTTACCAGAATGTGTGTGTGTGTGTGTGTGTGTGTGTGTGTGTGTGTGTGTGTGTGTGTGTGTGTGTGTGTGTGTGTGTGTGTGTGTGTGTGTGTGTGTGTGTGTGTGTGTGTGTGTGTGTGTGTGTGTGTGTGTGTGTGAGAAAGAGGGAGCGAGACTGCCGACAAATTGGAAACAGCTCATGGTGAGAGAGTTTTAACGATGCAGCATGCATGACAAGTTCCAGCTCCTTTCTGACACCCCTATGGAAGTCTGCGTGGCCAAAACTGTTTAATATCTCGGCTTGAGAATTGCTTTACTGTGCTGGTTTGTCCAGCATTGATACGGACACAACTTTAGGTTGCTAATAAGGAGGAAGCAACACTGAATGGCAATATCCCTGTATGAGTTTAGTGGTTGCTGGATCCTGATGAAAAACAAAAGCAATGATGCGTTCAGGTGTCATCCTGTAAAGACAGTTTCTAAGTTTGGCACATTTCTGTCAAACACCCAAAAAAGCGTCAATAAATTATAAACTGAGATAAGTTCAAATATACCGTCATTTACACTACATGTTACCTAGTTGATAGTGTAGATTCAAGGTCTGTTTTGTAATAACCTCTGTATGAAACAAAAACAACACAGTGGAGTTTATTCATGGCTTCCGTGATTAACACACTTCAGTGTTAAAATAAGTGCTTATGTTGTACTTTTTAACTTTTTAAGTTGAAGAGGATAGCCTCTACACTCTCTTAAACAGTTGACAAGCACACAGAAAACTTGGAGACAATGGGGGCTTCTAAGGATTCAATGGTGCACTATTTAGCACATGCAGGCTTCCTTTCTCAGCCGAACTTGGAGGAACATTCAGTCCAGAAATGATTTGGACTTCAGTTGATCGAGCCACTGAACTGCAACAGTTGATGATATCCTTGAAGACAGCAAAGTCTGAGTTTGTTGGATGGGTTTCTAGGGATGAGTGCTATGCATTCAACCCTGAGTGGTCACACATACATCCAACAGCTATAGGTGGGTGAGTAAATGATACAGAGTACAACATAAACATGACAAATATGATCAGGCACATTTTGTTGTACACGTTAGAAAGACACAGGCAGGCGTCATAATTATTTGTTGACATTGTGAAAGACTTGGCAGACTTGTGAGTGTAACTTTGGCACTATTCAGACTGGGAATAAACATGTGTCGCTTGTGATTCAACCACCAGTGCACAGCTCTAAGTACAGGTGTGAAATGAGATCTGATCGCTCAAACCACATTTTGAGGTTGTGAGCAGCCAAAATTAGATTTGAGATGTGTTTTGGCATGCATTTAACACACTATTCATAATTTTGTTATTTGTCATTTTGTTAAGTGAAATCCGATAACGAATGGAAACTCAATACCAGGTGTAAACTGACCAATTGAGATCGGATCACTAAACATGCGTGTCACTGTAATAGCAGATCTGACCTACTCTATTCTCTCTGAATGTTGGTTTCATGAAGGATCTTTTATTGGGAATATTTTGCATTTTCTGCAGCTTTTGTATCACCTTTCATAATGGCTTGTTATTCTGATGAGTTCATATTCCTGGTTACCAGGTACTTGCAAGGCATTTTTTATTTAAATAAGTCAAGATTTCAGAGTTTGTCATCAGACTGTGTTTGAGGCTTTCAATCATGCAGTCTAGCGTTTGCATAAAACTAGGAAACTATATATTAATTATATTATTTACTGCCGAGACTAAGCAATGTCAGTAGTGAAACAAGTGCAAACATGATATGCTGTTAATGGTAAAATTTCCTGAACTGATATGTCTGTTGTCATGCACACATGCTTTATTTCCATTGAGCGACTTGTTGCTTGTGCTGCCTGCAGAGCCAGATGAACAGCTACCGAAAAATGTCTGTCTATGTATGTAATCACTTTGCACCTACTGCCTAATAGTAATTTACTTTCACTCAAACCTACCATAAGTTTTGTGTGAACCTCTGTTTGTACAGTATGTGCTCATGTGTTTATTTGGTGCCTCAGTGTGTTAGAGATCTGGGCTGGGCAACAGAGATGGACAGTAAATGACAAGAATAACAAAGAGACGGAGCCCTGGCAGCGACAGAGAGGCTCACACAGCCTGTGGAGAGCATCACACACTCAATAGACTGACTTTAAAAGATCATGAAGGGGAAATGTGATTAGAAAGAAATTAGCAGAAGTTTAAGAACAAAGAAAGGAAGTCAATCTAAAGGGAAGTATTGAGTTGTCGGGGCCATAAGGATGGAAAAATTAAAAAGAAGAAAGGCCAGTCATGAGAAAAGGAGAGAGGGATGAACAGATGGAGTGGGCTGGGACTATTTGGTGCCAGTGGGTTTATCAGCATGTGGTTACAGTATGTTACAGCTGACATGGTATATATACCCCTCTGACTCCCTGACTGACTGAATGCTTCTTTCCATTCATAACAAGAGTCCGGTAGAGGTCAGCAGAGCTGGGAGGCGGTGCTGTTTCTCACACCCAAATTGTTTAAACCATAGCATGGGGTGTGTGACATGTCTCACCTCTAATACTAGTAGGACAATAAATAATCTTGTAATGGGCACACTACAAAAATATATATTTTAATAACATTTAACACCTTAAGGATTCAAAGGTATCCTATATTTTACTTTTTGTAACTTATTTAAAATGTGTGATTTTAACTTCCAACTTATTCCTAAATTCTCTGCTCTTCTTGTGTTGTACAGTTGCATAAACTATTCAGATTCCTTTACTTAAACTTTGAAAATGATCCATTACAAGTTTAAGTTCTGTACTCAAAACACAACTTATGAAGAAAGCATTATCATCAAAATGTTGGGTAGTTTATCTAGGGATTGGCCCACTGCAAAATCTGAGGGGTTGTAGTTGTACTTGAGTTTGTAGGAAAGTGTTCTGCCTCACAAATTTAAATTAATTTTGGATTTCCTATAATCTTTGCTTTTTTATCCCTACGTGCCTTTTCCTAGAAAAGGAAAATATACTCCTTTCAGCATCCAAAGACAAAAATAAATGAGAACAGGAGGCTACAATTTTAATTTCAATACAGGAGTTAACTGAAGAAAAAGCACAACAAAATCCTGACCAGGAATATAATACAGAATTGAACATCTAGATTAGTATATAATACTCTTCTAAATACACTGTAATTCCATTTGTAATCTAATTCAATGCGGAAACACGTTTTTGCCTTGTACTGCTGGTGATGTCATCAGAGGGAGACAAACGAAGCAGAGGAGAAGTTTGGCTGGGGGAAAAAAAAGCAACACCAGCGAGATAAATGTTGTTATTTATTGACTTAAAACTTCCCTTCACACCCGTTATTCCCACTGATTAAAGTGAGGGATGAATACAGACATGCAAGGATGTATAATGCATGTCCTCCTTGTCTTCTGTCTTTCTTTTCTGTGTCATTTTTTAACACCCTCTCTCTGTTTTCTGTCTCCTCTCTGCTAGTGACTACATAATAAAGGAGAAGACAGTGCTTCTACAGAAGAAAGACAGCGAGGGTTTCGGCTTTGTGCTAAGAGGGGCTAAAGGTAAGACATTTTAAAGACACAAATATTTTGCCTGGCAATCTCATTTGTTGATTGTGTCCGTGTGTTGGCTCTGGAACCTGATGGAGGCCCCGAGCAGACTGGTACTCGGAAACGCTGCTCCCTGGATGGGATGCTGGGTGTACATATACTTGATTCCCACTGCTTTTGGTTGGGTTAAATGTATTAGCAATCTTGAGGACATTTAAGCATTTGTATCACATGCTAATGCATTCCGTATTTTTATTGTGCCTCCAGCTCAGACTCCTATCGAGGAGTTCACCCCGACCCCGGCTTTCCCTGCTCTGCAATACCTGGAGTCTGTGGACGAGGGAGGTGTTGCCTGGAGAGCCGGGCTCAGGATGGGGGATTTCCTGATAGAGGTGATACTATGATCTACTACTGCATTATGGGTTGTAATTAAAAGCACAATTTCGAGGTGAAAAATAATGTGTTCATCTGCCCCATGTTTCAAGTCTGCTCCAAAATTGAAGTAGGCCAATGTGACACCATTCCACTAATAAAACAAGACAAAAAAAGCCAACAAACACTCTAAAACAAAACCATAGGGGAAGTAACAAGATAGGAAAGGTTCACAGTCCTCTACATGTGAAGGAAATGTTTAATTTTGTGTGCACTTTTTTAAAATAAAATATTTCAATTCATGATTGATCTACAAAAAAACTAGTATTTAGTTCAGCGGTCCAATGCCTCACTTCAAACCAAAACTAACTGAAAGCTGTTTGTAGGTTTTCTTTAAATATACACCTTTCCAGCCCATAAAATGTATGTAAAGTTAAAAAAGCTGTTAAAATTATTAACCTGATGCGGGGGGTAGGAGTGTTATTGAACTCAATTACTTCTCTGTCCTTCCTTGTCTATACATGTTTCTCCCAGGTCAATGGTCAGAATGTGGTGAAGGTCGGTCACCGACAGGTCGTCAACATGATCCGGCAAGGGGGAAATAGCCTGATGGTGAAAGTTGTCATGGTGACCCGCAACCCCGATATGGAGGAGGGTTCGAGGAAGAAAAGTAAGAGTCTATCTTCTGCACTCTGGGGTCCTGCGGTGAATGAGTGATAGCGGTAGCTGAACTTAGGTCTTGACTAACACTGCTGCCTGTGTCTGTCTCCTTCTCTGCAGTCCCCCAGCAGAGTAAGAGGCTGAGCACTCCGGCTATCGCCCTACGATCCAAATCCATGACTTCAGAACTAGAGGAGATGGGTAAGAAATTGGCTTACATTAACTTTTGGACGGTTGAAAAGCGAAGAATTACAGTGAATGAAGAAAAAGACAGACAGGGAAAAGGAGAGCACATTAAAGCTGAAGAAAAATAAAGTGGAGGAATATATTCAAGTGATAAAGGATAATATAAACAGTGTGAAATCTGAGT
The DNA here is from genome assembly GCF_036324505.1 of Eleginops maclovinus. NCBI lineage: Eukaryota > Metazoa > Chordata > Actinopteri > Perciformes > Eleginopidae > Eleginops > Eleginops maclovinus. Next base: position 11,418,668 of record NC_086364.1, read on the forward strand.
GTTGGGGGTTGTTAAAGATGCTGAAAGTGTGAAGGGGAGTTGAGCTAGGACTAAATTTAGACAGCAAGAAAGTAAAGAGTTAGATAGTTTCTCAGGGACAGAGAGGAGGGGGACAGAAAGAGAAGAGTGGCTTCCGCCTTGGATGAAGGTCTCAATGCATTTCACTGTTCTTTCAGAGGTTCCACACTGTCACTTCCAGCACACCCACTACAGGTAACCCCACCCTGAAAAAGTGTCGCTAACCACCCTGTGATCCCTCTCTCACTGCCCGCCTCTCTTACCCCCCTGCACCCCCCACTCCTCCCTGGCCCACCCACAGCTTTAACCCCAGTGCCCACAGAGCAGTCTACCAGTTTGTCTGCTCTACACACACTGACACACAGCAAGTATTTGTTGCCAAGGTAACACTGCAGGGGAATGGGCGTCACCTGAGAAGACTTTTTCCAGATGCTGAAAACATCATGGCTAAGTGTCTGTCTTCATGTCTTAGTGAGCAAGTTGCAAAATATCAAATGTAATATCTAGTTGAGAATGTCTCTGATTAATTTAGAAGAAATCTTACCCAGGATAAAATTATTGAGATGAGTAATTTTTGAGCAAAAAAGCAACTTTGTTCCAGGTCTGTTGCTATGGTTACAGCATTATGTGTGGCTACGCTTATGCCATCTCTATTTGAGGCAAAATAGTGGGAGGAGAGTGCATGGTGAGGGTCAACACCCCCATTTGCAGATCTGAAATTGGCCAGTGTTTTATTGGTGATTGGGTTATCTTTGCTGAACATTTATGGTGTTTGCCGCCGGTGTAAGTGTCGCTTCTGGCTGGTTCTGAGCATGCCCAGTGAGTAATTGATGATGTAGGAGGGCTGATAACATGTGGAGCTGCAAGAGGGGAGGGGAATCTGCAGGGCTACTTCAGCTGGTTTCAGATTTGGTTTCAGTACTTTAGCCTAAAACAATGTCTAAACTTGCTCAAACCGGTACACAACAGCAACGACCAACTGAGTCTGGCCCGGCTGCTGTACATCAGGATCAGACTAGATATAAATCAGCCCTTTGCTTTTTCCCTTCCCCATTTCCTCATCTCACCTGCCTCTTCTCTGTGGTGTGACCTCACTTGAGCAACACAAAGCATGAGCACCCAGTCTGAACACAGGTGCCAGTTTCCTCTACCCCGAACCCACCTTTCCTTCACCTTCACTGCTCAATATACACTATGATGTTCCCACTAGCACTGTACGTATGCAGTAAAACTGTATGCATTATCTCAATATATAGAGTAACAAATATTGAGTTGTTACAAATGAAACCGTTTTACATTACACCATTAAAATGTGGTAGGAACATCTGCTTGATTGCTTTATGACAACAACAAAAAACATGAAGTTGTTCTCCTTCCACCACCTATAACGCACAGTTTCTTTTCTGCTAAAAGGTGTTTTCTTTTTTTAAGAGGATGTGGTTATTATTATTTTTTAAAGCAGTAACCATATTGCTGTTTTGAAACTGTGCACAATAGCCTCATCATTATCCTCATACCAAGGTACAGCATTGGAATTATTTGAAGTGATATAGAGATTTAAATGTACCACAGTACAGGTCCAGCTGAAGGCAGATTTATTATATAGTGTATATTAAAAATGTATTAAAGAAATATTCCAGGTTCCTTTTCATGTGGCTACTGTATTTGTATACTTTCCAAGTTATTATACACAACTTATAATAACTTAGGCCCTGTTTGCTTATGCCTCCTTCTGGATCAAGGTGAGAGGGGTACAGTGTGTGAGGAAGCCATGTCAGCCCCCACCATATGCTTATTCTAATTCATTAGAATTCATTTAGCTGTGACGCCTATTAAGCTGTCTCACCTCTGTGATTGGTGCAGTGTCCCAGTTCACTCAGAAGTCACGCTGCAGGAAAACAAGGACATTGAAATGGAAATGATCATGCAGGGCACTTTAGTCCAAAAAATGTTGTTTTCATGACACTCATTTCACCCAAATGGTATTTAAAATTAGTTTAGACAAAATGTAGCTTAATTTTGAAAGGATTTGTGTTGTAACAGATCAAATCAGGACACATTCAAATTCCTTTCATGCTTGGTTTAACCATAGAACATTACGTTTAATTTCTGTTTAATCAGGCTCTATAAGCCACACATTATGAAATATAACGGCCTGAGTATGGGTATTGTGAATAACCCTATTTCTATTCAGTCCGCACACACAAGCTCACTCTCACCAGCGGATGCAAACACCATAGGGTCACCTTTATTTCCTCCTCCTTACTCCCCTGAAGACTTATCCCTTTACTGTTCACTGGTTTAACCACTTATTCTGTCTTTCCTCTTTCTCCTTTGTCCCCACTTCACTGCTGGCGGGATCTCAACCATTTAACAGTAGAGAGAGGTGGGAGTCAATTCAGACTAAATCCACATTTATATTTGTGTTTTCAAGTGTGTAAGAGAGAGTAACAGCAAGAAGCATACTGTATGCGTGTGCAGCATATTTACTGTAACATAAGTGTGCATGCTCCAGCTGTCTTAAAGTGTGGTTGTTATGTACATTCTTTCACATCGAAGATCGAAAAGCCCTGGCGAGGTGACTCAGTTTGTCAGGCTCCAGGGGATATGATTAGTATTCACTGTAACAACGCTATTGCACTTTCACTCCTGCCAAAAATTAAGTCCCCTTTTGTCCTCCTTCCAGCTGCTACCCCTTGGAAAAAAAAATCAGGTATGCTCTGGTATACTCTTGGTTAAGGCATTGTATTTATCTCTGTCCATAATGACTTGGTACTCACCGCTCAGTCACTTATTGAGCTGATTCTGAGTTTCTTTTCTTTTAGAATTCGAATCCTCCCAAGTTACCGAGAAGAAGAGGACAGTCTATCAGATGGCTTTGAGTAAGGGAGATCGTGTTTGTCAGATGTTTCCTGAATTTCTTCCCCTCTTTCTTGTCCACTTTCATCAAGTTTGTCCCTTTCCACACAATGTTTCCTTCACTTTTGATGTTCATTTGTCTGTTTCATTGTCGTATGTCCCTTTCTCTCTTTCTCTCTCTCTCTCTCTCTCTCTCTCTCTCTCTCTCTCTCTCTCTCTCTCTCTCTCTCTCTCTCTCTCTCTCTCTCTCTGTCTCTCCCTGTCTTTTTCTCTCAGATAAACTAGATGAAATTCTTGCAGCAGCTCAGCAGACAATCAGCACCAATGAAGCACCAGGGACACGGGGACAGGGGCCAAAAAGAGACAGAGGAAGAAGTTTCTATGGCAATGAGGTGTGTTTTGAGAAATCTATTACTGTTTATTTCTAGTGTCCTGAGATATAGGTCCCTGTGTGCAATAAAAATAGTGATGCTGCACCGGGGGAAACCCTCAACTTAAATGATCCTCTCACTCCTTTATCAAAGAGTCTGAAAAGTTAAAGATCCACTTGATTAAGATCCAGAGATTTGTATATATGTATCTCCTGGCTTGTAATGAACAATGAAACATAAACCCGCTAAAGGACAACACGAGACATTTGTGTCACGGCGAATATGTCGTCCACACACATGGTAACATCGTAATTTCTGCACCAACATCCTTATGTTTAGAAAATATGAAAAAAAATCACTACTGTAACAGGCACATTGTTATTGTCGATACATTTAAACCCGCATTCATTTTTTTGACATTACAACAAACCAACCATGCAAAGGAGTGACTCATAAAACCCCTTTGGTCTCTTTCAGCTAACCTTTTTAGTTCACTGACCCAGACATGTATTGTAAAATTGAGTCTAATGTTGATCTCCATTTTTTTCATATTCTCTTTTTTGGCACTACAGCCAAACTTCGGGGATCAGTCCGGGATGGGGATGATGTCGTCTGGGTTGGGCCTCGGCTATGACCGTGGCCAGTTCACTTCAGGTCATGGCCCACCGCACGGTATGCTGCGGCAGAAGTCCATCGGTGAGGCTGTCTGTTTTTTCTGTCTGCCCCCCCTTTGGCCTGTCTGTCTGTCCTCTGGACCAGCAGAGATCAACTCTGTGCGGACCTGTTTGTCTTGTTTGTGCCCAAAAATGTGCACACTTTCTGTCACACTATCTGTATCTGTAGCTTTTGTATGTTATACTTGTAATGTAAAAACAAGATGTTTGTTTGTCTTAAACTCACCCTACTACTATTTGTTATACAAAGAAGGGCCACTAATCTGTTTTATTCTAATAAATTCATTTCTAGTTTGTTGCTTGCTGAGGCTTTGCTAACTCCACTCCTGAAATAGTAATGTGCTCTCTCGTGACCAACAAAACAAATGCTGCTGTGTGGTGTTGCCCAGTTGCTTCCTGTTTGTGGAACACAAAGCATTAACTGATTCACCAACTAACAGAGACAAGAACTGAGGACAGACTTGCCGGCAGTTAGACGGGCAGTCAGATTAAGACAGACACGCTCAGATTACCGTTAACTTTCCTTTTTCTCTCTACTCTTATTCACGCCCGAACTTCTCTTCTATTCTTATTCTCACTTTACACAATTAAAATCATATGTAAATGCTGATTTCATCCCAATTTTGTTTTCTTTTTTGTTAATTCTTTACTGCAGGAGCGGTCGAGGATGAAAGGCAATTCCTGCATCCTCCAGCCATGAAGTTTGCTCGCAGTCTGTCAGTGCCCGGCCCAGACGAAATCCCCCCCCCTCCCACCACGGCACCACCAGACCCTCCATTCTCCTCTGCTCCGCCACTAGGTTGGAGAACAAAGTCATCCCAGCAGCCCTCTGTCTCTGTGTCCCAGTCCACAGCCACCTCTGCACACTATCAACCCTACTCCCAGCCAGTGCACTTCACCCATGGGGGCAGGGAAAGGGCAGGGGGTCCAAGCACTGGCCCCAGTGGTGGAGCGGTGGACCACACCACTGCCTATGCACACGCAGCTCCCCATACTGCTCAAAGCAGGACTGCTTCGAGGAAGGTTACCTATACCGGGGAGCCTGTTGGAGCTGGTACAGGGGCTGGTGGAGGGGCCAGGGCAGCAGGTCTTAGAAGAGGTTACAGCACAGCTGTCCCCCCATCCAGCATTGCCACTGTAATGCCCCAGCAACAACAGCCTGCCCAGAGTCAGCCCCATCGCGCAGACCGCAGTGCAGCTGGAGCAGGCGGTCCTAAAGGAGGGGCCCGGAGAGGTAAAGGCCCCCTGGTGAAGCAATCCAAGGTAGAAGACCTGCGTTTGGGCCAGGGTACACTGGGGGGCAAAGGCACAGTGGAGAAAAGCTCCATTCCCATCCCAACAATTATTGTCAAGGCCCCTTCAACCAGCAGCAGTGGACGCAGCAGCCAAGGCAGCAGTGTGGAAGCTGATGTTCCAGCATCAGGGGAAACAGATGAAGCCAAAACAGCTCATGGTCCTCCTCCCTCCGGTCCTGCTCCACAGCCCCCTGCCCCACCTTCCATCCCAGCACCGCCGCCTCCATCCTTGCCCTCTATGCGTGCCCAGGATAATATGGACTATACCAGCCAGTTTGGTGCTGCCATTGTTGGCGCAGCTCGCCGAGACAGGGAACGGTTTCATGAAGCCCGCCGAAAGAGCTCCTCAATGTTCATGTCTGCTGATGAGGATGTGATTCTTGGGGGAGTGAGTGATGGCATATCAAGGACTCAAGTGTCGCAGCAACAGCTTAGCACACAGGCTGAAAGTTCATCGACACGGCTACGCCCCTCGAAGTCTATTGATGAGGGCATGTTCTCCGGGGACAGCTTTATCCATCACACCCGCAGTATGCCTCCAGCCTTTGGCCTACCTGAGTACTCCTCACCTGCCCAAGACTATCAGCCCAAGTCTGTACCTACTGATTTATACACTGGCAGGCAGTCCACATCCTCTAGTAACACCACCTTCATTCACCCTCTAACAGGAAAGGCTCTTGACCCCACATCGCCACTAGGTCTTGCCCTAGCTGCGAGAGAGCGTGCTCTGAGGGATGACAGCAGGTTACGGAGGGGAACAGATCACCACTTCACCCGCCAGATGTCGAGTGGGGGGTTTCCTTCGTCTTCTGTCACCTCTCAGCCAGTGTCTTCCACTGCCCAGTCCTCCAGCTCCTCTTACCTGGTCACCTCATCTTCTCTGGCTGCTACCACGGCCACTGTTGGCCGCCCACCCTCACCTAGAATTCTCAGAGGAGTTGGGAGTCAGTGGAATGAGGAAGGCGGTGGAGGAGAGAGGGAGCGAGAAGGAGGAGGGGCACGTGAGGGGCTGAGAGTTCGGTTTTCCGAAGATAAAACGGTCCACACACACCACTACCAGTCCCAGCCGTATCAGCCTACCTACAAGGAGAGGGAGAGGGAGAGGTCGAGGGAGCGGGAGAGGTCTAGGGAACGGGAGAGGGAGCTGTCACGAGAAAGAGAGAGGGATCAAGAGAGGGAGGGTTATTTGAGGAGGGCAGAGCAGGCTGCTGCCACTGATAGTGCTGCTCAGCAGGCGTCCCAGCAGCCTCAGAGGCCCTCTTTTCTCAGGATGGAAAGTCAAGCTGATGCCTATATCTTGTCCCTCACCCCTCCCTCTCCTCCCCCTACCGGTACTCAGCAGACAGCGAACAGTACTGGGAGCACTGGGACTGGTTTGATGGTTCTTCCTCCCCCTGCCCCTTCAATTGATGCGGACGATGAGTTTGTCTACGCAGACCCTCTCCCACCTCCGTTACAGTTTGCTAACAGCTTCGACAGGGGAATGGGGGGAATTTCAGGGTACTCGCAACACGGGATTCGCCCCAATAGCCTGACTTCCCGCCAACAGCAGGTCCCACCCCCTCCACCTCCACCTCCTCCACCACCACCTCCAACAACCCAAAAAGATTCATTTATATGTGGGTTTCCAGCTCATACACCCCTGCCCTCACCTCAGGCAGGGGACTCCACTGCCTCCAGCCTCACATCTTATGACAGCGAGGTGGCTAACCTGACTCAGTCCGCTCACTCCCCCTCCCAAACCTCACCCAACCCTCTGCCCTCTCACTCGCCCTCTACCCTGCAGCCCTCCTCAGTATCAGGACCTCCGCCTCCCCCTTCAGTCTCGCCACCGCCTCCTCCTGGATCCTATCACAGACCCTTCTCTATGTCCCACCCCCATCACCTTTACAACAGCTCTCACACGCCTGGACGCTCATCCCCCACGCCTCCCCCGCACACAGTTGCGCCTCCCCCGGCCTACCGTGGTCCCCCTGCACACTCCTCCACTGCTGCCACCCCTGCCACACATAGGGGCACTGCCTCACATGCCATGACCGCTAGCTGTGCCACTACAACCACCGCTGCTGCCACCACAACAAGCACCTCCACTCAGCTCTACCAGGAGCGCATACACACCACACATACAACACCTTCCACTGCCATTAGTCGCAAGACAGGGGAGCACCATCGTCCTCCCCCCGCTGCCAAGAAAGGAGAGTCCCAGGAGACAGTGGTGGACTCTGGGATTGAAGAGCTGGACAGCCGCAGCAGCAGTGACCACCACCTGGACAGCATCCTGGCAGGTGGCCGGGGAGACAGGCTGGACCGCGCGGAAAGGGGAGGACGGATTGGAGGGGGAGGTGGGACAGGGGAATCAGAAAGGGGAGGAGATTTTCTGGAGTCGTACATGAGCTACCTGGATGGACAATCTTTTGAGATGCAGAATGCTACAGCAGCTGCCTCCACCTACCCGAAAAGCAACCGGTTCAGAGAGGGAGGTCGCACCAGTGATATGCACAGGCAGACCAGCACTGCTCCAGCATCCTTCCACTCTCACAGACAAAGGGACGAGCAGACAGAGGACGAGGTTGAGGACGGAGTGGACGAAAGTGGCAGGGATCGCTATGGGGTGAGGGATATGCATTTGGGACGTCCCGTTTCACCGTATTTTGATCGCCCTCGCACCCCTGAGATGAAGCCTCTCTGGGACGAGGGGCAAATGGCCGGTGACCAATCTGCAGCACTTTTAGAGGGGAAGAAGATTTACCCTCCTGCATCCAGTATGAAGCCAAGCATCATAAATGAGCTGAACAGTAAACTGCAGCAAAGAACCAAGGACACCTGGAGCAGCCAGAGAGCACTGAGCAGACACAGGTACACATCAGGGAGAGCCTCAGATTTATGTTTCCCAGGGTTACAGCATGTTGTTGTTGTTGATGCACAGCATTGTCATTCTTTACATGTTTCACCCGTGTGAACGTATCAGTGTGCCACCTGTGAGTTCTTTACCTTCCACAATTGATGTTCGAGCCTTCTGTGAAAAACTGTGTACTATCTGTGTGTCATGAGTGTGTTTTGTCTATACTGTGTAAAACTCTCCTTTTTTTCCCCATGTGTTTCTCTCAGAAGCAGAAACAGGTAATTGAGCCGCTTCTCCGCTCCTTTTTTTCTGACAGGGTACATAACAAATGTGCTTGACTTTACAGCCTGATACGCAAGGAGAGTAAACGTTGTTAAACATTTATAGCACTAAATTACAAACAATCAAAAAGTTGACAGCATGAAATAATTAAAGATCACAAGTTCTGTTTGAAGAACGTGTCCCTTAATGTGTGTGCATTATTTTCAGCTTATTGTTTTTTATTTATCTTGTAACAATTTCTCTCCCTCTCCACTCACAGATTTTCAGAAGACTCAGCCTCTGCTCTTAGCCCCCCCTCTGCTCGATCCACGTCACCGTCTCCGATTTCATTATCGCAGCCATCATTGTCCCCATCCCCGACCCCTGCTTCCCAGTACCCTAACTGGGGACGTTCCCCATCTCCTCAACCTCAAGTTGCCTCTCAGCCTCCACGTTCTCACTCCCCCCTGTCCCCAACAGGTTATTCCCCTTACCCCACGTCCCCCAAACACAGACCTGTGTACCGGACCAAAGCACTAGAATTTCAGTTCATCCCAAGTCGAGAGTCCCGTAAAGCAGAGTCACACATGATGCAGCGTAGGCGAGCACCCAGCCCCCTTATCTCACCCTCAGAGAGGCCCAAGGTGGGTCCACCACGGCCATCTTCCCTTCCGCTGCTCCCTACCACACCTCTATACAGTGCTATGTACGACCTACGAGGTTCAATCACCCCACCATCACCTGGAAACCCTCTTGGAGATCCTTACTTCTCGCCTTCTCCTCCCCTGTTTGCCCCCTCTGGTGCCCCTCCTCCTCCAAACTCCACTTTAGTTGTTTCTCGTTCCCTCTCCCCAACTCACTTCCTGTCGGGGACCTCTTCTCCGCCCATGCATCCTCACCCTCCACCTACATGCCTGAGTTATCCCCATCTCCCGCCCCCTTCCCCTACAAAGCCTTTTGCCTCCAAGCCTCTGCCCTACTGGACCAAGTACGACGTTGCAGACTGGCTAGGATACCTGAACCTGGGGGAGCACAGAGATCGTTTCCTGGACAACGAAATTGACGGCTCCCACCTGCCCTCCCTAACGAAGGATGACTTTCTGGATCTGGGTGTAACGCGCGTTGGCCACCGCATGAACATAGAGCGTGCCCTGAGGACCGTAATGGACAGGTATGGCTTCAACTCAAACTGGCTTTTCATAAAGCAAGATTCGATTAAAAAAAACCATTGACGTACAAAACAACACCATTCACTATTGTTCTACAAAAATACTAAACATCATGTCCTTTGTCTGTTCTTCTGTCCTCAGGCTGTCCAGCAGCCCGTTTCCCATTTCTGTTCTCTCACCTCGGGATGGACAGACTGACAGGAGGAGGGACGATGGGAGTCGGAGCTGAGGTTGCAAACGCAGAAGCAGAAGGAGAGAGGGGTTTGAGTCAATGAGGGAGGAAGGCACAACTGCTGCTATCCATGGTGGATTCACACAACAAATTACGGGAGAACAGATTTACACAGAGAGCGACAAAAAGAGGGAGACAAGTCCCAAAGGGAGATGGAAACACAGGGATGGAAAAAGAGCTTATGATCCATAAAGACACCGGCTGGCGCTCCCCAGTTGTGGCAGGTTGATTTACACAAGTACACTCCCCACATGCATGCAGTCACACCCATCAACAAACAAGTAACACAAATACAGTTTCGTCCAAAATGCATACAAAGACACTATGGCTGAAGCAGATTGTACAAGGGAAGGGATGAAACCGAACCAAATACTTGACAGGAACAATCAAAAGCCTGTTAGATTTTTTAAACAAAATCAAGCAGGTTGTGATGTTGCCGAGTTAGAAAAAAGGGGTCTGCAGCTGTTTGTTAAATATTGCTCTAACCCCTCAGCCAGCTGGTTAAAACTGTTCAGGTTTAAGAGTGGAGCCCATCAAGATTATTTAGAGTGCAATCAATGACAACCCTGCCCCGTGTGAATGGATGTAAGTTTTAACTGTATGTGTGAATATCATTAAGGAAAGACTATTTGAGAGTGAGGCTGCAGGTGTGAGGCTTTGCTGTCTGCATGGTCAACGTAGGAAGACGCAGGGCAGTATATCATGAAGGTGCATACCGATAACTGCCGTCCTTGATTTAAAACCAAGGAGGCTGGCTTTGGTTCGGCTTTAATTGGTTTTATGTCTTGTTTTTACCTCACCGTTGGTAGGGCTCCTTCCTCACTGCAGGTCCTGTGATCAGGATCCGATGTGTTTTCTCTATAGCTCTTTATCATCTTTAGTCTTATACTGACATATATACAGACTGGTCACTGTATCACACATTTGTAGCAAAAATAAGTGCCCAGACCAACAAAATAATATAAAAAATGTAAACACTGATACACACACAGGCACCCGTATTACTACTATACACGCCTGCATGCATACACCAACATGTAGACATACACATACCCACAAGCACTTGCAAGTGGTTGTGTTAGAGTTTATGGGACACCTTATATATAGCCACATGTTGGGATCCAAGATATACTTATACAAAAGGAGACAGACTGTGCTTTCAACGTAACAATGTGAAGAGATATCCCCCGAGGATTTTATTTATGGAGAAAGACTTCCTTAGCGTCGGGACAACTGTTGTACAACAATTCAGACCTTCCATACGAGGGAGACTGGACAGGAGAGGGGAGGGGAAGAGGAAAAACTGCCATTTACTTGCTCTTTCCCAACCAATCCCCCCTTCTCCTTCCAGGAGAGGCCCCCCCCTCTCTCGACTAAATCCAGGAGGAAACAAACAGCCACCCGGCCGAGGAGATCTGAGAGGAACGCTTATGTCGAGTTTTAATACTATGATTGTTCTTACAATTTTTAAACTTTAAATGGGAATACTGGAATACTGATATTGATATGAAGAGATTTATTATAACTATTAATCATTACTTTCATCGTCCTTACTGTGATAGTTTCAGAGGGTTCCTGCTTTCTGCCTTTGGTGTCTGATACGGCGCATTGTGCAGTAAGTTTATTTTCTGACTGTGATGAAGAAAATTGTCTTGGTTATATATATAAATATATATGTGTATACTATAAATAGGTATTTTTGAATTAAAGATGCATATTATTTTGTGCACGGTACCCTTAACATCGCTTCTATGTGATAAGAAGCATTGCAACTTAATGTGAAGCACATTTCAGATACTTTGTTTTTCTTTATCCTTAGGCTACTGCTTCTCTTTCGTCAGACTGTGAGGCTTTTGACAATGACAAAGATGGCTTAAAATAGGATTCTTTTTTTCCTCTTTTAAAAGTTAGTTGGCACTTAATAATGTGCAGATACTGATTGTGTAGCAACTCTTAATTTAGGGATGCCAATACACAAAAGTAAAAATCCGTGTCATTGTTTTTACAAATCATTTCGCACTAAGTTCCTTCTATTTCTCCATCAGCTTCCACTGCACATGTACATCTCCTTACAACTTCAGTCCTGAATTCTCATTGTTGCTGAGATCAAATATAAGGGCTCTCTCATGACCTCTCTACCTTGAACAACAGCTCACCTCTCCTGCTGCTTCGAGTCCTCGAACACATATCACACGTGCGTTTTACATCGGGGTGTAGATGGGGAGTTTCCTTACGGCCCTGCTATCTAGCCTCACTGTTTTTGCAAAAAAGATAAATGAGTTTTCAAAAGTGCACATACACAGAAATGTGAAGGAGCAAAGGTGGTTTTGTCTCTGTAAATGCTCGGTGCTGGTGGTCAAGGAGAGATTGTATTTGAATGCAGAGGAAATGGCATTAAGGACGATGAAAACAATGGTCATCTAATTATGGTTTAAGATGTAAAAAAGTCTCAAAAGTTCTAAAGAATCTCTGTCTTCCAAATAATGTTTAACATAAAAAGGTACAATGTATTTATTTAACTGTAGTGCTTTCTATACAGTTCGACCTGTTCTCTACATCTGCCTACTTCAACTGTTAATAACCTGACAGTATTAAGAGCTCCAGTCTGTTTTCTCCCATCGTTTGCATCTACTTGTTTGAACATGGCATTTTCTGCTGTCAATGCTTACAGCTCATTGTTTATTACCAGCATATTATGCAATGACCCTATTGCCATTAGCAACTGTGGCTTTTCACATTTCCCTTTAAAGGTTTTGCATCTAAAAAAGGGCGTGTTTCTGAAAGGGTGAACAAGCAGAATGTGGCATCCTTTCCAAACTTGTTTCATAGCCAGATTCTACCTGTCCCTATCAGGTCTCAAACATTTGCTAGTGAAAATAGGGCCAATAAATGACTGTGGATAAGACATATTGAAGATCACTTACTGATGAAATGATCACATACGAGAAATCTATTTTTGGGAGACTTGTCATTAATCCTTTCTTTGCGTTTTAAAGTAATGAATATATGCTGGCTCCTCATTGCTGTCAGGAGAAAAGATGGAATTGGTCTCACTCTATAGAAAGCATTTATTTTCCTTTAAGAGATCTTTTAAAAAATGAGAATATGAACTGGTGAAAAGTAACTTACAGAATGTATATGTGAAATACATATACAGTACACATTCATATATACATGAATTTAAATTGTTTTAAGAGATAATAAATTGTTAGAATTATAAAGATACGGAAGCAAAGTTCTATTTTATTTTTCCTATAATGAAGCATGTTTCATTTCCACCTGGACACCTGTAGTACATTTACTCCCTGGACATTTTCTACTCCCTAGCTCACTTTAATAAAAAAAAAACGCCCAAAATGTGTCATCACCCCAGCAAATAGTCATCCGGTTGTCATGTTAATTTGTTATGTACTTTAACACCGAATGAGATCAAATCCATACCAAGTGATCAAATCCAAGTCAACAAATTACATCCATTAAATGCCCCTGCACACTAAAGCTACCCCCAACTGATACCCTGTATGCACAAATGTGTCAAGTCATTTTTAGGCCATCAACAGAAATGGTAGTTAAGACAGTGGTTACAATAATGTGAATTATTTTAAAATCAAAACAGAACATTTGTAGAAAAGTGAAGAACCAAAGTAATTTTAAAGGACTTTTATTTGATTAAAAAAAAATCCAAGCTAATGCAGAATATTAAAAACATACACAACCAAATCACATTACAACATTGTACTAAAGAAGGTGCAGAGGGCCAGTACCTGAAAGAGAGCAAAGAAGAGCAGTCAGAATAGTATGAATCCCACATGGTTCACAAAATTGTTTCAGAAATCATCTCCTCAGAGTCTGCCTTGTCAGGGGCAGAGCTGCACTTCTGTCATCAGTGATTTTCTGAGCCCAGTGCTATACATCATAAGAGATTAGCATGCACAGTGTGCAGGATATTTATGAAACACACCTGATGCAAGTCCAGTCTTTAAATGGTTTTACCACCTGAATCACCTGAGAGAAAGAAAAAGGAATAGTTAGTTTCTTGTTATAATTATTACTTTTGATAATCATGAACTCCTTTTCTCCTCAGAAACTCTGGCTTGTCAGGGCCAAAGATGCACTTTTATCTTCATACTGACTAAGAGCCCAGTGCAAGTCATCAGGGGAGAAAGACACAGCTAAAGCCACACTGGCAGTAGATGGTATGTACATCTGAATTCACAAGAATAACCTCGTAGATACCTGTTATTCAATTAATACCGCAGACTACTACAGCAGAGACACATTGGGGTGAAATGTATGAATGCCTTCTTTAATCTCATAAAAAGCCCATGATCATCCAGAATAAGGTGTCTTGCATATTAATAATAAAGTGTCTGTCTCCAGTTTGGAGCGCTTGACATGAGAACATTGATATGTAACATACCTGCAAGGTCCAGCCAAGGAGTGTTTCCACGTGTTGAATGTGATCTGAAAGGGACAAAAGTATGTTTTAATGTGTTGACATGGCTAAAACAGTCAAGCAACATTAGTTAATTTTTCTCCTCAGAAACTCTGGCTTGTCAGGGCCAAAGATGCACTTTTATCTTCATACTGACTAAGAGCCCAGTGCAAGTCATCAGGGGAGAGGGACACCGCATGACACAGTTAGCTACCATGCTAATCTAAGCTAGTAGGTTACCACGTGGAGAAAGGCCCGCTGGGCTACCAATTTTCAGGCTAAACCATCTAAATTGCTGTGACGGTCAGGAAACGGGTGAGTTTA